>NC_141667.1:136876264-138305431 GCF_028749965.1 Puma concolor | reverse complement strand
AATGATGTCCGACGGGGAACCGGCCTTGGACCTCACGCCCTCCGACCGGCTGTCGGACCCACCGTCGTCGGCGGCGTCCGAGATGTCCGAATAGGCGGGGCTGCTGGTCTTGGCCGCGGTCTCGGCCCCGTTCTGCGTCAGCACGTGCAGCGGGGCCATGGGCGCCTGCCCGTTCACCAGCGGGTTGCACTCCATCCTCGAGGCGCTGCCTATGGAAGGGCTGGGCGCGTTGTCCGTGAAAGTGTAAACCTTGTCGGCCTCGGCTTTGATGCTGGCCATCCGGCTCTCCTGAGACTCTGAGAGTCCGTTGGCCAGCCCTTCACTCTTGTTGAGATGGTCCTTTAAAAAATGCCCCGATAAGTCTTTGCCGGCCCCCTTGGCGTCCTCAAGTTTGCCCAGCTTGGCATCCATTTTCGGGCTCCCCGACTCCTTCCCTTCTTTGTCCTTAAGCTTCCGCTTCTCCTTCTTCTTTTTGTCTTTGAGGGACACGAGAGCTGGGTTCACGGTGATGGGCTCCCCCATGATGGTGGGCTTTGGCTGGATGGGTTTCAACGGAGGACTCTTTGGTGTGGCCTGCACCACGGTGGTCGTGAGAGAGGGCAGTCCGGGGATGGTGCCCGTGGTGGTGCTCGTGAAGGCCGCGGTGGGTATGGCGATGAGCTGCGGCGGGGTGGGGGCCGGGGCGGGGGCGATGGGCCGCGCGGTTTTCAGTTTGGAGAGGTTCTTGTCCATTTTGCAGTTGTTGGCTTTCTTGCCCTTTTCTTTCTCTCCCGCGTTCTTCTTGTCGATGAGCCCTTCTGCTTCCAGTTTGGGCATCTCAGAAGCCAAGCTGCCATCTGCCGCGGAGCAAGCGTCTAGGGTGGCCGTCATGTTGGAGATGACCGGGAGGTTGTTCAGCTCGCCGTGAAGGCCCTTCTTCTTGCCAGAACTCTTCCCCGCTTTCGACCCGACGACAGAGCCCGGACCGTTGCTCATCAGCTCTCTCTTCCCCTTGGGGGTGCCAGGGGGGTGCCCGGGGCCGGGCGACACCGGCGCCTTCACCTGGTCGTAGGCCGCCAGACTGGCGCTGGGCTCGCTGCATTCGAGCGCCACGTGACTCAGCGCCTCCTCGCAGTCCGAGATCTTGTCCTCGCTGTCGGGCTCGAACTCCAGCTTGTTCTCCGGGTCTAGGTGCGCGTGGGCCTGGTGGTACCTCAGGCCGTTAATGTGCTTGTACTTTTTGTTGCAGTTTGGGTGGGGGCAGTCGATCAACACTGGCGAGGAGCAGCCCTGGTCCAAAAAAGTCGCCTCTGGTTTCCCTTGAGGAGTGGTCGGAGTGCTTCTGGAGTTGGTGCGGACGCGCTTCCCCGGCTTATTGTCCTCGGAGCTGGAATTCAGGTCCAGCTCCATCGGGGGCTTGTTTTTCCTCTTGTTGGTGGAGGAGGGGCTGGCTTTGATGTCCTCAGCAGCACAATTTGGGGGTGTCCTTCGCCCGCTGGCGTTGAGGCTGCCCCGCCTCCCTTTCCCATTGGCCCCCCCTCTGTTCTTGTTCTGCAGCCCTCTGGACTCCGTGAAGCTGGCCTCTGAGCCCGGAGCCGCCGCGGCAGACCTCGCTCTCTTCCCTCGGCCCCGGCCCCCTCTCATCTCCAGGTCGCTTGTCGGTGACTCGCAGAACCTAGGGAAACAAGCGAGAGACGTCAAGAGGAGCATCCCCCAAAGAGCCGGGAGCCAGCGCGAGGCACACAATGCCGGCAAGAGCGGCCAACACCCCAGGGGCGCGAGGGCTGGGCCCAGAGAAGGAAAAGACACCCTGTCCTTGCGCTGACGGTTTTAATCCCTGCCAAAGAACTGGCCACGAACGGCCTATGTTCTTCCTCGGAACACCAAAGGAAAACGGCTCAGGTAGCTAGCTTCAAATCCAGTTCAGATTCCCATTTTGAGAAAAGAAGAAAACAAAGGAGAGGGGGCGAAGGGGCAGGGGGTGCATTTCACTGTGTGCAATCCTCACCGGCTCCTTTCTCTTTCGCCTGGTTTCAATTACGGGCAGACTTTTATGCATTATTAATCTACCTCTATAGTTTCTGTGCAAAGAGAGGATGGCGGAAGGAGAGGGGCAGCGGAGGAAGGAGGAGAGCAAACAGGGCCTGAAATAAAAGGCCCCATCCATACGTACCTGGGAGGGGCCCAGTCGTGCTTGGTGCAGTCCAGGAGGGTCCCTACGTAAGTTTTGTTCCTCCACGTGACATTGACCACTAGAACACCTGCAGGAATGGGGAGTGAAGGAGGACCACTGTTAGCACGGATTACTCTGTTTCCAGTTTATTATTAGTATTACTGTTGTTGTTGTTGTTGTTGTTATTTTACCAGCAAAATTCTGTTCTCATTCGCTTTCAAAAACTGTGGTTTGCATTCTTCCTCTTTCTGGTTTCAGTGACCTCAAGTGAAAACCCACAGGAAATTGTGTGTGTGTGTGTGTGTGTGTGTGCGCGCGCGCGCGTGTGTGTGTGTGTGTGTGTGTGTGCGAGAGAGAGAAAGAGAGATCATGCCTGTGTGCATGCGGTACAAAAGGGTAAGACTGCGTGTGAGAGTGTAATCAAGATACTGCTGACAGAAGGAAATGGTTTTTGCCATGTCCTGCTGTAAAACAGCAACACTCACCTCTTAATTTTTCTATTATTACACATAATTGCTTTCGTTTGGCAAGCAGCCAACAAAAACTAAGCGCCAGTTACCAGTGCTTAAACCAGAAGGGGACTGAGAGGAATCGGCTTTGTTTCCCATTCAACAATATAAAATAATGGTGATTTTTATTTAGGAAAAGATTACGTGGGTGCACAAAAACAGGAGAAGGGGAGGGCAGGGGCTGAGAGTCCAGATAGCGGACAATCAGCTATGATTTCTCTTTCCTAATCCTCCCCTCTCTGGCTTTGTGAGACAAGAATCAGCCAGGGTATGGTATCTGTTTCACTGTTTGGTCTTGTTTCATATTAAGGACTCCTAAAATAGCCCTCTTAAGAAAATAAATGTGCACAATAGGTTTGCTCTTGGGGTTATCTTTAGAATCAACTTTAGTAAGCATTTGCCACAGAGGATTAGAAGAAAAAAATCTCAAAACCAACACACTTGCTTCCTGCAAGCTATTCTGCTTTTCCCAACTGCTCTGCAGACAGACAATTTAATTTAGCACTGCATCTGTGAATTACTAAACTTAAGTGCACTTAGTATACCAAATGTCACAGGAAAATAAAATAGAACATCCTCTTGATTTCTCTAGAGGACAAGTGCCATATATTTTTTTAATCACCCCTTTACGGCGTATATTAAAAGGACCTGGGTTTTTGAGACACGCATAAAATACCAGGGTCAATCAACGCAATACTTAAGTGAGCCTTTGTTTTCTTTTCTGTACCTACCTACCCTCCATTCTATTTTGCAAACACCTAGGGACATCACTCAAAGTCTACTTCTAGCTGGTTTGCTCACTTGCTCACTGCCATTTTGAATTTTATAGAAACCCTGTATTGCACTCCTTTATGGTAAGAGACACCTCACGAGGTAAGACTAATTTCCGTGGGAAATGTTTTAGCAGCAGGTAAAAATATCTGAATGGCTGGGACCCGAGCAGTGGGGAAGGAAGGATTTCTTTCAAAAGTCTCTAAAAGAGATTTAAAAATTGTTTCCCATATGGTCTATGTTGCCATTAGATGACAGCTGAATTTACTCACTGTAGCAATAGTCGGGGGTTGGAGGGGGACGAGAATGAAGCAAAGCAAGCATTTCCTCAAATCTCGGTTGATTCCATTCTAATTCCCTCAGGAAATTTTTCTTTTAAACCACTGAATATAAAAATTCATATTGAGATGAGAATCAATGGTAATTAGGCATTTGGTCAAAATTTGCACAAGACAGAACAATTGGAGGAAAGGATTCTTTATGAGCACATCCCTCCAGGAAAAGGGAGGGGGTGGGAGGGAAGGCGAAGGGGAAGACGGAGCTGGTTTTCTCATCATGTGCTCTCTGGGGCACTGTGTGTGGTGTCAAAGACCTTTGCAGCTGCTTAAAATTCTTTAGCATGTCAGCTATATTTACAGTGCAGGAATATATCTGTATTGCCAGAAGGTTGCTGCATTTTAGCTTGCGACGCAATAGGCTGAAGCACTGCGTTCCAGAGTCCCTGATGTAGCACAAATGTATAATTAAAATTGCTTGAAAGGAAACATGAAAGAAACAACAAACCCTCCATTCTTGCAGTAATAAAATTAAAAACAGGAAAAGTCTGCACAGACACTTAACATTTGTCTGCAGTGAAAGGCTTTTGTTATTGCTTTTCCCCCAAGGGTTTCGCGTTTCCAGCAAACGCGGGCTGTGGATTGGCCGGCGCCTGCAGGGAACGCTCGCGTCTGATTGGCTGGGCCGAGGGCGGCCGCCCGGAGCCTCGAGGCGGCGGCCGGGGATAAAGGGGCTCGGCCGAGGGCAGGGGCCGCGGGGCCGGCGGCGGCCAGGAGGCCGCCAGCCGCCACGGGACTAAGGGGGGGGGGGGTGGTGGGGGTGGGGGCGACCCTTGGCGCGTGCGCGGCCCCGACAGGGCTACCCGCCGCTCCCCACGCGCGGCCGCTCGCGGCCCCCGGGACAGAATCGGTGGTCCCCAGACAGGACCCGGGGAAGCAGTCCCTGGCGACGTGGGGCTGCCGCTGGGAGCTGTCACAAAGGCTGGGCTCACGCTGCGGCCGGCGCACTGTGAAAACCGTTCCCGCCGCCAGATGCTGTTTCTAGTAGCCGCCCCTGCATATCTCGCGTGGCGGCAACAGCGACACTGCTAGCAGCGTGGTTCGTTCGCTATCAGCACTCGCTGGGAAAGAAAACGCCGCCAGTCAAGTCCATCCCCAACTTCAAAAGGACCTCAATCAGCCAGCCTGGTTTTTCTAGAAGCCCTGGGTCTGTGAAACGCTCAGAAGAAATGCTCCAACTCCCGGGGAGATTCTGAAGAGTCTCCGTCAAGCGGGGCTAATTGAATGCGTGTGCTGGTGTCTGTTTTTCTTTCCGCCACACGGTATACTTCGATCAGCCTAGCATTCACGTGCAAGGGTACACACGCACATGTTTACACAGCCAAACTGGCAAGGAGGCTGAAGGAATGCTTCTCGCATAAACTACAAAGTGTATTGTTTCTTTGTAAGCGAGCGTGTGTTTATACAACATCCTATTGTGAGGGGCCAAGTAGAAAGGTGGTGTTTGGGCTCCAAAACCTGCGGATGGTTGATGGTTGATCCTCTTGCTGAAGTCTCGACATCTTGAGCGCTTTGTAACCCACGGGCATATAAAGCGGACTCTACTTTTTAAATAACCGAAGTGAAAATGAAGCCTTTCAAAGTTCCACTTTGAATTTTCATCAGTCTGGGCAGAGTTGTGGTTCTCATTTACCTTACATTAATTGGAAATAAGTATACATTTATTCCACAAAGATTTAATATTTCATTTAACGCACCTCTGTTCTTCCAGACGTCTAACCCATGAACCACGTGCTGGGGACACTCTACACAAGCCTTTTTCGTCTTTATATTCTCCAGTGTCCCACCAGGTTTACCATCCCCTTTTCCCCACTGACTGGGCACGGTCGTTCTCAAAATGCTAAATAATGCCTGCCCTGTAACGTTTTATATTTGGAAAATATCTGAAGATTATTACCAATTAAGTAAAAATAGAGCTGAAGACATCAATGGGTGGTTTGAATGTGCTCACTGACCACACAGGGTTTTCTTATTTATATTGTCTCTGTCCTACACACTGATGATACAGGATTTAAGCTACTGCCCTACCCCATAAAACATGTATTACCTATAGGGCAGTGAAGAACACGGTCTGTGTTGTAAAACCTAAGCCTGTTGCCTCTACAGGCCAAAAGAGCCCTGTTATCTCATCAGGATTCCACAGTCACAGTGTCCTATTATTTGCTCTTGTCAATACTTAGCAGTTACGTGCTCCCAGAGAGATGGTCAGGCCCATTAAGCATTTACAGTGCATCCTTAGGGTATACACTAGGTACTTATTTGGTGCTATAGAATCAGCCACAGTTCTGGCCGGACCTCCATCCAAACTCTATTCTTCAAGAGCCTGCAAACTTGTAACAACCAACACAGGCATACCCTGTAATCCAGAAAGGGAAGTATAGTTTACGTATCACCTACACCTACAGAACAGGCCTCTTGACCCATGATATTAAACTAGACCCTGGAAGAGATCTTCCTAGGGCCTGCCCTGCCCACAGTCCCCGCTCAGAGGGTAGTCCTAGGAGATAAGGCTCCTGAGCCAGTAATCCTAACCTTAGCGTCGTCTGACGGTTGCAGGGACAGGTACGTGAAACTGAGGCAACCAAACACGACTTACAATGGGAATCTGAATGAGTCACAAGGCAAGTTGACAAGAGAAGGAGAAACCTCAAGGTCACAAGGTCACAAGCCTCTAAAGTCTGAGAGGACTACAGTGTGCCAAAGCCCCAAGGGCTCAATAGCTATGATATTAGGAAGTCGATGGGTGCAATGCCCTAAGTGCTTACGTGTGTGTGTGTGTGTCCCCTCCCGTCTTTTAGCAGTGACAAGGGCTTACCAGCACCCAGGACGGTCCTATTATATATGTGTGTGTGTGTGTGTGTGTGTGTGTGTGTCCCCTCCCGTCTTTTAGCAGTGACAAGGGCTTACCAGCACCCAGGACAGCCCTATTATTTTCCATCCATCTTGTTCAAAAGGTGTTCATGGTTCTGAACTTAACTCTGTCTTTGAATAGCTTGGTCCCGGAGGTGTCCCTGCAGGGACAGTCTACCCATCCTCCACCTGTCAGCCTCTCTCTCACCCAGGCAAACACAATGACCACAGTAACATTCTCACCTCCAGCTCACACGTTTTTTTTCCCCTCTCCAGCCAAAAGAGTTTCTTCACCCACTACTTAGGTCACAATTTTAGTCCCCCGAAGTTGTTCTAGTCCAAACCTCCAAGGAAAGCTAACATTCCTAATGAGTTAGCACCAAAGAGAGACACAGGGCAAATGTCATCTCTTCTGTGGATGCTCTCCAGTCACACACCGACGGTGCGCACCACCGAAACACAGCCACTCCCTCCTGGGTCCCCACGGCACTCCGTGCCCCGTCCTCTGGCCAAGGGACACTCACCAGAATCCATGCTTCTGTCTGGGCCCAGAGCTGGACACGTCTCAGCTTCCGGCCCAGTTAGACGTGGGTCTGTGGCACACTCAGGTCTATGACAGCTAAGCGACTGAACTGCCCCGTGCCACTTACAGGCCTGGCTCACAGTAATCTCCTGTTCGTGTTCTACTTTCTTCCTCTTTCTGTCTGGCTGGGATGGAGACTGCAGTGACCTTGAAGGCCCGCTGAGAATCACAGAGCCTCCTTCACCTGGGACCCTGAATGACAAGGAGAGCCCACCCAAAGAATACCACACTCAGTCTATTAAGGAAGCAGCGAATCATTTCCTCCTACGTTTGAACACTGTTGAGCCTCTCTGTCTTGCCCTCACACACAGCCCCCTTCACATTCCACTCCTCATATACATGGGACGCCTCTCTTCCGGCCCGACTACACTCTCTGAACACGGGGGTGGGGTCCGCACCTGCTGCACCTGTGAGCGCCGTGCCCGGCGCAGAGAGAGAGTTTGCACAACCCCTGGTGGCTGTGGCATGGTGACAGAAGGGAATCCAGATTTGAATCCTTCTTTTGACTATTACCATACTTTTTCAATAAGCATCATCTCCCACTAGCTTAGAGACGATAGAAATTCTCTGTGGAGAGACTGTACTCCAAAGATGTTATAAGTATGGTTTATGAATTACTGTTGCTGGTTATTTGTGAAGATGTTTCCTCAAGAACTGGGCAAATGCCTGATTTCCCAGTGGATCAGCATCACTCTGTTTGTATTACAGTTTAAAGACTGTTTCAGAGTCTTTAAAGTGCCTCATCCCTGGGACAGAAGTCTCTGGCAAGCGTTGCAAACGCCGAATTTGGAATCAGACATCGTTTGTTTTTTTTTTTCTGGAACTCTTATTCAGACTACCACATCTGGATGGACTTCGTGTGCACTCATGCAGAAAACAGAAACCTCACTCTAATAACACCGAAATGTAACCCATTTATGCTGCAATCCTTTTTTTTTTTTTTTTTTTGAAGTTTACACATTCCTTTCCTATATTTTTTTCCAGTAGACACATCAGTGACAATAAAAAGGAGCCACAGTAAGCTGGTTTCTGCGCACAGGATAAAGTTCAGATATTTCGAGTATCCTATTACCTCCTATTTTAATACATGACTATTGTACAAGGTAGGATTTATCACCTTTCCTTTGTACCCAAACGCCCTCCCCCTCCAGAAGTTTATTGCTGCGGTTTTGCTCTATCCAATCCTGGTACTTTTTAAAAAGCTGAGTCGTGTATAGTACATTGGTTCCTGTTTCTGGCTTCAGAGCATCTCATCTTCAGAAACCCCTCTCTCCAAAGGACACAGCTGAGTTTCTAATTATTGGGGGAAATATTTAATTTACAACTGAGGTTGCCGATGAAATACCTGACGGCCAAAACACAGAGGGACTTTCCTATTCCCCATGCTAAGTATCTCTGGGGCACTAGGACAAGAAAAGTATGGTCACGTGACCAGAAAGAGCCCTACTGCTGAGCTGCATGTTTGAAGAGTCACTTTAACCACATCCTGTAATCAAACCATCTGGAACACAGTGCTGTGATTAGTCACCCTGAACATTGGGCTTTATCTGAACAAATAGCGAACGGCAACGGGGCTTGGGAGATAGGGCAGCACTAACAAAGGGAAGTGTAATGAAACACTTTATGCCCTAGTGTGTCGCCACCCCAGTCATAAACCCCAGACGCACACAGCTCTGGTGTTAATGCACTACTTTAGGAAAGCACAGTGCGCTTAAAGATTAAAGGAATGCGGGGCTAAAAATTGCTGGTTTGGATAGACGTTCTCTGTCGGCCGCTGGAACATGTTGGCACCCCTCTCTCTGCGTTAATTATAACCTCTCAGATGACAATTCAGCAGTCCTTTTAGGGTCTGGTGTTATTTCCAGGGCACTGGGAACAAGGTTCATTTATGGGAGGATAGTAGTGATTCTTTTTTTGCCAGAGGTTAATCTGAACAGGGAGACCATTCCTTTTTGGTTCAGCCAAGCCCTATCCGCAAATAACAAGAACAAACATCCAAATAAATGTGCTAATCCAACATCAAAACGCTATGGCAAAATGCTGTTCTCATCTATGTTTTGAAAGATGGTATTCTTCCTTAACAGACCTCATCTCTTTCAAAAGTACATTTGATCACTGGGATGCCATCTATGGAAATCTTTAAAAAAAAAAATCCTGAAAGGATTTCCCCCCTAAATACATTGAATAAGCCCTCAAAGGGGAAGAGGGGGGGGAAATGGCTAAAGAAACCCTGTTTCCCCATGGGCCTTATGGGTTAATACACAAAAGAACACAGAGCTGTTTTTCCATCACCGTCACCTCCCCCGCAGCCTTTGTTCTGAGGCCTGATGAGCTGTATTGATTTGGGAAAATCATTGAGCTTCTTGGAAAACTAGACTCTCACTTATTCACTGCCATCTATTTCTTTCCCATGAAGACAGGTGGTCAATATCCAGTTGACTGGTCAGCTAAAAGAGGCTCTTGCTGCTTTTCTTTTCTTGCCTCCCCAGTAACATTATCCTTTCCCACTTCTGGAAAACACAATGGCCTGTTCCAAAGTCTTGTGGGTAAGAGGAGGGAGCAGAAACAAGGCTTTTGTAAGGCATCTCCGGGAACACTGAACGGCTGTCCTAGACATCCGCACGGGAGCCCACACGACATCCCTACATGCACGGCTGGTGACAGGATTTTCACTCACCGAATGTTAGGCACAAGTTCTGGCATTAATGGAAACTTTGAGAGCCCAAGATAAAACTCAAAAAAAAAAAAAAAAGTATATATATACATATATATACACACATATATGTGTGTATATATATATACACACATATATATGTGTGTATATATATATACACATATATATGTGTGTATATATATATACACACATATATGTGTATATATATACTATATATATATAGTATATATATACACATATATACTATATATATATAGTATATATATACACATATATATACTATATATATATAGTATATATATACACGTATATATACACATATATATGTGTGTATATATACTATATATACACACATATATATGTGTATATATACACACACACATATATACACACACATATGTGTGTGTATGTACATATATATATATATATATATATATATCTCGAATCAACACAGATCATTAGAGCTTCCTGTGAACTGCAGAAAGTGATGTTTTACTTCTTTTAATAATCGGTACATATGTTTCAGCAAGGTTTTCTCATTGTAGGATGCCCTAAGTGTCATTATAGACATTTGGGGGGAACAAAGAGCCTAAGAGAAAAAATAACATATATCACACGGAGATCTTTACACTTTAAACATGACGAGAACAAAAAACACTTGATTTTGGGTTACACAGGCATACACAGCCTAAAGAAACACTGTCCTGGATGGCTTGAGGCTACTTTTTAAAGGTATAAATATATGCATATATATAAATATAAACACACACACACACACACACACAGTACAACCACTCACACCACAATACATAGCCCTTAATGTTTAGGCAGTTCCTCTTTCTGCTAAGGTGCCACAAGTCCTCCCACCTGAGGGTAGGCAGGAGGACAGGTTTCAGGTGACCATGTTGGTAAGGAGGGGAGGACACGAGCCCCTTAAGCTTCCTTCCACAGGGCGGCAGGTCACAGACCCTCAGCCGGGCTGCATCCAAAGCCACCCCTGCATCCCAAGATGATGGCCTTCAGGCTGTGGTCTCCTAAGGCTCAGCCAACACACAGTAAACTGAAGTGATATGCTCAAGTAGAAGATAAACGATGAAGGGGCGCCTGGGTGGCTCAGTCGGTTAAGCGTCCGACTTCGGCTCAGGTCATGATCTCACGGTCCGGGAGTTCGAGCCCCGCGTCGGCTCTGTGCTGACCGCCCAGAGCCTGGAGCCTATTTCAGATTCTGTGTCTCCCTCTCTCTCTGCCCCTCCCCCATTCATGCTCTGTCTCTCTCTGTCTCAAAAATAAATAAACATTAAAAAAATTAAAAAAAAAAAAAAGATAAACGATGAAGTGGCCAGGGCAGGGGAGGGTGCGGGGGATGATGGCAGAGGGAAAGACGGGGAGACAGGAAAGAAAAAAAATACAAAGTCTTCCGAGACAGACATTTGGTACAACTGAAATGCACAAAGCCAACACGCACACAGACGGAGCCTACGTATGTAGGAATACACTTGGATAAGGAGATTTCATTTCTTGTCTGGGATCAAACTTCCCAGCAAGTAATGCCTTGAGGCTGATGGGCATGGAGAGAAAGCTACGGAACCCGATTTCTGGTGCAAAGTTCTAGGCCTGAATTCTCTCCTGTTCTTTTGCAGGCAAGCATTAGTATTTCTGAGAGCTGCGGAGTTTAGATACATGGTTTGTAGTTCTTCAAACCCTCTCCTTTTTTAAGGCACAGTTTCCCCACTTGGAGTAGTGCAAGGATTTCCCATTCCCCTCCTCCCTTTCTTCACGGGAAGACCAGGATTCAAGGCCAAATGTAACGGAATTGACTCATGTCCCCCAATCCAGTCTCACA
Organism: Puma concolor; assembly: GCF_028749965.1. Classification (NCBI taxonomy): domain Eukaryota; kingdom Metazoa; phylum Chordata; class Mammalia; order Carnivora; family Felidae; genus Puma; species Puma concolor. Next base: position 138,293,714 of record NC_141667.1, on the reverse strand, counting down.
AGCTTGAATTATTAGCTCATCTGGAGATCAGTTGTTTTTTTTTTTTTCCCTTCCTTCCTTCACACAAAAGCATTCAAAATTTGGGAAACGTATCTTTCCCATAGTAAGTCGGCTTACTATGAGCCACGATAATGATACGGTCCTTATTCTATTATTACCTCCTAACATGGTGTTCCCTTAAGAGTGTCATTTTAGGAGGCAGCCGCGTACAAGGGGCCCAGGCCCACAGCACATAACCAGAACCCCCCACTTCAACGGAAAGGACGCCGCCTCAACACAATCCCACTTTGAGACCTGCCTGCCACAGAAGATAAGCAGCTGAAAAGAAGGCAGGCCTTTCGTTTCCTGCACTTAATACTAACCACGGGATCTTTTCGGCTTACAACTTGTGCGGCCAGGATCTCTACAAGCCCTGACGTCAGCTTCACAAACAGGTAAAGAGAACAGAACAGCAAGACCAGGCAAAAAATTAACAATCCTCCCCTGGACCAGTGCCCCTAAAAGAGAGCACTCGAGGGCTGAAAGTGGGGAGAAGGGTGTGAGGTGATGAGAATTTGGAAGGTCGCTTAACGGGGATCTCCGCCTCCCCATTTCCTGGTGGGGAAACCAGTCTGTTTCTCTGCTGTCTCACTGCTCTCCACGGGCAGGCGGGGAGGCCAAGTCATCGCCGAGATGAATAAAATAGCAAGATGCCAAGGAAAGAAAACAGAAGAATGGAAAAACTCATATACTTTGGGGAAGGACAGGAGACTCAGCAAAGGGAACATGGAGGGCTCCGCGTCCTAGCCTCAGCTCACAAACCTCCTGTGGATCAGTCTAGGTGGGTGATCAGCAGAGTTCCTGGTTTCAATGCTTGTGAATTGCTTGTCAAAATATGCGTATACAACTATAGACTATAGGACTGCGTTTTCAAGTGATTTCTTACCATCCCCAATCCTTGAGCTACAAGGAGACGGTGGGAACCAATCGACAATTATGCTCACATCAAAAAGCTGCTACTGATGCGTGCATCTCCCTGGGACCGAAGAGCCAGGCTTCATATAAATTATGACGCTTTATTGAAAGTCAGAGCGCTTATTTGCTTTTGTGCCAGCTCTGGGCCCTTTTCATCTGGAGCTCTCCCCGGCCCAGGAGAGCACACATTCCTACAGCTCTGCTGGCCACCAGCTGTGTCCCCCATAAATCATAAATCCTCTGAACAAGCCATTCTTTACAAAGACCAACAGCATTTACTGGAGATGATCACTCTGCTATTATTCCACTTGCTGAAATTTAAAATAGCAATTTACAACAGCAGCTGAAAACCAGGGAACTTGTGTGTGTGTGTGTGTGTGTGTGTGTGTGTGCTGGCGCGCGGGTATGAGAGAGAGAGAGAGAGAGAACAGGAAGGCTGTGCATGTCTGCAGCACACAAAGGGGCACATTTTGTGTGTCACCTTCAAGTCAGCAACTCTGCGAATCTAAAAAGGAAACAAGGGGTGTAAATGTCAGAGGAACCAGACTCAGCACCCTCACAACTGAAGGCAGTGGGGTGAGTGGGGTCTGTGTCGTGGGTAGACCTCCTTGGTCTCACCCGGAAGCGGCCAAGCCCCCAAGGCAGCGTGGGAGGGGGTTCACACAGTCTCTAGTGAGGCCACATAATTATGGCTCAGGTTCAGAATGTAATAAGGAAAGCTGAAGGAATTAACTCCAATCAAGCTCAGTCTGCAGCCAATTTTATTCTGAGGACTAGGGAGGAAGACAGAAGACAAGAGTGATTGGTAATCCCACGCAGCATCCCGAGCGCCTGAGAAGAGGTCTCTGGAGGCAGACGCACCTGGCTCCCGAGCCCGCTCTGCAGCTGCTGCCTCACCTTCAACTAAAGCGCTCGGTGCCTCAGTTTCCTCATCTGTAACACAGGGAGGATACATACGGGTATCAAATAAGGTGTGATTTCTGTAAAGCATTTAACACGGGCACTGGCACAAAACAGTCGCGTCGCAAATGGACTTTGGCTTCCTCATCTTCCAACTCCCCTGGAACCCCAGGTCGCAAGCTAGGAGAGCAGAGGGAGAAGCCAAAATCCTAGGAATTCCGCACTCAGAAATACAGTCAGCAGCAAGCGCCACTGGGCTCCCTCCAGGCAAAACACCCTCGGACCTGGGCGTCCACAAAGATTATCCTGGACTCCTGGTGACCAGGCCCTTGCGCATACGGCATATCGATCCTGGCGAGTCTCACGAGCCGCCAATTCCAACGTTAAGGAGTTGTGTGATTTCTACACCGTTTTCAACCGACACGAAGTTCTCCTTCCTGACAGACTTCTCCTCGTGCCACCACTCAATAGTACAGCCGACAGAGAAATGCAGCTCTAAATCCCTCAAGTCTCCCCTCTGGACGTAGGACAGGGAAACCTCACATCCGGTTTTCAGAAACGGCGACTGGAACTCGATGCCTGGCATTGGTCTGCACGACCAAAGGCAAAATGGTGACAGCAGAGGGGAGAACCCCAGCAGCCAGGCTCCTGGGATGCTGAAGGCGTTAAAGGCAAACTCATCTTTCCCAGTTACCATCGGAACAGACTAGATTTCTCAACAATGGTCAGAGGCACCCCCCCCCCCCATTCCGAAGTCCCTATCTTTCAGGGAAGAATAAAGCCCAGCAGAGTTACAAGTATTTCAATAATGTGCTTAGAGACCAGCTCTTTTCTGTAAACAAGCCTAATGAAGCATGACTAATAGTGCTCTCCGTAAGCAGAGCCAGGGAAAAGGGCCTTTGTTAGCACTTACTGGAGCAAGGCATCATTTTGCTGGAGCAGAACAAAACTTAGCTGGTTATTGATTGACCAGCCTCGCTTGGGTGTCACCGCTCTGCTGTCCATTTCTGTATAGTGTGTGTAGGCAATGCATGTGCTTCCGTAGATGCAGAGACGTTCTGTACACACACACACACACACACACACACACACACACACACACACTCTCTCACGTACACAGTCAGTGCAGCCACCAAGCTAACTTTGGGCTACATTTCTCCGCAGAAGGGATCAAGTATTTCAGGCCTCTCGCTGACACCAAATTGCTCTCCGATACTCACGCGTCTTCTAGTCCTCGATATCACCTAACATTTCTCTCCGTGTTCTCAGGACCGTGAACCTCCTCCGCCTCCGAGCCTGTAAACCGACACGCCCCACGGATGCTTAACCGTTTCCAAAGTCACTACGATTTAACCTGACCTAGTTACTACCTACTAGAGGGGATTTCCTTTTGTTTTTGCAATACATTCACAAGGGCTGGTGTTTCTTTTCCCCATTTCGCCTCGCGGTTCTGAAACTCCTGACATTTGGCTCCTTGTAACTGCCACAGACACGTTCCATGATGGCTCTAATTCTCTTCTGCAGTTCAAGTTTGTCTTAAATGTTACCGATGCACACACGCCAGCAATGTTAGCAGGGAGAGCCAAAGTTGACCTGGGCGTCTCTTCCGAACAGGCAGGAATTCGAGTCAAAACTTGCTTTCCTTGCGACTCTAAGCACAAATTTCCGTATAAATTATTGACCGCACTTTGGCCTCATCTGAAACATTAGCCCCGCAGGCTGATAAGTTCTGACCCCAGGTGGCACATCAACCCTCTCCGAAGAGGCTGGAACATTAGTGCTTTGCACTGGGGACTAAGGCGTGAGAGCCAATCAATCAAGCTCCTGACAGCTTTTACGGCCTCTGAGCATTAGGCCCAAGTCAACCTCCAAGACTCCTATTGTTCGCATTATTCTCTTCTTCTCTGGTCTGATGAAGTTAGGGTTAAGTCCAAGGCTTCGGTGAGAGAGAAAGGCTATTGTTAGTAACTCAGTCTTTATTGACTCTGACCTGCAGGGCAACCAGCTTGAAGTCTTTTCCAGAAAGTAATGCACAGTTAATTGGTGCTCATCATCAGGGTATGTTTTCTACACCTCTCTTCACTGGCCGAACATTTCAGCATCTTTTCCAGGTTGCCTTCTAATTCTCCCAAGCATTACACACACACACACACACACACACTGGACAAAAAATCTGATTTGTACCCATAACCGTCTGCCTGAAATAACTGAAGATCTTTTTCAGCTGAAGCTGGGGGCTGGGTCTGTGAGCAGCCGGCAACAGATTGCATGGCCTGGGCAGGGAGAGGACACAATCCCACACAGGCTTCGTTTGAAGCACGCAGCCGCCCTCTGAAGGGGTTGCAAAATTACTGGACCCAAAGGCTTTCCCTTTGAAAAAAAAACCAGGCACACCATTATCTCTTCCTACCCAAACAGGCCTCTCAGGAGAGAGGGAGGGGGAAGGTGGTGGCCAGACAGAAGTTGGCCACCAGAGCATCCAGTCTGTTTCTCAACAATCCTGGGCAACGGGTGCCCAGACGAGTCAGCTACACTTCAAGGGTCTTCCCCCACAAGCCTTGTTGAAAGCACTGAACAACAGGCTACCCACTGAACGCTTTGAAGGAGAAATCACATGTTGACATTTTGGAAATCGAAATTTCTTGGATGGGGGCGGGGAAGCACAAAAACCAAACGGCTTTTTTTTTTTTCTTTTTCCACTTAGCTTTTGCTTTAGAAATTTTCAGCCACCCGGCTGCCTGGGTGGCTGGGTCGGTTAAGCATCTGACTTCGACTCAGGTCATGATGTTGCGGTCTGTGAGTTCGAGCCGCGCACGCGTTGGGCTCTGTGCTGACAGCTCGGAGCCTGGAGCCTCCTTCAGATTCTGTGTCTCCCTCTCTCTCTGTCCCTCCACCGCCCGCACTCTGTTCTCTCAAAAATAAATAAACGTTAAAAAAAAAATTTTTTTAAAGAAATTTTCAGCCACACAATCCTACATTTAGCCAAGAGACTGATCATGCTATTTTATTTAGTACATCCCGGTACCTGAATTAGCACAAATAAACGAGTACATACTTTTCCAAACGAGTGAAGAGGAAGCCATTTTTCAGTTAAAGTCTGCCCCGTTTGTGTGTTTGACAGTATACTTACTCCAAGATATATGAATATAATATTAGATTGGATAAGCTTTCCGAAAAGGCAGTAGTTAAGAGAGCACACTGATAAAGTCTCCTGCTGCAAAGGATTCCATTTTCTGGTGCCGATCGTTCAACTCAACTTCAATATTAAAGAAAACTACAGCCTTCTCACTCATTAAGAATGCACCATCAAAGCACATTAAACTCATGAATCCCAGGTGCTACCAAGGCCAAAAAATGTTTGCAGACTCTTCAAGACAAAACTGAACATGCGGCCCGTTCCTGTACAGGAGAACTTCCTCCAGGAGCCCTACTTTCTTACAGCCCAGAAGTAAGTTAGGAAAAGATGCAAAGAAAAACCAACTACAGGGGCACCTGTGTGGCTCAGCTGGTTGAGCATTCCACTCTTGGTTCTGGCTCAGGTCAGAATCCCAGGGGTTGTGGGATCGAGCCTCGCGTGAGGCTCCACGCTGTGGAGCCTGCTTGGGATTCTCTCTCTCTCTCTCTCTCTCTTTCTCTGCCCCCTCCCCGGCTCACGCTTCCCCCGCCTCCCCCAAAAATAAATAAATAAAGTTTAAAAAAGTAAAAGTAAATAAAATGCTTAAACCTATGGACAAGCTCAACGCAAGACTGAATGAATCTTGATATAGTCGAACGTGGGGTTCCCGCTGAAGCTTCAGTGAAGGCAATTTAAAACTAATACGTTTTACACAACAGGTGGTTAACATTTGTGTTACTGTCCCCAGGGAGTAAAGACAGGAAATAAATACGAGGAATTCTGCCGGAGCGCTTTACTATCTGTAGGGCCATCAGTGCCCTACGAGCCAGGTCCTTTTACTGTTCCTCTTTTACTGATGAGCAAATGAACTTCAACATGGCTTAACTGCCCGGCTTGCCTCAGAGGGTAAAGTCAGCGATGTGAACACAGGCAGCCCGACTTCTGATACCATACTCCTAAATGCACGGCGTAAGGTTACTTAAACCTAAGTTCATAAAGAACACAATTTCATGAAGGCGCTGCATGTGCGCGGATGGGGCCCCATGAGGTAAGTGAGTCCGTGCAGGTGATGCTCGGGTGTCTTCGGAGGCTTGCGCTGTGGATAAACCAGTGACCTCACACTGGAAGCTTGGAACGGACCATGGGGAGAATACATATACCAAAAAAACAGCAAACACTGCAATTCAGGGTTCCCCCCGACACAGCCCCGACTCCAGGGCCGGCTGTTAACCAGCACACCGACAGTTAGTAACCTTACTTTGTTGAAATACTATTCTTCTCTCCCACCATGTGATGTGTCAGAGAAACTAGGGGCCCGGGGAAAGGAGGGAACGTGGAGACCCTTCCCTATTTACGTTTAGCTGCTTAGAAGGTATCCGAAGGACAGAACTGAGGGACGATTCTAGAACCCACTAGAGACTACCCACTGTTCTACCTACTGTAGAACCCACTACAGTTCTCACTTAGGATGCTGGCTGTTTCACAAGGAGTCACAACGCACAATCCTGGATGCCTCCTGGTTAAGCACTCACACCTAATTCACTGCTCACCAAGTCATGACTACCTTGCTTCCAGGCTCCGTCCCCTCCCTCTTCCTCCAGACCACCGTCCACAGTCAGGGGATGGTTCCCTTCCCACTGTTACCACTCACCCCTCCCCCACCTCGCAACGCCTCCAGCTGCCTTTCAATGTCCCCAGCACACAGAAAGTTGCTTCAGGCTTGAGGCTCACCTCCTATCTTTTGCAGGGAGAGCCTGGCCTGCCTTCACCTTCGCAGTCTGAGTCCTGGTGCACAGAACTCCAGGCCGCCCTGAGAGCGGCTGAGTGCCCCTGCGGCTATTTCTACCGCAGCACTTACGTGACATCCAGGACGCCTGATTTTTCCCTGCCAACCTCTGTAAGGGACCATGTAATAAGCACCATGTCTTTCGAATTGCCTGGCAAAAACCAGAAGCCCCATAAATGTCTTTTTTTGTTTCCTAGGGCAAACGAAAAATTGAAATGAATAAAAGTGCAAAAGAGCCCCTGTGTTGTTATTAGGTACACAAATCAAAACACAGAAGTGAACTGCGATGCTGACAATTCTTTGTCACCTGATTCCGATACCTCCCGAGCGAAGGAGCCCGTCTCCGTTGATTCTTTCCACTTTTCAAATAACTGGTAATGATGTCAACGTAAACGATTTGGTTTCGAGGGCTCTTCTATTTTTGGTTGGAAATTTTTGTGAAATAAGTACTCTTACAAGGGAAAGAAACCAGGAACCCTCCTCTTAAGATTTCAAAAGCCATCCGCTTTTACCGAACTATTACAAAAGCAACTGAGGAGGTACATGTGTCGCTCACCTGATGCAGACGCTCTGAACACAGACCATAACCGCCCAGCCGCGGTAGATGCGGGCCGTTGGCCTCTCCCACTACACTCCTTGTAATGTAATGAACAGTCATATCCAACAAATCTCCTCCCAATGGGCTGCCAGTGGTTGTTCTCCCAGACTCTGGGGCCCCAAAGAGAGATTTGTCATTGCTTAAATAAATTTTACAGATGTAATAGATAAAGGCAATAAAGAAAACAGAGCTTTTATAAAACAAAGTTGACAGGGCAGAAAGCCATCTCTCCATAATGGGCGCGTATGCTCGTGCGTCCCGGGCTGCTTGTGTGTACCAAAGGGAAACAGACAATGAAGGTTAGGAAGCATGAAATGACAGCCTTCTTTGCCTTTCAGGGAACGTAAATTTTAGTTGCTGAATGTAAATCTTCAAGCCATGGTTTTCAATCTGCCTGGCTGATCACCAGACACTGATTTCAAGGAGACAGAAAGTAATCTCACTTATTGGCCAGCCGTGCAGATCCCTGGCTACAGGTTTGTGACGACCCACCGTGCAAAACTCGGGTGGCGCTGGGAGTGATGTTTCCCTGTTGTGGTTCTTACAGGCATGGATTATGTCACCTGCCCCCTGGGTAGCGTGCGGCTGGAAGGGGCGCCGGTACTCGGAACTGGTACTAACTGGAAGCTAACATTACTGGCAGTGCATACACGCACCGCTGGTCCTCAACAAGTGGCCCGTGACTTTTAACAGGGGCTTTCTTGGTGCCAGATGAGACAGAGACAGGGCATTTTCTGTGCCACTGTGCTTTCTGGTGTCTCGTGCTCTGCCCATAATATAAGCACATTAGCTTACTTTCAAGTGTCAGGGCTTCAGGCTATTAGGATCTTGGACCTGGCTCCTCACACAGGGGAAAGACATGGCAAGAACATTCAATCTTGTCGCCTTCCTACTGCCGTAAAGAGGCAACGTTTTCCCCCAGAAGATCAGGAACCCATTTTGACTTGTTTCTTTACAACTCGAACGACCAAACTCCAAATCAGGGTTGTCGTGCATGTTTTAATCTGTCCTACGCCCTGCAGCGTTTGTTGTTTAATTCCAGTTAATTGGGTGAGTCTAGTTTTACGTGAAGGCATATTTTGAAATAGAAGCTTGGTAAATATACAGAAGTCACAGTGTGCTGGTAAATATGCTACAGAGTAGAACAAAAGAACACTAATTTAAAAAAAAAAAAAACCAACACAAAAAAAACCAGTCATGCTAATAAAAACATGGCCTTAACAGCAATAATGTAAATACCAGCCATCAATACATGGGGTAAGTATGGTCAATACGGATGCAGCATGTGTCCTCTGGAACAGATTATACAGATGCAGATTTTCACTGACTTATTACAAATTAGCAATTCAATTGAAAGCAAAAAGGAATCGCCTGATCCCTGAATGCATGAGGTACAGAGGATCAATCCTTCAAAATTAACTTCTACTTAAAACGCACTTCCAACCGCCGTCATGATATAAAGGAAATAAAAGAAAGAAATTTACGAAGGTAGATTTGGGGACCGGGGAGGAGGCAATAAATATTTTTCACAAGGCCATTTCCACGTGACGTACTGTTCCCCACCATCTTTTCCTGTTGTTTACATTCTATGTGACCCCCAGAGAAAAGTGGCTTCTGACAAGGAAGGAGGGCTCCTTCGCTGCAGATCCTAAATGCGGTCATTGCCTGACCACGGCTTCCCTCTCCCCTCACGGTCACCTTTGTTGGAAGGACCTGCAGTCAAGCCTCCCGCCAGCTTGATGTGGCTGTCGGAAAGGACACACGTGGCTGTGTTAACACATGGTCAGTAGTGTAGGAATACCTACTGGTATGAGGGTCTGCCCATCGTGGAGGCTGGAATCCCAAAATACAGGGAACATGCTGGCAGGCTAATGAAAAGCATTCCTGTCTCTGCCTAGAACAAAACTCTACGGCATTGAGAATTGTACTTTTGTTTGTCCGTTTAAAAATGCATTGGGGCGCTTGGGTGGCGCAGTCGGTTAAGCGTCCGACTTCAGCCAAGTCACGATCTCGCGGTCCGTGAGTTCGAGCCCCGCGTCGGGCTCTGGGCTGATAGCCTGGAGCCTGTTTCCGATTCTGTGTCTCCCTCTCTCTCTGCCCCTCCCCCGTTCATGCTCTGTCTCTCTCTGTCCCAAAAATAAATAAACGTTGAAAAAAAAAAAAATTTAAAAAAAAAAATGCATTTAGGGCTAGCTACTGGGCACTCGTTGGAATGTCTTAGAGTAAGCTTTCTAACAACCCAGTGAGGAGGGTACTATATTCTCCCCATTTTACAAATGATGGGGCCAATGCACAGAGGCAGTAAGTCACGTCCCGAGGTCACAGGGGCAGTAAACTGCGGCACTGCGATGGAACCCAAGGGGACTGGCTCCGGTTTGTGACAAGGACCCAGGATCACCATGTAGAAGACGCCGCGGCAAAGAGGGTGAACACACACACCCGGCCCTCAATTCAAGGGGTTTTCCTCTTGCACTAGTTTGTTGGGGTACCAGATCTAAAGGACAAGGTGCACAATTTACTCGTTCAATTTCATCCTACCATGTCCTGAATGTTCAAACAAATGAACAGACGAAAGAAATCATGTTATTTTGGGGTGTGTGGATGGCTCAGTCGGTTAAGTGTCCGACTTCAGCTTGGGTCATGATCTTGTCGTTTGTGAGTTCGAGCCCCGCATCGGGCTCTGCACTGTCAGCGTGGAGCCTGCTTGAGATTCTCTCTCTCTCTCTCTCTCTCTCTCCTTCTGCCCCTCCCCCACTCGCACAGGCACACGCGTGTGCGCGTTCTCTCTGTCTTAAAATAAACAAACTTTTAAAAAGTCATGTTATTTTCAAGCACAAAGGAATCCTAGAGATCACTTATTCAAAACTTGCTGTCTTTATCAAGGAGAAACCGAGGCCCAGAGAGGTTACGTGGCCGATCGTAGCCCCCACGACTAAGGAGAAAAGAGCCAAAACCGCAGCTAGACCTTTCGCTTTCTTCTCTTCCAGCGATCCTGTGGGTCCATACAGCAGCACCCAAGGTAGGTAGGTAGCAGCTAGGATGTCAGGTGATAGGCTCCCGATGACTCTCCACTGACCAAGAGGTCCCTTTAAAGGCACTCACAGCCCGAGGCCTTTGCAGGATTTTGCCCCAATTAGACTAACACACATCCAGATGGTTAACAGTTGCTTTGGAGAAGGGAGGGTAGGTCAAGAAAAGGCTTCTTCGAGGTCTGGATAAAGACAGAGCCAGACCACCCGGCAATAACCAAAGTCCCACGGGAGGTGACACAGGATTTAATCAGTCCTAAATTTCTTGGCCCAGTTTGGAAGGCAGAAGGTGCACGTCTCAAGTTTATGGCACGTGAAATGACCGAAAAGAAAGAATCGGAAGACTCTTTGTTGCAAAGGACATACCGCGAAAATTCGATTCCTTTAGTGCCACGTTTAGTGCACTGAAAGTGGGGGTGGGGGGGTGAGATGAAGCTGTGCCCTGTTTCCCTTCAGTGACTAGGACCACAGGCTTCCTGGGACGGTGTCCTGTTGAGAGGCAACAAGTGGCAGAGGAGGAGTCTGGCGAGTCGTACCGCCCCTCCCCCCGACCCCCCGCCACTGCTGCCGACACCCACGACCTGCCGGAAATGACATCACACAGTACAGTTTCAATCAACTTGCGCTGACAGCCTCTTGCTCTGTTTGCTTCACAAAGTAGCCGCTGATGCCTAAAAGGTGGGGGCTACATCCCCAGTGTTCGCGGTCTTTGCTTTGGAAGAGGGAGTGTTCTCAGAATGGCAGTGGGGTCATCACACCCTTCTGGCCTAATGGCCACGGGACACGGCCAAGGGACCTGGCAGGACTGGGAGGGTAATGAGCAGCACTCGGTCCAAACGGAGCATTACTGACAGCAAAATCCACAGGCTTCGAGGCTCTGGCTATTTCTAAACGTTAAGAATCAGGGCTCCATTTTTGAACAAAATATAGAGCAGCTTTCCAGATGTGGGTTCCTGGCTGAACTACAGAGAAATCTGTGAATCTCTTGTCTCGCTCAAACACACACACGCACACACACACGCACCCCCCGCCCCTAGAAGACGGCACATATGGGTTTCAAACCCAGGCCTCTCGGACTCTTATGTTTCCCCAAACTCCGTGGGGGCTAAAAATCCTCCTGAGTCCTTATTAAAACTACGGATGCTTAGCTCTACTCCAAACATCTAAGGTGATTCTTAGCGGAGCAACTGGGTTAACAGACTTTAAAGAAAAACGTACACCATACAAAGTAAGACACACATACACCATGTTGAGTCTTTCAAGGACAGAAATGGGGAACAAGGATTTTGATTAATTACTTTCCAACATCTTGGGGGATGGGGCGGCAGGTGGGGAGGGGAAGGCATTATGCGATTCCTTTAGGAAAAGTTACCAAGGAGCCTGGAACGAGGCTGAGGACTTTTTATCTGCTGAGCCCTCGGACAGTAGTATTAATACAACAGCTTAACTTGGTTTAAAGAAAGGATTATTTCGCCATCTGCAATAATCGCTTCTGGCAAGAGGCAGGCTCCGCTACGGCCACTCACAAAAGATGATGGAGCCCCGCAATCCTTTCTTCACAGACAGGAATTGGGGGCTTTTCAAAATATTAATATAATCTCACTTATTAAGATAAAACGATGTGCTAAAGCACTGGAAATTCTCCCACTGGAGCCGCTGTACATTTTCTTTGACTTTTTTTTCCCTTCTCCTTTTAACAGAAAGGATCTATAAATCCTAAATCAGAGTGTCCGTTTTTCCCATCACATCCTAAAATATGAACATCTTGATATGCCATGTAATCGTGTGCTCTTTTTACCAGAAGTCAAATAAATGAACAGGTCGTCGGGCAAGATCAAATAAATTGCAGTTCAGGGCCGCCTAGGGGGCTCAGCCGGTTAAGCATCCAACTTGGGCTCAGGTCGTGATCTCGCGGTTCAGGAGTTCAAGCCCCTCATCGGGCTCTGTGCTGACAGCTCGGGAGCCTGGAGCCTGCTTGCGATTCTGTGTCTCCCTCATTCTCTGCCCCTCCCCTGCTCGCGCTCTGTCTCTCAAAAAATAAATACATGTTAAAAAAAAAGTCTTTTAAAGAAATAATTTGTAGCTCCGAGGCAAGATTAATAGCAAGGCTAGCCTCTACATCGTTACAGGCAGGAGGGCCCTTCTGCCAGGGACACCGGCCTCCTCCGGGAGGGTGGGTGAGTGCCTGAGGGTAACTTCTAACTCGTCTAATCACCCTACCATAGAATCAGAGTTAACCAGTGCTTTTCGTGAGGCTTGCCAAAGGCGAGGTGGACAGACAGGCAGAAAGAGCGAGAAGCAAACCAGCCTGCCGCTTCCACGCTGCTGCACCACAAAAACCTCTTGTGAGGTCTTCAAAACTAACAATTCAGCAAAAAGTGACAGGCAGAGTAACCACTGAGTCAGCTCTTGTAACTCCTCTTCAAAAAGCTGCTTTCAGTGAATCAATTTTCAGTGTTGTTTTCGGTTATTCTTAGAGAGAAAACTTGCTACCCCCTCTCCTTCTCCTTTGGAAATTTGGTAACCATAGTTTCTGTATCCTGCTGAGACTTGATATGTGGAGCTGTATTCTACCTGCTATTAAGCTGCTGATAGCAGTGTTTCTGTTGCAATTTATGAGCAATGTCAGTTGAAGGCAGAGAGTATTGTACACGCTATATTTTCCCAGCTGGAGATCTCCGTGAATGGAAAGCAAAAACATGAATACACATGCACTGTGGGCTTGAAGGAATAAAAAGGCAGGGAGAAAAGTCAGCAGGCGAAAATCAGGTGGGTGGTCTCGATTATAGACCAAGGAGATAATAAAATATTCAAAGGAAGCTCTGACTAAATGGCCGGGAAAAGGAGATGGGCAATATAAAGAGAAGCCTGATAAAGTCTTTTTTCTACCTGTAGGTCTCTTGCGCGATTCTTAGATTGGGGACGTGCCAAGATGCACCTTGCCGCCTGGGGTTTTAAATAAGCTGCCATAACCGAAGAGTCATTTGAAACCACAAAAACAAATCCATTCCACATTAAGTTTCTAATAAGGGCTGCAGCTGACAGGGAGCACAACACATCTCACTTCCAACCTTCTCAATGTCTCCACACACGCTATCTCAAGAGGCAAATTTTATCTTTTTTTCCTGAACCAAAAGCATTGTATAAGGAGACAGAAACTGGGTTTTATTTTTGTGGTTAAGAAACAGACACACTGTATTGTCCTTGGACCCTGATACCTGTGTCCTCATGGAGCGCACAGGATAGGTAATGGTCCTCAGAGAGACCCAATTCTAGAGAGAAAGAAAGGATCAAATAATCAATCAGGAAAGTGCCCAGTGAAATTATTACAGAGCCAAAAGACATTTTCCCTCCCTAAACACTCTACTGAGAAATATAACATCAAATATTAATAGGGACCTCATTAAATAAGCTTGATGTAATTCTTTCCCACCTAAATAAAATGCAGAACCGGCCTGTGTCAATGGTTCCCAAACCTACATCAGAAGTATGGGGGAAAAGGCTTTTTGTTTGTTTTTCAAATAACTACACCATACCCGCACCCCTAGATATTATGATTCGGCTTCCTAGTGCTTTTTAAAAAACGTGATTTTAATACTCTTCCTCCATGAAAACAATAATCCTCTAAACAACAAGTCAAACTGCACTCAATTATATCAGGAGGCTCTATTCGGTGGAAAAAAAACTGTCTCCAGGTACTAAAGGAAAAATGTGTCCAACACAGTCACAAAAAGCAAAACATTTACTTATTTAACATGGAGCATTAGTTTATGATTTTTCCCAAGTAACACTGGAACACGTACTAATGTATGTATTCAACTGACTTCCTATTCAGAATTCAATAGTTTTTTTTTTCATTCAGACCCTCACCCCCTAGTACCAACAATATAAAATGAAAATACTTGAGCCTGTTAAATTCACCAAGCCCAACGCTAACCCAGGAGAAAAGTAATTACCATTTAAATAGCAACATGAAGTTCTTTGAAGGAACAGCCTTTTGATGTTAGCATCTCTAATGGTAAAAGCCAAAAAAAAAATCTCAGATCTTAAACATCGTTCATTGTCTTCCAACCCAGAGAAAACAAACGTGTCTCCCAAAAGTTCTTTCATCACAAAGAAGTAGGAACCCAAGTTGTTTATCATGGGCTTGTGGTAACATGGTGACAAGGTCCAACTAAATTTCAGTGACACTTAGAAGAATGGCAAAGTGCAACGAACTGGCTTCTCACACGACAGAAAAAAACAGGAGCGACTGGGCACAGGCAATTAACAGATTTCTGGTGCCCCCGTCCAATGATGGGGACCCGACTGCTGCACCCGGACATCACGACACCCCCCCTGGGCTCACCGGCAGGCAGCCCTTCATCCTTACACACCCTTTCCAGTGGATTCAGCACCAAGTTGGAAAAGCTTGTCCTTATTAAACTCAATCTCTTAATTCACAGGAGGGATGGAGATCTTGGGCCTATGAGCAATGGAAAACCTCTTACAAATGACTAGAGACACCGGCCAGTACCACGTGGTATGTTACACACAGCTGCTACTCTTCATGATGGCGCAAGTGACGAACCAGTTGGTATATTCAACAGGCCGTACGTTATTCAGCCAGCGCAAAACCTTTCTATTCATCCACAAACCCCAAGACACGTTCTTACGCTTTTAATCTCCTTCCTCCTGGCTCACACAATGCTAGGCACTTAACAGAATCCAATCAATGCTATCCCGACGCTCCTGTCTTTTCACTTTTGCTCCTTGACCTGTTTTTCCCAGAAAGCTCCATTCGAGTATCTCCACAAGACCAAAGTCATGACAACAGAGCGAAACACAAACCAGGTTTTAAAATTTTAAAAAGTCCATGGGGCGCCTGGGTGGCTCAGTCGGTTGAGCACCAGACTTCGGCTCAGGTCACGATCTCACGGTTCGTGACTTCAGGCCCCCAGTCAGGCTCTGTGCTGACAGCTCAGAGCCTGGAGCCTGTTTCCAATTCTGTGTCTCCCTCTCTTTCTGCCCCTCCCCTGCTCACACTCTGTCAATCTCTCTCTCAAAAAATAAACATTTAAAAAAAATTTTTTTTAATTTTAAAGTCTGCGTACAGGGGAGAGAGTAAGACCTTCAAGTACAGTAAGACCTTTCCCCCCCCTATTGGTTTTGGCTTTTAATTACCCATGACATCCCTACATGTTATAATAAACAGCTGACCATGTATCATATTCCAATGATCAAATGCTTATCTCTGACCAGACTTGCTATTTCAACCTGTAGCTTATTATCATTTAACTAGAGAAAACTAAGCAATTATAACTGTCCACCAAAATGACATAATTGACAGCTTTTGGTTATATACAATTTTCCTAAATCTGAAAGGCTTTTGTTTTACGCGGCTCCTTTGCTCCGAGGCAAACCAAAGTACATTTTGAGAAAATTCACCCGCGACCAGAATTTGGTAAAAAGCAGTTATTTCCTGGATTCGGGCCCATGTCCCCCAAACTTGCATGATCATAAACCCAACCACCCCTCTGGAGATTCTGGGGAGGAGCCAGGGAATCTGCATTCGAGGAGGCATTCCAGGTAAGTTGTACCAACTGGCAAAACCACGCAGGCCTTTCTGAGTCAGCTCTGGGCTCACGCAGCTCACACTTGAGCCCAGTGGTTCAAAAACTGGGGCGCGTTAAGTATCACAGAAGAAACATTTCCCAAAATCCTGGGGCCCATCCTACTTTAAATCCAGACCACTGAGAACAGGCCCCCGGCGTCAGCGTCTCCTCACTTACCAGGGTGATTCCAATAGACAGCTATGTTTGTAAACGAATTATCTCTTCCAGGGCTTCTCGACCCTCACTGCTGGTCAGAATCACCTCAAGAGTTGCAAAGACGCTACCAAACAAAAAAACAAGGCTAGCTTCCATCTTAAACCAACTGAATTGGACTATATGGATGTGAGGCCTCGAGCCATGGCATTTGTTTTCTAGGTTCCTAAGATGATTTTTTTTTAATTTTTTTTTTAAAGTTTATTCATTTCTCAGAGGCAGAGAGACAGAGCATGAGCGGGGGAGGGGCAGAGAGAGAGAGGGAGACACAGAATCTGAAACAGGCTCCAGACTCGGAGCTGTCAGCACAGAGCCCGATGCGGGGCTCGAACTCACGGACTGCAAGATCATGACCTCAGCTGAAGTCGGACACTTAACCGACTGAGCCACCCAGGGGCCCCCAGGTTCCTAAGATGATCTTAATGTGCAATCTGCGTTGAAGAGAACGAGCCTAGTAGATTCCAAGGTTAATACCAAGTATTTAAACAACTTAATAAGCTTTTATCCAAAAACGCTTTCTCTGCCTGGCACATGACTGTGTTTGTCCAATAGAATAAAATTACAAGACAAAACAGTCTCTCCTCTGAAGGCTACTGCAACTCAGCTGGTCAGAGGAATAATCTACCTAGATGGAAGAACAAGAGAATAGTACAAAGTATCAGCAAGGGTAAAGTTTACAGAACTCTGAAAACCCACAGGTGGAAAGGAAAATAAAAATGTTCGTGGTAAGTTTCCAGTTCACGTCAGCTAGATGCACTTATCATTCAAAAGTGTGCAGATTCTCGATGAAAAATTACTGACACTAACTTGGGAGTCATAGGTTGGACAGAAACAAAGTCTTTTGGAGCCTTCCACCCTGAATGGTACTTTTATCTTTAAAGATTAAAAAAAATTCTGAAAGCTTTTCAATCCAAGTTCCTTTCAACAACCTTGGGGCTCGTATACAGTCAGCAGCAGTTTATATAATGTCAGCAACACCCATAATAACAAAAATACACCCTTCTCCTTGTTTAAAGGGAATGTGTATCTACTAATGTTTTCTACTTACCACGTCCATAACCCCATTTCACAGATGAGAAAACCAGGGCCCCAAGAGTCTGATGACTCACGTTCAAGTCTCCAGTAGGATGTGGACGACATCCTTTACTTAGAACTATCCTTGGGGCGCCTGGGTGGCTCAGTGGGTTCAGCATCCGACTTCAGTTCAGGTCATGATCTCACAGCTTTGTGAGTTCAAGCCCTGCACTGGGCTCTGCGCTGATAACCTGGAGCCTGCTTCAGATCCTCTGTCTCCCTCTCTCTCTGCCCCTTCCCCCCCTCAAAAAAATAAATAATTAAAAAAAAGAAAAAGAAACTTTCTTAATCTAGCTGTTATTTCAGAAAAATTCATCTCCTCTATCCCTTTTTACCCTTTCCCATGTCCTAGGCACTAGAGATAAGACTCTGTGCCCATATGACACATGGAATGAGACAGGTAATGGCCGTGGTGTCTGGGTGGCCCAGGGGGCTAAGCGTCTGACCCTCGATTTTGGCTCAGGTCATGATTTCACGGTTCATGAGATCAAGCCCTGCACTGGGGCTCTGTGCTGACGGCATGGAGCCTGTTTGGGATTCTCTCCCTCTCCTTCTCTTCCTCTGCCCCTACTCTGTTCGTGCTCTCTCTCTCTCTCTCAAAATAAATAAACATTAAAAAAAAAAAAAAAAAAGGACAGGTAATAGTCAAGGAAGCAACTATAGTTTTAGGTACTAAGTTCTTGAAAAAAATAAAGTAGAAGAGTTTAGGAAGTGATCAGAGAAAAGCTAGTTTGAGCATGGGAGTCAAGGAATGTCTTTTTTGGGGAGGTAGCTGATGCAAGACTGCAAAGGTGTGAGAAAGCGGCTGTGTGGCAGCTATGGGCAGAAAGCAAAGCAAAGCAAAGCAAAGCCCCACAGACAGCAAGACGAGGCCACAGAGGACAGGCAGGGTCCTACTTATGCAACTCGGCTCATCTTGGAAGATATGTTTGAAGAGTGGCACTCAGTTTTGGAGCAGCTAGTGTATTCTCAACGTTCAATGACGTCAGGGGAGATGCCATCCAAGGCGTTTAGTCGATGCCAATGGAGACACGACCAGAACACCCGGTGGCAAGTGTAGACAAGAAACGCTCTATTAACTGAGGAAGGAGAGGTGAACGCAGCACAGGTAAATGAAGCAGGTATTTCTTGTGGGAGGTTTTCTCTTCCTACTGGTTATCTTTTTGATCTTAAAATTCCATTGGACTCTTCAAGCTGGAGTTCTAACAAACATTAATGAAATGCCTTTTGCAGCAGCAATGACTTTTATCTGGACCACTATGAAGAGTGGAAACACAAAGCTACTGTTCTTTCATAATGCCGTGCAAACATGGGCCTTTCTTTGAAGTGTGTAATCAATGGTCATTTTACAATCTAAGATACCTGAAATATTCTGTGGCCTAGCCTCTTGGCAAAATGAATCATTAAAAAAAAAGAAACACAAAAAACCACCAGCACAGTGTTTAAAGTAGATGGGTTTGTTTTAAAAACTGCCTTAGATACCAGAAGACATGTACAAAAATGTTCACGGGGACAATGTTTGGAATAGCAAAGAACTGGCCACAATCCAAAAGTCCACAGGCACAAGAATGGATAAATAATAATGGTATATTCAAACAACCTGACACAGCAGTGAAAATGAACCAGAGCTTAATGTTGGGCGAAACGGTGAGTGAAAGAGAATTACTGCGTATGATTCCATTTATACGAAGTTCAAAACCATGCAGAACAAACAGTGCGTTTACCTAGGAAATTTACAGGGATGCAGTACAACACGGGGGAAAAAAAGCCCCACGAGATTCAGGTCAGTGGCTTCTCAGAGAGGGTAAGAAGCAGAGTGGGGTGAAGGCAGGGGCACCCCAGGGGTTCTCAAAGGTCCTGAAACTGAGAGTTTTCTATTTCTTCACCAAAGTGGTGGGAAATACACATGTGTTTTTCATGTCGCTCTTTATACCGCACGCAAGTTTGAAATCGCATTTTACACACCTATTTGTTTCGCGTTCTGCATATATTTAATATTTGGCAAAGCCAGTGTTCAGAACTGCCTTTGAGGAGGAACTCAGGTCACCCAAATGCTGCTCTGGCTTATTTCACATGTGTACACAAATGCCTTTTTAGAAACAGAAGCTGAGCGCTCTTTCTTCCACGTAGCCAGTATGTTGCTGGGCGCAGCCCGAAGAAAGGAGAAGCACCTAAAAACTGCCGGGAAAGCTGCACGTGAAATCCATGTTCCCTGAAAAGCTGAGGGGAAATGGAGCTCCGGCTCTCCTCTTGCACCCGACCTGGGGTCCACGAGCTCCTGACCTAAGGGACACAACAGTCCATGAGGCACACCGAGGCAACATGTGCTTACGAGGGTGCATTGTGCAGGAAACCGAGGACCGATGTGCTCAAGGCTCCCAGGCAAGAACTTCCACAAAAGGGAACAAGGAAAACTATTACCTATCCGTGAAAATCAAAATTCATAGAAGAGTGGCAGGCAGCCAACCCAACTACTCCAGGTCTGCTTGGCCTGCTGACTGTCGGAAAATACAAGCAAATCACTTCTTCTGCAACTAATTCTCAACAGGGCTCCTAAAAGCCAGACTCCATGATGCAACTTTAATAAGACAGAACAGCTTATTATGATCA
Source organism: Puma concolor (assembly GCF_028749965.1). NCBI lineage: Eukaryota > Metazoa > Chordata > Mammalia > Carnivora > Felidae > Puma > Puma concolor. The sequence goes on along the minus strand of NC_141667.1, from coordinate 138,273,841 downwards.
ATGAAGCAAAGGCTTCCAGGAGTTGCAGAGCCGAAAGCTGGCTCAAATGCGTCTTCGGTGGACACAGAGCATGAATGCCATCCTTCCCCGGCCCTGTGGAAGGCCCTGGGCCAGCACACGCTCAGATACCGGGAATCGGCTCCGTCCTCACTCCCCTCCACGGATGGACCCAAAGGCGTTCTCATCCTGCTGGATTTTATTAGCCCCAATATATGGTAATTAATTTACTGCGGGCTCTTTATTCATAAATGGAATCAAATAAAGCCTTACATGGCTTTTGGCAGCTAACCCCTCACTAAATTACGGTGACTCGAAGTTTGCTCAAATGCTGCACATAAGTCAGCCCCTTCAGCTTGTAAAGTTCAATTAGAGAGTTCTTAGGCTATTGTGTGCCTCAAAGCTTCAAAGAAGGCATTATTCATGCATTTGCCATTGCCAAAAAAAGAGGAAAGCTGGCAAAGGAGCAATTCCTAGAGTGTTGATCTAGGCACCACTCAGAAATCTTAAAACTTCAGCTCTCAGTACCCAAACACCTCCACTTTGGGGCAAAATCTCCGTGAAGTGTAAAAGACCAAAATTAATCTGATTGACTGTGGAAATCTACATAATAATGAAAGTTCTGACCAAGAACACAGCCACCTGCTCCGGTTTCTTTTTCTATATTCCTCTTATAAGTGGCCACTGGCAGGTTCCTGTAAATGTGGCCTGAACACGCTGGGGGCTCAACCGGAGGCCAGAAAGGACGTCTGGGAACCGCCATCCCCACCACGATGGGCTGCCACCTTGGTGCTCACGACCCGATCTTGAACTGGGGGGCCAGGTTACGACCTGACGCAGGCAGGTGTGAATCCGACCGGCATGTTCGGAGGCTATGCATCAGGTGCCCTGTGGCTCTCTGCCGTCTGCGGCCTGCTTCAGGCAGGGCTTTGCCCAGGGGCGTGGGCACGAACTTTCGCTCTGACACTCCCCTTCCCGGCAGCCAAGGGACTGGATGCTGCGGTTCTGCGGTTGCCCTCAGGTGTGAAAAGGGGCCCGTGTGATTTTCTCAAGAGCGCACCATTAAGTCAGAAAAGTCCCCGGCGACCAATCTCCCGGTCTGTCTGCAAAAGAAGAATCTGGGGCTGCCGGTTCTGCAAACAGCCGGCCGGGCTGTTCCTACTGCCGGGCAGGAGCCTAAGAGAAAGGAGCAGGAAAACAATTCCACTGTGAGCCACTGCCAGGGAGGCCACGGCTCCAAATCTCCTCGAAGCTGAAAACAAATGAGCGGCTTTGCCTGCATCAAGCCGGCCATCAGAAAGAGGCTTTTTTTTTTTTTTTTCACTCCAGCATTACAAACTGCTCCTCAAAGATAACACTTTTAAGGATATGAAAACGTTTCCTTCGGCTTACCGCCTGTCACCTATTGACTCGACTGGCAGAACAGCACGAAACCCACAGCAGCTCCCTCGGAGCGCCAACACGGGGAGACGGAAGGAGAGCAGGTGGCTTTTAAAGTCACGCCCGACCTTTGGGGCGCCTGGGTGGCGCAGTCGGTTGAGCGTCCGACTTCAGCCAGGTCACGATCTCGCGGTCCGTGAGTTCGAGCCCCGCGTTGGGCTCTGGGCTGATGGCTCAGAGCCTGGAGCCTGTTTCCGATTCTGTGTCTCCCTCTCTCTCTGACCCTCCCCCGTTCATGCTCTGTCTCTCTCTGTCCCAAAAATAAATAAACGTTGAAAAAAAAAAAAAATTAAAAAAAAAAAAAAAAGTCACGCCCGACCTGACCACCTTTCTCTTCACCATTCATTCACTCATTTATTCATTCATCCAGAGGACACTGATGGCGGGGGGGGGGGGTTGGTTTGCCCATGTGCTTGGCACTGGGGACACGTGCGTGAACCAGACGGGCAAATATGGGCGCCTCATCAGATACCAACGTGATATTTACAATCATCTTTTACAGCTGTTCTACTTAAAAAGGAAGTGTCCCAGATGACGCTAAAGTAGGTGGACTAAACGAAAAAAGCCCCTTTCCAGGCTGAGAAGGAAAACCTGAAGACACAATTACATGCGCTTTGGATAAATGAGCAGAGTGCTTCCAGATACACCCTGCCCCCCTGGGGCCACCAGAGAAGCCCAAGGAAGGGAACCGGGTTCTAACAAGGGGTCTTCAATGCACCTGTCCGTTGCAGAAGGAAGAGCTGTTAGACCTGTCTCAACTTCAGTGTCTTAGAGGTGCAGGTGTTAAAGGGCTAGTCAAAACCCAAACGAATGTGACTTTTGCTAGGAACACTGAAAGGAATCCGTGACAGGGCAGTCTGGTGAACAACTTGTGTTGCTACATAGAGATAAAAAGAACAGAGCTCAAGCCCAAAATAATGACCTGGCCAGGACCCATGAGGGCAGCAGGTAGGGATGGGATTAGGAGAGTCTGTTTCAAAAGCCACTAAATTTCTTTTGTTTAGCTGACCAATAGCCAAGCAACGACAACAAGAAGAAAGTTTGTTTCATTTGTATGCCTCTGCTTTAAGCTCCCAAATTTACAGTCCATCTGAAAACGAAGTATAGCTAAAACCACGTGAGGGAGAGGGTGGCAAGTAAGCCATGGCAAAGATACACTAAATGACTCGATGTCCCTATAGAGGTGAAGGGATCATGATGATGGCACGTTCCTAATCAACGAAAACGATCTCAATTTCAGATCATGAAATAAATGGTAGCTACCAAGAAAACTCAATAAAGGAACTTTAGACTCTGAGAGTTTCCTCATCTGTATAGTGCGGAAAATACTCAAGTTACTTAAAAAAAAAAAAAAAGTAAGATTAAGTTTTTACAGAATGGAGAGTAAAACCTTCACCCGTGTTTCATCCTGAAATTGGCACCCAAAAAAGTTGATGACCAGGAAATTAAAGAAGGCTTTTCTGGGGAAACTGATCAAAGCAAGAGAAAAGCCATATGGAAACCCCAGCTGGGAGATCCCCTAGAGAGATAATCCATTCACATCTTCCCATACCATCAAAATGCCCTCCCACATACATGGGACTTCAAACCGGCTTCTGAAAGCATATTGTCCACAGGCAGACAGTCAAGGATCATGGGGCATTTGAGGAAAGTCTCCAACAGGAAAGACCGAGGACAAAGCAAACACACAAAGGAACTTAGAAACAAGGCTGAGAAAAGGAGGAAAGCAAGGAAGGGAGGGAGGAAACAAGAGAGGGAGGGAGGGAGGGAGGAAGGGGAAGGAGGAAGGGAGGAGAAAGAGGGAAGGGGGGAGAGAAAGGAAAGGAAGGCAGGAGGAAGGGGAGAAGGAAGAAGGAAGGTTCATCCTCAGGGAAATGAGACACGATATTCATGAAACTACAACAGGAGGCTTTAAAATCCCCTGACAACAACAAAAAGGAGCTTTCAGAAATGAAAAATTTAAGAGATTTTTTTTTTTCAATGAAAACATTTAAAGATAATGAATGAGAAAAGTCCCCAAATCACAAAATACATTAAAAACCATATGCCAGATGGGGCGCCTGGGTGGCTCAGTCGCTTAAGCGGCCGGCTTCGGCTCAGGTCACGGTCTCGCGGTCCGTGAGTTCGAGCCCCGCGTCGGGCTCTGTGCTGACAGCTCAGAGCCTGGAGCCTGTTTCGGATTCTGTGTCTCCCTCTCTCTGACCCTCCCCTGTTCATGCTCTGTCTCTCCCTGTCTCAAAAATAAGTAAATGTTAAAAAAAAAAAAATTAAAAAAATAGAAACCATACGCCAGAGATCTGAACAAGAAAAGGTCAGAAAAGTAGACCGATATAAGAGGTTGTTCAATGTGTAACTAAAAGCAACTCCAGAAAGAGAGAACATGGAAACAGAAATTACACCCCCTCCAAAGAAAGACATCTATAAAATCTCTAACGCGACAGGGCCTGAGTTCCCAGTGAGAGAGCCGAGCTCGACACAAGACATAAAAAAGACTCTTGCCAAAGGATGTCACTGAAAGATATCAGAATGCTGAGGACAAAGAAGAGAGGAAGGCCTGGCAGATCGGGGGGGACAAACAGCCATCACACTCAAGACTTCAAATCAGGATGGCATTGAACTTCTCAGGGACAACACTGGGGAGAGCTCAGAGCATGGAGTAATGCCTTCAAGTCAGACAGAAAATGATTTTCCCCCATTCTTCATCTAGCCACTTCTTCAGTCAACTATGAGGGTTGAAGGAAAACACGTGCAAACATCTGACATTTGAAAAATTTTACTTCCCATGAATGCTTTCTTAGAAAACTAATGGAAAAGACGGGCTTCACCAAAACGACAGACAGACACACGAGCGAAACGTACACAGATCCAGGCAATAGGGCGTCCAACACAAGAATGGAATCTTCAGGGTGGAGGAGAGAGAGCTCAGTTTTTAAAACCATTTCACGAGGCCTCTGCATAATCCCTAAACTACTGGGCCCGATGGGAGCAGATCCAAAGACTCTGGAGAGACTACTCCAAAAGATAAAAGGCACAGAATGCTGGGGGTATTTTACCAACTTCGAAGCAATTTCTAACTCTGGCAGGACAGTTCCTGGTGAATTAGTGATGGGTACATAGAACACTAAGCAAATAAAAAAACAAGACGATTAACTCCAGAGAGCCAGTTGGGTGAGAAAAGAAAATAATCGTAATACACAGTGCGTGAATAATATGTCCATAGGTACAGTCACGTAAACGACGAATGCTGACCTGACAAAAAAAATCACTTACGGTAGGCAGTCTCCAAGATGGTCCCAAATAATCCCTGCTTCTTGGAGTTGATACCCTTACGTGATACCCTCCCTTCCTGGAGTCTGGGCTGGACTTACTGACTTCTAAGGAACAGAGTAAGTGGCAAAAGTAACAGGCTGTTCTCTCAGACATGACATTACGCAAAGGCTCTCGAGTCTATCTTGGACTTGTTGTCTCTTGCTGGCGAAGCAATGTACGAAGTCATGCTCAGCCTGATGGGGAGGCTCCTGTGCCTCCTGCCCACAGGAACCGCGAGATAATCCATGTTTGCCACTCGGAGGTACTCGGTTTTGGAATCATTTGTTACGCGGCAAGGGATAATACAACTAACTATTTGGGAGAACAGGAGGCAGGAAAATCTGAGTAGGGAGAGGGGAGTATGAGCTAACTCCCCAGCTTCCACATGAAGTTAAGATAAAATGCCTAAGACTAAAAACTTGTATCAAGAAACAGCCATAGAAACAGGTGTTTTCAAACTGTAAAGAAAATACAAGCTAACAGAGTTTAAAGCAGTTTATTGCCTCTGGCGAGCGGGAGCAGGTGAAGGCCAAAGTGGAGGTTTTCTGTTGTTGTTACAGAACTAGAAGAACTCTGGCTTTTTCTGTCATCAACGCAGATAACCCGAAGAAAAGTTAAAAAGAAAATTATACTACCTTCATGTGTTCACGCTCAGGCAGCCTATAAACTCTCTATTTTGCAGCTGTCTTTTGGACACTTTAAGGATTTTTTTTTTTTAAGATTTTATCTTTAATCTCTACACCCAATGTGGGGCTCGAACTCACAACCCTGAGATCAAGACTCGCACGCTCTACCGACTGAGCCGACCAGGCACCCCTGGACACTTTAAGGACTGTTTTTGTTTTTTTAAACATTTATTTATTTTATTTTGAGACAGGGACAGAGAGAGAGAGAGACAGACAGAATGTCAAGCAGGCTCCACCAATGTCAGTGTAGAGAGCCTGACGTCAGGCTCAAACCCACAAACTGTGAGATCACGACCTGAGCTGGCACCAAGAGTCAGACACGCTCAACCGACTGAGCCACCCAGGAGCTTCCAGGGGCTTCTTAACACCAGGTACAGACGGAATAACACAGAAGCAGCTGGAGCCTGTGAGGAGATTTTAGAGCGGGCCCTTCCGATGTAACTGATGATGCGACCTCTCGGGAGTCTTTTCAGATAATGTCTTCCATGTGCTCGTTCCTCCTTGGAATGTACCAGAGTATAGAATACACGTCGGCCTCCTCACACCAGACTCCACTTTACCTGCCCAACTGCTAACACTTCAAGAATGGTTTCAGTAAATAAAGAGTTCTAGAAGTAGATCCACTGTGGGACACTTGAGGCATGGCCACCTGCTGTTTGACAGGACTTGGCATGAACCCCGAGGGTGATTTAAGGGTCATGGCCATCGAGGTGGGCTGGTCGCTAAGAATTCTCTTCAGGATCCTGGGAGTCTGAAACGATTCCAGCAAGAACACGCTATGGGCGTCACATTCCCTCGTTCCGCACACCTCCGGTACCTTCATTCTAAACCCTCCCGTTTTGCAGAGGAGGAAAGCGAGGCCCAGAGTCGAGGAAACGCACCTGGCTTTCACAGTGGGCAAGGGATAACGTCTGCCAAAGCAGAGGAAGCAACAGACACGCTCTAACAGAACCTCATTCGGTCGTCGTACATACGTGTATTTTTACAACAAATGGGATGGGAGGAAGCGGGGCTTACCAACGCTAGCTGAACAGCTGCATAGTTTCCAGTTTCCTTTCAACTAGTCTCCCTCTTCTCTTAAGGCCAGCACACTCCAGTGACCACAGTGTCACTGCAATCACATCATTTTGTTTTAGTTTGGTTTTTCTCACGGTTGAGCCACACGTCTTCTGAGTACCGAGAACTCTGGAGGATTCTGCCACGGTACTTTTTAAAAAAAAAAAAAAAAAAACAAGATCTGCTAAACGCAGGGGGCCCCGGGTGGCTCAATCAGTTAAGGATCCGACTCGATTTGGGCTCAGGTCATGGTCTCAGCGTTCTGGAGTTGGAGCCCCACAACTGCCGCTGCGCGGACAGCAGGGAGCCTGCTTGGGATTCTCTCTCCCTGTCTCGCTCTGCCCCTCCCCTGCGTGTGCACAGGCGCCCAAACTCTCTCTCTCTCAAAAACATAAATGAAACATTTTTTTTTTAATCTGCTACAGGGATAGATTTAGAACACTGCAGCCAAAAAGATAAAGGAGAATGTTTAACAAAGCAATGCCATGTGCTTCTTGCTGTGTGTGCTCATGCCCTTCCAGGATCTTAAGAAACACAGCATTTTGTATGAAATATAAAATGCTTCCCTTGCTCCCTTCTCATGGGGGGGCTGTGAAGGTACATCGGGTCTCATGTGCTTTTTTTTTAGTCAAGTAGTGTCACTCAAGTTGCTTTTCGCAAATCGAGTAACCAAAAATTAAGAAGTTCATGTGCACAGAAGACAGGCTTTGGCTGCCTTCAAGCAATTTCACTGTTTTGATGTTGGCTTCTGATCAAGCATCTTACGCTTACTGACTGGCCTGGTCCTCCCACCACCCCTTTGTCACTTGGCATTAATTATCAGAAGGAAATAAACGGGGCCATGACACCACACGCTGAACTGTACAAGTGGAAGCTGCCAGAATTTACGGACAGAATCACACAAATTGAGACTCCCTGACGATCCCCTTCCTGCGCAAACACGTTTTTCTACTTTCCAAAGTACGCAACGATTTGCACTGTGTAAATACATGACAGTGAAGGGTGCACGGTCCAGGCAGGGTATCCGCATCTCCCGTGAGTAAAGGGGAGCGTCAAAGCCTGGGTCTAGAAGAATCAAATGGGGGGGGGGGGGGGGGATAACTTCCCATCGAGCCAGAACTCAGACCCCAGGGGATTTGGGTTAGCTGCCAGGCCTGGATTATTCTCAAGAGGACCCCAGGGTGGTCCAGCCCGCCGTCTAATGAAACCTTGAGGTAAGCCTTTGTGGCTCACGAGACCCTTCCCAAGCCGTCACTGAAGCTACTGCAACGCTGTGGTTATTAGATTCTCCTTCAGACCCTGTCTCGATTTCCACTCAAGTCATAAATTCCCCACACGTTATTTCCCTCCCTTCGCGAAAATGAAGACGGCGATGTTAACCGCAGTCAACACTCAACATGTCATGCCTGGTTGAAACTCCATACTTGGAAATGTGCTACCGCAAGGAATTTCAAGCTCAGGAGGACTGGTGGGGCGGACGATATCTATTTCAAGACGATATTTAATTCAGAAGTCAGATATAAAGGGAGACGTCCTAGAGGCAGTCTACTTTGGATTCTCTAGTAACTGACGGAGGATTTTGTGGTTAATGCTCTCCTCCTGAATCACTCAAGACTTAACGTGTAGTCAATATAAGCCTAAGTCCCTCACTGCGTTCTGCTTCTGTGCAAGCTGACCCTCCGTTCCCCTAATCCTACTGGAGTCACCTGTCCCAGTAGAACCTGCCACTTTTTTAGAACTCCCGGGGAACAGGATACCGCTTTTGTGGTCACCTTTCCCAAAAGAGGCATCACGGAAGAGACAGGCTCGATATAAAGAAGGCTGTCATCAGGGCGCCGGGGTGGCTCGGTCCGTTGAGCATCCGACTTCAGCTCAGGTCATGATCTCGCAGTTCGTGAGTTCGAGCCCCGCGTACGGTTCTGTGCTGACGGCTTGGAGCGCAGAACCTGCTTTGGATTCTCTGTCTCTGCCCCTCCCCTGATGGTGCTCTGTCTCTGTCTCTCAAAAATAAACATTAGGGGCGCCTGGGTGGCGCAGTCGGTTAAGCGTCCGACTTCAGCCAGGTCACGATCTCACCGTCTGTGAGTTCGAGCCCCGCGTCGGGCTCTGGGCTGATGGCTCAGAGCCTGGAGCCTGTTTCTGATTCTGTGTCTCCCTCTCTCTCTGCCCCTCCCCCGTTCATGCTCTGTCTCTCTCTGTCCCAAAAATAAATAAACGTTGAAAAAAAAAATTTTTAAAAAATAAAAAAATAAAAAATAAACATTAAAAAAAATTTTAAATTAAAAAAAAAAAAAAAAAAAAAGAAGACGACGACCGTCATCGTTCCAGTCTATGGCCTCCTCACTTGCCCGCCCTTGGGTATTCAAAGACCCGTGGAGCTCAAAACACCTCTCATCGCTTGCTTCCTGCCGCCAGCTCGGTTCCAGGCTCAGAGTGCGAAACCAAGGCTTCCAACCCCAACGATGGTTCTTCTGTGCTTCCAGTATTCACCCCTGCCCCTGGTACGTTTGTTTGGGTAAGAAACAATAGGTGGACGCTCGAGGTGCTAGAAGAATCCCCTCTCCGTGAGTCCCGCCTGGGACCGGCTGGCTCTTCAAGTGTGCAAAAGCTGCGAGGTAGTCTGGAGAAGCCGAGGAAGGGGGTGGAGAGCAGGCTTTGTGGTGCTACTCAAGCGAAATAAGACACATTAAATGTTCTCAGTCAGCTCTTGCGACTCAACCTACTTCAAAAGTTGTCTGTCAACGACTATCAGGAAGACATATACATGACAACATACAAACTGTGCAGATGTACAAGTGAGTCCCCGAGGAGCTGGCGGGACACAGGCTGCCCGCCGAGCCAGAGAATGCGTGCCACTGCCTCTGATGTACGGGAAGCGGTCAGCCATTTTTCCTCATTATGAAACGCGTAGTCAAAAAAACAACATTTTGGGTATTTCTGCAAAAATATTTGGTGAATATTAAATTAAAAAAAAAAAACACATCTCACTCTATACGCCGAATTAAGTTCCCACATTTGAGTCAAAACCTCCAACTGACAAGCAAATGTTATTTGCCTCGTAGCCTATTTTTAAAGTAATTGGTTGCATTCGTACATTCATACGCGCACGCGCGCGCACACAGACTTAAACGCAAGGAAAGGCTGATCCCATCAGGTACAAACTAGACATCCAGGAAGGACACAGAGCCATGAGACTCAGAGCGCCTGTGCCTCAGTTTCCCTGCAAGAGTAAAAGAGCTCATGAGGGGAGAAAATGCTAGTTAATTAGATGGTGTTGGCAGAGCACGGTGAAGTTCTCCAGGCAAAAGCATTCAGTTGTTCCGACTGAACGTGGCCAAATGTGCCAGGCATCACGTAAAGGAAAGGGCCGCATTTCTAACACCCAGGGAGCGAAAACACCGCGCAAGTGTTTCGGATACGTATTTGAGTCAGAAGGCTTCGCTTGAAATGAATGCCACATACATGGGTGTGGCATATTTACACCTGTTCCACTTACTATGCAGTTACAAGCGATTATCAAATGGGCAGCATGGGTCTTGCCTAACGCACATCACCTTTTATCCGACCTGTCTTGGGTCTTCTGACTGTTATATCGGACTTTGCTAGAGACTCTGCAGTTGTGCCCACGAGCCTAATTCTGCAAGCTTGTTGGGTGAGAACGGCTTTCCGCAACTTCGGACAGGCCTTCCCCTGGATTGTAGCCTACTCTCCTTTGGCCAGAAAAATATCAGCCTATCTTATCTGAGCACAGAAGGGGTGAAGAAGGGTCCAGGTGAGAACACGTTAGTAGATATTACTTTTCTTAAGTTTGTTTGTTTTTGAGAGACAGAGAGAGAGCAGGTGAGAGCCAGAGACAGCGGGAGAGAGGGGATCCCGAACAGGCTCCCCACTGTCAGCACAGAGCCCGGCACGGGCTAAGAGATCATGACCTGGGCCAAGATCAAGAGCCGGACGCTCAACCGACTGACCCACCCAGGCCCCCCTCGTAGATATTACTTTTAAAAACTACCTGGACAGTTCCTCTCACTGCAGCTATACATGGAAGCAGCCAAAGGAAGAGGCTAAAGGAAAAAGAAAATAGGGGCGCCTGGGTGGCTCAGTCGGTTAAGCGTCCGACTTCGGCTCAGGTCATGATCTCGTGGTCCGTGGGTTCGAGCCCCGCGTCGGGCTCTGGGCTGACGGCTCGGAGCCTGGAGCCTGTTTCCGATTCTGTGTCTCCCTCTTCCTCTGACCCTCCCCTGTTCATGCTCTCTCTGTCTCAAAAATAAATAAATGTTAAAAAAAAAAATTTAAATAAAGGAAAAAGAAAATAAATGTTGGAAGCAGGGAGGGGGGGCAAGGCGAGGCTGGGGTGTGCTAGGGCAGAACCTACACAAAGTCTGAGTATGTCAAGTGACAAATTACAGATTATCAACAAATCACAAGGTGCAAAGGAATTCAAGACTATGCATCTGACTTACAACCTCATCCCTGTTGTCATGACAACGTGTCAGTGAGCCCAAAGTCAGGAAGGTTAGATGAGAAGGGCATTCGCAACCAGGGCCAGATACACAGGTACATTTTGGGAAAGCAGTTACGCACAAGTATTTAGTAACGCCTATTAAAAGTGTTTGCATGGGGCGCCTGGGTGGCACAGTCGGTTGAGCGTCCGACTTCAGCCAGGTCACGATCTCGCGGTACGTGAGTTCGAGCCCCGCGTCAGGCTCTGGGCTGATGGCTCGGAGCCTGGAGCCTGTTTCCGATTCTGTGTCTCCCTCTCTCTCTGCCCCTCCCCCATTCATGCTCTGTCTCTCTCTATCCCAAAAATAAAAAACGTTGAAAAAAAAAAAAATTAAAAAAAAAAAAAAGTGTTTGCATCCTTTGACTCAGCGATTGTTTCCGAAACGATGACCCTACGATAGTAACCGCGAAGTCATAAAACGATACAAACGCTTCACAAACATATACCATGCAGGGTGACACTTATCTCAGAGGCTGAAGGCAATGTAAATATCCATCCTTAGAGGAATTTGCATTAAATTTTGTGTGTCCGTGCCATAAAATGTTTTATATCAACGGAAAGAACGTCTTAGAAAGCGGTTTCATAACATCAGAAATGCTTGTGGTTTAATGTTAAGATTAAAAGAGAAAGCAATATTCAAAAGCGTATTTACCAGATGATCTCAAATACATTTTTTTTTTTTAACGCATATTTAAAAAGCTAAGGAGGGGCGCCTGGATGGCTCAGTCAGTTGAGCATTTGACTCTTGATTTCAGCTCGGGTCGTGATCTCCTGGCTCCTGAGTTGCAGCGTCACATCGGGCTCTGCGCTGACAGTCTGGAGCCTGCTCAGGATTCTCTCTCCCTCTCTCTCTGCCCCTCCCCCACTTGCGCGCACAAACACGCACGCTCTCTCTCTCTCTCTCTCTCTCTCTCAGAATAAATGGATAAACTTTTAAAAAGTAAAATAAAATAAACAAACAGCTAAGGAGTAAACCAGCAAATTAAAGTGGTTGCCTGAATAGTGAGATTAAAGATGATTTGGTTTTTCTTCTACCTTTTGGGTGTTTCCCCTCTGCGGGTGTCCTAAAATGACCAGGTATTCCTTTTATCACCAGAAAATTAAAACCCTACCGAGGGTATGAATGACTGAGGGGAAAAAGCAAACCCAATTATTTTGTTGCCCCTATTTTTGGAGATGGGTCTAGGAAGAGCAAGATGGGAAGGTGAATTACAATACAATGTAATCACATTTTATAACGGCTTCCTCCCCGCCCCGCCCCCAAAAAAAATCAGTGACAAAGTAGATTTGCAGAGCTATATTTCCCAGATTGTCTAGGCCAAACTTAATTTAAAAGTAACATATTCTTGACTAGAAAGCTACACTACACAGGTATCAAGACCATACCACTTTGTTCCGTGAATTTATTCAACATTCGACAAATATGTATGGCACACTTACTCTGTGCCAGGCGCTGGGGATCCAACAGTGAACAAAACAGATGGGATCTGTGGACTAAAGAAGCTTCCAGCTTAGTGGGGCAGAAAGGGATGGTTTGTATACATCAACCCAGCTGAAGCTGATTCAGTGACTCCTGCCAAAATCAAACGCTACCCTTATAAAGAATTTCCTATCGTTCTGTGCTTAAAAATAAAGACGCCAGTGACTACATCACATCTTACGCCCTCTTTCCAAAGAGTGCTGCGTGAAATACGTGGGCACTTTGGCACAGTGGAAATCCCGGACACCTAGGCAGGAGCACCTGTGAAGAGTAAGGGGTCTCCAGGGCGCCTGGGTGGTTCAATGAGTTAAGTGTCCAACTTCGGCTCAGGTCATGATCTCGCGGTCCGGTCGGTGAGTTCGAGCCCCGCGTCGGGCTCTGTGCTGACAGCTCAGAGCCTGGAGCCTGCTTCGGAGTCTGTGTCTCCCTCTCTCTCTGTCTCTCTGTCTCTCTCTCTCTCCCTCCCTCTCAAAAATAAACATTAAAAAAAAAAAGAGAGAGAGAGAGAGGGTCTCCAAGTCTTGCTGCCTTGCATAGAGAAATCCCATTCTAAGTCTCCTTCATAAACATACAGATGATAACAGTGCACTTTGCATTCTGTTCTAAGGTTTAAAGGAAATTATTATCTAGGAGGCATGTCTAGCACAATGCCTGGTACAAACACTCAGCAAATCAATCCCTTCTCTCATCCATAAAATACACATTAAAGCAACGAAGAGTCAAAGACAGCGATGCCAATGAAACAGGGGCTGGGGTAAGCGGGAGTGACTGCTGGTGGGATACAGGGATTCCTTGAGGTAATGAAATTGTTCGAAAATTAACTGTGGTGATGGTTGCGGGACTCCTTAATACATTCAAAATAAATAAAATAAATAAACCCGCTGAATTATCCACTTTAAATGGATGGATTGTATGCTGTGTGAATTAGATCTCAATCAAGTTGCTATAAACACTGTATGTAAAAAGTTAATGAAATACTCGCCATCAACATTCCCAGGGGGGCCAAAAAACGATTCTCTGCAACCAATGAGAGTATCTTCATTTTTGTGATTAGAAAACAAACAGGCCTTCAGGGGCGCCTGGGTGGCTCAGTCGGTTAAGCATCCGACTCTTGATTTCAGCTCAGGTCGTGATCTCGTGGTCTGGAGATCCGGGTGGAGCTTGCTTAAGATTCTCTCTCTCCCTCTCCCTCTGCCCCTCCCCCGTGCACTCCCTCTCTCTCAAAAAAAAAAAAAAAAAAACATAAAAAGAAAAAGAAAATATGTCTTCAGTTCAAAGTCACTATAGTATTAAGACTCAAGATTTTCTTACCAACTTCTTTATAGGGAAAATCAAACCAAAGGAGGACAACACTATACACGCGAATCTTAGAACACAGCTTCTTAAATCTTTTACTATGATACTCAAGTCCTAAAGGAAGTTCCATTTTACACGTCTTACATTCTGTATTCACATCTACAAGTTTCGCTACCGTATCAACCAACCAAAGGTTAACAAAAGGCCTTTACGCGGGGAGTTTAAAACTGACTGCTTCATTACTTAACACGTAATGTCAACACCAAAATACACACACAAGTGACACAAAAAGAACAAATGTTTGGTCTGAAAACATGAAGCTGAATCCTAACAGCAGCTTATTTTTCACGCTGACAAGCGGTGATGTGACTGTGGTATTGCTTTCCAGCAAAATGTGCCATCACGCATCCCATCAGATGGTTGCCCCGTGTACCTCATCAGGAAAGCATAAAACAGGTAGGTCCAGAGGAAAGGAAAGCCCAGGAAGACGGCCCAGGCAAGCCTTCCCTTGGTCCCTTTCTTATACTCCCCTTCATTCATAAATCTTTACAGAGTGCACAGTGCAAGCACCTGGCCCCCATGTTCAATTTCTGATTTTTTGGTGAAACCGGTAAACGCGAGTTTCTGTGATGTTAAAAAAAAACCAAGTAACTTCGATGTGCATTGTAACTGTTTCTAATCTACATCCTTAGACCAAGCTCGTTTTTATTAGAAAAAAAGTTTTTCGCCACCGAACACAGAACGATCACATACCCAAGATGGTATGCGGTCCAGCAAACATACAGAGAGGGTTTGCCAGCTGGGTTGCCTTTCGCCTGTGAAAACAGTTGGGACTTGGGCACTCTGGAGGCCCATCCTGGAGCTGCTCGCCACCAAGGGTGACGAACGTCCGCTTTTCGTTGGCAACCACCACGGCAAGCGTGCCCAGCGGGGCGAGGATAAAATGTTGGCCAACACACAGAGCGGCACTGACTAGTAGTTCCTCCAGCCCTCCAACCCTCTGTTGAGTTCACGTTGAACAGCAAGGCCGGACGCTTTTTTTCCACTAGCTCAGGGACTAACCGGCTGGGCCCACCTGCGAAACTCACAGACCACAGGCTGGTTTACCTCCACTTAGCACATCACTGATAGGAGAAGGGCGTCCGTGAGCCATCTTCACGTTCCCCGTGGCTGCATAGCTCTTAATCCTCCCTGGTGTGGCAGGTAATGAAATGAGAAGCGAAAGCGGGCATCTGACTCGCCTTGTGAGTCAAAGCTGAATTTATAAAATCACTGGGAAATACCTCAATAAGTAATAACATTTCACTCGGTGAAAAAAAAGTTAACGCACCAACCCCGTGCTCCAATACCGAAAACACAAAGCGAGCCGGGATTCGTATTTAATCTCTTCTCCAATCAAAATTGAAAAAGAAAGTCCCCAGCTCCAGGAACAAGTTTGGGCAGTCAATACCGCAGAACAGGAGTAACAACACCGTACGTCAGATCTGTCGTCAATTTATACAGGATCGTTTGCCTATTAAGGACTTAACTTGAAACCCCCCTGCTTCCCATGTAAGCACTATCCTCTTTGTGACTTTGGAGATGCGGGAGAAGCAGAAGAACTGAAGAGCATCTCTGGTGGTTTGAAGACAATCACTGACTTCCCCAACTGGTCACCTTTAAAACATTCATTCTTGGGGCGCCTGGGTGGCTCAGTCGGTAAGCGTCCGACTTCAGTTCAGGTCATGATCTCATGGTTCGTGAGTTCAAGCCCCGCGTCGGGCTCTGTGCCGACAGCTCACAGCCCGGAGCCTGCTTCAGATTCTGTGTCTCCCTCTCTCTCTGCTCCTCCCCCACTCACACTCCGTCTCTCTCAAAAATAAATAAACATCAAAAAAAAAAAAAATTAAAACATTAATTCCCAAGACTGCTGTTCTTGGAAAACACACAGAACATCAGATGGAGAAACTCAAAGAACCATTCTTCCTTTTACACCAGATGCTAATAAGTCTTCTCTAAAAAAAAAAAAACACACTTACTCACTTTAATAAGCTGCCAGTTGCATTTTCACTGTCCCCTCTGAAAGCTCCCAGCGATGCTGGGAGTCCAGTCTTTTATTTGCTGCTTTATTATTAACTTTTCTTTACTACTCTGGGTTTCTGAACTATTTCAAAAATGATTCAGCAGAAACCACACAGAAACGAAGGCGCCATTTCTGGCTCAGTGAAGAACCACGCAGGAAGGTCCACACCACCACATTAATAAATCAGGAAGAGTGGTACCAATCGGATGTTCATTACACCCCAAAACCTCTGTGAAGGCCAGGTTCGGGATCAAACGCCGGACCCCCTTTGTCATTAGCACAGGGGTGAAATGGTGATGTTCACCAGCCACACTACAGCATCTGGACAGACATTATCTACCCTGCAAGGTAAACAGGGGGAGGGTGCCTGTCCACTTCATCCCTGAGAAAAATGAGGCAATAACACAGTGACTTCCTTAAAGGGAAAAGGTCAAGCAGCTTGCAAAGGGTGAGGACATCCCCTCTTTCCCCCGAGGCAGTGGTTCTCCATCCTGTTTGCACATTAGAATCCCCTGGGGAGTACTGGAAAAAAATAATCAGACAAAAAGCCCCACCAAGGCCAGGTCAGCAAACCAGAGCAAAGTGCCATCCCAGACCAAGCCTAGAAGTGGTGCCCGGGCGTGTGTGAATAGCTCTCCGGGTGGTTCAAAGGCACAGGGTTGAGAACCCCAGGCCTCTACCTCTAGATGCTTTAAAGGCCACAGTAAATGACAGTTGTAACAAGGAAACACAGCTGTGTAGCTGAACCAAGTATGTTCTCAGATAGGGGAAAAAAAAAAAAAACAGGGAGGGAGAAAAAGTCCAATAAGAAATACGATTTAATAAAATTCCAAAGGAAAATGCGTTCATAAGAGCTAAAGAGCCAAGCTCAACAGGTAGGTATTTACACGCCACATTTTTTCTGGTTTTATGTCCCCCACGCCCACGCCCACCCCCACCCCCCAGAAGAGCAAATTTCCAAACAAATAACTATACACAGGCATGTGCGTCCCAAATGTCAGGAGTGAAACGCTAAGGAAATTCTTTCCAACATCTGAGAGTAATTTTGTACAATACCTCATTGCTCCTATGTGCTCACCTTAAAGAAGCAAGAGCAGAGTAAAATAACTAAACATCCAAATGCAGTAATAGTTTTTCTCTCCTATTAAGCACGCTCTGAAACCCACTAATTATTTCCAGAGGGAACTTCTCTCGTAACATGGTACTCCGGAGGACAATTTGGTTCTCAGGCAACCAGGACTCCATGTACTGGCGGTAACACTAAGGGGAAAGTCTGTGACTCAAAGAACCCTCCAGAAATGAGAGATTCCCAGCACAAGAAATAATTAATATTTAGTGGGGATTTCATAGTTCAGTCTTGCTCTTCCCCACTACCTTCCCAAAAACAAGAAAAAAATCGTAAGAACACTCAATGTCCCCCCAAAGACTGCAGACACGAGCTCTTAACACTTCTAGGATCTTCAATATAGACGCGCGCGCGCACACACACACACACGCATACACACACCTATGAATGCACCTAACACATTAGGTTTGTTAAAAACACCACCAGGTACACAATAACCTCAAAATGAAACTACAAGGGAAGAAATTTCTTTCAGCTCAATCTACAGGACATGAGTCCCAGGCAACTGACAGTTTCCTGCCTGTGTCCTAAGTGCTCAGTTTGCCTTTTGTTAATGAAACCCCCATTCTAGAAAACTAATGTGGCTTCCTTTCCCCTCTCCTTCTTCCCAAACCCACTCTCTTTTAACTCTGCCCAATAACCGGCTCCAAATGCGTTTGTTCTGTTTCTCTCTTTGTTTTTCCCCAAAGGGAAAAATTAATGGTCGAGTGGGTTTAATTTTTAAATTGGTCCAAGAGGTTTAAAGAGGCTGTACTGAAAAAAAAAAATAAATAAATAAAAAAAAAAAAAAAAAGGGGCGCCTGGCTGGCGCAGTCGGTTAAGCGTCCGACTTCAGCCAGGTCACGATCTCGCGGTCCGTGGGTTCGAGCCCCGCGTCGGGCTCTGGGCTGATGGCTCAGAGCCTGGAGCCTGTTTCCGATTCTGTGTCTCCCTCTCTCTCTGCCCCTCCCCCGTTCATGCTCTGTCTCTCTCTGTCCCAAAAATAAATAAACGTTGAAAAAATAATAATAATAATAAAGAGGCTGTACTGAGAAGAAGGAAAAAAAAAAAAGGCAAATGGAACTCTCTTGAAAATGGTTACACATTAAACACATATCTTACCGTCCAGGCTAAGGAGGGGTTTTTTTTGTTTGTTTGTTTTGTTTTTTAAATAAGGAGAGTTCTTAAATTCTGTTGAAGATCTGAAGTTTAGTTTATTCAGCAAGAATAACTCTGTTCACTGCTCCAGCTCCTTCTTGTCACCACCATCAACATCCACACATTCCAAACCCTGGAAAATGTGAGGGAGTAACAAGAAGGCTGGGGCTGCAGAAGGTTCCATTCCCATGTCCAAAAAGCACCTAAAGCTGCCAGCGTGCCCCATGGGGACGGAAGACAACCTTGGGGACGGATGGGTCACAGCACACAGAAGCAGGTGCACAGACTCAGGAGACGGATTTCTCAGAGAACAGAGCACAACTGGGGAGGCTGTACCTGCATCACCACCAAATAAAACTAATCAAAAAGAATAATCGTAATAATGAAACACCACAAAGCTCTTTGACCGTTTGCCCAGAGTTACGACAGGTTTTGAATACAATTGGCTTTTTTCTCAGTAATCTCATCTCTTCTTAGAAGCTAAGGTTCAAGTCAAAACCAAGCAGACTTCCAAGCCACGGGAAAAATAACCCGAGACTTATAGGCATGCCAGAAAGTTTGTGGCTAATCTTACAACATGCACCGCCCAGTGAGGTCACACTGCAGGAAGTCGGTCCTGTCGCACACAGGAATAAATAAAATAATGACAAGCAATAAGCCAACAGGCGCTAAGTCGTAGCTGAGAAATAAATGGGAGGTGGCACCTCACCCAAATGAGCGAGCGATTCAAGTCCAAGAAAAATCTTTCTTTCAAGTTTATGGAAATTAACCCTTAGCCTTTCCAAATCCTTTTCTGTTCCTGAATCCTCGGTACCCGGACTCATAATTTAACTACAACATTAGATTCGTGTGTTGCTTCCTTCTCTGTACTTTTCTCACCAACATACCAGTCAGATGCCCTTAGCCACCACTTTTCTAAGGAAAACCCGAGAAGACAGAGGGTGTGCAATGCAAAGAGAGGCAAGAGAAGAGGAGTTGCTCCCCACACAGAAGCCCTTGCCCAGAGAGGGTGTTTCAACAGGTAAGCAAGAGAGGAAAATTTTAATTCCAGCTCCTCCTAATCTGGTTACAGGGGGCCAAGGCTTCCCCGCTAAAAGTACAAAGAGGATGGGGCCCCAAAACACCAAGCGTTTCTAAAGCTAAAAGTAAATTTTAACTAGCACTTTCGGTTGAAACAAAGAGAGAGAGCCCTTCGTATCTGCTGCTTTCATTCACCTTCTCTGGTTCCTTCTTAAATAATTATTTTTCCCTACTGATGCTGTCTACGAAATTTTGTACCCGGTTAAAAAATGTATCTTTCAGGACCTCGAAGATTTTTCTACAATTTTTGCTTTTCTTTCTTGAAACGGTGCGCGCTCTTTTCCGCCTTCTGACAATTACACTCACACCTGACACCGGATATTCATTCTTCGTTGTTGTTCTCTGCTTTCGTTCCCTCGTGTGGTCCTATTCTCAATTCTTTTCTCTCAACTACTTCCTCCCCAGCAATGATCTCCAATTATTCCCCCTTCCCATCCAGGCAGTCTCCTTGGCATATAGTTTTCCTTTGTCCCCTGGGAGTTTGAGCCCTCAATTTTTTTCCCCCTTGATACAGAGGGCCCTGGACAGTGACTCTGGGTCTCAGACCTTTCTGGTTACCCGCGTCTTTGCCCTTACTCCTTGTCCCACCTGTCCATGATACTGACACCGATCATCTCCCTTCTCCTTGACCAATCTAGCTTTGAGGCAAAGAAAAGGTTTCCCCTGTGTTCTTCACTCTCCTTTGTTCACCTGGGGCACATACCTTCCTCACCTTTTCTACTCTCATTCCCCAATGGAGCAACGCGGCTCTCTCCTTGGTATTTAGTTTTTAATGACCTGTTGGCCTCTACTATCAATGACACGGGCCATCTGAAACACACCGTACCTGATGATCGTGTGCTATGAGATGTGGCCAACCAGAGTCTGGGTCCACGGTAGGTATGGTATATGCCACATTTATGTTTCTAACAGCAATGACAGACTAATCCTAATCCATTTCTCTTGTGACTATTGGATTATACTTGCCAGATGGCCTGCTGAGCTTAGGGGCAGGGAAGGTGCTATGTCCCCAGTCAAAGAAGAGAAATGACTGGTTCAACTCGGGCTGAAGCCTCTGACCTTGGGTTCGTTAGCCCAGAGCACCAAGCAGCCACAGCCATGTCATGGCCATGGCCCTTGGCTAAACGCAAGAACCCAAATCAGCAGGTCAATTTAAACCTCAACAACTCAAGAACAACCACATCAAGACCGAGAAGAAAGTGAACTTGAGATCAATCCGTCTTCCCCGTTCCCATGATCCCCCTCAGGGCAAAGGGTAACCCTCACCCCTGCTTCCCTGTCTTTCCGTACTGGCACTTGAAACGCAGGCCACTTTTAGGGCCACCTCATCCATCCTGAACGTCAAAGCCGCCGTGAACAGGAAAGAGAAACACGGTTCTGATTTCAACAAAAATCCACAGACGGTATCAAAACCACTTTTCTCTCCTCTCCGATCACCGCCAAACCAAGTCCCCTTACCGGTGGACGTAACGAAATACATCAGGGGGGAAATAGATAAAAGTAAAGTGTATTTACCTTCTTCTGTTTCATGCCACACGATCCCTTCCAAATTCACACTGGTCCCAGGTTCACAGGGCCCAAGACACTCTGGCTCTGTCACTACTCCAACTTCACATGTATTGACACCCACGGAACGAGTCCGAACCAAAAGCTGTTCAACCGGTGCTGCAATATTGGATGAAGATGGGGAAAAGTAGGAGGGCAGAATCTGAGGCGTGAGGCTGCTGGAAATCGGCGGTGGTGGTGCTGGCACTGTAAACAGGGGGTCAACCTGAAAGACAGACAGGCTTACTGCAGGGTGCTGCATTCTCCGAGCTCCTTATAATGCAATCTGTTTATATCACTTCTAGAACACATCACCATTCCAAATTCCATTTGCAAGCAGAACAGACTTCAGGGGTTTTCGTGGGGCCACCACGTAAAGGAGGAGAGAAATGAGCGTTTGAGGTGTTTCACGCCCGACAGGGCCAACCCTGGGGATCCTGCTTCCGGAATAGACAGGCAGGACTCCCAACGTCCTAAATTCACCGATGGAGAACCGTCAGCCTCAGTCGATGTGCGTGAACTCTGCTCTGCAAAATTAGGACTCTTGCCCCCTTGTGATGAAATCTTACGTTCAAAACTACAGTATTTTCCAAAGGAGAAGCTCCAATAAACGCCACAGAGGCATCACTGGGCACTTCAGCATGGGAGATGGGCTAAAATCGTCTTCAAAGTACTTTATAAACCGTAATGAATTAAATCACTACGAAAATACATTAACTGACTCTGCTGAATATGTAAAATACATAAACTTGATTAAACACACTCAAACACATAAACTGGATATTATTAGCATGTATTAAGCATCGACTCCTAATTAAGTATTCTACTGCAAAGTTTAGCAGAATTCACATACGTGGGGAAATAAAGGCCTGTGCCCAACGTCAGCAGAACCGGGAGTTTCTCCAATGCCACATGTCCTTTAGTGGTTCGACTTGGAAAGGTCCCTGATGAGTCTGACCAAGTCCCGGGATTCCACCCTCAAAATCCCAGGAAATAGACATGACAGCCAATATAAGAGCATACGGTGCAATGCCATGTCCTTTGCACCCCTATCCTAGAGAGCAGGAAAGGAGATCTTGAACCATACAATATTCAGGAGCCTGGCCGTGATGAAAACCAAAGGCTATGCATGTACTAAGTAGGCACATCTCCAACCAACCCACTCTCTCATCAGACCCATTTCGATTACAGTTATGACCGGGACAGAACAGTTTTAGCCCTGCTGACGGGTGGTCAGATGTAGAAGAGCCCAATGCAAAGCCCTTCTACACCACGACTCCAGATCGCTTGCCTGGGTCCTCAAGTTACACACAGGTATCACCTACCTATAAGGGAGGCCATCTTGCGTGCTTTATCAGCTGAGCTAACAAATCTTATGTGTGCAAATGACACACAGAAACTATTTCTGGTAAAAGGCCATCCTGGTCTGTAGTTCCTATATGCCCAATTAACCTTTGTAAGAAACCAACGCTTGGCTATTAGACGTGCTATTACATAGTCTTTGTTGTTTAAAACACACACACACACGTACACACACAGAGTGCGTTTCAAGACAAGTTATAGGAGGAGGCGTGCTCCTGGTTGAACAGCTGAAGCAGTCATGTGTGTGGGCTCCTTGTTCATATGACTGTAGGAACTATTCCTACAGTTTGCCTTTCGCTAAAATGATCAAGTGACGTTCACTTGCCTGAATGATCCAAGATGCAATAGAACAGCGCTTCGCCCATCTGCATGCGAAAGAAACTTAATTTCCTGCTCTCCAAGCTGCCATAAAACTTCTTTTGCTCCACGCTTTTTATTGTTCTGCATTCTTGATCACAGAGCCCAAGAAAGAAAAGCATTTAACGGTCCCAAACCCCAGATCTTGTGATTTATGCTTCCGCGTAAATGCAGCTTAATGTGGATCAAAGTTCACACTGATAGTTCCTATTTTAACACTGAGCTGACAAATGAAGAAAGGGGTTCCAAGGGAGGAAATGCGGGGGTGGGGGGGCATGCAAAAAATCCATTGCTACCTTGTCGTCTGTATTAAACTAAAACATTTAGAACCACTTTCCAGAATTTAAAAAGAAAAAAAAAAAAAAGGCCAAGAAAAATTATAAACCGGCTACTGGGTTGTTTTTTTTTTTTTTTGCATGTTTGCCAACAAATTCTTAATTTGTACAGTTAGTTGTAAAATGGGTTTAATGACTGCTACACACAGAAACTGAAAAGACAAAACAGAACGATACTCTCAAAATACTCTTTAGATCACGTGATTGACAGCCTACGTTAATTCCAAGAAAATACAGTTTCAATCGGAGAAACAAGAAAATAGGATGAAATGAAAGGAGGGAAGGCAGCTAAGAGAGCATGAATTCCCTTTGGGAGATCAGGATACAATGAGGCAAAGCCTGCAATACAAAGTTTTAAGGACAGGGCATGTTGGATGCTAGTATTTTGGCTCTAACTCTGACGATAATTAGCATGTGACTTTGGAGAGTCACTTAACCTCACTAAGGACCATTTTCCTCACAACTGGAAAATGCATCCTCCAGCCGCCTACTGATAACAAATCCTATTACAATAGAATTCCTGGGCTAAATCCCCATTTCAGTATAACTCCAACTACGAATATATCTGCACACAGATACACACACACATGAACCTACTCCTTGGGATATGTAAGTGACTCCAAAGATCAAATTTCTAAAGAATCTAGAAGACTTGAGGGGAGAGGCAATGGTATCCTGGGCCTACGAGCAACTTAACGGTGTTTATTTCCATTCACACAATCCAAGGGCAGTGAACAAAGCTTAGTTGATAGCATTTATCGAGCAGACCTCGGAACCCCGTCCCCAAGGCTTCCAGTGAGAAGCTAAGGTTCGGAGAGTCTGACTATAAACATGAACTTAATCATCAACAGTCCCCCAATACAAGACCACACCCCAGTGGTCTAATGGCTTCCATTAGAAGCCCCTCTTCCCCAGAGGTCACCAACCACAGAGGAGGGTAAGGAATCACAGCCACTCCCAGAGGTGTTTTACACTGGGAGGTATGCTACTTTTTCAAACATCACAAATTTTCACAAACACAAAAACTTAGGGACAAGTATGAATGTCTACTATCTCTTAAAATAATAACGAGATAACGTACGGGGCTCGGCCAGCGATTCCTCGCGGCATCAACTGACAGGGCTTAGGCCTTGCAGTGACCAGCTGAGTTTGCCTTTGCAGCCCTCCCCTGAGACAATCACAGAATGTCTGCCCCTAGAAGACCACGTAGCCAGCCTCCTCATTCTAGAGAGAAACTTGGCCTATATTTGCACAAAGGCAATAAGTAAGGTACCTCTGGGGGCAGCCCAAGTGAAAATAAAACAGCATCCTATAAGCAGTAGGAGCTCAAGTACACACACGAGGAGCCAAGAGAGAGGTGGAAGGGAAATAACTCAGTGTCTGAGGGCACCTGGGTGGCTCAGTCGGTTAAGCATCCAACTTTGGCTCATGTCACGATCTCGGGGTTCCTGGGTTCAAACCCCGCGTCAGGCTCTGTGCTGACAGCTCAGAGCCTGGAGCCTGCTTCGGATTCCGTGTCTCCCTCTCTCTCTCTGCCCCTCCCCGCTTATGCTCTCTCTCTCTCTCTCACCGTCTCTCAAAAATAAATAAATATTTTAAAAATAATAATAAAATAAAATAAATAATACAGTGTACAGAGTCGCTAATTCTTTCCGCCAGCGAATGCCCCCAGTAAGAGATGCCCCCTACAAAAGGTTTCAGTTCTCTTGTGAGTCTTACAGTATCTAAAACAAAGCCACATGCACCATGTGTAAAGCAGGATCTGGAAGGATTTTCAGTAGTGTTTTTACCTCCTACCAAAGATCAACTCCACTGCGCTGATTTCCAGCTCACTGATCCATAGACGGAACCGTACCTTCTTCAACCAATGAGGCTCGTGAAGACAGAGAGAAGCAATGGTCCCTAGGAGAAGCCCCTCCAAGAGGCATACACTTGGACGTGGTAGTGGCGGCCCTCAGGTTGCGATAGGTTCAAATCCCTACCTCCCTGTTACTCGCTGTGGGGGACCCCTGAGCAAATAACCTGGCTACTCAGAGGCTCAACGTCTGCATCTCAGAAATCGGAGTAAGAATAACAGTTACGCCCACAGGGTCACAGTGAAGACTCAGTGAGATGACTCACATAAAGTGAAGGCTCAGCAAAGTGCTTAGCTCAGTAAATGCTGGCTTGGAAAAAGAGAAAGAAAAAAAAAAAAAAAGTCCCTGGTCTGATATTACAGTTCTCTAACCCTGCATGCAACCTTACAAAGCTCCTTTTTATATCCTACTATATTTAACATAAATCTATAATCCCCTCCAAATGCATGGTTAAGTGCGGTTACAGTGTGTTAAAAGTATAAGAAAAAGGGCTTAACCCTGAGAAGCTCAGCCTGGGGGAAAATACTGCTTCTTTCATACGGTGGCATCTGGCAGCAGTCGGCCCAGCCTAATCGCCCCCCAATTTTACAGATCTTGATGAGCCCTAGACCTCTACAAAATCTCCTACTAATCTCTAGCCACACCTCTTGTTCATGTGCTGCCGCTCCCCCAAAAGTCGTCCCTGAGTCATCACAACTTGATCACATAGCCCCCCAATAAATAACGCCTACACACCCGCTACATGCCAGGCACCCCGCGCAGGCTGCTAGCAGGACGAGAGCAGGTGCAACCCGAATGGGTCCGTGCTGTCCTGGGCTTACTGCCTAATCAGCAGGACTGTGCCACTCATCATCAAATACTCACGCAAGTACAGCAAAATTCCACCTGTAATTGCAGAACCACAATCAAGGGGCCGTCCATAGGACCTGAGCGCAAAACATAGCATGTAGTGAAAGGCAAGGCGGTGCAGGGATCAGTCTTCAGAGCTCGAATCCCACCTCCTTCCGTTACATAACCTTTAGGCAAAGTCACCTGATCTCTCTGGGACTCAATGGCTTCATCTGTAAAATGGAAATAACCCGTGCCTAAAGGGACTACTACATGAGCCCCAACAACCCTAGTCCAGGTCTGGGTATGGAGCAGCGCTCAATAAATAAGAGCTGTTGCCACGGCCAATATTATCATCATTATTGCAAATATAATTGAGATCTGAACTAAAAAAGAAATCAATGTAGGATTTGCTACATTCAAAGACAACTCACCGGAGGCAATTATGAATACCCTTTGCAGGGGGAAGGTACTCTACAATAGTACTAATCAGATATTCCAGGTAAAAGTCACTGGGGAATTATTAGTCTAATAATACTAACACGCAGGAGAAAAGACCAGAATAGAGAACTGGCCAGCATTAGCAATGGTTCCTTTGTCACAGCTCTATTCTGTCTTCTTGATGGGACACTGATGTAACCTATTAGAGCCCAAAAAATAGAAGCAGGAAAACAGCCATCTCCAGTTGGGGGTGGGGGGGAGGAGAAAGAGACCCATAAGTCTAACAGCTGGTGGTGGCAGCCTGTCAAACTGAGGAAAGTTAATGTCAAGAACAGACGCGCGGCAGTCTCTCACTGTTATTTTTGCATGATTATTCCCAGGTGTTGGTGCACGCTGAGCAGTAGCCTGGCTATTTATCACTCGAGAGAGCCGAAGAGCAAGGGAGTGGGGGAGGAGGGGAGGCAGAGAGGCGGGGAAGAAAAGGTTATTTACACAGATAGCGGCACTTAGCGTGTGTAATCAGAGGGCTGGGGGGAAAAAATCCGCAGAGAGATTCTGGCAATATTTTCTCAGTTCACCTTATTTCAAGGGCTTCTTGAGCGCTGATGAGCAAGGAAGGCTACAAAGCAGGAGTGTTCACAGTAACAGCTTTGCTTCACTCCAGCACCGTGTCAGCCAGTGATGGGTTCCAATACTGGAAACTGACAGCCAACGAGGAAGGGTGCTGGGGGGCACCGTGGGCCGGCACTCCTGCAGCCAAAGAGGTGCAAAGAGACGGGTGATCTGTGGCGGGATGCGGTGTAGCCAGGCAGAGGGAGAAGGGGTGTCCAGGGCCAGGGGCAGAGACAGGCAAGCCCCAACGGAAGGTCTGAACCCTGACTGGGGAGTTTGCCCTTCTGGCTGCTTCCATCTCTTGCAAAAGTCTCCACGCTCATCTGGCTCTTAACCCTTCAATCCTGGGATTCTCGGATCAACAACAACCAGGGCGGAAACGGGGTTTTATTTTGCTCGGTCAATATTTTTACATTCGGTGGGCGTGCTGGGGCACAATTACTTAATGCTCACGTTTTCTCCCTATCGTGGCATTTGGCTGTTTTACGAGATTGCCCACAGTCACCTCTTTCATTTAAAACGCATTAGACAGACACTGCATTTCATGCAGGGGAAATCACAGCTCTTTGAGGGTGACCACTGCCACCGTCTCTCACTCTGCATTTTAACCACCCTTGGTGCCGGACATGGCTGCTGCTTCATTAGCGAAGAAGGGAAGCTTAAAAAAAAAAAAAAGGATCTCTTCTCCGAAATGAACGGTCAAGGGTGAATTTCCACCCCCGATACGGAAACCTGAACAAACGTATGCCGGTCAGTCCTAACGGTGTCTTTCCTAAATGGGGTGGAGACTTTTCCTTTCGGATCCACGATCAAAGCAACCTTCCGCTCTAGGTTTGAGAACCTTGGTTCTCAAACAACACGGGTGAGTTCCCAGTTCACGGTCTACTGTGCACCACACTTCAGACATTTCCTATCTCCTTTACGTCCCGACATCCCCATTTTATAGAGGTGAACACTGAGGATGGACAACTGGTTCAAGGCCAAAATTTTAAAATCCATGGGCTTTCCTGTAAAAATACTCGCAACAGAGGGAGACACCGTTTCACCTCTCTTACAGAGCATACTCCATGTGCTCACGCTAAATCTTCGCAAGATTATGAAAGGCCAAGTATTTACATACAGGGAAAAGGAAATTTGGGAAAAGAAACTGAAAAAAAAGGTTTTTTTTAATCTTTATTTCTTTTTGAGAGAGAGACAGAGTGCGAGCAGGGGAGGAACAGAGAGAGAGGGAGACACAGAATCCAAAGCAGGCTCCAGGCTCCGAGCTGTCAGCACAGAGCCCGACGCGGGGCTCGAACTCACGGACCGCGAGATCATGACCTGAGCCGAAGTCGGACGCTTAACCGACTGAGCCACCCAGGAGCCCCATGGGAAAAGAAACTTTAAAAGGTCACTCAGGGTTGGTGGCCCAGCCAGAACTTGAACCCACAGTGGTCTAAGAGGAAAAGCAAACTCTCCTACATATCAAATACAACATGAAAAGATGGAAGGAAACCTTCCTCCTAGGGTAATTTCTGACCCTTCCCTGTAGGTTAGAACTCACACACCTGAATCACTTTTTTTTTTTTTTTTTTTGCACAGAGTTCAGAGCGTGCCTCTGGGGGCATCTCATAAGCAAATACTGCAGTCCCTTCCGGAAAACTCCCTCAAAGGCCTCACGGAAACCAAAGCTCAGGGTTAGTTTTGTTCTTTTAAATCAACCAATTCTAAAAGCTCCAACTACATACGATGGCTGGGAATGACACCATCATTTTCACTTTCTCATTTCGTGAAGACCAGAGGCCACCCTAAATAAAAAGCCACAGATTAAGCTGCTAAAGGGCTTTTACGGACCTGGTAGGGTTGGACCAGGGCCCTGGCCCCAGGACAGCTGCTTCCATTTCCAATCATGCCAAAATCACAGAATGCCAACCCAGGGTCTCTCTACGGGGCTGCTTGGGGGACGGCAAGCAGCACCAGGAGGAGGCCACTGGACTGGTGAGTCACCTCAGAAGTGTCCCTGTGTGCAGGTCACAAAGCACAGACACATAAAGGCCGGCGACAGGACTTTGAACAACAGTGACCAGGTTTAACTTCATTCTCCAGACGGGACAATTTTCAAAGACAAACAGAAGGCACGGAGTAGAATTCAACTACTGGATTCAGGGTCGAGTTTTTGTTTTTGTTTGGAAGCCAAATGGAATTCTCCTGCAGAAGGTTCTCAACTGGGTAGGCTCCAGAGCAGGGGCTTCAAGGGCAGGTGCAGGGGACACAAGGGCTCGGTCTTGGAGGTCGGCCGACCCCACCAGCCCACATCAGCTGTCATACCCTTAAGCTTCATTTGTGACCTCTGCAAACAAAACGGGTCCTGCTGCTGAGCCACAGATGCCTCTTCTGTTTTAAAAGTGACACTGACGTCTTCAGCTGCTCAGAGAGCTGGCTGTGCTCAAACAGGAACACTAAGGGACCAGCGTTTGTTTTTCTTTTTTTTTTTTTTTATGTTGTCCATAAGGGTTCTCTGATTTTCTCTCATCCTGCTCATTTCCAAAGTTACTTAAAACACAAAAATAAGCCGCAAAGAAAGGAGACCATCAAACAGGTACTTAAAAGTCTGTCTTCTTGAGGCGCCTGGGTGCCGCAGTTGGTTAAGCCTCCGACTTCGGCTCAGGTCACGATCTCGCGGTCCGTGGGTTCGAGCCCCGCGTCGGGCTCTGGGCTGACGGCTCGGAGCCTGGAGCCTGTTTCCGATTCTGTGTCTCCCTCTCTCTCTGCCCCTCCCCCGTTCGTGCTCTGTCTCTCTCTGTCCCAAAAATAAATAAACGTTAAAAAAAAAAAATTTTTTTAAAGTCTCTCTTCTTTCACTAATTCTTTTCACGAGTTCCTGGCCTTTGCAGAAAGCTGCATTCCTGAACATTTCCACACAAATCCCATTTCCATCAATTCAACCTGGTTCCCAATCCCCTAGGAGTGAAAAAAGCAGCTCGGTGATAAAACTCTGCGCGTCTAACTCTGGACCTTGATTAACATGGGTGCAACTATCGTACTAAACAAATCAAGTTCAAAATACCTGAATGAATATCTTAGCAGACACTGGCCATCTTTCCACTGCCCATCTTTGTAGGACCCTGACTTCTCCTTGAAAGTAGGTTGAAACGAGGGAAAAGTCACAGGCCTCTCATCCTACTGGACACAGACATGACTTTAAGGGAAAAAGGAAGGGAGGAATAAAAGGAAAGAAGGGCCTATTTGGAAAAATCACTTTATTCTTATTCTCAACCAAGAGTGGTTCTTTTCTTCACCTTGTATTATGGAATCTCACTTGCAACTGCTAAAAAGAGTGTCTTCCATTGAAATTTGAGACATTTGAGTTGCAAATGCAATACATGCTCATCACAACAAATTCAATAATAAGGAAGCTCCTGAGTCACGCTGTATGGGAACCAATATGGCACCTTGGCCTGGGTCAAAAATCTGCTCCTCCCAAGCATGGCGGGTCACCCACAGAAGGGGACAACCTAGACTCCCTGCCCAGGATACCACCTTGGTGTCATTCACCCTCCCCCCTGCAAAATCTAAACTCTGCCCACTTAAACCCACTGCATGCCTAAGAGGCAGTGTGTGCCCATCTCACCTCTTTCCTCTGTACTTCCCACATGCTGATCCAAAAAACTGATCAATTTCAGTGAATTCATGAAAGCTCTGAAATTTTAATTTCCCAGTGAACCAGAATACATGACTCGGTAAGGCTTTCCATGGTTTGTCATGGAGATGCAGGGCTTGGGGAGGGAGGGAGGGAGGGAGGGAGAGAGAGAGAGAGAGGGAGAATCACCATAGCTCCTACGATCACCTACACACTTACTCTCAAGGACACTTCAGTGACACATTCATTCATATTACGGCTCCCAAGAAAGGCAAGGGTATGTTTTCTCATCTGAAGTCTTAAGCGGTAAGTTCGACCTCTCAGGGTCAGGAAGCAAACCAGAGGCCATCACTATCCCAGGGGGGGCTGCTCTGACCTCTACTAAGTACCTACCCTAACTACTACTTTCAAAAGTTTCTTCTCACAAAGCCCCACACAGAAAGAGCTGCTCACAGGACCAGAATTCTGTTTTCCCTCCTGAGAACAAAGATTCTAGAAGCCAACAGGTCACTCTCTAGGGAGAGGCTTTCTCCTAACAGTTTCTTATGCATCCTTCTAAAAATGTGCCCCGTATAAAAACGTGAAATGGTGGGGGGGGGGGGGGGGGGTGTCACTTTTTATTTTACAGCTTTCTGCATGAATTTTAACCTGAACTTGTACTACGTTCACAATTTTTAAAAACTAACCTTTTATAAAAAGATGCTAAAGCCATTCTACTCCAGGATAAAAGTAAGCAAATGCCAACGCAGAGGGGGGAGGGCCTATTTTTAAGACTGTTATTTCAAGTCCTTGTGCAAAGCTCCTGAAACCAACAAGCCAAAGGTGGGATGTGACAGGAGGACCGTATATTGACCCCATGTCCTGTATAAAGGCTGCCGTTTAAACCTACCTCCTTCTGACAAAATCATTCCTTTATCCAGCAAATTTTTGCCAGGTACCACTATGTGCCTAGCAATGCTGCAGGAAACCTCCGGGGGCCCCAAGGCCACAGGGGAGACCGGCAGCACGCGGGTAGAGGTGGCATCACCATGGGGTGGGGTGGGGGGGGGTGTGAAAGATGGGTCTTAAGGAAGTGCAAAGTGCAGCCTGGGGAGGAGACAGGAGACGAGGGCAGAGCTGGTCCATTCTACACATCACCGTTGATTAAGGGCCTCGAAGCCCTGGAGGGAAGAAAGACAAAGCAGAATCAAGAGCTGGAAAAGCGGGCCTCATGGTGAGCCTGGATGTCGCTAAGAACCGGGGGGTTATGGCCAAGTTGGAAGAGAGCGCTAAGGATTTCCAGTAGGGGCATGGGAGGGTCGGGTTGTTCCTCTGGTAAAAAGCACAAAAGTTGGTGTGGGGAGAACGGAGGACAAGGGAAGCTGGAGGAAGGAGGGCAGTTAGGACGCCGTAACAGGAGTCCAGGGAAGAGACGGTGGGCTTGGTGTTGAGGATTGGCCATGCCCCACTAGATGCGGGCAAGGGGCTAAGATCAGAGCGGTCAGAGAGGTCGGGTGTCCAACACTGTGCACGGGTCAAGAGATGGCCGTGCCCACCCCTGAGGAGCTGGCCCACGTCCTACCCCCACTCCTCCCAGAAAAGAAAGACTGCTAGCTTTTTAAAGGCTAGTGACTCTCAATAGAGTCCTTAATTTCAACCCAACAGCTACTAACGGCCACATGGTATGGCTCCAATGCCCCCTTGGAACTTTGTCTCAATCCAGCTGAAGAAATTGTGAAAATAAAAGGAAATCTCGTTTCTTAAAAGAAGTCGAGAAATTCGGCAGGTGGAGCTCTCGTGCCCTATTACTTGTCATCAATTGCAGACCCAAAGGAAGGCAGGACCTTGCAGGTGAATACTACTTTACTGCCCCCACCCCAGCAGGAGGAAGAAAGGCTTTCCTCCACACCCCAGCAACAGCCCAGCCAATGAGAGACAATCACGACTCGGCCAATGAGAAGCCACCATACTTCCAGCTTCCAGTTTCCTCCAATGGACTCTTTGTTTCTAACAGCCCTGTGGGCGGTCCTCCTATCTTCTATAAAGGGGCTGTCACCTCCTTTGTTCTCCAGAGTTGCCTATGACTTTCCCCGTGGGTTGCTGGTCCAAGGTTGCAATTGTCCTGCTATTCCCGAATACTCCCATTTTTGCTGGTAAAATAACTGGCAGTTTGAAGTGTAACAAAATGATGACGCAACATGGCTGCTGCCACCTCTTTTCCATTAGATTCTTTTTTTTTTTAAGTTTATTTTGAGAGGGGCGCCTGGGTGGCGCAGTCGGTTAAGCGTCCGACTTCAGCCAGGTCACGATCTCGCGGTCCGTGGGTTCGAGCCCCGCGTCGGGCTCTGGGCTGATGGCTCGGAGCCTGGAGCCTGTTTCCGATTCTGTGTCTCCCTCTCTCTCTGCCCCTCCCCCGTTCATGCTCTGTCTCTCTCTGTCCCAAAAATAAATAAACGTTGAAAAAAAAAAATTTAAGTTTATTTTGAGAGAAAGTGTGAACGGGGGAGGGGCAGAGAGAGAGAGAGAGAGAGGGAAAGAGAATCTCGAGCAGGCTCTGCTCAGCGCGCAGCCCGACGGAGGGCTCGATCCCACCACCAGACCAGACCTGAGCCGAAATCGAGTGGGACACTTAGCCAACTGAGCCTCACAGGGGCCCCCCATTTAATGATTCTCGGTCTTTGAGAACCCAGACTCGACCACCGAATACCACTCCCCTCCATCCTTCCTTATTCCTGGCAGCCAAGAATATAAAGAGACCTTCCCTTCAGGAGGGCTTTATTGCAAAACCAATGCATATCCTGAACACGCTTTTTCAAACTGTCCTCACCTAATCCTCACCTAATCACCATCCCAGGGTGATGCTCTGACGCGTCCCAGGGACCTCCTCTTGAGAATCACTGGCCAGCCATTGGCAGAGATAAACTCTCCTTTCCTTTCTCTTCCTTCCTTCCCTTGTACCTGGTTGTACCTTGTCCTTATGCTCCTACCCCCAACTATAAATCCCATTGTCTCCAAGGCAAACACCTTCCCTTTTCAGTCTTGGTGCGACGAGCCCTCGGAGAGGAACAGTATAAAGGGCATATTGCCTAGCCTGGGACATCGGTCCACAGTCTGGCACAAGTGTTGGCAAGCGACGGCCAGTGGCCCAAACAGGGCCCAAACATAGCTATTTCCTCTTTAGAGTCGAAAAGGGATGAGGGCTAATGGGGAATAGGAGAGAGGGTCACACTATCTTAGCGCCTGTATTTCCAGAATATTTAATTTTACATGTGTCTTATTTCAGAACAGATTTCAGATGACTATAACAAATCATGGAGAATAATTTTAAAGCCATTCACTCAAATTCATACCTATCAAATAACACCTGCTCTAAATCTTGGTCATCTAAAACCGTAAGACAGCAGATCCAAAACAAATGGAACACTACAACTTTTAGAGTGGATGCCATAACCTGTCCAAGATTTCTTAACCAATGAATGAGACATTTTGTATAATGCAGCCAAAAAAAAGAAAAAGCAGAAAACAGTATACATACTCCTTACACTATGTCAAACTATAGCACCCTGTGAACCATGTATTTATATTAAAATTTGTGTTCAATTTATTTATGTTAAAATGCATTTCTGTTATGGTGTCCCTTAATGTTACAGTAATTTCCAGTTAGTACACAAACACCTGCAGACAGTGTTAGCATGAGACCAAGCTAAATTTAAATCAAGTTCATTTGAATCATGATTTAAATCAGTCAAGAAGAACTGGCAACTGTTTTAAAATTAAAGAATGCATATTTATTTTTTGCCATAATAGTACTACGCTTCATAAAACCCATAGATATATATACACACACTACTTTTTTAAAGAAAACATCATTTAAAGATGGCAGAAAAAACTTTAAAATATTCCAATTATTTCTATCTTTACTATTACCATCCAGCCTTTACATACGCACATGTATTTTGCACCATCAAAACCATACGCTTTCAACAGATTTTGTTCATACTTTGCAGCTACATCAGGAATTCCAATACAGCTGCTATATATATCAAAACTAAATGCAGAATCCATTCACATCAGTAAAAGACTTTCTTCTCTAAGTTAGTCATGAGTATTTTTCCACAGTGTATTAAAAACGCACAAGCAAAACAACTTACAAACTTATAAACAACTATCTTCTTCAGTAAAAAAGGGTAGGGGGAATCTTCTTCGACTACAAGTCAATTTAAAATAAGAAGTTTAGGTAAGTATCTTTATGCTTCAATAAACATTAGTGAATCAATAAACATTATTCCTTGACGATAGTGTTTATTTTAATGACAGCCCTAAAATACAGAGGGGTAGGGGGTAAGTACTCATGTCAAAGCCACTCCCAAGCAGTTAAGGATTAAATGTGGCACCTAGAAGTGAGGACACAAGTTAGAAACAAAAATGAAGAAAACATTTCATGTACGTAAAAATCCCAAATATTATATAAAGGCACATCCGTCCAGCCTCCAACTAGCAATTTTAAGTATCTTTAATAATAACTCTGAAGCACTCGAAGAGCTTATCAAACTTCCGTGTATTTTGTTCTGTTTGGCTGGGCTAAGGGAAATTTGTTTCGGGTGGCTTTGGTGTTAAGTACATTTTTCCTGCATTCTTATATCCTAGAGCTCTAGTAACTCCTTAAACTGTAAACAGGTTATTAACAAAAACACTTTGCCATTTAAGTTCATTCTGAATTCAAGTCATACATTGTGATAAAATATTTAACGTCTGTCACGCCTTAAAAAACGAGTATGTCTTAAATGCAATATGTTTTTAAACCCAGGAATTCTATTTCTTAAAATCAAATAATTATGATAGAGCTACTCCTTTGAAATCGAATATTTGATCTAAAAAAAAAATAAGTGAAGATGACTTAACTACTGTTAGCAAAAAGACTTTGAGGGGCTCTGGAATAACACAGCCCAAGGATATGCAAAAGTACAGAAGGAGAAGAGCGAAATGATTTTCGCTCAAGGACACCGGAGTTTACGGTAGCAGAAGCTCCCAGTCAAAGCCCAGCATATGTGTGCAAAGTGCAACCTGGTTGCATTTCTGCAGCGTCCAGACGTCTGGGCAGATGGGGGGCTCTGGGTGTGCTGGGGCAAGCAATGTATCCCCACATGGGCAGTGAAGGAGGACAACAGATACGATCCCTGTGTAGGTTACCTCTTCTTGTAACACCTTCTTGCTTTCTCTTGCCCTTCTATAAAGCAGCGTCATACCTTGACGCCTGGGTTCAGTACGTACTACGACTGAACCATGAGGACAACCTCACGATTCTGGATGGCCGGCCCCAGTCATGTCACAATCTGAATATAAGCCCACTATTCTGAGAACCTCCTCCCCCCGTGGCCCTTCTCTTTTTCTTCCAGAGAGACACGGCGGCAAACAGCACGGCCCCACTATGTGCACCTTAGGGAGAGCAGAAAAGGCAAAAATACAACCTGCCACCCCACCCTGTCCATCTTCCCAGGGAGAGCAGGTCATCCTTCTCTGCCTATCATTCTCCAAGTGCCTTGTTAGAGGAACAAAAAAAAAAAAAAAAAAAAAAAAATTCTCTTTCACATGTGTCAGAAAGTCTAATATTTTGTCAAACAGAAATGAAAAATAAACCTAATCTGAGCTGTCACAGAATCATGAAATGCCTCTGGCAGTCCTATCAAAGTATGTAGACATGTACGGACTCTTTGAAGAAATCAAACTGCAGTTTATCAAGTGTGATTTATAAGCAACACTGATGTAGCCGGTAGATAACACTGCAGTCTAATCATTAGTAGTCAGACAACAGCCATGTGAACACATCAATTATGGGCCCCACTGCCAAACGCCCTTGAGATCTTGGGAGATTAACAGCCAATCCTCTGTTTTACAAGCTCACATCAAAAAGAATATTAATAAGAGGAGGGGCGATGTGAAAGCTTGTCAGAGTCATTCAGCCACTAAAACAAGGCATTTTTTTTCCCTTCGCCTCTCTGTTGAATTGGCCCCAGGAAGAGGCTGGCATCCGTTACAAAGCACGATGCTGCCAATTTCTTGGAAAATGTTTTTCACGAACATATGGGAACTTGCAAGGGTCTGCAAAACTGCTATTCGCTGAAGAAAGACAGGCAAGGCGTCTTCGCATCCCTTTTTTAATGCTGAAAACCAAACGAGTGGAGTTATTCCTCAATTATTTTTAAATCAATACGCGCGGTACAAACACCCAGTAGCTCTTCCTCTGCCCTCAAAACCGAAAAAAATGTTGGAACACCTCACGTATTTCATAGACTTCCACCATCCGCCAAAATTTAATTGACTGAAAGACACTACGAGCACCAACCTGGACCGTAACGAGTTCCCTCAAAGACACATGGTTCTTCCCAGAGTAGGACAAGAATCAAAATGTGTGGTCTCTGACTTTGGGGATTGAAATTCCTTCTTTCTTTTTTTTTTACTTTTTTTTTTTTTTCAACGTTTATTTATTTTTGGGACAGAGAGAGACAGAGCACGGACGGGGGAGGGGCAGAGAGAGAGGGAGACACAGAATCAGAAACAGGCTCCAGGCTCTGAGCCATCAGCCCAGAGCCTGACGCGGGGCTCGAACTCATGGACCGCGAGATCGTGACCTGGCTGAAGTCGGACGCTTAACCGACTGCGCCACCCAGGCGCCCCTGAAATTCCTTCTTTCTAACTATCTCTGGACCACAGATATAAATCTCACTGATATCTCTGCAGTTAAGAATAAAACCAGCTCTCCCAGCCCATACACCGAAAGCATCTGCAAAAAAACTATGCCACAGCCCTAGCATTTACTTCCGTGGTATCAGTATTTGACATACGCACCAGTGAGGATTGTTATATTTTTGTAAACGATCAGATTAAACCAAACAGCCGGCAACTAACACTTCAGTGGGGTTCCAGCAGGCTCCCTAATAAATGAACGTAAGCCCCACTACAAAATGCATGGCCTGAGTTTCCTCTGCCACCAAGAAACTGGTTTGCTATTTTCATTCCTAGAACACTCCGCATTTACACGGTGTTTTCCTAATATTTCAATGGCTGTTCATCATTTCAAAATCAGCATGGCATAGTGGGAGACGCACGAGGGGAGGAAAAAGAAGCATGGGGTTTCTGTTGCTTCTCAGTAGTCAAGCTGTTTGGCCCCTAACTAAGTCACTTAATTCAAGGGCTTGCTGACAAGCAACTGTTAAATCACAAACTCTTTACCTAGGGTTCAAACGCCTCATGGAGTCTGAGACCCCACGTAATTACAGCAGCAAAGGTTTGCATATTTATACACTGGTGCGCTTTCTGTTTTTCCTTTCCCCAGGAGAGAGAGCTCATAGATGCTCAATAAAAGTGTTAACGGTTCAAAACAGACTTAAGAAGCAATAAGCTAGTGTTTGGAAAGTCAAGGGCAAGAGCAGGGCTTCTTTCTCATTCCACTGCATACTAGTCATCAGCCTCAGTTTCTTCACCTGTTAAACCAGAGCGAGAACATGCTCGCCAACAACCTTGAAGCCCGTCATAAAACCAACAGGAGAGGTGACTGGGTGGCTCAGTCGGTTAAACATCCAACTCCGGATTTTGGCTCAGGTCATGACTGCACAGTTCTTGAGTTCGTGCCCCGCACTGGGCTCTGCACTGATGGAGTGGAGCCTGCTTGGATTCTCTCTCGAGCTCTCTGCCCCTCCCCTCCATTGGGCGTGCACGTGCCCTCTCTCTCTCTCTCTCTCTCTCCCCCTCCTTACCCCCTCTAAAAATAAACTTAAAAAAAAAAAAAAAAACAGGCTATGGCTTCAGAAGCTAAATGCTAGTGGTTGTATAAAGATGAGTAATTACTGATTGCAATTTTGACATTAGAAAGAATAGAGCCTTTTGAGTAAATAATGTATCTGGGAAACTTGCTTAGTTGGGGGAGGGGGGACTCAAAAGGAAATTATTCCTAGACCTTGTTGAATCTATACTAGAAACTCACTCCAAAAGATGCAAAGTTTTCACTGATGGGCATCATCGACAACATCTTCTAATAATACGTCCGATTAGAATATTTTTCACAACTTTTCTAGCAAAAGCTCTTCATGTCAGAAAAGCACATGACTCGGTCGGCACGGGAACCATGGGCGTGCCTTGGCTATGTAACACAGCAATATATCAGAACTTGTTCGGGTGAAAATGGCTCTCAGAATAAACACGTAGGGTTTCAACCTATTAAAATGTATATTGGCAAGTGTATTTTTTTGAACAATATTTGTTAATAACATGTTGAGTTTAAATAGCCAACTTCAAGGCTAAAAAATCAAACCACTGTTCCATTTAACAACAGTTATGACTATTAATGACCAACACTGTAATCAATGATTATATACCAAAGCCGTCCAAATGGGCCGTGCTCCAATTTCTTATACAAATTTCACCAAAGATAAAGGGGCCAAATTCATCTTTGAGTTCCTAAGATCTTACTACACTGCAAACTCCTGGGCTGGTTTTTTTTTTGTTTTTTCTTTTGCAAATGAGATTGTTAACTGGGTTTAAACAATTTTCCCATGGTCACACCTAAGCTTTAAGCTGTAATTGGCACTTCTCTCTTACTTGAATAATGACCTCCTTTTTTTTTCTCTTAAGAGTAGCCCTCCATTTTAACCCTGAGGGTTTTGTGAGTGACAAAAAAACCGTCAGACAAAAATCAGCCAGCAACCAGGATGCCAGTGCAATCTGTTATTCTGACACAGCATAACCCTTCTGGGTAAAGCATCTTTATCTTTATTCTTTAGAATTCAACAGACAAGCTCTAACAGACCCAGCAAAACAGGGGCAATGTAGCCGACTTTTCAGATGACGGTGCTTTAAAGAATTAAAAATGCCACATGAATGTGAGATATAAAAAGATCCGGATAATTCCCAGCAATGCTTTTTTGCCTGTGATCTCTACATGGAAGGAAGAAAAAAGATGAGGACCCGGTGGAGCCAGCCTTGAGGCCCTCCTGCTTCTGCAACCCTACAAAAAGCAGACCCAGTCAAGTAAGCATTTACTGAGCATGCCTTGCAATCAGGCACAGTGCTGGGTGCTGAGAAGACCCAAGTGCGCGAGAAGGCATCCATCCCCTCCAAGGTCTCGGGCTGGCAGGAGAAACGCACGGCACATGAACAGAAAACGCCAATTACAGGGAGAGGCTCAAATTAAAGATTCCGTCTCCAGGGCAAGAGGGGGAGTGGCTGAACTCGAAGGGCACTCAGAAAACGTAATCCAAGAAAACACTGAGGCCCAGGGATAGAGTGACATTTACCTAGGATCATAAAAGAAGTCAAAGTCTGGGGCGCCTGGGTGGCTCAGTCGGTTAAGCGTCCGACTTCAGCTCAGGTCACGATCTCACGGTCTGTGAGTTCGAGCCCCGCGTCGGGCTCTGGGCTGATGGCTCAGAGCCTGGAGCCTGCTTCCGATTCTGTGTCTCCCTCTCTCTCTGCCCCTCCCCCGTTCATGCTCTGTCTCTGTCTCAAAAATAAAATAAACGTTAAAAAAAAAAAAAAAAAAAAAGAAGTCAAAGCCAAAGCGTCCAATGGAACCCGGTCTCCCCATTCCCATCCCAGATTTCCCGATCCACCTGGATCATGAATGAGCCGGGCAGAAATCGGAGCAAAGGGCTCCGCTCCAGAGAACCCGCTACCTGCAGACCACACGCGGCCACCACCAGCAGGATTAATTGGCTGTGCTCTGCTGACTCAGAGGACAGGACAGCAAACTGGCAGTTTTCTGAAGCTCGGCTGACCAGAAGAGATGACCCCCATAGATCAGACCTACGGCAGTAACACAACTGCAGGCTTTACACGCTCCCAAAACATTTCCTCCAGCCTGCCTGGAAATTACCTACACGCTACTAAACGAAAATGGCTACCTAAGCAAAACCGTGGTTCATCTTTACTGCTTAAGCAGTTGGCTGTGCAACACGTCTCCGCTCTAGGCCTAGAGGAAACACTGGAGAGGGTACAGACCCGGCTGTGAATATTCCTAGGGCCGCTGCTGCAAATCCTTAATCCTTTCTGCCCTGCCTCCCATTGGACCAACTACACTAATTAACCACCTGTAAAGACACTTACCGAAATTGTATTTCAAGCAACAGTGTGGGGATTTTTTTTTTTAATACTTTATTTTTAGGTTTATTTATTTATTTTTGGAAGAGAGAAAGAGAAGAGAGAGAACGAGGGAAGGGCAGAGAGGAGCGAGAGAATCCCAAGCAGGCCCTGCACTGCCAACGGAGCCAGACTAGGAGCTCGAACATAGGAATCGCGAGATCATGACCTGAGCTCAAATCAAGACAGAGCTTCACCAACTGAGCCACCCAGGCCCCCCCTGGGAATTTTTCTATAAAGAACAAGAAAAGAGGAGAGAGGAGAGAGGAGAGAAGAGAAAAAACAGGAGATTCTAATAACCATTCCTCACATTTGCTTTTGAGAGAGGGAAAAAAAAGACATCTTCAAATAAGCTATCTGAAGCTTTTTCTAAATGCACACAAAGGAGCACCCCTGTAGAGCCAGAGAATCAGAACAGAAGTAGGCAGCCTAGAACCAGGTGGTCTGGGGAAAGGAAAAAAATTAAGCACTCTTTAGGTGATTCAGATGCACAGCTCTGATGAAGAAACGACGGTTTAAATGAAGGGTTTAAGGATTCTGGATATTTGATCAAACATTATGTTTTATTATTTATTATAGAGGATTCATTAACACCATTTATTATAAAAGCATGACCCCAAAAGCCAATAAAGTAAATATCATACTCACCTGCCAGTTGAAAACTATAAGGAGAGCTAATGACCACCAAAGCAGTAAAAGAAAAAACTTTTTTCATCGTCTCAAGAGAAAAAAAGGTCTTCTTACACCTATACAGGGCCCAGAAGCCACAGAGGAAATGAA
Organism: Puma concolor; assembly: GCF_028749965.1. Lineage (NCBI taxonomy): Eukaryota > Metazoa > Chordata > Mammalia > Carnivora > Felidae > Puma > Puma concolor. The sequence goes on along the minus strand of NC_141667.1, from coordinate 138,232,826 downwards.
TAATAAACCTGACTACACAATTGAAGACACATAGAGGAAAAGAAAAAACTTGCATGAACAGAATCAAAACGCAAATGAAGAGATGGAAAAACTATTTTGCAAGCACACGAGAAAATTTGCAAAATGTAAAAAAAAAAAAGCGTATTTAATTAATACACTTTGAAGTACTCTAAGTCAATAAGAAATGGCCAACAACTCACTAGAAAATGAGTCAGAGGTTATGAATTGTCAATACGTAGGAAAACAAAGAGATAATGGTTTGTTAACATGAAAATAAAGAGATAATGGTTTGTTAACATGAAAAGGGGAAATTAACAAATTACTGTTGGATTAGCACAAATTAAAGCCAAATTATTCTAATTCACAGTATGAGTTACCTTGGTAGAAATACAGGCGGTTCATGTCCCACTGTAAGTGGGAATGTAAATCATGCCATCAAGTTGGGAGGCAAATTCTGAGACATATGTGTACAAAGACGTCCACTACAGCATTCCATAGCTGAAAAAGATTGTAAACACCTATGGGCTATTAGTGGAGAACTGGCTAAATAAATTCGGGAATCAAAGGCAGAAAGAAAACATAGGCTATCCAAGATACCCAGTTATGCAAAAAGAGCAAAGGTGCAGAGCTGTTTCTTTACTTACGCTCTGATCTGCATAAGGAGACAAGAAATATAAATATATACACTTGAACATATGGAGACTATTTCAGGAAAGACATACAAAACTGTTCAACGTAGTTGGCTCTGGGCTCCGGGGAGCAGGTCTAAGGGGGAAGTAAAACCTACTTTCCATTATATAATATTTTAGTGCAGTTTAAACTTTTATAGATTCATGTACTACTTAATTTCTTTAAGTCAATTAAATGGAATTTTAATAAATGCAACTAGTTTCTCGAGGCTCTAGACCAGTCTCCCAAATTGGAGGCATATTAAATACCCAGCAGGTATGGAAGAGGTATCCACTGGGGCGCAAAAAAAAAAAAAAAACAAAAAAAAACCAACAACAACAAAGAATAGAATTTCTATTTATACTATTACCCCGTCATTTTAAAATTTTTTTTTTAACTTTTTTTTTTTTTTTTTTTTTTTTTTTTTTTTGAGACAGGGAGAGACAGAGCATGAACAGGGGAGGGTCAGAGAGAGGGAGACACAGAATCTAACACAGGCTCCAGGCTCCGAGCTGTCAGCAACAGAGCCCGACGCGGGGCTCGAACTCACGGACCACGAGATCATGACCTGAGCCGAAGTCGGACGCTTCACCGACTGAGACACTCAGGCGCCCCTAGATTTTATTGTTTGGGGGCACCTGGATGGCTCAGTCAGTGAAGCGTCTGACTTCAGCTTAAGTCGTGATCTCACAATTCGAGAGTTCAAGCCCCCACATGGGGCTCTCTGCTGTCAGCGCAGAGCCGGCCTTGGATCCTCTGTCTCCCTCTCTCTTTCTCTCTCTCTCTGACCCTCCCCGTTCTCTCGCTCACTCTCACAAATACACATTTTAAAAAATCTTACAACGGTCTCGTTTCCAAGTCTAATAACGATCGATTATATTAACAAATGACACCCAAGAGAGGCTCTGTGGGTCTGCACCCAACTAGAGACACCTGGAAAACATTTGCTCTGAGGAAAGGACTGGTCTCTTTTTAGTGAGGCAGGGAGCCTCTGAGGAAGCTACCACGTGGTCCACTCTCTGAGAAAACACACAAACAAACAAAAACACTTCATGATCTTGCCTGAGGAATGGAGGCAGAAATTAAGCTGAGAGTAGGTTCCCAAACCCTGAGATCCTTCTTTACAGTCACAGGCCGGCCCTCCCTCCCCCTCACAAAGCCCCACCCCTTCCCATCTCTGACCCTTACTCGGTTCCCCATGGCTCCCTGGAGCCTGGCCCTAGGGTCCCTCTTGAATTTCCTCTCCAAGACCTCAGCTTTCCCTCACTCCGCTCCAGCCACCCTGGAGTCTCCTAGATCAACCAAACACACTCCCTCCTTCAGGGCTTGTGAACAGGCCGTTCCCTCCGCCCAGAAACTTCTCAGGGGCTCCAATGGCTCCCCTCACTGGGTATCAGGTCCCTCCTCAAACACAAAAAGTATAAACTCTCCTTTCCCGCCATCCCTCTCCAGCACCTCCTCCCTTCTCAATTCCCCCTTGAAGCACCTAACACCTACCAACACACATTCACTTGTCCAGAATGAACTAGAATAGAAGCTTCCTGAAAGCAGAAACTTTGTTCACTCCTGTATCTCCAGGACCCAGCTTGGGCTTGGCATACGGTCAACGTTCAAACACTGTTCGCCCAGTGAAGGAACGAAGGAAGGAATAAACAGAGATCGCACTGACACCTCCCCGATTTCTAGTATTTCTACCGTCAGAACACGAAACAGTCCAAGATGGCGACCTCCGGGAGGAGGCAGGGAAGGAAAACCATTGTCACTGTTGTCCACAGTTTGTATGCAAAAGAATTCCTGGGGCGCCTGGGTGGCTCGGTCGCTTAAGCGTCCCCCTCTTGATTTCAGCTCAGGTCATGATCTCACAGTTCAGGAGTTTGAACCCCGCAACAGGCTCTGCGCTGAGGGCGCGGATCCTGATTGGGATTCTTTCCCTCTCTCTGCGCTTCCCCACCTAGCCACCCCCCCCCAACCCACCATCCCACCCGCCACCTCCGCCCCCCCCCCCCCCCACCCTCTGGCTTGTGCTCTGTCTCTAAAAGAAAAAAATAAAAGAAAAAATAAAAGAATTCCTTAACACGGCAAAAATATCCCGGACAAATGATTTAAAAAAAAAAAAAAAAAAAAACTTCCTAATTTTTGCACCACAAAACCTACCAAATCCCCTGCATCTATACATGTTTTCTGACTTTCCTCCTGTTGCACTGGAGGACCTGTCTCAGGCTCCAGAGGCCACGGATGTACCCCCTGCACCAGGTCTTTTCCACCACCGTCCCTACCTCGGTTCCAGGGCACCTCATCCCCTCTCTCTCTGGTGGATTAGCTCCTCTCCTCTACCTCCCCTGTATCATTCCCATCAGCAAACAAGCTATTAAACAGACAAAAAAGCTATTTAACCGAGTGCCCTACTTTAAAAAAGGACACATAGAATATTCCCCGACTCCGACTCCATGCTGTCCTTTTCATAGAAAAGTGTGCGATACACTGACCACATTCTGTTTTCTTCACCTTCCACACAAAACCCAAGCCCTCCAACCGGACTTGGATCCCCTCCGTCCCCACCCCCACCCTCACCCGGGGCCGCCTGTACTAAGGTCACCAACAACAGCCCTCTTTCCAAAGGCAGCTCTGACTTCTGAGTCTCATCTTCACCTGACCGCCTGGCAGCTTTTGACACATCCTTACATCCTTGTTGGAGTGCCTTCACTGGAGACCGGATGGGTTCTCTTCCCCCTCAATGGACCCGGTCCCAGCTTCTCTACCTGATGCTCCACGGCTCCGCCCTGGCCTCATCGTTCCCAATCACACCCACTAGGGGACCTTTTCCAGCCCCCCAGCTGTAAAGCCCACCTAAACGCCACCCACTTCCCCCAATCTGTGCCTCCAAGCACTGGTCACCCCACTGAGCATGATCACTTGGCAGCCATAAGGGACATCCACAGTGTGTCCCAAATCTTGATTCCACCCACCCCCAAAATTCTAGATGCTATTCTTTTCTAATGTTTACTTATTTTTGAAGAGAGAGAGAGAGCACGAGGAAGGAGGGGCAAAGAGATGGGGGACAGAGGATCCAAAGCGGGCTCCAGGCAGACAGCAGACAGCCCAGTGCGGGGCTTGGAACTCACGGAGTGCAAGGATCATGACCCGAGCTGAAGTCAGTCGCTTCACCAGCTGAGCCACCCAGACGCCCCTACATGTTCGTTCGTAATTCTCATCCATTCAACCCTCACTGCCAAAGACAACGTGAGCACTTCTCCCCACCTCCATGGCCAAGTCCATTCCAACCTGTCTGGCCGGGGCCACTTGAAAAAGCCTTGTAACCCTGTTCCTCTTTTTGCCTCTGTATAGTCCATTCTCCACACAGCAGTCGAAAGCCACTTTTCAGAAACAAACCAAATCATGTCACTCCCCTGCTCAAAATTCTATAAAGGCTTCTCAACGCATTCAAACTAAAATCCAAACTCTCCACCATGACCTACAAAGCCCTGCAGGATCTGGCCCGCGCCCAACTCCCGATCCAATCTGGGCACGGTCTGCCTGGTACACATTCTATGTGTTATTATCTGGGTGGATTTAACAGCACGTGCAGTCAGCCAAGAGCGAGACCAGGAAGCACATCCAGAAGAAAAAAAAAAAAAAGTGCAAACGTCCAATCTCTGGGAGAACAGGCTTTGCTTCCCCTCAAGTCACCATCAGGCGCTGAATCTGTTCTTTTTTTCCCATCTCAAGCTTGTACTTGACATAGCCCTCTACCCTGTCATTGGGCTGCAAAACCGTAGCTGCATCAGAGCAGCTTCAGCCTCACCTCTTAAACACACGGTTCCCATCATCGAAGATCACAAAGAAATGTCAACAGAAGAGATTCTCAGCAAAGAGGCAAATGTTCTCGGTTTTTCTAAGATGTGTCAAGGTTTCCAATGGAAAGAATACCTAACTGTGCATTTCCAAGTCAAAGCTACAGAGGAAGCTTTATAGTGCCTGCACCATGAGGACCCCCGTCCTGGGGTGAATTGAGAGGGGTTGAGAGGTACGCTGGTGAGTTTATCTTTCTGTCCACTGTCCCTAGAATTCCAGTAGCTTTGACCTTGACCTTGTGGGGCTGCCCTCACAGAACCTTTGCAGGTACGTACGTCATTTCCGCTATTCCCATTCCTAAAATCAAATTCATCAGACATATTAGAAACACACAGACTAAGAAACTACAGCCTATAAAAATGTATATGTATATGTAAAATATATTAACGTGCAAAACAGAAATACAGGACACTTATATACTCTCAAGTCCTTGGCTCCGTAACTTAATAGCAGTATCGATGCTTAGGATCTCCCATGCCTAGGAGGTTCCTGTTTGAAAAACACTCCTTACACTAGTTACAAAACTTCCCTAAAATATCCATTGTGAAATCAAGGCAGGGGGTATGTGGGGGAGCCATGTCAGACCCTGCCTCAACATCATCACTTACACCTTGCTGCCGGCTTCAAATGCACTAAGAAACATCTACAGAAGAGTTTCTCTCCGAAACCAGCTTTGGGGGCAGAAAAGATAACTGGCCCCAAAGGTACGATGTAATTAAGAAAGCAGGAAAGCTCTCCTGCCCTCTCCTGCTACCAGAAAGTCCCTACATGTGAATTCCATCCCTTGGGGTTTCACAAGTCTGCTCACAAAGGAGGGAGTGTGGCACCACCATAAAATCACCTGAAGGGACATTCAATGGCCTGCTAGCAGGGGGAGAAGCTGTTGATAAACGGAGAAAAATCAGGCTGTAAACGAGGAGATACCAGAAGGCAAAAGAAGGTTGACTTTATAGCAGGGACTTCACCAAGGAGATCAAGGCAAAGACCACTTCTGCTGTGGGGGCCTTGACTTTTTGTTGATCTTGCTCTCCCATGCTATGGATGGTAATGGCCTCAAAGATCTATACTCACTCCTCCTTGGGAAGCACCTTCTCTTGGCCTCTGGAACACAGGCTCTCCATCATCTGAAAATCACTGGCCCAACACAGCTGGTCTTTTGCTTATCTTCCTTACAGTGGAAGATAACCTCATGCTCATTCCGGGTGCAACTGACACGAAGGGCTCAATTGTCAAATATTGAGGGGTGCCTGGGTGGCAGGGTCGCGGTTGAGTGTCCGACTCTTGATTTCAGCTCAGGTCATGATCCTGGGGTCATGTGATCTAGCCATGCCTCAGGCTCGGGGCTGAGCATGGAGTGTGCTTAAGATTCCCTCTCTCTCTCTCTCTCTCTCTCTCTCTCTCTCTCTCTCTCTCCCTGTGCCGTCCTCCCCACTAACGCTCTCCCTCTAAAAATAAATAAATAAGCAAAGAAACAACTTTAAAAATAATCAAGTGTTGGGGGCACCTGGGGGGCTCAGTTGGTTAAACATCCGACTCTTCGTTTTGGTTTCGGCTCAGGTTATCATCTAGCGTCTTTGTGAGTTCGAGCCCCAAGTCGGCTCTATACTGGCAGCACGGAGCCTGCCTGGAACGTTCCCTCCCTCTGGCTCTCTCTCGCACTCGTGCTGTCTTTCTCTCCAAATAAACTTAAAAAATAATAATAATCAAATGTTAAAACAGCAGATATACAGTAAACGTAGCACATATAAATTTGCCTCACTTCTCCTTATTTCCTGAATGTTATTTAATGTGTGTGTATATATAAATATATGGGCATATTTCCATTCTTGTGACAGAAATGCGTTCACCTGCTTGCCTTAGAGATCACTACGCCATAAACCCTAGCCATCCCCCTGGAACAAAGCAGATCCTTTCAGGAGCCCCATGGCCTGACCTTTTCCTGTCCGTGATACGTTACTCTACTTGCCTCTCCGTCCCCTTACGATTCCAGGTCATATAAATAAAGTTCAATATAGAGCCCTATCAGCCTAACGACTTTAAAGCCAATTTATTGACCCAACATTTCGGTCAGTGGTGTCCCAACTGTAACAGAGGAAGGGGCCAATTTCTATGCTTTCAGCTCCGATCTGGAGCAACCAGAAGAAGGTCTTGAGTACCTCGAAGAGCTTTGGCTCCCGGCCATCAATCACAAAAACTGTGAAGGCTAAATGGGCGCACCCAAGGGGCCGCCTCCGGCCCCTGCCCTGGCTGCCATCTAACCACCCCGTCCTGCCCGGGCTCGCTCTGGGAGCTGCACAGTGGCACTTCTGGAAGGGCAGGGGGGCCCAGGCCTCAGAGAGCACCACAGCGAGGGGTAGGGGGGACACCCGCCAAGGCCTGGGCAAGACGAGCAGCATTTCCCTCGGGTCTGATGAGGTAACCGCCACCTCTCTTTCGCCAAGAATGGAAGGCGATGGGAAAGCCCTATATTCTCAACACACCTGAGAGGAAACCTTCTTGGAGCCCAGGGAAGGCCAAACAGACGCACATGAGCAAATACTTTACACAGGACACGCGAAGCCATGAGACATTTAAAAGCCATTCCCTGCTCCTACGTGTTTGTGCTGACTAGCATAAGTCCTCCACACTCCTCCTCGCCTGTGTATACACAGAGCCGTGTACTGTAGGTGCCTAAAAATACGCAATGCACAAATACACTATATTTAGTGACTTATCGTTACTTTCCCCTCTCTTTTTGTCGCTCGGCTGTTGTTTCCTGCACTCCCACAAAGGGGACTTTGAAATCTTTCCAGTTTTTACAATTAAACCTAACCATCTGGACGAAAATCTTCACATTCACTAAATTAGTCACAGATTTTGTGGGTAAGCTGAGAAAGTAAACGCTGCGCTCAGTGCTAGGATTTAAACCACATCCACCAGAGCAAAACACTCTGCAATAATCTCCCCAATTATGCATGCACAGTCAGGCTCAAATAACACAGCGGCGACCATACCTCGCTGCACAGAATCTCTGCACAGTGAGCATCGCTCTTGGGGTCACGAAGCGACTTACAACACACCCAAAATGAGATGCTTTAAAAAAAAACAAAAACCAAAAAAACGGTCAGAATTCACTGTCCAGACAGAAAGAGAAGACAGGGCTTCTTTTCCACCCACCCCTGAATTCCCTTCCCGCTACCCGTGCGTGCTGACAAGCAAGCTGCTTGCCAAACTCAGAGGTGATCTGAAAAGATCTGTATCTCGGACGGGAACACCACCCAAAATCGGAGGGGACCACACCGGGCATTTTCTCTAGAGTTCCTTCAAGAGTGAAAGTCTTCACGCCCCTTCAGGTTTCACCCAAAGTGTCAGGAAAAGAAAACTCTAGGCGTTTAAGACTCAGTACACTCAGGGGCACCTGGGTGGCTCAATCAGTGAGGAATCTGACTTCAGCTCAGGTCACCATCTCGCGGTTCGGGAGTTCGAGCCCCACGTCTGGCTCTGTGCTGACAGCATGAGGCCCGCTTCAGATTCTGTCTCCCTCTCCCTCTGCCTCTGCCCCTCCTCCACTCATGCTAGCTCTCTCCCCCTCAAAAACAAAATAAACATTAAAAAAAAAAAATCCAGTATACTTAGCAGAAATCAAGAAAAGGCCAGTGATTGTGTGCTGTCATTCCATCCCTGGTAAATACCTGTAGACATGACAGAACTTCAATCCGTCTAACAAGGGACAGCATGGTCTACCCAGCTGTCTGTCTGTCCATCTAAGTCGGCAGCTGTCTAACTCCAGCTAAGTGAAAAACACTGATTTTCACAAGGAAATAAGGCACTTGAATTTATACTAGGCTTCTGGACTCCTATGCCAGGCTTTCAAAGAAGACTTTAAGTAAGCCTTTAATATGAGCTACATAGAAAGTACTAGACTGTGGCATAAAAGTCATTTTCGAGCATCTTAAAAAGGTTGGCATTCTCCCTCTCACATTTTAATGGGCCAAAAAACGGTACACAGAACAGGTCAGAAAGGAGGAACCAGAGACAAGGGAAACCCTTGTTACTACGCAGGATCTCAGCACCGACTCCCCATTAAGTACACGTGAACGTGGACTAAACTCGCAAGTATATGCAGGTGGTTTTTAAAACCCTCACAAGCATTCACATTGTGGAGGCGCTGACAATTTGGTATTAAAAAAATAAAAATAAAAAATCTACCTTTCCAGGAGGGATTAAAGCTGTAAAGAGACTTCAAAGTTTGCAGAGCCTCTAGGTGGTCATAAATATTAACACGCACCATGTTTTGTTTTGTTTTTTTATCTCAGCCCTTTTGTTTTGGTTTGCTAAGTAAACCTAGGTTGAGCACGTATTAACCGTCAAACAACACCCAAAGAAATTACATTTAGGTGAGCATTTGCAGGGATTTACCCTCTTTGGTAAAACATCATTTTTGGGGGCATGATTTTTTTATTTATTTATATTTTTTTGCATCATTTAAAAAAAATATCTTTACACCAATGTAGTCAACTTGGTGACTGTAGCAGTGCTAAATTTTGTGAGATTTCTAAGTTTGAAGTTTTAAAAATTATCTGGGATGCTCGCAGAAGTAAAATCCAGCTTCACTAATATAGAAAATATTAATAGGAAAGCATCCAGAATAAACAAAGCACAATGAAAAGTCGCTAGTTGGACAAGACTGAAACCACGTAGAACTTAGTAATCATTATGCCCTCTTTTCCTCCTGTTGCTTACCACCCCCCAGAAAGAGAAAAATCTGTAAAATGAAGCTATCGGCCATGATTTTGACTCGAAAATCAACCCTTTTTTAAAACGATCATGATACCAAAATCAAGTTCTGGTAGGACCAGAACTTAGTAAGGAGAAAAACGGGGGAAAAACAAAAACAAAAACAAAACACAAAACAAAACAAAACCCACAAGGTCACGGTTAAGGCAATCTGGCATATTTAAAGTTCAAATTTTCGTGTGTGCGTCAAAAAACCTATCATTTTAACGTTCCAGAAGGAGTGGGCTTTTTCATGGCCAGGTAGGATCCAAAGACATCATATAGCAACAATACCTGTGAATATTCCGAGTTGTTATTATGGTGACAGTTTATACAGAAAAGAGCACTTGGAGCTAAAGGGTTTCACTCCGGGAAAACGAACGCAAAAATACAAACAGTGAACTGAAGAGCGTTCAAAAGGATACTTCTAGAAAACAACACTTTACTAGGGATTTACCTTAAGTGATTCATACAAGGATTAGAAGGGCAATCTACAACCACAATGGGAACAAATGCCACGATTTCTGGTCTTCTACTGTTGGATATCATCTAGTCTTAAAAACGAAAAGGACATCCTGAAATTCTGGCTGCCAGGCAAACAGCCTGTCCCCCTCCCAAACTCCTATACCGTTTCACTGCCGTTGCTGGAGTTACTCTCCATTTAGTAGCATGGCCACGAACTAATGAAATAGCGGGGAATTTCTGTAAACGGTCGCAATTATTCAAGAGAATGCATTGTCTGGGGCTGTTTTCACAAAGGCTTTCCACTCACTACTCGTTTATCCCACACACCTTCTTTCTTTTAATTTTTTTTTTTTTCAACGTTTATTTATTTTTGGGACAGAGAGAGACAGAGCATGAACGGGCGAGGGGCAGAGAGAGCGGGAGACACAGAATCGGAAACAGGCTCCAGGCTCTGAGCCGTCAGCCCAGAGCCCGACACGGGGCTCGAACTCACGGACCGTGAGATCGTGACCTGGTTGAAGTCGGACGCTTAACCGACTGCGCCACCCAGGCGCCCCTCACACACCTTCTTTCTAACGTTTACTCTCCACCTCCATCCCCACCGCTCTGTAAACCTGGTGGTTCCCCCCCACCACCACCACCATCTGAACAAACAGGAAAATTCACCAAGAGCCACTGTCCCTCTCTCGGCTGGAAGAACCTCAAGGTTTTTAGCTTCGGGACGAGGCAGCCAAGAAAGGACGAGCCGCTTCGACCTTCCTCCCATCTCTTTACAGCCTACAAAGTACACTTGGGCAGGCAGTTCTCACCGTTAAACAGTTCATTCCCCTTTTGAGCCAAACAGGGGTAAAAACAGCTGAGCATGATCACAAAACAGAACGCTGGGCATTCAAGCCTTACACCTTACAGCCTCGTTCTTTCACTTCCTGGTCCACAGGATTGGCTGACCTAATAAATCTTAATCTGTAAACAAATGGTGTGCCCTACAATTAAACCATTCATTCTTTTGTTGTTGTTGTTGTTGTTGTTGTTGTGTGTGTTTTTTTTTTAACTGCTTGGCGGCTACCCAATCCAGAGACTTCTAGCTTCCTCCATTATTTAGTGCTCCCAATGGTTAAAAGGCAATAAGCTCATTTGGAGTTTATAAAACTACGCACCATCAACAAAAGCATGTAATGCTTCCAAGAAGCACAGTGGCTTCTACAGGCACAATGGGGAGCCGTGTGTAGTCTCCCCCAAAACAAAAATGCCCCGGCCCCAATTAAGCGCCCTGGGGGCCTTCAAAGCAGTTGTGCTAAGTTGCAAATACAGCAAGATCCACTTGAACTCCAACTGTCTTGTGTGCTTTTCCTCCCAAGGTAGGGAAAAAGCCGGGGCAGACTGACCTCATTAATGGGTAATTAGTGAACCCTGGGACTTGAGGGGCTAGCACAATCGTGTCTATTGTGAGCATTTCACTGCGGGGCCACTAATTTCTTTTCTTTTCTTTTTTTTAACCCAGGAGGTCTCTGCAATCTGAAAGGCCCACACTTTACATTTTTAAGGGTTTCAATCTGGCCGTTTTCTACAACCAGTCACAGAGTAGGAAGAAAAGAAGCATTACAAAGAGCGCTCCTACTTCTTTTGAGGAATTCTGGCAGAGCTAAAAAGTTTTTAAATAAAGTAACATCAATAATTTATACTCCATATATGAGAAATATTAAAATGAATTCTGTTTTAGACAAAGCGAAACAAATGCCTGACTCCTGACTACGAAGATTGAAAACAGTATGTACAAAAATGACATTATAAATGCACGGAGGGCTTTTACGATTATACGTGACCATGTTGGGGGGATTAAAAAAAACCCAACTGCTCTATTTGTATGTGAAGGTGTTACTTAAAACTAATACAAAGTAATGTGATCACCATAACCACTTTACCGTCGTTAAAATTCTCCACACCTCTTCAAAGCTCGTTATTACTGTTGATATCAACCTGCCAAGATGCTGACGTCTGTGAAATACACCAGTTTCCATTATTTAACAGTACCAGCTTTCTGTACATCCAAAGCCAGCGACCCAATGCCTTGGCGCTAATTCACTAATATATGAGAAAGCAGTTTTAAAAGCAAGTAATAAATAAAGCTAAACTTGACCTTCTCAGCAATCAAGATCTAAACACCTCTAATATTTACATATAGCCAGGTGAATCAATAGTTCCCTTTAAAAAAAAAAAAAAAAAGCCACTGACTTTTTAGTTACTCTTTTGAGTAGATGGAATTGGTAGTAATGATCTCCTTCAAAGGAGAACCATTCCAAACCCCCAAATCCAGCAGACAGTCTAACAGTGGATTATGTACAGGGAGAAGGGGTTAGCCAATGGCTACGCCTACTGCAGCCCCAGTTCCAAAAGCTTCCAGAGGGCAGGCTCAGGATCCAGGCAGAAACCTGTAGGATAACGTTACCGCCCAGAGTGACATCTTTAACGTATTTGCTAAGCCTATGAATCACCCAATTTGTTTATCTGGGGTTTATAGCTTTTGAATATCAAAGGAAAAAAATTAAAAGTGTGTAACAAGTCTTTTGCGTTGTGGCCAAACAGACAAGCCATATTTAGGATTAAATTTGTGTGTATCTGTGTTGTATTAAAACACCACACTGGGACCCCTCCATGAAAACTTAGGCCAGCAGCCTTGTTTTGTTTACTTTAGAAATACTGCAAAATTTATTCGCATAACAAACATATGTAATACATTTGAAGAAATCTTGAAAAGATGGAAAAGGTTTGTTAAGAGATGGGGAGACCACACCATAACTGTTGTGTTGTCTGGGTTTTTGTTGTTGTTGTTGTTTTAAAATAAACCCAATATATAAGACTGGGGGGAAAAACACGCAAATCCTGGAAGCCATTCCAAACAGTTGGAAACTCTTCCTCTTAAAGTAAATCCAAGGGCTCAAAAAATAAATATTCAAGAGCATTAATTTGTTTCTAGATGTGTGCGTGCAAGTAAGACAGCAGTCATAATGTGGAAATTTCAGTCACATTTTGCAACTAATTGGAAGCAGATTAGAATTCCGCCTCGGGGGAACGTTGTCAAACTAGAAGCCGGAGCAAATGAAGAAAGAGGTGAGGGCGTCGGGAAGAGCTGACAGATTTACAGCGCTCAGGGCTATAAACGGGTGCTGGGCGGGAAGGAGGGCGCGCCCCCGGCGGCGCGCGTTCCCGCGCCCCCCCCCCACGGGAGCGCGCGCCGGCAGCGGCGCGAGCGGCCACGCCCCCGGGCCCTGGCACTCCCATCTGCTGCCGCCTGGAACAATAAACCGGCCTTCAGAGCAAAGCAGTGGTCCTGATAAGATAGAAAACCTACAGACTGATAAACTGGAGCGTGCAAAAGTCGGAGGGAGAGAAGGGTTCTTTCTTTTAGAAGTCGGAGACGGGGGGGGGGGGGGGGGGGGGGGGGGGTGAAGAGAGAAGGCAAACCGATTGTGGAGGATAATCCAGCAATGGAGTAATGGAAACAGCTGCTCGCTTTCTACTTCAATGTCTGGCATCTGCTGCGGCATCATGGAAAGGCTGGTGGAGGATTTGGGCAAGGAATGTAAACGGAGACAAGTGGCCAAATGGAGTTTGATGCGGAAAAGCTCGATTGCTGTTTTTAAATCACGCTGTTCCCTTTGGGGAGCAGAAGCAAACAATATTACTTAACTGGGCTTCCACCTTCAAAGCGGTGTGGAGGTTCGGGAATGCGAATGGCTTTTCCATCAGTTCCTGGAGATGGGAAACAGCATCAAGGGGGAAAACCTAGTCGTTGGAGGAGCAGTCTCCGTTGGTCAAAGCTTTCGGCGCATCTGCCAGGGCTCTTCACGGCAAAGTTACATTCAAGTACTTTCCTATGTATTGCACTTACTTTGAAAACATACAGAGATTCTTCCATCACCACTGCTTGCGTCTCAACTGGCTCAAGGGACGACTTCTATTTGTTGTGCCTATTTTCCCCTTGGTTGCAAAGATTCAGTTCTAATTTCATCTCCATCACAAAGGAATTGGCAAAGAACGAACACGCAGAAACAGAAGTGAAGGGGTGCTGTGCTAGTCATAAGCCTATAATAAAGCACAGATTTGATAGCATTATCCATGTACTGTGGTGAACCACACACAAATAAACAGTTCTCCATGAAGAATGAAGACCCGAGGCTTCAGCCCTTCCAACTCAAACATTGTTGCTGCTTTCAACATGAGCCATCCATAAAATCGGGCCAAGGAGGTGACAGGAAATCCAAAAGTAATCTGGTCTGGCCCCGCACCCTTTGCAAAACAAAAGTTAGGAGCTGGTTGCCAGCTCATCCTGATGATGTTCTAAGAGAAGGATGGGCGAAACTGTAAAATGGAGGCACGGAAATGAATCGTATTTTTCTGCCAAGCGAGTTCTAACACGTGGGTGTAGCAGCCCAACAAAGTACAGCCTTCCAGAAAGGGGCAAGCTCGCTAACCTCGCCAGGAACAACTTCGACACGACCTTTGAACCTCCAGGGACTGAAGGCGAAAGAAAGACAAAAAGGTGTACCTAAAGGAACCCGAGGGCCAGATGTACTTTCCTAAGGAACCAAACCAGTTTTCTTTAATCAAAACGATCAAGTGTGACTTCTAGAAGTTTATGAAAGTGTGACCAATTGGAACTTTGGCGTCTGTTGCTAATTGAAGCATATAAAAGAGTCCATTTCTGAAAACATACTATCAACACTTTTTTTTTTTTTTTTAACTCACTGCCACATGACAAAAACCAGAATCAAGTGGACTGGTGGAAGATCGGTGCAACCAAAGACCACGCTATTATTTCAAACTGTCAGGGGAAGCAGTAAAATTGCTACCAGGTCTCCTTAAGTTACCCTTCAATAAAAAGAAGCCATCAGGGAAATAAGAGGAAAAGAAAACACATCAAAACCTTAAAAGTCCCTTTAAGTAAAATTATACGTCTGTGGCACCAGGCCATCTGCTCTCTGGTTAACATAATAAGCCAATTCCACAAGCTAACTATCTGCTTTCTAAAATCATTAGATACAACACAAAATATAATCAATAGACGTTTAAACTGTAAAAGCTGCATTCATATGGCATTATTGGAATATGCCTAAATGTCCCTTGTAGGCACATTTTTCTTAGGGTGCTAGCTGACAACGAGGGTTGCCAGGAGGCAAAAAAGCTGGGCAACTGAGCCAGAGTAGTCACCGTGAATAATAATCAAACTGAGGAGGAGGGTGGGGATGAAAAGGAGAGAGCAGCTTTGATAAAATCACTACCGTGTTTACTCATCACTTCAAACTCATTTGTTCTAATGAAAACCCCCTGCCCTTTGAGTTCTCTCTTACAACTACGATGTATATTTTTTTACTTTTTTTTTTTAAGTTTATTTATTTTTGAGACACAGACAGAGCATGAATGGGGGAGGGTCAGAGAGAGAGGGAGACACAGAATCCGAAACAGGCTCCAGGCTCGGAGCTGTCGGCAGAGAGCCCGACGCGGGGCCCGAACTCACGGACTGCGAGATCGTGACCTGAGCGAAGTCGGCCGCCTAACCGACTGAGCCATCCAGGCGCCCCTGATGTATATATTTTTAAATCTTCATCTAGCCGGGCACCTGGGTGGCTCAGTCAGATAAGCATCAGACTTCTGCTCAGGTCACGATCTCACGGATCAGGAGTTGGAGCCTGGCATCGGGCTCTCCGCTGTCAGCTCACAGCCTGCTTCCGGTACTCTGCCCCTCCCCCGCTCACGGGCGTGGGCTCTCTCAAAAATAAACATTTAAAAAATAAAACACAAATCTTCACTTAGCTTCACCATGGCGGAGGCGGGGGGTAAAGTCTTCGAAATACTTGGGGCGCCTGGGTGGCGCAGTCGGTTAAGCGTCCGACTTCAGCCAGGTCACGATCTCGCGGTCCGTGAGTTCGAGCCCCGCGTCGGGCTCTGGGCTGATGGCTCAGAGCCTGGAGCCTGTTTCCGATTCTGTGTCTCCCTCTCTCTCTCTGCCCCTCCCCCGTTCATGCTCTGTCTCTCTGTCCCAAAAAAAATAAATAAACGTTGAAAAAAAAAAATTAAAAAAAAAAAAAGTCTTCGAAATATCAAAAGCGATGCGGGTACTTCCAACCCCATGACCTACTAAAATATATTTGCTTTGTGATCCTTTATTTCAGTTCTTCAGGCAAAACCCATAATCTGTTCTCATACCTTACCAGAGGTGTTTCTAACCAAAATTTAGCACGTACGCAGAATCCAGCATAAGGAACAATGTGCCAATCTCAGTCCCTTGAAGATACTTTGAGTTCTCCAACAAACATTACAAACAACCCTACTGCTGGTCAATAGACTATGAAGAGTTTAACCTTTCATTCAGTTGCAACAGCTTTGTTCCAACTGCCAAAAAGCTTTAGTTTAGGTTAAAAAGAACTTGCAAGAGACACCAAGCAGGCACTTCGTGAAACTTCATCCGGTTCAGAGAACTGAGCCCCACAGGGGCCTGGGCAGTGACGGTCCCATTTACTCGGTGGCGGAGTAGAACGTAAAACTGTAAAATCGAGAGTGATGCTTTTTTGTAAAGAAAAACAGCCCATACCTACTAGATACTTTCGGTCTACTCCCAACCCAGTATCCATATATGCAATTATAACCCTACTGCTAAAAAAGAGAGAACAGGCCCAAAATGGAGTCACTTATGCCAAGCCAACGTCAGCAAAACAAGACTTCACACGTCAATTAACTGCAGTTTTAGCCTCTGCCTAGGAATGCAATCTTTAGGTGATCTGGGATTACCTGGTCATGGGCAGCACGAGAAAGAAAATGTACCCAAAAGACCCTTTCTGTCCGCCTGAGGAAGGCGACCCTGCCGAAAACAAGGTTAACTCCGCTAATCAACTTTCTTTTCCTACACCCTTTCTACCTTTAAAAACCTTTCCTTTTCTGTGATGCTGCCTGATTCATGAATACTTCAATAAAGCCAATTTGGTCTCAAAAGTTACTCAGTTGTGTTTTGCTATTTAACAGCTTTGGCAAGAGCACTGGAGACAAGGAAGGAGAAATACAGGCGTGGTATCCTCGAAGAAGAAAACTTTTGGGTTATCTTTCTCACCGTTTCCAAGGGCAGGGCCATGGGTGAGTTCCTCTGGGTTCTGAGATCTACTCTCTTGCCTAGCTAACCGGCTTTCCGCATTTCCTCATTGGATTGGAATCCCTCTCCAAATTCTCTCCCCACAGTGGTTACCAGGCGGGGTCCAACTTAAAAAAACCAGACTGGATCTGATTAAGCTGTTCTGGGTCCAATGCGAGGTCTGAGGTGAAGAAAAATTGGTTTTAAGTAAAGGCTATTGCTCATGGGAATCTCTGAAGACCAAAACAAAACAAAACAAAAACACTCGCAAAAAGCCACAAAACTGATAAGCACGGGTCAAGCGCTTAAAAGCTGTTAGAGCGCTCACTACCCAGGGCAGAGCCTTCCATGTTAGGAAAAGTGGGCGGAACAGGGTTAGACTGACCCCAGGTCGCCTGCCAACCTCAAGAAAACTTCCAAGCAACAGGGTATCCCGTACAACACCACGCGATCCCCAACCCAAACACACATCCCTCTTAGCTATCAGTTTGGCTCCAAGCCAGCCAGAGACTGAGCCAAAAAAATGAGATCCTGAAAACCTAAAGAACACCACCTCCAGGCATGCCTGTTTATTTGGTGTCCAAGAGCTAAGGTCTCAGAAGCCATAAATCGATATAAAAATGGCAACAAAACGAAACAAATGAAAAAAAAAACCTTACTGAGCTTGTTTTCTGTGCTAAGAACATGACAGCATAACCATAGGTTTGGGGGCCTCAAAATATAGCCGGACACAAATGTGGGTTCAACTCCACTGGTGGCCAGGGTCCTACCCAACTGCTGCCGGCCCTCAGGGGATGTAGAACGGCCTTGAAGAGGAACGCTCCTATTAGATAAGAACCCTGAAGAAGTGCGCTTAGAAGCAAGGATTCCCAAATCAAACAGACAGAATGGATTACCTATTTGAAGCCTCCAAAGTCTTCAAAATTCCAAATTGGCTACACTGAAAGATCCATTGCAAAGTGCTCGTGAAAAATTAAAAATACAGGGGCGCCTGGGTGGCGCAGTCGGTTAAGCGTCCGACTTCAGCCAGGTCTCGATCTCGCGGTCCGAGAGTTCGAGCCCCGCGTCAGGCTCTGGGCTGATGGCTCGGAGCCTGGAGCCTGTTTCCGATTCTGTGTCTCCCTCTCTCTCTGCGCCTCCCCCGTTCATGCTCTGTCTCTCTCTGTCCCAAAAATAAATAAAAAACGTTGAAAAAAATTAAAAAAAAAAAAAATTAAAAATACAAACGGTACTCAAAAAACTCTAAACCTAACTCCCACTGCTCCCCTCCACCCTTTGAGTACTCATTCTATTGATGCTTTATCTAAGACCACTTTTCACTCTGAAAAGACTATTAAATGGTTTGGAAATGAGACGACCAGAGGCTACAGGTGACCTGATGAGGTTATACCTCTTTCACTCCTTGGACAAAGGCCACACTAAGGGCCTCAGTTTAAAACTTTGCCAAACCTAGGGCACCTGTGTGGCTCAGTCAGTTAAGTGGTGATGCATCCAACTCTTGATTTCTGCTCACACCACGATCTCACGGTTCGTGATCCGAGCCCCACATGGGGCTCTGCAGGGACAGAGGGGAGCTTGCTTGGGATTCTTTCTCCCCACCCCCCATCTCTGCCCCTCCCCAGCTCATGCACTCTCTCTGTCTCTTTCGCTTTCTTTCCAAATAAATAAATAAATGTTATTTTAAAAAACACACACACAAAAAAGAATCTTTCCCTCTCCCCCACTTGCACTTTCTCTCTAAAACTAAAAAAAAATAAATAAATTTCCTAAACCCAGAAGACATCCTCCAAAGTTTCTGTAAACAGATTATCTCCTAAGATTAATGAATTAATAAAAAGGCAGAAAATAAGATGAGGTCATGACAATAGTTGAACACTTTGAAAAGAAGACTATGGAACAAGACAGTAAACAAAATCTGCCCCATTAGAAGCCTTACAGACAATCCCTTAAACGCCCTTGGAGGATCCCATACAGGCCCCTTCCGGTTGACAACACTCAGGAATTTTCTTTTTTGTTTTTTGGGGTTGTCTGTTTTGTTTTTCTTTTTTAATTTGAGAGAGCGAAAGAGAGAGCGTTAAGTGGAGGAGAGAGAGAATCCCCAACAGGCTGCACACTCAGCACGGAGCCCCACAGAGGGCTGGATCCCACAACCCTGGGATCATGACCTGAGCCCCAATCAAGAGGCAGACACTCAACTGACTGAGGTATCCAGGCACCCCACAACTCAAGAATTTTCTGGTAGATTGCTGTGTTATCCCCTTAAAACGCCAAGGGGAAACCAAAATGAAAATTCATGAAAAACCTTGCCAAGTTCTGGTGCATACTTTAAACCCCCTCAAAGCCTACAGATGGGATCCTGGGAAAACTAACAAAAGCCAGCTAAGGATGAAAATTCTTAACCAGTCAGGTCTCCCAAATGTCTGTAGCACCCGGTAGAAAGAGGAAAATAAAATACGTTTTGCACTCTCTTTGGGGACACCTCTCATGTCCAAGAGGTTGTTCACTATTGCCAGAGATATTTACTGTTCATCCTGGGTGAAAGTGAAAACTGACAAGATATTTTGTTTTTGTTTTTTTAATTTTTTTTTTCAACGTTTTTATTTATTTTTGGTACAGAGAGAGACAGAGCATGAACGGGGGAGGGCCAGAGAGAGAGGGAGACACAGAATCGGAAACAGGCTCCAGGCTCCGAGCCATCAGCCCAGAGCCTGACGCGGGCTCGAACTCACGGACCGCGAGATCGTGACCTGGCTGAAGTCGGACGCTTAACCGACTGCGCCACCCAGGCGCCCCAATGACAAGATATTTTGAAGAATTTTTTTGTTTTTAGTAGATGGCCAAATTGGAAGCTATTATTCAGAGCATGATAACCTTTTTTTAGGTCTTCTTCCCCTAACCGAAATAAAACCTCACCCAGAAGAAAAGACTAGCTTTCTCAAGTCTTTGTGTAAGGGTCCCTAAACCCTTAGAAAACATAAAAACCCCAACTTTTTTTCAAGGCCACGTGGTCTACAATAATTTTTTGTGAGTAACAACTAGATTGAGCTTGTTGGTTTAATTAAAATTAAAGGTGCCTTAGAGTTATCAACACTGAATACACGGCAGACGTACAACTTTTATTCTGCCTGGGTTTGTTCATCAAGTAACTTCATGTTATCTCTGCTACAAAATTTGTCAATCAGAAAAATGACTTG
This sequence comes from Puma concolor, assembly GCF_028749965.1. NCBI lineage: Eukaryota > Metazoa > Chordata > Mammalia > Carnivora > Felidae > Puma > Puma concolor. The sequence goes on along the minus strand of NC_141667.1, from coordinate 138,212,771 downwards.
GGACGATGACTGAATTTGTCTAATACCTAATGAAATTTTCATAGATAATTAAACGTAATTGTTAAGCACAAATGATTTAAATAGATGCAAAGGAGATCAACGTTTCTCTGTGAGCATTTCACCAATTAGTCTCCAAAATTTTTTGGCTACTATTTTTTAGCTACTTTTGCTAAGTTAAATAAGTCAGGGGTGCCTGGGTGGCTTGGTCGGTTAAGCGTCCGACTTCGGCTCAGGTCACGGTCTCGCGGTCCGTGAGTTCGAGCCCCGCGTCGGGCTCTGTGCTGACAGCTCAGAGCCTGGAGCCTGTTTCAGATTCTGTGTCTCCCTCTCTCTCTGCCCCTCCCCTGTTCATGCTCTGTCTCTCTCTGTCTCAAAAATAAATAAAGGTTAAAAAAAATTTTTTTTTTTTTAAATGATAAGTCAGGTCCACTGAATATCTAGATCATCTCCAAATTAAACACTGAAACGTTACTAAAAATAAGTTTATCCATTTTGTGCTTCTTTTACAGAGGAACTGAAGATATCTGGGTCTATTAGTAACCATGTTTTGTGCCACAATGAATTTACTATGAGAAAATGTGTATTTCTACAAATTAGGAAGACTAGTTATGAACTTGCCAAGCCACGAAATGCTAGTGTAAGAGTACACTGTTGTTTACTTCTTCATTTTCAGGAGAATGGAAAGTTTTTAAGGGTTAAAAATTCTAATCTATGTAAGTGAAGCTACTAGAAATAATAAGGGAAACATCTCTGTATTGCGAAGAAAGGATGTGTAAAAAAAGAAATAGATGAGGAATGGAGATGCATTTTGTTAAAGGAAAATAAAAGTATTCTGTCCTCAAGTGAGGGTGTTTATTTCAGGATGGGGAAATAGGAAAAACAGATGACAAAATCTAAATGTAACAAAGAAAGTTTGTGGGGCACAGGGCTGGCTCAGTCATTAGAGCATGCATGCTACTCTTGATTTCCGGGGTTGTAGGTTCAAGCCCCACATTGGGTGTAGAGATTACTAAAAATAAAATATGCAAAAAAGAAAGTCTGTGAAATTTATGCATGATCAAGCTAAATAAGATTGAATACATTTGTTATAATGGTTTTTAAATAAGCTTTAATGTCAGCAGTATACTTAACACAGAACGAAACCTCAGTATTTTTTCATCTGCTAAGTTTTCTTGGGCTATTGGTCTGTTCTGTAAGACATCATACAACTATTTAACTTTCTGTATTTGCCCAAAAAGTTGGGACCTGACTTGGGCTCAGGTCATAATCTCACAGTTTGTGGGTTCGAGCCCCGGGTCAGGCTCTGTGCTGACAGCTCAGAGCCTGGAGCCTGCTTCAGATTCTGTGTCTCCCTCTCTCTCTGCCCCTTCTCAGCTCTCTCTCTCTCTCTCTCTCCCTCCCTCTCAAAAATAAATAAACGTTAAAAAAAATTTTGAAAAAAATCCTAAATGAAGTCTTTCTGGCTTAGAACTAACTGACATTTTTCAGAGGGTTCCTAGAACATCTGAAAAGATTTGTTTTCCCTTCTTATAAAAAGGGAGCTGTTAAACTAAGTGAGTTTATCTGGGGCACCTGGATGGCTCAGTTGGTTAAGCCTCTGACTTCCTCTCAGGTCATGATCTCACGGTTTGTGGGTTCGAATCCTGCATCAGGCTGTGTGCTGACAGCTGGGAGCCTGGAGCCTACTTCAGTTTCTATGTCTCCCTCTCTCTCTACCCCTCCCCCACTCACACTCTGTCTCTCTCTCTCTCTCTCTCTCTCTCTCTCTCTCAAAAGTAAAGAAACATTAAAAAAATTTTTTTTTAATTGAGTCAAGGGGCACCTGGGTGGCTCAGTTGGTTAAGCATCCGACTTCAACTCAGGTCATGATCTCGAAGTTCGTGAGTTTGAGCCCTGTGTTGGGCTCTGTGCTGACAGCTCAGAGCCTGGAGCCTGCTTCGGATTCTGTGCCTCCCTCTCTCTCTGCCCCTCTCCCGCTCACACTCTGTCTCTCTCTCTCTCAAAAATAAATAAACGTTAACAAAACTAAGTAGGCTTATCTGATATGTTAAATTACACAGGAAGCGCTGTCAGATAAAAAACAATACTTAGGACTTCTTTTTTCCCTTCCCCTTCCCCAATACCAAGACTTCTTTATGTTGTATTTGTACAGACTTGTATGAGTAGGATTCCAGAAACTGTATAAAATTCCTAAAGTCCAATATGTCCTGCTATAATATTGTCATCATAATTCCAGGTATCATTTTAAAATCTGTGTCAAAGAAACAACCAAGTTGTCTTGTCAATTCCCTTATAATGAACTCTCATCAGATCTTTAACAATGGACTTTTTTTTTAATTTTTATTTTAAGTAGGCTCCACACCCAACAGGAGGTTTGAACTCATGACCCAGAAATCAAGAGTCCCATGCTCTAGCGACTGACCCAGCCAGACGCCCCTACCAATGGACATTTTTTAAGTTGTTTCACTTTCAGACAGTTATTGTTTTACTCAAATGCTTTTGCAAAAGTGTTCCTGCAAAGGGCATGTCATCTTAAGGGCTTCACAGAAAGAACTCTGGCAAACACAAGTTTCTGATAACTTTAAGATCATAAAAATGAACTGGTTAAGAATTTCCAGAACTAATGGAAAAAGCGGATTCAAGCAGAACAAAAATTAATAGCATGGGGCTGAATGAAAGGAGGAGGATGATTATAATTTTTACGACACCTTGGTTGAGATAGTGCTAATTCTTTAATGTTATTTTTCCAGATTTGAGGGAACTTTTTCCCTTAAGCTATTAATGACTTAATAATTTGGTGAAGTACGCCTTTGTAAACAAAGATGAAACATTTACTTTCCCCCATTCCTCCAGAATTTGGAAACTCTTGGGTATTCTTTCAACAGCAAAACAGTTATTTACTTAAGTTCAATGAGAATCCCTTCTGTTTGTAACAGGACACAATTGGAAACTGTGTTATATTGCCAAGACTTTGACTAGAATCTTGTATTCGAGACACGTGTGCTTAGACTCAGGACCAGAGTGTTGTTTTTTTTTTTTTTTTTTTTAACGTTTATTTATTTTTGAGACAGAGAGAGACAGAGCATGAACGGGGGAGAGGCAGAGAGAGAGGGAGACACAGAATCGGAAACAGGCTCCAGGCTCTGAGCCATCAGCCCAGAGCCCGACGCGGGGCTCGAACTCACGGACCGCGAGATCGTGACCTGAGCTGAAGTCGGACGCTTAACCGACTGCGCCACCAAGGCGCCCCAAGGACCAGAGTGTTTTTAAAAAAACAGGTTGACTTTATGAAGCTAGCATAAAGCCCCTTGGAAAAACCGGCATAGTACCTTGCTTACAAGGTGACAGCAAAGCAGTCTTAAAAAGAGCTTTTTTGGTCAATCGCTATTTTTTTTTATTATTATTTATTTGAGAGAGACAGAGGGGAGGGGAGGGGCAGAGAGGGAGAGAGAGAATCCCCAGCAGGCTCAGCACTGCTATTACAGAGCCCTTCTCGGTGCTCGAACTCACGAAACCATGAGATCAGGACCTTAGTGGAAACCAAGTGATACTTACCTGCCTGAGCCATCTAGGCACCCAGGTCAATCACCACCTTTGCTACACTTATGTAAATAATCAGACCAAGTTTAAAGCGAACAAATTACTTTTACTGTAATTATCTTTGGTATATAACATGGAGATAACTGTACAGAGAAAAGACATTTGCACGTTTATCTGTACGTTAGATTCCAATTCTATTAATTGCCTTTGAGATTCTGTTATTTACCTATAACCGGACCAGGCCCTGAATACTTGTAGTTTCTTAAATTATCTGGCTACAACTCCAGCTGATGCTTGCAATTTTCTCGCACCCTTCTGATCTGCGATCACTAAGAACAAAGACTGCCCTTCAGTATCTTCGGAAGGGATGGACCAGGTCCCCCTCACTGCCCAGCTGGCAGCCAAACTTCAGAGACTCGAACTTCAGATACACAATGTATCTCAGAGCTGAAGAAGTCTCCACCTGACAGGTCCTGTACTCCATACTCCTGCCAGAGACCTCAAAATCAAATCGACTGAGAGGCCAACATCGAGGTACGCCTCTCCTTTCATAATCCAACCTCCAAACAACGGCTGGACTTAGCACTATGCTCCTGCCTCAGTGTCTCCCAAACAAATCGGCCCCTCCTCTATTTTGTCAGACTCCCTAACCCTGACGGTCCATTTCCACGTCTCTGGTTAACACCCCCAAACCCAGGGAACCTTACAGCCTGGTTCGGTACAAAGAAAGGGATACAAGTCAAGAGTAACCAGAATAAAAACACCTGTGTGGTCTACTTAACTCCTGAAAATATTACTGAATCCGCTGCTAATGCAAAAGCTGTCCCCCAAACATCTTAGACCCTCCGGCCAAAGTTATTCTTGAGAACAGGGCAGCCCATGCTGATCCTTGAGCTAAACAAGGAGGTGCCCATGCTACAGCCCATAGTGTCTGTTGTGCCTTAATGAACATTTCTCGCAGCAGAGTTCAAACTCAGTCACCTAAGATCAGTGAGCAGGCCACTTGCCTTCAAAAGGGAGTCTTTCTTCAGTGGGGTCTTTCTTTGACCTACTGGATTTTGATTGGTTTGGGTGGTGGGGACCATGGCTTCAAAGTGCACTCCAGGCATTGGTAACTATCCTGCTTACAATAATCACAGTAATCTCCCTGGCAAGCTGTATTCTCTCAGAAGCTTTAAAGGCATGTTCACAACCGCTAACCACCAAGCAGATGAGCTCCCTAAGACTGGAATGCCAGAAAAGGACTGAAGAAAATAACCAAGCAAAAACTGGTGAGCCTGAAGCCATGACCCGAGAAAACCACCCAAAGGATCAACAAGAACTGGGAGACGTCAGAGGGTTCTCCGGCAGTGGTGCTAACGCCTTGAAGTTTGATCATGTCTCTCACAGTTCAGCTAAGTCTAATCAAAGGAGGAAAGTGTTGCAAAAGAAACAACAGGTCCAAAATGGAGTCACTTGTGCTAAGCCCCCCATCAGCAAACCAAGACTTACCAGTAATCTAACTGTAGATTCAGCTTCTCCCAGGAATGTAGCCTTTAACCCATCATTTATGGGATTACCTGGTTAGCGCTAGTGAGAAAACCAATAGACCCCTTCCATCCCCCTTAGGAAGGCACTCTGCTAATAAACTTCCTTCTCCCGCCCCCTGTCCACCTTTCAAAACCTTACCTTTCCTACAGCTCTTTGGAGCTCCTTTCTTTTTGCTAGATGAAATACTGCCCAATTCAGGAATCCCCGAATAAAGCCAATTTGATCTTTCAATTTACTCAGCTGAATTCTGCTGTTCAATAATTATACATACACCTAAGAAATGCGAGTTACAGGGCACCAAGCTGATCCGTAGATTAGCCTCTAAATGATGACCTAAGTCATTCCCGAGGGAAAGATTTCACCTGTTCTCTTTCCCTGTCTATAACCTGAAATGCACAGATTGAGAATACTCTTTATTGGCCAACAATCCTAATGAAAAAGGCTTATAGCCACTGTGATATTGCTAGGGATTGCCCAATATCTCCTTAGTTCTGGCTTCCATGTTCTACAAGAGCGCTACACAAGTAACTTACGAATAAACTGTTTATGTATTCAAGCAAAACCCTTGATGTTCAGATCACTGGCAAGTTCAGAGTGCTGGCAATCAAAACTATGTTGTGCCGCGGTAATTACTATGAAAAACTTTCAGGGCTTAATATTAAAGAATAGAATAACATGATCCTTCCACCTCTTCTACACCTCTAGCGTGTGTGCAACATGGCAATTATCTCCGCTCAAGAAGTGGAGTTGAAACTGCAATGAAACTCAATTATACCCAAGACTTTTTAAACACACACTTCAAAAGGCAGGTTTCATCACATTCAAATCACTGAGCAAAATCTTGTCCCCCAACTTCCAAAAAATAGATTTTTATCCCTCTCCCACGAGGCAAACTTCATGTAATGAAACGATTTCTGGTTAGCTTCTCAACCCCCTCTTTTGGGTCTATTAAAACAGAGGGATGACTGAGGCACGATGAAAGACAAAGAGAGATCCCACCTGGTATAGCCAGTTCATAGGGCTCTACCAGATGTCCTTACCACCCAGCTTTAAAAAAATGAAAATAAACCGGATCACACACTTGTTAACACGCGCACGCGCGCGCGCGCACACACACACACACACACACACACACGGCTACTTTCCTACTTTTAAAAATGCAAAGGAACTAGGAGCAGTAGATTTATGATTTAAGTGCTTGTGGCTAAAATAGCTTTCCAATTATCAAGGGCCTCTTAGGAGGAGCAAGAATGCATTATGTGTTAATGACCACAACCAGGGGTCCCTTCTTGACTCTTTTGTCAGAACCCGAGCAGATCTTCCCTGCAGCCTCACCATTAACATGTCTGTTTCCTGTCAGCCCACTCAGAGATAATGTCATTTATCTCTGGGAGGCACAAGCCCAGTCATTAGCTTCTATAAAAGACCTCAAACAAAGGCCGGATAATGTTTCACCCAGGGCTCTTACTAAACCCAGAACCAAGCTTAGTGTCTCAAAGTCAAGGACTCAAAAGTTATCATCGTGGAAAGAATATTTTCCCCATTATCAACAATCCTAGATACAGCTCCAAAGGAGCTGCGAGGTCTAGTCCAGTAAACACCGGTGGAAAGTGCTATCACACACAATTAGATTAACCGATAAACGCTGACCAGAGTTAGCCTGGAAAGAGCCTTTACCCCTCTGGCCTCCAGGGGGAAAATTGACAGAATAATTCAGGTACTGACTAAAGAGCGAGATCTTTGAAGAGCTGACCCCTCATTGTGACTGCCTGCAGGAACTGAATAGCCATTATAAAGTGTTCAATGGCTGGGCTTCTGGAAATCTTTTAAATAAAAGTGGAACTGGTTAAAATAAATGTAGGAACATGTGTTTTCACAGCGTTCCTCGTATTACTGCAATTGCAAGTTTCTATGAAGTACCAGGTGAACTTTTTTAAATTAAAAAAACACGCACTCACACACAGACACAGTCAAAATTGGAGCAAATCTCGGCCATTCAATCCTTGTTTTTCAAGCTGAAAACGAAGAACAGATGGTCCTTTCCGTGTTGTTTGAATCTGGTTATTGAACACCTCTGTGGTTAGGGAGATTTCTGCTTAGCACTTTCGGCATACATTTCATTTACGAACTATAAAATGCTGCTTAGGAAAAAATAAGTCTTTATAACACTCTAATTAAAACCATCTCGGAGCCAAGCAATTTCACCTGAAGAGCATTCTTAACCTGGTGACATTTGGACAATGACTCCCCCCCCCCTTTTTTGTTCAGACCATTTGCCAAGTTATTAAAAGTTGCTGAACATTATTTATCTCCTTTAGCACAGTCTTGATCTGTCGTGCGTAGTTTTTTTCATCTCTACGGCACACCCGGTACATTTCCAATACCACGTACGCTCAGGACTCGGTGATCTGCCTCGACCACACAAACGCCCCCAAGTTCCTTGGGTTCTCCCAGAGTATTTGCTTGGGGAAAGGATGGCCTCTGCACCCACCTCAAAAAGCCCTGTCACCCTCAGAGGCAGCTTATAGAAAAGTAAGGGGCGGGATCCACACTGGGAGCCACCCTTAGTTACCAACGTTTTTAACCGCTAAATCCCTTCTGTGGCTTTCCAAACAGTTTGCTGTCCGACAACAATAGACTTTGTTCTTTAATTACGGCAAGTGACCTTTCTGCCCTTTTATTTCACAGTAGATAAACTGCACTCTCTAAGCAGAATTTGTAGGGGGCACTAGCTTTGGGGGCAGAGGGGGGGGACGCATATTGTCCCCAAAACTCATTCATCAAAATACGTTCTTCAACTGCTCACGCTCACTTAGAAAATGTGCCAGAATTCCCTAGTGAAGTGTAAAAGGCTTCTACAAGAGAATAAAATAAAATGAATGATATCCCTTACAGACAGGTCCATTTGTCGACACCACCTTTCAGGCTGTTAAGGACCATCTTAATGAAAGCAATAGGATATCAGAGAAGTAATTCTCTTTTCTGAATATGTACTGAGTCGTCAGAACCCTGAGACACAACTGTAAGATCTCCTGTGCCTTTCATGTCTCTTGAGGTATTGGGTATTTTTAAGAATTCTTCTGTGTAGTTTTGAATTTTCCGGCGATCAAACAAAACCATGTACCCTGTTTAGCCCCGGCCGAATGCCTGTGTCTGATAAGTCAAAACTGTAAGACGGCTAAGGAGGATACATGCAGAAGAGCCTTAATACAGGCTATTATGCTTCCAAAGAAGGGGGGGTGGGGGGGGTAAGGTGGAGAAGCAGGTTTTAACAACCCAAAGCCAACCCGTCAAATCTACTTATTCAGACATGTCACTGGTGGCTTAACCACAAAATGGGCTATAGAAATATAGCTCAAACATCTTAGAATTATGGCATGTTTTGATTTTGCTCACGTATTAAGGGAGTGGCGACTTTTACAACATACTTGTGGTTTCCACATAAAGGAGCAGAACACTCATTGATTTAATTAGGTTTCATAAGGTCCAATTTATCATGTTTTACATGACTTTGTGTAGTGTAGAAACAGAATAAACAGCCCAAAAATAGACATTTAAGCATGCTGTGAAAATTAACCGGTGACAGCAAGTCTTATGAATCTCCCGTGAAACCTTTCAACCAGGAAAAACAACCCCCCCCCCCACACACACACAGAAGAGAAACGCGCACACATACACCCCTCCTTTGGTGTTCCACACTTGGCCCCTCGTGAGCCACATCTGATTGCTGGAAATTAATCATTTTCACTCTTGAGGCACTTACTCCTCACGAACCCCGAAAATCAAGCCAGGCTGAGATGAAAACATTCTACAAAATGTCAAAAGAAACCTTTCTCAAAGATGCCTCGGTGCTGAAATACTTGGTCAGGGAAAGCATGTCCTACTAAACCTTTTACCTCCTAAGCGGAGGATCCTCCTATCATTAGGAAGTCGTCCCTAAACTGAGGTCTCATTTTCCCATCCACGAGTTAGTGGAATCAGAGCGACTTCCCTGGGTGACATCTGTCCGAGAGAGTGCCATCTCTGGGTGCTGAGGAGGCAAGCATTCTTAAGAGTGGGGGGCGGCGGGGGGGGGGGATCCTAAGGACCCGTGTCCCTGAGCCAACACCTCCCTGCTGGACAGAGAATGGCCAAGACTGCAGGATCCGAGCCCCTCGGAGCCATCCCTGAGGGGTCCCTGTGCCAACACCGGGGGCTCCAGTTGGTGGCGGGCGGTGGAGTGAATCTAAAGGCGCTGTGCTCTCTCCCCTCCTCCACCCCCAGCCCCATCATGACTTGTTTGCTCTTCATTTATGTAATTCACATTATCGCATTTACACTGCTCCCGACTCCAGATGAGTTGCACGTATATGAATAATTTAATTCTTCCATTCTTCATCCAGTTTCCTCTGTGACTGGAAAGTGAAAAGAACACAAAAACTGGAGAACCGACACCGTGCTCTAATCTCAGTTGCCATGACAGCAGCCTTTGAGATACAGAAATGTTCCGACTGCCAGCTAAACAAAATTGTTGAATGTGAACATTTGGCTGGAAGATTAAAAGGCTAAGGGGAATGCAAAAGGGCAGTACCTCCCACATTCCAGGCAGCAGTGAATCCAATCAAATGGTTCTGACTCCTTAACCACGGCCATTGTGAGCACTGGATTAGGGCAATTCATCTAGATAGTTAGAGCAGATTATAACTGCAATTGGAAGACTATTGGCAACAAAAGTAAATGCCCTACTGTACTAAGTAATAAGATTTCAGAACGCCTTTTAGCAGAAATTACGTGCAACTACGCAGTGAAATGGAAGTATCGGAACCTGGGATTTTTAAAAATATATTTCAAGTCATTGCTGTAAAATGCTGTCTGCCCAAAGGCACCGGAATCAAAGAAGCGTTCGCAGGCTTTTTGGGATGCTGGCATTATCGACACTTTGATGGACCTTCAACAACTGCTCAAATCATAAAATCAGAACTTTCTTCCTGTACTCCCATCGTTAAAGTCTTCAACACACAAAAACAAAAATTGAAAGGTTTGAGGACAGAGCAGCGAATAACTGTACACGGAAAGAATCACCCAAAGACATCTCACGGTTCGGATCAAGTTAGACATAGCAAATACACCAAAGTATTTAAGAAGCACATTTCCAAACAGCCACGCCATAAATCACAGGATATGAATTTTTGCTTCTGCAAAAGCACTACTGGCAGGATTAAAGACCGATTTTACAGAAACATTACTCACACCCCCAGCTCTCTGCCAACCTGCAGGGTGGACAGAGCACTTTTCAGTCCAACGCACCACCGGCACCAGACCAGTAAGTCACACAGGCCCCCAGCACCGAATGGCACAGCCCTGGGGGCAAGTTTTCCAAAGGCAGTGTCTAACCAGACTTTTGCTCAAATGCGACCCCAAATTCTCATCTCCTCTGGCCGTTTTCACATTTCAGGAGCACCAATCTGCCAAGCCTTTTTTTTTTTCACTTGTCTTCACCAGCCTTCCCACTACTCCCTAGGCAAGCCAGAAATCCAAAGGAGAACACTCATATCTCCAGCTAAGAACTGGGCCAGGGCACCAGGGTACAGTCCTAAAAGCCACCAAAAACATTCCAGTCATTCTACACAGCGAAGCAACCGACAACACAGGGGCACCGAGCTGGGGTTTAACCCAGGACCAATGAGAGGAACCCATGCAAGGCTGATGCCCTTTGACAGAACTATGTTGGAGAAAGTAACGGAAAAAAAATAAAAAATAAAAATAAACAGGTTGAGGGGGGGGAGTGTAATTGAGAATCCTCGACCTACCTCCCCAGGGAGGGACCGTGAACCCTGCCCCTAAGGACACACTACCAGAAATACTAGGGCGCGTATATTCACACGTAAGACAGCTCTCCTTGGGCGAGAAACCAGGACAGGAGTCAAGTGGGTACATGAGCAGGTTTTCTATGAAAAGCACACCACAACTGGCTGACTGGCCAGAAGCCCTTCTGCAGGGTAAAAGGCACTTTAGGAACACCCAGGCCCTCCCACCGGGGGACCCGAACACTCGGCACCACAAGCAGCAGCAGCAGAAGCAAGAGCTAAAACCGTGCACCCAAGGAAGCTCCCCCATTCCAAATTTTCGTGGAAAGGATGCAGAGGACAGAAATCTCACAAAGAACCAGAAAACACGAATAGGAAGTGTTAAGGCACACAGAGGACACCCCCCCCCCCAAACACACACACACAAACACACACACACAAATGCACACAAAGAGGAAAGTGGGAAGTCGAGGAAGGCGACTTTATCCTACCTTCTCGGTTTTCAGTTTCTTGATTCGCCTGTGGCTCTCCTCCTCCTCCTCTTCCTTCTTTAACAACATAGAGTTTCCCATGAGCCCTGAATCCGGGGCACTTTTGCTAACTTCCCCTGCAGCCGCGCCGCTGCCACTCCCAGCGCCCCCGCAGTGGAAGGGGCTCGCGCCACCTCCATTGCTCTTGGCCCCAAAGCCATAGAGGTGCCCCCCGGAAGGGGCCTGGCCGCCACTGCCATTCTGGTGGCCCTGAAGCAGGTCGTGCTTGTCCTTCCTGGATTTCCCCGCATCCTTATCCCGCTTGGCACCTCGGCTGCTCTGGCTTTTACCTGCCTTCTCCTCTTTGCTTTTCCCACAGGAGGCCGCCCCCGCGGTGGCCGCGGAGGTGCAGGTGCCGGTACTATTGCCGTTTGGGTTGCCGACGCCGCCGCTGCTCACACTTTGACCCAGCGCTGAATTCATGCCAGTTGCCTCTCCAGGGCGCCCTTGGACTTCCTGCCTCTTGCCAGTGCTGCTGATCTCGGGAATCCCATACAAGGCAGCAGAAGGCAGAGATTTATTAGCATCCTTAGAAGTTTTACTCCTTTTCACTTTTGATTTGCTGGTCTCTTTGTGTGAATTCCCCTGGGGAGCAGAAGGCTGAACAGAAGCAAATTTTAGGCCATCAGCTAAGGCTGCGGTAGCACCGGCCCCGCTGGAGGCCAGACCTCCGCAATCCTTCGAGTTGCTGCTGCTAGGCGTGTTGGTGGAATTATTCATCTCAAATTTCTGTCTGTCCTTCTCCAAATCAGCGTCCAAATCGATTATTAAATTTCCAACCCCGATTTCCCAATCATCACCACTGTCATAAGTATCAACCGTATTTGGATCCACACCTTTTCCTGCAGTAGAAATGTTCACTGACATCCTGAAGATGAGCTCTCTAGTATAAAAATCCGATGAACTTTCCTTTGGAGATGAGGGGACATCCGTTTAGCTCCGCTGGGCTTTCTCTTAAAAAAAAAAAAAAAAAAAAAAATCTTCTAATCTTCCTCTTCTTTTTCCTGCCCCAGGAATGTGTCCAGGGATTTTACACCCTTTAGTCCCGGTCCACCTTTTCCTGTGAAGGGGGGAAAAGTCGGATATTTCTCGTCTGGGTGTTACCAGAATAAAAAACGATTAATACTGGGGAGTCAGTAAGGGGTACAGGGAAAATTGGAGAGGAAGGTGGCTCCTATATTGTCTCCACAGTCCAGTACCAGGTTTAAAAGAAAATAACCAAGCCCAAAAAACTTACCCGTGATAGTAAGCATCTTACAGTAGCTTTAAAAAAAAAAAAAAAAAAAAAACCCTTTATCAACAGCACAAGGATAATCACTCTTTTTAAGGCATTAAAATATCTTAAAGATCTGAGTCAAGTCCAGAAAGGTTTTTTTAAAAAAAATAAAAAAAAAAAAGAGTTTAGGATTTTTTTTTTTTCATACATGTGATATCTCAACCCCAGAAACACAGCCTAAACACTCAGACAACAGGGAGGAACACAGCTTTAAACATCCCTAAACGCGTCCTAGATCTTGCAATTTCAAAGACCAGACCCTGGAAGTCCTCTTGAGGCTAGTTTCAGAATTATGTTTCTAAATTTTCCTTATTTCTAATTTTATGACTTCTTTTTACAAATTGTCTGGGCAATCAGTTTTTTGTTCCCAGTAAGGAACAGGAAAAACAACCAATAACTACCTCCCCCCCCCCCAGCAAACACATACCGTCTCTTCCCCAACAGTTTATACAATTTTATTTTTGAAATACACACACACGTCTTTAAGAGCATTTCTCTATAAAAAGACAGTGTTAAAAAAAAAAAAAAGGCTGAATACCTGCCTTTTGAGGGAAAAAAAATTACATGTAAACAATTCTACCGTATTCCTAGGTCACAGACTTGCTCAATCTGTTAAATATGGTGCCACTGACTGTACAGGGAAACTGATTAAGACATGCACTTTAAGTAGTCTGCGCCAAGGTGGCCTCAATGACCGCAAATGAGTGTGTGTTTGACAAAGATCAGTTAAAACGGTTTTTAAAGGGATCAGCCCCTTTTAACAGTTGATTGTCGAGAAAAATAAATAAATATACATACACACACACACACACACACAGACATTGCTTACCTTTAATCCTTTATCATTTTTTAATTAGGCCAGCAAATCAAAATGCCTTTCCCACTCCACTCGGCAAACAAGCCTGTGCCTCATTTTACTTAAACACCAAATGATCAAGAAGGAAGAAACCAAATAACACATCTCAGCCAGAATAATCACTCGATAACATTATTCCACCTCCCCACCCCCCTTTTGGCAAACGGATCAGGAGTCCTTTTCTCCTTAAAAAAATGTGTCACTGTACAGCTGGAAGATAATGTTTCACATTCACAACAGAAGCACCAAAGGTTTTTTTTCCTCTTAACAAGCATCGAGAATAATAGTTTTTTATAGATATATATAAAAAAAAGAGAGAGCTTAGAGAAAAAAGTTTTCCCAACTTCTCATTCCGCCTTCAGTTCCAGACTTCAGAGTCACCGTGATCAGTAAGTAATGATCCCATGTAGCAAACCTACAGGCGTCCGCTAGTAACAAGACAGAATGTGCTAACATCGGGATAAATTAGTGAAAGGGAAGAAAGAATAAGAAGAAACGACTGAAAATCTGGGCTGGATTCCGCCTGTTAGTCGGGAAGTGGCATTTTTCCGCCCGTCCTGACAGATTTGATTTCTTGAACTAACTTAAGAGGAAAGGAGGGGGAAGAAGAGGGGGAGGGGAGGAGGGGGCGAAGAGGGAGGAGGGGGGAGGGGCAGGAGGAGGAAGAAAGGGTAGGCTGAGAACCCCAGCCGAAGGAGAAAAAGAAAGGTGTGGAGGGGGAGGGGAGCAGATGATTCAATGAGCTGATAAACCAGTTAGAACAGCATTCGCTCGGGGCGGGGGGCGGTGGGGTGAGGAAAATAACGGCGTTTAAAATTGGTTCAGTCTTCGAAACCCAAAGGATGTGATGTTTTCCTGTTTTATGTTGTTTTAAGAAAAAGGAACCCAGTTCCTAGTATAGTCCCGGGGGGGGGGGGGGATCCGCCGTCGCTCAAGCCAATCACTCATGTGGTAATGCGATAATTAGAGTCAAAAAAAAAATTTTTTTTTAGGCGACCTTTTTCCGGACAGTTTTTCCCATTGATAGTCGCAGCAAACGGTGCGTCTCCCTTTTATTTATTTTTCTCTCCTCCTCCTCTCTCACCCACCCCCCTCCTGTGTTTAGTCAGATGGCCCCGGAGCTTGGCTTAGTATTTTTAATTAGCTGGCGTTTGGAAGCTAAAAGCAGTAATGAATTGTTGATGGATTGGAAGTGGAGAGTCGCTTTGCTGGAAATGTCGGGGCTGGGAGAGGGGGATGGGCGAGTTAGCAACAACCAACCATCTAAAAGGAGCGATTTTGTTACAGTGCAAGCCTTTCACATCACGTGAGGATCAAGGGCTCAATTGGTTGTCGTGAGAACAAAAATGGTGACAAGCGTATCAAGAAAATACTGATCTGGTCTTTAAAAAAAAGCTGAAGGTCTCTCCCCTCCCCCTGCACACACTCCCCACCCCCCGCCGCCGCCTCCCCGCGCCCCCACCCCCCTGCAGTGGGCGCAGCTACAAGTTATGAATGTGAAACATTTCTCGCAGATCTAGGCTCTCGGAAGTTCGAAGGAGTGAAATGTAATGAGCACAAGAGCAAAGCAGATGTTTTAAAGAAACACCTTATAAACCTCTCCTCAACTTATCTCCAATTTGTCGGCTTTCCCGAGGGGCCAGGGATGGGGACGCCTAGCAGAGGAGGGAGGGCACCTCCAAGCTACTTGGGTTTTAGGGACCCCCTCACGTCTTAAACAAAGAAAAATATTTTGCTAGCTCGCGAGCCAGGTCATGTAATAAACACACCATTGTTACTCTATTTGTGGGTTTGTTTGGGTTGGGTGGGGCGCTTTTTTTTTCCCTTAATGGTGTTTTTGCTGCTTGCTTTTTTAAGGAGGTGGAAAATGGTAATTATAACCATTACATGTAATGGGTGACTATTCCCTTCTTTAATATTAAATTATTGGGAACTAGGATGTGGCAAGAGATAGAAATCGGCTTGTTCTGCCCTTGCCCCCATTTTCCTGGCTCGGTTTGGAAGAGGGTCTTGCCCAGCTAGGACAGGAGAGGGAGGGGGCGAGGTGAGCTAGGGAATGGACACTGCAGATCAGGATATGTAACTGTGTCACTTTTATTCTCCTTGGGTTACAGCCCAAAAGGTAATTTACTCTAAGTTACCCCGAGTGCCCAGTCAAGCTTAATTTGTGTGAAGAAGTTACAAATGCTTCACCCTCCACTGAATAAAATTCACCCTTCTTGGGTTGTTGTTCTCAATGCAAAAGCCAAACCCTGTAACTAGTTCCTCATTTCAATGCATAAAACTCGCACATTCCCCACGCAACCGTACTTACGGTCTGTATTGGATCGAGTTGACCTTTTCCTTCTAACTGCATTGAATGTGTTTGGTTGCAGCCGCTTTATTTTGGAAATTATAATCTCTTCAACAAATTTATTATTAAAGAAGATGGACCATCAAATGTCACAGACCGTCCTGTGTATTTTTTGTAAAAGCAAAAATTAACATTGAAAAAAAAAAAGAAAACAAAAATCCCCCTGGTGCACACACACAACAAGCTTGTTCTGCAACACTGAAATCAGGACTGAAACACAACACACACACAGGGGGAGTGGAGCAAAAGGAGCTCTCAGCCTCTATACCTGAAAGGGACTTTTCTTTGTTCCCATTGCCCTTTCGCATCGGGCCAATCAGAGAGCAGCTTTTATGAAACTGGGCTCTCTCATTGGCTAGCTGCTTTCTCTTGGCTACTGTAGGGGGTTGAGATATACACACGTATAAAACACACACTGAGAGCGGGTGGGGGTGCGGTGGGGGTGGTTGTGGAGACAAAGCGTTTTATTTTCCAACCAGATTGGGGATGGGGAACCTCCTGCAGTAAGAAGAAGAAAAAAAAAAAAATGGTGCGCCCGTTTCAATTACTACATCATTCACATAAAACACTTATTTATTAAAACAAATCTCAAACAGGCTGCGAGGAAAGGATGTCGGTAAATACAAGTTTGATTGTGTTATCTTGGGGGAAATAATGTATGTGATCGCTCGGTGGCAGAGGGAAGCCAAATGAGCCACTAGCGCGTAGCGAGGAGAAGAGGGAGGCTGGCTGTGTGGAAATGACTGCGAGCGTTTTGCTGGCTTCCCTTCCTTGTTGCAAGGACTCAGCAGCGCGAACTCCCAAGAATGATTTTCTGTATTGCAGCTTCTGGCTTTCAACCCTCCCCCACCACTTTGCCCTTCTTCCAATTTTTTTTTTTTTTTTCCCCGTGTCTCTCTTTTTACTCGCTGATTAAATAAGAAAAATCGATCTGGGGGTAAAGGCGGCGGTGGGGAAACAAGTAACCCTTTTGTTTCCAGTCGTCTGTTGTACAAGCACTTAAGTGTGAACGCTGGCAACCATTTAACCGCCACTACGTGAACACTTCTTCCCTGGAATTTGTAACAAATCTTTTCCACCTGGTTCTAGGCGGCTCCAAAAAAATTAAAAAATAAAATAAGGTCCCAGCCAACCATATTAACACCTCGGGCCAGCCTCGTTTTTTACCAAATCGATTTGTGGGAGATAAATATACTAGAAAGATTAACCCGTTAAGCAGTCCCAGTATGCATTTTTAAACGGAAAGATTGTCAGAGTTCCCCTTCCCCCAGATCTTTAACCCTATCTTGGGGAAAGGAGTTGGGGGGGGGGGGGAAGATGTGTCAAAGTCCTCTGACCGCTAGCCAGCTCAATCCACCAAGAATAGAGAAATATTTTACAATCTATTATAGGACGAATGCCAACAACCAAGTTAATGGGACTCTGAGGTCACAGGATAAGAGAGGTTATATAAAATAACAAGCGCAGTATTGTACTGTAACAGCTAATATACTTAAATTAATGTATATATATATATTAAGCCTTTAAAGCACTTTTATTTTTTAATTTTTCACTGTTATTTGCCATTACTTTTAGGAGCTACAAGGTGGAAACCTTAAAGTCAAAGATGTACTCTGAATTTCACTGAAAGCATCATGATCCCAAGCATTAAAGATCCAACACTACTGTAATTTCCACATGACAATTACAATTTGAGGATGTGTCTTCAGAGTCAAGTGGACATAGAAAGTGGATTACTGGTAGCAAAAGACAGCTTATGATGTAAACACTCAGTGATGACTTTGCGGGTCAATAAAAATATTTATGTCACATGTTTTAAGTAATGTCTATTGACTCATGTTTGAGCTTCCAATATATTTACTTCTTTTTAAAAATGGCAATGTGGGGGCGCCTGGGTGGCGCAGTCGGTTAAGCTTCCGACTTCAGCCAGGTCACGATCTCGCGGTCCGTGAGTTCGAGCCCCGCGTCAGGCTCTGGGCTGATGGCTCAGAGCCTGGAGCCTGTTTCCGATTCTGTGTCTTCCTCTGTCTCTGCCCCTCCCCCGTTCATGCTCTGTCTCTCTCTGTCCCAAAAATAAACGTTGAAAAAAAAAAATTAAAAAAAAATAAATAAATAAAAATGGCAATGTGTTGTTTCACTACCCATAGATGAACTCAACTTGACGCTGCAAATAGTAATAAACAGCACTTTGCTGAGGTATATAAACTAGAGGAATGCAATCTAGACTAGTCCTGAGATCTCCCTAAAGCGATCTGTATTCAAATCAACGCGATACATTAACAAATAAAATGGGGCAAATTAGCCACCTGATATCCACTTACCCTCCATTTTAGCTCTGATGTTTGTTTCTATTTTTGAATACACAGATTTACAAATTTTTTTAATGTTCAATTGATAGGAATAGCACCATATGGTGATTTTTTTTTTTTTTTTTTAACTTTTCTTCTTTTGGAAGAGTGGTTCCTCAAACGTCCAGATCACTCCTGGGCACTTCCAGTGTCCCTGGAGTATGTACTCCATTTCAGCCATTGGAACACCATGGCTACCCGCCACCCCCCCCCCCCCCATGTTATATCAGCTTAGAAAAATCAACAGCTAGCTCTTACAACAACTGGACTTCAAAAAGCACAGAAAATAAGACCTGAATTTGTGAAGCTGGAAAGGGTAGAAGCAGCCCTCTAACACCGCCTTGGTAAAAAGCAAATCCTTGAGTCTGGGGCATGGATTCAGGATAACTAAAACCAAAGCTCAGGCTTCCTAATACTCAAATAATCTGATCTAACCCTAACATTACCACCTAACCTTAAATCTTAAACTTTTTTGTTCAGTAAACCCTACTGGTCAAAGGTAGGGGCTTATGCCAAACTCATTCACGAATTTAACTCAAACCATTTTCCTGCTGTCCCAACATCTCCACACTCCATTTGCACCCCACCCCCCATCTCCTGCCCTCCCCATTCTTCTCGAAGATTTGAATAAGCCAGAGTTGTTATGCTGGCTCTGCGTGTGTTTGTTTTGTTTTGTTTGACAAAGGGGGCAATCAAGAGACATCAGAGGGCTATCAGCTAATTGATGAGTGAAACGAAGATAATTAACTAGCAGCTTTAGAAAGTCAGGGCTGCTCCCCTCACAAACATCGGGACGCTCTCAGATTTTCGAGAAGAAAGTTTTAGCTCTGTCTCTTATCAAGATAACAGGACCACGCCAGTCTCCATATTAATATCCACATGCACATCCTTGGTGACGCTGGCAGACTATTGCATGACACGAGCACTTTGTCATTTTAGTGCCTGTCTCCCCAGAGATGTGGTAGTGGGGAGGAGCCAGCTGGAATTGGAGTCTAGAAGGAATGGTGGGGTGGAAGCCGGTTGAGGAACAGTGGGTAAAGGGGGCAGTTAAAGAGTGTTCTCCAATCACCACCACCAAGAGCCCTGCCCCCCAGGATATTCTGCACCAATCACAAGGTGCAGAAGCTTCCGGCCTAGGACTTTCCCCACTATTTACGAGCCAAAGAGCTCAATGCTGAGAAGGCCAGGGCCTTCGAGCAGTTAACACAGAAAAACACAACAGTAGATGTGTCTCCGGTTCCTATTTCCTCTGAATTATGGTATATGAGGGATCAGAAAAAAATTCTTCAGCTTTTATTCGGATGGGAGTGTATACCTGGTCCTAGCTTTTCCAAAAAATCTCTGTCAACATGGACACGTCCTCGCTCAGGACCAAGCGGGAAAAGCGGAAAGCAAAGTTATAAGGAATAAAACCGACCTGGAAATGGGCTTGGTGTATGGGAAAAGGAACTCAATTTAGACATAATGAGAAATTTTGTGGCTGCCCAAGAAGATTGTGGAGAAAGATTCTTATCTGTGTGGGGTTGTTTATGAACAGACCGGCCCCAAGGTAGTGGGCAGGTGACCTGCCCTGGTTTCCAGGGAATGTAGAGTTGGTGATTTACACGCCCACACAAACACTACAAGGTCTTCACTCTTTTTACCTACTGGTAACATTCTACCTTCCCACTTGCACAAGGTCTTCTAGAGAAAACTGTTTCTCTGCCTTTTCACACCTGCTGACTAAGTCCACTTTGAGTTTCCGGGGAGCATGTTTAACGCTATCCCTCCCTAGACAACTATCACCAAAAAGAGATGAGCAGTGTTCTTGGTTAAACATTTGGCATGTTTGCAATGTCCTGAAATATGGCCGGACCAAAATAAAGTGACAAGAAGCAGGTGTCCAGTGGAAAGAGAGGACCTGTACACAGAAACATTTCAGGCCCTTCGCTGGGGGGGCAGAAGGCAGGGTGAGGTAGGGTGGGATGCATAAAGGAAACACACTGATGGTATTCACCCTTCCCGGGAAGACTTGGGGATATTCAGATAACACGTTTTGTGACTACGGACATTTACACACACTGTGTAACACAGCTGTGCTAACGTCTCAGGTCATTTCTATGCACCATTCACCTTCCATTTAATCTCCTGAGAGTCTAACAAAAGGGACCCTCCATTGAGGGGAAGGAGATTAATGGCTATCTTCACACATTTTCATACCCCAGTTTTGTTTCAACAAATTGAAACGATATAAAGCACAATTCCCATGCTCTGATGTAAGACTACGATGGAGTTTAATAGGAAAGAAATACAGAGCTAAAGAAGATACTTCCCCCTCTATGTGTGTGTCTTTCCCCATCTCTTCTCCCAATCCTCAAACTTGCAGGAAAAAAAGAAAACACAGCAAATCGCGTCCCTTTCAGGCCCTGCAGTGCTAGAGAAACTACCAAATGTCACAAAACAGTGCATTCTTCTAAAGGAAAACATTTGTATACGGCTCACATTGAGAGAACCGCAATGTAGGTCAGTGTTAAGTGTCTGAAATGGAACCTCTGCTTGGAGCAGGCCCTTGCAGCGTCGTGCCCGCTACTATATCTGAACGGGTGCCCAAGCAAGGTCTGCGGATCAGTTAACAAAGTAAGGCAATTTACATCGCATGTAATGAAACCATTTCTGGAAAAGGATTTTTCTTTTATGCCAGTGGAGACTGGGTACATAAAGAAGATCAAAACACAAGCTACAGTTTTTTTAAAACTACTTATTGGAGATTGCTGTTGCTGGTTTTATTACAATATGTATTTTACAGATTTAGGTAATAGCCCTGATTTTTCAAATCGACCTCTGTTTAGACACGTTTCACTTTGGGCTGTTTCTTGTCTGCAAAATTACAGTCATTTGCACGTTATTACAGTGAGTAGGAGACAGATTGTATTTAGCGTTGGGTGGGGGAAGGGTTATTATGGGAAGTGTTCTGCTACGGTCAGCACATAATTTCAGCCTGAAGAAAATTGCTTCTGAATGGCTGGTCTGTTAGCTAGCCAAGGAATGGTCACTGGGAGAGACTGAAAAAATACTTCTGCTTAATCTGCATTATAGAATTACTCTCATTTCCAGAAAGATGGTCTGTGGAAAGAATGATCGTTAAAGACAACGTGAAAACTTGTAGGTGAAATGTTGTCACAGCTCTCTTTGAATCTGAAACAATTCCGACCGAAGACGATGCCACCAAGAAGCAAAGGGCCCGAAGGGAGCCCATACAGCCATTATGTTCCAATCCATCTTTCTTCTCTGCTTTGCTTTCTCAGCTCCCCCTCTTGCGATTTACAAAAATCTCTAGAACCTCAATGACAGTGGGTCTTTAACCTGCGTGTCAAATTGTGTAAGAGTAAGACAACATTCATGGGCAAGTATATCTCTAGCTCTCACACATATATGACTGCAAGAAAAAAACATTCCCAATACAGCCTCTTCTTGGAAACAGTAACAGAATCCCCTTAATTGTGAAAGTATTTCATGTACTTTTGGCGCTAGAATTTCAGAATTTCTCGGCACTTTACAAACTACATTCCATTTGTGCAGATTTCAGAGAGCTGCCCGATGAATCAAGCAATGACGCTTATCAGAAACAGTAACCCCTGTCGAATTTTAATTTAAATCAAACCCTTACGCATCTGCTAAAAAAAAGTCTCAATATCTTGGTTAGAAGAAAAAAAAATCAGGCGACCAAAGTTCATTTTAAAAAGTAAATAAATAAAAGAGTACCATTATATTCCGCTCCTTTGGCTGCAGAGTATTACTTTTGTTGTGAACAACTGTGCCTCTTTTGTTTTCAAAACAAGCTTTCCTAAAGGATGAATCACTACAAACTTGTGGAGACTAGGCAATGCACGACAGAAAGCCAGAAAGTGATCGTGCTATTTCCTGCAGTATCCTCTCCACCCATCCTCTCGGCTCAGCGAGCCTCCAGCCCACCAGCCAATCATCATTATGGAAATGTGCTTCTCAGCCTCCTGATTGGCTGACTCCTGGGCCAGTACGTTCAGGTTTCTACAGCTCCAAGTACCATTCTGCACGCCAGCCTGCTCTGTGGACCCTCTCCTTCCAAAAATATTTTAATCACTTATTCTTTGCCTTGCTTTTTTTCCCCTTTCTTTTTTTTTTCCTTCTTCTTCTTCTTCTTCTTCTTCTTCTTCTTCTTCTTCTTCTTCTCCTCCTCCTCCTCCTCCTTCTTCTTTCTTCTCCTTCTTCTTCTTCTTCTTCTTCTTCTTCTTCTTCTTCTTCTTCTTCTTCTTCTCCTTCGTCTTCTCCTTCTTCTCCTTCTCCTTCTTCTCCTTCTTAAGATTCTTCAAATTATCCAGGGAATCACCTTTTATTATTATTATTTTCAACACCTTTAAAATGCAATGATCATACTGAGGAACTGCTAGGAATAGAAGTTAATGTATGAGGACATTTATTCTAACTACATTTTAATGTTTTCTGTTTCTTTGTATTCTTATGGTGCTTCCTTGGATTTTAGAGGAATCCCACAAAACTTCAATGAACACGTTTGTTCTACCATATTCTTGAAGTTTTATATTCTTAACATTATCGGTCCTGACTAGACTTTTCCCTCAGATCTGTACAATCTGAAATATTTAATTAAAACAAACACTTTTTTTTAAATGCTTATTTAGTTTTGAGAGAGGGAGAGAGAGAGAAAGAGCAGGAAAGGGCAGAGACAGAGAGAGAGAGAGACAGAGGATCCAAAGCAGGCACTGCACTGTCAGCGTGGAGTGAGATGTGGGGCTCATACTCATGAACCCTGAGATAATGACCTGAGCCAAAATCAAGAGTCAGGTGCTTAACCGACTGACCCACCCAAGCGCCCTGAGTTAAAACACTTTGACTTTAATGCTGAAATGTTTTTCATCTGTTTAAATGTTTTATTTAAATGTTTTAAATCTTTTATTTAATTTTGAGAGAGAAAAAGAGAGAGAATGCAAGGGGGGGGAGGGGCAAAAGAGAGGGACATAGGATCCAAAGTGGACTCTGTGTCGAGAGCAGAGACCCTTACGCAAGAATGGAACTCACAAACCATGAGATCATGACCTCGGCCTGAGTCGGCTGCTCAATGAACTGATCCACCCAGATAGGCGCCCCACCCCATTTTTAGGAGCAAAGGAGACAATGTATGTTTGTTCATAGTTAAGACATCGTACATTTATCTATACTTTTCAAGTGTTTAAAAGTTTTTCATTCTTATCCCCAAAGACCCCCAAATATCATAAAGATGCACAACTCTTTGAAACTGAAAAGAGGTCTGTAATTAAAAAAAAAAAAGAATAATGAATATATATATGACTCAAGCATGTTCCAGAAACTCTTCTTAATTGTTCATATATATTAATTAATTTAATCTTCATAGCAGTCCCATGAGGTAAGTATTATTAGCATCAGATAAGGAGACTGAGATGCAGAAAAGATAAGTAACTTTTTCATGTATCACAGCTAAATCTTGGTGGAGCCATGATTTAATGTAGAAAGCTACCCTGAATCTGGCCACTTAGATACTGTATTAGACAGCCACCAGAACATGGCTCCAGACAACTATTTTACCCATTTTCTTGAGCACAGAGACATTAGCAGGTGGCTGATGACTTCTCTTCCCAAAAGAATAATCAATGGAACTGCTTTTCAGTCAAAGAAAAGCCATTTTGATCATTTTCCACCAGAGATCAATAATATGCCAAAGCAGCAGACATGGCACTTAAGGACTCAGCTTTTTTTTTTTTTTTTTTTTTTTAAGTTTATTCATTTATTTTGCGAGAGAGGGAGAGAGTGCGAGTGGGGAGAGGGCAGAAAGAGAGGAAAGAATCCCAAGCCGCACTGTCAGCACAGAACCCTACACCGGGGCTCAATCTCACAAACCTTGAGATCAGGACGCTGTATGCCTGAACCATTTAGACGCCCCAGAACTCAGGATTTTTTTTTTAAAAAAATCAGTTTCTTGTTATTACTCAATTGAAAATTTTTAAACATCAGAAAATATTACCATAACGAGTGGCAGAGTGAGGTTAAGAAATGACATGAGACTGGTTATTACTGATACTGCTGGTACCTATACTGGGATCATAGTATTATTCATCATGTAATATACACATATATCTGGGCATTTCTATATTAAAAATCAAAAGGAATAAAAGCTACATCTGGGAGAAAGAAGGAGCTATTCGGAGACAGTTTATCCCTTGGCTTTGGAACATTTTTTGTCATTAATCCAAGATTAATCCAAGATTGTAAAATGGTCTCAAATGACACTGCTGTGTATACAAACAAACAGCAGATTATACTTGCTTTCTACCATTTGTTGACTCAGGTTTTTGTTCATTTGTTTGCTGGTTTTAGGTCAAATTCACTTGGTAGGCCATATATGGTGAAGATCTGTAATGTTCTGTTTATGCGTGCACTCAGGAGACTCCGTTGAACACTTTATAACTTTCTTAAACTATATTTCAATCAATAAGGAAAAAAATCAATCCCATATAGAAATATATTCAATAGAAATTAAGGAATGAAGATGCACTATTTCATTGCAGGCCTATTACATATTGGAAGAAAGGGAGAATATGGTAATTTAGATTTCTTCAGTGCTTTCCATCTTATTCAAAGAGGTAGAATCATAAAAATGAAGCCAATGGTTTGGTCGTAGCAACGTATAGTGAAAGACACTAAATAATATAAGCAACATTGAACAGAATTAGACCAACTGAAGAGAAAAAAATGTTTAATCTTTTCACAAAAAAGACTATGACGTTGAGATTAAAAAGAGCATTGAAGAAGTTGAAATCATGGTAACAGTTACTGTTCTTAACAAATAGGGTATAATTTTGTGAAATAATGAGATTATAACACAAGGAGTGCTGATAAAACTCTTAGAGAAGAAAATGGATAAATCATTACATGTAATGAGATTTAACCATCACTGCAAGAGAAATGATATGTAATTAGAAAAAGAAATAGAATATAAAAAGAAAGCAATGTTTCTAACCATGGTTCCGCATTACTAAAAGGCTAGTGATAAAAAAGAAAATACTCTGGGTCTATTAATAAATTATGGACACAATCATCATTAATTATAATAACAATAGTCCTCTCAAATCCAAACTTGTGTCCTATCAACCTTTCATTTTATTTAACAAACACCTGTATAGCCCCTTCATTTCACTCTGTGAAAGGCACGACGCTAAGCATTTTACAAATATAAACTCATTTCTTGTGATTCAGTTTGAGACATTCATTCAACAAATCTCTATTGTGTTCCCCAGGTTCACAGAAGATACAAAAAGGAGTAAGACATCATCTCTGCTCTCACGATGCTTCAGATTTCATAGCTGAGTTAAGACACTTGCCAAAAAGGATTTATGATAATAAGGACAAAATGTATCCCTTTGGGGAAGAAGAAAAGCTAACTTTATCTAAGGAATCGGTGTAAGAGCTTGGGAAGAAGTAAGCTAAATCTTCACGCCACATTAGATGGCAATGGAGACAAGGTCATGCCAAGGAAAGCAACACAATGAACGTAGGTATAGAGGCAAAAAACAAGAGGAGAGCAGTGTTAGCCCAGCTTAGCTAGATCAAAGGGACCCGGAAGGGAAGGAATGGCGGTCAGGCCATAGGTTGAAGCCTTGCTATGGATAGAACCATTGTGAACCTGCACAAAGGTGTTTCGGTGAGGAAACAATGGAAGATGCCATCCAACTCATGCTCTGCCCACCAAGGTGTATGCCCTGCTCTGTGCTGTGGCAGCCTAAGAAAGGACAGCCTTTTATAATGTATTAAAAGGTACATGTATTAATGTACTAAATGTATTAAAAGGTACTCTCAGCCAGACTGGGTTGGAAGACTGCCTTTATGCTCTATGAAGAAGAGTTTGAGTGTAGCACATGGCAATGGATGGCCTAGCTCTAGTAGGTCTATAGAAAACCCTTGAATGTCTTCTAAATTAATTTACAGTCATAGAAATATACAGAAGTGCTAGTCAGAAAATGTCCAGGAAGTAGTCAATGCATTATATCTCCCATGTGTGCTTCAGACCTTGAACTGGTCTATTGAGACAATATTTAAGCCAACAAGTATATTCACTGGACAAAGAAAATGCTAAACATGTAATAAGCCAGCTCTGAATTTAGAAACCCTCAGCTTAGAAAGAACAAATTCTATAAGAATACTCCACAGCCACATTAAATAAACTAACCAGAGCAGGGAGGGGTCTTTATGAATGCAAATCTGTTGAAAGATAGGTCTTTATGAATGAAAACATGTTGATTGAAGCACAAGTTATGTCAACAAAAAGAACATAGGGTCAAAATGGGATCCCTGGGGAACAACAACATCTAAATTTGGAGCACAAAATATAACTGCTTGGATGATGAATTTAAGCGAGGAGACGCGCACACACACACACACACACACACACACACACAAATCCAACCAGGTAAGGGATACCTCTGACAAGAACATGACCAACAACTCCAAATGCACCAGGGAAATCAAGTAAGTTTAAGACAAAAAGCCTCCACTGCTGTTTAAAAAAAATCTTCTGTTTTGGTTTATTTATTTTTGAGAAATAGAATGTGAGCAGGGGAGGGGCAGAGAGAGAGAGAGAGAGAGACACAGAATCTGAAGCAGGCTCCAGGCTCTGAGCTGTTAGCCCAGAGCCTGACACAGGACTCAAACTCACAAACTGCAAGATCATGACCTGAGCCAAAGCCAGGTGCTTAACTGACTGAGCTACCGAGGTGCCACCGCCTCCACTGTTTTTATTTGGGGGAAGGACTTAGTGATCTTAGAAGCAACAACGTAAGTAAATTGGTAGCAAACACCAGTGGCTTCCTTCACCACTGAAATTGAGGGGACCAGTGGAGAGATCAAAGGAAGCCTACTCTTTGCAGAAGCTTGCCCTCGAAAGGCAACAGAGAAGGGACGTTTGAAGAAAGAGTCTGGGAGGGGACTTTTGTTGTTGTTGTTCTTGTATTTTTCCAATATGAAACAGCCTTCAACATACGTTTTGAGAGAAAAGAGCCAGGAGGGAGAATAAATGAAGCTTTAGACATTCAGTGATGAACAAATTTCCTCACTGATAAAGGAAAGAAAGGGAAGGAGACTAGATGGTTGTGTCTTCTCCAAGACCACCCAGCCATGACCAAGGGAGCAAGGATTTCTAGGACAGGAAACCCACAACGGGGGGGGGGGACGAAGTGGAGACCTTGGGAGCTGGCTCAACAAGGAGCTGCCCCCACGCACCAGTAACATAAGGACATCGGTGGAGCCCAGAACAGTGCCAGCAGGCAGTGGAAGTGAAATGGCGAATATGAGCAGACTGACGTAATTTAGAATTTTTTTATGTGGACACCTAAAGCTCGGGTTAAGGGGAAAAGAAACTTCACTGGGGATATTATAAGAGATCTGTCTTCTCAGAGTATAAAACATTTAACATGTATTGTCCTAAATGACTCCATTTTTAACAGGGTTGAGCTGACAAAAGTAAGAAGGATCTTTAGGGCTTTTCTTTACGCTCCAACTTTATATAATGCTAAGGTGAAAGGCTTCCATAGTTACCCAGAGAGCTACAGGCAGGTCAAAAGTGATGCTGTCATTGATCATTGATTCGTGCAAAATGAAGCTGCTCACGTTAAAATCTCACCAGTTTATTTTATATCGCTATTTTATTCATCTACTTAAACACCATTTATCAAACACTGATGATATTCCAGACGCTGGAATGCAAAAAAAACAAAAAAACTTGTTGATGCAAAAAAAACCCAAAAAACCCCCCAGAAAACAAAAAAACTTTGTTGGTTAATTCTTAAAAAGGATCTATTTTTAAAATATTTTCTTTTCTTTTCTTTTTTTAACTTAAATTCAAGTTAGTTAACATATAGCATAGTAATGGTTTCACGAGTAGTATTTAGTGATTCACGACTTACATACAACACCTAGGCCTCATCCCAAGGGCCCTTCTTAATGCCCGTCACCTGTTTACCCCATCCCCCATCTGCCTCCCCACCGGTAACACTAAGTTTGTTCTCTGTGTTTTTTATCTTATTTTTCCTTCCCTTCCCTTATGTTCATCAGTTGTGTTTCTTAAATTCCACATATGAGTGAAATCATATGGTATTTGTCTTTCTCTGACTGACTTATTTCACTTAGCATAATACACTCTAGTTGCATCCATGTTGTTGCAAATGGCACGATTTCATTCTTTTTCATCACCGAGTAGTATTCCACTGTATATATAAACCACATCTTCTTCGTCCATTCATCAATCCGTGGACATCCAGGCCCTTTCCAAAATTTGGCTATTGTTGACAGCGCTGCTATAAATGTTGGGGTGCATTTGCCCCTTCGAATCAGCACTTTTGTATCCTTTGGATAAATACCTAGTAGTACAATTGCTGGGTCTTGGGTAGTTCTATTTTTTTAATTTTCTGAGGAACCTCCATCCTGTTTTCCAGAGTGGCTGCACCAGTTTGCCTTCCCACCAACAGTGCAAAAGGGTTCCTCTTTCTCCACATCCTTGCCAACATCTATTATTTCCTGAGTTGTTAATTTGAGGTATTCTGACAGGTGTGAGGTGGTATCTCATTGTGGTCTTGATTTGTATTTCCCTGATGATGAACGATGTCGAACATTTTTCCATGTGTCTGTTAGGCATCAGGATGTCTGCCATGGAAAAGTGAGAAAGAAAGGACTGGCATTCAAGCCCAAGTGGAGGGAGGGCTGAGAGAGAGAGAGAGACAGAGAGAGAGAGAGGAGAATCCTAAGCAGGCTCCACACTGCCAGCACAGAGCCTAGTGAAGGGCTCAATCTGATAAACCATGTGATCATGACCTGAGCTGAAATCAAGAGTTGGCAACTTAACTGACTGAGCCCCCCCAGGTGCCCTAATATTTTATTTTTATTTTTTTTAATTGTTCTGAATATGAAGTTTATTGTCAAGTTGGTTTCCATACAACACCCGGTGTCCATTCCAACAGGTGCCCTCCTCAATGCCCATCACCCACCCTCCCCTCCCTGCCACCCCCCATCAACCGTCACTTTGTTCTCCGTTTTCCTAATATTTTATTTTCAAGAAAAATTTTTAAAGTTGGTTCTTCTCTTAGGGATGAACGTGTGAACATAATTCTACAAAGTCATTAACCTTTGCATTCCGGAAACAAGAAACTGATGAATGCGCCCTTTGCACCCCTTAGTGGAAGCAACTGGGTACAGGACGTCCAATTCCTGAATCCAGCCTGTCGAAACTTCAAGTAGAATCAGGTCACAAACACAAACAAAAGAAAAAAAACAGAACAAACATGAGGGCGTTTCCGGAAGAGAACAAAACAAAAATAACCTGCAACCTCAGCGTCCATCTCAGAAATAAGTTTATTTATTTGTTTGTTTGTTTAATTTAAGTTTATTAGTTTATTTTGGGGGGAGAAAGAGAGAGAGAATCCCACGCAGGCTCCATGCTGTCAGCACGGAGCCCAACGTGGGCTCAAACTCACGGACTGTGAGACCATGACCTGAGCCGAAATCGGGAGTCGGATGCTTAACTGACTGAGCCATCCAGGTTCTATTGGAAAATTTACTTAAATGCGAGAGAATGAGTCGTACAGAAAGAGCAGAGGTCCTAGAATGATAAATATCATTTTGAGGCCAAGTTTAGTATAGGCTGAAGATGATGATACAAATATTCTAAAAATCTGTCCCAAAACATTCAAAGACACTCTAATGAAAAAAAAAAAAAGTTGGAAGTGGTATATTATTCAAAGAAGGAATCAGAAAAGATTTATGGAAGCCATGAAATATAGCTCTGGAAAATATGATACAAAAAAAAAATGTAAGAATTAGATACACATACAATATCTGACAATAGTACAAAAACGATTAAATGACTTAGCCACTGAAAAACAGGTTACCTAGGGTTTTTCATACCATTAAATATATATTACATCTATTTTTTTATTTGAAAAGTTTGGCATATAACTTGTGTCTGGTCACCTTTTAAAAACAGCTTTACTTGGGGCGCCTGGGTGGCTCAGTCGGTTAAGCGGCCGACTTCAGCCCAGGTCATGATCTCACAGTTCATGGGTTCAAGCCCCGCATTGGGCTCATTTTTTTTTCTTTTTTTTAAACTGGAAGATGTATGTAATGGGAGAGAGGACAAGAGAGTTGGAGTGGGAAGAAACAAATGGAAATAGGACAGCGGGGCCCTGTGCTGACAGCTCATATCCTAGAACCTACTTTAGATTCTGTGCCTCCTTCTCTCTCTGCCCCTCCCGTGATGGAATGCATGCTCAGTCTCTCTAAAATAAGTAAACATTTTTTTACAATGTTATTCACCTTCTAGATGTACCTGAAAAATTTCTTGCAGAACTTGATATGAGAAGTTCAAGATATGATAAAATCCTGATGGACAGCTCACATGATCTATCTCTAAACTTTAATTCTATGAATAAGAAACAGAAAAGGCATCCGGAACTCACTGTTGGTATATCTAGGTTGCACATAGATGACTGTATTCCAAGAGAATCTCACATCACTTTCGCTTCTGATTCATTCATTAAATTTCACAATATGTGCCGTTGTGGGTCCTTTAAAAAAATATTTTTATTAGTTTTCTTTATTTTTGAGAGGCAGAGAGAGACAGAATTTGAAGCAGGCTACAGTCTCCACGCTCTGAGCTGTTAGCACAGAGCCCGATGCGGGGCCCAAGCTCAGGAACCGTGAGATCATGACCTGAGCAGAAGTCAGACGCTCAACCGACTGAGCCACCCAGGCGCCCCATTTGTGGATGGTTATTTAATGACTCTTGCTCAGCAAACCTGAAGCTCTTTTAATTGGCAGATTTTTATTTGTCTCACTTTCTGATACTGTTCGCTTTCTTTCTTCCTTCCTTCCTTTCCCTCTCTCTCTCTCCCTCCCTTCTTTTCTTCTTTCCTTCCTTTTTCTTTCGATTAGTCTTGCTTGCAAAGTGTTTATTAAGTTCATTAACCTTTTGAAAGAATCAGCTTTTGACTTTGTTCATTTTCTTTGTTGCTTATTTATTGAATGGTTCCTTCTTGGCCTGCCTGGGTGTCCCAGTTGGTTAAGCATCCGACTTTGGCCCAGGTCATGGTCTCATGGTTCATGGGTTAAGCCCTGGGTCAGGCTGTGTGCTGACAGCTCAGAGCCTGGAGGCTGCTTTGGATTCTGTGTCTCCTCTCTCTCTGCCCCTCCCCTGCTTGTGCTCTCTCTCTCTCTCTCTCTAAATAAACATGAAAAAATTTAATTGTTCTTTCTCTGTTCTTTATTCTTTCTTTTTTTTCTTACTTTGGGTTTAATTTGTTCTTTTGTTTTAAGTAATCTCTACACTGAACACGGGACTTAAATTCACAACCCTGAGTTCAAGAGTTCCATGCTCTACCGACCGAGCCAGCCAGGAGCCCCTCTCCTGTTTTTAAAGTTGTATTTATTTAAGTACTCTCTACACCCAAGATGTAGAGATGTTTGATGTGAGACTGACCCCAAGACCAAGACCAAACTCGTGACCCCAAGACCAAGAGTCGCACGCTCTTCTGACGGAGCCAGCCATCCATTATTTCTGTTCTACCCATACGGAAGGCTTATTGAATAAACGTTAAAACTTCTGGGTATATCTTCTGTGTGTCGTAACTACTTTCTCATAACTCCCAGGATCTTGTCTGTATTAGTCAGCTAGGGCTGCCTTAAGAAAATACCACAGACTGGGCGGCTTAAACAGAAATTTATTTTCTCACAGTTCTGGAGGCTGGAAGTCCAAGAACAAGGCCTCTCTCCTTGGCCTGCAGATGTCTGCCTTCTTGCTGTGTCCCCAGATGGCTTTTCGGCTGTGGGAACGCATCCCTGGTATGTCTGTTTGTGTGTCCAAATTTCCTCTTGGTACGAAGACATGTCCAGTTTTCATTAGCGCCCACTTAAATGACCCAATTTAACCTTAAGTACCTCTTTAAAGGCCCTATTGGCAAAGGGAGTTATGTTCTGAGGTGCTGGGGGTGAGACTTAAACATGAATGGGGGGGGGAACACAGATCAGCCCATCACATTGTCATTTTGCTCTGCCTTATGATAGGAACTCTGGGCTCGGGGCGCCTGGGTAGCTCAGTTCGTTAAGTGTCCAACTCTTGGTTTTGGCTCAGCTCATGATCTCACAGTTCGTGGGTTCGAGCCCCGCTGTCAGTGCAGAGCCCTCTTGGGATTCTCCCTCTCCTTCTTTCTCTGTCCTTCCCCAACTTGCTCTCTCTCTCTCAAAAAATAAACATATTTTTTTTTTAATTTTTTTTTTCAACGTTTATTTATTTTTGGGACAGAGAGAGACAGAGCATGAACGGGGGAGG
Organism: Puma concolor; assembly: GCF_028749965.1. Taxonomy (NCBI): domain Eukaryota; kingdom Metazoa; phylum Chordata; class Mammalia; order Carnivora; family Felidae; genus Puma; species Puma concolor. The sequence continues at coordinate 138,180,193 of NC_141667.1, read as the reverse complement.
GGCAGAGAGAGAGGGAGACACAGAATCGGAAACAGGCTCCAGGCTCTGAGCCATCAGCCCAGAGCCCGACGCGGGGCTCGAACTCACGGACCGCGAGATCGTGACCTGGCTGAAGTCGGACGCTTAACCGACTGCGCCCCCCAGGCGCCCCCTTTTTTTTTTTTTTTTAAAGAAGAAACCCTGGGCTCAATTTTCCTGCTTACTCATTGGATCATAGAATATCCATTCTCTTTCTCCCATTAAGGATTTTAATCTCAATAAACGTCATCTTTTTTCCAACAATTCTAAAGTTTCTTTTTCGTATCTTCCCATCCTTTCATGTCGACAATATTTTCTTGAACCTCTCACAATAGCGTTTTGTTGTCGTTTAAATAAATGATTCCGTTATTTGAGACTCTTCTCTGAGGACTTAGTTCTGCGGCCTGAAGTTTGAGCCTCTTTTTCAGGGTGTTTTTCTTCATATGTCTGGTGACATCTCACCATCTGAAAAAGAAGAGTGTACCCCTCGCTTATCTTCTGGGTTGGGAGCTCCTCTTGGCGTTTGTTAAGTTCCCTGGGGGACTGCCTTCAGCATGCACCTGTAAGATCTCCCACTTCAGGGACCCTTGTTCAAGGTTTTATCCTAAAAGGAGGGGTGGTTGAATGCAGCATGTGTCACCCTCCCCCCCCAACACACACACACCCCTCAGCAGACCTTGTGTTACACAAGGCTGCTCTCCAACCTGAACTTCGTGCTGGAGGCCTTCACTATCGGTTTCTTACTCTGTTGCAAAAGCAGTTCGGGTAACCATCTGGAAGTGGAAAGCCTTTGCGTTCTACTGTTCAGGTCATGTGGTGAGGGAGCAAGGAACTGGACCCTAGTCACGCAGCTCTTTCCCATGTGGATCTTGGGTTGTCCCGAGGATCACACTGGGACCCCTGTGGACCCTCACGCATGTTAGGTCGTTGTTGGGATCGCCGCTAGGCCCACAAAGATCCAACGTGTTTAGTGGCTTTCTTCTACCCCTATTTTTTCTTTCCTGGTTTCTATTTTCCAGACGTTTCTTGAAGTCTGTGGTCCTTTCATGGTAACCCAGGTTGTTTTGCAGCATTCTTAAAGGTGTAATAGTGTATTATTCTCCATTTCAATGGAGCTTTGGGTGTAAGGGGAGTTAAACAGCTATGCTTCGTCCGCCATCTTTTTTTTTTCAATCTTAGTTTAAATGTTTATTTACTTATTGAGAGAGAGAGAGGGAGAGAGAGAGAGAGAGGGAGAGAGAGAGAGAGAGAGACAGAGAGCGCACGCAAAAGGAAGAGAGGGGCAGAAAGAGAGGAGGACACGGGGCGCCTGGGTGGCGCAGTCGGTTAAGCGTCCGACTTCAGCCAGGTCACGATCTCGCGGCCCGTGAGTTCGAGCCCCGCGTCAGGCTCTGGGCTGATGGCTCAGAGCCTGGAGCCTGTTTCCGATTCTGTGTCTCCCTCTCTCTCTGCCCCTCCCCCGTTCATGCTCTGTCTCTCTCTGTCCCAAAAATAAATAAACGTTGGAAAAAAAAAAAAAAATTAAAAAAAAAAAAAAAAAAAAAAGAAAGAGAGGAGGACAGAGAGAGAATCCCAAGCAGCCTCCACACAGAGCACAGAGCCTGACGGCAAGTTCAGGGTCACAACTGTGAGAACAGGACCTGAGCTGAAATCAAGTGTCGGACGCTTCACTGACTGAGCCACCCAGATGCTGCTGTTTAGGCCACTAGTTTAATATAGTCCCTCTTAAGTTTCAAATGGAAGAAATAAAAATAATTAGGTTCATCTTAAAAATTTTTTAAAGGATAAAATACATAGGTATGTAAAACAAACAAGCATATGCTTCCTATAAACGTCCCCCTGACCACACTCCCTTCTCCAGTAGAAACTTCTCCCAACACTTTACTATGCACCTCTCCATACCTTTTCTCCATGCATTTACAAACAGATACATGCTATGCAGAAGGTTTTTTTTTTTTCTTGCTAAAACTGGAATTGCACCATTACAATCTTCCTGCAATTACTTTTTCACATTAAAAAAAATTTTTTTTTTTAATTTTCTAAGTTTATTTTGTGTGAGAGAGAGAGAGTGCACCATCGGGAGCAAGTCGGGGGACGGGGGGGGGGGGGGAGAAGGAGGGGCAGAGGGAGGGGAGAGAGCAAATCCCAAGCAGGCTCCGTGTTGTCAGCCCAGAGCCCAACGTGGGGCTCAAACTCATGAATCCACAAACCGTGAGATCATGATGTGAGCCAAAATCAAGGGTCAGACGCTTAAGCGACTGAGCCACCCTGGGACCCCCACACGCTTTTCATAAAGTTTTATTTATTTAAGTAATCTCTACACTCAACCTGGGACTCGAACTCATGACCCTGCAATCAAGGGTCGCATGCTATTCTAAATGAGGCAGCCAGGCACCAAAATTACTTTTTCACTGAAGAATAAATAAGAGGGGGGCGCCTGGGTGGCTCAGTCGGTCGAGCGTCCGACTTCAGCTCAGGTCATGATCTCACAGCTCGTGAGTTCGAGCCCTGCGTCGGGCTCTGTGCTGACAGCTCAGAGCCTGGAGCCTGCTTCGGATTCTGTGTCTCCCTCTCTCTCTGCCCCTACCCCACTCACATTCTGTCTCTGTCTCTCTCAAAAATAAATAAACATTAAAACAAAATTAAAAAAAAAAAAAACGAATAAATAAGAGGGCTCCTGGGTGGCTCAGTCAACCGAGCAGCCAACTTTGGCTCAGGTCGTGATCTCATGGTTCAGGCGTTCAAGCCTCACATCGGGCTCTCTGCTGTCAGCACAGAGCCTGCTTCAGATCCTGTCTCCCTCCTTCTCTGCCCCTCCCTCACTTTCACATGTGCACACCCCCATTCTTGCTCGGCCTCTCAAAAATAAACATTAAAACAAACAAACAAACATTTCCCTGGGTCAGTACGTATAAACGACACCATTCTTTTTATGGCTGCAAAGTATCTTTAGCATGGAAATACTGTCGTTTCTTATGTCCACTCTCCAATTGATGGACGCCATGGACTGAATATTTATGTCCCTTCAAAACTTCTGAGTTGAAATCCCAATGGCTAATACGATGGTATTTGGAGATGGGACCTCTGGAAGGTGCTTAGGTCATGATGGTGGAGCCCTCACGGATGGGATCAACGTCCTTATGAGACACAGCCCGGAGAGCTAACTTGCTGCTTCCACAGTATGCGGACATGCGGAGAAGGCAGCGGCCAATAGGAAGCACTTCACTCACGGAGGAAGTGGGCTCTCACCAGACAGAAAATCCGGTGGCACCTTGATCTTGGACTTCTAACCTCCGGAACGGTGGGAAATGATTTTCTCTTGTTTCTAAGCCACTCAGTCTATGAAATTTTGTCAGTGCTGTCTGCCCAGACTAACCCCGGATAGTTTGTTTCCAAAAAGCTTAGGGTTTGCCTTTACCCCCTCAACGGGTTATCAACGTATGGTATGAACCGAGAGGATCATATACACGTTTTATGTCACTGTAGAAAATACTCTTAAACCACTCTTCAGTATGGAAAATGGACACCATTCCAGGAAAAGTCATTTCATTGTCTCTCTTATGCTTGGGATTAAATTTATTAGACAGAAAATACTAAGTTACAGTGGCCACGGCTGAGCATGAAAGCAAACATCTCCTCAAATATTTGCTTTACATGGGTCATTTGAAGTCCTATCAACTCTGCACACATTGCCTTAAACTGCTGAAAATCCAAAAATAGTTGTGCCGCCGGTCTCCTTATTGTTCCTACTCCTCCTGTATCAGCTTACTTCCGCGAGATGTTGTGTCCTAAAATTTATTTAGGGGCTCGCTGGGTGCCAGCCATTCCACTGAGCCTTTAGTCAGAGGATCTCACTGAACCCAGACACCCAGGAAAGTATTAACCCCGTTTTTAAACGCGACCGATTCTGTTCAAATCCCAGTTTTATTCTCTGTTGGCTTTGCGCAAATAATACAACCTCTGTGAGCCTCGGTCTCCTTGTAAAGAAGATAAGAAACATACACCCGCATTAAATAATTAACAAACATTTATCAGGGTCTTACTGTGAGCCAGGAATTCTCTCCGGCACTGTGCCGCAAGGGAGTCTGGAGGATTAAATGAAATCATGCAGGTGACATATGAGGCACACAACGGGCAGGCACATGGTAGTCATTATCATTGTAGTTAGAAAGACACCAAGTGTGAATTTGAATCCAAGTCCGTATAAGGCCAAAGGTGCCCCCGCCTCTCTTGAAATGACTCCATGCTCTCTTCCTGAAACCAACAACGTGGGTCTATACCTACGATTGATTGCTTCTTCCACTGGTTTCCACAATCCAAGTCCTGTAATTCTTCCAAAGCTAAAAAGCAAACTGGAGGGCTCCTGGCTGGTTCAGGTGGTGGAGCGTGCGACTCTCGATCTCAGGGTCATGAGTTGGAGGCCCACGTTAGGTATAGAGATTACTTCAAAATAAAATCTTAAAAAAAAAAAAAAAAAAAAAAGGAAACCCAAACCTACCATGATTTCGGGTCACGGAGATATGCTTAATTTTAACCCATTTTTTACTTCTCCAACTTCGCTATTTGTTTGCACTGTGTTCTGCACGATCTAGTTTTCCAAAGGTTGGCCTCCATTTTTTTCTCCAGTGCCTTCTTTTTTTTTTTTTTTTTTAAATTTTTTTTCAACGTTTTTATTTATTTTTGGGAGAGAGAGAGAGACAGAGCATGAACGGGGGAGGGGCAGAGAGAGAGGGGGACACAGAATCGGAAACAGGCTCCAGGCTCCGAGCCGTCAGCCCAGAGCCCGACGCGGGGCTCGAACTCACGGACCGCGAGATCATGACCTGAGCCGAAGCCGGACGCTTGACCGACCGAGCCACCCAGGCGCCCCTCATGTTGCTTTTTACAGGCTTACGCTGTGACGACACATGAGGCAGACCAAGCAATACGCAAATGCAATCTGATTTTATGAAGTCTGCAAGTCAAAAGACAGGGAAGGAAGGGCAAGTGTGATACCTCACCGGTGCGAAAGAGGGGAGCCGAGTGCGACAAGGTGGTAAGGGGCAACGTTTAAACGTATTGAGGCTTTTTGAAGTTGAAAGAGATTCAACCAGTGCCTGTAATGTTACAGTAATAAAATTGGGAATATAAGTCAGCGTGGGTAAACATCTGACCTAACTGCACTCTGTTGTAAACAGAAACACCGCCCCCCCCATTCAAATGGTAAGCGGTTTTCACTGCTTCCCATAGGCAGTAATGCTATTCCTTCTTCACTAGACCCCTAGAGTTTGCTTGTTACCCTTAGTTGATTATTTGATGATTTCTAGACCAGGATTCATACCAGAAGAGGCAATAAGGTCATAAAGCCAAGTATAGCCAGAATTTTTATCCCAAACAACAACTTTCCTATTTTCAGGCCATAGTTCCCTGACTAATTCTACCCCTAAAAAGCAATGTGGTCGGTGGGTAGAAGAGATCTCTTACAGCAGAAGATGATTTGGTGATTGGCTCTTAGTGGAATGAATAGGCTGGCTGAGGATGGGGGCAGGCACCATGGAAAGAACCCTGGATTCAGAGTCAGAATCCTGAATTCTTGTCCTAGATGTCACTAATCAACTGTGGTGCCTAGGGCGAGCCACTTCAGTTTTCTGCTGTGCCCTAGTTTTTCTTGTTATAAATTGGGACAAGAAGGCGTGCTCCACTTACCTCATTAGTTTGTTGCGAGGGTCACAGGAGTTAATGTGCATGAATGTACTTTTAAAAGATAAAGCCATCTGTGAAGGTAATGCATTTTCATTTCCTGTGTGGACTGGTCAAACGATCAAATAAATGTGTGATTGAATAACACTCCATCTTGACTACTGTGGGTCATATACACAGGTATAATATATATGCTAATAGTATATACTGAAATTCTATTTCCAGGATTAAGCTGATTTTCAGTATGAACTGACAGAAAGTTTTAGTCATGTGAACTTAAGAGCATGTTAGAAACGGATATCCTAGTGGGATACCTAGGTAGCTTGGTCAGCTGAGTGTCCGACTCTTGGTTTTGGTTCAGGTCATAGTCCCGAGATCATGGTCCCAAGGTCATAAGATTGAGCCCCACGTTGGGCTCCATGCTGAGTGTGGAGCTTGCTTGAGTTTCTCTCTCTCTCTTTCTGTCTCCTCCCTTCTGTCCCCTCCCCTGCTTGCGTTACCTTGCTCTCTAAAATTAAGAAAAACTAGGGGCGACTGGGTGGCTCAGTCCCTTAAGCGTCTCACTTCGGCTCAGGTCACGATCTCATGGTTCATGAGTTCGAGCCCCATGTCGGGCTCTGTGCTGACAGCTCCGAGTCTGGAGCCTGCTTCCGATTCTGTGTCTCCCTCTCTCTCTGCCCCTCCCCCGGTTGTGTTCTGTCTCTCTCTTGCAAGAATAAATAAAAAAATAAAAAGTAAAAATAAATAAATAAATAAATAGATAGATAAATAGATAAATAGATAGATAAATAAATATTAAAAAGAAAGAGATATATTAGAGACTGGTGGCGAGGCAAGAGGAGATATTGAGATAAAGATATAATAGCGAATATGAAATCTAGATCAGTTTAACATTTGATTAAATAATAATGAAGGTGAGTGTTTTGCTCTAGTGGGAATTATTTGAAAATTTCACCTAAACGTATACGAAAGGAAAGGAACGGCCGCATAACTAGAATCAAATGTTTCCACTTGGCAAAGACCTGAGAGAATATTCTAATCCAACTCCCTTCATTTCGTAGCTGAAAACATGGAAACTCAACTTCCTTGTGTTTTGTCCAAGACCACGCATCTGAGGTAAGTGGCAAGATCATTCTAATATTCCGGCTACTCAGAGCTATCTTTGAAACCATTTTTTAAGTGCAAAGGGAGAGACTGGCTCCAGGGGGTGGCTACAGTAAGGATCTGGGATTCCAGAAATAGGTAAAATGGCTATGGGTGATGTGACTGGTCTAGGAGACTATGTGAAGTCCATGGAACAGCCATGAGCAAAGGCAGCTTTGTTGAATGATTCTTTCCGATATAGAAGCAAAAGTGGGTCAGACAAATTCTAAAGGAAAAACGGGCTGGCTGAAGAGAGACCTTCAGCTGGAGACAATGTAGACCCAAGGAAGAGCTTCCAGAAGTTCAAAGTGGCTAACCCGAATCCACTTGGGAAGAATTCCAAGAGAATGATAATTACCACTCCCACCACTGTGCTACTATGACTTATAGCTAACTTTTATGCTTTTAAAAAACGTAATTCTGGGGGGTTTTTTAGGTTTATTTATTTTTTTGGGGGGGGGGGAAGAGAGGGAGAGAGAACCCCAAGCAGGCTCCCCACTGTCAGTGCAGAGCTCTATGTGAGGCTCAAACTTACAAGCTGTGATGTCATGACCTGAGCTGAAACCAAGAGTCGAACGTTTAACTGACTGAGCCACCCAGGCGCCCCCTCTTAATTCTGTTTCTAAAATCTCACATAGATGGGTGCCTGGGTGGCTCAGTCGGTTAAGCATCCGACTTCAACTCAGGTCGTGATCTCACGTTATATGCGTTTGAGCCCCACGTCGGGGTCCTCACTGAGAGCGTGCAGCCTGCTTTGGATTCTCTCTCTCTCTCTCCATCAGCCTCTCTCTCTCTCTCTCAAAGTAAATAAATAGACATTAGAAATAAATACATAAAATCTCACACATATATACAAACTTGAAAAAGCAACTATTATCTCATTTGGGGGAGGAGGAAATGGAGGCAGAGTGGGAGAACTGGAACTTGCATAAGTTCAACATCCACATGCTGAACCACATTGGGCCATGACCTCCAAACAAGGGAAGGACAGTAAGAGACTATGTGTCGGGTTTAGCAATACCAGTCCTTGGCTCCTAAGTTACTTGGTAGGGGTGCATTGTATGACTTCCACACGCTATCAATGGCTCTGTATACAATAAACTACCCAGAACCTACGTTAACACTTTGTTTCAAAATTGTAACTTCAGGGGCGTCTGGGTGGCTGAGTCAGTTAAGCGTCCGACTTCAGCTCAGGTCACGATCTCGCGGTCCATGGGTTCGAGCCCCGCGTCGGGCTCTGGGCTGATGGCTCGGAGCCTGGAGCCTGCTTCCGATTCTGCGTCTCCCTCTCTCTCTGCCCCTCCCCCGTTCATGCTGTGTCTCTCTCTGTCTCAAAAATAAATAAAAACGTTAAAAAAAATTTTTTTCAAAATTGTAACTTCACATATTAGCATCCTGCACCGAATCAGTGTAATTCCTATGTATATGGTTTTCCATTTTAGTGTAGACATGATGAAGTGGTTACAAAGTGGCCATGGACACTGGCTTGCAATTAATCCCAGTGGATTGATGTTTACACCCAATAACAATCAGCATAATCAGGTCATTTCTATACGAGTTGAATATTTATAGAATTATAGGGTCAGAAATTGATCAATTGTTGATATATCATTTTAGGAGAAGCTATTTGTGGACATTCACCAGAGGACCACCATTCATTCATTCCTTCTTTCAACAAATCTTTTTTTGTTTTTAATGTTTATTTATTTTTGAAAGACTGAGCATGAGTGAGAGAGGGGCAGAGAGAGGGAGACACAGAATCGGAAGCAGGTTCCAGGCTCCGAGCTGTCAGCACAGAGCCCGACGAGGGGCTCGAACTCACTGACCGCGAGATCATGACCTGAGCCGAAGTCGGATGCTTAATTGACTGAGCCCCCCAAACGCCCCTTTCAACAAATCTTGACTGAGCATCTATTGTGTGTCAAGCTCTGTTATAAGCACCAGCTATATCTGTTATATATAGCAATGTCCCTGCTGTCATGGAATTTATATTCTAGTGAAGCTGAGAAACAATAAGAAAGTAAACAGGTAAATATATATGATAATTTCAGATAGTAAGACATTTTTTTTTAATATATTTTATTTTTAAGTCATCTCCATACCCACTGTGGGGCTCGAACCTACGATCCCCAGATCAAGAGGTGCCTGTTCTGACTGAGCCAGCCAGGTGCCCTTCAGATAGTAAGAAATGTTATGAAGAAGGGGCACCTGGGTGGCTCAGTCAGTTAAGCGTCCGACTTCGGGTCAGGTCATGATCTCACGATTCGTGGGTTCTAGCCCTGCGTCAGGCTCTGTGCTGACAGCTCAGAGCCTGGAATCTGCTTCAGATTCTGTGTCTCCCTCTCTCTCTGCTCCTCCCCCATTCATGCTCTGACGCTCTCTCAAAACTAAACATCAAAAAAAAAAAAAATAAAGAACTGTTACAAAGAAAATAGAAGAAAATGGCGTGAGGGAACCTGATGTGGGCAGGAGGAATTTTAACTCCCTAACTGCCCCCACTCCATTAAAAACCAACAACGAACTTCTTTCCTGTACATGATTCATTCCTCTGAATTCCTCTGAAATAGGCACCAAAAAAATGCTTGCTTTAAAGGGAATACTAACATTTGAAATAGAAGCAGCCCCAGAAAAATCGTATCTTGGTTCTGTGTGGCCAAGGGATGCACAAGAAAGGGCTCCCGAGGCATTGTCCACTCCATCATTGGCCATGTGCGGCTGCCTCGTTGGGAGGCAAAACAACGTTGGAATTCCAATCAGCTATTCAACAAAGATAGAGTAACAATAACTGCTATGGTCTGGTTAGTTCCAAATGAAGGCACAGCGCATCAGTTTCCTTTGTTCTATCATACCCATCGGACGCAGAGATAAAATTCGGCTAAGCTGATAACACAGACTGGCATTCTGAAGTCACCAGGAAGCTCTCCATATTGTCCGGGTCATTTTCATAACGCTGTCCTTTCCTTTTCGTAAGCAAAGAGGCTCCACTAGGGGAAGAACGCCTGTGACCCTGTGCACCTATGTTCCTTACAATCAGGGAGTTCCCTGTATCAGGTTTCCCACAGTCTTACCGGTCGCTGTTCTTCTTAGGACAACAGTACCAGCAAGATCAGTCACCTTTGAAAGATTTCACGTATTTACGTAAAAACAAAAAAAAATTGTTAACACTTATTTACTTTTGAGAGACAGAGAGGGACAGAGCAGGAGCAAGGGAGGGGCAGAGAGAGAGGGAGACACAGAATCCGAAACGGGCTCGAGGGGCAGAGAGAGAGGGAGACACAGAATCCGAAACGGGCTCCGGGCTCTGAGCTGTCAGCACAGAAACCGACGTGGGGCTCGAACCCACAAACCACAAGATCACGACCTGAGCTCAAGTCGAAAGCTAAACCCACTGGGCCACCCAGGTGCCCCAGGAAAGATTTCATTCGGTTTGTACCCAGACCACATAGACTCTGTGAGGAGACCTGGCCCCCGGTGTGTTTCCTCAGAACCAGCCCAAGGAACGTATTTTCTCTCAGTCGGTCCAGGGCCCCTGTGGGAGGCAGGCCCCATCAAATGCAGATTGACATCTATTTGTAGCACAACCAGAAAAGGCAGTTCCATTCTGAATTATTTAACATGGCAACATTTTGCACATATAAATCATGTCCAGCTTTATTAGATTAGGCCAATTGAAGAAATATATACACCTGCCTGTCATGTAAAGCCCTTCATCTTGGGGAGCCGACTCCCCAGGGGGACATCCCAGGAGGTAAATTGAATACTGAGTGGTTTATCTCGCGATGTGGCCCGGATGGGAAATTGAAATTCCCGCACGGACGCCGAATTTCACATCAAAAATGAGAACCCAGTTCATCTCTCTCGGTTACCAGGGTACTAATCACTCTCAAAACTCGGATTTACATGACCGCGGCCATTCTGTGCCCTTTATGTTGGAGCTGGGCCCTGCCACCGTGATAATGTTCCCAAAGCCCTTTGAGGTCCTCACATGAAAGGCGTTTTGCAAACACAAACTATCACTTGCATCAATCAGCCAAGGAGCTTGATATCGCTTCCCTCCATCACTGGGTTTGCCAGAATGGCACGGGAGATAGCAAATGGCATACAGTGAGACGAAAAGAACAGAGATTTACAGGGACTGGCTGCTTTTTAATCAGGCAAGGCCTGATGATGCATAGCTGATAGGCCTGATTTTCTGTTATGAGAAAAAAAAAAAAATACACCCAGGGTTGTTCTCGTATTCGAGATCTCAGAGAAAAATCTCTTTCATAAAAACAGGCTGTACCTCAAATGCTCTTCCTAAGTTCAGGGAAATCAAAAATCAGTGCCACATATGGGGACAGCACTGAGAAAATGAGATCCTATTCCTGCTCCCCGCCCCCCCCCCCCCCCCCCCCCCGCCTCCCCCTCCTCCTTTTTTTAAGACCTTGTTAAAGGGAGAAACGATGCATTTGAAAAGAAAAACAAGATAAGGAGACCCAGTGCCATTACTCTGGATAGCTGAGCGGTGGAGAATGGAAAACCTATTGGTCTCAGTTTTGCTGCCACAGTGGCCTTTTATGAGCGGGATTAGATATGCCGGGAAGTGGGACAGCATTCACTGGTGCCCCCACGACAATCTGGAAAAAGGACGATAAAAATCAGTTTGTCGGAAGGTTAAATCACCCAAGACTTCCTAGATTGGCTTTTCAGATTGTTTTTCCTTTGGAAAGAAGATGAAACAAGAAAGAAATATGGGCTGAAAGCTGATTCCCCACCCCCCCCCACCCCCCCACCCCCCGTCCCTTTTTCCCCCCTTCAGTGCAAGATGTAGCATTCAGAAAACATGTTGAGCCAGTTGAGACATTAAAAAGATCAGTCTCTGGCTGTTGAATGAAAGGCTGCTATGCATGTGACTCACATACTAAATGGAAACCTGCCTTCAAAGCCTATTTTACTGCCTAATTATATATACACAAAATGTAGCTGTCTGTTTCAATCAAATCATAGGAAAAGGAATAAAACTCCTCTAAAGATGCAATTTTCATGGTTTGTCATAACCTTAGAAACACTGCTAATGCAAACGGAGGACGTACAGCTGCATGGTCCAGATAAGGTTCTAGTAATTGTTTTTTCTTTTAATTATTACTTTATAAAGACATTATACCTCCTACTCCGAAGAAGGAAAATTAGTGTCCTCTGTCTCCTTTTTTTTTTTTTTTTCCCCTTCCCCTCCTCTCCCGTTTTCACGCCAGGCTTGTTGATATGCATTTCAGATGTGGCTAGAAGCCAGTGTAGCTATGGAAATAATATTTAAGTAACCACCATAACTACAGGCTTTCAGAGGGTTCCAGGGAGGAAGCCTTTTCCAAATTTATGTTTTGAATTGAGTAGAGCTTTCCAAAGCACAAAACAGAGTGCCAGGGATCAGGATAAAGTGCTTACACCCAAACAAATGTTTGTACTTGGCTTTCACGGAAATAGTTTCTATTCGTAAGAGTGGATGTATTCATTTTTGAAAGTTATTAATTGCATAAACATTTTCATTGTTGTCATCCTCGCTGAAGGACCGTGTCATAAAATACACAAAAGGCTTCCCCCCCCCCATCTCCTACGTACAGATCTTTCTTGTGCAATAACCCGAAACTGTAAAGTTTAATAAGCCATTACTAATTTACATATTTTCATAGATTCAAATCATTAAAATGCAATGATATTTTAATGGCTTAATATATATCTAATTGCAGATTAAAACTTTCGAACACTGGAGATGGCAGTGAACGTACCACCACGGGATTCCGTGTATCTAATTCAGAAAACATTGGCAGCTACCAGCCTTTCCGAGGGAAACACAGAGTTCATTACTAGATGAATAAATCGATTATCTGGTAATGTGCCTCTTTTAAAAAAGTCATCATTGTAAGTATACCCACCACTCTGAATCTCCTCCCACCTACCCCCGTTATATTAATTTGGAACCTGCTGTATTAATCCACATAGTAAACAATTTGATTAAGAATTCTACGATGAGGGGCGCCTGGGTGGCTCCGTGGGTTAAGTGTTCGACTTCGGCTCCGGTCATGATCTCACGGTTCGTGAGCTGGAGCCCCACATTGGGCTCTTTGCTGTCAGTGCAGAGCTCGCTTCAGATCCTCTGCCCCACTCTCTGTCTGCCCCGCCCCCCCCGCTCTCTCTCTCTCTCAAAAATAGTTATTTAGAAATAAATACTTAAAAAAGAATTCTATGATGATGAAGCAAAGCTACTTTCAATGATTCTGAGAAATCCTAGAGCATGAGAGGTAGGTAGAAAATCAGAAGTAGGCAAGAACTGAATGAACTGATATGAATGAACTGAAATGAACTGATATGAATGAACTGAAAGAACTGATATGAGATTTCATATCCCAAATTCCAAAATGGGAGTTGGGACCTGTTAAAAAAAGAATGTCCACGAATGTTCACAGCAGCCCTATTCACAATGGCCAAAAAGCAGAAACAACTCAAATGTCCATCAACAGACGAATGGATAAACAGATTGGTTACACACACATGCACATATAAACACACACAGCAGAATATTATTCAGCCACAAGAAAGGACAAAGTACCGATCCATGTTATAAGGCGGATAAATCTCACAACCATGCTAAGCAAAAAAAGCCAGCCGTGAAAGGTCATATACTATATGAATCTATTTACATGAAATATACAGCATAGGTCAATTCATAGACACAGAAAGCAAACAGGTGCTTGTCAGGGGCTGGGGGAAGAGAGACTGAAATGTAACGATTTAGCGGGTAAGGGGATTGAATTTGCAGTGATGCAAATGTTTTGGCACTGGATAGAGATAGCACCTAAGCAATACTGTGGACTGACTACATGCCACTGCGTTATTCACTTTAAAACGGTGAATTTTAGGGCACCCAGTTGGTCGAGTTCCCGACTCTCGCCTTCGGCTCAGGTCATGATCTCACAGTCATGAGATCGAGACTCCACTGGGGCTCTGACCTGAGCGTGGAGCCTGCTTAAGAGTCTCTCTCTCTCCCTCTGCTCCTCCTCCCCCATTCACACACGCTCTCTCTCTCTCTCTCTCTCTCTCTCAAAAAAAAGTTAATTTTACGTGTCTTGCACTTCACCTCAATGAAAACAAATTGTGATCACATTATTTATCACTCCCTTGACTCATCCATTTACGACTTCAAGGAGCATCTATTTACCATTGATTCTGTGTCAGGCAATGCGGTAGTGGCTAGAGCTGTCGTGTTGAGTTAGCTAGGCTCGCCTCAGGGACCTTGCGCTCTAGCTGAGGGGCAGAGAAAGCAAGCCAAGTCAATAGTTACAAACAGAGTTACCTGACAGAGTCCGTGGCATGGATGTTTTAGCTGCAGGGGTTAATGAAGGCCTTTCTAAGCAGGTGACAACTGAGTTCAGTCTTGAAAAACAAGCATACATTAGTGGAAGATGGAATTCTCTCTCTCTGTCCCTCCTTCGCTCGCTCTGTCTCTCTCTCTCTCTCTCTAAATAAATAAATAAATAAACTTAAAAAAAAAAAAAAAGGAAAGAAATACATCAGGGGAAGAGCATGACTCAGAGAGAGAAAAATACATACGCCAAGGCAGGAATTGGTCATTTGGCAGAAATGAATCCAACTGGTAAAGCGAAATGAGTTCCGAGGAAAAGGACGAGTTGAAATCAAAGACGTAAGCAGGAGCCAGTTTACATAGGATCTCGTAGGTCATGTTCAGAAACGTAGGTTTTACTCCAGTTGTGTTGGGAAGATACTGAAGAGGTTTAAGCAGAGAAGTGACATGCATTTTTCAAAAGATCATTACTGCGGACAAATCAAGAACCGATGCGAGAGGAGCAGGGCAGCGGAGGGAGGTGTAGAAATAAACAGACCACGAGTAGCCTGCCGTAGTAAGAACAGATACAAGATCATGATGGCCTGGACCGGGGTGTGGGCAGAGGAGACGGAGAGAAATGGACGGATTCAAGGTCCACCTTGAAGGTAGAAGAGTCAGAATGTATACCGAATCAGGTAGGTAGAAAGTGGATAACAGCGAAGGGATGACACCTATTTTTGTCCTGGGCAGCTGGGCAGATACAGGTGCCACTTCCCGGGAAGAGGCCCGTGTTAGGTTTCTACTGCCACTGTAATAAACAACCAAAAACTTAGCAGCTTTGACACAACACAAATCTGGCATGCCAGGGTGGCTCAGTGGAGTGAGTGCCCAGCTCTTTAACTCGGATCAGGTCACGATCTTGCTGTTTGTGGGTTCGAACCCCGTGTCGGGCTCTGCACTGACAGCACAGAGCCTGCTTGGGATTCTCCCTCTCTCTCTGCCCCTGTCCTTGACTCATGCGTGTTCTCTCTCTCTCTCTCTCAAAATAAATAAACTTCAAAAAATAAAACCGAGGGGCGCCTGGGTGGCTCGGTCGGTTAAGCGTCCGACTCCGGCTCAGGTCATGATCTCACAGTTTGTGAGTTCGAGCCCCACGTCGGGCTCTGTGCCGACAGCTCGGAGCCTGGAGCCTGCTTCGGATTCTGTGTCTCCCTCTCTCTCTCTGCCCCTCCCCTGCTCACGCTCCGTCTGTCTCTAAATAAATAAAGAAATAAATAAATAATAAAACCATTAAAAAAGTGAAAGAAAAATAAAGCCAACACAAACGTATCATCTTCTTGGATGAGGAATCTGACATGATTCTTAGGAGGCTCAGATCGGGGGTGGGCAGCACTGTGTCCCTTTCTAGAGGTTCTAGGGGACAATTTATTTCCTTGCCGGGTCTAGCCTCTAAAGACCACCCATGCTTCTTGGCTCATTTCATCAGATTTCTTTTGCATTTCTTCCCTCCGAGCTTTCTCTTCTTATTTTGTCTCCCTCTGTCCAGAGCTGGGAAGAGTTCTGTACTTTGAAGGATTCAATTGGGCCCATGTGGATGGTCACCTTGCCATGACCTCTAGTTTTCTTTTCCCTTGTTCCATGTCCTCTCTTCTACCTCCTCCTTCCACTTTCAAGGACGCTTGTGATGACATTGGGTCTCCTCAGACAATTCCAGATAATCTTTCCATCTCAAGCCTTTTTTTTTTTTTTTTTTTTTTGAGAGATCGAGAGACAGATCGAGAGAGACACAGCTTGAGCAGGGGGGGAGAGAGAGAGACAGACAATCTCAGGCACGCCCCATGCTCAGCACAGAGTCCCACAAAGCGTTCGATCCCACGACTCTGAGATCAGGACCTGAGCCAAATCAAGAGTCAGATGCTCAGATGACTGAGCCACCCGGGCGCCCCTGAAGGTCTTTAATCTTCCTCGCATCTGCAAATTTTCTTTGGCCACGGAAGAGAACATAGTCGCAGGTTGCAGGCATTGTATGTGCACATCTTGGAGAGAGCAAGAATTCTTCTTACCACAGGGGTAACTAGGAGAAGACAAGGTTTAAGATGGTAAGTAGAGATTTAACTCTGAGATGACTGGGAGATACCCAGTGTGGATACTGGAACTCCAGTTATGTCTAAAGTTCAGGAGAGCCGTCTTGGCTAATAGGTAGAAATGTACAAGCAGTGGTACATAAAACCATGGCACCAGGTATGACTGATTGCCCAGAAAGAGAAGGAGATAGAGAAGAAGGGCTAGAATCAAGCCCCAAGACGCACTCTGGCGTCTAGAATTTGGGAGTGGGAGGTGGGCAGAAACAGAGTAAGAGGCAAGTGGGGAATCAGGAGGAAAAACATCAAAGAACATGGTATGTTGGAAACTAACAGAAGAAGAAAAGCATGTTACTAATCTTCATGTGGTAGAGAGAGAGAATAAGTCAGAGAAGCAACCATGGAGTCTGGCAATATGGCAACCACCGGTCAGCTTGCCCAAAGAGGTTTCCATGGTGTCAGACTGAACATGAGGCGAGAAAACAGAAATCATGAGATTAGGTAGTATTTTGAGAAAGTGTGGTTCTGAAAGACAAGAGGAAACTGGGGCACCATTTTGGGAGGCATTGGGAAAACTAAAGGGGAGTTGTCGTTTGTTCGTTTGTTTCCTTGTTTTTTCAGTAAGATTGAATATACCGGCTTGGTGCTTCTCAAAATGTGGTCCCCAGACCAGCAGCAGCAGCAGCAGCTGGGAACTTGCTAGAAATGCAAGTTTTTGACTCCCATTCCAGATCCAGTGAACGAGAAGTTCTGGGGGGTAAGACACAGCAATCTGTGTTTTAATGAGCCCTTCGGTGCTTCTGACACAAAAATCAGGTTTGAGACCCAATACTGCAGTGGTGATGGCTCTCATCTAATGAAGAAGGAGGACCGATGTTACAAAAGAGGGGGGGAACGCTTGAAGTTTGCAAAACGATACAAGGGTGAGACGTCAGTCAAATTAGGGGTGTTTTCCCTTGGACACATCCTCTTTTCTTTTTGTTTTTTTAATGTTTATTTAGTTTTGAGAGAGAGAGTGAAGGAGGGAGAAACCAAAGCAAGCTCTGTACTCTCAGCGCACAGCCCGACTCAGGGTTCGATCCCATGAACCTTGACATCATGACTTGAGCTGAAACCAGGAGTCGGATGCTTAACCGACTGAACTACCCAGGTGCCCTGTAACGTCCTCTTTTTGAAGAGCTAAGTTAAAGAAGATGGGTCCAATTGGAGGCAAGCCTGAAGGTCAGACAACAAGATGGTAGAAGCAAGCCATGACCCATTAATTTCTTTTTATTAAAAAAAGGGGGGGGGTTGGCGAAATAGGCAGATATAAAATAGAGTCTACAAACATTTGATATCTGAATTTTAGGAAGACCTATGACAAACTGTCAATTAGCTGCTGAGAAAGAATGGAGACCTAAAAATTGGGGAACAGGAGAGTTGAAGGTGGTGGTTAAGCACCGAGGGGGATTTCTAGCAGTAGAATAGTGGCAGGTCTCCATAGAAGGATTTCCCTGTCCAACCTATTTTACCCTCTACGTTGCTGAAGGCAAAGGAAGGGTACAAATCAAATCTGAATGTGGTATAAAACTGGGAAGCCCACGAATGTACTGGAGGACATAATGTAGATTTAGAACAATGTTGACAGAATAGAACGATGAGCCAGAAACGGAAGCTAAAAGTGAACAAGGACAGGGCACCTGGGCGGTTCAGTTGGTTTAGCCTCCGGCTCTTGAGGGCAGCTCAAGTCATGACCTCACAGTTCGTGAGATCAAGACCCATGTCAGGCTCTGTAATGACAGAACAGAGCTGGCTTGGGATCCTCTCTCTCCCTCACACTTTGCCTGTCCGTCCCCTGCTCATGCTCACTTGCTCTCTCTCTCTAAATTAATAAATAAACTTAAAAAAAAGTGAACAAGGACAACACTTATGTATTTATAGTATTTTCAAGATTGTTTCTAGGGACAGTTTTGGGATGGGATAGGACTGAGATTTGGATTGACAGAAGTTGGTAGGAGAAAACCCTAGGAATTTTAGTTACCTACAAGTTCCATACGAGCCAAGCAACTCAGTCTTAGCTTCCATTAATAAAAGTGAAGTAACCAGATCAAAAGATGCTTCTACTCTTCCCGAATTGTCACTGAGTCTACCAGGGGGAATTGTATACAGAACAAGAGGACACCCAGGACTAGAGGACATCATGCATCAACATATGAGCGCACAGAGAAGTCTGGAAGTCTTACTGTAAGCGGAATCTTCAAGTTACGTGAACTACGGTGAATCACGCAGCACGTATTTCTTGAGCCAGACAAAGCTCTGGGCGATGGTGACAGAGTAGAAAAGAAAAAACAAAAACAAAAAAAGAATAAGGAATTAATCCAGTTAAGTTTATTTATTTATTTTGAAAGAGAGAGTGAGAGAGAGCGCATTAGGGAGGCACAGAGAAAGAGAGAGAGAGAGAGAGAGAGAGGGAGGGAGAGAGAGAATCCAAAGCAGGCTCCACACTGTCAGGGAAGAGCCTGATGCAGGGCTCGAACTCACGAACCATGAGATCATGACCCGAATGGAAACCGAGAGGGGAAAATCAAGTTACCCCGGACAGACATGTGGGGGAGACCGTCGTGGACTAGGCAGCCCCATTGACGACATTGTTTGACTTGATCTGCATGGCTGACCCCAGAAGAGACTGGACAAACTGCCCAGTGGAGCCTAGTCCAAATTGTTGACCCACACAATAATAACAATTTTTAAGAAAGATGATTATTTCACACCTACTAAATTTGGGGCTGCTTGGTTACACAGCAATAAATAAGTAATTGCTATCAGAAGGTTCAGCGAATCGCTGATAACCTCATGGGAAGTCCAGCGTTGGAGCTGGGATTCTAACCCAAGTTTGCTAACTGCACTGTCTGTTTGCCAGGATATACACTCATTCCCCGGAAGCGTCCCAAAAGAGCCATCAACGAGGTTAAGCTATATGTGAGTGAAGAATGCATGATTGCACGTTTAGCAATGATCCAAACTCAGGGAACCCGTTCTCTTAGAACTGGCTGTGTGTCAATGTGGTTGGCTTGTTAAATTGAGCAAAGTCACATAACGTCCTTCGCCAAAAAAAATAGGTTCGTCCTAGATTCGGGAAAAAGAACTCTGACCCACTTGTTTGCTGCTTCTAGAAAACAAAATACCTTTGTCAGATGCCTTTTTCCAGCCTTTTCTGGAGCCTCCAGCCATCCCATAGGATTTGAGTTGGAGAGTGGCCCTGGCCTTTCTGCTCTTAGAGCTGCTGGGCAGGATGCTTGTGGGGCACAGAGGGGCAGGAAGAATGGTGAGGTCTGTAACAATGACAAGCATTCTGAAAATCATGAGTAATTTTGCATTTGTTTATCTCTTTTTTTCTTTTCTTTCCCGCTCTCTGTTTAAAAAGAAAAATTTTTTTTTAACGTTTATTTATTTTTGAGACAGAGAGAGACAGAGCATGAACGGGCGAGGGGCAGAGAGAGAGGGAGACACAGAATCTGAAACAGGCTCCAGGCTCTGAGCTGTCAGCCCAGAGCCCGACGTGAGGCTCGAACTCACGGACCGTGAGATCATGACCTGAGCTGAAGTCGGACGCTTAACCGACCAAGCCACTCAGGCACCCCTCTCTCTCTCTCTTAAAGAGACCCATCTCTTAAAGAGAGAGAGAGAGAGAGAGCCCACGTGCAAGTTGGGGACAGGGAGAAAGAGAGAGAGAATCTCAAGCAGGCTCCACATCCCGGGTTGATCTCCGGACAGTGCGACCAACTGAGCCACCAGGGTGCCTGGCATTTGTTCATTTTCAATCGGAATGAGAAAAGCGAACCCGAAGGGATTGCAGCTGGCAGGACAGGCAGACGCACAAATTCCGCCTTGCCTGCGAAATCTCCAGGGGCGCTAGAGGTTGCTGAAGAACGGTCACAGAAGTTACCAGCCTTCCCGTCTGAGGGAGCTTAGGTCCTTTCTGACGGGCCAAGGACACCACGTGTTCGGTGCTAGTGTACTGAGTACCTAGGGTGTGCAGAGCACAGCAGGCATGCAGACAAACGGCAATCTGCGGATGTGTGTGTCGTGTCTGTCGTGAGCTCTGGCCGGGGCGCAACAAGCCTGACTCTCCAGGGGAGACTCTCCCTCTAGGGAGGAGCCATGAGCCAAAGAGGTACATGAACCCAGCTAGCATCAACCACTTTTCACATCAGCACAAAAAAAGCCTACATAGAAGGAGAAATCTCTTACCCTGGACATTTTAAAGCCATTAAAAACCTAGACGTAGGCTCACGGTTAGACCACGCGCTGACGGGGAGGATCTGGAACATTGCAACGCTCCGAAACGGGAAAGCCATGGGCTGTGCGTCAGAGAGAACTGGGATTGTGTCCTAGTTACAAGTACCACGTGATCTTGCAAGTCCCAGTCTTTGAAAAGTAACGTAACTTTTAGGACTGCGCTCACTCAAGATTGTATTGTCTGCAAATGCCTTGGTACATTGCCTGGTCCCTCGCGGGTCCAAAATGTGTGTCAGTTCGGGAGTATGTTCCAGTTAAAAATACATTAACTCCATATTTACAGGGTATTCTTTTGGAATAGCAGACATTAAACGCTCTTGGGGGAAGCAGATCTTTAGGCCACCACATGGATGAAACCTGAACATATTACGCGGAGTGAAATAAAAGACAGAAGGACAGATATCGTGTGATTGCCATTTACATGAGGGGCCTAGCATAGGCAAATTCATAGAGACAGAAAGTAGAACAGAGGCTTCTGGGGCCGACTGGGAGAAGGGGGTGGGGGGTTGGTGTTTCATGGGCAAACAGCTTCAGCTGGGGATGATGAAAAAATGCTGGAGATGGACAGTGGCAATATTTGCACATGATGCATGTCCTTAAGGCCACTCAACGGTACGCTGCACAGGGTTAAAATGGTCAACTGACGTTAGATTTTGCCACAAACCCATAACGAACCAACAAAAAAACCGATTCAAGCCGCTCGGGATTAAGCAAGGCGTGAATGCTAAATCCTGTGCAACGTGTCACCGAGGATATAAAAGACAAAAGGCCTCCACGTCTAGGAGGATAGTGTCAAGTCAGCTTGGGAGGCTAGCTTTGAATGTTAACTACTTTTTTTTAATATCCATTCTCTTTGTCATCATCTCCGCAGCAGGTTGAATGAGAACTGATGAATCGGAAAGCAGTTGGCTCCACCTCTGAGCTTAGAGGTCAAGCTCTCAAAGCGGCTGAACTTATCCGTTCTCTCACTGACTCCGCTGGGACCCATCTCACCCTACGCCGGAAGACACATCTGGAGAACATAAGCAGTAGACAGCCGAATAGGCACAAAAGTTACACGCAGGGCAGGTGTGAGCGCTGGTTGACCATGTCAGGGGTCCTGCAACTATCATGGCAAGAAATCCCGCTCAACCTGGCTTAGGCAAACCAAGGGAATTTATGGGCTTACGAACTGAGTGAGTCCTGGCTTTGTGGGAGGCTGGACCCACCGCTCCCAGGAGGTCACCAAGGACCCGCATGCTCCGTCTCCCTATTTGGTCCGCTTCACTGCAGACATCTTTCACTCGACAGCCCCAGGCTCATAGCTCCCAGGGGCCATTCCTTCCTAAGGCAATTCCTGACCTCGTATCCTCACGCCACATCATCCCGAAGAAATCAGGCCTCTTTGGGTAGCTTTCAGGAACTTCTTTTTGCTAGAAGGGCCAGCAAACATCTCTTTCTCATCTCATTGGCTCTGATTGGGTCACATGCCTATCCCTGAGCTAATCTCTGTGACCAGGCAGATAGGGATACCAAGAGGCCGCAGCCCAGTGTGTGGTTGTTCCAAGGTTATGCTGGAGCCTATGTACGAAAGGCTCTCTCTGAAACTCTACAGAGCCCAGCATGCATAGCCCATCAGAATAGCAACCTGCAAATTTATACCGTCTTTTCGCCAAGGGTATGAATTCCCTGAATGTTAAGGGTAATGTCCCCGCCTTCTATCCATTCACAGAATCTGACACGTTATGGCTGCTCAGCAAAGTCTTATTGAACGAATACGTGATTGTGTGAGTGAAGAGAAAACTAGCTGGAATGCATAAACCACTCACAAATCGGGTCTCTGAGGTCGCCATCTATCACTGACCTTTCCAACAATTTCTTGCTACTGGACGATACCCAATTGTTAAATTTTTAATATGAAATGAAGGTGAGGCCGAGCACAGATGAATCCAATTTAGACCTTCTGATCTCTTGGAAGGTGACATTTTTGGATCTCCCATTTGCTGTATCTAGGTTGTTAGGAAAGTTGAGTCCTTGAAACGCAAAGCTCCTTGAGAAAAAACTAAGCTCTTACCCGAGCCTTCTCTCCATACTCAACATGGGAAAGAAAGCCACCAAGTCTGATGGGTTTGTGTGTGTGTGTGTGTGTGTGTGTGTGTGTGTGTGTGTGTGCGCACGTGATAGAGTAGTAGTTAGACTGTAAACACTAACTTTGTGTGTATTTTTATGATTTAATTTCTCCTTTTTATGGGTATATAAAACATACTTTTAAAAATAAATAAATCTTTAATGGAAGTGTATGATGCTGACATGGGAAGTATCACATACAATACAAGAATGTATTTAAATATGCAGATTATGGGGGCGCCTGGGTGGCTCAGTCGGTTAAGCGTCCGACTTCGGCTCAGGTCGTGATCTCACGGTCCGTGAGTTCAAGCCCCGCATCGGGCTCTGTGCTGACAGCTCAGAGCCTGGAGCCTGTTTCGGATTCTGTGTCTCCCTCTCTCTCTGCCCCTCCCCTATTCATGCTCTGTCTCTCTCTGTCTCAAAAGTAAATAAACGTTAAAAAAAAATAAAAATAAATAAATATGCAGATTATGAACATGTAAAGCTGCAATGGTTCAAAATAATATTAGCCTCTTACAGGAAACGTTATGAGCCCACCGGCATCTTAAATACAGATGGCATTTTACGTAGATAAGCAACCAGTGGTAAAAATGTTTTTTTAATTTTTTTGAGAGAGAGAGAGTACAAGTGGGGGAGACGGGCAGCGGGGCGGGGGGGTGGGGAGAGAAGGAGGGAAAGAGTCTTAAGCAGGCTCCATGCTCAGCAAGGAGCCCAATGAGAGGCTTGATCCCATGACCCTGGGATCATGACCTGAGCTGAAATCAACACTCGGGTGCTCAACCAACTGAGCCACCCAGGAGCCCCAAATATTTGTTCTTACATGTTCTCTTTTAGAAACTACTATTCTACGTGTCGAGTTTACTTTTCATTTAGATAGAGAAAAGCATAAAAATCCCCCGAGCCTCTACCTGCCTTTTTCTGTATGTGAACCCTGGCATACAAGTGATTAAGAGTCTCCCGTAGCCCCTTTCCTAGCCTGTCTTTCCTTCTATTTCTACCTTCTTCCCGTGGACGCTCGCATCTTCCCCTATGCTTCAACCACGTGTAAGTTAATGACCCCAAATCACTGTATCCGGTTCTACCATCACTCATCAGTGCCAGAATATTATGTCCAACATCCTAACGGAAATCACTGTTGTAATGTCCCAGTGATCTCAGGGGCCTTGGTTGATGGCATTCGTCATCTACAAGTCCCACCCAGCTAGATCATTTGGGGTCAACTCGGATTCCTCTTTCCCCCTCATCTATTCTGTGGCTCCCCTAGGTTTCAACTCACACCTGGTTCCATAATATACGTCTCTCTCCATTCCGTGGCCGCATTTAACCTGCGTTCGCTTTTCTGGACGACCGTATTCTCCACCTCTTTGAAGGGAGTGATTCTAGTTTCTTCCCAACTAACCCGTCATCCACCTGCCCTCACCCTCATCATAATAGGTTTTGAATACGATCTGATCATTCAAATTTTCCTCCTTAAAATTCTTCACAGCTTTCTCACTGCTTTTAGAATAAAGTACACGTTCAGAGATTTCTGTAATCTGGCTCCGGCTTACTGTACAATCTCACATTCTCCTCTTCCCTTCAGTTACAAGAGCCCTCTGCTCCCACCATCTGATCCCTGAATAGTCTGACAACACTCCCCAGGACTCCAGGCCCATCCCTCTGCCTAGACTGCTTTTCTCACATTTCTTCCCCCGTACAGTTAACTTCAGTAAAGTCTTTGCAGACTTCCCACCACAATTAATCATTCCCTCCTCTGTACTCCCACAAAACTCTGTTCAGAGCGTGCACATCTGGTCCCAGGCTTCCTGGGCGCGCCAAGCACTTCTTGGAGGAGGTGGGGGAGAGAGGAATGGGTCTCATTCATCTCTGCACGGACAGTTCCTAGCCGGTGCCTGGTGGTTAACATGTACTAAAAAAAAATGTTCGGTGAATGAGTCTTCATTTTGAATACTCAGCAAGACTTAACTTTGACCTACAAACTCCCCAAAGGAGGAAAAAGGAAGCCTGCAGGTTCATCATGGTTGTGTTGACCACACGCACTAAAAGCAAGCAAGTTATAAAGACAAGCTACAGCAGAGTAAGTCCATTTTGCTACAGTCCCTTCTGTCTTTTAGGAAATGTCTAACTTGAGATCCCTTTCCCGTGCTCCCTTTCCAAGGTTTAATGTACGTGATTAATCTTGACTTGCCTTAATACCGCTAGGAATGTGGCATTGACCTCAGCTGAACACCGGCAAAGTGATTAATGTTACATGAACTGGACGAGATTTTTTTTTTTTTTCTTCACTCTAGATCCTGAATAAACACATTCATGCAAGATTCGGTTGCAGACCTTTGCTCAATAGAAAATGTACCGTGATTTCAAAGGGTAATGTTTCAGATGCAATAAACAACGTTAAAGGAAACATGGCTCTTGTTAAAGAAAATGCTGTTTCAGGCTAAAGTCCCAGTGATCATAAAAGATTCATGGTGCAATAAACAAAATGAACCACAGGCAAGCAGGTCCATTCGGCGACTAACCACTGATTGAATTTCCCAACACTCTTGGACTTTCTGAGAGATAAACTATTCACAAAAGGTCTATGTTAAATATAAGGCTGTCATTTCCTTTTTATGTTTCTAGAGAGGTCCAAGAACAGTAGAGCCCCCCCCTTCTTTTTTTCCCCCCTATTGGTTGTTTGTGTTTTTGAATTTTTTATGATGTGGGAAGACTGGCAAACACTTGCTATGATTGTCAAATGCCTTAAATCAAGAAGAGAAAATGCAATAAAACACAGTTTCCATGGTAACACATTGTAACCTAGTACCTCTGGATTATGAGCCAGCTTACATCTGTGATCATTACTTGTTGACAGGCATAAATTGAGCCTAAAAGCATTAATTTTAGAGATAAAACTGGAATGTGGAGCTAAGTTATAATAATGTTTAAATATTTCCAAGGTAGTGGCAGCAAATCAACACTGGTTATGTCACTATTTAAATAATGTTAATAAACTAAGCATAAACACTTAAAAAATTTACAAGCTTTTTTCTAAAGATGGTAAAACACATTTATATAAGCTCTTGAGGCAGCAAGTGGGAGCTGACATGTTTTCAGTGGGGTTACAAGAAATCCAATGTCAGCAATTAAATGGTATGATAGATAGGCTTTTTAATGAAGGAATGTTTTCAATATGGAAATAACCCTGAAAAATCTCAGTCGTTTACTTCCTAAAACTATCTTAGGGCAGAAATACACAATGTTTCTGGATGTTTCTCAGTAGACATAGTTTCCTTTTTTTTTTTCTTTTTTTAGAAGAAACCAAAATAAAATATGAACTATCACCTTAGAAGGTTTTCACGCATGCTTTTCTACACATTCACTCCCCTGTTCTCATTAGAAGCATTCATACGTCTGTCAGACATTGTAAGGCTTAAAAACAAAAAAAAAAAGAATGTCCCTACAGGCTGCCTCCAGCTGGCTTCAGCAGTTAGCCATTAACCAATACGATCAACAATCAAAAAGACCATTTTTTTCAAGGCTATTTGTAACACTTCTAAATATGTCCTTACGATAATCAAGGTAGTCTGATATGCTACGGCATGATTTCATGCGATACAGTAATAAACAATGGCTGGTTTTCCCCACGTTTAGACTTTAAGAAAAAGTCCACTTCTCTGGAAACTTCTGAGGTCAGCTTCCCTGCTAACACTTAAAAGGATCATGGGAGGGCTGCCTGGGTGGCTCAGTTGGTTAAGGGTTCGGCTCAGGTCCTGATCCTGCTGTTCATGAGTTCGAGTCCCGCGTCGGGCTCTGTGCTGACAGCTCAGAGCCTGGGGCCTGCTTCGGATTCTGTGTCTCCGCCCTCTGCCCACCCCTTACCGTTACCGCTTCTCTACAGTGGAGATTAGACCTACTGTAGAAGGTGGTTATGAGCACCTAGTGAGGTGGACACATGCAGGGAGCTGAGACAAGTACTTGGGGCACGGTCAGCCCTCTGCAAAGGTTAACCCCTGTGGTCACCGTGGTCACTATCACAGTGTCACCCGAGGCCTTGCTCTGTGGCTCTCACCTAGGGGTGCCCGGTAAATGTTAAACTGAGCAAGCCAGCTTGTTCGACCGGGTACTGTAAGAGTTGACTTGTAACTATTTTTGCTAGAATATATAGCGCTTTCAGGAAATTGGGCCAGATTGCTTTTATTCATGTGCACTGTACCTCTCTGAGATTCATCAAACCCCTGGTAAGAGAGCTCACAGAGTTATGCAAGAACCCTATGGCCCACTGTTGCTAATTTGTAGAATTAAACCCTTGGGAACACTGCAGGGTGTCTGATCCAGCGGAACACAGACTTGTGTTTAACCTATTGACCCGGGAAGGGCAGGGATTTAAGAATCCTTCATACTTTGAAGAAGTAGCTTAGAAATATGCCATCTACTTCCATTTTCTCAGTTCTTTTTTTTTTTTTTCTTTTTTTGCCCCCCTTCAGCCCTGCTTTTAAAGAATATAACCATTTTAAGAAGGAAGAAAGCAATTTGCTTCCATTGCAAGTGGTATAGATCCCGGATTATGTCAACCTGGCATTTAGTTTGTCCAAAATTAAAAAAAAAAAAAAAAAAAGAAGACGCTGGCCTCTGCATATCCAGCTCTCAGGGCTCGATGTACTATTTTGCATTCCTTTTCTTTATTCTTCGTCATTTTCCATTCACCTTCCCCAATGCATACCCCCAAATGCCTCCCCACTTTTTTTTTTTTGCCTCCCCAACTTTTAATCAGATCTCTATTTTTTTGCAATCTTAGCCAGTGACCTCATCCTGTAGACACAAAAAATAAAGGCTGTCAGATGATATCCTGCTCTCTTTTAACAGCACCCTCACTTATGAGAAAGTGCTAAGGTATCACATGACGGATATGCAAAACCATCAATAAATGTCAGCTCCCTGTTTAAAGAAAGGAGTTACGCAGTTTAGGGAAAGAGTGTCTTTATTTTCTCTTTCTCAGGTTAATCCTTCAACCTATATGCCCAGCTGGTTCCTTATCATCTCTTCTCTGTACCCTGGTTCAATTTGCTATTCCCATTTCTGTATTTTTAGGACATTTCTCTTTTCTGATTCTTCTCACGGTCTTTGTCCTCCAAACCCAGTCTTCCTTCATCCCAGGGAAGTACTTGGCCCAAAGGGCAGCAGGCGATAGATCAAAGGGTCTAAGCTTTCCCCAGTCGGGTCATCCAACCGAGTGTCTCTGAGCCACCTTTACAAAATTTCCCAGGGAGAGGCACTTGGGCGGCTCAGTTAAGCGTCTGACTCTTGGTCTGGGTAGTTCAGGTCATGATCTCACAGTTTGTAACGTTCGAGCCCTGAGTCGGGCTCTGGGCGGACAGCACGGAACCTGCTGGGATTTCTCTCTCCTTCTCTCTCTTTGACCCTCCCTGGCTTGCTCGCTCACTTGCGCGTGCACTCTCTCTCTCTCTCTCTCTCGCAAAAAATAAAAAAAGATAAATTAAAAAAATAAATAAATAAAAATAAATTAAAAAATTTCCCGGGGAAACCAAAGCAAAACAGTCCTTCCTCCTTGTGTATTACTACCCCCTTTTCATTATGTAACAATGTGTGTAGTTGGTCTCTATATTATCCACACCAGCGAAATGCTGATCATCAGGCTGTTGGCTTCCCCTGTTTTTCCTAAAGGGACATCATTTTCCTGCTCTGAAACTTTCTGGAAGCTTGCAGTAAAGGAAAATGAAAGCCGAGTTCATTGTCTAGCTTGCCAGCCAAAGGGACTTGAACTCCTGACAGCTCTCCATTCTGTTTCTCAACTCCAGGGCTCAGTGTTGGCTTCCTGACTTTGACGTGTCCTTAGGGGATACGGTGCTGTCTACCGAGGACTGGATGTAGATCCCTACATTTACCATGTTAAACAGAACACCACAGGCCCCAAATGGCATCACTTAGTACACGGAGACTTAATACCTAACCTAAGTGCAGTTTCAACTCCTAGGAATGTGACCTTTAGCCAGTCAACAAGGGAATTTCCTGGTCAGCACGAGGAAATTTATTGATAGACCCCTCCCATTCCCCTTAGCAGGGCGACCTTGCCTAAAACAATGGATTCTTGGCTAATAATTTCCTTTTTTCCCCCATTCCCTCGCTACCTCTGAAGACTTCTCCTTTTCTGTAGTCCTTTGGAACGCCCCTCTACTTGCCACACGGGAGGCTGTCCCATTCATGAACTGATTCATAAAGCCAATTAGATCTTCAAAATTTACTCCGTTGACTCTTTGTTACTTAACAGTCTAATAGAGCACAGATAAGGCATCACCTTTATTCCTCCAACTGAGCTTATATTTCTATCTACATTCTTCTGATGGTTCCACTACCGGTAAGAGACACCTCATTACTCTAATCATTAACCGAAGCATTCCTCTGAATCACAGCTTTGAAACTTTCTCTTCAGAATTTTTTTTTTTTTTTCCCCCCAGGACGAGACCTCTGTTGCTGTTGATGATTTCCACACTACCTCGAAAACAGCTGATGCTTATTGACTGGCGGTAGAATTCAATTGCCTTCCATGCATTCACTGCCAAGTACATACAAACAGCCAGAATGGAACAGCCAGTCAGCACGATGACATCACATTCTTTCTTTGAAAGGCGCTTTTAAAAAAAGAATCTGTGGAACTCAGTTTGCAGGGTCCTTAACCTAGCTTTGGCAAATGGCTCCACCATCACCATGAGGCAAAAAAAAAAAAAAAAAAAGGGGGGGGGGATGGTTGAAATTCAGATCCTTCCAGATTCGGTGAAAGATGGAAGGGCAGCTTTGCTTTCTTGCCCTTGGGCTGCCTCCTTTCATCATTAGTAATTCTATCCCTCTCTTATCAGATCAGGCAGGGACACATTATCTCACCAGCAAATGAATACACTGTGGAAAAACTCCCCAAATGCAAATGAACAGGGGGAAAAAAAACCCAACAACGGTGCTGCCGCTTAAATTACTGTAGCTTCCCCCCCCACCCCGCCGCCCCCACTGCCTGTGGATGGAGAAGTTATGGATATTCTGAATTAATTCCACCTCTACTTATTCAAACTTTGTCAAGGTAAACCTTTTATCTCATTGTTCTAACTGTTACATAGAGGAGATCATTTACATGACAGTAATTACGTTGCTATATTTAGTAGCGTGCTCTTGGCCCATTTCTGGTAACTTCCCTTTATATAAAACATTGAATGGGCTTTTCAAAACTTGGAAGGTATGTGTATGATATTATTTAAAACATGACAGCTAGAAAGCAGAGCAATCCGGGTAGATTTTGTACACCTCACAGCTTTGGGGGGAAGATCAAAAGAGGAATAATAGCTCTAAAGTTCCTTTTTAACAATGTGTACTATTAGAAGGAAGCTTCTCTAAGTTTTATTGGCTTTCTCCTGTTCCCACAAGCAAACGATATTTTCATTTTTTTTAATATATTGTGTCGAGCTACCAGAAGCTTTTTTTTTTTTTTATCTGACATTGATTTATTTTTCTTCATCTCTTAGGTTAAAAACAATGAAGAAAAAGAAACTATTCCTTTGGACCAATTTATTTGAAACTTTGACTTCAGAGAGGCCCTGGTGGCATTCTTTCATTTGTTTCAAGGTGTTAGTTGGCTTAACCCTTTCTAACTTGTCCAAACACAGGGATTTCACCGGCAACGCGGGGTTTGCTGGCCAGCTGAACCTCATCACCTAGAGAAACCATGAGCCCTCCTTTTCTGGTGCCCATCGTTCTGAAGTTTTTAGTCGAGAGAGCATCGCCTCCCGTCTTGAGATGTCTTGTTTCAGCTGCGAGGGTTACCTGTTTCTCCAAATTTTACCTCAAGAATGACGCTTGATTATTCTCTTAGAAGCTTGTAAAGCTTCACGAAATACAAGGTCTAATATGCGCTGACCGTGCGCCACATTTCCTCCATGTGAGTTACCAATCTGGAGTGACTCCCAATCTTCCTAGGAGCACCACCAAGTTCCCCACATTTCATTTTTGTTGCTGAGCTGAGCCTCAACTGGCAACTTCACACATTTCCCTTTCAGAACTAGAAATAACTAGCTCCTTTACAACATTGTGTTCTTCAAAATACGTTAAGATGGGGGCGCCTGGGTGGCTCAGTCGGTTAAGCCGCCAACTATGGCTCAGGTCATGATCTCGCGGTCCGTGAGTTCAAGCCCCACGTCGGGCTCTGTGCTGACAGCTCAGAGCCTGGAGCCTGTTTCAGATTCTGTGTCTCCCTCTCTCTCTGACCCTCCCCCGTTCATGCTCTGTCTCTGTCTCAAAAATAAATAAACGTTAAAAAAAAATTTTTTTTTTTAAATACGTTAAGATGGAAAATTTCTTTTTTTTTTTTATTTCAATTCTTTTTTTTTTAACATTTATTTATTTTTGGGACAGAGAGAGACAGAGCATGAACGGGGGAGGGGCAGAGAGAGAGGGAGACACAGAATCGGAAACAGGCTCCAGGCTCTGAGCCATCAGCCCAGAGCCCGATGCGGGGCTCAAACTCACGGACCGCGAGATCGTGACCTGGCTGAAGTCGGATGCTTAACCGACTGCGCCACCCAGGCGCCCCACGAGATGGAAAATTTCATTCAGGCTTTCAGTTGATCTTTTTCTTAATAATAATAAAAAAAAAATTGTGTGTGGGGTGGGACCTAAGTGTGGAAGAGGAAAAAACCCCAAGTATAAAACTGCAGGGAGGCCATGTGTGGGGAGCATTTTGTATATTATCGCGGGATTAGGATATAAGCTCTCTGATAAGTTTGTAAATCATATGATCGTGTTACATTTCCCACGGAGGGGGGCAATCTGCAAAGCAGCAGAGCCTTCGAAGTAAAACCTTCTTACTCCCACTCCTCATGGGCATGAGTTGGAAATGGTGCTTTTATTAACAGCATAGCCCTGAAGCTCCATCGGGAGACATCCTCGGCCCGCCTCTGCCCCAGCTGATTCCCCTTATTCCCTATTTCCATTCGTATACTATTCTTCCCTCTTATTAAACTTATTTTTCCCTTGGACTTTCCTGTGCCTTCCCTGT
This sequence comes from Puma concolor, assembly GCF_028749965.1. Lineage (NCBI taxonomy): Eukaryota > Metazoa > Chordata > Mammalia > Carnivora > Felidae > Puma > Puma concolor. The sequence goes on along the minus strand of NC_141667.1, from coordinate 138,148,533 downwards.
GCCCATTGGTCCTTAGCCCTTGGTGCACCAAACGCTTAATAGTGTCCCGACTCTTAAACTCCATCAAGAAAAGTCACAAAAGGCTCCTCAAAGGATCAGATAGAAATACTGCGCCTATAAATACTGCACACAACCTCAGAAAACAGCTGGAGAGGCCCTCTAATTGTTCCGAGCCTTTTATTAGAATCCCCAGTGCTGGCTGGAGCGGGTGATTCTGTTTTGAAACATTCTCAGGTGATTCCTGTTCGCACCAAGATCCCCACTGAGATCCTTCCCCAGATACCCAGGGAAGCATCAGCAATCACAATGAAATGCCAGATTCCACATGACTGTTTTCACGGTGGAAAACAATTTTGCTTCAGTGGGAAACTATGTGCGGTCTGCACACGGCACACCCTTCCTGTTACCTGATTCTCGCCTTTCATTGTCTTTGAGCCATTTCACAACTCACCTGTTATAGGTAACTCAGCGACATGCAGGTGCTTCCCTGGCTGGTAGAGGTTCACTTGATTTCCCCCCACTGCCCCTGGGAAAAACCAGTTTTGAGCCATTTGCATACTCATTTCAATATTCCGGGTCTATAAACGCGTCTCTTCAGATTCTCTTCAGCTGGTTGTCACATCTGTTGGGTCCTTCCTTGATTAATGAGTAGAATCAGATCCTTAACATGTATATGTTTTTATATCTCAGAGGGCCATGATGTTACCCTTTTTTGAAAATTATGTTTTAACACCATTCTCCCCATCCTTCCCGCCTCATTCTTTCCCTCCCTCGGATGGTTCCTTCTTTTTACAGGGAGGGTGATTGGGATTTCTGAATTCAGCATTTGAGGGGCATATATATTTTCATGGGCACAATGGGCCACAGTTGGGATGTATTAGGTTCATCTAGTCCCCTCCATTACTGGAACTAAGTCAACCAAAGCCCAGAAAAAATGGAGACTATTTTCAAGGTCTTTTTTTTTTTTTCAAGTAGTAACAGAATGGAATTTGAACCCAAGTGTGGCTAATTCCAGACTTCAAAGCCTTTATTACTACAGAAAATCTATTCTTCCTCAAGGGGTGGGGGGGGGGATGAAAACACAAACCTGAAAGTTACCCTAAGACTTTAATGAAAGTCAGAATGTAAAGCCGCTGTAACACCGTGCCTCACGCATACAGGCCCTCAGGGAATAAAACAGAATGACAAAGGAAAGGGTGCCATTTCTGTGTCTGGTTGGTCAACCAATCTCACTGATGCATACAGACCCTTCACACGTCACTTATTTTCCAACATTGCTTGGGCACATAATAAACACTCAATAAAACCCCGGTGACTAGAACTAGGAGCCATGCAAAGGCACCCCGGCTGATTTGAAACAATGCCTCCCTGAACTGTAGAACTTGAAGATGACGGCAGGTTGTTTTCATCCCGAGTTGCTCTCTAATCCATGCGTTCACCATAAATTCTAAAAGAATCCAACCAGGCTTGTCATGAATAATTTACACTCTAGAGCCATTGTTGTAACTCAATATCCCGACCTACTTTTTCTAGAAAATCACTTTACATTCCTGTTCGCACAGGAGTATTGTCATAAACCCTTGCGGGCGCGGGACAGCCTATTTTAGGAAATTGGTAGCTGCACTTACATTGGTTACTGCTTCCTTCCTCAGCAAAACTTCCCAGGTGGACCTTCAGTTCAAGCAGATGACGCGGGGCCACATTCGCAAAGGCACTCTAAAGCATAGATGCCGGAGAGCTCTTTAGACTGCGTGCTAACAATATTTTTATATACTCTGTTTCCACCCCCCACCCCCCAGCTGTTTCCTTTGCTGCCTGAGCTGTCTGGCCATGTCTGAACTGCAGCTGATGAAGCCTTTTCTGGCAAGTTGCCCAGGGAGCAGCTCTCCTGCAGATTCCGCCTCTCTCCAGGAGTTGCCTGCCTTCGGTATAATGTGCAGCATTGAAAGCTGCGAGGCGGTCGGTCCACAAGGTCAGAGTGCCTTTCATTCCTGCAATAATCAACCAGTGTAGCTCTTCCTCAGACCTGGGGAGAGAGAAGATAGAGGTCAAAAGAGCAATTACATTTCACATTGACTCCAGAAAAGGCTTGGATCACAAGACTGAAAAGAAAAACGGATTCTAGCCTCCTTCGTATCCATTCCCTTTCTGGTCCTCTTTGTTATTAACACTGGCCCGAAACCATAACAAGTTTTAGCTTGATGACGTGAAAAGCGCATTTTCCGCCTGCAGATGAGATCTTTCTTCGTAGACATTTAGCACTGTCAGCAGATTGCAAAAGAATGCAAATGGGACTGCAGGGTCTATAACCAGAGACAGTAAGCAAAGGCCATTAATTATGTTTTTAAAAAATGTTAACCCTCGCAGACTGGAGAACAAGCAATTGTGCTAATTTCAATCTGTAATCAGTCCCCACATTAGCATAACTTTATTTATTTAGCATTAAGGCAACAATTTAGAGAATATAATTTAGTTGGAAATGTCAGTAATTTTGCAGCGGCAGATTGTTGTGACAAAGCTACCTCTGTTTGACCTTACAGCTGCCAGGACTAATTACTTTAATTGCATTAATTGCACTGACCATTCTGGTGCTCGGCGCAGCGGCTGTGACTCTAACCACTGAGCCAATCAACCTGGCTGAATTCTCAGTAAAACGGGCTGTTTCCTTATAAATCGCCTTTGATTCTTTGCTGCATTTCGAGAACCCAGATAATCCACCGATTATCAGGGCTGGCACTGGGATCAAGAATTTTGAGGAAAGCCCTTGAAGGAAAACAAATATTTTTTTCTATTTCCTACGCGATCCTTATCGCTCATGGCCGACTCGATGATAAAGTAATGCCACCAGTTCACTAATGACCACGAAGTGTTTTCAAAAATGCTCGGGGCAGTTTGATAGTCAACTCACAATCCCTTGTTTCACATTTTGGAATGCAGTGCTTTTTAAAAGTCTGTTTGTTTCAAGGTTTGTTTTCACCTTGTTGAGTGAATGAATATGCACTGTTCCCTGGGATTTGACTCAACACAAGGAGAAAGACACAGCGAGGCCCTAGGTTAAGACCTGTGGTCTTATGAACCTGAAAAAGATATTTTCTCCTGATAAGGAAGCCCCTCCAAGACCTTTAATGAATCATTTGCTACCGGGAACGCGTCTCAGCTGAAATGAAGATCTCACATGAAACCATGGAATCAGAAAGTCACAAAGTTTACCTATCGTCCAATTCAATGCCCAACCAAGGCAGGTGTCTGCTCCTCCTTGTTTCTTCCGGATGATCATCTCATCTCTGGCTGAACACTTCGGACTCTTTTTCTCAGATAACTCGGATTACCTTGTTCTACAATTTGGATTGTGAAAACATTCTATGAGATAATGCTACAAACCTATCTGTTTTATTATAACTTTTATTCACCAGGTGCTAATACGTATTGAATGACTGCTGTGTTCCAGGCACTGTTATTATAGACCCGTGACCTGCGTTTATACATTCATCTCATGCGGCCAGCAGTGCTGTGCAATATGTATTACAAAATGTTGCAGTTAGTTGCTAAACATACCGCATAAACATAGGACATAACGGAAATCAATGGAATTCATGGCGGAGCCTGGATTCAAATCCAGATATTTGGGTCTGGAGCCCCTGAGCTTGATCCGGATGCTTGACTGCCTCAGTATGAGATCAAATTCCCCCTCCATAGAGGAAGGGTTCATAGATCTGATAACGCAGCTCTCCTTCTGTGTCAGTGACTCCTAACTAGCTGCCTCTGGCTTCTCACCAGGCAGAGCTTCCATGTGGCAACATTTCTCTGGAGAGCGAGGCACCCAGATCCCGAGAAAGACTTAGCACTCCCAGGGTGTGCAGTACTTAAGGCTAAGTTCTACTTTTCCGCAAGCGCTTAGCCCGTATATCATGTCCTCGGGGAAGTTTTCTTGATCTCTGGTTTACCTTAGGAGGTCTTCTTCTTCTTGTTATTTAAATGATTATTTATTTTTGAGAGGGGGGAGGGGCAGAGAGAGAGGGGGACCGAAGATCGGAAGTGGGGCTCTGTGCTGACAGCAGACAGCCCAACTCGGGGCTGGAGCTCACGAACCACAAAATCATGACCTAAGCTGAAGTCGGACACTTAACTTGTTGAGCCACACGGGGGGCCCCTAGGAGCCCTTATTATAAGCTCTGGTGGGACCACAGAGCTTTCTTTATTAGCATGAACCCCCTGTAATTCAACACTTAAGTAACCCGGATAGCCCGCCTTTAATAGGGAAAGAAGTGGTCCTATTCATGTTCAACAGTTGTACCATTCGTGAGGCAATCCCACACAAAGCATGATAAAATTTGCAGACCTCTCGATGCCTTCAGGTTTGAGCTGTGTATTCCAATCACATGGTGTCCCCAGGAAGAGGTCTATGAATGGCTTTCTTCGTTTTCTTTGCCCCAGCGCGCTCTCAGCCCCTTATCGCATGTGGAGCCCTTGTTGTGAACTTTCTGACGGATAATAAACCCTTTGCACCTAGACTTTATCTTTCCTTCCGTGGCTGCTTTATATATCCAGCTATTTTCCGGAACGTAACCCGTGACTCTGGCCAACCTGGATTCTCGCTGTGTGTGACACTTACCCCAAACTTCTGTCTCCATGACTAGGCTCATGCGGTTGCCCTCTGCCCACATCCTTCCCTCCCCTGTCTGCTTTCTGCTTCCAAAGAAGATGTGCGAAACCCTTCCCTTTTCCACGCCCACCTCAAACAGCACAGGCACATCTTTTTATTTAAAAAAAAATTTTTTTTAATGTTTACTTTTGAGACAGAGAGAGACAGAGCATGAACGGGGGAGGGTCAGAGACAGAGATGGAGACACGAAATCCGAGGCAGGTTCCAGGCTCCGAACTGTCAGCACAGAGCCCGACGCGGGGCTCGAACTCACAGACCGCGATATCATGACCGGAGCGGAAGCCGGACGCTCAACCGACGGAGCCTCCCAGACGCCCCACATGCACATCTTTTCTAGTACCTTTCTGATGGGCTGTTCCGGCAATTCTATCATCCCTGGCTCTTTCCACTACCTCCTTTCTCTGTCCCCTCGCACGTCTCCTTCGTCACCTCGTGTGGTGGCCCGGCTCCTGGATGTCCCCCCTCTGTGGTCCTGCGCCCTGCTGCCGTCCCCCTAGAGAAAGTCACGAAGGCGCTCGCCACCAGCATTTACCGCTTTGCATTTTCAGTCCTCGGCGCATCTGCCAGGCATCTTCCCATGTCGGGTCTGAGGTCATCCTGGCGGAGAAGACAGAGCCCAGCAAGAGCCGAATAGTTCGATTGCCTCTTTGTCTTGTTGACGTGACGTCACAGTCGCAACACTGTGACCAAGAGTTCCTTGTTCTGCTCCTTCTACGCTGGTCCAAGTCATTTTTTCCCTTATCCCTTCCCCCCTCCCCCTCCCCCAGCAAACTTGAGCCTATTTGTCTCACTTCGTCCTTTATGCTACCATTCCGCCAGGTTTGTGCCTTTGCGTTGCTTTCGTTCTTGGCCGCAAGTTCTTCGATCTTTCCAACAGGCTTTCCAAACTCGCTGCTCGAACGAAGGAGAGCTCTCTCAGCCACCGAATCGACTTCTTTGGTTTCTCTAACATATTCGGCTCCTTATTATGATATAGTTAGAATTTCATTTTCTATCCCTTCTGGACCTATCTCTGCCTTTTGGAAACCCTGTGGCCGTGGGACCAAACATGCGTATTGTTTCTGAACTTTTTTTAATCTGCTTTTCCACGGTCTAGGATGCCTGTCAGATACTGATGAACTTTCCTGTCTTTTGCTCATTTGAATGCTAAGATCTCATTTCCTCTCAAGTTTTTCAGCACTTCTTTGTTCTACACGTGCCCTTTCTTTTAAAAAAAAATTTTTTTTAACGTTCATTTTACTTTTGAGACAGAGACAGAGCATGAACGGGGGAGGGGCAGAGAGAGAGGGAGACGCAGAATCGGAAACAGGCTCCAGGCTCTGAGCCATCAGCCCAGAGCCCGACGCGGGGCTCGAACTCCCGAACCGCGAGATCGTGACCTGGGCTGAAGTCGGACACTTAACCGACTGAGCCACCCAGGCGCCCCTACACGTGCCCTTTCTTGAAGATCAGAATCAAGCGGAGATGCTTCAGCTGGTGACGCATCCGACTTCGGCTCAGGTCATGAGGTCGTGGTTCATGGGATCCAGCGCTGCAGCGGGCTCTACGCTGACAGTGTGGAGCCTGCTTGGGATTCTCTCCCTCTCCCTCTCTTGCTGCTCCTCTTCCACTTTGACTCACTCTCTCTCTTGAAAATAAACATTAAAAAAAAAAAAAAAAGAATCCGGTTGAGAGTAACTGTGTCTTCCACATCCAAGCTGAGAATCTACATCTCTTTTTTATCTGCTGGGTTGAGGACCTCTGTCCCCAGAGGCCAGAAGGGCCCCACTCCCCAAACTACCTGATATAATGGGCGGTCCTCCCAAGCTTTGACTCCTGTGAGCAGGCACCAGCAAAGAATGCCAGAGGAGCAGAAGGAGAGGCAGCCTCGGGATAGGTACCCAGCCTCCTTCGCTAGAGGGAAGGCTCCCACGTCAATCGCGTCCCAAAGTCCTTGACTACTGCCATCATCCTTTGTCCAGAAGGATCGCTCTACAGCTGTAGAGTGGAGACAGCAATGTGGAGGAGGTAAGGGAACTAACATGGGAGAAATGAAAAACCATGAACCATGGACGGTGCGGTAGGGGACTAGCATCCACTGAGATGCTTTTGTGTGCGGGCAACTCCACACACGGATCACTTGTTCCTTCCAATGCCATTTTGCCACATGAGGCAATGGCGCCTCAGGTACGTTGCTGGACTTTTCTAAGTCACGGAACCAGGGAATGCAAAAGCCGGGCCTGAATCCTAAAGTTGAGGATGATGTGACAACCAGACCAGGAACTTACAATCCACTGGGCAGCAGATAATCTCGGTTACATGTTTGCAATAGTACTGAATTTACAAGGGACACATACGTACAAATCAACGCCTAGGACGACCCACCTCCAGAGCATACCCATTTTGTTGCACACGACTAATCATTTTCACGGATAGCACTAGAATTTAATCAGATCTTCTTTCCCGAAACCGGTAACCATTATTTTAGTATTGTTGCCAGGCAGAGTTTTCTATTTGTTTGCTTTCATTTTGTCTTAGTTTAAAAATCTACCGGTGACATTTCTGGGCAAAGTGGAGAGAAAAACGAAGGGACACCAAAGTGATAGTCATGTAATTTGTGACCCTTAAAGGAACTGGTCTTCTTGGTACATGACTGCCAGCTAAACATACAAACGTTCTTTGAAAAGTCTGCTTCCAGATGTTAATGGAAGTATTGATTTTCACCTTTTTTTTTTTTTTTTTTTAAATAACATCTATTTACCGTGCTACCTCCTCACCCCCATTCTGAGCTCTGTTCTCCTGAGTGTCTGTGTCAGAGGCAAGTGCCAAGATCAAGGTGACTAAGGGGGTGTCAAACCAGTTGCAGAAACGGAGAGAAGACAACTAATGGCATTGGTCTTGCAAGTCAATGGACCCTGTCTCGCCTAATTTCATTATCAATTCACCACAGGAGCCTGACAGAGTCAGTATGTTAAGTCAAATTCAAAGCCTCAAAAATGAAAAGAGAGGGAAAAAAAAAATCCAATTCCAGAGTCAGGTGAAAACATCATAATTCAGAGAAAATCTTTATTATTGATTTATAGCTGCAAACTCTTGTCCAGAGGTTTCCTCTTTAAATTAAGAATGTTAATGATTTCCCATCCCGAAATTAATCCAAAAGTTGCACATGTTTTAAAAAGGCACTAATTGTTGTACTTCAACCTGGGAGCGCCAATGCCTAGCCTGTTCCTTTCAGCAACTGTGGTCGATGACGCACCGTGCCTTTCTCGAGAATCATGCTTCCTTGGGAGGCATTCTTGTGTGTGCCAAGAGGCCATAAATTTGAGATGGAATATCCTGTTTATTGAGGCTCCTATACATGCAACCCAATTGCTCTCTGATAAACAGATCTGCTTCAGACAAAAGGTCCTGCCTAAGTAGTTTGGAGACTTAATTGTCCTGGTAGAAGAGGACACACAGTCCCCATGGGCAGATAAGTCAGGCAGTCTGGGGCCTGTGGGAGGCACCAAATCAGTTCCAGAGGAAACCCAAGATAGCCAGAATAGCTACAGTGACTTAAAACAAATCTGAAACCAGGAAAAAGGAAACAGTTATTTGCGGGGAGGAGGAAACAGATATTAAGAGGAAATTGACACACAGAGATATAGTCATGTTGCTACTGAATATTTTCATTTACCCTGGGCAGCAGTATGTAGTTTTGTAAGCCATGTTAAATTATTTAAAAAATAATGTGGGGGCATAAATGAATAAGTGAAGTCTCCTTAGAACACTTTAAGTTACTGGGGCGCCTGGGTGGCTCAGTCGGTTAAGCGTCCGGCTTCAGCTCAGGTCATGATCTCACGGTTTGTGAATTTGAGCCGTGCATCAGGGCTCTGTGCTGACAGCATGGAGCCTGCAGCCTGCTTCGGATTCTGTGCCCGCCCCTGGCCACCCCCCCACTCCTCCCTGACTCGTGTTCTGTCTGCCTCTCTCTCAAAAGTAAATAAACATTAAAAAAATATTTTTTAAGAACATTTTCTTTTCTTTTTTTTTTTAATATTTATTTATTTTTGAGAGACAGAGTGAGACAAAGTGAGGCTTGGGGGAGGGGCAGAGAGATAGGGAGACACAGGATTGGAAACAGGCTCCAGGCTCTGAGCTGTCAGCACAAAGCCTGACGCCGGGCTCGAACTCACGAACCATGAGATCATGACCTGAGCCGAAGCTGGATGCGCAACCGACTGAGCCACCCAGGTGACCCTAACTTATTTTCTTAAAACAACAACCACCAGAGATTCAGAAACTTTCTCCATGTTGCCTAATAGAAAAAAAAAAGAAAGAGCGGCTGATATTCCTACTTAATCATCCACCTGTTTTTGGTAAATTGATTGTATCAAAATATTGGAGTCCCTCTGCAGCTACCTCAGAATTTGCCTTGAGGATAAGTTTACAGTTTTGATTGGTGCTTCCATTGGAGAGACTTTAATGTTAAAAGCATGCCTTCCACAGCCTTCTGTTTGTGTACCTATTAAGGTACCTTTGTGTCTGTTTTGTGATTAGTCATTCATATGTTGTCTTTCCCATCAGATTGAATTCTTGGTAGGATCACAATGTCCTCAGCACCCGAAAGGGCCCTAACAGAGACAACACACAGTAGACCCTATCTGGGATTGATATTAAATAGTACAATATAACTAATTTGCAGGATAGTTACAAGGATTAAACGAGAAAACATAAAAAAGTCCACCATATGTCTGAATCACAATAGGAACTCAGCATTAAAAAAAATTTTTTTAAATGTTTATTTCTTTTTGAGAGAGAGACAGAAAGCGCAAACTGGGGAGGGACAGAGAGAGAGAGAGAGAGAGAGAGGGAGACACAGAATCCGAAGCAGGCTCCAGGCTCTGAGCTGTCAGCACAGAGCCCGAGGCGAGGCTCGAATTTACAAACTGCGAGATCATGACCTGAGCTGAACTCTGACGCTCAACTGACTGAGCCGCCCAGGTGCCCCAGAACTTGACATGTTAATTCTCTGCTCCGTTCTCTGAATGAAAGGGGGACAAAAAAGTTCTTCAATTTTTAAAGCACTGTAGAATGCTAAATATCAAATTTCATTCAATAAAAAATATGTATGCTGCAGAACTTGATTCGGTCGTAACGATATCCTGTGTTGCGTATTTAGACACTCAAGGCATAGGTGGATGCATGGGAGCAGAAAAAACCAAAAAAGAGAGAAACACAAAATTTGGCTTCCTTCCTGTCAATAACTCAGGAAGGGGAAGTAGCCTGGTCTCTTCTACCTTCTCTTCTCAGTTCCTGAAACTAATCTGAATCTTTTGTCCTTCGTGGGTGAACTCCCAGGCCCTAGGTGCAGGCTAACTTTAAGAGAGCTGTGGGAGGGGTGCCCTGGGTGGCTCAGTTGGTGAAGTGTTCAACTCTTGATTTGGGCTCGGGTCATGAACTCACGGTTCGGGACTGTAAGCCCCACGTGGGCTCTCCCCCTCTCATTCTCTCTGCCCCTCCCTGGCTTGCTCTGTCTCTCTCTCTCTCTCTCAAAATAAACAGATAAAAAACAAAACAAAACAGAGAGCTGTGGGAAATTTGGTACCAGTGGCCCCAGTCAGTGTCCCCTCAGAGTCACTCAGTATACGGCACATATTTCACCATTAATGATACGTACGCCTAGAGATTTGTCAGGCAATTTACACGCAGGTTAAAAAGTATCCGGGGTAACTTACATACAGGTGAAAGAGAGTAATTGGTTGGGCCACGAGCGGTCTGGACTATTCTTGTGAAAATGACCACTTGGCTACACTGAATTTCCATCGGTGGGTGATTTCCACCGGACTAGAAGTAACTACAAAAGATGAACAAAACATGTCCTTTTCTGAAAAAACGTCTCCCGTTTTAATGACGTCTAAACCCATCTCTCTCCACCAACCTTCTAGCTCTTTAAATTGCTAGCGGGAAGCGGCTTAAAACAACCTGTCAGTGATTCCTGCTTCTTAGGGTTGTAATTCAAAGGGGAGCGGAGCCTCTGATCAATTAGAATAGATTTCTGGAACGAACAACAACAAGGACATTGTCTCACACTGGTCTCCGTGTGTCACTGACACACATGGGTCCCTGGGCCGATGGGAACAGCACAGAGCGGATTGTACAGGCAAGAGATTCCTCCGCTTGCTTTCTCAAAAGAAAGCCGAACAGCCTTCCGTGCAACTCTCCTTTTCGGTATCTGTCAACAAAACTCCCTGGTCATCTACATTTTCTCGTTGGAAGAAATGGGCTGGATTTGACATTTTGTGGTCTGTGCACAAACCAGAAAAGAAATGAATCCGAGAATTTGAGGCAGGCACGAACACTGACCTAACAAGGCAATCTGCTCCATTATGACTCTGGAAAAAAAAAAAGAAAGAAAGAAAGGGAAACAATTCTAAACACTTTTGGTCTCTGGAGTATCCAATGCAAGGCTTAATATTTGACCATCTACATGAATAGTACTCAGCTCTGGATGCACCTTAGAAACATCGGAAGCATAAAAAAGGTAAGGAGAGGAAGAGAATAAAACACCCACGTCAAAGAGAATGAAATACACTTGACAGAAAAACAAAATTCAAGCCACATAAAACAATATGCAGTGAAAAAATGTTCTCTTCCATCTCAGCCTTCGGTTTCCCAGTCTCTAATTCCCTCTTGTCTGGGATTAAAAAATATATAGGTATCCAATCCTTATCTCATACCTCTCATACAGGTGATTCCAAGAGATCCTATACTTTGTCACATTAAGAACCACCGATTGGGCCACCTGGGTGGCTCAGTCGGTTAAGTATCTGACTTTGGGTCAGGTCTTGATATCTCAAGGTTTGTGAGTTCAAGCCCGGCGTTGGGCTCTGTGCTGACAGATCGGAGCCTGGAGCCTGCTTTGGATTCTGTGTCTCCCTCTCTCTCTGCACCTTCCCCTACTCATGCTCTCTCTCTCTCTTGCTAAAAAATAAATAAAAATATGAAAAAAAAGGTTTTAAAAAAAAGAACCACCGATCTTTTGGGGTACCTGAGTTGCTCAGTTGGTTAAGCGTCCTACTCTTGGTTTCAGCTCAGGTCATGATCTCACCGTTTGTGACTTCTGGCCCCGTATCAGGCTCTGCGCTGACAGCATGGAGCTTGCTCGAGATTCTCTCTCCTTCTCTCTGCCCCTCCCCTGCTCTGTCTCAAAATAAATAAATAAACTTGAAAAAAAAAAAAGGACCACTGATCTTTTTTTTTTTTATGTTTATTTATTTATTTTGAGAGACAGAGAGAGTGTGTGAGCAGGGGAGGGGCAGAGAGAGAGGGAGGCAGAGAATCCTAAGCAGGCTCCATGCGATCAGTGCACAGCCTGACGTGGGGCTTGATCCCACGAACCGTGAGATCATGACCTAAGCCAAAATCAAGAGTTGGATGCTCGACTGACTGAGCCACCCAGGAGCCCCTAAGAACTACTGATTTTGACGAGGTGATCAAACTTCCAGGACCCCCGACTGTAGTGAGTGCACTACCCGATGCACGGGCTCAGGGACAGAGTGACTTGAGAGTTGGAAATCTCTTACTGTATGCGCTGGTGGGGAAGAGGGGGGGTTTGTACAATTGTTTAAGAGACCGGGTAATACAGTTAAAACCAAACAACACAACAGTCAAGCAAATGTACTGCCCGGGACTTAAGAAGAATGTCCAGCTGTGACTTCACCAGTCATTCCACGTGACATTGTCACCCCCCGCACCCCGCCCTCCTCGACCCAGCTCCCATAGGAAAAACTGACCCTCAGAAATCTGTAAACTGTGCTTCTCTAATCTTCTGCAGGATAAAAGGCTGCCGGCCTATCCTGGACCCCTTCATACTTTCTTCTTCCCAATAAATTCCAGTTTTATTCAAGTATCTGAGCCCCTTGACACAGCTCACATTCCTCAAGGGAAGCTGACCCCCACATAGCCCAGCAGAGAGCCGAGTGGCAGAGGGCTAAGTTGCCTTCTCTCCGCAGTAATGAATATGTGACCCAAATCTGGTTAATGCAAAGTGATGACAGACTTTCGGGAGGTGTGTGAACTATGAGAAGCCTGGTCCCCCCTCCCACCACTAAACGAGAATAAGAACACTCCATGGCTGTGATGGCTACAGTCCCAATCCTGCGTAGGGGGCCCTAATGCTGAGCAAACACTCATTCTGCAGAGAAGGAAGACTCAAATAACCTATGTCTATAGGCTGACCCACCAAAGCCAGAGCCTCACTTGTACCTGGACTTCCATATAGATGAGCCAATAAATCCATTGTTTCCGCTATTTTATTTTATTATTATTATTTTTTTAATGTTTATTTACTTTTGAGACAGAGAGAGACAGAGCATGAACGGGGGAGGGTCAGAGAGAGAGGGAGACACAGAATCCGAAACAGGCTCCAGGCTCTGAGCGGTCAGCACAGAGCCCGACGCGGGGCTCGAACCCATGGACCGTGAGATCGTGACCTGAGCCGAAGTCGGCTGCTTAACCGACTGAGCCACCCAGGCGCCCCTGTTTCCGCTATTTTAAGCCAAGCTTCCTAGTACTTGGAGCTGACGTCTTCCCAAGCCATCCAGCCTTTTGAAGTCGGAATCTCTCACTGGACGCCCCAAGTCACTCCCTGCCCTCAGGGGGTGTTCCCGTGTGCCTCCTCTTTCCTTGTATCGTTTTCAGCTCTATGACCCCCCTCCCCCTGCAGATAACTTAGTGACCACTGATTTGCCATTTTTATCATTTGTTTCTCTGTTGACGCCTGTCCCATCGCAAATTAGCGTTGAGGAACATCGAAGTGGATCTATAAGGCACATTCTTGTTTATAGTAAGCGGTGCTTTGCCCAGTGACAAGTGGAGAGGGAGCTTACATTCAGATGGTCCCCCAACTTCAGAAATCTAGGGGTGTCTGTCAGACGTTACCAAAGTCCCCTCTAGCTTTTACTAAGAAAAGGACCACTTGAATCTTAATGTCAAATGGACAAGAAAAAGATTGTTTTATAAGGAAGGTAACAGTTCTTTCTTCTTTATCTTGGGAAAGTGACTTTATAGGAACTCAGGGAAGAAAGGAGAAGGAAGGAAAGAAGGAAGAAAAGAAAGAAGGAAGGAAGGAATCATTTTTTTCCTAATCTTCTGTCCCAGGGTGCTTTCATATATAACTTCAGTCACATCTTACAACAAGCCTGCAAGGCAGGTTATTTTTATCTCCACTTTACATTTGGGTCAAGTGAAGCTTAGAGAAGTAATTTCCAAGGCCGCTTTAGTGCATGTCAAAGCCAGATTCATACCAAGGGCTGTATGACTCCAAAGCCATATATTTTCTATACCTTCAATATTTTTATCCCTTGGGGCACCTGGGTGGCTCAGTCGGCTAAGCGTCCGACTTCAGCTCACGTCATGATCTCATGGCTCGTGGGTTCAAGCCCCGCGTGGGGCTCTGTGCTGACAGCTCAGAGCCCAGAGCCTGCTTCGGATTCTGTGTCTCCCTCTCTCTCTTCCCGTCTCCTGCTCGCGGTCCGTCTCCCCCAAATGAATAAAAATGTTAAAAAAATATTTTTATCCCTTTATATTCCCCTGGAAAGGTTTTTGGACGTTTGCAATCCCCTCAGACTGTCTCTTTGCTGAACAAGTAGCTGGCATCACATGGGCAGCCTTCTGGCATCTGGATGTTGGGTTGTCCGTCTCTGGGTTTTTCGTGCTTCACCTCAGGCTCACGGGAGCCGGTGGTACATTTGCCTGGTCCTCTCCCAGGTGACTGTGGAAAACTCTAGGTCACTGAACAAATGTCTGATCATGAAGCTGTGTTCCTGTCACGTATTTCCCTGACTTGATTCCTCTACAGTACTTTTGTGGTCTTGTCTTGTCTTGTGGTCACCACATGTGACCAAATTACAGCCTGGCGACAGCCCCCAACCTGGGCTTGTGGATCATTGAGGTTTAGTGAGTTATTCACAAATATTTACTACCCTGTCTCTCTGCGGCACGTTTTCTGCAATCTATGAAGCAATCTGTCCCAGCTCTTAGTGACCTCTGCCATAGCGCCCAGGAACATTGCATTCATAGTGCTCTCTGACCAAGTCAAGGTTAGAGTTTGATGAGTCGCACTGAGCAGCGTGGGGCTGCTCCCTTTCCAGAGCGATCGCTCTTCATGATGTCAGGGCAGTGCAACCTAACGGAGACGGAGTGGATGGGGGAAGATCTGGATTTGCGGAATGGACAGAAATGCTGATACGAATGTTACCAATTTCGTCCACACAGAGGTTGCTGTAGTTCAGTGATGTCAATATCAACCCTTCTGAAAATGATACTTAAAGACTAACAACGGCACAAGACCAAGAAGTGAAAACAAAGTTACCACCAGGATTCTGAGCTGCTATAGGCAGGTGCTCATTCTCCTGATTGAAGTGACTATATTCTGCTTATCTTGATTCTCTCCCTCATTCCAATGCTGCTAGTGGCTGGAGGGAAAAGGCAGAGGAAGAGCACAGATGGGCACATTTCATGGTTTGTTTTCTTTTTAATGTTTATTATTTTGAGAGAGAAAGAGAGCACATGCGTGAGCAGGGGAAGGACAGAGAAAAAGAGGGAGAGAGAGAGAGAATCCCAGGCAGTCTCTGGGCTGTCAGCAGAGAGCCCAACGCGGGGCTGGATCCCACGAGCCGTGACGTCATGACCTGAGCTGAAATCAAGAGTCAGATGCTTAACCAACCGAGGGACCCAGACGCGCCTCATGATTGTTTCTTACATGCCCGGAATTCTTACATTTATAACTTCATTGGTTCCTCACAAAAACCCTGCCGTGAAGGCAGGTGGAGATGATCATAATCCCCGTTTTTTTAGAGTCAGGGTTGCTGAGCTCAGATCCTTTGAGCACTGTTCTCTACCATCACTAACATTTGGTTAAATAGAGACTTGAACTTGGTTGGTACCAGACTCTCCACATGCACTCTCTTATTTAAACTCTCCAACACTTTCAGGAGGTAGGGGCTGTCCTCGCTGGGGTCTTCTGGAGGCCAGAAGTCTACCTATATCCCAAGAAGACTGCATGCTGAGGTTCTGGATGAACGTGACTTTCTGAGAGACCCTGCTCAGCCCGCTGCGGCAACGGGCTGCTTACGATCACACACCTGTGTGGGCTAAAGATCTAATTACAAGCTATATTTATTTGATGGTAAGTCTTGTTTATCAGAACTTCAGAGACGAGTCTCGGGGCTTCCCAGAGTTCAGTGGTGGGCTTCGCATGGGGCCCTAGGGCTCGGTATAGCAGGCAGGAAGGAAAGCTAGGGAAACGCTTCATGACAATTACTGGGGCTCCATCCAAGGGCAGCCGCCTAACAGGTGTATGCATGTAGAAATGCTAGGAGGCACGGGAGTGTTTCTGGTCGAACAGCTACAGCAGAACCACGTCTTAAGAAGCTCTGTTAGGAAAAGGGGTTAATGTATAAAGAGCATGTCACATGGGACACCAAGTGATGTGAAGAAGGAACGACAAAGAGGACGCCACGAAACTGACGACAGAGAGCTTAAAGCTCGCACAGTGAAGGGAGAGGCTGCCAGGAATGTTCGGGCTTAGCAAATACATCTAAGGGCAGGAGGTTTTCAGTGAATTAAGGAAAACTACATTCTTGGATTGGTTTTTAAAAATTCTTTGGAATGCAAAATGTTTTTAATGTTTTGTTTATTTTTGAGAGAGAGAGAGACAGAGTGTGAGCAGGGGAGGAGCAGAGAGAGAGGGAGACACAGACTCCGAAGCAGGCTCCAGGCTCCGAGCTCCCAGCACAGAGCCTGATGCAGGGCTCTAACTCATGGACTGTGAGATCATGACCTGAGCCGAAGTTGGATGCTTAACTGACTGAGCCACCCAGGTGCACCATTTTTTTTTTTTTTTAAGTTTTTATTTATTTTGAGGGAGAGAGAGAGAGGGGAGAGAATGAGCAGGGGAGGGGCAGGGAGAGAGACAGGGAGAGAGAGAGAGAGAGAGAGAGAGACTCCCAAGCAGACTCTGCTCGGTGCTGAGCCTGACACAGGCCTCTATCTCATGACTGTGAGATCATGACCTGAGCCGAAATCAAGAGTCTGATGCTTAACTAAGCCACGCAGGCACGCCAACATTCTTGGATGTTTAGAGTGAGAAAGAGACCAATAACAATTAGGGAGTTACGTTTTTGGCTGTGCTTCTTTAGTTGAGATACGTCTCCCAAACTGGTCAAAATGTTGGTCACGAATTGATCGGTATTAATACACAGACGACACAGCCACTGGTGGAAAATTCTGGCCATTCTGTTAGGAGTTTTCTATCTTCTAGGTATTATCCAACTCTTGGGAAGAAAAGGTATGGTTCAAATATGAAGAGGTGAAGGGATCAAGGAGAGGTCAGGAGTGGGGGAAGGGGAGGGCATCCAGCCAGTCTAGCTAATGAAAAGCCAGGAGCTGAAATCTGATGACATGAAAATCAGATTTACAATGGTGAATTAAGCCTAAGATTCCAAAGCATTCTCTAGACTCTCTTACGAAACATGTTTTTTCTTCGACTTCCTTATGAACTTCCTTCTGCCCATATGAGCCACAGCACTGTCACTAGAGACTGCGTAAGCCCTGCATTTGGGGCACCCGTTTCTAAGCAAGTCGGTGAAATCTAAAGAAAGGAATGACTATGTGCCATGCCGTCAGCAAAAGAAAAGAGATCCTTGCCACATGTTTGCGACCGATGAAATCAGGTTAACGAACTTCCCTTAGGTTAACCAAGGAAATCCCAGATTGGATTTAGGAAGTCATAAAAACGCTTTATCCCAAAGTCCTCCAGAGACATCCACACGGGTTGTCTTTCATTAATATGCTCCTTCCACAAGGGAAGTATGGCAGCTTGAGGGATGTGTCTGCTTGTGAGGCGAAGAGGGAAAATGGTTTTTTCCTCAACAACCGGGTACCCTTTCAATAATGGAGCGGTTAGAACATCAAGTAAACGTCTGATGTCACCTAAGCAGCATCGTGTGTGAAAATTTATTTTGTCCCTTTTGTGTTTGGGCTCCAGCAGTTTTGCCAGAGACTTTGGAGAGTCTCGAAACATTCTTCGTGTTTTGAGAACGGTGCTAAATTGTTTCCCTTGCAACAGATTTAACAAGTGAAAAATGGAGGGCTTTTTCTCGTTTTCAGACATAATCTTGGCAGGGTGTTTAAAAGAAAGAGAAACAAAGTGTCAGGAACACTTACAAAAGAACACTAAAATGGAGTGGCAAGGGGAGGCAGGGAACAGAATGCATGGATGCTGTCACACAAATGGTGGCCGCTGCTAGAGTGGCCGTGGCCGTGAAGCTGAGCTTTCTCCTTTGGGACGATGGACACTGTAAGCATTTCGCATAGCCCTGGCAAGACGGGAGGAAGCTCCTCCTCCTTTTCTTCTCCGCCACGCGGGGTAAGTCATAACGTCCTTCTGGGCACCACAGTCGTCCGCTTGCAGAGAGGTTAAAAGTCTAAGTGTGAGAATAAATGCTTAGCTTCCTAAATTACCTTGTTTCCTGGGAGGCTTTTTCGAGACCTCACAGAATCTGCATGGCTGTCCCAAACCTGCCTGTTCTCAGCGCCCACAGATGTTCTCTCTTGGCACAGACAAGAAGCATCTAGGATTAAATGTTACCATTTAATAATTAATACCATTCAAACTCTCCCTCCCTTCTGTTGAAAGTTGGTCCTTTGGCCTAACTGCTGACGTGCTGACATCCGCCAAGGCCGGCGTGCTTGTTCCCATGCCATTGTAACATTATATTCAGGATAAAAGTGCTTCCATTTCCCAAGATGTACGGATTGTACCTTTCACGAACCGGGCCCTATGTTGGAATCTTGCTTCTACACCTGCAGTTCGTTACATTTATATAGAAAAATTGGCTAATGGGTTCTTTCAAAGAAATTGTGCCTGTGGCTTCCCTAACATCCTCCTGACTATTTTGCTTGTGAAATCCCTACCTTTGTCTCATCTGTGTAACAGCACACCATCACAGAACGGCGTAAGACCGTGCCTGTTTCGGACCGTAGAATTACCTCCCTTTTCCCTTAAATCGTGCTACACGTCTATGAGAGGTAACCTCTGGGGGAACCAGAGTGAGAGGTGTCCAGAGAGGCTCTGTATCATCCTCTCCACTTTTGTGGAATTCTGAAATGACGTGAACAGGGCACGTCTTTGAAAAATCTGAACCAGGGGCGCCTGGGTGGCGCAGTCGGTTGAGCGTCCGACTTCAGCCAGGTCACGATCTCGCGGTCCATGAGTTCGAGCCCCGCGTCGGGCTCTGGGCTGATGGCTCGGAGCCTGGAGCCTGTTTCCGATTCTGTGTCTCCCTCTCTCTCTGCCCCTCCCCCGTTCATGCTCTGTCACTCTCTGTCCCAAAAATAAATAAAAAAAAGTTGAAAAAAAAGAAAACAAAATTTAAAAAAAAAAAAAAAAGAAAAGAAAAATCTGAACCATACCCGAACTAGCTTGATACGCACCCTTTCAATAAGGCGAATCTTCTGTTTTATTTCCCGAAGCAGAAACTGAAGTAAAGCCAATCTTCTCTATACAGAAAACATTTAGATTAAAGGCTCTACACTACTACCTATAGAAACATAAAGTAGCAGATACGTTTGTTGTATAACTAACAAGGTCACAGGCTGTTCAGCTGCTGGAGCAAACTCGATTAAGACCGTGATAATCTTTTGAAAGATTGTAATTTATCTCCATTTGAAGGGCATTATCCTGGTTCTTCAGCTATCACTGGGAGCAAGGTTAACAAATACTCAGCGATGAATTTTTGAAAGCTGTAGTCAGATCTTGTTCTCCGAAACCCTTCTAAAGGGCTGTCAAAAGGCGGTGAAATAAAAATTGTCAAATTTGTACACAGACTTGCTTAATGGCTGTTATCTGAGAAAGTGGTTTATGATTCATACAGTCACTACCTTTACTTAAGCAATTTCTCATTTGCTTTAGATGGAAGACAATCTGTTCCCATCGCTCACGTGGGAGAGATTACCACAAAAGGCTCTTGTTTACTCGAAATAAGAAGCTATGAGACACGAAATCCACCCAGAGGGGATCTGTGCCTTCAAAGTAGTCTCAGACTTTTGCTAAGGGTCAGCATTCTTGACTGTCTTCTTACTAAGCGGACTTCATTGAAATGGGGGTTTTGGGGTCTATAGATAGTCTCGACCATTTCAAGTGGGTTTTGATACTAACTTTTAAGGAGGAAGGAACGGGAATGATCGAGCATGTTCTATGTGCTCGGAGTTCGGCTGAGGAAAACCTTCGGTCACCCTCACTGACTTTTCCCAACAAGCACCCAAGATGCACATTGGTTACATCCTACAGATGAGCACCTCTAGCATGCAACGATCAAGTACGTGCCACGCGTCACACAGTGAGTTACTGGGAAGCGAACCGGGGAAAGATCCACCCAAAGGTTGTATCCTTCCACTACTATGCCTGCCAGCAACTCTTTGTCAAACTTCTGTGCATACCTTTTACCCAGTCATTTGCCCAGGTGACTGACTTTTTTTCACTTTACGCTGGGTGGAGCCACTTTCTTTGAGGTGGAACGTATCGATGAGGTAGACCTGGAACAGACCTGGAAAAATCTCAGTAATATCCACTAACATGGCCTCACTTCTTTTGGAGGAGGGGAGGCCGGAATGGGGCAAGTGAAGAGGAGATGAAACTGAGAGGCCATTCCCTGTGTCTCGTGTATCAAAAATTCCCAGGAGCACCTGGGTGGCTCAGTTGATTAAGCGTCTAACTTCGGATCAGGTCACCCTCTCACAGTTCGCGGGTTCGAGCCCCACGTTGGGCTCTGTGCTGACAGCTCAGGGCCTGGAGCCCCGTTTCGGATTCTGTGTCTCCCTCTCTCTCTGCGCCTCCCCTGCTAGTGCTCTGTCTCTCTCTGTCTCAAAAATGAATAAACGTTTAAAAAAATATTAAAAAAAAAAGAATGCCAAGACCCACTAGTTTTCTGTTTTCTTTTTAAAGTTTATTTAATTTGGGAAACACAGAGGGAGCACGCATACGTGTGCAAGTGGGGGAAGGGCAGAGAAAGATGGAGAGAGAATCTCCAGTAGGGTCTGTACTCTCATGGCAGAGCCTGATGTAGGTCTTGTACTCATGAGTGATGAGATCATGACCTGAGCCAAAGTTGGACGCTTAACCGACTGAGCCACCCAGGCGCCCCAACCCACTAGCTTTCTAATACTACCTTATGAACTTAACTTCTTGCCACTGTTATACCGGGGGCACCGAATGGAGAACTAGAGGTCGAAGGAGCATAGTGCAAGAGAAATCCAAGTTAGCTTTTTGCAAAAAAGTCTTGCGTGTGAGCGCTTTGCTTTTCTATTTTTATTTTAGCAGTTTTTCGGTGTTTTTAGTTGCACACAACCTACCACATGTAGGTTCTGGCCACATGACTTGGCCAAATCTTTTCCGCATAGGAAAGACACCAGGAGTACCTTGCTTTGTTGATAGCCCTACTATAATGAAAATAATGAAGCATGGCCCAACACGCTGAAAAAAATAGAGTATATTGAGAGACTTACACTGAACAAATTTATTGCTTCTACTGGTAAAACATGAAACGCAGATCATATTCTTGCTGTTCATAAGATAACTCTAGGATTAAAGATATTTTCATTCATAGTAACACAGTGAAAGCTTAAAGAAGTGGGATGATAGGAGTCACACACACCTGAAAGCATTTGTCAAAATTTATCAAATGTACGTTTAAAACGAATGATTTTTTTTAATGTAAAAATTTTACCTCAATAAACTTGACTTAAAAAAAAGGTGACCATCTTGCCAGTATATTCCCATGAGTGTATAACCTTATCTGAAGCTATTGCTAAAAACTTATGCTTGAGTCCTTTCAAGAGCGTTCCGCCCAGGCAGGGTCTGATCGTCTACCTGGAATGCTTTGAGGAGATACTCACGTGGCTTTTTCATGATAGAAACCCAGGGCTTGGTGGAGTATCAGACACATGGCCAGGGAACATTTGTACCTGTTGATGGACAACATGAGGGTCCCTAATGGTCTACTGGGGCACAACGCCCAGGTGACCCTGTTCACTCTATATCATTCTTGTACCAAAGGTAGCCAATATGCATAGCCATATTTTAGCATCCTAAAGATCTTTATAGATATTGGTGCTACTGGCCATGCATTGGCCTGTTCTAGGACATGATCTAGATAGCATCTTCCGGGCATTTTAGATCCTCTTTCATCCAGAGGGTAGTCACCAAGATGCTCTAGACGCCATCTCCTTGGTGGTAAGGAACTGGGACATAACTTTCGCCAAACACAAGAACATTGGTACCTTGAACCCATCCTGGAAAAAATGAGGAGCAAAGTCGATGTACCTGGAAAAGCATATTTGCTTCATCATTACGTTTTCTGCTTCGATAGTGATGGGTAATTACTTTGGGGATTCATTTTGCTTTGCTTGCATAGACACAATTTTAGAGTTAATTCTTTTTCCCATAGAGCTCAGATCTCGAAACAAGCAAAGCATACTATCCCTATAGTCACTGTTTTGACAAAGTGCTATATATATAAATCTCCTTTAGACGAGAGAAGTATTTATAGTGACTCCTCCCTAATGACTCCTATTCCTAATTGTGAATTTTATTATATAAGATTCATTTGAGGAAAGAGTGGTATAGAACCAACAGAATATCACAAACACTGCGGTTGTCTTTAGCTATTTATATCTCAGTATGTAGATGGAACAATAATATAATGAAATCCTCGCACTCTAAACATAAATACACACAGGTTAAGCTACATCAGCACATTTCTCCAGGAAATTGGCTGAATTCTGTTTTCGCCAGTCAATTAAAGGGAAGACACGCAATTATGTGGGAGTACTGCTTTCCTCTATGAAATGTAGCCAATCATAAGTGTTAGCTGCCCACCAAATTTCTAAAGTCCTCCAAAGTCTTACCTTGATGGTTTTGGTACTTCGTTCTGGAAAATGCGCCCTGTTCTTTTGATATATCACAGAGATTTCTGCTCTGAGTTCTTTCTCTCTCTCTCTCCCTCTCTCTCTCCTCTCTCTCTGTCTCTCTTTTTTTATGTATAGGCGTGATGATAGGGTTGGTCTGAAGCAGCTCATTCCGGACTAATTTCTCCCCTGGGAAAAATCTGCAGGGCCCCTAGTCAGGCCAGCAACTTCCCAACTGGTGGAACCGAAGGTTTCTAAGAACTGAGCGTTCAGTTTTGAGGATTTTGGTGAGCTGGCTCTTAAACACCACCATTCTTTTTTTTTTTTTTAAATTTTTTTTTCAACGTTTTTATTTATTTATGGGACAGACAGAGACAGAGCATGAACGGGGGAGGAGCAGAGACAGAGGGAGACACAGAATCGGAAACAGGCTCCAGGCTCCGAGCCATCAGCCCAGAGCCCGACGCGGGGCTCGAACTCACGGACCGCGAGATCGTGACCTGGCTGAAGTCGACGCTTAACCGACTGCGCCACCTAGGCGCCCCACACCACCATTCTTAAAAAGTCAGTCATGTAAATGTACAATTAAATATATTAAATAATTGAAAGTAACGCACCACAAGTTAGCACTCGCTAATCATTTCTATGACCTATCCTTTTGCAGTTATTTACATCGATCGTGTCTGCAAGATGGAAATAGAATGACGAGCTACTTCATCGCTCCCCCGCCCCTCCATGCTCAGTGACATCGCGCGGGGAGCTTGAAACGGGCCATTGCCGGAAATCAGCAAAGAACTCAGGGCTGCCTGCCCACTCCCTCCCCCAAACACCCGTCCTCTCTTGCCTCCAGGAGTTGTGAGGCATTCCCCAGCACATTTAACAGCTTTCTATTTGAACGTAATTGGACAACAAACCAAAACAAAGAAGATGGAAACCCCATGACTGTAACCTTTTCTACACATACCATAGACATTATCATTACACACCTGTACTTACAGAAATTATCTACCCATCCCTCCATTGATTCAATATTTACCTAGTGCTGTTATGTACAAAGCACTGTGCTAAGCATTGTTGTAATTGGAGTAAACAGACACTACACCACTCAACAAAGAAATGGTGAGTCATGAAAAGAACATGTGCTTTGGATTCAAAAGGATCTGAAGTCTGAACCCAACTATGCAGGGTGACCCAGCTTCCCCGTTTTCTGGGGACTGTACTAGTTTTAGCAACCAAAGTCCTGTATCCTGGGAAGCCCTTCCATTCCGGACAAAGCAAAACAATTGGTCAGGCTACAACTACGACACTTGATGATTCTGCAAACTCGGGCTAGTGTCTGTGAACCTCAGTTTTCCCATATATGAAAAGATGTGAAGATCAGTATTATTATCAGATTCAGCTGATGTGAAGATCAGTATTATAGAGCACCCTATATTAGACCGTGCCGATCTATAGAGGCACTTAGGACAATGCCTCGCAGATGCAATGTGCTCAGTGAATGAGTGTTTATTATTCAGAATAAAACGCAGAATCAAACAGGTAAAGAACTCTTATAGGAGTTCAGATGTGCGTATCAATTCTAATTGAAGGTTTTAGAACGATGTGATAAAAGGGCAGCGTTAGATTTTGACCCATTAGAACAGAGATGGCCTTTACCCATTTTCAAACCATATCTTGCCTTCTGATGCTGCTATATTGGTTTTCAGCACTTGACGATGACGTCCTCGTTTTCAGATCCTTGCCAACCTTACTGTGAAACCCAGGTTACCACTCTCTACCCCCGCTCTGTCTCAGGCCCGCTCTTCCTTAATGCCTGCAGCCAGTCAGAAGGAAGCAGGTATTTAAACCCTGGGCTCTGAAACCCTTCGATAAAGTGATATGTTCAGCTTACGTATTCTTGGGATGAAATTCACTGGGAAAAAGGAAACCAAGGTATGATTTTCAGTGACACTCGAAAGGTACGAAAAGTTCCCAAACGTGAGTCGGGCCTCAAAAAATGCTAGTTCATGTTCCCACTTCAGCTCAATTACTTTCCAAAGCCTACATAGCTGATGAAATAAATACCTACAGGGGGTCACTTAAAACCATAAATGGAACATAAGAAAAGCATCACTGTTGTTTGAAAACCTTTTGCAGAAGGACAGGTATAATTTTGAATAGACATCAAGGTCAGACACAGAGGCTAACACGCACCTCACTGTGGAGGAGGGAGCTTCAGAAAAAGGCTTCTGTTGTTCACCTGCCTCTCCCTCCAGGCAAAATTACTCTTACTGTTCTTACTTTGTGCCTTAGGACTATACAGCTGTGATAACCCATGCTGAAAGAGCACTTTTTGAGGGGTGGAATGTGAAGAAACGGGGTGGATTCTTGAGGAAGGCATTTGCTGACAAGGTGGCAGGTCTGTCCGCGTAGCCAGGCTCCAAGAGAGCCCCCACCGATCTTTCCCTTGTGGCAGAACATCCTTCTGCGGTCTCCTCCTACACTGAATCGGAGCTGCTCTGTGCGGCCCCAAACCATGGCAGAGGTGATGGTTATCTGCTTCCCGAACCTAGCTCGAAAAAGTGCGGTGGCCGAATCAAATGCCAGTTAATTTTACATTTCAGATAATCGACAAAAAAACTTTTAGTACAAATACACACCAAAGGCTGCCTGTGCCATATTAACACCAAAAAATGACTTCCTGCTCATCGGAAACGCAATTTAACTGTGTGTCCGGGATTTTTCTTTGCTAAATCTGGCAACGCCACGAAGAGCGTTTTGGCCTCTACCTTCTTCTCGGGGTTGTTCACCGTGTTGTGTAGGTCGATGCTCAAGCAGCCTGGTGCCCATGGGAAGGAGAACTGAGGTCTTCAACCAATGGCCAGTGAGAGAATTTGCCTCACACTTCTCATTTGTTTGATTAGGTTCTTCGTGGCTACCACAGACTGTGGATTCCACTAGAAGAGTCATGTATGTGTTTGCTCCTCATTGGGTGCCAGTGCCCACTACAGCACAGTGCCAGGTACTTAAACAGCTTTGCTACATGGTGTAAAACAGGCTCTGACTCTCACTTGTGACATCTGTAAAATGGGATACCAGTGAAATCCACCATATAGAAAGGGAACAATCCCATTTACAAGTGCATCACAAGGACTAAACTAGTTAGGAATAAACGTAACCAAGGAGGCAAAAGACCTGTACTCTGAAAACTATGAGACAATGATGAAGGAAACTGAAGATGATACAAATACATGGGAAGATAGACTGGGATCGTGGGTTGGGAGAATTAATATTGGTCAAACGTTCATACTACTCAAAATGATCTACAGATTCAATGCAATCCCTATCAAAATACCCACGGTAGTTTTCCCAGAACTGAAACAAATAATCATAAAATTTGTACGGAACTACAAAAGATCCTGAAGAGCCACTGCAGTCTTAAGAAAGAAGGGTAAATCTTGAGGTTTCAAGCTCCCAGACTTCACACTATACTACAAAGCTATAGTAATCAAAACAGTATGGTATTGGCACAAAAACAGACACATAGCTCAATGGAACAGAACAGAGAACCCAGAAATAAACCCACAATTATATGGTCAATTAATCTATGACAAAAGAGGCAATAATATGCAATGGAAAAAAGTCAGTATCTTCAATAAATGGTATTGGGAAAATTGGACAGCCACATGCAAAAGAATAAAACTGGACCACCTTCTTATACCATATACAAAAATGAACTCAAAATGAATGAAAGACCTAAATACAGGGTGTGAAACCATAAGACTCCTAAAAGAAAGAACAGACAGTAAACTCTTGTACATCAAACTAAAAAGCTTTTGTAATACCTTTATTACAAACCACCAGCAAAACACCAAAGCAACCTACTGAATGGAAGAAAATATTTGCAAATGATAGACCTGATAAGGGGTTAGTATCCAAAATATATAAAGAACTCATACAACTCAACACCAAAAAAGCAACAAATCTGACTAAAAAATGGGCAGAGGACCTGAATAAACATTTTTCCAAAGAAGACATACAGATGGCCAACAGACATAAAAAGATGCTCAACATCACTCATCATCAGGAAAATGTAAATAGAAACCATAATGAGATATCACTCACACCTGTCAGAATGTCTAGTACCAAACAGACAAGAAACAACAAGCACTGGCAAGAATGTGGAGAAAAGAGAACCCTCACGCAGTATTGACGAGAATATAAATGGGTGCGGCCAATGTGAAAAACAGTATGGAGTTTCCTCAAAAAATTAAAAATAGAAATATACGATCCAGCAATTCTACTTCTGGATATTTATCCAAAGAAAACAGGGGCTCCTGGGTGGCTCAGTCGGTTGAGCGTCTGACTTCGGCTCAGGTCGCGATCTCGCGGTCCGCGAGTTCGAACCCCGCGTCGGGCTCTGGGCTGATGGCTCGGGGCCTGGAGCCTCTTTCCGATTCTGTGTCTCCCTCTGTCTCTGCCCCTCCCCCATTCATGCTGTGTCTCTCTCTGTCTCAAAAATAAATAAATGTTAACAAAAAAAATTAAAAAAAGAAAACAAAAACATGGCTGATTTGAAAATATGTATGTACCCCTCTGTTCTTTGCAGCATTATTTACAACAGCTAAGATATGGAAGCATAGAGACACAAACACACGCACACATAAACATACAGTGGAATATCACTCAGCCATAAAAAAGAACAAAATCTTGCCATTTGCAACAACATGGATGGATCTAGAAGGCATAATGCTAAGTGAAATAAGTCAGTAAGAGAAAGATGAATACCATATGATTTCACTCGTATGTGGAAGTTAAGAAACAAAACAAAACAAAACAAACGGCCAATGGAGAAAAGACACAACCAAAAAAAAAAATAGACTCTTAAATATAGAGAACAAACTGATGGTCACCAGGGAGGTGATGGGTGGGAGGATGGGTGAAAAAGGTGTAGGGGATTAAGAGTACCTTATCATGATGAGCACTGAGGCATATATAGAATTGTTGAATCATTTTATTGTACACCTGAAACAATTATAACACTGTACATTAATTATGCTGGAATTAAAATTTTAAAAAATGTACTGCTCATTGACAATGCACCTGGTAACCCAAAAGCTCTGATGGAGATGTACAATGAGATGAATGTTGTTTTCATGCCTGCAAAAACACTACATCCATTCCGCTGCCCCTGGTTCAAAGATTCATTTCAACTTTCAAGTCTTATTATTCAAGAAATACATTTACTATGGCTACAGGTGCCATAGAAAGTGATTTCTCTGATGGATCTGGGCAAAGTAAATAGAAAACCTTCTGGAAAGGACTCACCATTCTAGATGCCATTAAGAACCTTTGTGATTTATGGAGAGTGGTCAGAATATCAACTTGCACAGAAGATTGAAAGAAGGTGATTCCAACCCTCATGGATGGCTTTGAGAGGCTCTACAGTTGAGTGGAGGAAGTCATTGCAGACGCGGTAGAAATAGCAAGGAGAACTAGAATTAGAAGTGGAGGCTGACGATGTGACTGACTTGCTGTGATCTCGTGATCAAAGCTGAATTGCCAAGGAATCGCTTTTTCTGGATGGGCAGAGAAAGTGGTTTCTTGAGATGGGAGCTCCTCCTGGTGAAAACGCTTTGAAGATTGCTGAAATGACAACAAAGGACTTCGACGACAGCATAAATTTAGCTGATAAGGCACTGGTAGTGTTTGAGAAGATTGACTCCAGTTTTGGAACAAGTACCACTGTGGGTAAAATGCTATCGAACAACATGGTAGGCTTCAGTGAAATCATTCATGAATGGAAGAGTCCATTGATTTCACAAACGTCAATGTTATCTTAAGACAACCATACATTTTTGTTGCTTGAAGAACTTGCCACAGCCACCCAGCCTTCAACAACCACCACCTTGATCACCCACAAACCATCAATGTCCAGGCAAGACCCTCTACCAGCAACCAGAAGATGACCGGCTGAAAGCTGAGATGATGGTTAGCAGTTTTTAGCAATGAAATTATTTAAGTTAAGAATTTAATTTACCCTCTTTTTTTAGACATAATGCTATTACGCATATGATGTACTACAGTATAGTGTGAACACAACTTTTATCCGCATTGGGAAACCGAAAGCTTCTTGACTTGCTTTGTTGTGGTATTTGCTTTATTAGAGTGGTCCGGGACTGAACTCACTGTACCTTCAAGGTATGCCTGTACTGAGCCCCATCTCCCTGAGTTTCTGATTCTGTAGGTATGGGTATGGTCAGATCATGCTGATGCTCCTAATTTTGAGACTGAGTCACTGTTTGGGCTTAATGCTTTGAATGGCTGTGGCCATGCTGGGAAAGTGCCTCCTCACTGCTGCTTATAAATGATTTGTGTTGGCTGGGCACAGACCTCAGCCCATGCAGGCTTGTCAAGAGTGTGAAGCCTGAAATCTCTTAACATTCAGTAGGCACAGAAGTCTCTGATTTATTTCTGATTATAATCAATACCTCTAGATCGAGGGATGCTCTTAGCCTGTGGGAAGTTTAAAATAGAAAGAAAGCAGTCTTTGTATTAAATTCAAAGGTGAGCTCTGTTTAACTACTATTGTTTTTGCTGGTTTCTGGACTCTGGTCTCAGTGTGTTTGTAAGTCCATGTATTCAGCCGAAGACCATGTGATACCCCAATGTGGGTGGGAAATTCATAGTAAATAGTCGGTAAATATTGCTGCAGCTGGTCAGAAGCAAACGCCTTTTTGTTCTCCTAATTGGCACAGGTTTAAAACATTAAACAGTTTCTTAAAAAAAACTTTTTTTAAGTTTATTTTTGAGAGAGAGAGAGACACAGAGTATGAGTGGGCAAGGGGTAGGGAGAGAGGGAGACACAGAATCTAAAGCAGGCCCCAGTCTCCAAGCTGTCAGCATAGAGCCCGATGCAGGGCTTGAACTCAAGAACCCCAAGGTCATGACCTGAGCTGAAGCCAGATGCTTAACCGACTGAGCCACCCAGGTGCCCCAACATTAAACAGTTTCTCAAAGCTTTCCCTGTCATGAACTCCCTTCCAAGACACAATCTCAACTCCAAAGCAGTGTAGGGGAAGAAAATTTTTCCTCTACTTTCTTAGATTCTTTTTATGGGGCCTGCGAATTAAAATGACAAAGACAGATTAGTAGGAGAAAGGTCATATGAGTTTTATGAACATTTTTACATGAATGGAGGCTTCACAGAAAACAAGCAAAAATCCAAAGAGTTGGTTGGACCCGGTGGCTTATATACCATTTTAACACAAAACAGACTACGTTGTGAAGAAATGTCTACGCATAGGAGAAGGGGGGTGGGGTCGTCTGGACTTGGGGGCAGTGAATGTGTGAATAGCAAATGAATGGTAGCTAAGGGTTGTTCAGGAAGATTTGTTATGTAGACTCAAGTTGTTTCCACTGATAAAGTTAGAAAGTTTTCATTTAAATGCATTATAAATAACCATCTTTCAATTATTAATGTGATAAAGCTTTTTCTGTTGTATATGGCCAACCCCTCAAAATCTTGTTAATTTCACCCCTGGTAATTTACACATCCATCAGTCAATCATTGAAACAGCATTTACCCAGCATTATCCCTGTGCCATTGAATGTGGACATACTAATTATCTAATAGCAACCATTTAACCTCAATTACAGTGGGCTTTCGTAGATACTTTTTATGGCCCCTAACTTTAACATTTTATGTATCTTGGCTTTAAAAATGCAAACCTAGTTTTTAAGGTACCAACTGATGTAAATTTCACTTGACTTCCATCATTTCTTCAAGAAGTGAGCCTTAAAAATGAAACTCTTTGTTCTTAGATATTAATGTTTGAACAATTACCATCTTACACATGGGAAACCAAAAATGTATCTGCTGAAAGTAAAGAAAAATCGAAATTACAATCTACGGCTTATGAAAATGACTTTGTTTATGAAATGAACTTTAGTAATCTCCCAGTGAAGACAGTAATTTAAGCAAATTTTGCATTAAGAATGAATCATAGTAAGAATTTTCTATTGTGACATTGTAAGATTTTAATGGCCATTTGTTTTAAAGCAAGCCTCTGAAAAGAATTGGTCAAGTGCCAGAAGCTGTTTGTGATGACAAATTGCTCACAAGGAATTGCTTTGAAAGAAAACACTATTTTTTGTTTTTGAAACAAATTTGTGTAAGTACTAGACATATTCCACTATCTGTAAATCATCTTCTCTGACCATAAACTTAAAAGGCCCAATTTTGTCTCTTCTTGTTTGTTCCTTTCAGATCTTTCTAAACCCTCTACTTCTATTCTTTGTGGCGACAAAGAGTTGTCATGTATCATCTTTGCTAGTGAAACATCATTCCTTCGCATGTCCTCATTATGCAAACACGCAATGCTTTGTTGATTGGCTTATGCTGTTTAGTTCTTCAAGCTGCTCATAAACATGTGATTTTTACTTCCCTGGGATCCACACTGATTTACAGAGATAACCAGTGTTAAAATTGTAATTGCCTGTATTTCAAGGACTGTTATTTATAGTATGATCACATGAAATCAATGAGAATACAAATTAATATTGTCCGTTTTCACAAATGAGCACGATCAGTTGCCAATTTTCAAAGAGCCAAACATGTGTCTTCATTTGATGGAACGGTTCCACAGTTATTTTTATGGATTCAAAGGAAAGCAGGGAACTTGGGGAAGGAGAGATTATTTCTTTTTGAGGGCCTTCATTTTGCTTCTGATTTGGTTGCCTTAATCATGTTTGACCCATAAACTTGGACCACCTCCAGGGCCAGATCCGTGCTATGCAGGATTTGATGATTTCACAAATTGGAGGGCCCTCTTTAGGAAAAAAGTTTTAAAAATTATTTTATTTACGCAAAATTTACAGAAATAGGTGACCACTTGAACTCAATCTTAGGGCTCGTTACCCAGCTGCCCAAGGGGCCCATTCCAGGTGCAAGTTCTAGGCCTGAAGATGAACCTTTGTTATTGTCACAGTAAACGTGTCCCTGGACTTATACACACATCACAACTGGAACATGAAGCTGTGATAACCTACCCATCAGAAGCACAGTGTGAGTGATTTGTCTATGATTTATGGAAATCAATTTTATTATTTAGTCATGTCATGTAGAGAAAGCACTGGGGGAAAAATCCATATTGATAGATTGGTAAAAGGATCTTAGCACACGGCAGAGCGCTTTGTGGGATCACCACATGAGAGAGAGAGTGCGAGCGAGCAGAAGTAGGGGAGGGGCAGAGAGAGGGAGACAGAGGATCTGAAGCAGGCTCCGCGATGTCAGCACAGAGCCTGATGTGGGGCTTGAACCCATGAACCTGAGATGAAATCAAGAGTCGGATGCTTAAATGACTGAGCCACCAGGCGCCCCCCCCCCCATTATTAGGGTAATTAAAGGAGAAATTAAAAAGCAGTTAATGTTTAGTTTTGTCATATAAAACTAGTCTAAGGTCTTCAAACTTATTGGCTGTATTACACAACAAACAATTCAATCACCTTTATGGACAGATAAGTAGTAATATAAGGTAGTCTACACCATGGGCAAAGACACAGCAGAGAAAAATCAATGCTGCCCTATCAGAATTGGAGAAATGCTTAAGTCCTATGGAAGTCGGAGATTTCACAGAAACAATGGAATTGTTTTACAGCAAGAAAAAGGATGTGTTTTAAGCAGAAGAAGCTATTCCAATACAGATGGGGGCATCAATTTGGGGCATAGCGGAGGGAAGAGTTTCAGCAAAAGAGGTTCCTGCGAAGGAGACTCATGGATAGCCATTTGAAGAGGCAGACGAAGACCACATTATTATAAGAAAAAGTCTTGAAGGTCGTACCAAAAAAATCTAAATTAAAAAAAAAATTTTTTTTTTTTAACGTTTATTTATTTTTGAGACAGAGAGAGAAAGAGCATGAACGGGAGAGGGGCAGAGAGAGAGGGAGACACAGAATCGGAAGCAGGCTCCAGGCTCTGAGCCATCAGCCCAGAGCCCGATGCGGGGCTCGAACTCACGGACTGCGAGATCGTGACCTGAGCTGAAGTCGGACGCTTAACCGACTGAGCCACCCAGGCGCCCCCCAAAAATCTAAATTTTAATGTCAATGGTCCTCAAAGCTTAGTCTCCAGACCCAGCATCAACCCTACCCCAGAACTGGTTATATACATACACTGTGAGGCCTCATTCCAGTCCTCCTGGATCTGAAACTCTGGGTTGGGGCTCAGTAATGAGTTGTGACAAGCTCTGTAGGAGATTCTGATGCTCACTGGAGGACCAGTGTTCTACGTTACAGTCAGCCACAGAAGATTTCCAAAAGGAAAGGAATGCTCTAAAGTGGCGGTTCTGGAAGATTAAGCTGGCAACTATGGGTTAGACAGATTGGATAGAGAAGGGATGGAAGGCAGGAAAGTCTATTTTTTCAACCTAATGTCTCAATCAGCATAATATATATGAATTATGATGCCTGCTGCTGAATTCCAAAGCTGTTCTTTGTCAGGGTGTTAGCATCTTCATTTTATGCTACAGTGTATTAGACGGTGGCAATATACTTAGTGAGTCTGCTTTAAGTTTTTTAACGATCAATTAAATGCTTTCATTTTATTAAAGTGAATGCTAATTTAATGACTTGTAGCCAGTAAAAATTCAGCAACCTTGTAAATACACATTGGCCAGGTCGAGGACCATTTTTTTTAGAATGAATCTTGGTGTGCTAAAGGAGCTTTAAAAGAGACACTCCCTCCGAGACACAATAACTTCAAAAAAATATACATGTGAATTTGTAGTCATGCAGGTTATTTAAGAGAGAGGATGGGTGGCCTGGGTGGCTCAGTGGGTTAAGCATCTGACTCTCCATTTTGGGTCAGATCATGGTCTCAGGGTCATAAGATCAAGCCACCCATGCCACTCTGACAGTGGGGAGCCTGCTTGGGATTCTCTCCCTTCCCCTCTGACCCTGTCCCATGTGCGCGCATGCACGCTTTCTCTCTCCAAATAAACTTTGAAAAAACAGAGAGAGAAAGGAAGAGGGTGGAGGAGGGGAATGTAGAGGAGGGACAGAATGGTATTCTGAGCGGTAGACGTGAGGGAGGAGAAGAGTATGTATAAAAAGGGAAGAAGAAAAAGAAAGGGGAGAAAAGCAGCATGACGGTATAAAATAATGTGCCTCAAAAGTCAGTCCAATCTGTCAGTGGTTAGGTCTCAGTGAATCAGCAGAGCAGGGAAGCAGCGGGGCTCTAAGCACTTGGTAATGAGTACCACCTATGACAGCCTAGCTGTAAAGAACTTACGCTCCTGTGCCTCGGGGCAAAAGAAAAAAAAAAATGACTGTAATGCTGCTGGACGGCTGCCCTTTAAGTGTTTTCTTAAGTTTGAAATCTTGGCACTTTTTTATATACCCATCCGTAGAAAACCTGCTGTGTGAGAAACACGCAGAAAATGTACTTATGGAACCCCATGTGTGAAGCGAGATTGTTTACATAAGGCTTACACAATTTGAGAATAACGCAATTTGACAGAAGAGACAGGTTGATGAAATGTCTGTGGTGTCTTTTTTTTTTTTTTTTTTTTGCATAGAGTTGAGCGGGTAGAATATAACCATGGGAAAGCCAAAAGCTGGCCCCGATTTCTGGCTCTGGCACTGACATCCTGTATGATTCAGGACAAGAGACATGGCTCCAACTCCACTCTCATTACGGAGCAGGACCTGGGGGCAGAGGGGTGCGTGGGTTTGCACAGGGCTCAGGCATTCTTATTTTTCATCAGATTAGAAGGTTGTTCGGTTGACGTCTAAGCCACATGTGCCACTGCCCATCTCCCCGCAGATCAGGCTGTGAAAAGAGAGCTTTTCATCAAGACCAAACCTCGAATACTGTTAATGCTCGAACAGCTTCGGACAGCTGGTCACGGGAGCAGGGGAAAGGCCTGGGAGAGTGTGATAAGTAAGGTTTGGAAATTGGTCGGAACCTGGCATAAGTGCCCCAAAGCATTAGGCAAGCTGCAAGGAAGGTGGCTCCAGGAGCCACCGAAGAGGCACAGAATCAGACCACATTATGGGGGTTCCGTGTAAAATCAAAGCGTGGGGCAGTCAGGGACCAGATGCTAGGGTAGGGAATAGTAACACTCACTAACGTGTACCCAGAGCTCACCTTGCGATCTTAGCACTTTGGAGGAATTAAGTCATTGATCCTTAAAAACCTCCTAAGGGGTGGTAGATGCCTATCACGCCCATTTTACAGATGAAAGGACTGAGGCTCACAGAGGTTAAGATGACATCACTAGGCAGCCACTCAGAGTCTGGGCATGCTTGAATTTCACAGGAGTAGAAAAAAAATGGAGGTGGTAGGATGTGTGTAAATCAGAAATAATGTCCCAGTCACAGAATGGAAAGGCTTACAGCAGAGCCGATGGCCCCCACCCCGTGCCCCAGAAAGCGGCTGCATGAATCTATTCTACTCTTCCCAGCCCATTCCGATGTCTGGATGCTCAGCCAGCCCCCAGGACTCGGGATCAGTGGCCTCTGGGCAAGGACAGGTGAGTGGGCTTGGTCGTATTACAAAACCACGGCTTCAACTAACAACCTCTGTGTTTACGTAATAGAAACGTTGTGCAATTATGTAGCTCCTACCGACCACGGAGTCATCCAAACTGGGTAATTCAACTCTCAGACACGGACCACTCACCGTGGGAAGGGGCGAGGACGTTCACTGCACAATTCAGAGGAAAACCTTCACTCTTGCATGCACGCAACTCGGAGCGAAATGCAATGGGCAGATAACATACTTGTTGGGATTCTTTTGGCTAAACCGTATTTAAGGAGAGCACATCGGTGGACAATTTTGAAAAATAACACTAGAGCACTCTGCCAATTCTCACAACACTTAACAGTGATATTACAAGTAAATACGCTTCACTTTCCAGAAAGAATATGACCTGCGAGGATTATGCCTTGGGCACTCATTTTTCTGTTGAGCGGTTTCTTCGGAGCAACGTCAGTTGCTTTTCAAACGAATGTCTTGTTAGTTTCCTGTTGCCTCCACGTGAGAGAAGAAATTTCAGAGCTTCACAAGTGAACTTTAAAAAAAATATCCTCAAACTTTGGATCAATCATGAACCATCACATAAGCTCTGGGGAGCAGAACTCCTGAATTGGCTAGAGCCATTAAATCATGGAATTATAGAAGTGGAATCACATACTTAGAGGTTTTTATTTTACAGATGAGGAACTAGACCTCATATGTGTCTCAAAAGCTCACAAAGCTGGGAAGCCACTAAGATGAGTCTATTCTCTCCACTGTCCTCTGCTCTCTTGCTGTGCTAACCACTAGAATGAAAATTTTTTGCAAATGTTTCTGGCATTGTCTCCCCCCCCCCCCCCCCCCCCGCCCCCGCACAGATGAAACAAACGTCACTATTCCACTTTACTATTTAAAGATACATGGAAGGGGCGCCTGGGTGGCTCAATCGGTTAAGCATCTGACTCTTGATTTAGGCTCAGGTCATGATCTCACAGCTTATGAGTTCAAGCCCCGCATCGGGCTCTGCGCTGACAACTCAGAGCCTGCTTCGGATTCTCTCTCTCCTCCTCTCTCTGTCCCTCCCCAGTTTGCGCGTGTGCGTGGGCCCGCGCTCTCTCTCTTTCAAAAAAATAAACTTAAAAAAAAAATACACGGGAAACCAGAGAATTGCAGGCAAGGACTTGAAGAGATATTCGGAGACCCATGTTCATAGCAGCATTGTTCACAACACCCAAAGCTGAAAATGGGTAAGGGATAAACAAATGTGGTCCGCACATGTGGTGGAATATTACTCAGCATAAAAAGGAAGGAAACCCTACCGCATGCTATGACAGGAATGAACTTTGAGGACATTACGTTAGATGGAAGAAGCCAGGCGCAAAAGGATGAATGCTGTCTGATTCAACTCACGCGAGGTTCCGAAAGGAACAGGTTCCCAGAGACAGAAAGCAAGATGGTATTCCAGGGGCTGGGGGGAAGAGAGAATGGGGAGTTATTGGTTAATGGGCACAGAGTCACAGCGGGAGAAGATGTAGTCCTAGCGGTAGATCGTGGTGAGGGTTGCAAATCCATGTGAACCTATTAATGCTACTGAATTATACACTTAGAAACGGTTAACACGGTGGGGGTGCCTGGGTGGCTCAGTCACTTGAACGGCCGACTCTTGATTTCGGCTCAGGTTATGATCCCAGTGTTGTGGGATCGAGCCTCAAGATGAGCTCCACTCTGAGCATGGAGCCTGCCTAAGATTCCCCGCCCCCCCCCACCTCTCTCTCTCTCTCTCTCCCTCTGCCCCCTCTCCTGCTCTCACTCTCATTCTCTCTCTCAAAAAAAAAAAAAAGAAAGAAAGAAAAGGTTAAGATGGTAAATTTTACATTGTGCATGTTTAGCCCCAATTCAAAATAATTTACATAAAAACTAAAAAATACATGGAAAAACGGAGTTATCTTTGCTCTGTGTGAAAAGACGGACCAGGCTCTTATGATCGCGCCATTGTTTCATCCTTTAAAAAACTCTGCTTGGGGCGCCTGGGTGGCTCAGTCGGTTGGGCGTCCGACTTCGGCTCAGGTCATGATCTCACGGTTCGTGAGTTCGAGCCCCGCGTCGGGCTCTGTGCTGACCGCTCAGAGCCTGGAGCCTGTTTCAGATTCTGTGTCTCCCTCTCTCTCTCTGACCCTCCCGCATTCATGCTCTGTCTCTCTCTGTCTCAAAAATAAATACACGTTAAAAAAAAAAATTAAAAAATTAAAAATAAAAAACTGCTTGATTTGCCCTTTCACATATTGACTTCGCTGAAGTGATACTTTCAGCTTCTCAAACTTACCTAGAAATAAATTGCGGATATGTGCTTGATCCACGTAAGCAGTTTACGTGATAGATTTATCAAATCATTTTGATAAAGGGGAAAAGATCAGGAGTGCCTTTATTCCAGGGGATGGACAGCAGAGAAGTTTAAGTACCGAAGGCACTGGAACC
Organism: Puma concolor; assembly: GCF_028749965.1. Lineage (NCBI taxonomy): Eukaryota > Metazoa > Chordata > Mammalia > Carnivora > Felidae > Puma > Puma concolor. The sequence goes on along the minus strand of NC_141667.1, from coordinate 138,110,971 downwards.
TTCTTCTCCCCAGAGCTGCATGTGAGTACTCTCACGGCATGTGTGCATTTTGGACGGACGTGTTCAGCACCCTTTTGAACAAAGATTCAAGGAATAACCTGGCATATTCTGGGTTGTTCCACTCATAAATCAATAGTTAGAAATTCTACCAAGAAAGCTGGAGGCATAGATCTAAGAATGAGAACTAAGAATTAGAACTCTGGATAAGAAAACACTCCATTTTAGGGGCACCTAGCTGGCTCGGTTGGCTCAGCGTCTGGCTTTTGATTTTGGCTCCGATCTTGATCCTAGGGTTGTGGGATTGAGCCCCACAGAGGGCTCTGAGCTGAATGTGGAGCCTGCTTAAGATTCTCCCTCTCTCTTTCTCTCACCCTCTGCCCCTCTCCCCTGCTTGTGCTCTCTCTTCCTAAAATACAAACAAAAAAGAAAAGAGAAGAAAAGAAAACAATCCATTATTATAGGCTGCTTGAATCTGGCAAAGTATAGCATGATGCCTACAGATTAAAGGATATGATTTGATTCTCTACAAAGAAATGAGGGCACTATATACCTTAAACTGTACATGTAAGCCATTGTGTCCATTTATTTAAGAAATGGTATAATCTTTGCCTAGGCTTACTTCAGGGGTTGTTGTAATTAGCAAATTATCATTTTTATTTTGAATGGGAACATGTTATATGAGAGCAAAGTACTTCTGTCATTCTGTCGAATGGAGATTTTCTGACGATTAATGATTTTAAAAACCATTTTACGGAGGTACCTTTTAAATTCAGCTTTTCACAATATGCTAATACAGGGTTAAGCTCTATCGGTTCTGTTTTCAGCTGTTTAAAACTTATGACATATCTGAAGGGTGAATTTGGCATTAAACCAACATTTTCCTATTGTCAGCTCTGCGGAGTCAATATATCATAGTCCCAGAAGAGAAGGTTGGTTCCTCCTTGCCTCCACGGTCATTAACAAAGCTGACAGCAAAGCCCTAATTCCAGAACTGTTCCCGTGTTATCGATGTGTAAAGCAGAAAGGACTGAGCCTGATTGTCAGATGTCAGGCCGGGTTTCCGTTATTGAGAAGTAAACGCCTGCGCAGTTTGGTTGTAAAGAAGGGTCCGACTGATCAGAACGTTGCACCTCAGAAAAAAATGTATAAGAAAAATGCAATTATGGTGCCTTTTCAGAACTTTTTTTTTTCTTAACACAAAAAGGAAAAAACAGGGGCGCCTGCGTGGCTCAGTCAGTTGAGCGTCCGACTTCAGCTCAGGTCATGATCTCACGGTTCGTGAGTTTGAGCCCCGCGTCAGGCTCTGGGCTGATGGCTCGGAGCCTGGAGCCTGCTTCCCTCCCTCTCTCTCTGCCCCTCCCCCATTCATGCTCTGTCTCTCTCTGTCCCAAAAATAAATAAACATTAAAAAAAATTTAAAAAAAAAGGAAAAAACAAAAGTTTATTTAATTAGTGAATGTGTTTTTTGAGAGACAGAGACAGAGACAGAGAGAGGGAAAGCAGGGGAGGGGCAGAGAGAGACAGGGAGAGAGAGAATCCCAAGCACGCTCCATGCTGTCAGTGCAAAGCCCCGCGTGGGACTTGATCCCACACACCATGAGATCATCACCCGACCGGACATCAAGAGTTGGATGCTTCACCATCGGAGCCACCCAGGTGTCCCCATGGAGAAAATGAAAGTTTAAATAAAAACAAGGGTGCTTGAGGGACAAACAAAAAACGAAGGGAGGTTTAATACACCAAGAATTACATTTTAGTCTTTTTTCATCGTTTGAGGAAAAGAAACACAACATCCCTCACAATTGTTACACGGCTAAAGGCATCGTGAGCTATTTTTAGGTTCATCTTCTCTGGGTTTGTGGCTACTTCGGGGCAGACAGACAGATTCGAGTTCTTTCCTCCAGTTCCAAAGTGAGACAAGCAAGTATCCCAATGGTATGGTCTTCCAGATAGGGTTTGAGGACTGTTATTGGTGGACTCATAGATTTTTCTCTAAAAGGCTTTTAGGATTTCTCCATTATGATCCTCTTTATCCCTCCGGACCGCTAGGAGGAAGTGGCTATCGGTTGCTCACCCACTCTCGGTTCCCCAACTTCCTTCCAAATAGAACTCTAATTTTGTTAGGGGAAAAACAATTTGCCCTGCTGACAAACTTTGCATCTTTCTTCTTCTTCATCTATTACCTCCTCACCATCAATTTCTCCACCCTCCCCCACCAAAACCCCGCCCACACGCGCGCGCGCGCGCACACACACACTCTGTAGCCAGAGGGGGCCACAGCATCGTTCAGGTCACCCATGTGGAAGTGGAAATTGCTGAGTACAGCTTCCAGGCAAACCGTTCGGAAAGGAAAGTGATCTAGGGGCGCTTGGGTGGTTCGGTTGGTTAGGTATCCGACCTCGGCTCAGGTCCTGATCTCTCCGGTTCGTGAGTTCAAGCCCCGCGTTGGGCGGGCTCTGGGCTGACAGCTCAGAGTCTGGAGGCTGCTTTGGATTCTGGGTCTCCCTCTCTCTTTCTCTGCCCCTCCCCTGCTTGTGCTCTCTCTCTCAAAAATGAATGAACACTAAAAAAAAAAAAAAAAAAAAAAAAATTAAAAAGAAAAAAAAAAAGAAGAAAGGAACGTGACGTAGCTGTAGCTGCCCATTGCCCCCTCCTTCCTGTTTGAAATACGGCATGAAGGCGCGCCTGGGTGGCGCAGTCGGTTGAGCGTCCGACTTCAGCCAGGTCACGATCTCGCGGTCCGTGAGTTCGAGCCCCGCGTCGGGCTCTGGGCTGATGGCTCGGAGCCTGGAGCCTGTTTCCGATTCTGTGTCTCCCTCTCTCTCTGCCCCTCCCCCGTTCATGCTCTGTCTCTCTCTGTCCCAAAAATAAATAAAACGTTGAAAAAAATTAAAAAAAAAAATCATTATGAAATACGGCATGAAGTTGGAGTGAAGCAGTCATGAGGGCACCCCGAGCGCAGGCTGAGCAGAAATACAAAATACAAACACACAAAAAGCGTGGAGTATCAGCTCTGGGCAGCTCCCCTCTAGACTCCTGGTTACATGAAAATCGTAAAAATAATGATCATCCTACCCCACATTTGTTTCAGCTTTTTCTTTTCAGCTTCCTGTTGCTTATAGACAAGTTTCCTTCTTAGTCACAGGAATATTTGAGAGCGGAAAATTCAAAAGCAAAATACACCAGAGTCTTTAATGAATGGCATTTCCCTAGGCTAACTTGCCTAATTATGAGGATGTTTAGTTAATATACAAATTATGAAGCTTGAAATAATTGGCTCTGATCAGCATCCTCATTATTATCATTAAAGAGATTTTTATTCAGAACTCATTTGCATGAGGAAGCTCGCTCAGCTATTTACCTGGTGAATGGTTTTCCATGTTGGTAGCCTCTCTCAGGCTTGGAAATCATTGAGAAGAGTCTGCAGGCTTCGGGATGATTTCGGCAAGGGTCGAGTCCCACAGATGAGTAACCTTCTCGGAGGAGAATCACAGCATGCTGACACTGTTTCCATGGAAGTTGTTACAAATGATCTTTTAACAAAGACTAGTTATTATGAGTTGGATATGATTTCATATCTTTGTATATTAAAGCAAATGCAAGCCTGTCACATCATCACACGGTTTGTGACAATGTCATTCTCATCCCGATTCCTAGACGCTTTCTTGAGCGGGACAGAAAATGATGGTGTTCCACTGATCAAGCTGGGAATTTCTTCTCACTCTGGGCATGCCCACGGGTGTTTCACATGGCGAATACGGTCTGTTCTGTTTCTTGAAACAGGGGGGGAAAAAGCTGAGGACTGCTTTATACACAAAGAACAAAACTCCCTAACGAGTACCTTCAGGAGTAGAAACTAGGCAGCAGTCGGGAACTCTGTTCTACTTATTTTCAGCGGGCATGGTTGGGGGCGGGTTACTAACCCTTCAGGGACAGATCATTATCTCAAGGGCAAGGGCTTGGAGCTTTTTATGTTTACCAGAAGTGGCGTGAAATAAAAAGTTGAGAAACACTCCCGAAGAGCCTTTGTACAATATGTCTTTCTTGGCTTATGTCCAGTCCAGGGACTTGGCTGGGGTGGCCTGAATCTTCACTGAATTGAGAAATTTCATGAGGCTGTATTCAGGCCCAGGGGGGAGCGAGCGCAGTGATTGTCTTTCTGGCCTTTGGGCATGGCTCCCCTTGTCCCACTGCTATCCCCTTACCCTTTTGCTGACTAGGGCACTTAAGTTGAAATCATTCCCATTAGATTGTGTAAACAACCTTGATCCACCCCTCTGCGATGTCAGAACATCCTAGGCACTGTATCGATCTATTTCTGGGGCACCTGGGTGGATCAGCTGGTTGAGCATCTGAGTCGATTTTGGCGCAGGTCATGATCTCAGAGTCGTGGGATCGAGCCCCATGTTGGGCTCTGCATGGAGTATGAAGCCTGCTTAAGATTCTCTCTCTCTCTCTCTCTCTCTCTCTCCCTCTCTGTCCCCCTCTCCTCTACTTGGGCTCTCTCTTCCCATCTGAATTAGCTGGGATTAGCTTTTTCTACAAATACTGGCGAGCCCTCAAATAGCAGTGACTTAAATAATATAAAAGTTAAATTCTCTTCTAAGTAAGGTAAACCTGAAGTAGTCAGTCCAAGGCTGACATGGTTCCTTCTAGTTTTCTGCCCAGGAAGGCTCTACGTTTTCATATGCTGTATGGTAGGACGAGGAAGACGGGAAAGAAGCTTGCTTGCCTTGCAAGGACACTTTCCGTGCATACCATACAACGTGTGGCTTTTGTATCATTGGCCAGAATGTCCTTGCATGTTCACATCCGACTACGAGGGAGGCTGAAAAATAGAGTTCTATATCTGAGTTCTTGGATATACTCTGATCAAGTCAGGACTCAGTCACCGAATAAGGGGAGAAACTATTGGGACGCGTTCATTGTTGTCGCTGCCATTTGCAAATAACTGTAATTGTGGGGACAGCTATTTGTAAATGCACTGATTTCAGCATATGGGCTGTAACCCTTGTCCCACTTAGCATCTGAAATGCTTTGTCCGCTTCCAAGGGATTTATGGAAGCCAGATGGTGGCCAGCTACCAGCCATAGGGGTTTAAGTTTTCTCCACTGCTTTTGTTTATCTTGATTCTATAGATGACAGGGCTCTAATTTATCTTTTTTGCTCCCAAGCCCCCTTCCATTTAGTGAAATTGCTGTGTAGACAGGATACACGTCTCCTCCTGGCATGTTGGATGCTTGATTATTTCAGAAGACGATCAGGGTGCTCTTCAAACGTAGATTCCCTTGCAGGACACATTCCGGGAGCTCGATCATGACGTGTATTAAAAAGCTTTGGTTTCCAGAGGAAGAAGTGAAATAAAGGCACACCGGGAAAATGTGGTAAAAAGCTTCTAAACTCTCCTGGTTGGATAAAGAATGCCAACCTAGGGATTATCGGTGGCAACTACTAGGCAGAGGAGACCCTTTTGTTTCAGAGAGAGTGATGACATTCTCTTGCTGCTCACTCAGAATTCAAGAATTCAAGAGCATCTCCCCGTGTGCCCCTACAGGGGCCCGTCAGTGAGAAGCTGTAACAGGCCAAGCAGTTGGACTATTTCATTCCAGATTTCCTGAGTTTTCCTAAGAGCAGATTTTGGTATGTAAAATATTTATTAGATGCAGTTCTATTCCTAGAAGGGCCAGGATTTCAAGAATAGATTAAGATATGAAGGAGTGATAATTCTGAAAATAAAGGGAATACATATACCCATCAAGAAAATAACGAAAAAATTCTTTTCTGATTCAGTCAACTACTGAGAGAATCGTAATGGTGTAGCCTGCCTGTTCTGGACATTTTGGGTAGAATGTTCACTGGGATGGGGCTTTAGGCGATTCAGCTGTCCTAAAGGATAATGATTTCGGGGCGCCTGGGTGGCTCAGTCAGTTGAGCGTCGGACTTTGTCTCAGGTCATGATCTCACACTCTGTGAGTTTGAGCCCCATGTCGAGCTCTGTGCTGACGGTTCAGAGCCCGCAGCCTGCTTCAGATTCTGCGTCTCCCTCTCTCTCTGCCCTTCCCCCACTCACATTCTGTCTGTCTGTCTCTTTTAAAAATAAACATTAAAAAAAAGATTATGAGTCTTTGTATTTTATTGTTAAGTCCATGAGACTGAAGGCACCACATTGGCACTAGAATAGAGATATGTTTTAACAACTGCTCAACAATTCCCATATGGCTCTCTTCAGTTCACCTCAATTCAGTTCACTGCCATAAATCAATGGAATTTAATTCGATGAAACACTAACCGGTTCTGCAGAGGGGGTACAAAAAGAGACCATTTTGTTTAGGAAGCACACGTCAATGCATGTAAGAGGAAAACGTAAGACAGGCCGTGTCTTAATGCCCGAATGTTTGCAACAGGACATCATTTTTAATAGGGCAGAGAGAAAGGGAGAGAGAGAGTTCCAAGCAGGCTCCACGCTGTCAGCACAGAGCTGGACTCGGGGCTCTAATCCCACGAACTGTGAGATCACGACCTGAGCTGCGATCAGGACTCGATGCTCAACCGACTGAACATCCCAGATCAGGCATCCCAGATCTCATTATTTTTAATCCCTCCTGCTGAATCGACTGTAAATCTCTGCACACAGACCCCAAACTTATGTGGTGAATCGACTGAAATGTAAGAGGGGTGTTAATTACATCAGCGTGCTCTTGATGAGTGTCAGCTGGTACCTGGTTCTTGGGTGCTAAATGTCAAGGAGAGGCACTCACAGAGAACAGAGTTAATTTAGGGCTGAATGCTAGTTACAATCTGGCCTGTACCCTCCTTCCCCCCTGGTTAAGATGTGTGCTTCGTGAAGCCGGTTACATTTGTTTCCGAACCTGTTTAAGCAAGTTGTAATTGCTACTGTAATTATAAAACCTAATTAAAATGTACATGAACCAATAAAATACGAAGTTGGAAAGAGACTTGTTATTTCAGTGAAAACTAAGCTGAAAGTGGTGAAAATCGTACAGATGAGGCGGTTGAACAGGTATGGTGGGGACAACTGTGCATATTATGGGGAGGAGATCCTAGAAATCTAGAAGCGATTTGCATTTAGATTGCTTCATAAATGTGTTTAAGTTCCTCCTACAGAAAAGCAGGTGAAGCACTCGGGGTGTGATTTAAGTAAGAAAGCCCGCGTAGGGGTGCCTGGGTGGCTCAGGCAGTTGAGCAAAGGATTCTTGATTTTGGCTCAGGTCACATCTCCTGACTCCTGGGTTTGGGCCTGCACTGACCGAAGCCTGCTTGGGAGTCTGGCTCCTTTTCTCTCTGCCCCTCCCCCACTCACACTCTGTCGTTCTGTCTCAAAAATAAATAAACACTCAAATAAAAAACAAAAAACAACGGGGTTCCTGGGTGGCTCAGTCGGTTAAGCAGCCGACTTCGGCTCAGGTCATGATCTCGCGGTCCGTGAGTTCGAGTCCCGTGTCAGGCTCTGCTGACAGCTCGGAGCCTGGAGCCTGTTTCAGATTCTGTGTCTCCCTCTCTCTGACCCTCCTCCGTTCATGCTCTGTCTCTCCCTGTCTCAAAAACGAATGAATCGGGGCGCCTGGGTGGCGCAGTCGGGTAAGCGTCCGACTTCAGCCGGGTCACGATCTCGCGGTCCATGAGTTCGAGCCCCGCATCAGGCTCTGGGCTGATGGCTCGGAGCCTGGAGCCTGTTTCCGATTCTGTGTCTCCCTCTCTCTCTGCCCCTCCCCCGTTCATGCTCTGTCTCTCTCTGTCCCAAAAATAAATAAAAAACGTTGAAAAAAAAATTAAAAAAAAAAATGAATAAACGTTAAAAAAATTAAAAAAAAAAACCCAAAAAAACAAAAAACAAAAACCAACAAACCAGTGTTGAGGTCCCTGATCTCCGTCCCACGTGTTTTCTTTTCTTTTTTTATTTTATTTTATTTTATTTTAATTTTAAAATATCTTTTATCAGTCCCACTTTTTTTTTTTTCTTAATTTATTTTTTAGAGAGAGGGAGAGAGAGAGACAATCCCAGCCAGGCTCTCCACCATCCACACAGAGCCCGATGCAGGGCTTAAACACACAAACCATGGGATCATGACCTGAGCTGAAGTCAGAGGCTTAACTGAGCCACAGAGACGCAGAGAATGTTAGGTAAAAGCATTATAATTCATTTGTGACATGGTTTAGTTAATTTTTATCATAAACAATGACATGAAAATTTTTTTTCCGAGGTTTACTCATTTATTTTCTATCCATTCATTCATTCGCCTGTTATTCAACAAAGACATATGCACAGGGCAAAGCTCTATGGTATGAATTACATATAGGTTGATAGATGCAAACAAATGACCTAGGGCTTTCTGCTTTAGATGTGGCTAGACTGTTCTAGAGCAGCATTTCCAACCCTGCCCTTATAGTGGAGTCCCCTCTTAGAAGTTGTGAAAAATACTCATGCCTGGGCTCTGCCCCCATAGACTCTGATTCAATTTGTTGAGGGTCGGGTCTGGGCATAGGGCTTTTCGAAAAGCTCACCACCCAGGGCCAAGACTGCATCGTCTGTGGGCACCTTTGAGACACTGGCCATTTACTCACTTCCTCTAAACACACATGAATGGACTGTGGTATAAATCCAAACTACAACCGAGTCATCTTGAGGAGGGACTTTGTATGCTCTCATGGCCAAAAAGTAGGTGACGGTGCTGAACAATGATACTTTAAACCGAACACCTGCCTGACAATAGACAAGTCTGAAGGCGTCAGGAGCGGGAACTTGCTGACTGGCGCTAGAACAATGTTATGTCCCTCCCAACCGACTTTCTCCGACTGAACTGTGTAAGGGGCAGATGTTTTTCATTGGATCTTACCAAGAAAATGCAGGGCAATAATCAGGAGCCCTGACGAGAGTTGGTTTCATAGAGCATGTCTATGTGGAGAACATCTTCTCCCTTCTCACCGCCTTCCTCTCCCTCTCCCTCTGGACACCTGCGCTATTTTGCATGTCGGAGACTCTGTTGTTCTGATGATGCTTTCATCCTTTTGCCCGCCCCCTTGTTCTCCTTGCCTGAGTTGGAGGCACCTGTGCTTCCAGATATATCCTAAAGCCGCAGTGTTGTCGGTCTGTGGCTCAGCACACCAAACTCTCTGCCGTGTCAGGATTTCCTGTTCCCTCTCCTCGCCTTTTCCTCATCGTGCTAGCCAGCGAGCTCCCGATCTTCATAGGTTTGCGGGGAACAATGTAACGAGGAAACCGCAGACCTCTGGGCAAGCGGGGAGGGGCTGGAAACTGACTTCAGTCACCAGCGGCCAGTGACTTCATCAATCACGACTGTGTGATGAAACCTCCATAAAACCCCCAAAATGGCAGGATTCAGAGAACTTCTGGGTTGGTGAGCACTCAGAGAACACGGACACTCCTTGCCCTTTGCCCGTCCATTGCCTTGCGTGTCTCTCCCACCTGGCTATTCCTGGGAGAGGCCCTAACAATTTCACACCTGATCTTAGCCAAACAGCCGAGAAGCGATTCTAACAATTTCCCTGTCCCAAGGAGGGGATCGCTGGAACCTCCGATCTGCAACTCTGACAACCTGCCCTTGGCGACCGGCATCCTGTAGGACTGAGCCCTTGACTTCCGGGCCGTGATGCTGTTATCTCCAGGGAGACAGTGTCCAGATCGGAGTGCATTTTAGGACACCCAGCTGGCGGCCGAGAGTCGCTCGGTGTGGAGGAAAACCCCACGTGTCAGAATTGGGGGCCGGAATCATTAGCTATTAATACAGATACTATGAAAGCGTTCACTTGTGGTAATATATATATTTTTTTCCTGATGAGAATAAAATGAAACGTTGCTTGACGTGCCACTCCCCAGCACCGCCTCAAAATGTCCCAGATTTCTCTTAGACATTTTTTTATGTGGGCGCGCTATAAAATTTGAGAGATGAAACTGAGAACCCCAGCAACCGCTGGGCTCCGTGTTCCTGAGGGGGGTCAGTCACAGTGCCGGTGATGTCACTCCCACCACCTCTGCAGAGATCGGTGCGGTTCCAGTCAGGGACGCGTATGGTAGCAATTTGCATCATGCTGAGCTATCCGAAACTTCTCTAATGTGTCCTTCCCCCCCCCTCCCCCATCAGCTCACTTCTAAAGTCTCGCGGCCCCCACGCTTGTTTTAAACTTCTCTCTCACTGAAGTCTGGGTCCCCGGAGAAAAGGAGGCACTCCCCAATCGAAGATTCCTGAGTGCTGCCCGCACCAGCTCTTTCTTTGGAAAGCGGTTTGGGATGTTGACTCATAAAGAGCACAAAAATAAAAATAAAAACCACTGCTGTTCCCGTCCACTGTATTCACAAAGGGGAATGGTACTGTTGCCTGACATACTGAATATTCATCAAAATTATGAGTAAAGGGCAATGCTGATCAGTTCGGAGCTCCGGCCCCTCTCTGTGGGTCTCAATGCTGACAATTTTTCCAATGGCTTTTACGACATGGCACCTTCATGAATTTCGGGAATAGGAGTTTGTGTGGTCGTCCCTTTTGACACATATCCCAGTGTCCCCGTGTATAGACCGAAAGGCTTAGCAGCGTGCTTGTTAACACATTCTTCCCAGTAATGGTAAAAACCATGTGGTTTGACTAAACGTGGATGAAGCTGTGCTTTTAAGGGTCCTCAGCCACGCTACCTCATGGACTGCATGGCCAGGCTCAGTATGAGGGTGAGAAACAGCGATAGCTACCATTGGTAAAGGTGACAAAGAATGCAGGGACAGTGGTAAGGATTCAAGTCAGTAACTGGAGTTGGATGAGATCTCAGAAGGTTAAAGACAAAAAGCACCAAAAGGGAATACATGGCAGGCTCACTGGGCATATGTGCCAAAAACAGAACATGCTGCCTTCTAGGTCATGGTTTGAGTCCTGCCCAGCCCCTACCCCCACCCCGCCCCAGGTCATCGGCATTATCTCCATCGTTGTCATTATCACTGAATTTCTCTCAAACCCAGAGAAGGGCTGTTGAGCAGGTGCGTCCATGCCTCGGATTGCTCTATACCCTGAGTTATTTAGAGCTTGTTAACGGTGTCATCCGGCTTTTAATTGGTCAGCTGTCAAAAAACGTGGAAAATACTGAATCATCTCCCCGAGCGAAATTGGGGCTTCTGAGCTTGAGGCACATCCTACTGGGAAACAGTGGGGCTGGGACGAGTCAAAGGCCTCCCTCAATCCACTTACAGGTCTTCATGTCATCAGGGCGACTCACCTGTCACTGTCCATATGGTGCCCGAGGCAAAGGGTTAGTGCTGCTGATGGTGACATAGCCTACAGCGGTGGCTGCAGCAATTAGCTGGGAGTCACATTGTATTTGCAGTTTGTTTGGATGGACGGATGGACAGATGGATGGATGGATGGATGGAAGGAAGAAGCTGCGGGTCAACATCAGTTTTTTGGTCAGACTTGGCAGATAAAGAAAGAAAAATATGACCACAACTCTTATTTAAATTTCAGCTATTATAAGGGCGCCTGGGGGAGGGGGGCTCAGTCGGTTGAGCGTCCGACTTCCGCACACATCACGATCTCACGGTTCGTGGGTTCAAGCCCCACGTCGGGCTCTGCGCTGACAGCTCAGAGCCTGGAGCCTGCTTCGGACTCTGTGTCTCCCTCTCTCTCTGCCCCTCCCATGCTCATGTTCTCTCTCTGTCTCTCAATAATAAATAAATGTTAAAAAAATAAAAATAAATAAATTCAAGCTATTATATAATCTTCACTCTATGCGCCCTAGAATCCGTCCTTCTGTTTCTCAAGTCTTTCCTCCATAGAACTACATCCTGGAATCATAGACCACGTGAGCCTTACTCTCCTCTGCATTGCCATGCACTGTCTGCATCAGGCTTCCTCCAGCACTAGCAGGCATAGGGACAGAAGAGGAAAGAATGATAAAGGGAATCCAGGAAAGTGATTTAAGGACGATCTTAAAAAAATGAACTCAGGGGCACCCGGGTGGCTCAAGAGGTTAAGCATCTGACTCTTGATTTAGGCTCAGGTCACGATCTCCTCTGTTTGTGAGATTGAGGCCCTTGTCGAGCTCTGCGCTGACAGTGTAGAGCCTGCATGGGATTCTCTATCTCCCTCTCTCTCTGCCCCTCTCCTGCTTGTGCATGCATGTGTGCATACTGGCTGTCTCTCTCAAAATAAACATTAAAAAAAATGAACTCAAATAATGGGTAGAGGTAAAAGAGTAACGAAAAAAAATAGAAAGTGTACTGAAAGTAGTAACATAAAGAAAATTTACAGAACAGAGAATGATACAGCAAAGCCCCAGAAGGTCTTAAAAGACGCAGAAAGGAAAAGGGAGAGATAGTACATCCAAATGCAAGGCATTATAACGGATGTCCCAGCCACTCCATTTCTGGTTATCATCCCAAAAGAAGGGAAACACGTCCACACAAATGTTCAAAGCAGCATTATTCATAATAACCCAAATCCAGAAATGACTCAAATAATCATCAACTGACAAATGGGTAAACAAAATATGGTATATCCATAGAATAGAATATTATACTCAATGATGAAATGGAGTAGGTATTGATCTACACAACAATAGGATGAATACTGAAAACAAAGCATCATGCTAAGTGAATGAATGTTGTATTTGTATTTGTTGTGTTTTATACTTATGATGTTCATGTGACATGTCCAGAATACTCAAATCCATAGAGACTGAAGGTAGGTTGGTAGACTAGAGCTGGGATAGAGAATGGAATAGGGAATAACCCTTCAGGGGTATGGGATTTCTTCGTGGGGGTGGTGAAAATGTTCTCAAAGTAGACAGTGGTGGTGATTATACAACTCTGACAATAGTAAAGACCACTGAAATTCACACTTGAAAATGGTGAATTTTATGGCATGTGAATTATATCTCAATAAGGCTGCTATTTTTTTTAAGTTTATTTATGTTTTGATTTTGAGAGAGTGCGCACACATAGGTTCACGTGAATGGGGGAGGGGCAGAGAGCAAGGGAGAGAGAAAACCCCAAGTACGTTCCATTCTGTCAGTGCAGAGCTCACCGTGGGTCTTGAACCTACAAACCATGAGATGGTGACCTGAGCCAAGATCAGAAGTCCGATGCTTAACCGACTGAGCCACCCAGGCGCTCTTCAATAAAGCTGTTATTACATAAAACCCATTATATTATTTCTCTTCAAGTTTCCAAGGTCTTCGACATGCATGGGCCCTGGAAGTAGGCCTGAGGCATAGACAAAGGGGAAGGAAAAGAGGGAAAAAAGAAAGGTCGGGAGGAGTTTGATAGAGAAGAAAAAGCAACAGAGGAAAGACTTCCAGTGAAGCTTGGTCAACTGCAAGGAACAGAGACTCCCGTTAACTCAACAGCAGGGTCCAGGGGGAAAGGAACTCAGAGGAGACTTCGAAATGACAAAGCCTAAGGCACAAAGGCAGTTCTTGCGAACGGCTCTGCCATCATGGTGTTTCACGATGTTTCTATTTCTCTCTGTGTATCCGATCCATTTGTTCTCTAACATCTGACTTTCTCTGCCTTCTCCTAACTTCAGCCTACAGATAACGCTGACATACAATGTCGCTTTCAAACGTGACTCTACGTCACAGCATTCTCAAAACAGTCGTTGCCCTCTGCTTCAGTGGGTGTATGATGCAGTCCCCACTTCCTGATTCGCCTGTTCTAAGACAAGATCCCAATTCGTTCACATCAGATGGGCGAGTCAAAACCTGGATCATGGGATCATGGGCAACTAGCCAGTCTACACTGACAGTCTTTGAATCTTGGGACTATCCAGAAAAGAATCAGCATTCACGGGGAAGAGAACAGTGGGCGTAGCTGGTTCATAAAGGGGCACCGTAGGTTGGAGGGAAGAGAGAGGGGAGAGAGTGAGAGAGGCATTTTGGTAAGGGATACTGTGGATGAGCAGTGGAAAACCTTCCCAGCACTCTAGGGAGAGGAGAGGTACATAGGAGGCTATGTCACCTCCCCAACCAAATGAGAACCGTCCTTAGGAAATGTCAAGTTTTTGCTTCATCCACCATCAGAGGAATATATTAGCCATGTTAGGGTATTAGTTTGGACCTAATTTCTGTATTTTTTGCCAGAAGATAGTTGTAAAGAGGCTGAATACAGTTTCTTCCCTCGTTTTGGAAGACTCAAGATCTCCCTGTCACTATTGAAATAATTGAAAGACAACAAATAACAAGGTTTTGGAATGGAATCCAAGCAACTAGTATCCAGTATTTGCTAAAAAATAAAATTCTATTCCACATCTTACCTCACGGATAAGGGCCTGGCTAACATAATTATTGCATATAAAAACTCTACGCTTTCAATGAGACTTCTAGGTGTATACGCTAAGGAATTAGAAGTCGAGGCTCAAACAGATACTTGTGCAACAGTGTTAGCGTTATTCACAACAGCCAAAAGGTGGAAACAACCCCAACGTCCACCAAATGGATGAATGGATGCATACAACAAAATGTGTTATGTACAGATGATGGCATATCATTCCGCCTATAAAAGGACTGAAATTCGGATATATGCTATACTATGGATAAATCTTGAAAACATTATGCTAAGGCGAAGAAGGCAAACACAAAGGGACTCATAGTGAATGATTCCACTTACACGACATACCTAGCAAGGCAAATTCGAAGACAGAAAGTAGGATAGAGATCACCAGAGGCTGGGGTGTTCTAATCCGTTTGGGCTGCTATAAGAAAACACCACAGAGTGGCTTATAACCAATAGAAATTTATTTTTTGCAGTTCTGGAGGCTACAATTCCAAGATCAGGGTGTTACCTGCATGGTCAAGGGAGGGCCCTCTTCTCTGGCAGGTCATAGCCTTCTTGTACCCTCATACAGCGGGAGGGGCGAGGGAGCTCTCTGGGGACACACACACACACACACACACACACACACACACACACAAGAACAGGAAGAACAATAAAAACTATATATTGTGCATGAGTGTTTCTTGGTGAAGATAATTTCATTTTTTCATGAAATTATTGCAAAGCTGTAATTCCCATTAGATCTTCTTACAGACATGTTGGGGTAGAAATAAGAATAAAGGTGCCTCATCCCCACGTGTATTTGCTTTGCTGCCCAGTGACCATGGCACGAAGCTACACAGGGGTTTTTTTTGACACACATACAATAACCCCCTTTAGTCTCATCAAAATATCAGGCCCTGCGTGGAATCTTGATAATTACATTACTGTTAAAACATCTAAATTGTTGCATATCGTAACGTGTTCCCTTTAGAAAAAAAAATTACTTATTCCAGTTTTTCCACTATTTTTGTTTTTATATGTCATAATGTTTGGGAGGCTGACCTGAAATTGTTCAAGATACACATTTTTAGTTACTAAAACAAGGAGCCGTGGGAATCGGGCAGAAGGTAGGCATTTCCTATCTCTGCTCCCATCCCTGATTCTAGGCCATTACTTTCCTTTGAACGATGTGGTTTTCTTGTAATAAAAATGAAATGTAACTCACTTAGATATGGTTTCTGGCTCTTAACTGAAGAGGCTCTTTATGAAGAAGAAATAGTAGGAGAGCTTGAAATTTTAAAATAAAGGTTGGGAAGATATTGGAGCTCGCCTGTACAAAGTTCGCCAACTGCCCTCCGTAAGGGTTGACCCACATGGGCTTTTCTGGTTGAGTGGACAGACGCAGACCTTTGAGAACTGGCAGGCTGGCCAAGATCTAATGCTTCCGGGAGCAGCAGAGCTTAAATACTCTAAATTTTCTTTTAATTTAATTTTTTAAAGTTTATGTATGTATGTATGTATGTATTTTAAGCGAGAGCGTGGGAGAGAGAGAATCCTAAGCAGGCTCTGCTCTGTCAGCACAGAGCCCGACGCGGGGCTCAAACCTAAAAACCTTGAGATCGTGACCTGATCCCAAAGTCAGAAGCTAAACTGACTGAGCCACCCAGGCGCCCCTAAATTTGCTTTTAATTTTAATGGTGGTTATATTTATTACCTTTGTGTACACACTTCTGTTTTGTTGTTTGTGTTCTTCTGGAAACCTCTGGCATGAAGTGAGCCTTCAGTAGCCCAACACTATTTTCCTTTTCTTTCTAGCTCATTCCTCTCCTGCCCCCTTCCCCTCCACCCTGCCCACAGCCAGATAACACTTTTCCTGCTGAGAAATTTTTAAAGTCACCACACAGCTCTAGCAAATGAGGGCTGTCAGAGTTTTGGGATGAGAAAATCTACTGCAGCTCACACAGATCTAGGCGTTGATCGTGGTTAATTGACAGCCGGAAGGACTTGGTCTCCTGGCGGAGTTAGAGGGAGGGGGCGAGCCCTGTGGGTTTCATTTGGGCAGAGATAAAACAGGTTTTTATTCAGTACTCATGGAGAGAGCGTAATTAACCTTTTAGAAGTTTAAGGATGATCAAATTGTTATTCATTTTGCAAATGAGAAGAGAGAGCTTCCCTTCCTGCCAGCAAAATGCCAGTGCCGATTTCAAGGTCACTGGATGATCTCTTTGAGGGAAAAGAAAGCAATAAACACATACACACACACACACACACACACACCACCCCCCAACCCTCAGATTTAGAAATGTCACCACGAAAACGTTCAGGAATGAAAAAGAACAAATGTTCTTTTCTATCAAGCTCCACAGTGAAAATGAGAGCTAATGTTTGCCGCACATTCACAAGGGCCTACTGGATTGGAATGGTGCTACCCTTGTCAGAGAAAACAGGATATATGACTCCAGCTGGTAACTCCTATGCTCTGGTATGTTCTGATGTTTATTTAGAGGATGGGGGAAGGGGTTTTTGACGTCCAGGCATGTTTTAAAGATGGCGTGCATAACGTTGCTACCACATGAGAACTATGTGGTGTAAATAATGAACTCTGTTTCTTCAAGATTTTTTTTTAAAAGGATTTAGCCAAGTCTATGCATGAAAGGAAGTGGTTTTCACCAGGCATCACGCTTTAAAGATGACTATGTTTGTTATGTGAATGACCTTATTTTGCAGCTATGGGCTTTGCCACATCACAGGCAACACTATTCACGAGTGCTTAGGAAAGGAACACTCTGTGGCAGTTCTCTTCTTAAGAAAGAAAGAAAGAAAGAAAGAAAGAAAGAAAGAAAGAAAGAAAGAAAGAAAGAAAGAAAAGAAAGAAGAATGAAAACTCAAAACTGTGTGATAATTTCAAACATACAGAAAAACTGCAATGATACTACAAAGAACATATAACAGTGCAAAGTATACCTTTAAGCAGATTCCCTAGTTTTTAACATTTTTGTCACTTGCTTTAATATTCTTGGGGCACCTGGGTGGCTCAGTCGGTTAAGCGGCCGACTTCAGCTCAGGTCATGATCTCGCAGTTTGTGAGTTCGAGCCCCGCGTCGGGCTCTGTGCTGACAGCTCAGAGCCTGGAGCCTGCTTCCGATTCTGTGTCTCCCTCTCTCTCTGACCCTCCCCCGTTCATGCTCTGTCTCTCTCTGTCTCAAAAATAAATAACGTTAAAAAAAATTTAATATTCTTTCCCCCCTCTATATATTATGTAGAAATTTTCTTTCTCTTTATATATATATATATATACTTGATATATATATATTTATATATATATACTTGGTATATATATATACTTGATATATATATACTTGATATATATATATATACACATGTACCTACTATATAAGCTATTTATATTTTTACTCTATTGCATAATGAGGATGAGTTAAAGCCACACATAAGACATACATATGCATATAATTATTGTATGATTCATTTTCCTGAACCATTGAAGAACACAGGGCAGACAGAGTGTCTCCTTACCCTTAAATACCGCATTGTGTATTTCCTAAGAAGAGGGATATTTATTCACATACCAATGATACAATGGTCAAAATGAGGAAGTTGAACACTGATAGAAGACCATTATCTAATCTACAGATCTTTATTCAAATTCTCCCAATGGCCCCAGTGATGCCTTTGTAGTAAATTACCCCCCAGTTCTGAATCTAGTTTCGGGTCTTGCATTTTACTTAGTTATGATTCATCTGGAATGTGTCCTTAATCTTGCTTTGTCCTTCACGATATTGTTTTGAAGAGCACAGATCAAAAATTGGGAAGACGAAAAACAGAAGAGCACAGACCATTTGTTTTGTCGAATATCTCTCCGTTTGGGTTTATCTGAGGTTGCAGTAGGGTAAGATTCAGGATATTCATTCAACCCTTTGAATTCCTAATAACAAACTCATAGAGAATTTCTTGTCGGGTAAGTGGTGTGGGGTGTTGTGTCCTCTTCCCGTGATGCTGTTCGTCTCGTCCTCGGTGATCCTAAATTGGGTAAGGCGGTCCTTGCCAGGGTCTTCCATTGTGTAGTTCCTCTTTTCCCCTTTACGATTAATTAGTAAATTGTGGGGAGAGTCTCTTTTTCTTTGTGGGCTTTGCCGTAAGGAAAACAAGCTGCGGGGAGCTGTTCCCAGGTATTTTAAGAGGAGGCTACATAAGATTTCTTAAATAGTTTAGAAAATATGTTGACTAAACATGACTGGATTTTGTTTTTTCTCCCTCTGTGGTGTATAACCCTGTACGGAATCAATCAGGACTCTTCCCCTTCTACGGCCTCATCCGAAACTCAAAACTCATTATTTGCTGACAAAATAATCAGGGAACTCTCCTCCTCCCCGCAGCACTTTTCGAGAAGGAATGTGACCGGTATGCAAAGGAAATATTCAAATGGAGTAGGAATGAGAGATGAGGGGGAAACCCATAAATGCTAAGAGCATAATAATGATGGGTTACAAGGTCTTCCCACGTAAATTACAGGTGCACAGACTGCTTAGCCCTTTCAACCGATACAGGTCCTAAGTCATTCATTTCTCCCCATCACATTTCTCTTACTTCCTTCTATTGTTTTCCGTTCCAGTGGGAACCGTGGCATCTTCCTGCAGGAAACACGCTCAGTTAAGCTGACACAAGGTTTATTATCAGTTTCCTCAAATTGTCTTAGTCATATTGTTGAGAACATTTAAAAAAGTAAATAGTCTCGGGGCGCCTGGGTGGTTCGGTTGGTTAAGTATCCAACTCTTGATTTCGGCTCGGGTCGCGATCTCATGGTTTGTGGATGTGAGTCCCGCACTGGGCTCTGTGCTGACAGCACGGAGCCTGCTTGGGATTCTCTCTCTTCCCCTCTCCCGCCCCAAATAAATACAAAAACTTAAAAAAAAAGTAGTCTTACAGAGATGTTGGAAGATGAAAAAATAAAGTTGATCTGCTAACGGAAGACATGTGTGGGTGTGCGATCTACACTGTGGATCAAACTCAGTGCTGAGGAGAAACACAACCCCTCGGGGCACTGAGACCTAAGAGAAGTTGCCCAGCAGGTCCTCACGAAAAACACACTTGATAAAGAATTCCAGAACGCCCGTGGCAGCATCCCTACAGGAAAGCAGCAAATGAGTTACAGGGCTGTTTCTTACGAGGTCTCCTCAGTGTGGCTGGGTGCCTAATGTCAAAGCACAGTGGGTAAAAAGAAATCAGAGCCAGTGACAATGCTCTCTGTAGTGTGGTTTACTCCAAGGTTAACTTGCAGACTATCTAAAGCAGTATCTCCAAATGTCCTTTTTATCTTCCTCAGCCACGTCCTCGGATCTGTCAGATGGGAATGATAAAGCTTTCTCATCCATGGCGGTGAGGGTTGCGTGAGGTAAACCGATGGGAACCACAAAATACAAAGCCGGTAAATGTTAGGAGAAGAAATTAACAAATGGAAGTTATTCTTCTTCTTCTTGTTTTTCAGGGGCGAAAAAAAGACCGAATGAATAATCAAGGCTCCAAAGAGAACATGTCCACAGGAATTTAGCTGCATTTTTTTTTTTTTTAATTTTTTTTTTTTTCAACGTTTATTTATTTTTGGGACAGAGAGAGACAGAGCATGAACGGGGGAGGGGCAGAGAGAGAGGGAGACACAGAATCGGAAACAGGCTCCAGGCTCCGAGCCATCAGCCCAGAGCCCGACATGGGGCTCGAACTCACGGACTGCGAGATCGTGACCTGGCTGAAGTCGGACACTTAACCGACTGCGCCACCCAGGCGCCCCTGCATTTTTTTTTTTTTTTAAGCTGGAAAATTTTTAAGCAGTTTTACTACTCCATGCCATGACCCATGCCATGAGAAATGATCTTTGTAAATGATCTAGCAAATGTCTAGTTTTGTGTGATTCATCTTTCTAGTAAACCAGGAAAGGCAGCATATAAAATATGTCCCCAGATGACTTAGAACGCTTGCTGTTCAGGATTCTTAGCTATAACCCAGTTATGTTTCTGCTTGGGCGCTGGAAAAGCACACAATTTTCAGTGGTTCTCAAAGTGTGGCAATGAAACAGCCAGCATCAGCACCATCTGGGAACTTGTTAGATATGCAAAATCTCAGCCCTATCCTGGATCTACTGAATCAGAAGCTGGGGGTGGGGACTCAGCAATTTGCATTCTAACAACCCCTGCAGATGATGTGATGTTGGCTAACGTTTGAGAATCCCCGGTCTTGCGCTGTAACTAAATAATCATCTATTAAAGCTTCTCTCAGACTATGAGGCCCCTGCCCCCAAATCCCATTGTCACATGGAAGGATGTTTAGTTTTCCTTCACTATGGAGAAGTAGGAGGCACCGCATCCGGTTTATGAGAGTGATATTATGAAGGTCTGTTACTAAACTCAAGGTTACAATGACGGGGGATCAGACTACACGTACCCTTAATTTATCCCGGTGGAAAGTGTTGTAACTCTTGACTCGGCCTTTGATATTGGCTTGGCCTAAAACTGGTTTCTATTTACAGATTAAAGGCTGAGGGACACTCAGTGAAGCTGTACGTGATTCTATAAAAATACCCTTCGTGTATATCAGAACAGCAGTACTCAACCAACTTTTCCCCGTGTGCTGGGCAAGGACACTGAGATGTCGCGCGTGTGCTGAGAGGAACAGAGGAAGTGTAGGTCTGATCTGCGTGTAGTGCTGATGCTTGAGCTGTAATTGGGCTCCTTTCTCTTCCAAGGAGCAAGGCATAGTGAAACACAGTCACGAGTGTGCTATGTTGTAAGATAACTCTGGAATCCCAACTGATCTACATTTTTTAAAAATTTTATTTCAGAGAGAGAGAGAGAGAGAGAGAGCATGTGTATGTGTACATGCGGGGGAGAGGTAGAGGGAAAATCTTAAGCAGGCTCCACGCTCAACATGGGCTGATACGAGCTTAATCCCACAACCCTGGGATCCCGACCTGAGCCGAAATCCAGAGTCAGAGGCTCGACCAGCTGAGCCTCAGGGGCCCCTCATTTACATCTTTTAAAATGTTTATTTCTTTATTTTGAGAGAGAGGAGCGGGGTGTGTGCACATGAGCAAGGGAGAGGCAGAGAGAGAGAGAGAGAGAGAGAGAGAGAGAGAATGAATCCCGAGCAGGTTCCACGCATCAACACAGGGCCCGATGCAGGGTTCGAACCCACAAACCGTGAGATCACGACCTGAACTAAAATGAAGAGTCAGACACTTAACCTGCTGAGCTATCCAGACGCCCCTCTACATGTTTATTAATTGACTCCTTTGTAACCTCTGGTACTTTATGAAGAGTAACAAATTTCTAGCAGCACCCACATAAACCAACATCACTTTGTAGAACGACGCCAGTGCATTTAGGCACAAACGGGGTCTGAGCAGCAAGGTACAGACCTTATTGTGAGTAATTTGTTTTTTTATTTATCAGACGCTCAGTCTTCATGTGCATATACTCAGGTTGCTAAGTACTGGAGAGGACGCAGAATTCAGATTCCCACATAGAGACGGGGAGGAAAATGAACACTTTTTCTCATGTGCGGTGAATATTTAAAGCGAAGAACATGCTAACCAGAGAGAAGAAGGAGGAAAAAGTGGGGGTGGGGGAGGAAGGGGTAATATTTGCAATTTTCACAACAGTCAAATCATTCTGTCATCCCAAGGAACCTGGTTCCCCCGGCACACCCCGGAGTCAAACTGCCGCAGTCGAGGGGCGCCTGGGTGGCGCAGTCGGTTGAGCGTCCGACTTCAGCCGGGTCACGATCTCGCAGTCCGTGGGTTCGAGCCCCACGTCCGGCTCTGGGCTGACGGCTCGGAGCCTGGAGCCTGTTTCCGATTCTGCGTCTCCCTCTCTCTCTGCCCCCTCCCCCATTCATGCTCTGTCTCTCTCTGTCCCAAAAATAAATAAAAAACGTTGAAAAAAAAATTAAAAAAAACAAAAAAAACTGCCACGGTCGAGAATAAAAACGCAGATGGTAATGACCGTGTATACATGGGTGCCTCATCAGGTGCGCGCTTTAAAGACAGATCTTGAACCATAATGTCGGGCAGCGTGGGAAAATGTGGGTAACTCCCTAAATCTCATTGCCTTTCAGTTTAGGCTAAACGTTCAACAGTAAATTTTAGGAAACAACAGCTTACTTTTAGTTCCAAATTTGGCTCATTTAGCTAAATGTCATATCTATTTCAAAAAAGAAGAATGAACGACTGGCTATCTTCAAACTCGCAGGAGGCTTTTAAGGTTTTCCATTTTTAAAAACTTATTTAGTTTTTACAATATGAAAATTATAGACAGAGTGACATTTAAACCTTTGCTTTTCATAGCATTTCACACTTAGACCATTTTAAAAGACAGCTATTAACATTTACAAAAATCTTTCAGAAACCAAATGTTCTAACATGCAGAATTCCAATTATACTGTGTAAGAGGGTTATCAACCATTCTTCTACAAGAATACTTTGAAGGGTCTGGTATTAAACCGAGAGCTAAAATGTCAGTTGCACATAGACAATAAATTAGGGTTTATAAAATCTTGTAAGATTTATTTAATATTACAATTTTGACCTTTAGGCTGTCCTCACCATAGCTTACTTAACTTTCTCTCCCTCTTTCTCTCCCTCCCTCTCTCCTTCTTATCCCTGGCATCTTACTTGAATGTTAAACAAAGCTTGTGTTGCAAGTTACAAGAAGTTATGTGACTCGTTCACGCTCTGGGTGAACTCCCCCGTGCCTCCCGGCTCCTCTTGGTTGGGGTCCGGGAATCCTGGGAGGCATTGCCCACTTCTCCACACAACACACTAGTGGGGTCATCCCTGGAATGTTAACCCCTCGAGTGGAATGTTAACAGCAGGCCGCCTCGTCCAGGAGCAGGAAGTCCGTCTACCTCTTCCAGGACTGATGCTTTGAAAATAAGCCTGAGGAGGTAAGGACCCCACTCAGACTTCCCAACTATTTAGCCAGAGAGATAAAAGGCAGTGGTGTTTACATTTATTGCGCTCACCATTCGGGATGAGATGTGCTGGAATGTGCAAAAAGAACGATCAAAAGAAATTCTGATCATTCCCACTGAGATGAGGAAGCGTCAGGTCATTTCCTACTGAGGATGGGCTCTAGGGGCACCTGGGTGGTTCAGTGGGTTGAGCATCCGACTTCAGCTCAGGACACCGAGTCGCGGTTCATGGGTTTGAGCCCCGCGTCAACTCAGAGCCTGGAGCCTGCTCAGATTCTGTGTCTCCTCCACTCTCTGCCCCTCCCACACTCATGTTCTGTCTCTCTCTGTCTCTCAATAATGAATAAACGGGAAACAAAAATTTTTTAAATAAACATTTATTAAAAAAAAAAAAGGATGGGCTGTAGTCCAGGGACCCTTCCTTTCACATCTTATGGGAGGTTCCTACAAACCAACCATTTTCATTATTGGGTCCTTTTCACAGGAGCGTGGCCAACGTGCAGGGGAGAGAGGACAGCACAGAACAGAGAAGTGACTAGTCTGACACGTTGTTCTTCCCTGGCCATTGGCGGTGCTGAAGATGCTTTTTCCCCTCTACATGTTGGGAAGGAGCTGGGACCGTAGTTTTCAGGAACGCTTTTTTCAACCACTAATTAGATCTTAAAAACATCAGCAAGCATTTTGACGGAATTTCTACAGACCAGACTTTATCCTGAGCACTTCACGTATTTATGTCTCATCAGGACTCTGGATTTACTGATGAGTCACCAAGACATGGGAGGTTGAAGCAATTTGCTCAGGGTCAAACAGCGTGGGGATGGATGATGGAGTCACGATTTGCACACAGTCTGCTTTAAGCCCGTGCTCTATGGATGGCAAGGTTCGTCCTCCCTCCCTTCCCTCCTTCCTTCCCTCCTCCCTTCCTTCCTTCCTTTCTTCCTTCCTCCCTTTCTTTTTCAATGTTTGCTTATTTATATTTGAGACAGAGAGGGAGGGGAAGAGGAGCAGGAGGGAGGGGCAGAGAGAGAGAGAGAACAGGAGAGAGAGAACCCCAAGCAGACTCTTTGCTATGGGCTCAGAGCCCCACGTGAGGCTCAAATTCCACCAACTGTGAGATCATGGCCTGAGCAGAAATCAAGAATAGGACGCTTAACCCACTGAGCTACCCAGGCGCTTGTGGTTGGCAAGGTTCTTTCTGAGAAACCCCTTATCCAAATGGGTTTAAAAAAAACAACAACAAAAAACCGCCAGCCTATTAATGCTCTTACGCTCTTTACCAACAATCTGCGAAGTTACAAATGACCCGAAGTAAGGTCGTATGCTTGAGCCTTTGTAGAATTCATTTTGTCACCTGCTTTTGAAAGCAGCTTTGTCCTGAAGCCAAGACAAACAAGTGAAAACTAATAGCGAGGAATTGCTTAAGTAAGTGGTTCTCTCCAGCCAAGTGCCAAGTCAGACGCCTTGTGAGCAACTTGCAGCTGATCCATTAATGACACTCCTCATTTGCGGCAGATATGACTTTCTTCTATATTTTTGTTAAACAACATATTGTGACATATTGCGTGAGCACATTTCTGAATGCTAGCTTCTGAGATCTCTCTGTGTAAAAAATAGACCAGCATTCATGAACCCACAGAAGGGTTTCTTGCACCGCGAGCCTACATTTTATGATTGCAGGACAAATCGAATTCCATTTCGGTGAAAGGGATTCAAAGACTTCTCACCCCACTTATGTGACAGTCCACTTATGTGAAGCAATATTCCATAGAACAATCTTCTAACGTAACCATGGAATTGGGTCATTTCCTTGGAGTCCACTGAAAGGAATTTGGCATGCGGCCCTAAGTTTGGCCCTGTAAACAGAACCACCCACCATCCGTTCACACTCATTGTGATCTACGTAGGGCTTTCTTAAGCCATGCAGAGATTTTAACGCCTCATACAATTCTCCTGGATCATCTATGCACTTAAGACACTGGGAGACAAACACTTGACGTATGAATGAGCCAACTACGTGTGAAATCATTATTTGCCTGCTTCCGTTTCTTGAAAAGCAACTATCTAGGGGCACCTGGGGGGCTCAACCGGTTACGCGTCCGACTTCTGTTCAGATCACAATCTCACGGTTCCTGAGTTTGAGCCCCTCATAGGGATCTCTGCTGTTAGTAGACAGCCTGCTTTGGATCCCCTGTCCCCCACCCACCCCCCCACCCCCATGGTCCCTACCCCACTCATGCTCTCTCTGCCTCTCTCTTAAAAATAAGTGAATAAATAAAACGATGAAGAAAAGCAAAATAAAACAAAACAATATCCAGGTGCGCCTGGCTGGTTTAGTTGGTAGAACACGTGACTCTTGAGCTCAGGGTCGTCAGTTCAAGCACCACGTTGGGCATAAAGCTGACCTCATTAAAAACAACAACAACAACAAATATCTATTTCTTTTTGACGGCTGCCGATAATACGGATGCAACCCCTGTTCTTTTTCTGTCACTTGACATGATGTCGCTTTTTTCTGCAATTAACAAAAGTGCTATCTTCAAGAATAGGCCGAAAAATTTTGGGAAAAGAGAAGCAAGCTCACCGTGGGAACTCTCAGGGTTCTCCGGAAGGCAGAGATTGCACCAAGCCTTTGATATCTTATCTGGACTTAACTTTCGAAACACTGGCCTTTGCACTTGGCAAGTGGCCCTCTTTCAGGTAAATTCTGTCATTTACTAGAAATTTACCTCTAGTGCTAAACACAAACATAGGATGACAGGAATCACAGTCATTTATCTACTTTTGGAGCTGTGTTTCCAGAAGCCATTTACAAAGAAAGAAATCAAGGTTGTGAACGTTTTTTTACCAAAAGGTTTAGATCGGAGTGTCAGACAGATGTAAATATGAACACAAGTTAAGGATTTTATTTATTTCACTAGCGCGGACACTAGTGAGCTGTTTCAATAAGTTCGAGGGAGAATGTTCATCGAAGGTCACGTTCATAGATCAGAATGGGGCAAATGGCGGCAAAACCGGCCTCTTCCACCATGAGGAAGGAAGGAAAGCCAGCGGAATCTCCGCGAGGCAGAATGTATGCGTTTGTTGACAAGAATTATTTTACGGCCCTATCACTTGTCTACCAATTACCGAGTTGCAACATAGCTTCAAGACGCTGAAAGACTAGAGTCAGATAATCTGGGAAGGTGTGATCGGAATGACGCATTCTCCCCTGAAGGACAGTTTTCCCTGCACTAGCCTGAAATCCCTGCGGAAAACCAGAAAGGGAATCAGACACGGACCTCTCTCTGTTTGCCGACCGTCTGAGCAGTTATGAATCTCTAGTGCGGTCCCTCATTACTGCATCGCTTCTCACCTGCATAGGTGCAAAAGCTTCCTACCTGCTCTCTCTTCTTCCAGACTCATCTTCCTCCAGTTCGTGCTACATGCTGCTGTCAGTTTGATCTTCTTAGGGCACTTCTGTGATTGTCACAAGCCCCTTAAAAAGTGTAAGTGGTTCCCTGCTGCCTGCAGATAATATTGGAAAGTTCTAACCTGGTCCCCCAGGATTTAACCTTGTATCAGTGAGGGTTCCACGCTGCAAGTTACAGAAACCGACTCCGGTTGATTTAAGTAAAAAAAGAATTTCTCAAAAGGGATATTGGGCAGCTCACAAAATTGCTGGGAGGGCTGGAGAACCAGGCTCAGAAGCTTACGGTGCCAGAACGAATTCTCAAAGTCATGCGGATTTTCTTCTGTCCCTGCTTCTTACAAGTTCCCCATTCAGAGATGCAGGGGATGGGGTGCATCTGGTTGGTGGACCTCGGGCCCCATGTCCATGCCCTAGCGGCAAGGGAGGTCGGCAAAGAGGAGTTGACAGATTGGCCACCTTTAAGGGTGGGTAGGATCCGCCTCCTTCCATGACTCAAAAATGGTGAATTCCACCAAGGAAACTGGGAATTCCTCAAAGGAAAAGATTGGTGGGGGGGGGGGGGGGTCAGATACTGGGTAGATGAGAAATATTCATTACACATTCACGCTGTCTTCCCCATCTAACGTCCCGCGGTTCATTCTCCTCCATCGTACGCTCCAACAAAGCCCAACAACAAATTGTCCAATCACTGTCTCGTGTAGCAAACATCTAATGGCGTCTGTACGCTAAGCACCGTGCGGGGTAACGCAAATAGAGAAGTAAGGGACACATCAAGAAGATTATAACCTCCGCAGGGGCCCCCACAAGTAAGGAGGCAATCACAACTGGGTGCTGTGAGACAGGCGAGCTCAAGATGCTTCGGGACTGTCCGCGAGGGGGTACTAATTCCAGATGGAAGAAACCATCGTCCAGTTGTAACGGTCACTTCTTCCCTCCATCTAGACAAGTGAGAACAAGAAGGGCTGGCCATGCCTCTACACCTGCTCTCATCAGCCATGAAACCATGTTGCTGACTCTCTATCTCCCTGGCACTGCTTATGTCCTGAGTCTGCGGAGGCCATCATTTCCCTACTCATCGTCTCCTCCAATGCCTGTGCCTCGACCCTTCTACTATTCCTGTTGCTTGTTCCCAGAGAAGCTGTCCCTACTCATCGGCCCCAGAAGTACTCATCACCAGAACTCTGCTCAGGCAGGCCTGCAGAGTAGCACTGACCCGGCCCTGACCTTTAAAGTTACCTGTGATGTTTCATCTTTCTGCCTCCTTCTTGACGCGTTGTTGGTATTTTTGCCCGCCTTTGGATTAGTGGATGATTTTCGGAGATCCCAGTTAAGATAGTCTTAATGCCGTCTTCATCCAGGGAGCGGTTGTGATTTTAACTGATTCTTCTCTCGGCTTGATAAAAAGTGAGGCGTGACATTTCAGTTCTTAGAGCACGGTTTCAGACCACCTGAACTATATTTATAGTGTCATGGGCCATCTTGGCGGTTGGATGCTGGCTTGGAAATGCTGGTTCCCTGCCGACGGCACTGTCTTCCTGCAGTTTTTTTCACCACTTCTCAACTTTGCTATTAGGGAGGGATCCAAAAATACGTCGATGGGCTGTTTCAACCGTGTCGCCGTGAAATTTGTGTTGCATGGCGTATAATGGTGCCATCGTATTCTAGCCTTTTATGGCTACGTCCCTGCAAGACTGTAGATCTCCAGAGGGCAGGGTCTCAGACTCCTTTTGGTAAGACTCTGAATCCCCATCACACTGCCCTGAACTCTAGAAACAGATGTCAAATACATGAATAATTGAATAAATGGTCTCCTGACTAATGAAGAAGTTGGCAGCCTACGTTTCACAGGATGATCTGACCTACTTAATGTTTTCAAACAACCTGCAGTGTCTCCACAACCTGTAATTGGTCTGACTTACATCCAAGAGCTGGAGTGGATGCCAGTTCTGGGCCCTGGCCCAGGGGTTTGCTGGCTTATTGGCTTTCTGAGCAGGCGAGGAGTGAAATGCTCTGGTGATGAGCAAAGGGATTGGAAAGAGCACGTTGTATTCTATTCTTCCTTTTTTTTGCTGTCACGAAACGAGACGGCCTGCTAGGATTAAGTCCAAAACAGGAAGTGACTTCATAGCCACTAGTCCCTGAAACTATGTGCTTGTTGAATGGATCTTTATAAAGATGTCATTTCTCTATTCGCCGACCATCTAAATATTAAGTATTTAATGTCTTTCACATGTTCATACACATAGAGCAAGTGCATTAGGCATCATTGGACCCCTGCTTGAGTTATTCTGGAGATAGATACTAAGTTCTATTGAGATATCCTTTGCGCTACTGACTAGGGCATCTGGATCTCCCTTCCCACCCTGCTGCTTCTATCTCAGCTGGGCCTTATTAGATCTCATCTAGACCTGCAGTCCCAGGCTCGGCTGCTCGAAAATTCTTCCATAACATCTCCAATATGACCGTAGCCCCTCAGAGATGTGCGGAGCCCCATCTGCACCCCTGTAAAGAGAGTTGCGCCCGTCAGACTTGAAACTGGCCCCGAATGATCCACAGCGTGTGATATCCTCACGGTATCCACAGCCATGTGAGCTTAGAAATGGAACCTCCAGCTCCAGACAAGCATCGGGTGACTACAACCCAGACTCACAGATACCCTTGACTGCAGCCTCCTGGGAGACCCTGAGCAGGCCTGAGTCAGCCTGCTAAACTACACCAGATTTCTGACCCAAAGAAATTAAAAACAATTTTTTTTAATGTTTATCTATTTTTGAGAGGGAGACAGAGTGTGAGCAGTGGGGGGGGGGGGGGGGGAGGAGACACAGAATCTGAAGCAGCTTCAGGCTCTGAGTCACCAACTCAGAGCCCAACGCGTGGCTGGAACCCACGAACAGTGAGATCATGAATTGAACCGCTATCAGATGCTTAACCGACTGAGCCAGCCAGGCGCCCCACCCACAGAAACCATTAAATAATAATTAGTTTTGCCCAAAGCTGCTAAAGTGGGGGGTAATTCCTTAAGCAGCAAAGATGACGAACACAAGAGTCCTGATGTTGTCTCGCCTAACCCTTTTCCCTTCTCGCTTACGTCCTTATGTATGTTCTACATTCCAGCCACAGTGAACTGGTCTTTTCCCAAACGGGAACCAGAGGACACAGACTTCTACATCCACACATTTTCCCCAAGATGCTGTTCCATCCAAAACACCCTTTCCGGCCGTCTCCACTTGCCAACATCCTGTCCTTTGTTAAGACCTAGCTCACGATCATGTCGTCCTTGAAGTCTGTCTGGTGGCACCTGCTGAACGGACAGAACTCCCTCCTTCTGAGAACTCGAGATGACTTTTGCTCTTCTCGGGTCATGTAACTTTTGGCGTCTTGGATGTGTCCCTCTGACTACGTTTTTCTGGCTGTATGAGCTGGTTTGCCCAGAACAGGGAACACACAAATATCTGTCAAAAGGGCAAATTACCCCTCGAAACCTGAAAAACAAGCTCGTCTGGCAGGCTGGCTTTTACTCATTGTTACTTGAACTGTGTCTTCCTGCCTGTGCTGAACACGTGGGACATCGGAGTCGTGCCACAACGGTCAGATTGGCTTTTTCACCTAGATCGGAACGACAGGCCTTTAGGAGTGAGGCTTTCGAAGCAACGTTGTCTGCTGGACCAGAGTCCACTTTCCTTCGCTTTCCACGGACACTCTCAATGAACAAAAAAGTTCGTGGAGTTCCTTATGTCTGATCATCTCCACGGACTTGCCTGGAAAACACAGAGCCTTGCTACTGGGCCTCAGACTTCCGCTTCGATTTCGTCAACCTATGTGAAAATCCAAATAAATGTCCTCATGCACCATCATTCACCAACTCCCTTCACTCATGTGTTAATAAGTAAGGCGCTAATGCCTGAAAACGATAGTACAAATGAGCAGCCGAATCTTCTTTGCGGCTGGCTCCAGCGGTGCATTCTATGGGAAACCTATCACACCCCAATTTTTGTCTCCCTTGGTCGTGAAATCAGGCTACCATTTTTGCCTTACGGCTGTGAGGGGACAAAGAAAACTACCAAAGCAAATGGGAAACTGATTCAGGAAGAGGAAATGTAAAAAGATGATAGGTGGATAAAAGTGAAGAGATCTCCACTTTGTTTCCATCTGACAGCCAAGGCTCAAACATGTAACAGGCCCCCTCTTACGTGGGAAATCTTGGGACCCAGACTTTTAGGGGAAGTGGATGTAAAATGACTCCAGGCAACTTGAGAAATGATGTTTGGGAGACTGGAGGGAGAATGGCACGAGCCAGCCTGTCATTAATACATAAGGGAGAAGATGAGATTTTGCGGTAGAAATTTAAACTTTTTCCAACTGTGTGTGTCACCTCAGTGAACCAAGAATCGTAAGCTTAAAAAACAAAGCGGCTCCAGAGAATGAGAGGACAAGCTAGAGACTGGGAGAAAATGTTTGCAAAGGACATAGTCAATAAAGCACTGTTATCCAAAACATGCAAAGAACTCTTAACAGTCCAAAGCAAGGAAACGAGCAACACAATTAAAAAGGAGCAAAAGAGGGGCGCCTGGGTGGCTCGGTCGGTTAAGCGTCCGACTTTGGCTCAGCTCACGATCTCACGGTCCGTGGGTTCGAGCCCCGCGTCGGGCTCTGTGCTGACCGCTCGGAGCCTGGAGCCTGTTTCAGATTCTGTGTCTCCCTCTCTCTGTGACCCTCCCCCGTGCATGCTCTGTCTCTCTCTGTCTCAAAAATAAGTAAACGCTAAAAAAATTTTTTTTTATTTATTTTTTTTTTTTAATTTTTTTTTTTCAACGTTTTTATTTATTTTTGGGACAGAGAGAGACAGAGCATGCACGGGGGAGGGGCAGAGAGAGAGGGAGACACAGAATCGGAAACAGGCTCCAGGCTCCGAGCCATCAGCCCAGAGCCTGACGCGGGGCTCGAACTCACGGACCGCGAGATCGTGACCTGGCTGAAGTCGGACGCTTAACCGACTGCACCACCCAGGCGCCCCTAAAAAAATTTTTTTTTAATAAAAAGGAGCAAAAGAGGGGCGCCTGGGTGGCTCAGTCGATTAAGCATCCAACGAGTCATGATCTCACCGCTCGTGGGTTCGAGGCCTGCGTCAGGCTTTGTGCTAACAGATCGGAGCCTGGAACCTGCTTAGGATTCTGCGTCTCCCACTCTCTCTGCCCCTCCCCGTCTTGCGCCCTCTCTCAAAAATAAATAAATAAGCATTTTTAACAAATGAGCAAAAGAGCTGAAGAAACACTTCACCACAGATATACAGACAGCAAGTAAGCATATGAAAGGATGCTCAACACCCTACATCATTAGGAAATTGCAACTTAAAACAATCATGGGATCCCCCTACACACCTGGTAGAATGGCCAAAATCCCAAACCCTGACAATGTGAAATGTTGATGAGAACGTGGAGCAGCAGGAACTCTCATTCTTTACCAGTGAAAAAGCAAAATGGGGCAGCCACTTTGGAAGGCAGTGTCCTAGTCAGTTGAGGCTATAATGAAGCACCATAGACTGGGTGGCTTAGAAACAACAGCCATTTATGTCTTGTAGTTCTGGAGACCAGAAGTCCAAGATCAGGGGACCGGCACAGTCAGGCTCCAGTGAGAATCCTCTTCCAAGGTTCAGACTGCCAACTAGTCATTGGATCATCACAGGGTGAGAGAAGACAGGGGAAGCAAGCTCTTATAAGGTTCTTAGAAGGCCACTTGTCTCATCCTTGAGAGTTCCACACACACGCCTTCATCTTACCCTAATTTCCTCCCAAAGCTCTCCAAATACCATCACACCGGGAAAGGGGGTAGGAGTAGAGTTTCCATATATGAATTTTGGGAAGGCACAAACATTCAGTCCGTAAGAGAATGTGGCATTTCCTTAAAAAATTAAACAGACTCGGGGCATCTGGGTGGCTCAGTCGGTTAAGCGCCCAACTTTACTCGGGTCATGATCTCAGAGTTCATGGGTTCAAGCCCCACATCAGGCTCTGTGCTGACAGCTCAGACCCTGGAGCCTGCATGGGATTCTGTGTCTCCCTCTCTCTCTGCTTCTCCCCCACTGGTTCTCTATCTCTCTCCCTCAGAAACAAAATAAACGTTAAAAAAATTTAAAAAAAATTAAACAGACTCTTGTGGCACCTGGGTGACTCAGTCGGCTAAGTGTCTGACCTGGGCTCAGGTCATGATCTCACGGATCGTGAGTTCAAGCCCCACATCGGACACTCTGCTGTCAGTGCAAAGCCCGCTTCAGATCCAGTCCCCCTCTCCCCCACTCAAGCTCCCTCTCTCAAAAATAAATAAACATTAAAAAAAATTAAACAGGCTCTTACCACACAATACGGTAAAAGCACTGATGGGATTCAGAACATACTACCTCAAAATATGGGCCCTTGGCGTGCTGAATATTTCAGGCTAAAGGAATTTGAAAAATGGCATGTGCAGGAAGGACCTTCTGATCCTTCCCCGAAGCAGGTCATAAAACCTTCCTGTGAGAGACGCCCCCTCTATACGGAGAGGAAAAGCATCCTTATCTCTGACGATGGAGGGACAGAGACAGGAATCTGAATGAACAGGGCTTGGTGAATTTCCCCATTTCCACTCACCTCACAATCTTGGCCTTACCTTATCTTTCCACAACTTTCCATTCTTCATTAAAACTAGCATAAAAAAACCTCAGATTTAACCATGTTGGGGGGGGTCTTTTTTCCACAGAAAGGCTTCCATGCCACATAAAACTTTATGCTAAAGAAATTTGTATGCTTTTCTCCTATCAATCTGTGTTAGTAGGTTGAATTTTCAGGCTCAGCCAGGGATCCTAAGAGGGTTAAGAAAAATTTCCCCTCCCCTACAGCACTCATTGCTACTTACCAAAATGAGTGAAAAAAAATCTTTTTTTTAAACCTTTATGCATAGAATGTATGCATAGAATGTAATAATGGTTTCCAGAATAGAATTTGGTGATTCATTATTGTATATAACGCCCAGGGGTCATCCCAACAATCCCATCACCCATTTGGCCCATCCCCACCCCCGCCCAACTGTCTTCCAGCAACCCTCATTTTGTTCTCCGTATTTAAGAGTCTCTTATGGTTTGTCTCCCTGTTTTTATCTTATTTTTCCTTTCCTTCCCATATGTTCGTCCATCGTGTTTCTTAGATTCCACCTATGAGTGAAATGATACGGCATGAGTCTTTCTCTGACTGACTTATTTTGCTTAGCATAATACATTCTAGTTCCATCCATGTTGTTGTAAACGGCAAGATTTCACTCTTTTTGATCATCGAGTAATATTCCATTGCCAAACGAAGTGAAAATTTATGTCCGTGCACAAACCTGCACACAGATGTTTATACTAGCTTTATTCAAAGTTTCCAAAACTCAGAAAGAACCAAGATATCCTTCAGGAGGTGAGTGGATAAACGGACTGTGGTACATACAGACATTATCAGAATATTACTCCGTGTTCAAAAGGAAACGAGCGATCAAACCCAAAAAAGACAGGGAAGAGACATAACAGCACGTAATTCAGTGAACAAAACCCATCTGAAAAGGCTCCACACTGAAGGATTCTTACTATACGACATGCTGGAAAAGGCAAAACTGTGAAGACAGGAAAACACAAGCACTTGCCAGAGACTGGGCAGGGGAGGGAAAGATGAATAGGCAGAGCACAGAGGATTTTAAGGCAGTGAAACTATTAGGATATAATGGTGGATATATGTCAATACGTTTGTCAAAACCCAGAGAATGAAACAAAACCAAAAAGGAAATGCAATGCAAACTATGGGCTTTCAGTGCTAATGACATGTCAATGGAGGTTAATCCATTGTAACAAATGTACCACCATGGTTAAGGATATCAATAGCGGACGAGGTTGCATGTGGGGAGAGATAGGCAGTATGTAGAACTCTCTGTACATTCCACTCACTTTTATTATAAACCTAAAGGTGCTCTCACAAATAATGTCTGTTAAAAAAGAGAGGGAGGGGCGCCGGGGTGGCTCAGTCGGTTAAGCGTCCGACTTCAGTTCAGGTCACCATCTCGCGGTCCGTGAGTTCGAGCCCCGCGTCGGGCTCTGGGCTGATGGCTCAGAGCCTGGAGCCTGCTTCCGATTCTGTGTCTCCCTCTCTCTCTGCCCCTCCCCCGTTCATGCTCTGTCTCTGTCTCAAAAATAAATAAAACCTTAAAAAAAAATTAAAAAAAAAAAAAAAGAGAGGGAGAGACCAACACCCCCAAAAATGGTATAAAGAACCAGACTGAGATACCTGAACTTAAAAAAGTAAACTAGCTTAACCTCTAAAATTTGTATTTAAATTTACAATGTGATCTTGAGCATCAAAATATATTCTTATGTGTTTTCTTGTTTTTTTAACATGGCCTGATTCTATTAAATAGTTATTTTCTACCAAGTTGTACGACAACTGAATTTTTGTAAATACTCAC
Organism: Puma concolor; assembly: GCF_028749965.1. Taxonomy (NCBI): domain Eukaryota; kingdom Metazoa; phylum Chordata; class Mammalia; order Carnivora; family Felidae; genus Puma; species Puma concolor. The sequence goes on along the minus strand of NC_141667.1, from coordinate 138,075,848 downwards.
ATTTTTAGTGCATTTGTAAAATAGGACATTTTCAAAGCATTTTTATTTGCATTATTAAATATTCCTTAATATCTCATGTAACACTTGAATATATGCCTATGAAAGGCCAGTAAGAACAAAACACTAACTTACTAAAGGTGGTTACCCCTGTCAAAGGGAGAGGGAAAGTCCATTATTTTGTTTTATTCTTTTCATATTACTTGAATCTTTTTAAATGTTTACTTATTTTTGAGAGAGAGAGAAAGAGAGAGAGAGAAAGAGACAGAGTGTGAGTGAGGGAGGGGCAGCAAGAGAGGGAGACACAGAATCTGAAGCAGGCTCCAGGCTCTGAGCCATCAGCACAGAGCCTGATGCGGGGCTCAAACTTAGGAACCATGAGATCATGACCTGAGCTGAAGTCGGACGCTCAACCGACTGAGCCACCCAGGTGCTCCGCTTGAATTTTGTTTTAAAAAAAACCATGCATTACTTTTGTGGTTTGTGAAACACGAATTACTAATATTTAAACAATTTAAATGCTCTAATGTGCCTTGTTATTTTTGAGTCCGGTAGTAACTGAATTTCTTTTGGAATAGAATTTTAAGTATGGTGTACCTTTGTTGGTGTCATTTGAATAATCACTTTGATTATGATGTAATTCGTGTTTGGACTGTAATTTATCATTTCAATTTGATCCTTCCCTCCACCCTTCTACCACTCTGCAACCAAGGGAAGCATCTCAGAAAATGACTCCATATTTCAGACAGTTCAGGTTAAAAAACTCTGGAGTCATCCTTGACTCCTCTTGCCTCCCAAATCCAAAATCGCGCCTGCCCAATCTCTAGAATCTCCTTCTACCAAAATATATCTCAACTATTTTTACCATGTCTACTACTACCATTTCGGTCCAAGTCACCATGATTTTTGCCTAGGTAAGTGAAATAGCTTCATTTAAACATTTTTTTTAAAGTTTATTTATTTTGAAAGACACAGAGACAGTGTGAGTGGGGGAAGGGCAGAGAAAGGGAGACAGAGAATCCCAAGCAGGCTCCGCCCTGCCAGCACAGAGTCTCATGCGGAGCTCCTCCAACTCACAGAACGCCCACATGATGACCTGAGCCGAAACCAAGAGTCGGAGACAACCGACTGAGCCACTCAAGTGCCAATGAAATAGCTTCTTTTTTTTTTTTTAATGTTTTTATTTATTTTTGAGACAGAGAGAGACAGAGCATGAGCAGGGGAGGGGCAGAGAGAGAGGGAGACACAGAATCCGAAGCAGGCTCCGGGCTCTGAGCTGTCAGCACAGAGCCTGACGCGGGGCTCGAGCTCACGGACCGTGAGATCATGACCTGAGCCAAAGTCTGACGCTCAACCGACTGAGCCACCCAGGCACCCTTGAAATAGCTTCTTAATTGGCCTCCCCGTTTCTTCTTTTGCCCACCGATAACCTATTCTTTTTAAATGTTTACTTATTTATTTTGACAGAGAGAGAGCGCACAAGCAGGGGGAGGGGCAGAGAGAGAGGGAGCGAGAAACCCAAGCAGGTTCTACACTCAGTGTGGAGCCCAACATGGGGCCTGATCTCACAACCAAGAGATCATGACTTGAGCTGAAATCGAGTCACCCGACTGAGCCACCCAGGCACCCCTCCACCAATAACCACTTCTTAACACAGCAGATGGCGTGATCCTTTTAAACAGAAATCCTGTCCCTTTAGTTCCCTGTTCTGACCCCTCTAATGGTGTCCCATCTCATGCAAAATAAAATACACACTCCTGGCAGTGTTCTTTGTACCATATAGAGCTCTCCAGTTCGGTTCATTAGAGCTCCAGTGGCCTCCCTCTATAAGCTAGTACCTCACTACGACATCCCCCCACCACTCTAATCCAGATTTTTCTTTATAGCTGCTATGTTCACCTGACATATTATTACCCCTACTAGATGATAAGTACCATAGAGGCAGGGATTTTTATCTGTATAGTTCACTATTCTATTTATTTTTATTTTTTAAATGTTTACTTATTTATTTTAAGAGGGCACATGCGTGAGTAGGGGAGGGGCAGAGAGAGCGAATCGCAAGCAGGCTCTGTGCTGTCAGGGCAGAGCCCTACATAAGGTTCCGTCCCAAGAACCATGAGAACATGCCCTGAGCCAAAATCAAGCGTTGGATGCTTTACTGACTGAGACACCGAGGCACCCCTGGCTCACTATTTTAAAAAAACAGCTTTGTTGAGATATAATTCCTGTATTACATAATTCAGCCATTTAAAGCACACAATTCAATGGCTTTAATATATTTGCAGACTGGTGTAACCATCACTACAATCAATTTACAACACTGTCAAGGTCTCCAAAAGAAAGCCCATCCCTCCTAGCCATCACTCCCCCATTCTCCCTTTCTCTTCCGGCCCTAGGCAACCACCAATCTGCTTCTGTCTCTGCAGATTTGCCTATTCTGGATGTTGCACATAAATGGAATCATGGAATACATAGTCCTTTGTGACGAGCTTCTTTTACTTAACAGAGTCTTGTCAAGATTCATCTATGTCACAGTAAATATCCACACTTTGCTCGCCCCTCCCTTTTTCTTTTTCTTTTTTTTTTTTTTTGGCCAAACAATATTCCATTGTATGGATAGGCTGCACTCTGTGACTCTGTTGATGGATGTTTGGGTTGTTTCTCCTGTTTCCTATTGTGTGTAGCGCGGCTACGAATATTTGTGTACAGGTTTCTGTGTGGACGTTGTGGCTCAATGCTTGTAGGTACACACTTAGGAGTGAAATTGCTGGATTATAGGACAACCATGTACTTAATCGTTTGAGAAGCTGTTAGACTGTTCTCCCAAGGAACTGCACTATTCTCTATTTCCATTAGCAGTGCCTCAGAGTTCTCGTTTCTTTTTATCCTTGCCAACGTATTTGTAAAAAAATTCCTGCCATTCTAATTAGTGTGACATGATATACCATGTGGATTTGATTTGCATTATCCTGATGATTAATCATGCCAAGTATCTTTTCATGTACTTACTGACCAGTTGTATACCTTCTTTGGAGAAACGTCTATTCAGATCCTTGGCTCCTTTTAGTTGGGTTATTTGTATGTTTATTATTGAGTTGTAAGAGTTCTTTATATATTCTAGATAGAAGTCCCTTATCAGACATACAATTTGCAAATATGTTCTCCCATACTGTGGACTATCTTTACACATTTTTCATGTTGTCATGTGAAGCACACAATTTTTTATTTGATGGTGTCTAGATTATCCGTTTTTTCTTCTTCAGTTGCTTGTGCACATTATCTATTTTTTCTTCTTCACTTGGTTGTGCTTTTGATATCATGGCCAAGAAATCACGGGCTAATGCAAGGTCATGAAGGTTTGTACCTATGTTTCCTACGAGAGTTTCACAGTTTATTTAGTTTATTTTAAACATTAGATCTTTAGGGGCGCCTGGGTGGCTCAGTCGGTTGAGCGGCCGACTTACGCTCAAGTCACGATCTCGCGGTCCGGGAGGTCGAGCCCCGCGTCGGGCTCTGGGCTGATGTCTCGGAGCCTGGAGCCCGTTTCCGATTCTGTGTCTCCCTCTCTCTCTGCCCCTCCCCCGTTCATGCTCTGTCTCTCTCTGTCTCAAAAATAAATAAACGTTAAAAAAAAAATTAAAAAACAAAACAAAGCAAAACAAAAAACCATTAGATCTTTAGTCTAGTTTGAGTTTATTTTCATCTGTGGTGTGAAATAGGAGGTATGGTTCCAACTTCATTCTTTTGAATGTGGATACACAGCTGTCCTGGCACCTTTTCTCGAAAAGACAATTATTTCCCCACTGAATTATCATGGCTCCTTGTTGAAAATCAATTGACTGTAATTTTGAGGGTTTGTTTATGTATTTCAGTTCTGTTCCACTGATCTACACGCCCATCCTCGCAGCCGTGGCACACGAGCTTGATAACTAGAGATTTGTACTTAGGTTCTGCCATCAAGAAACGGGAGTCCTCCAACTTTCTTCTTTTTCAAGGTTGTTTTGACTATTGTAAATCCCTTGAGATTCCCCATGAATGGTGTGATCACCTTGGCAATTTCTGCAAAAAGTCAGCTGGGATTTTGATAGGACGTGTCAGTAACTTTTGTAACCACGGTTTTTAGTGGGTGCTCCTTCAATAGCTGTCGAGCGAATGAATTTTACTTTGTAGCAACGGAATATGTGCTTTCCATCTACAGTGACTCAGACTTGAGAATTTTATAATGGTTCTAGCTCCACAATATCTAGCAGATAACCCACATAACTTGGGTTCCTAAGACAACAGCACTAGAATATACTAGTAAAACTGAACCCTACAGCCAACCTCTGTGTTTAGAGACTACTGAAGAGCTGTTATTGAAATACCATCTTGCCTTGGTTAAGACCCAACAGTTGGCAGCCTTTTCTTTGAGTTAGGGATACAAAGTCAAGGAGAAGTAACGATTGGAATAGAAAATCTGTAACGTTACCCTCAGTATCACCTCTCAGATTGACATGTGGTTTTAAAAATGAGAAAAAATCATTGGGGCGCCTGAGTGGCTCATGCGGTTAAGCATCCGACTCTTGATTCGGCTCAGGTCATGATCTCACAGTTTGCGAGTTCAAGCCCTGTGTCGGGTTCTGTGCTGACAGCATGGAGCCTGCTTGGGAGGCTGTCCCTCTCTCTGTCCCTCTCTCTCTGCCCCTCCCCTACTCACGCTCTCTCTCTCTGTCAAAACAAAGCTTAAAAAAATACACACAAAAACAAAACAAAATGAAGGAATCATTAATTACATGTACCAGCAGACAGAGGATGTTAGGTTTACATCTTATTCAATAGGTTATGTTGTAAGACGATGGCAGAAATGGGTGATGTGAATCCCTTGGCTGCTGTATATTGACCAATCCACTTCAAATTTGTTGAAAATCCTCATTTAGCGTAAGAAAAAAAGCTTCTTAATTCAGGATTTCTTAAGAAAGAGACAAAAGGTAGTATAGTGTACCGGTCTAGAGGATAAACTCTAGGCTAATTTTCACTGGGTTCAAGTCCTACCTCTGTTGCTTATTAGCTCTGTGTATTTTGTGACCTAGTTGATCACTTTTAATCTGAGAGTAAGTGATAATATTCATTTCATAGAGTTGTTTATATACTATATTGTAAAGTTCCTGGAAGAGTGCCTAACATTATATTTTTACATGAAGTGAAATAAAATGAATAACATTCAACAAAAACTGTTAACTACGGGGGCACCTGGGTGGCTCAGTGGGTTATACATCTGACTTCAGCTCAGGTAGCGACCTCACAGTTTGTGAGTTCGAGCCCCGTGTCAGCCTCTGTGATGATAGCTCAGAGCCGGGAGCCTGCTTCAAATTCTGTCTCTCTTTCTGCCCCTCCCCTACTCGCGCTCTGTCTCTCTCAAAAATAAATAAATAAAATAAAAACATTAAAAACAAAACAAAACATTAAGTACACGCAGGTCATTGCAAACTGCCCAGTTTATCTACCTTCCTTTACCTTTCTCATGATCTGCCCTTGATCTCATCAAGTTATCAGTTAATAATCATGATTCTACCACTCCTACCCAGAGAAGTCCTAATTAGATTGTTACTGAAAGATTTCCAGTTTCACGCACGACACGCATTTACTCTGTAGAATACCGACTATGTGGAAGAAAATATCTGTAAACAACCAGACTTAAGTGTGTTTCACTTTGGGGCCAGTTACTTGGGAAAAAAAAAAAAAAAAAGAGCTCTTTGCTTTTGTTTCAATTTATAGAGTCACTGGTGGATCAGCTCATTTAATGAGCTATAGCTGAGAGCAAATGCTCAAGGAACATCAAGTGCTAAAAGTTCGGAGGATTTGATTTTTTTCAGTCCAGTAACCAAAAGCATTTGATCTTTTATTGACTGAATATGGTTGCTGTAAAAAGAAATGAAATGTCCTAAGTATTCAGGGTTGAATAACTACAAATGCTTTCTATTTTCACTGTTCAAACACCCTTAACTTTACGCTGTGTATAATAATATGCTGGCACGTTCAGGCTTTGTAAGGAAAATATACTTTTTGTCTGACAGTATTAAAATGGCCTAAGGGATGACATTCTCTCAGTGTTGTAGATCTTTGTATTAACAGTTATTTTCCCAGATTACTGTTCTATTTTACCTAGGTAGGACAAGTAAAATGAAAGTAACATACAGGGATGCTTCCTATTGCAAAGAGGGAGAGAATGTGGTCTTCATCCAGATTGTGACTTCCTTTGATAAATGTGCTGTAACAAGATTCTGGAAGCTCTGTAAAGTGCCCTCGGGAGCTGCACATAGACCAGCCTGGCAACTCTTCCCAGGAGGCCCTGGAGACAGTCCCACTGGGATAGAATAAAAGTTCCATTATTCAGCACAGCAAAGTCTATCACCCTACTCATTAGCATAGTGTGGAGGTTAAACAACGGTGTCTCCTCCTACTTATTCATTATCGAATGACTTCACGATGTTTATTTAGACTATTGTCACAGAATCAACGGCACCAAGTTATAAAAACACGACTTTCTGAGACTTTGGTGAAGAAAATGCTCCATGAGGAAAGTTCTCCGGACAGGGACAGAAGAAATGTATTCTTTGCTTTCAAAAAATCCGTTCCAATATCTGTTTCAAATACCTCCAGATGACTATATGGGATATATAAATTGCTTTTAATAAAAACTAATAATGAGTCTTAGAACAGTGTCTTTTAAATATTTATGTAATTAATGTCACCTCACAATCAACTGAAAATATTACCCACACTTATAAATGACAGTAATAAATGAAAAATCCATTTTATTGCCAGGGCCTGCAACTAAAAAGTGTCTTTTGCATATGGCGGTAGAGAAACATAGAGGGAAACCAAGATGTGTTCGTCAGTTTTTAGTGGGTAAGGCTGGCCTGGTCTCATTCAACTTTACAGTGGGAAACAATTTCTACTTAATTTTTCAAAAGTCTTTGTGAATGATTTAAAGGAGGGGCGATGACCTTTGGGGTAAGTTTTGGCGTTTGGAACAGACAATTTACTTTTTATTTTTAGCCCCTGGAAAATGGGTCAGCTTGGTTAATCTTTCACTAGGAAAATGGCCGCTCATGAGGTAACTTGGAAACACGCTCTTATTTCTTAGCTAGCAGGGTAGATCTGCCCCATGAAGTCCGTTTCTACCGTTAAGTCTGGGAAGTAGTTACTGTTAATCCTGGATATGGGTCTACCCAAAGGTGCCCCAGATATCGTCTGCACAGAGGAAGCAGAGATTATGGATGGGTGTGTTGAGAGAGGACCCTGCTCCTGGGTATGTGTGGAGTGAGCTGTGACAGTCCTCTTTAATAATGAAGTGAGCACCTGGGCAACCCCAGATTCAGAGCAAATTCTGCTCGAAAGGCAAGCCGCTGTGTGATCATTTATCTAGTCTTGGTAGGAAAAGGCTTATTTTACATTTTTTTCAAAAGCAGACTTGAAGTTTTGGTTGTAATGTGACACATTCCCCATGCTGAAAGCGGAATGAGGAAAAGAAAACTTAATACGGGAGGTCAGCTCTGCCTCTCCCCTCACTAGCAGCATGCTGAAATTTGTGAAGAGGCGAAGTTGCCTTTTGGGGGTATTTTCTTTTTTAATGTTTTTTTTTTTTTTTTAACGTTTCTTTATTTTTAGAGAGAGAGAGACAGAGCATGAGCAGGGGAGGGCTGAGAGAGAGGGAGACACAGAATCTGAGGCAGGCTCCAGGCTCTGAGCAGTCAGCACAGAGCCTGACCCAGGGCCTGAACTCATGAACCACGAGATCATGACCTGAGCCGAAGTCGGCCGCTTAAACGGGTGAGGTGCCCAGGTGCCCCTTTTGTGGGGTATTTTCATCTTGCAGTTGGCTGTTAGTACTCACACAGATGAGGTGAAATTCCACGACTTTCAGGAAGATCAGAACTTGTGTCATCTGCAGAATACACTTTTTTTTTTTTTTAGATCACGATTTTTACAGCCTTCCAACCACCCACCTTCTCCAAGTATATGCGTTAAGGCAATTTTTAATCAGAAGGGCTGCAGTCAGTCTGTGAATTTAGGAAGAGAATCATTTCTTTACGTGTTGACTTTGCATTTCAAGTCACCCCGAAAGGAAGCTCTACTGCATTTGGGAATATCGTGGGGGATTACGCAAACGTAGGCAATGCATATCAGCCTTATCTTTGGCTTCTCTGCCGTTTACTGAGAAACTGCACATAAACAGAACCCGACCTGCTCGTGCAGGCTTCCATCACACCGGGAATACATTATTGTGCGTCTGTTTAACATGCGGTCTTGGTGAAGGTACAAATTTGATACAGTCACACTTTTCTAACCTCCAGTTTACAGTGGAGCAGTGCGCCTTTTTGGTGCTGCCCGGGAAATGAGATGGGATGAAGCTGGGACTACAGCCTCACAATGTGCATAATCCTGGCTCTGCAACTGAGGGAGATCAATGAGGAGAAGCATTGATCTCCTTGCAGAGGGCGAATGCAGTTAGCGCAGAAAGAGTCTGTCTGGGATTTTGTTATTCAAGTCATTCCACTGCACGTGTTTTCAAACCAACCTCTTATCATGCAGCAGCTCTCTAGAGCTTAGCTCTAGTTACACAGGCACAAAAACCTTGTCTTCTGGAAGGAGAAAGAACTGCGTATCCACGTTTCGGCTTCTGTGTTTGCTCAAGGCTAAATGAAATAGCCTTCACTTCAGTGACACTTCGCTATGTCACCATGTCACTGGGTGGAGAAAACTGGTGCAGGAAGGTGAGAGTATGAATCATTTCAGGAAAATATTATCTTCAGCTATGATGAATTTGATGTTCCTCTAGGCTGCCTGGCCAATTTGTTTCCCTCTTTTTTTTTTTTTTTTTTTTTAGTAAAGAAGTAAATGTGACCAAGACATTACCTGGAGGGCCCCCTAGAGATAGGCACGTGTGTGCCGATACACCCCAAAATGAAACATATTATATAGCCACATGCAGTGTGTAGAATTATATATATTGCAATATTTCATACTTGTTAGTGAAAATATTTTTACAACATAGTGCCTCCCAAGTGCAGGAAATAAATCAAGCCTTTTAAAAAGTGATTGCAGATGATTCATTTAGTGCTGTCATAATACAGTGTTTTCTTTAATGAAAATTTATATAGTTTTTCCTGGACGCCGTGAAATAAATTTATACTGAAAGATGAAAGGCACCAATATATCCAATATTAAGCACGCCCTATACTTAACAATACGCAGGAGCTCGACCGAGTGAGGCACAGTCCGACGTCACTCAAATGCACCTTTTCTAAGATTTCCCAAGTGAAGGTCATTGTATGAATGTACTAGAAACTGGTGGCATTTGGAAAGGAGGCAGGGCACTTTTAGATCAACCTTATGCTATCACAGTAAACTACCAACAGAATGATTCAGATAATAGATTTGTGTTTTACATTTATATATACACACACACACACACACACACACATATATACATATATATATACATATGTGTATATATATGTGTATATAATTTCTTTATCTCTTTTTGAGAGAGAAAGAGAGCAAGACAGAGTGTGATCAGGGGAAGGGCAGAGAGAGAGAGGGGGGGACAGAAGATCTGAAGCAGGCTCTGTGCTGACAGCAGAGAGCTCCGTGGGGGGCTCGAACTTAGGAACCATGAAATCATGACCTGAGCTAAAGTCGGAGGCTTAACTGACTGAGCCACCCGGGTGCCCCGGGATCTGTGTTTTAAACAACGTGCTTGCGACTGTTAACGTCTGCAGCAAGAGACAAATAAAGCTAGCAACCACAGCCTCTTAGAGCATTTAAAATTGCAGACAGCTATAAGAAAATGCGACTAGAAGAGGATGGCCAGCATAGAATGATCGAGAAAGGACAGCAACCGGACATGTATTTATATGTATATATGTGAATATACAGGCATGCCCCCTTTGGTTGTGCTTTGTTTTACTGCACTTTGCAGAACTGCACCTTTTACAAGTCAAGGTTTGAGTCAACCCTACATCGAGCAAGTCTATCAGTGCCTTTTTTCCAACAGCATTTGCTCATTTCATGTCTCTGTGTCACATTTGGGTGATTTGTGCAATATTCCAAACTTTCCCATGATTATTATATTTGTTATGGTGATCTGTGATCAGTGATGACGCTTTGCCAAAAGCTCTGAAGGCAGTTAGCATTTTTCAGCAATAAAGGATTTTTAATTAAGGAATATATGTTGTTTATTTAGACATCGCGCTATTGCGCATTTCATGAATGACAGTACCGTGTAAGCCTAAGTTTTTAATGCACTGGAAAGACAAAATATTCATTTGAATTATTGCAATATTCACTTGATTGTGGTGGTCTGAAACCAACGGCGCAATATCTACGAGGCATACCTGTGTATGCACATATTTAATTTTAGAGTCCTGGAATATGTAGTAAGGACTCATGATAAACAAAGAGCAGGCATGTAAAGTCAGGACTTAGGATAAACACATGAGGACTGAAGAGAACAAAAAATCCTCTCGGACGCATTCAAAAATATTCACAGAGATTAATGTAGTTCAGAAGGCAGTGATCTTAAAATTAAAAAATTTTTTTTTTAATGTTTATTTATTTTTGAGATAGAGAGAGACAGAGCATGAATGGGGGAGGGTCAGAGAGAGAGGGAGACACAGAATCGGAAACAGGCTCCAGGCTCTGAGCTGTCAGCACAGAGCCCAACGCGGGGCTCGAACTCACGCACTGCGAGATCATGACCTGAGCCGAAGTCGGCCGCCCAACCGACTGAGCCACCCAGGCGCCCCAAAATTTTAATGACAAAACAAAAGGCTGTTCTGGCTAGGGATACACGGTGGTGATATGGGGTTGGTTTTAAGAGGGGAGTAGGTGGGAAGGGGGAGAAGGGGCATGTATTATCACTGTTTTTGGGACCTCAACTTCATAGACTCTGTGAACCGTGTGGCCCATCATGGACTGTCAATCATGAGCTACAGGTACCAATGGAAAACAAGCCGAAGAAGTCATGGTCTGATGCTCATGTTCTCCGGGATTACGAGTGTCAGAGTGAGGGTGACTTTTTGTTTGAAGTAAAAAGTGATGTTATTATTCTTCCCCTTATGACAATCGATCTTGGAACCTCAAACAAAACCTTCAGTACTGTATCAGTCATGGTGCAATCAGGAGAGAGAAGCCACATAGTCATTTGAATAGGAAAAGTTCAATACAAAGAACTTCTAATTTAAGAGGGGACTGGAGTAATGAGGTATCTGTTAGTAGGAGGTAAAGAGAACTCTGAAGAAAATAGGAAGAGCAGACATACTAGCACATAATACTCTAACACTGTACTATGTCCCTTACACCGTGGCTGAGAGAGAGAGAAGCCAAGGGAGAGTCTCCCCAGAGCTGAGATCTAAATATTGAGAGGTCATGGCCATGACTTACTAAACGAATGAAAAGCTGCTAGTCAAACTTTGTGGCAATCTATCCCCTAGGAGACCAGAAAAAGCCATTCACGGGTGAATGGCCTGGGTGGTTCCGTTGGTTAAGCATCTGACTTCAGCTCAGGTCACGGTCTCACGGTATATGGGTTCGAGCCCCACGTCGGGCTCTGTGCTGACAGCTCAGGGCCTGGAGACTGCTTGGGATTCTGTGTCTCCCTCTCTCTCTGCCCATGCCCCTCTTGCACTCTGCCTCTGCCTCTGTCAAAAATAAATAAATATTTTTTAAAAATTAAAAAAAAAAAGCCATTCATGAGAAGGTGTCTCACTCAAGGTAATCTAGGGAAGAAACACCTGAATCAGTCAGTCGTCAGGGGAGGCTTCAAGGATTCTGCCCCAGGGGCGCCCGGGTGGCTCAGTCGGTTAAGCATCTGACTCTTGGTTTCAGCTAGGTCATGATCTCATGCTTCGTGAGTTTGAGCCCCACTTTGGGCTCTTTGCTGACAGCTCAGAGCCTGGAGCCTGCTTCAGATTGTCTGTCGGTCTGTCTGTCTGTCTCTGACCTTCGCCTGCTTATCCTCTGTCTCTCTCTCAAAATAAATAAACATTAAAAAATATATTCAAAAGAAGGAGAAGGAGAAGGAGAAGGAGAGGGAGAAGGAGAAGATGACGACCACCACCACCAGACCAAATAGTAGCTGGGTAGGCAGGACAAATCTCTTGACTTAGAAGAGTCTAGATCAGTCCTCTTGCATCATTTACACCATGTTCTGAGCACAGACAATGAAGGGATAGAGCATTAGCCGTGCTTCCTTTTTCACTACTTGTAAAGGGCAGAGTTAGACACACAGATAAATGACCCAGGCTTAAGCCTCTTCTTTCCCTTTTCATGAAATTGCTGTTAAAGAAACGTTCTTCGTTTATGTTCTGTAGTAGGACGGCATATGCCTTTGCCGGTGCGGCCGTAACAAAGCACCACACACGTCTTTTCTCAGAGTCCTGGAGGCTGAAAGCCCAAATCAAGGATTCAGCTTCTTCTGAGGCTTCTCACCGTGACTTATACATGGCTGTCATCGCCCTGTGTCTTCACACGGTCTCTCCTCCGTGTCTGCTTCTGTGTCCAAATTTCCTCTTCTTAGGAGGACACCAGGCATATTGGCTTAGGGCCCACCCTAATGCCCTCATTCTAACTCAGTCCCGTTTTCAAGGATGCTCTCTGCAAGACAGTTACAGTTTGGAGCATGGGGGCTTCGGGTACACAATTCAGACCATATCAGGTGGTTAACCGAGGGGGATGGTGGTTAACTTCAGAATGCTGAGGTTCACATTCCAGATCAGCCAGTTTGGTATATCAGCCGCATAACACCGGGCACTTTACTTCCTCACCTCGAATCTTGGTTTCTTTAATAACTACTTTGCAAGTCCGTTGCGAGATATAAGGTGGCACAGGCAAAGTATTTAGAAGAACTTCTGGAGTATACTAAGAGCAACAGATATCAGCTATTGGTCACGTTGATATTATTTTAAATCATCTTTCGTTAAAGATAAACACACAATGGGTACTTCCCGGATGACGTGATACCTCTGTGTATAATATCGTGGGAGGGGACACAAACCAATAATGACCAAGTTAAATTTGTGTTTTCCTCAGGACCTTTGCACATGCTGCGCTTGATGCCTGCACTTCTGCATTGCTGGCTTCTTCCAGCCTTTGCCCGGATGGTACACGATGAGAGAGGTCTTCCTCGGCCACTCCGTGTTAAGGAGGTGCTCGCTCATTCTTGCTGTCTCTCCTATTGTCTTCTTTTTCAGTATCCTGAGTGTCAGTTCTCTGTCATGTCCCCTGTAATATCAACTATTTTTCTCATTGCTACATCCTGAGTTCCTGGCATGCTGAACACGGCACACGGATGGTGTTCAACGCGTGCTGTTCAATTGAGTAAGATACAGAAAGCTGTGCGACACTGTATGTGGAGGGAAGTACCGGGTGAATGAAATTTGCAGCCAGATGTTCAAGAACATAAATGGAAGGTCTCCAAAAGAAGAAAGGGATACATTCACTACATTTGGGGAATACTTACATTCATGTAAGCCAGCGATAACAGTATTCATTGTTTTTATTGCTGGAAAACCTTTATTCCCTTCCAGGACACTAGCCCCCAAATGACTACAGCACGGAGATGGTATCTCATAACGTTACCTTTGAAATCTATAAACAGAGAGGCCCAACTCCTTCAACAACCATTGGAATCAAATGCAAATGGCACAACAATGTGAGCGCTTAATGAGCTCACATCTCCTTTCCAGTCCAACCCACTCCAAAGCATCAGAGCTGATCTTCAGGTTACCACAGACTTCCAAGGGGGTCGTGTCAGCTCTGCAGGATCCAGAGAAAAGAAAAGCAAAGTTCCAGAAAACACAAAGGCCATCAAGCCCAAACACACATTTCTTTGACCGAGTCCACAGTGCATGAATATCGCGACGATGATTAGTTTTGGTGTAGGGTTGTTTTGTCAGGTCTAAGTGGTCAGGCGGGCCATTTATATGGTCCCATTTTATTTTACTAGCACCAAACAGTTATGATCAGGTCAGATATGTTTTTTGCACGCATAAATGAGCATCTGTGCACCTTTTTTTGCATGAAAATTTGAGCGCAATTCTTGTTAAAAAGTCTAGCTCAAGTTATGAGATGATTTGAATTAGGAAACATTGCATGTATGTAACTTTGTCTGCCAAGAGCCTCTTATCGCTTGTAGTTTTATTATCACTATTTTAATCCCATGGTTGGATATGAAAGCCTGTCCAAATGTGAGACCACGATTTGACGATACTTTTCAAATACAAATTGAGATAATCTGACTCTATTAATATACAAAGAAGACTCTTAAAAATCAACCTTAAGGGAACCCGGGTGGCTCAGTCAGTTAAGCGTCTGACATCGGCTCAGGTCATGATCTCACAGTTCGTGAGTTTGAGTCGCGCTTCGGGACTCTGTACTGACAGCTTGGAGCCTGGAGCCTCCTTCAGATTCTGGGTCTCCTTCTTTTTCTGTCCCTCCCCAGTTCATGCTCTGTCTCTCTCTCAAAAACAAATAAACATTTAAAAAATCAACTTTAAATTGAAGAAAGAAAAAAAATTGTCTGCAGTCGGTACGGCAGTTCGGGTACAACAAAGCGGACAGTCTTGCAGGGATCCGTGGGAGGCACAATTCAATGTGGGACCCACATGGGATCAGGGGCAAACACGATCATTTTCTCCTAAGCACTACCCGACCAAGGATTTCACCAAGCGAAATACTGAAATTAGCATCTAAACCACATAGTATAAATGTAATGGACTCATTACATTTAGTTCATGTCACATTATGAATTTAACTCTTACCAACTCTTCAGCTTTGCTGACCTTTACAAGATGTTTATAAAGGACACCTGTACAGGCATATGAAAGGGGACTTTCCTTGACAGAGCTGGACTCACGCCATTAGCGCCATCAAGATTCTGGTGCCCAGAAAAGTAAGTTCGATTTGTTCTTTCCAGAACAAATAAACTTGGCAAAGAGTAGTCTTTGCTGTTGGTTATTCTGAAAGCATGGCAGTTATTAATGTGGGTGGGGGTAGCAAAGCAAAGACCATTTATTTTGTCTGTTTTACAGAATGTCTAAAAGTAAGGTGCCATATACAACTTTTTCTGCCATTATGAGTTCCTAAAAAACTTCATGTTCTGAAAAATTGAGCACTGAAAATAACAGGGTCCAATGGGTATAGAGGGTCAGGTCAGATCATTCAAACGTATGCAACCTTGCAACCAAAGCCCACTAGGAACACGTTAACGATCTTTTTATAATAAAAAAAATCTTTTTAAATGTTTATTAATTATTGAGAAAGAGAGAGAGAGAGAAAACAGAGCACGAGTGGGGGAGGGGCAGGGAGAGAGGGGAACACAGAATCCGAAGCAGGCTCCAGGCTCCGAGCTGTCAGCACAGAGCCTGATGCAGACCTTGAACCTATGAACCACAAGATCATGACCTGAGCTGAAGTTGGACGCTTAACCCACTGAGCCACCCAGGTGCCCCCAACATGTTAACGATCTTAATAAAAATTCTAATATGGTTAAAAAGACATTTGAAATTCCCAATCAACAAATACTTAAACAAACGTAGGATTTTATCCTTTTTATCCTTCTAAGTTTCTTAAAAATTTATTTTGAGAGAGAGAGAGTCAGTCCCAAGCAGGATCCAAGCTGTCAGCACAGAGCCCTGTGTGAGGCTTGATCTCACGTCTGATTATGGCCTGAACCAAAATTAAGAGTTGGATGCTTAACCAACTGAGCCACCCAGGCACGCCGGATTTTATCCTTTTTTCAAAACAGAAGTGAAAGGTGCTCAAGGGAAGCGACTCGAAGGAAGAACCAAGGTTGCTACGGTACAGAGATGAGAACAAAATATACCAAGAGTAAGGAAGAACCGGGCCAAAAGCACCTACATCAAGTTCTGACTAAACTGAGTCAAGGAGAGGATGGTGTGGCAAATGGCCATCACGTGGGAAACTCTGTTTCTCAGTGGTTTGCTCCATCCAGCTCTTGTTACTTGGTGACATAAAACATTCGTGGGAGGAATAATTCACTTTACATGTCAACTTGACCGGGCTAAGGCATGCCCCGATAGCTAGAAAAACATTATGTCTGCGTGTGTCAGTGAGGGTGCTTCTGGAAGAGATGATCAGCATCTGAACTGGGAGACTAAGTAAAGAAGGCTGCCCTCGCCAGGGCTGGTGGCACCGTCCGATCCACTAAGGGCCTGAAGAGAACAAAAAGTTAGAGGAATGGCAAATTCGCTCTCTGCTGAAACTGACACGTCCACACTCTTGGTTCTTGGGACTTTGGACTTGGAATGAATGACACCTTGGGAGTTCCTGATATTCCATCCTGGAGATGGGGGTCATGGGACTTCTCGGTCTCCAGAAGCACAGAAGCCAATTCATATATATGTGTGTGTTATATATAAATATATGCGTATTAATAAAAACTCACGTAAGAACCAACAGGACTTCCTTGTGATATTAGCGATGTTTTCTTATTTACAATCACATATGAGCTTGTGCCCATCGGAGAAGCACGGTGGGGCCAGACCAGACTGCATTTCACTTGTAAGTATGTGTACTTATCTCTACAATCACTTGTTGATTTGAATCATTGCCTTTCAAACAAATCTTACTAAGTTTGGCTAAACAGTCCGTATTCCTTTTATTGGATCTTGAGATCCCTACAACCCATTTCCTTTCTTTCTGGGCTACAGTTTTCTTCTCACCTTCTCTAGTTTGTTACAGGTCAGGGTTTCCAGGTACATTTTCTCTTCTTCCTTCCTCTTCTCACTATTGTCTGCTTAGCTTATTCTATATTAATCGTCCTGTTCTTTTTTCTTTTTCTTTTTCTTTTCTTTATTATTTTTGAAAGAGAGCATGAGCAGGGGAGAGGGGGAGAGGGGGAGAGGGAACGAGAAAGAGAATCTCAAGCGGGCTCCATGCTCAGCGAAGAGCTCAAAGTGGGGCTCGATCCCACAACCCTGGGATCATGACCTGAGCCGAAATCAAGTGTTGGACCCTCAAATGACTGAGCCACCCAGGTGTCCCTTATCCTTATTCTTTTATTTATTTATTTCTTAATGTTTATTTATTTTTGAGAGAGAGAGAGAGAGAGACAGGGCACAAGCTGGGGAGAGGCAGAGAGAGAGGGAGACACAGAATCCGAAGCAGGCTCCAGGTTCCGAGCTGTCAGCGCAGAGCCCAACCTGGGGCTCGAACTCATGACCCGCAAGATCATGACCTGAGCCAAAGTCAGACGCTCAACCTACTGAGCCACCCAGGCATCCCTTATCCTTATTCTTCACGTAACTGTGTTTCGATGGTAAGACATCTCATGTACACCTATATTAAGTGAGCAGTGTTCAGGGGCGCCTGGGTGGCGCAGTCGGTTGAGCGTCCGACTTCAGCCAGGTCACGATCTCGCGGTCCGTGAGTTCGAGCCCCGCGTCAGGCTCTGGGCTGATGGCTCGGAGCCTGGAGCCTGTTTCTGATTCTGTGTCTCCCTCTCTCTGCCCCTCCCCCGTTCATGCTCTGTCTCTCTCTGTCCCAAAACTAAATAAATGTTGAAAAAAAAAAAATTTTAAGTGAGCAGTGTTCAAAGAAGCAACAATGTGTATTTAAAGAAGTTGAAACTTGCAGGCACACTTCCTGCAACATATGACCAACCCACTTTTCAACTAGCTTGTTCTCTTCACTGTATACACAAATCTAACGCTCTCAGATATGTGTGTCCGCTTTCCAGGGCCGCCATAACCCATCCCCACAAAGTGGGTGTTAGTTTTACTCTCTCACAGCTCTGGATTCCAGAAGTCCGAAGTCAAGGTGTTAATACTCTCTGATGCTCGTTGGCCTGCAGACACATCACTGCCATCTTGGCCCCTTTCTCCATGTTGAATTCTCCTTTGTGTGCATGTTTTCTTTCCTTCTCTTCCCTCACAACACCCGGCATTGGTTTTAGGGCCCACACTAATCCTGGATGACCTCATTTTGAGATCTTAAAGAACATCTGCCAAGTACCTCTTTTTCCAAATAAGGCCACATCCCAGGTCCTGGGGAACGTACCTTTTTGAGGGGCATCGTTCAACGCACTACAGCACAACTGACGCGATTTTTGTTGTCATGGAATGATGACGACGGATTTTGTTTAATTGTTGACAGTCTGTTGTTAAATGGCTGGTGTGGTTGGGACTAGACTCAGTGGCTGGGAGAGTTTTACTCTGTTTGAAATTAACTTATTTTTATTGATTCGACGACCTTGTTTGTATGAGTTGAATGCCCCATGAGAAAGCACGTTGATTAGACAGACGAGTTCGCTAGGAAAAAGTGACTCAGTAGGCCCAACAGTATTCACTTTGGCTCTCCCTCACAGGCAATGTAAGTCTTAACAAGTCAACTTCTTTACAGCAACTGGAGTGTGAAAGCATTCATAAATTACACAAATTCTCATAGAGGGAAAGTGAAATTTACCTGCAGGGAAAAATACAAATGTAAATTATTTTCTAGAGTTTATTGTGTTTGTAGCAAGAGATGATGATTGTTTCCACTTCTGACCCTGAATACAACACACCAACACACGCACAGGTACCCCCACACCCACACCCACCAACACACATACACAAATACACACACACATATACAAACACACACGAGCACACACGCACAGGTACATCAACACATAATACACCAATATACACGAACATACATACACTCACACACACACACACACACACACACACACGCACACACACACACACCCCAACCTAACTGAGCAGGGTTAGACTCAGACTAAATTCCCGAAGTGATGTTAAGCAACTCACACGTATAGATACGGCAAACAGTAATTAAAAGCAATGAATGTATTTACTTTAGTTTTTCCTTTCAGTACATTCCAGAGTCTTTTCTTAATCTTCCATTATTGCTCACTTAATTAATGACAATGTTGCCACATTTCTTTTACATAATATACCATTCCCCGGCAAATGCAAGGAGATCTTGGCACACAAGGCTATTGTTTCTCATTTCACTGTTCTTTCTGTACAGCACCGAGCAATATGAGTCCCAATTATTTTACCCACTGAGAAAGCAAAGTTTAAATCAGAGCCTTTAATCAGAGGGCTACCTGAAGCTTTGACATCATTAGATGAAACTAACTGCATAACTTTAGCAACTGAGTTTACACACACTACCAGAATTTTACGATTATCATTTCTGTTAGCATCTGCTGTTTTTGTTGTTGTTTTAGCAATACCAGGGCTCCTGGGGCACCTGGGCGTCTCATTCGGTCGAGCGTCCGACTTCGGCTCAGGTCATGATCTCGCGGTTCGTAGCCTCGAGCCCCGCGCTGGGCTCTGTGCTGACGGCTCAGAGCCTGGAGCCTGCTTCGCATTTTGTGTCTCCCTCTTTATTCCTCCCCTGCTCACACTCTGTCTCTCTCTCTCTCTCTCTCTCAAAAAAAAATAAAGATTAAAAAACTAAAAAATAATCATAATACCAGGGCTCCTGGTAAAGTGTAGGTGACTCTTCAGAGACCTGAGTCAATGTCCAAAAAAAATCTAGTTTTTGGGGGGAGCTTCTTGTGTGGTCAGCTATAATCGCTTTTCCTAGACCCACGGGGCACGCTTCCAGGTCCGAAACGTGCACAGGCTACGGCTTGACCCTTCAAGGTGCTATCAAAACATAAATACATTTCTTTGGAGAAAACTCCCTGCTCCAGCATGGCCCCTTGAAACTGTCCAACTTGATCTGTGATTCCTGCTGAGATATGCATTACATCATGGTCTATTTTCGGCTTGTTACATTAATCAAAACCTATGCCATTTATTAAACAGCTTCCTGCAGCTCAGGCATTTGAAATGAAGAGTGCCAGCAAGCAGCTAGCTGCCAAACACCATGAACGAAAGAGGTGGGCTGGATTGGAGTCATGTACAAATTGAATTTCAAGTGACTGAGCAGCCTCTTTATCTCTGGGTGACACAACCGGGGACTGTGGCCGTGTGCTTAAGGAAATGAAACCCAGAGCCACGGTTCAATCATGGGGTGGTTACCAGGGCCCTGCCCAGCAGTCTTTCCGGAACCGCTGATGAGTGTGACCTTTACAAAAATGCACAAAGCCTTGATTTCTGCCCGGTTAACCTTTCCAAGCCGGAACCCCTCTGTGAAACCTACCCACGGCAGAGGGAAGCTTCAGAATCAAAACAGAAACACACATTTTATGAAAGAGCGAGTACAAACACCTGCCCGCCCGCACGTATTCTCGGAGGATGAAGACATTGAACCTGATCTCAATTATTCTCTCAACTGTGTGTTTTCAGGCATTTACCCTCCTCTTCCTCTGGAGCAGGAAAGTACCGGTACTCAATGTAGTGTCAACCCTGTACTTCAATTCGTTTGCTCCACTTCACAATAGGCTTGGCCGAAACTGGTGGGGAGAATGGAAATTACGTATGTTCGGGAATTGCCGAAAGTCCCTGAGTCCATTTGCCCACTGTTAAATAATGACCGAGTGCACGTGCTGAGAGAAGGGGCAGGTATTCAACTGACAGCCTCCGTTTCCACCACTGAGCCAACCAGGAAAACCATGGGGATTGGAGAGCGTTTCAAATGTAAGGGATTTTCATGGCGAGGGTGGAGGGCACAGAGCGTTACGACGGTGAATCTAGCAACATTCATACTCTATTATAACAATGCATCAAACCTTCCTTCCTTGGTTCCTATCTGCTTTTAATAATATTTTGTTTTTAAGTGAATCTAATTTTGCTGATTATTAATATATTGATGCAGACCACATTCATCACTAAGAAAAAGTAAGTCAAGCAGCTTATCTAACCCTCTTTTATATTTTTAATGTTTATTTATTTTGAGTGAGAGAGAGAATGAGGGAAAGGCAGAGAGAGAGGAGAGAGAGAGAATCCCGAACAGGCTCTGCAGTGTCAGCACGGACGGAGCCTGACATGGGGCTCGAACTCATGAATCAGGAGATCGTGACCTGAGCCGAGATCAAGAGTCAGACGTTCAACCGACCGAGTCACCAGGCGCCCCTGACCCTCTTTTAATATCTAGTTCTAGGAGTTGCATTTTCACTACTAGGCTTTTCTCTTGACTGAGTTCTTTGCGTACCCCATCACGTGACTCGCCTAGCAAGCAAGCCCATGAGGCAGTGAGAATAGGCTAAGTTATTATTATTGATGAGAAAACTAACGTCCAAAGAGGTTGAAGAGCATGTCAAAGGTCAACATGGCAAATCACTAGTAATCCTGGAATGTCAACCTTCCTGTTCCGTGATTTCTATGAAGAACAAGGGAGCCGGCAGTAAGGCTATGGGGAAACCGGTGACTTCAAAAGACAACTCTGATTGTCTTTACAGACTCTCAATCTGCAGCTTCCTGTTTACCATATTCACTGGAGAAACCTTGTCAAAGTGCAGGAAACCCCTTCTCTGCAAACACCCAGCTTAGAAACACCATCCAGCCAAGTGATCGACCATGAGATACTGCGGGGAGGGGGCAGGGCAAACTTTTAGAGACTCAATTTAGAAGTAAAAAAAAAAAAAAAAAAAAAAAAGTAGGAGGGAGGATACGCTGCAAAAGAAGAAAGAAAGAACAGATGACCTCCACCATGGTTCATTCATTCGCGCAGCCGCCATGGGTTAGGCAGAAAAACTGCCACAGGAGAGAGTCCGTGAAATTCACAAAACCCTTTTATTCCTCTTGTTTGAGGCACTGCACTAAGTGCTGAGAATACAGATCCAAGATGGTCTATAAATAACTCCAAGCAGAGGCTGGGTGTGAAGAACGCTACTAGGAAAGTACTAGGGAAATGAGAACACAGAGGTTGGAAAGTTTATGTCTGGCTGAGGTAACCGGGGAAAGGCTGTGAGTCCAAGGCTGGGGCTGTGATGGATGAGCTGGGCTCCCGAGTTCTCAGAAGTCGGCCTTACGAGGTATTACTCCCTGGATCCCGATTTGAAACCCAAAACGGTTTTGTGGGGGGTGTTTTAGGAATCCAGACGCTTTTACAAAATGTAAAATACGTAAAGCAATGAACACAGCGTGAAGCAAATTCATACTGCTATGTCCTGGCCCTTCTGTTTCCCAGGTATCTATATGGTGGCCAGTTTTCCCCTCAGTAGACATTATAATACCGTTTTACAGAGGGGGACACTGAGGCTTTAAAAAGGCCAAGTCACTTCACCTTCACTAAGAACGGGACATTAATGTAGTTATCTTCAAGCAAGTAGAGTTCTCAAAAAATGCAAAATGCTCTTACAAATCATAACCCGCACAGATAACCCAGCCCTACTGGCTATGTAGGGAACTACACGGTGTCGGGTCGTCCACAAAAGAGGCTTGAGATGGTGAATTTTGTCAGTGTACGTGACCCCCCTTTCAAAGCTCCCATGTATAATGCAAAAACTTTCCAAAATACATTTTCTTTTCTGTAGGACAATGTCTCTTTTATTTTGACTAAGGATAGTTTGTCTCCCTCCTCACTGTTCAATACAGGAGGCATCTGTCCCCAAAGACAGGACTTAGCTTAAGTTAAAAATAAAAATGAAGGGGGGTGCCTGGGTGGCTCAGTCGGTTAGGCGCCCGACTTCGGCTCAGGTCATGATCTCACAGTCCGTGTGTTCGAGCCCCGCGTCAGGCTCTGTGCTGACAGCTCGGAGCCTGGAGCCTGTTTCGGATTCTGTGTCTCCCTCTGTCTCTGACCCTCCCCCGTTCATGCTCTGTCTCTCTCTGTCTCAAAAATAAACGTTAAAAAAAAAAGAAAAAAAATGTATATAAAAAAAAAAATAAAAATGAAGGGGCACCAGGGTGGCTCAGTAGGTTAGGCACCCAACTTTGGCTCAGGTCATGATCTCACGGTACTGAGTTCGAACCCCGCATCAGACTCTGTGCTGTCAGCTCAGAGCCCGCTTCGGAGCCTCTGTTACCCTCTCTCTCTCTGCCTCTCCCCCGCGGGTTCTCTCTCTCAAAATAAATAAAAAACTTGGGGTGCCTGGGTGGCTCAGTCGGTTAAGCGTCTGACTTCGGCTCAGGTCATGATCTCGCGGTGTGTGAGCCCCAGCCAGCACCGCGTCGGGCTCTCTGCTGAGGGCTCAAAGCCTGGAGCCTGCTTTGGATTCTCTGTCTCCTTCTATCTCTGCCCCTCCCCGACTTGTGCTCTGTCTCTCAAAAATAAATAAATGTAAAACATAAATAAAGACCTCAAAATAAAAATAAAAATGAGGGTGTGTAGGGTATATGTAAGGGTGAAGGCTGATGCCACTTGAGTGACTGATGAGTGCGCTGGGGGGGAAATATTTTATGCTGTCAACTCTGGCCTGTGTCTTCAGAGGCAGGGCCTCAGTGTATTTGCTGTTTGCATTGCTCTGGCTATGCTGCTTTAAATTTGGGGTCCCTGAGAAATCCACGTGGGCAACTTTCTTGGAGCCTTCAAAGTAGAGCCAAATGCTTGGTCCTCAGCGGGAAAGCGACTTTAATTAATTCTGGACGGACCTTTCCATCGAAAAGCAAAACACGCCCGCCCGGAGGCTTTTCAGAAAGGTTAGGCTATACCTTTTCCCTCTTACTGTTTATGAAGCGGATGTTAGGGTTTGTCACACAAGTCTCTATCTCCTGTGTTGCTGTGGGTGAATCCGCCTTTTAATAAAAGACAAAATAAAACAAGCAAGCAGCAAGAAAAAAAAAAAAAGCCCGTTTATAGGCAATTAACTTGTCGATTCTAGCAAGAACTAAACCAGAGTATAAAATATTCCATCACAATAAAATATGACTAAAGACCTCATCAATACTCATTTAGCAAACGCTTCGTACTGGACCATCTTTTTCTAATACTTACCAATTCCATTATTTCTTATTTCAGTGAACATGTTAGAAAAAAAAAAAAAAAAACTAAGTGAAATGGGATTAGGTTTGCCATTTGTCATTTACTCAGAGTGGAATTCTGGTCTGACATGTGGGCACTCCTAGCCAGAGCTTAATGCTTCCAGTAATTATAAGGATCATGTAGAGTATGTTGATTGGTGGGGGGGAAAAATCTTTATTAACTGCTCAGAAATAGTTAATTCTTCATTACTCAGAGCACTGCACTGGAGACTGCTGCCTGTGAACCATGGATTAGAGTTTATGATAGTAATAACCTCCCTGAAAAAACATTTGTTACTATACTTAATGACCAGATTTCAGTGCATTAACCTTCCTTGGGAGGTCAACTAACAAAATGGATGTTAACTGCTTGTAACAACCAATTCCTCTGAAATTAATATTTAGATGCCTTTGGTGTCAAAAAACCTTCCTTCCATATCAGGGCATTAAAAACACTTCTAAATTATTAATAGCAGGCAGAATTCAAGGGCTGAAGGATTTCCATTGCAACGCTCTTTATTTGTCCTCAGCCTCTTCCTATTTTCGTGAACAGAGTTCTCTTCTGCAGGAACAAGGAAGGCATTCAGGGAAATTAGGTCTCAAAAATGCATGTGGGTCAACAATGCACTGCAGTTTTGAAAAGGTCACCCTTTAAGTTCAACAGAAATAAACATAATAGGAGTGTGAGAGTAGATCCCGAGCCTGCTCTGGGAACCTGACAGCGACAGACTCCCGCCAGGCCTCAGGCCACAGCCTCCTCGCCACCTGTCAGGAACTCCTTAATGACATTTTGGCGTCCCTTCTGCAATTGACCTGCTAGCTCGGCTCTCCAACCCTCCCCTCCCCTCCCCTCCCCACCCCCCCACCCCCCCACCCCCGTGCCTCCAAATTGGAAACAAACCACATTTAAGTCAAAAGAACTTCGCAACTATTTCCTTCCCAAGCAATCCCAGAACATAAAACATGTTCTGAAAAGCTGCACCGTTCCCTGGAGAAATTTTATGATTTGGTTACTGCGCGGTGTGCTGCTCCTTGGCCAGGGTAGCCTTGAGTCCGTGCCAAACAATGAAGCAATGCTATTATTAGCCTTCCCATTCAGTGGCGACAAAGCAGTCCGTGTTTCTATTTTCAGACTGCGCTCCTCTAGTGCAATAGATATGCAGAAACTTCGACTCAGGGCCAGCAGGGCACGGGGAGGGGCAACATTGGCATCTCTTGCCAAAACATGCACAGGGGCATGAACATGGAAAATGTTTTCATGGTCGTATTTTTAGGCGGAGGAAAATACAGACAGCCACAGCCCCGGCTGCCCCAACTTCTTGTTTCAACAGAAGCTTAACTACTGGAGTTGGGATAGTACCTCTGAGATATCAGTGATGCTGGGGCCATGTTTGAATAATTTTCCCAGGTCACCAGGACGCAGTAACTTCCGTGACTCATTTACATCAGTCTGTGTGCGGGCATGAACAACCAGCATCGCACAGAAGAGTGACCCGGCTGATACATACGAGTGACGATGTAAAATGGGGCGCCCGGGGGGCTCAGCGGGTTAAGCATCCGACTTCGGCTCAGGTCATGATCTCAGGGTTTGTGGGTTTGAGCCTGGCGTGGGCTCTGCGCTGGTCACAGACCTTGCTTGGGATTCTCTCGCCCTCTGTTTCTCTGCCCTTTCCCCACACATGTGCGCGCTCTCTCTCTCTCTCTCTCAAAATAATAAACTGAAATAAAATAAGATGTATGCATGAAAAGGCCTCTTCCTCATGGTGTAGTCAGTTGGAAGCCCAGTAGCAAGGTTTCCAGAGAGGGCAGGCAACTTGTGGACACTGTTTTCTGTTTTTATGTTCGTTCATTCATTCATTCATTCATTCATTCATTCATTCATTCATTTAGAGAGTGAACGTGCGTAGGCGAGCGCACAAGTGAAGGAGGGTCAGAAAGAAAGGGACAATCCCAGGTAGGCTCCATGCCACCCGTGCAGAGCCAGATGTGGGGCTCAGACCCACACACCATGAAATCATGACCGACTGAGCCACCCCGGTGCCCCCATTCTGGGTTTTCTTACACTGCGCTATAATGGACGTACATTATATTAGTTTCAAGCATACAGTGTAATAGTGTGATATTTGTATATACTGAGAAATGATTACCCTGTTAAGTCTAGTGAACATCAGTCCCCATACAATGTTACAAAATTTGCTTTTCTTGCGATGAGAACTTTTAAGATTTATTCCCTTAGTAACTTTCAAATATATGGTACAGTATTATCAACTATAGCTGTCATGTTGTATATTATACCCCCTTGACTTATTTTATAATTGGATGTTTGTACCTTTTGACCCCCTTCATCTATTACCCATCCCCCCCCAACAACCACTTCTGGCAACCACCAATCTGTTCTCTGTATCAGTGAGCTCGGTTTTGTTATCGTTGTTTTAAGATTCCACACGTAAGGGAAATCATAACAGCATTTGTCTCTCTCGGACTGACTCATTTCACTTAGCATAATGCCCTCAAGGACCACCATGGTGTCACAAATGGCAAGATTTCCTTCTTGGTATAGCTTAATAATATTCCATCATAAATATATATACCACAGTTTCTTTATCCATTCATCTGTTGGTGGATCCTTAGGGAGTTTCCATACTTTGGCTATTGTAAATAATGCTGCAGTGAACATAGGGGTGCATCTATATGTTTTTGAGTCGGTGTTTTCATATTTTTTGGACAAATACCCGGAAATGTAATTGCTGAATTATATGCTGGTTTTATTTTTAGTTTTTTTGAGGAACCTCCATACTGTTTTCCATAGTGGTGGCACCCGTTTCCACTCTTACCAACAGTACACGCGTGTTTCCTTTTCTCTACATCCTTGATAACATTTGTCACTTGTGGTTTTGATTTGCATTTCCCTGATGATTAGTGATGCTGAGCATCTTTTCCTGTAGCTGTTGCTTCTTTGGGGAAGTATGACTTCTTTGGGGAAATATCCATGTAGGTCCTCTGTGCATTTTTAATGAGACTATTTTTTTTTTTTTTTTTTTGCCACGGAGTTGTATGAGTTCTTTATATATTTTGGATTTTAGACCCTTATCAGATGTATGATTTGCAAAAATTTTCTCCCATTTAGATAATTTCATTTTGTTGACGATTTCCTTTGCTGTACAGAAGCATTTTAGTTTGATATAGTCATATTTATTTTTACTTCTGTTGCCTTTGCGTTTGGTATCGTATCCAGAACACCATCACTAAGATGTATGACTAGGAGCTTACCGCCTCTATTTACCCCCAGAGGTTTTATGGTTTCAGGTCTTACATTCAAGTCTTTAATGCATTTTGAGCTAATTTTTGTGTGTGGGGTAAGAAAGGGGTCCAATTTTCCCAACACCCTTGCTTTGGCTCTTTGGCTCTTTCGTGGTTCCACACAAGTTTTAGGACTTTTGGGCTACTTCTATGAAAAACACTATTGGAATTCTGATAGGGCTTGCAATGAATCCGTACATTGCTTTGCGTACTATAAATTGGGCACTTTTGACTTTTTTTTTCCCTCACGGATACTTGCGTAATATTGGAAATTAAGTAGACGGGAGTCCATTAAATTTTTTGGCGTGTTTCCATTTATCAACAAGATTTGCTGTCTGACCATGCAGGTAGGACAAGTTGTGTATAATAATGATTTTAATTTAATAGCCAGATTCTTCCTCGCTTTGGGAATCCTTGCTAATTGAGAGGTTGTTCTGCCCTTGCATACATATTATTCCTCTTTCCTAGTGTAGCTGCTTTTGGCTTTGTTTTCATGGCCTTACGAAAATTTTTTTTTTGCAAACAGGAAATAAGCAATTTTTTTCTTTTAAACTGTGACAAGTTCTACCTTTTTAACAAAGGCATCTAGGAAAAGATCTCTTTTCCAATACGAAGCTGAAATGTCAACTGTGGGTCCTCTCTCCATCCCCTGCCCTCACTTTCCATGGAAATATCAACTACAGGCTGCTGGCAGCCAGTTCTAAGCCATCCGGTTTTCAATGATAGGCATGATTAAAATATAGTAATTGCCTTGGACTGCTTTATCTGTAAACTGATAAGATTTCTGAAAGCTATTTAATTATCATGTGAATCATTAACTTCATCATGTTTACAGAGAATATGTTATCTCCCCCTGCTTCTTGGGAACTGTGGATCCTTCATCAGTGACCTGGAATGGTTGCTGAGTGTGATTCGGGTAATGTACCTGTGCAATTTATTAATGCCAGGTAGAGTTTTAAATCAGCATGTCGACTGTAGTGTTGTTCACTTAATGAACTTCGATGCACTGCTTCCTGAAAACCCCTTTATGGTTTCTGTTGGCTCCATATGGCATTCTGATGAGCTTACACTTCTCCTTAAGTGTTTCTATATCAGAAAACAAGAGCAAAGCTAAAACAAAGTGAGTCATCTGGTTTTGTCTTTGCTTTCCCTGCATGAGATAATGTGGAGGTGTTAATTACAAGACTTCACTGAGTCTTGACTAATAACAGTGTGCAAACAAATGTATGTCAGGCTCAGCCACAGAAAAGCTTCTACTAATAAGGTAAAACTAGCAATTAGAGCTGACAATGAAGTAATACTTTCCGTTGAATATTCATTAATGAAGTTCTTGTTTGGGAGAAGGGAGGCTTCTGATTGTCCAGATGGAAACCCAGAATAGGAACCCTGGTCATTCTTTTTAAATGAATTAACCACCGTTTGGTGAGCGAGCACACTGGATTAATTCCCTTTTGTACTAATGCACTGACCCTTTGCTTCAAAGGCAGAGCCTTGATGGCAACTAAGATTCCTCAATCCGTGACCTTGGCATAATAGGGACAAATTGAATTCCCAGAAAGAGAAAAATGATAGTGACCAGAGAACATCACTACATAGCACGTTTTATTGAAATTCTCCACTGCAGCTTGTAGGGTTTCAGGGAGAAAGAATGTGATTAGCTCATGTAACCCAGTCATGGCACTTGGCCTCATGCTTTCCTTCATTTTTCCTTTTTTCTTTCCTTCCTTCCTCTTTTCTCTCTTTTCAGAAAGCAGTTTTGAAAGGCTTCTTTTTTTTTTTTTTTTTTCCAACGTTTATTTATTTTGGGGACAGAGAGAGACAGAGCATGAACGGGGGAGGGGCAGAGAGAGAGGGAGACACAGAATCGGAAACAGGCTCCAGGCTCTGAGCCATCAGCCCAGAGCCCGACGCGGGGCTTGAACTCACGGAGCGCGAGATCGTGACCTGGCTGAAGTCGGACGCCCAACCGACTGCGCCACCCAGGCGCCCCTTGAAAGGCTTCTTTAAGCCCACAAGATCCTCTACTTTCAGGTCAAAAAGAAGCCTCTCTCCCTCCAGTAAAGGGTTATCAGGCATCGACTGCACGATTATTTCTGAAATAATAATAAAAAATAATCAAGAGTTATACCACCCGGGCAATACACCTTTTTAGCATTTCTTCGCAAAGATACACAAATGAGGGACTCT
The DNA here is from genome assembly GCF_028749965.1 of Puma concolor. NCBI lineage: Eukaryota > Metazoa > Chordata > Mammalia > Carnivora > Felidae > Puma > Puma concolor. Next base: position 138,046,497 of record NC_141667.1, on the reverse strand, counting down.
ATTGATGAAAGCATTTATTTAGGTGACACTTAATAGTTCAACACGTACTTAAGGAGATACAAAGGGTTTGTTTTCTTATGATTTGGTTTTGGACTGAAAGAAAACACAAATCTTCCACTGGAATAAATGCTGGAAATGTCAGAATCTTAGAATGGATCATGACCTGTGTGAAATAAAACAATCTACTGTTGTGACTTTCTTAAGTGGCTCTGCGCCCAGATTGAAAAGCCACAGCCTCAGCCTCTTCGCGGTTACCGACGGCTACATAGCACACATCTGGCCGATGGTAGATATAAAAGGAAGTTACTCAAAGCTTCTCAAACTAGGACAGCAGCAGCTGTGAGGCACACATTCTGTTGTGGCTGTGTTCTTCTGCAGTCGCTGGAACCAACGAGCCGTTTTGCAGAAGGAAGAAACGAAGAGGTTCTGAGAGCCAGCAATTATGGTCCTCTGGACCTCTCTTCACTTGAGGATCCCTCCCTCCTCCTTCCCAGTGGTCACACCTCGAATTTCTGGGTCTTTGATGTGCACAGCCAAATGTAACTCCTAACTAAAATAGAATATGGCGTCAGAACGGGTGGGGGGGGCGTGAGGAGGCAAAGAGGCTTCAAGTAACAGAACCTAAATAGAACCTAAAATACTTGCTTAACGGAAGCGGGGGACTAGTGAAGGCGGTAATACAAGTAGGGCTGGCTAGTTGATCCGTATCAACACAGGGCAAAACACTTCTTTTCAGACTCTTGAAAAGCAGTCTACGGACTTCTATGTGACACAGAATGTTGGCATATGCTAAGCCCTTCTTGCCGCTTTTAGCAAAGCTCTAATGGACAGATGAACTCTCTCCGGAGACAGCCAGTCTACCCAGATGTGGAAGAAAATTCACCACTGCTAAGAGAGGTGCTTTTGCCCAAGACCAGCAACCGAGGTTGTTTGAGAATTCCAAAATGTACAGTCTTTCATTAGTTACGATATCTGTTTGCTAGAACAGAAGCCAAAATTTCAATGTAAGCTTCTGTAACAGAAGCTTAGGGGGCGCCTGGGTGGCTCAGTCGGTTAAACGTTGACTTCGGCTCAGGTCATGATCTCGAGGTCTGTGAGTTTGAGCCCCGCGTCAGGCTCTGTGTTGACAGCTCAGAGCCCGGAGCCTGCTTCAGATCTGTGACTCCCTCTCTGTCCGCCCCTCCTCTGCTCACACTTCTGTCTCCCTCTGTCTCTCAAAAGATAAACATTAAAAAAAAAAAAAGTTTAAAAAAAACACAGAATGGGGCGCCTGGGTGGCTCAGTCGGTTAAGCGTCCGACTTTGGCTCAGGTCAGGATCTCGCGGTACGTGAGTTCGAGCCCCGCGTCGGGCTCTGTGCTGACTGCTCAGAGCCTGGAGCCTGTTTCAGATTCTGTGTCTCCCTCTCTCTCTGACCCTCCCCCGTTCATGCTGTGTCTCTCTCTGTCTCAAAAATAAATAAACGTTAAAAAAAAAAATTAGAAAAAAAAAAAAAACACAGAACCTTAGTTCTCTCTCCTGTAACAGTCTGAGGGTAAGCAGGATAAGCTGTAAGGTATGTGGTTCCATGATGCCTTTCTCTCTCAGGACTTCTGAACCCACAAGGTATTGTCTTTGTCGCAATTACCCAAGATGACTCTACACCACCCTGACAGCAAGGGGAAAAGAGGGAAGGAGAGGGCCCTTTCTTCTCTTTAAAAGCATACGCTGGAAGTTGCACGTGTTATTTCTGCAATTAACCTATTAGAGAGAATTTAGGCATACAGCCACTCCTCACCGTAAGATCTTTAATCTGGGCCATCATAAGCTCTGCTATAAGCCTTGGCTTCTACTATCCTGGAAGGTGGGAAGAACTGGCATTTTCTCCCTTGTAGGGTTGAAAATCCAATTTCTCCTCTATCTCGAATGGAAACTCTTACAGGCCAAGGACTATACCTTCTGTTTCCTCTTCTTTTCCTCTTCTGACAATCAGGTCTTAAAAAGCGGACCAAAGCGATCTTAAATTCCTCAGGGCTTCTTTCTTTCTTTCTTTCTTTCTTTCTTTCTTTCTTTCTTTCTTTCTTTCTTTCTTTCTCTTCCCCTTCTTCTTCTTCTTCTTCTTTTTTTTTTTACATAATTTTAATAAGATGGCAGTATATAGTATTTTGTTCTTCCACTAGGGCAAAGTTTATGGTGTTGCAATGTCCTTTAGCAGGATCAATCAGGAAAAACAAAACCCAAAAAAATCTTTTAAAGAAATTTAGGGCAGTGGAAAGGTCTCAATGTTTAGTCTTTAATTGGAATCTGAAATTCTGTTTCTGGAGATTCTGTTGCATTGACTGAGTTCAGCCCAGGCATCCTGGGACATTTCGTTTTGTTTTGAAAGAGGCATATTGCTACTACTGTAATCGATGAACGAACTCTCCATTTGTCAAACAGCCTAAGTACCATTGTATATACAATGTATATACTTCATAACTCGTTCTTTAAAAAGAACAATTTTTCTGCAACTTGACCAGGTTTTAACTGTATTCCTTGATTTATAGAAGCATCCTATTAAATAGTGAAAAAAACTTTTTAAAATCTACATACCAGAGGAAAATTTGGCCTTATCTTTCGACTCTAATGCGTGGACAAATACATTGTTACAAGGTTATTTACTGAACCATTATTTACAACACCAAAAAACTGCAAGCAATTTACGTAACACATAGTACATCTATGTCACCAAACACCTATGCAATCCTTAAAAAAAGAGGATCTAGATCCATGTGGGAATACAGTCAAGATAGAACATTCATGGGGCGCCTGGGTGGCTTGGTCGGTTAAGCGTCCGACTTCGGCTCAGGTCATGATCTCACTGTCCGTGAGTTCGAGCCCCGCGTCGGGCTCTGTGCTGACAGCTCAGAGCCTGGTGCCTGTTTCAGATTCTGTGTCTCCCTCTCTCTGACCCTCCCCCGTTCATGCTCTGTCTCTGTCTCAAAAATAAATAAACGTTAAAAAAATTAAAAAAAAAGACAGAACATTCAGTTTTGAAACATAAAATTGGTAGATTTCAAATTCATTTCTGTAACACAGGACAAATTGGAAACCATATACCTACAGTTGTACAAGCATGTTAAGATTCTGGAAGCATATACAAGCAGTTACTAAAAATGTTTATAACTAGAGAGAGAAGTGATTGTCCTTGTATGAGGAATGTAGGACTCTCACCTTTTCCTTTGTAACCTTCTGTATTGAATGGACTTTTTACCTTAAATGTACATTAGTTTTAAATAGAAAAAGAGTTACTAAAACCTGTAAGACCAATGTGGTTCCAATGTATCTTGTCTTTAGACAGCAAAAGGAGAACCTATCATAAGAAATTATGGAAGGAGGGGTCTAAACTGTATCCCGCTTCTCTTTGCTTTATGTTGATTAAGAGACTAAGTCTAACATTTTGCTTATAATGGTGTGGCCCTGGCCAGACAGAACCTGCCAGAGAAGAAATCACCACTAATTTCCTATGTTAATTGCAGGGACAAGAGCATTTTAAGACACCCACCCGATGCTCACTCTGGCAACCCAGAACTGATTTTCTAAAAATTTCCCATTTTATCAAATGGAAAGTGCTCGTCCGATCAGACTTCAAACTTAAGGTGAATATTTGGTGTGTATAATTTCCGCTCATTTTAAGAAAGAGTATATTCTTTCTCACAGGACCACATGGCTGAAATCTGGAGAAGCATGAATTTGAATCTGACTGTGTCAACTCAAGAAAGGGGCTGACGGTAGGTAGCCTCACTGTGCCTCAGCGTCATAGCATAGGTCCCTGGCCCAGGGGTATTGATTTCACAGGACCTTACGTAATCACCACATTCATCATGACGGTAAAAAAAAAAAAATTATTGAGCATCCGCAATGTCTGAGGCCCTCTGCCAGGAAAGGGAGAAGACATAAACTCTTGCCATCTGAGATTTTAGCATCTACTTGGAGGAGACAGGACTTACGCATTCATAACGAAAATGTTTTATGTCAATATCCTGCGCTATTCATTTCTGTCCTTCGGAAATTGAGAGCTGGCTATGCTCTGTAAAAACCCCCCTGCATGCAAATGGGACAAAACGACTTTCCAATCTAATTTGCAAACAAGGAAGGGCAAGAATTGCTGAATAATAACAGCACTTCCCACTGGTTCGATACCTACTATGGTTTTCGCACTCGGCAGACATTCTCTATTATCGTCATTTTTCGTAGGAAGAAAGTGAGGTTGGGCACAAGTTAGCGCCCGAGTCAGGAATCAGCCGCCAAGCACAGGTCCTTTGGACCTCTGAGCTATAACGCTTTGTACTCTTAATGAAGGGAAATAGAGATGGGGAGGGGTGGGGAAAATCTTTCAACTCATCTCTTTTTCCTCCTTGCAACACTTGAAAAAGAGACACAGGACAAAAGAAGAATTCACGTTCCCTAGGCACAATTCTTTGCAGCCCTCTGACGAAGTACCTCAAAAGCTAAGCTCCCATCAATCCTGGCGAGATAGGATCGGCAGGGCACAGTGCTGAAATGAATGGCTTAAAAGAACAGCAGAGACCAAAGAACTTTTTATGCAGAGAAACCCCAAATCTGGGGCAAAGCCCTCCTGTTCATTTTATCTCACAAAAGGTACGTAGTGCTGCCTGTCAAGGTAATGCATTACTACACTATTTGGAAAAACTACAGTTCTAATTAGATGAGCAAATAAATGTTCATTTCAATTTATTAATATAGCTGTAGGCCTTGTTACAATTTATCTCTTGGTTCTGAGGCCAATCCATCTCGAGCTGGGATTCATTGTGGTGAAGTAACGGGTTTTAATAATGGATACGGGCGGTGAATTATTCAGGCAGAAGGGAGCAAAAGCCTTGATGCCTTCTCTCACTTCTTTAATTAACTGTGAGACGCTGACGAGTCTGGGCTGTCTCGGGGCTTTCTAACTTTATCTCCATCAGAACTGGAATTTTTCCTGAGCCACAGATAGGTTGGGTTCAGGCCCCTCCTTATCCATCACCATTTTGTCCCCTGTTAGTCTGAATTCCGTGCCTGCTTAAATATTATTTCCATGCCACTTCTAGAGCAACGAACGTCAGTCCTGATAAAACGCACACCTTTGTTCTGCTAAGATTGTAACACAAGAAAATCTGAAATATTTCACTCCCATTTACATTTCGAAACTAACCAGTAAACAAAGCCACATCCAGTTCTGGCCACTTAAGCCCATTTTGTTTGGTTTGAAGCCATTTATCTTGATGGCTGAGGAATAAGTGAACTTCGAGAAGAGAATTTTTAGAGTCTCCATATGAGGTAGCATCAAACAAACAAAATGAAAACTCTTACCAAATGCAGGCTGCATCTTTTGCACGGAACTGGGTGCTACTTACGGAGCTTTGCAATGTGCCCAAGTGATTCCTGTAAATGAAAGCCTCTCGGCGCTTGGCACAGGACAAGCGACGGAACATGTCCACGTCTGGCGAATTTTCTCTTTTGCCTAACCCAAGATTTTCTGACTGGGAACTACACCTAGCTCATAGACTCTGTCCCACTGTAAGTCAATGGTTTTGCTGTGAACACATTAATGATATGCTTGGGTAACTGAATGCCCTTCTTTGGACAATCTATTTTGCTATTACCTGTTCCTACAGAAGGGTTTTTTGGTTTTTTTTTTTTTTTTTTAAGTGCCCCTAGACTGTAGTACAGCAATTTATTTATGCTGTGACAGGAGAGTTTCTCTTTCAAATTTATCCCATCGGAGAGAAAGTAAGAATCTGGGGGAGGTCTGAGCTTACCACTTCTTGGCAGAAATTGAATCACCATTTCTATAAATCAAAAGTCATGTTAAAAGCTCTGTGAAGTAAACAATGATGTATATGAATTAGCAGCACAACGTAGTCAATACAAATCAAAGTGGCTTTATGAGGGTATTGATGTTTTCAGCTCTTCTAAGGTTGAATACATTTTAAGTATTTATCCTCCAGGGCATTGTTGATCTAAATGAATCTATTCACTTTGAAACCAGACCACGGTTGCAGTGAGAAGCACAAAGATACAGGCTGACCCCATTGGGGCTCTACCCCTAACTGAGTGACCCCAGCTGTGGCCAGATGCTCAGGGTAAACCGATATTAAACGGCTGACACCAGGGCAAAGACATGTGTATAGAAAGAGGCTACCTTTGTATTTGGTTTTCTTACGTATGAATTTTTCAAAGTTTTTTTGGAAGGCAACACAAATGTATTTTCTAGGGATTCAGCCAAGTAGCACCTGTCTCAATGTTCTACTTTATCACGATTTCACTTAACCTAGGCCTTTAAGAGACTGATTCCGGGGGCACCTGGGTGGCTTCGTCGGTTAAGCATCCGACTTCAGCTCAGGTCATGATCTCACAGTTCGTGAGTTCGAGCCCCACGTCAGACTCTGTGCTGACCGCTCAGAGCCTGGATCCTGCTTCAGATTCTCTGTTTCCCTCTCTCTCTGCCCCTTCCCTGCTTGCACTCTGTCTCTCTCTCTCTCTCTCTCAAAAATAAATACACAGTAAAAAAAAAAAAAAAAAAAAATTAAGAGACTGATTCTGTATCTTCAAGTTGCATCCCCATATCCGGTTACTGGATGCTGACCAGTTCAGTGGGTACCACAGACATAGTGCTTGTCTGAAAGGAAAATTCATTTTTTATACCAAAATGTCATATTCTAAAAATCAGATAACACAGGCATCCTGTTAAGGTATACTAGATTCGCTAAAAAAAAAAAATAATAATAATAATAAATAAATAAATAAATATCAAATTGTGACTGGACAGCCGTGAAGAAAAAAAACAGAGGCTGCATTATTTCCACAAGCTCTGTGGCACCCACTAGCATATTCAAAGTTAAGGTAAGTCCTCTATTTTGCCTTCTCTGGAGTTCAGAAGAGAGCTCATTGCACGGAGCACACACATCAGAATTCCTTCTTGCTTTTTCTTGGAGCATCAGACAATTTAACTTTGTCTCCAAAAAAGCCTAGCTGCAAGTTATCTGGCCAAGGGCCCTTCCACGGGACCAGCACTGAGAGAGAACACCGAGAAATGAAACAAACTGGTCAGTGGGTGGAAGTCATTCATCTTTTAAAGCCCATAAAAAGGGAGAATTGTAAATTAAAATGTCTACAATAGGTTCAACACCTCTCTTTCAGCCCCTCCCCTCCTTTTGTCATGGAACAGCATTCAAGTGTGGGAATGTTTCTCTGAAACATGTGTAAATCACACGTTTGGTCATGCTGTACCAGGAGCCCAGGACCAAGGGGGCCGGGAGGAGGGAGGCCAGGGATATTAAATACTGGTCCAGCCGTTTGTTAATGAAACATTGACACAAGCAGTTTATGTGGTTGTAATAAAAAGGGGGGCCTCTTTCATCACACCCTTTCATTACTAAGCACAGTCTTTAAGAGGATTAATGCGTGTGTTGTGCGGGTGGGGGAGGGGGGAGAATGTGCTTATCAGTTGAGTCTCAGGATTGGTAATGCTGAGTTCTTAATGGATTGCCTCTGGATTTAGGATTACCGCCATGCAAATTCTTCCAGGCTTTCAAAAGAAGGGAAAGCGGTTTGTTTTCTCCCCGTCAACAAGAAGGGCTATTGACTTCGTAATGACATGACCTGGGATTCGGTTTACCACTCCCTTCCACTCCTGTTCCCCCAAAAGGCGGATTCACTTTATTTACTTATTTAGGCTGCCGGGGGGGGGGGGGGGGGGGGGGCAGCGTGTCAATATCTGCATCGATCCCACGGCTACCACAATTAAGGAAGCAGTCGGCGAGACCAATAAAATGGCAAAAAGTGGACTTTTAGGATGTTCGTATCAAGCATCCTGCCAAGAAAAGGAAGCTACCAAGAAGACGGAGATGCTTTCTTAGAAGCCGCGTGTTCTCTGCGCCTCATTTTCTGAAAGGTTCCCTCACGGCTCAGATAAACTACATATTTTGGAGGACGCCGAAGTGAATAAGTGGCCCTTTTATGTTTCTGGGAAATTAGAAGGCAGCCTTTGTTGGCAGTCTTGTGAAAGAGTACAGTACTGATGGATCATGCTGCTTGAGGTCCTGTGACTTCCCACTATTTTTAGCACAAGGAAGATATTGGTTGTAACAGTGTGCAATGGACTCATCAGCCATAATAGAACTCACACTGTTTTTGACTTCGCATTGTGCTTATCATGTGCCTTGAATGTAAACAGCTCTTTGCTTCTGAAAGATGGCAGTCTGCCATGGTGGGATTCAGCCCTCTCGAAGGCTCGGCAAACAATGAACAGAAACAAGCCTGAGGACCCTGAAAAAGCCATTGTTTGAATATATGTCCCTTGCAGCCTTAGACAAAATTATTTTTGTACCTTGCATCCTTTCTTCCCGACTTCCCTCTACAAATCAGCGAGCATTCACACGGGCCACTTATCTGTGCATGACCAATTTTTTTTGTATTATTTCTCCGCCCACATTAAAAAAGGCAAGAAATGACATCTTACAGAAAGCCTCTAAGGATGGCATTCCCGTATGTTTTCTACTCTTCGCAAAATACGGGGAACTTAACGTATTAACATAAAGCGTGATCACATCCGTAGATAAGAGATGTTCCATTTAAAATGACACCCAACACCAAAAAGAAGTTTATTGTGTTGTACCATCTGTATGTACCATTAGCAGACTCAAGAGTTTGCTCTCAAAACAGATTTAGAGCAATTTACTGTAAAGCAAATTGTTGTTGGCTAGCCTTCCTACATTGTTAGCACCCTCTGATTTTCCAGCCATGTTGGCGTATTTAAAAGTGTTTAGAATTTTTATCACAGTGATACGTGCCCACGATACAAACAGTCAACTAGTATAAGACGGTTTATAAAGAAAAGCATCCCCTGTCTCTCCCTCCATACCCAGATCCATTTCCCGAAGCAACTTCTAACCTTTCAGTTCTCCTGGGAATTACCTTCTCGACTCTCAATAATTACTAGGCTTATAAGGGTTTCTCTTGATTCAGGCAACAAATGGTTCCACAAATATTTATTTTGTGCCTACTATCTGCCAGACACTGTTCTAAGACTGGGGTGCAATAGCCAATAAAATTGGCTGTGGATAGAACCAATCCAGGCCTCCTGGGCCTGACCTTCTACTGGGGCGGTGATGAGAGAGCCAAGTAATACACGCTACTAATGAGCAATTTCTGCAGCATATTAAAAAGTAAACGCCACTATTAGAAGAAATGGGAAAGGTGGACCAAGGGAGGTGGTTTGCAGTATAAAACAGGGTGTTTATTGGGCACCTGGGAGGCTCAGTCGGCTAAGCATCTAACTTTTGGTTTCAGCTCAGGTCAAGATCTCGTGGTTCATGGGTTCAAACTCCCTATCAGGCTCTCCATATCTAGCACAGAGCCTGCTTGGGATTCTCTCTCTCTCTCCCTCTCTCTGCCCCTTCACTCCGCACCTTTGTCACTCTCAAAATAAGTAAATAAAACTTTAAAAATAAAATAAAATAAAATAAAATAAAATAATAAAATAGGTACGGTGTTTATGGATGACTTCACTAAGAATGTTATGTCTGAGTAAAGACATGAAGGAGGCAATACAGTAATCTCTGAGTCCAGGCAGAAGGAACAGCAAATGCAAAGGTCCTGAGGCAGGAGCATGCCTTGCTAGCTAATGGGACTTAAGTAAAATCAGTATGTGCCATTTCCAACTGTTGCTCCTTCAAGGACTGGCTTGTAATCCTTCTGGTCTTCCTCCCCTATCCTTCTGGTTGGGAGAAGATGAGATTTTAAATAACTACCTGAGATGCAGAGATGGGAGCTGCTTCTCAAGGATGGGAGAACCACCTTTTGAGGTCTGGATTCTTGCTTTTTAAGCAAGTAAGCAAATAGGCAAGAATAATTAAATAAGGCTGCAAGTGGTAGCTGTTTCTTTAGGAATGTATTAGTTTTCTATTACTGCGTAACCAATTACATCAAAGTGTAGTAGATGAAATCCATAAGTGTGTAACTCATCATTTCTTCCTTTTTTTAAATAATTTTTTTATGTTTATTTTTGAGAGAGAGAGAGAGAGAGAGAGAGTGTGTGTGCACATGCAACTGGGGAGGGGCAAAGAAAGAGGGAGACACTGAATCTGAAGCAGGCTCCAGGATCCGAGCTGTCAGTACAGAGCCTGACGTGGGGCTCGAACCCACACACCACGAAATCACGAAATGCACCGAAGTCAGACGCTTAACTGACTGAGCCACCCAGGCGCCCCACTCTCATCATTTCTTCCAATCAGGGGGAACAGTTTCACTTCTTGCTAAGATCTCTCATGAGGCGGCAGCCAAGCTGTTCTCTAGGGCTGCACTTATCCTCGAGACTCAACTGGGGCTAAAGGACCTGCTTCCAAGCTCAGTGACGTGGTGGTTTGTCAGGCTTCAGTTCCTCTCAGGTTGTTGGCTAGTGAGTCTCAGTTCCTCTGGTGCTACTCACTGAGGGCCTTCGCTCCTGACCACACCAGGTGGTTCTATCCACAGAGCTGCTCCCAATATGGCTGCTTCCTCCCCCCATGGCTAGTGATCCAAGAGAAAGCCAACAGGAGCCCAAGATGAGATGTACAGTTGCTTATAACCTAGTATTGAGCAAACAAGTCCAGCCCACACTCAAGGAGAGGGGATCACACAAGGGCACGAAGGCCAGGAGACAGAGATACTCAAGGCCACCTACCACAGGGGGAAAAAAAAAATGACATCAGGTCCGATCCTCAACACCACACCAAAATCATCTGCAGCTGGATAAAAAATTGCACTAAAAATAAAAGTAGATGGGAACGTTTCTTTAGTATCAGATTGGGAAGAACGTGCTACCCTTAAAACAACAGAAGCTCTCTGTCACAGACTGGGTTATCCAGGAAGCAGACGCCGAAACAGCGTTCGACCGTAAAAGGCTTATTTGTAAGCAATACCATGAAAGCAAAGGGGGAGGAAGTGGGTTTGGGGAGGGAATGTGGATCTGAGAAAAAGTTGGTAAGCCCCACGGGAGCTCTGGGATGCACACGTCCCATCAGCGCCGTTCCAGATGGTGTGGCCCACCTAGGGCCTGGAACTGGTTTCTTGTTCAGTATGCGCATAGGGACTGCCCTAAGCATGAGAATCACTTTCGTTCGTTCTCAAACCAGGGAGGGCTCTGAAGGAACTAGGAACTGGTGGCCGGCCACTAATCGTAGCATGTAACTGGGCAGCACGTCCATTTTTGAAGGAAGATGTGAGCAGCACGTCTCCACCTGGGCCACAACGTACCCTCTGTACTGTGTGCATCCGTGCTTCCGGGACTTGTATGGCATGGCTCCTCTGGGGCTCTACCAGGCTCTTTTCCTGAGGAGAAACTGCCCTCGGCCCCTTGCATTAAGTCAACAATGCCCGTTAGAGCAGTCTTGCATTGGGCAGAAATGTCTAAGTCCCCATACGACTGCCTCGCTTCATCGGTGGCTGAGGACCACTCTGCAGAGTGTAACCTCCCCTCAGAAGCAGAGGTAAAATCTGAAAAAACTAACAGCTAGAGGCTTGTCAGCTAAGCACGCTCCTAGTCATTGGGCAGGAAGTCCTTTCTGGAAGGGCAGTCTGAGCAATACACAATCACAAGTGAAAATTTAAGGGGCGCCTGGGTGACTCAGGCGGGTGGGCATCCGACTGTGGCTCGAGTCATGACCTCTAGGTTCACTGGTTTGAGCCCCGGGTCGGGCTGTGTGCTGACAGCCCAGAGCCTGCAACCTGCTTCGGATTCTGTGTCTCCCTCTCTCTCTGCCCCTCCCCCACTAGCGCTGTGTCTCTCTTTCTCAAACATAAACAGAAAAAAAACAAAGAAAATTTTTAAAAAACCTTTTTTTCATAAGACATAATCGTCAAAGCTCAAACACGTAAGACATGAAAGTTGGGAAAAAAGCCATAAAATGTTAACGACATAACTTCATAAAATGTTAACATCCTATCGTAACATCAGTTGTGCTACATACGATATATTTAACAAACAGTTAAACACGTCAGATCCCAGTGAATACTTCGAACAAAGTTCTCCAAAAGAAAAAAAATACAGTACCTAGCAAATACGAGAAAGGATTCATCTGGCCTCACAAGTAGCCAAATAAATGTGTCTTAGAGTAATAACACACATTTTGGGGCCTATCAAATTCCCATTTTTTTTCTGAAGTAAATTAGGTAGCCTTGGCAAGTGAGTTTTAACTCAGACACACTCACACACACATACCTGACAGGGGTGCAGATCCCGAGTTCTATAAATCAAGTTCGCATCAGGTTCCAGGAGTTGTGAAAACAAATCCTTTCTTCCTGCTAATTCCATTTCAAGAGTTTATCACTCTCTTTTCAGGTGCCTCAGAGGTGATCACCTCCTTCCAGATGAAGCTGAACATCTCTTTCCCGAACACTGGCTGCCAGAAACTCATTGAAATGAACAGCGAATACAGGCTTTGCTTTTTTTTTTTTAAATGTTTATTTATTTTTGAGAGAGAGAGAGAGAGAGAGAGAGAGAAAGCGAGCAAGTGGAGGAGGGGCAGAAGGAGAGGGTGGCACAGAATCCGAAGCAGGTTCCAGCCTCTGAGCTGTCAGCACAGAGCCTGACGCGGGGCTCGAACCCATGAACCGCGAGATCATGGCCTGAACCGAAGTTGGACACTTAAGTGACTGAGCCACCCAGGCGCCCCACAGACTGTGCATTTGTTTACAAGAAGTGTATGGCCAGAGAAGCTGCTGCTGACACCCTGGATAAAAAATGGAAGGATTACATGGTCTAAATCATTGAGGGGGATGATAAACAAGATTTTCCCATGAAGCAGGGTGTTCTGACCTGCAGCCCCCATCCACCTGTTAAGGGGTATTCCTGTCATTGACCAAGGAGGACTGGAGAAAGAAAGTGCGAATCTGGAAGTGGCATTGTGGATACCAGTCTGAGTGTTCTCAAGTTAGTTACTGTAAAAAAGAAAAAAAGGAAAGAAGGATATGCTTCAACTCACTGATACTATTGTGCCTCATCACTTGTGGCCCCGAACAGCTTGCAGTGTTGCACATTTTCAGTCTAAGGAAGATGGCCTCCACCAGGGCACTTCTAGAACCAAGAAGGCAAGGAATCTAGGTTGCTCAGGACACAGCCTGTTGTGACTTCCCATGTCCTGCGACAAGACTGGCATCCTGCTCCGAAGGAATGGTGTGGTAAGGAAAAGAAGAAAAACGCCACAGAATAGGCTCAACTTCTGCCTAAGAGACTGGACAGAGCCAAAGAAAAGCCCAGGAACAGAACATCGAGAGATGGAAGGCTTCTACCGCTAAGTCTGAGCCTAGTCAAAGAGAAGAGTTTTAAGAGTATCTAATAAAGAAGACCAGACATTCAAAAAAAAAAAAAAAAGTTTACCCTTAGGAAACCATCAGAAATGTGAACAAAGACTTACACGTAGAGATGATCATCTTAGCACTGTTTGTTAGATTAAAAGCCAGAAGTCACGTAAGTGCCCAAATCAGGAAAAGGGTTTTAGGTCAACTGCAACGCGCCTATATGACAGCTTTTTGGGCAGCCATTGAAATGAAGATGTGTGATCAGCCTTTAATGTCCAGAGATAATGCTGAGGACACGTTCACTGAAAATAAAAGCAACTGCACATGCTGTATTACCTCAGCATGTAAAAAACCCATACAAAGATGTAGAGAAGAAACCATGGCCAAAACGTAAACATCGAGTTACTTATCTTTGGTTGGGTGATTTTATTATCTTATCGCTACTTTCTTTTTCTTTTCTTTCTTTCTCTTTCTTTCTTTCTTTCTTTCTTTCTTTCTTTCTTTCTTTCTTTCTCTCTGAGAGAGAGACCAGGTGCACAAGAAGGGGAAGGGCAGAGAGAGAGAGAGAGAGAAAGGGAAAGAGAGAATCCCAAGCAGGCTTGAAGCTCCCTGCGGAGCCCGATGTGGGGCTCAGTCTCACAGCCGCGAGATCATGACCTGAGCCGATACCACGAGTCAGATGCTTTACTGACAGAGCCACCCAGGCAGGTGCCCCTTAGCTTCACTCTCAGAATCTACACAATGCGCATTCTAAGAGTCATGTCACATGACAGTTGCCAAGAAAGCTCTCCTTGTCCTTGGGGAAGGGGCTGCCTTACGTTACTTGGTGCGGGCCCGTCTCTCAACAATGACTGTCGGGGGTTCAAGTTCTGCTGTGTAGTTATGTGTCATGCAGTGTGGCACGAACTATCCAGAGTTAGGTCAGCGTTCATAGGCTGGCGGCAGAGTGCTCTTCGGTCACCGGCTGTGGGCTCTGGGGTTCTCAGCCCCCCTGCACTTCTGACCAACTGGCTCGAATCTGGGTGTTCTCATGAGCTCCACAGGTTCTATAATTTGCTAGGAAGATGCAGAGACTTCGGCAAATTAGCCATAGGATTTTAATTTTAGTATCGAGGATACACGTTGGGACGAGCCAAGTGAGGAGGTGTATAGGGTGAGGTCTGAGAGGGCCCCAGACAAAAATGTTCTCTGTCCTCCAAATGCACCTTCCTCCCGGCACAACGCTGGGTGTCACGAACCTGGAAGCTTCAGATGTACAGAGCTTTTAATGAGGTTTCGTTACATAGGCTTGACTGAGTAAAACCCAGGTCATGTGATTAAACTCAATCTTGAGACCCCTTCCCGCGGGCGGAGGTTGGGACGCCGGACTTAGAACACCTGGCTCAAAGCCTCAACCCTCCCATCACTTTGTCGTTCTCTCCAGCATGGCGGTCCCCATGGGGACATTTTAAAGGCTCATTAGGAGTCACCTCATGGGCAAATTCAAGCACGGTCCAAGGCACCCACCATGAAGACCAAAGACATTCCTTTCACTCTGAAAATTCCAAGGGTTTAGAGGCTCCCTCCCAGGAGCCAGGCCAACCAACTTCTTTATTATACAACAGTATCTGTCTCACCCTTTGGCTGGGGCCTCCAAAAATGGAGGGACTATGCCAGGCATGCCTATGCCTAGGACTGGCCCCCACCAGATATTCCTTCAGTGAATCTAGGAGTTTAGGAAACAGTGCCTAAAGCACAGTAGAGCAGCTCCTCATTGTTGGTGAGTTCCAACCTGAACCCTTCTTTGCCACTCTGTCTTTTCTACCACAGGAGCCTCAGAAGGTCACTGTTCCAGGAATTCCTAACACGCCGACATTTTGGTCCTTTCTTAAATTAAACCCTCACTGCAGGGAACAGGAACACCACACCCACAACCATAAAAAATATTTTTAAATCATTTCTTTAACCTTGATGATACCTATCTGTAGAAACACCTCAGTTCACTGTGAATCAACTAGGCGATTAGAAACTAAATCCGCTTGGTGTAAGAAAACCCAACTGAGAGAAGTAGAGGACTAGTAAATTCATGGCTGCGGTTAGGAGTGGCTAAGATAGTCACTACTGAGTAAGTTATGGAAGTGAGTGCTGGTATTTTTATTCTTCTCAATCTGAGGATGGCCCGGGGACTGGTGTTTTAGAGCATCGTTAAGGCATTTGATGAACCTGACACGTTAGTGGACTATATTTATACTTACTCCTTTATTCCCAAAGCTATTTCCTTCCGGTAAGTGATACAGTCAAGGCTGAGGGTTATTTGACCTGGTTCTTCAAGGCTTGAGTAACTTCTATTTCATGATTTACTCGATTAAAACTAAGACTACCACCCTCATAGGACTATGTTTGCAAAATTACATCAACTTCTTTTTTTGAAATACAATACTTCATTTTTTGTATTGTAAAATTTTTTTTTTTAATTTTTTTTTTCAACGTTTATTTATTTTTGGGACAGAGAGAGACAGAGCATGAACGGGGGAGGGGCAGAGAGAGAGGGAGACACAGAATCGGAAACTGGCTCCAGGCTCTGAGCCATCAGCCCAGAGCCTGACGCGGGGCTCGAACTCACGGAGCGCGAGATCGTGACCTGGCTGAAGTCGGACGCTTAACGACTGCGCCACCCAGGCGCCCCTGTATCGTAAAATTTTTAAAAATATTTATTTATTTTTGAGAGAGAGATACAGAGCATGAGTGGGGGAGGGGAAGAGAGAGAAGGAGACACAGAATCCGAAGCAGGCTCCAGGCTCTGAGACGTCAGCACAGAGCCTGATGCGGGGCTCGAACTCACGGACTATGAGATCATGACCCGAGCCAAAGTCGGACACTCAACCGACTAAGCCATCCAGGCGCCCCGTTTTTTTTTTTTTTTTTTTTTCTAATCTTCCTCCCTGAGGATCTGGGGCTTGTGGAAGAAGCCAGAACTTTTTGTAATTAGGAAGAACACAGAGCCTTCTGTGTTTATTGCATTTGTGTGGTCTCCGGTTCGTGCTTGAGGGCAAGGGTCTCCCGTGACTATATTCATAGGAATTCCTAAGGATCATCAAATACCCAGCATATATTTACATTTTCCCATTAAAACCAAGGGTTTATTTTATTTAAACCAGGGAAGGGTAACAGCATGTTTGTATCTAACAAGATGATGCAGTGGAGAAGGAAAGACTGATGATGGAGGATTAAGTGGGGACATTTGCAAGAGTGAGGTCCTGGAGCAGAGTCCTGCGCTACTCTGCTCCAGGGGAGAGAGACGATCCTGTGCCTTCTGTGTGAGTGGTGTCCCCCGAACGTGGATCATGGGGGCTAATCTGCACAGGCTAAAAGGGATGGTATTGAGGGAATTAGCAGCCCACCAAAGTGGTTTCGAAGAATATTTTCAACGGAAAACATCGCAACAGAGGGCAGCCACAGAAAGCAACATTTATCTAAACAAGCAGAACCTCCTGAAAATACAGCTGCCGTTGTCCCCTCCCCCCACCCCCCAAGGCGTTTCCTGTTTGAAAGAAAACTGACCTTTAACACTAGGAAGTGTGAAGTCAGCTGCCATCCCCCCACCCATATGGGGAAATTTTGAGTCAGGAAGGAGACAGACGGTCCATTTCTATTAGCATCAGAAAGTTCAACAGAATCTTCCATACTTTCCCAATGACACGTAACCCTGTCCCCCCTCTTTGTTAAGGTGGTATATAAACCTTTACCTCCAGCTTCTCAGTGACTCAGCACCGAGCAACTCCCATGTTACACCTATAAACTACACCTTGTCTTTTTTCCAATTAATCTATTACCAGTCAATTTTCAAGGTCCTGACTATGTGGACTCAACTTTGGTGGAGAAACAACTTCTTCTAACGTAAAAGATCATGGAAACATGTGGAGAGTTGGCCTTAGTTAGAAGCATGGACCCTTCCTCCACAGTAAGAAAGCAGGTAGGTTGTACACATATGTATATATGTACAAATACATATGGATGTATACCCATCTACTCTTAATGGATAGGTCATCTACTCTCAATAACTCACATCCTCATTCTCACTCACTGTGTATCTACCCCAGGATGACTGCCAGGCTCACAACACATGCATTCAATCATTCATTCATCCAATGTTTCTTTAATCCTACAGTATGGTTTAGGTCCTGGGGATCCAGCATGGAACAAAATTCAAGCACTCCTGACTCCATGGAGGTAACTTCCTGGTGGAAGAAACAGATATGAAACAAATAAAGTAACTATGTAGTACATTTAAAGATGGTGAGTGTGAAGGGAAAAAATATACATACACCAAGCAGGAAAGGGAGTTTGGGAGTATGGACTGCCTCCCTGAAAAGGAGGCATTTGTTTATTTATTAAAGTATATTTATTTACTTTGAGAGCAAGAAAGTGCATGTTTGCACATGTGTACGAGTTGGGGGGGGGGCAGAGAGAGAGAGGGAGAGAAGTTCAAGCAGGCTCCACACTCGGCATGGGGTCCGATTCGGGGCTCGATCTTATGACTCTGAGATCACGACCTGAGCCGAAATCAACAGTCAGATACTTCATCGACCGAACCACCTGGATGCCCCAGGAAGAGACTTTTTTTTAATTAAAAATATACATATTTTAATGTTTTTATGTATTTTTAAGACAGAGAGAGACACAGCATGAGCAGGGGAGGGGCAGAGAGAGGGAGACACAGAATTCGAAGCAGGCTCCAGGCCCTGAGCTGTTAGCACAGAGCCCGATGCAGGGCTCCAACTCACGGACCGTGAGATCACGACCTGAGCTGAAGTCAGACGCTTAACCGACTGAGCCACCCAGGCGCACCTGGAAGAGACATTTAAATAAAGAGTTCAGGAGGCAAGGAACAAACCATATGGTTATGGGGGGGAGTCTATTCCAGAATAAGCAGAGCGAGTGTGCCTCGTGTCTTCAAGGAATAACAAAGAAATGAGTAAGGAAATGAGTGAGCAATGAATGCACAGAAAATGAAACCAATGAGGTCATAGGGGCCAGACTGTGGCGGGGGGGGGGGCTTGGAATCATATTAAGTACTCTGGCTTTCTTCTGAGTGAGCCAAACTGAACACACAAATGATGTTTGACTGTCAGGGAGCAAGGATGGAAGCAAAAATAGCAGAAATTATGCTGACGAAATATTCTTATCAAGGGATGATGGGCACCGCCTTGGAAAGCCATCAGCCATTTCCTCAAAAGGCTAAAGACAGACTTACCATACGGTACAGCAATTACACTCCAAGGTACAAACCCAAGAGAAATGAAAACATGTCTCCAAACAGAACACACATAGTCATGGCATCATTATCTATAAGAGCCAAAAGATGACAACCATCGCAATGTTCATCAACTGATGAATGGATAAATAAACTGTGATATATCCATACAAAAGAACATTATTTATTCATAAAAAGGAATGGAGTACTGATATATCCTACAAGGATAAATCTTGAAAGTATTACGCTATATAGGGCACCTGGGTGGCTCAGGTGGTTAAGCATCCAACTCTTGATTTTGGCTCAGGTCATGATCCCAGGGTCACGAGATTGAGTCCTAGGTCAGGCTCTGTGCTGAGTGCGGAGTTTGCGTAAGATTCTCTCTTTCTCTCTCTCCTTCTACCCCTCTCCTGCTCACACAGTTTCTCTCCCTCTCTCTGTCAAACACACACACACACACACACACGCACGCACGTACGTACACATAATGCTATACAAAAGAAGCCAGTCACAAAAGACCACAGGGTGTATGATTCCATCTATGTGAAAAGCCAAGAGAAGGCAACTCCATGCAGACAGCAGGTAAATTAGTGGTTGCCAGGAACTAGGGGAATGAGGGAATGGGGAGTGACTAAACATTCTGAAATTAAATGTGGTGACAATTGCACAACTATGTGAATATAGAAAAGCCACTGGGCTGTACACTTTAAACAGATAAATTATATGGTATGTGAATTCTATCTCAGGGAAGCTGTGAGTAAAAAGAACAGTCTCTAGAGATGGGCACAAAGAGGTGGTGAGATGTGGTCAGAAGGGTGAAATCCCGTGAAGGCAGGGCTCACAGAATTTGCTGTGGTCTAGATGAGTCGTAGGAGAGAAAACCAACAGTCAACCAACTATTTTTTGGCCTGAGCAAGCTAAAGTGGGGAGCGGACAATAAATGAGATGAGGAAGACTGTGCGAGGAACAAGGGGAGGGAAGAGAACCAGGAGCTCTCTGTGGAACATCTTAAGCGTGGTAGGTCTAGTAGACATTCAATATGCAACTGGGGACATGAGTCTGGAATGTAGGGAAGAGCTGGACTAGAGGTTTACATTTGGGAGTCATCAGCAGATGGATGGTATTTAATTGGTGAGGGTCGCCAATGACCGCCAGGTGGCCAAATCTTCATTTGACTTCTCAATAGAATTGGACGCTAGTGACTACTGTCTTTATCTAATATCGTCCCTACTCTCATTTTCAGTCGAGAAAGGTTGCTATTTTCCTCCTTCCTTTCTGGTCTCGCCCAGTCTGTATTATTTGCAGGCTGATCTTCTTGGACCCAGCAGTCTTCAGTTGAGGGTTCTTCAAGGTTTGTTCCTGTCTCTTTGTCCTGATGTTACTATATCCTCTCGAAGAGATCTTATCGACACCCATAATTCCAGTCCTCTCTTACACGCAGTCTCACGAGTGAGCTGCACTTTCCGTAACTACTAAATATACATCCAAAACATCTCAAATCCAGCCTGTACACACTTACCTCATTATCTTTCTCTCCACTCTCACCCCAAACCTACTCCTCTTCCAACAGCTCCTATTTCAACGAATAAGTTAGTCGTTTCCGCAAACCGCAAGTAGACAACCACAAATCTTTACGGATTTGCTTACTCTGGACTGCGCTATTTTTCCTTCTTTCCATGCCTTTTTCTCATCCCCTTTCCCCACCAGTCCTATTTTTGTTTCCTATTTATGTTCTTCACTCCCTCACTAAATTGGTTCTACCCAAGGACAAAGACTGCATCTTAGGCATATGGCTGTTCCTAGCACAGGACCCGGTGCATAGTAAGCTTTTTAGGACATGCTTCCTTAGCGAAAACAAGAATCAACGAATGCCCATCTTCAAAGCTGTCCTCTTTCGACCATCTTCTCTCAAGTGGTTCGGGTCTATGTTCCTAACTCATGTGATTCTCCTGGAACTGGACTGGCTTTTGATGTGTAAAATATGAACACGGGGTAAGACGTGCCACGGTATTCACTGGATAAAATTCACTGAAGAACCTATGCTGTACTGAGCACGGAGCAAGACACTCTACAGGATGAAATAATCATGAAGATGAAAGCGACACCAACGAAAGGCTTCCTTGTTGTTGGTTTTAAATTTTTTTTTCAACGTTTTTATTTATTTTTGGGACAGAGAGAGACAGAGAATGAACGGGGGAGGGGCAGAGAGAGAGGGAGACACAGAATCGGAAACAGGCTCCAGGCTCCGAGCCATCAGCCCAGAGCCCGACGCGGGGCTCGAACTCACGGACGGCGAGATCGTGACCTGGCTGAAGTCGGACGTTTAACCGACTGCGCCACCCAGGCGCCCCTGTTGTTGGTTTTAAAGACCATGTGCACTATTTACTTTAAACATGTGGCGGTCTGAATAAGGCTGTCCAACACTAGAAATGACGTGAAATACAAGAGAGCAGTGCGTGGATTCTTGGTCTAGGTACGAACGCTGATAGAAGACAAATGGCGTTACTTGAAACTGTGACTTGAAAAGCAAGTAAACCATGAATCATGCCCCCACACAAGCTTGTAATCAGTACAGAAGAAAACCGATATGGGAATAGTCGTCATTTACTCTGTTGTTGGCAAAACACTACCCAATTCATGGCGGTGCACGTCGCCTAAATATTGTAGCATGAACACAATTCATATTATCTGGAACAGGGGACACTACTGTTGACAATTTACTTCCTTTTTTTTTTTTTTTTACCATGTTTAGAAGAAAAAAAAAAAAGAAATCCTAAACCGTATAAAGCTAGACGGTACCATAATGCTTCTCTGTAGAAAGACACATATTCACAGCAGTAGGGCTAAGTAGGTAGAGGATTGCATAGTACAGCACGATGTGAAGGACCCATTCTCCAACATTTCAAACTATTTAAAACACTCTTGGGAGTTATGTATTAGCCCAGTCCCGCACTGACCAATGAGGAAATGTCCTCAGCGCGATGCAATGATTTGCTTGTGGATATATTCAGCTAATATATGGGAGGGAGCAAGGACGCACCCTCAAGACCTCACCTTCCAATTTCCAACTCCCGATGTTCACAATTCACATGTTAAGCACAGCACACACAAGTGAAGTTTCTCTATTTAATGATGCTGCTGCTCATGTAATGAAAAATAGACTAACAAGAGTACATCTATCAATTTGTCTCTACCAGAATGTAAGCCCTGCATATTCCCAGCACCTAGGACTATGTCTGTCACATACGGGCCCTCAAATATAACTTCTTTATAAATCGAAGAATCATGCATCATATTTTCAAAGACATCTCACCAACGTCCTTTCGTTGGTTGTAATAGCAATTTCCAGTTTTCCGGCTCTGACTCCGATATTCTTTTTTTTTTTTTTTTTTACTCCTTATTGTATAACAATAAAAATTAAAAGACTACTTACAAAAATCCATGCTGAGAGATTAAAAATAGGATATACTAGTTCATGAAGACCAGTTCCATAATAGGATCCCAGTTAATCTTACCTTAAAAGAGGACACGAATTGACTTGTTTGTTGGCTTCTCTGTGGTCAGAAGGTGTTGAAAGGCATGGAGAGAAATTCACCTCTGAGGAACACACACACATCTGTCAAGATTAAAACCAAAAAATCACTCTGCAAGAAAATTCTGAAATGTGGGCGAAGATTGACTTCCCTTCATAAGCAAAGACAGGATTCAAAGTCATCTCCTGTTAGAGCTACTCAAATATCTTTCTTTACTACTACCCTGGCTTTCTACATTTCCAATGGAGAGTCATAGAGTGATTGGCCGATTTTAAAAATCAGCAAGCATTTTGTTTTGAGATAGAAAACTAACAAGGCCCTGGGCTCTGAGGGGTCTCCTCTCAAGAGGCCTCATGTTTGTGAGGGGCAATGGTAAATGAGACGGAACTTTTCTTCACTTTCTTTAACATAGGAGTCTGGAAAAGGATTCTGTAGTCACAAGTTTGAAATGTACCATTCTTTAAAGTAAAACGTGGGGGTGCCTGGGTCGCTCAGCGGGTTAAGTGCCTGACTCTTGATTTTGGCTCTGGTCATGATCTCACAGTGCCTGGGGCTCTGCGCTGGCAGGTGGAACCTGCTTGGGATTCTGTCTCCCTCTATCTTTGTCTCTCCCTCCCCGCCCCCCCCCCCACCATGTGCACGTGCATGCTCCCTCTCTCTCTCAAAAGAAATACATAAACTCAAAAAAAAATAGTAAAATGCTGTATAGACTTTGCATTATTGAAGAAGGCCTTATTTATTTCTTGCTTTCCAACCTAATGAAATATCCAACCAAAGGTACAGGAACGTGTGTGTGTATGTGTGTGTGTGTGTGTGTGTGTGTGTGTGTAATTCTTTTTTTTTTTTTAAGTAGGTTCCAAGGCCAACGTGGGGCTTGGACTCACAACTCCTAGATCTAGGATCCCAGGCTCTATCTCCTGAGCCAGCCAAGTACCCAGTAAGGTATTTTTAATGTAAAAGCTGCTTAACTAGCTATCTCAGCTTCCTGGAAGTAGAAACGAAGAAGCAGGAAGGGGGACACCTGGGTGGTTCAGTGGGTTAAGTGTCCGACTTCGACTCAGGTCATGATCTTGCGGTTTGTGAGTTCGAGCCCCGCGTCGGGCTCTGTGCTGACGGCTCAGAGCCTGGAGCCTGCTTCCGGTTCTGCGTCTCCCTCTCTCTGCCCCTGCCCTGCTCGTGCTTTGTCTCTCTCTCTCTCTCTCAAATATAAATAAACATTAATTTAAAAAAAAAGGCAGGAAGGAAGGCTCACCATTAGCATAGGCCTCACTAATACCACAATGCCCTCCTCTAAACTGTTAAGCTGTGTACTCGCAGGCAAATCCTAGGTTTTTATCGGGAATGCTAATAGCCTATCTCCCTGGTTTCCCAGGCCCTAGTGGTAGTACCACACCCAAGGTGGGGGGGAAAGGGAGGCACCAGGAGGTGGGTGGGGTGTTATTCAAACTTAAAATGAGACGTTTATTCTTTTTTGACAGACCCAGAGAGACAGAGAGAGACAGCACAGGAGCAGGGCAGGGGCGCGGGGAGGGGAGGTGGGCACAGAATGTGAAGCAGGCTCCAAGCTCCGTGCTGTCGGCACAGAGCCCAACTTGGAGCTCGAACCCACGAACTGTGAGATCATGACCGGAGCGGAGACGGACGCTTAACCGCCTGAGCCACCCAAGCGCCCCGCGATGCTCTATTTTAAAAATATTCAGGGGCGCCTGGGTGGCGCAGTCGGTTAAGCGTCCGACTTCAGCCAGGTCACGATCTCGCGGTCCTTGAGTTCGAGCCCCGTGTCAGGCTCTGGGCTGATGGCTCGGAGCCTGGAGCCTGTTTCCGATTCTGTGTCTCCCTCTCTCTCTGCCCCTCCCCCGTTCATGCTCTGTCTCTCTCTGTCCCAAAAATAAATAAACGTTGAAAAAAAAATTTAAAAAATAAATAAAAATATTCAAAGAACACTCCTGAAAAACCGAAGTTCTTGTATATTCCATAGGCAGGGACTCAATCCAAACACGTGAAAAAGGGTCGATGTGCTATGATATAATGCGGTTGGAAGAAGGATTACTTTTGCCGCTGCTTGATAGCGAATTCCATGAAAGAATGTACCAGCGAGAACAAGTTCCTCCGAGTGACATTTCATTCCTTAGCAGCTAGACAGATTAATGCTTGCTTCTTGCAGCTCCACACATTACCAGCCCCCGTACTCCAGAGATGAAAAATCATGTACTCAATTCATTCTTTACTGCGCTAATGTTATACAAAGAGAAGAGAAATTTGCATTTGGGCCTTCATTCCTGTTAAAATATTGTGGTCTTAATAACAGGTTAAGAAATACTAGAGTACCACTGTCCTTTTATGTTGAACCTCTATAAAACAGCTTAATGGACTGTACGTCTAAGGTGAGAAGAAACGAAAGCAGAATTATGTTAAATCGTGTGGCCTCCAAATAGATTTTTTAAATTTTATCACCTTTGCAGGACACGACCAAAGGGACTCGCCCGTAAATCTTCTTAATAGCCAGATCACAGGAAACCAGAGATATCTTCAAATTATCAGCCACACAACTCAGCCAAAAGGTGGGTGAGCTACAAAACTCGGGAAGACACCGTCTAAAGGAGTTCGCAGAGAAGAGCGGACTCCTGAACAGAACGCTCGAAAGCAGGTGTACGAGTCACATCTGATCTCTGCTTCTCCAGACAAGTGGAAAGCAATTTCAGCCAAGCAATCCCAGGGAGCAAACTTGGATTTTCATTTGTGGTGCCTACAATATTCTGCCTTTTTATTTTTTTATTTATTTATTTATTTATTTTTTAATTTTTTTTCAACGTTTTAATTTATTTTTGGGACAGAGAGAGACAGAGCATGAACGGGGGAGGGGCAGAGAGAGAGGGAGACACAGAATCGGAAACAGGCTCCAGGCTCTGAGCCATCAGCCCAGAGCCTGATGCGGGGCTCGAACTCACGGACCGCGAGATCGTGACCTGGCTGAAGTCGGACGCTTAACCGACTGCGCCACCCAGGCGCCCCTATTCTGCCTTTTTAAACGTCCCTGTCGTGTGAGGCTTACTCCTTTGGGTCAACTTAAGCTTTTTTTCCTCAGATATATATCTGCCTTTATTAGAACCTGTCTGAGTTGGGGTGGGTGGGCACAGAGGAGGACTGGGGGGTGGGGCGACAAGATGGGGGGGGAGGAATGTTAAACTTTCTGCTTCCCCCCACAGGGACGTCCTTTGGTGAGGTTACCTCAAATAACCCTTGCTGCTTTACAGAAACACTATTTTAAAAAACTAAGTAAAATGAAAACAATTGTGGCTGGTAGACTTGTAAACAAAGGACGGATGAGAAAATTGTACTGTTCTAAATATATTTGGAAGGTGAAAGAAATTCTAGAAAAGTCCAAATATTTTCATCTTAAGAGAGCACGACAGTCTGGAGTCATTTCTTTGGAATATTGGATGTGATCAAGGTTTTATCCTTAGATACATTTTTTTTTAATTTTTTTTTTTCAATGTTTATTTATTTTTGGGACAGAGAGAGACAGAGCATGAACGGGGCAGGGGCAGAGAGAGAGGGAGACACAGAATCGGAAACAGGCTCCAGGCTCTGAGCCATCAGCCCAGAGCCCGACGCGGGGCTCGAACTCACGGACCGCGAGATCGTGACCTGGCTGAAGTCGGACGCTTAACCGACTGCGCCACCCAGGCGCCCCGATATATTTTTGAATAAAATAATTTATATACCTGCCTAAGATTCCTTACCAGCCTTGCACAAGTTAGGAAAACAGCTGCTCTCTGGCCCCCAGTATGCCACCTACCCTCCCCCCGCCCACCGCCCTCCACCCTCCACCCACCACTCGGATGAACAGCAGGGATTCAGAGAGGGCTCCACTGAACACATCAAATGACGTCTTAACAGCACCTTTAAAGGTCCAAGTTAGAATTCCTGTCCTCTGGGTCCTTGGGCACTGGTTCTAGAAACTTGCTGAGTTAAACTGAGTCTAACACTCAGAGGACGGGATTGTTTGTGGCTAAAGAAGAAAAAGGGAAACCCTTGAGGGTTTAATTTAAAGTAATTATGGCCTTGGACTACTGCCAATGGAAAATTTTCAGAAAGCCCATCGTTTGCAAGAAAGTAAACTCCCAAATAGTTGCAGGAGGAAAATCATTTTTTTGTGTGTGTGTGTGGGGGGGTGGGATGCGGAAAACTCACTAAAACCCAAGTAATTGTTTTAAGCAGTTTTGCCCCCAGGGTGAAGATCTTTGTATTTTCCAAAACTTTCCTGATGGAATAGTAAAATACAAAGAAATGTGGTAAAACCAGAATTGAAGTCTTCGTCTAGGGAAGTCCTAAGGCATTCACGCAGTCGCAGGGGCCTGGACCTGAAGAAAATCACAGCAATGCAGCAAAGGCCTGATGGCAATGAAACAGACTCTGTGTTTGCTTTCTGTTTTGTGTTTCCTTTCTGTGGCCTCTCTGGGAATTCAGGTAGTCAGAGAAACCGAACTCAAGGAGCTCCTTGTGAATATCCAAGCGTTCGCATTTTCTGAATCAGCCTGGGAGCAGTAAAACAAAGTAGGAATGTGTAGAATTATTAATGGGTTGGTCAAAAGAGTGAGGGGATGCTTTAAAACAAACTTAGAAACCATTTATTACGAAAAAAAAGTAAAAGCCTCTTTCGCATGTCTAACATATAGTTGCTGAAAGGCAAAATGGTTTCTGATGACTCTTCCTAAATACATCACTTAAATGTTAATGTTGACGGACCAAATGGGCAGACAGGGCTGACAGGGGTGGCACGGTGGGCTTGTTATTATTGTTGTTAGTGTTTATCTGCAATTGTGTTGCTGCTTTTGTCTCTTTGGTTGCCGCTTTTGTTTTTGAAGGCCTGTAGGCAGGTTATGCATATCCCAGTGGACTGTTCCCCGTGTCAGATATATAACTGTATCCATATATGTATCCTCTGAAGACTTTAGTTAGCAATTCTAGATAAAGCCTGTTGCTAGATCATCATCTTAATAGTTGTCTTTTAAAAAAATTTGTTTAAATGTTTTTATTTATTATTTTTGAGAGAGAGATAGAGTGCGAGTAGAGGAGGGGCAGAGAGAGAGGGAGACACAGAATCTGGAGCAGGCTCCAGGCTCCAACGTGTCAGCACAGAGCCTGGTGCAGGGCTTGAACTCACCAACTGTGAGATCATAACCTGAGCTGAAGTCGGATGCTCAACTGACTAAGCCACCTAGGTGCCCCCCAAGCTGTCTTTTTTATGAGGGCCCACAATAGGTCACAAACTTAACATTCACCATTGACCTACAGATCCGTGACAAAAGATAGACATTATTACCCCCACTTCGAAAGAGGGGGACCCTAATCAGAGGTGATGCTGGTATGTGATCCCAGGTAAGTCAGAAGCCAACAGTTCTCTATTAAGCCTCAACTCTGTTGCGATTCAGAAATAATGTTCTATACCAATTTTGAGTGTAGGCCCCTTCCAATAATACACAGGATAAATGACGTAAGTTCCAATATAGACGAGTGCAAGAGTCTTGGACTTCGAGATTCATAACAGAAAGGAGGATGCCTTCGGTCGGCATAAGATCAGAAACTTAGAAAGAACCGATTTTTGCCTTTTTCTTTTTGGTAATATTGCCCCAGGGTCCAAAGTGGTCAACTGTTGTCATAATTCATTTGGCATTCCTGCCAAAGATAGTTCAGCTGTTTAGTCTAACAACATATTTTTTTAACAGTTAGGGTACATATTTGATTTGGACCCAGGGACAAATGGCTCTCCAAAGTCTTCCTGGCAGGTTGATGATGCAATGCATCACCTGGATGGATCCGGACTTAATAGTACTGAACAGTGGAGTACATTGAAAAAGCTCACCTACATCCTCAAATATCATAGTAAGGAACAAATTTCATTGCCTTTGACTCAATGATATTTAGAATATGTGATACATCAGTCTTTCTGTTCTGGGTTTTAGTCATGGTTTCAGATTGTTGTCTTCTTTTAACATGTAAAAAGCTTAACTTGAAATATGGGTCATTTGTTTTGGGCTTGCTTTGAAATGGCATATATTCAATCATGTTACAATACGTAATAGCTTATAAGTTAACCAAGGAAGAAGTCACAGTCACGTATCATTTATCCAGAATCCCTAAAAATAGAGATGTTCCATGTAAGTACATTTTCCCGAACACCTTAAGGGTACTTGATTTTTTTCTTTATTTTTTTTCTACGGGTACTTTCCTTTTTTGGAAAAGTACTTTAAAAATTATAAAACCTCTACTTATTTTGATTCATTCAGGCTTGATTAAACAGGATCATCATCACAAGTTGACTCTTGATGACTTGAAATTTTTTTATTAGTCGCTTTTTTACTTGGGGAAAAAAAAAAAAAGAGCACTAAAGAAAATCGCATGGATTTGTGTCCTGGCCCCCATTCAACTTCCAGCACTGCAGAGATGAGTTTTTCTTTGCCTTCTTGACAGGTATAATGATGGCATTTTCTTCTTTTTCCTCTTACTCTCCCTTCTTCTTTGACTCATTTTAAAAATCAGATTGTTTGTTTTCTTATTATTGATATTTAACAGTTCTTAATACATCTGATATGCCTTTTGGAAATATTTTCTCCCAGTGGGTCACTTGTGCTATCATTTTTGGGACAATGTCTTTTGCAGAGCACAAGTTTGCAATTTCAGTAAGTCCTGATATCAGATATTATCATTCCTGCAACTTTGTTCTTTTCCTTCAATATTGTGTTGAATATTCTAGGTCTTTTCTTTATTTATAAAACT
The DNA here is from genome assembly GCF_028749965.1 of Puma concolor. NCBI lineage: Eukaryota > Metazoa > Chordata > Mammalia > Carnivora > Felidae > Puma > Puma concolor. The sequence goes on along the minus strand of NC_141667.1, from coordinate 138,017,653 downwards.
TCAGACTCGGTTTGTTGATATTCATAAGATAACGTATTGGAATTTTGATTGGGGTTGCAAGGAATCTGTAGATCAAGTTAGAAGAACTGCTATCTTGACAATATTGAGTCTTTATATCCATGAACATGGACTACCTCTTCATTTATTTAGTTCTTTGAGTTTGTTCTTGAGAGTTTTTAAGGTTTCCTCATTTAGATCTTATGCATATTCTGTTAGATTTACAGCTACGTATTTCACTTTCAGGGGTGCTGAAATTTTACTTTTAAACTCTACTTTTTCATTACCAGTGTATAGGAAAGTTACTGATTTTATGTATTATATCTAATTATATATTGACTTTTACATATTAATATTATACAGTACAGCTCTGCCATAATTAATTCCCACAGCTGATGCCTTCTGCAGACAGAGTTTTGTATGTTCTTTCCTTTTTAGACTAATTCAAGAGTTCCCACTGGCTTATGCAAAAATAACCAAAATGAGTTAAAGCACATCAAATATGTTTAAACCCAAAAATGCATAATGATCTTAAATAACAAACAAACAGACAAAAAAACCCCTTTGTTGTTCTTCATTAGAAGATGCTAGAAAAACGATTATTTTTTTAAACTTGGGAAAGATTTAATCATTTATCCTGCCCTACCTATATCTCAATACTACAGGGTAACCACATAATTTTCAAGAACAAGTTAGTCTTTATAAAAGCACTCTAACTAGTAAATGAAGAATGTATGTTAAAAATATCATATCACCATTTTGCAACCCCTTTTGATAAATGGATCTAGACAATGGTTATCAATGGCTGCTAACAGCTCCAAAGGACAAACAACTAGACATCATATGCTTCCCAGGGGAAGTGCACGATACTAAGCTTTCTTTTTAAAAAAAATTTTTTTTTTACATTTTATTTATTTTTGATAGACAGAGACAGAGCACAAGTGGGGGAGGGGCAGACAGAGAGGGAGACACAGAATCCGAAGCAGGCTCCAGGCTCTGAGCTGGCAGCACAGAGCCCGTCACAGGGCTCGAACCCACAAACCACGAGATCATGACCTGAGCCGAAGTCCGACGCTCAACCGACTGAGCCACCCAGGCACCCCAAGCATTCTTACTTTTAGTTCTTCAAATGACTAAGCTTGGAGCTCTGACTACAGGAAATATAAAAGATAAAGCAATATATTAAATATCATTATAAGAATGCAATTAACAAAGTCTAGACTGAGAATGTCTGCAGGACAAATGATGTCACTTTTCCTCCCTAAATAAGTTGAAGGAGACAGAGAGAAAATGAGAATCTATAGTTTAAAATAGACAGAAGATTGGGGCGCCTGGGTGGCGCAGTCAGTTAAGCGTCCGACTTCAGCCAGGTCACGATCTCGCGGTCGGTGAGTTCGAGCCCCACGTCGGGCTCTGGGCTGATGGCTCAGAGCCTGGAGCCTGTTTCCGATTCTGTGTCTCCCTCTCTCTCTGCCCCTCCCCCGTTCATGCTCTGTCTCTCTCTGTCCCAAAAATAAATAAAAAACGTTGAAAAAAAAATTTTAAATAGACAGAAGAGACATTTCAGCAATTGAATTTAGGGACCTCATTTTGATCCTTTAAAAATTTTTAAAAATTTTTGAATTTGTTAATCTCCATGTCTAAGGTGGGGCTCAAACTCACAACCCCCAGATTAAGAGTCACCCACTCTACCAACTGAGCCACCCAGGTGCCCCTAAACATTTTTTTTTATTTTTTCAGAAATACTTTTTTAGGGGCGCCTGGGTGGTTCAGTTTGTTAAGGGTCCGACTTCAGTTGAGGTCATGATCTTGCAGTCCATGAGTTCAAGCCCCATGTCAGGCTCTCTGCTGACAGTTCGGAGCCTGGAGCCTGCTTCACATTCTGTGTCTCCCTCTCTCTCTGCCCCTCCCCCACTCATGTTCTGTCTCTCTCTGCCTCTGAAAAGTGAATAAACCTTAAAAAAAAATTTTTTTTTTTTTTTTTAGTATCTTTAAAAATTTTACACTCAGGAAAATTTGAACATTAAGTACTGGAAAATATTAGAGTTATCATTATTGCTGGTATCTAATGTACTCGTGGCTTTTAAAAACAAAGTAGTTCTAATTTCTTAGAGAGACACTCTGAAATATTTATGGAGAGGACAGGAGTCTGGGATTCGTTTCACAGTAATCCAGTAGGCAAGGCAGAGTTTAATCAACTGAAGTTGATAATTGCTGAAAGTAAATGATTGGTACATGGGATTTATTATATTCTTCTTTCTGCTTCTGCATATGTTTAAAGATCCCATAATAAAATGTTAACAACGACAAACCCCTAAGGCCTAAATAGATTAAATTACTTGCCCAACACCATATATGTAATTAGGGACAGTTCAAACCTGCAACTGGACTGTTGACATCCAATCAAATTCTCTTTCCCTTATAACAAGCTGTTTTGCAGAGAGGCCAAGCTCCCGGGGTACCCGATATCTGCCCAAAGCTTGGTAAGCCAATGAGTGAACTAGGGAATCCACCATGGTGCTATCAAACATTCATACAAGCAGCTCATCAGTAAGCAGCCAAGTGGCAAATTGGGATTGACTGGGAGTGCAGAGCAGCTGCTGACTGTTGAAGTGTTGCCCAGAGTTCTTGGCTTTTCCCCATTTGGTCTTTAAGGGAGCCATTGCAAAAGCAGACCAGCCTTCAAGTGCCCAAACAAACAGAGTTGAGAGGCTGCTTAGACGTTTCTTGATTGCATCACAAAAAATTAGTTTTTGCTGGGAACTATATAGTTGGACTGATATGGAGTCTAACAACAATAACGGGGGTTTCAGTGCCTGGGAACCAAGGATTAGAGAATCATTAGATTAGAATGTTGTTTCCACATTAAGATATTAAGATTGTTGTTTCTTTTCTCTTTTTTTTTTTTTTTTTTTTTTTGAGAGAGAGAACCGGAGAGAGTGAATGCATAAGCTGGAAAGGGGCAGAGGGAGACAGAATTTTAAGCAGGCTCCCCACTCCGTGTAAAGCCCCACTCGGGGCTTGGTCCCACAAGACTGGGCTCATGACCTGAGCCACAATCAAGAGTCGAATACTCAATTCACAGAGCAACCCAGGTGACCCCAAGACTGTGGTTTCATTAGACACTAAAACTCGGTTACTACGGGTGTAGCTCTGGCATTGTCGGGGCTCTCAGGCTGGTGAGTCATCTGTGGGAAAATTAAGAACGAATGCAGATCATACTGAAAATCAGAAAGATGATCAAGTGGTGGGAACAGCAATGCAATACCAGGAAAAGGGCTTGTAAATCCTCTCAAGGAGGCAAACACAAACCCAGTGTTTGTTTGTTAATTTATTTAAGCAATGTTTAAGTTTATTTATTTTGGGAGAGAGAAAGTGCATACGCTCAAGTAAGTGAGGGAAGAGCAGAGAGAAGAAGAGAAAGAATCCCAAGCGGGCTCCACACTGTCAGCACGGAGCCCGATGCGGGCTTGAACCCACCAAGTGTGTGGCCGTGACCTGAGCCGAAGTCGGACGTTCAACTGACTGAACCACCCAGGCGCCCCTGCTCTCCTGAGTTTTGTGTCTTCCTGCCAGCGACGCATCTTGCAATGTCTTTCCCTGACACCGCTTGAGTTTCTTAGCACTCCAATACCACCCAAACTTTCTCCTCTTGTTGTACCTTTCGAAAACTGCTTTTCCCTGGGAACAGGGACTGCCTGTGTCCCCTTTTCCCTTCCCCTTCTTTATCTGACCAAACAGTGCAGAGTAGAATCTTGGTCCCACTTTAGTTTGTTCAGGCTCCAGATCGGGGCCACCACGGCAGTGCCTGTATTTCACCTCCTTAGAGGGATCTAGTGAGGTTTTCCAGAAGGAAAAATGCTGCGTACCTCACACAGGTGTCTTGCGTTTTTAGGCGAAACCCTAGGGGATATGGTAGCTTAACAACTATCCTTCCTTACCTGACGTTCCTTTTCTTTTCAGAGAGCAGATCACTGAAGGGAGCTGACAAATAAACGTGAGGTTATTTAAAGGACTCTCCCAGTTTCTGTGGGCCAAGTCTTTAGAATCAGATACAAAGAGGTTATCAAGACTGTGAAGAGTCAATCAATAACTTCCCAAGGAGTTGAAGCAAGAAAAAACAATAGCCGGGGTGTTCCCTAAATAGACTCTCTTGGCTAATTTGATACAAATTCACTAAAGTGAGAAATTTTGGTAGCGAAATCTTATTGTTCATCTGTGGATGTTACATTAGCACGTCTGCGTCTTTTTCTTTGTAACTTCAACAGAAACGATTATTGCGTGAAATCTGGGATCACTGTTACTCGAACTGTATGACTTAAGTCAGGAATATTTGGCCTTAAACTCTGGCGGTACTCGACGTCCTACTCTTACGCATCGGTTTTCTCCTAATTTGGTATTGCCTGGCCGTTGTGCCGTGACCAAGTAAGGCAACGTGTGCCCATTAAATGGATTTGCAACGTCACAAGAATACTTTCTAAAGTCAATTACGGGAGCGCCTGGGTGGCTTGGTCGGTTAAGCGTCTGACTTCGGCTCAGGTCATGATCTCACGGTCCGTGAGTTCGAGCCCCGCTTCGGGCTCTGTGCTGACAGCTCAGAGCCTGGAGCCTGTTTCAGATTCTGTGTCTCCCTCTCTCTCTGCCCCTGCCCTGTTCATTCTCTGTCTCTATCTCAAAAATAAATAAACGTTAAAAAAAATTAAAAAAAATAAAGTCAATTACGGATTTTTTCCTATAAATGACCTAACTTTTGAAATTTCAGTCTTCAAAGTTTGCTTCCGGCGAGAATCCCAAGGGTTTCTTTGAAGAGACGTGCCACATCCAGACCCATCTCTGCATCAAGGTACCCACTTAACCATTACCCCACGCAGCGCCCGCAGTAGAATGCAGGATTATGTTTACTCCAGGTCTGCAGGACACATTTATATCTTGTGGACGTGGGGAGAGTCACTTTCCTAGCCATCGTTCCCCAAACTTAACGTGTCCCCCTTCTTCCCCTCAAATACCTACGCTTGATTTTCTGGGGTCATTCTACAAATACTTGATCTTTGTGGGGAGACGTGATTTTCATAGAGAGTGACGGCACACACACACAAAAAATAATTGACGACTTACCCATGAAACAGTCCTCCTGAGCTCTGCTCAGGTTAACAAGTGATGCGTCTTCCCAAGTGATGCGTCTTCCCAGAATTTAAATACCGCTGACAGCTCTCAACTCCAGACAGGTGGGCCAAACCAACATGGCGGGGAGGGGAGGGCAACATGCAAATACCGTATCAGTGTATTTGAAAATACAATTTGCCTACTATGTCTGCAAAGGATGTGGGGTGTTTCTCAGAAACTGAAGCAATAACACAGCCGCAACAACAAACAAAACGCTACGAGCGGCTCTTAGTCTTTTCTATGCCTTCCAGTACTCTCTCATTTGGATAAGGGAACACATGCCCCTCTCATGATAGCAAACATTAAATTCTGTAATAATATGCTGAAGCAACAACGTCCCAAGAAAAACTGGAATGCAGTCCTCCATGCAGCCTGCAATCCCATTTCTCTTTCCCTAAGACTGTTGAAAGTTGTCAGGAATAGTAGTAAATAGAAGATCTTTGGGAGATGAGTATATTTTTTTCTTTTTCTTTAAAGAAACAAATTGGTAGGGGATAGAGGGAGAGTTGAGCGTTCACAGGACCATCTTTTACTGATGGGGAGGACGGGCTGAGGCAGCCCCGTCCAGACCCCAGACAGGACTTCAAGGCCATTCGGGGCGGGGGAGGGAGGATTCCAGAAAGAACTCCGTGGCTGGAATGTTTGTTTAGAAAGCAGCGGGGGGGATTATCTGATAAACTGCTTGTCATTTTTATAATGTAAATGAAACCGGTAGTAAAGCGAAAAGCTGACATCCTCTCACTGGACAGATACAGCCAAATGATTATTTTTAGATTCATTTACAGAAGAAAGCAAACATTGTATTCCTAGTCTCCAACACTCACCAACTCATCCTAGCCTCTTGGAATGTTTATTGGGACTGAGTGAACGGAAAATGCAGGAAGGAAAGGGGGAGGGGAAGAGTGCCTTAACCCTCAGTGATGCCTTCGGGCTCCGGACTGTGTGCACCGAGCCTTTGAAGTTGGCGACAGAAGGAGGAGTTGTGCCGCAGTAAGAACTGGTTAGTCCTCTCTTAGGCCGTGAAGCTGGTGCATCTCAAAGTTATTATTTTAAAATGACTTTGCCTTCCACCTACCCACAAGGACCTGACCCGAAAGGTATTTAATTTTTAAATGGGCGGACAAAGAATTCAAAACAACACAAGCTCTTAACCACAACACAAAAAAACCTTATTTAAAATCCCTGGAAGGCTTCTAGTGAGAGCAGCGTGTGACTGACGTGGTAAATTAGGCCTGCTGGAGAAAAATCAAGACAAAATATGGATTCACTGTGTTTTTGAAAGGCAGCCATCTTTCCAAGAGAAGGCGTACAGCACGTTTTATTAAGAAATTACATCTTTCCCCCATGTTTTCCGTCTCTTTCAGAAGCTGGCAATGGCAAGCAGGTTGAACAGATGTGATGAAAGAATTAATACCGGTCTTGGGAACATGTAAACGAAACATTTCTTTTGAAACACCTACCTTTAAATGCCATTAGTGCAATCAGACACTGGAAGGGACTGGATGAGGGAAGTGATTTACAGGGCACCGTTTGTCCAGACTTAGAGCCCCTTTGCAATATGAAAAATGTGCAGATGAATTTACTGTTCCTCCGACGAATTGGCACGGGGTTTAAAATCTTGCTTTGACTCCGATAACTGCGTTTGTTTTAGTGCTAATAAATTCACCTCGGTAAGAATTTTTCTTTCTTCTTTTTCTTCCCCCCCCCAGGTTCATTCATAGCTGCTCCCCATTCGTCTCTGCAAAACCAACTCTCCCCTCTGAAAAAGCAGCATAACCAGTCAAAGAACAAGTATATAGGATTAGCACATTATAAAGAATAAAGAGAAGCTTTCAGCTCTCTGTCATGGATGATATTTATCACACTTTTCACGACCGGCTCTAATAACAGCGCAGAGATAAAATAGGCTTGATACATCTCTCCTGTACAGAGAATTTTACAACACCAACTATGAGAAATCCAGGAGATGAAACAAGCACTTCTCCCCTCGTGCAGTTTTTATTAGTGTTCAAATGGGAGGTGTGCGTGGTGCTGGGGGGGGGGGGGGGGACGGCTGCCACAAAAGTGGGCTTGAATTTTCTGTCTGTTATGCTAATGTATTCATAGAAAAAGCTGGTGCTGAGGGCGGTTCTCCAATTAAGACAAATGAGGCACATTGAATTTCTCCCCCAGGGCACAGCAGGGGTGCTGGCAAAATCTACTTTATTCTTTTCTGTCAGGGCTGAACTGGAAACAAAAGCATGAAAATTCAACACATCCACTTACAGAATAATAAAGGCTGTTGTTTAAAGCGTGAAGAGTTTTGGCACCCTTCTGGGGCTTTATGCAAATCACTCTTGCTCTCAACTGCTACCACACCATCGGTCTTGGAAATTAAAGATGTACTTGGTCGGTTAACAGCGGAAAGGAGACGAGCAGGCTGAAACTCAATTAGATTTGTATTAAGCAAATAAATCAGGACTGACTGATATTGGCTCAACTAAAATGCATTATGGGCTGACAGTAATTCTAATTTGATTGACAAATATATGTGGTATGTTATTAACCTAAATGAAAGATAAGGATCCTTTTTTTTTTTTTAAAGGATTTTAGTCTAGTAAACAAGCCTCTCCCTGCCCCCACCCCCAAACTTCCCCCAAAACAATAAACAGAGACCACTGACGTGGTGCTGTTTACAATCCATGCTCAAGAACACAGGAAATCTATTTTCTGATACATGTTAAAGAGTTTAAGACGGAATTGTTCTGCAGAAAGACATTTGTTTTCATTGATTTATTCGGTGTAAGGAAACAGCTGAACACATTATTTATTTGGTGGAGTGAAACACACCAAATACACTATTTTATTAGGGTGAGTAACACAAAAGCATGGCCCCATATATGCCTGGTGATTTATCGCAAACTCCGTAGTACATGATGCTTTTCTACACCGGGGCATATACGAAGGAGCTTCAAATGAGATTCAAAGTCATAAATGAAGATTTCAATCAAATCATCCAAGGCTTTGAGGGAAAAAGAAAAAAAGAAAAAAACCTCTTAACAAATCCCATCAGTGTGTCGGTGTGTGTGGATGGCTGAGTGACACAGTTCCTCCTGTGAGAAGGTTCTGGGAGTTTCTTTTCAACACGTCTCCTTGTCTTCCTGTTCACACGTAGAGAACTTAAAGAAATTTAAGGCATTACACTTCACACACTGCTAAATTGATAATTAAATACTCATTTAATCTTTTTGCTTTTATGGAAACCGCCTCTTTCCTCCCCCACCCCACCCCCGCCCCCCATCTTTTCCTTTCATCTGCCCGATCACTTTTTCTGTCTGGCTCCCAGGTAAGAGGCTCCTTCTTATCTTTCAATTATCTCTCCTTCTGTCTTTTCCCACCCGGAGTCCTGCTGCCCCGTAGCGCTCCATCAATGCCAACGACGATGAGGACGGTCTCTTTCTCCCCCTTGGAAACCTGCGGAACCTCCTGCCCCGCCTGGGCTGCTTCCCACCTGCAGCTCCTGTCCACACAACTGTTCTTCCTCTTGCTGTCCACAGCCCTGCTCTGATGAGAGCACATATTCAGCCAAGGGGCACCTGGGTGGCTCAGTAGGTTAAGGGCCGTCTCTTGATTTTGACTCAGGTCATGATCTCACGGGTTATGTGTTCGAGCCCTACGTCGGGCTCCTTGCTGACAGCGTGGAGCCTGCTTGGGACTCTCTCTCTCTCTCTCTCTCTCTCTCTTTCTCTCTCTCTCTGCCCTTCCTCTGCTTGCACATGCTCTCCCTCTCTCTCTCTCTCTCAAAATAAATAAATAAACTTAAAAAGAAAAAAAGATCTTCAGCCAAAATACTTGTCTCTGGCTCCCAATCCCGAAGTTCCTCCCCATGGCCATCAGTAATGCTCTTCATTGAGGCTGAGAGTAAAGTAAGAACATCACAGAAGGTGACATCAGCAATCGCCCTCAGGTGTCACACCCTATTTCTTCCATCCCAGATTAAATTCTCTATTTTTAGCCACTACTCCACTCACACTTATCTTTCCTCCTTCCCCGGCATAGCTGGCCGTCAGCCGGGCTTCTTTTTGTCTTTGCTTTTCGACCAGTTTTTGCTCTCTTCCCTGACACCTCTGAAACTGACCTGAGAAATCAGTTTTTGAAACTTCAATATCCATCCCAACGTTGATATACACTCTGTTCACGCCACCCCTACCACTTACTGTGGGTTTAAAATAACTTTGTTCCCTTATATTTGTTAAAAGCTAATGCAGAGACCACACTGGAATGTTCCCTGAGCAGACACATCCAGTGAAGTCATACAAGCAGTGTTTCGGGTAGGTTATTTTGCAAGACAAGTGAGGTTAACTTGACCTGGGTGACTTCTTGCTTCCGCCTCCGAAAATCGTAAATGAAACTTAATATCGTTCTGCAAAACTGATAGGAGTTAACAACTAACCAACTCCCTTTCACTTAAAAAGAACTCTAGGGGCGCCTGGGTGGCTCAGTCGGTTGAGCGACCGACTTCAGCCAGGTCACGATCTCGCGGTCCGTGAGTTTGAGCCCCGCCTTGGGCTTTGGACTGATGGCTCAGAGCCTGGAGCCTGCTTCTGATTCTGTCTCCCTCTCTCTCTGCCCCTCCCCCGTTCATGCTGTGTCTCTCTCTGTCTCAAAAATAAATAAACCCTAAAAAAAAAAATAAAAAAAAAAAACTCTAAACTCATCAGTGTAAAGAATAAACATTCACTGCCTTCTCAATGTATAACCTGCCTTACAGTAATACACCTCTAAGCCTCATTCCATGTTTCGGTTTAAATATTCCCAGTTTGCAAAGGGTCCTTATGATGTGTGCACAGCATATTTTTACTAATTACTGCCTCACTGATGCATTTGTTTTCTTTCTGTTTTTGCTTTTTTCCTAAACTTTTGATATATTTAATGAGTGCTTTTAGAGATTCTTTTAGTTAACATTCTTTATTACCTGACGACTGTTAGAAGTGAGATTAAATATAATTTTCTTGAAGCATTTTGTTTATGCCTGTTAGATTATCCATATTGATTTTTTTTTTTTCCATTTAAGAACAATAACATTGTCGTACCCCTTTCGCACGTACCTGGAACCCATCCTATGGACCTTTGTGAATCTCAAGATTTTTTTTTTTTTTTTCATTTTGGAAAATTGTGGTAAAATGTACATAACATAAAATTTACCCCTTTAATTACTGTTTGGTGTCCAATTCACTAGCCCTGAGTATGTTCACAATGTTATGCAACCATCACTGGTATCCCATACTAAAACTCTGTACCCATTAAAAAAATACCTCCCCCGGGGCGCCTGGGTGGCTCAGTCGGTTAGGCGGCCGACCTCGGCTCAGGTCATGATCTTGCAGTCCGTGAGATCTAGCCCCGCGTCGGGCTCTGTGCTGACAGCTCAGAGCCTGGAGCCTGCTTCATATTCTGTGTCTCCCTCTCTCTGACCCTTCCCTGTTCATGCTCCATCTCTCCCTGTCTCAAAAATAAATAAATGTTAAAAAAAAAATTAAAAAAAAAAATACCTCCCCCATTTCTCCCTACCTCCAACCTGTGGTGACCACTATTCTATTTGGTCTCTATGACCTTGACGTAGAAGTGGAATCGGACAATACTGGTCCTTTTGTGACTGGCTTAGTTTGCTTAGCATCACCGTAACATCTTCAAGGCTCACCCTTGTTTGTAGCATGAGAATCTCCTTCCTTTTTAAGGCTGAATAATATTTCATTATTTGTATGTACTGCATTGTGTTTACCCATTCATCCGTTGATGGGCGGGTGGATGGAAGACAACATGGGTTGTCTTCATGTTCAGCTATTGTGAATAGTGGGTCAGAGACATGGGTCTCTGTTGATGACACACATGAAGTGTATGATTTCCTCATAAAGCTTTCGTTTTCCTTCTTTGACCCTGTCACGTCTCCCTCTTTGCCCTAACTCTCACAGCAGTTATTTTTCTCTTTGGGGTCATTTTCTGCCAAGAAATACAACTTTATACCTGCTCACAAGGCAAAGCTACGTCAAAACCAGCAGGGTGACATTAAAACTGTCTTTTACCCATCTTCATATGTAAAGTCTGGAAAGAGGAAAAAATCTGCTGTAGGGGCAAAAAAATTCCTCTTCGACCTTTCTAGATTCTTTGACTGGGCTAACAATCAAATTGGCATAAGGCAGATTAACCAGAGGAAAGCAAATAGGGTTACCTATGTAGGGGAGGCCCATAAAGATAATGAAGACTCAAAAGGCAGGCAGGTAATAGAGACTTATATAAGGAAAGGGGTAGGGCTCTGGGGCTACAAACACGAGGAAAGCCATTCACCGGAAGGTGGAAGAGAGGTTTGGAACATAAAGTTTGCCCTGTTACGCAGATAAGTTTCTTAGGTTAAAAACTGACCTGTGCTAATAGCTCTCTTCCTAGTACAGGTGCCCTTCTGCAGTGAAAATTTAGGCAGCTAAGAGTGAGGTAAAGAGCTTTTCTTCAGTCGGCTGGGCTTTGACTGCCTTTAGCTCAAAATGATCGTTCTGCCAAAGAAACATATTTTGGGATGGCAAAATCTGCTTCCCTTCAGGCCCACCTTTGAAACCTCGAAGAGGAAGTTTCACGGTCTAGTAGCTGAGTTGGGAGCTTGCTCCATATCTCACTGGGCTCCATGTCTCACCGGGCCAATCTCAGTCTTGGAAAAGAGGAGCGTAGTTAAATAGCTGTGTCTCATTTCAGGGAGTGGGGGATGCAGGCTAGACTCCCAAAGCTAGGCCTATTTTGTGTAAGCAAGCAATCAGGTATTTAATAAGAGCATATCTATGGACACAACAGGGAAACAATGGTTAATGATTAGAGCAGACTATCATCCCAGTTTCCGATTTCTCGGGGCAGGCAGTCGAGAAGATTTCTAGATGTCAGGCACAAAGCATCTCCCGACAGAGTGAGGGCAGACCGTGGCACTCTGACAGATTTTCCTGCTTTGCAGTTTGAATATCTCTGGTGATCTTTCTGACTCGTGCATACAGCAACAGCCACAAATATGGTCTATACATGAGTTGTGGCAATTTCTCTGAAGTTTAAATCAAATCGTTCACTTACAGTTTGCAGGCCTTCGAGGAAAGGGACAGCCTTTTTTGTTTGTTTGTTTGTTTCCCTTAGTGATTCCAAGTCCGGAGAGTGGAAGACAATTGGAGATGTTAGTCTGGAGATTTGTAGCCAGACATACGAGGAAACTAGAAGAATTCAGGATCCAGTCCAGTTACAGGTAAATAACAAAACCTCAAAGGTAATTAACAGAACTAGAATCTGATATCTATCAATATATAGTATAGTTCTACTGGAATATAATTTTTTCTATTATCAACCCATTTCTACCAATAATAATTATAGTAGAAATAATTTGTTTGCAAAATAAGTCTAATCTTATTATATTTGGCCTGGTTATTTTATATAAATTTAGCAAGAATAATGATCAACCATATAGACTCTTTTAAATCTGCTTTGTTGGGACTTTTCATAAGGAGCTTCAGGCTGGACTCCTAAAAACCCTCTTGATCCTCAGAAGCCAAGCAAGGATGTGCCATCAGACTCTGCCTGCAATATCTATAGATTTCAGTGAATTCCTCTCTTCTTGAGGTCCCAAAGATACCCAAAGTTTCCTGCACCTGCTAGGAAGTGACCTTCCTTACTCACCTGTTGGGAGCTCTGTAAACAAAGTACCAAGCTGTTTTTCTAAGAGGCTTTTTTGGCTTGATAAAGTCAACCATAGTTCCTTAAAGCTGTCGGAATTTGATTTGGGGAGATTTGTCGAAAATATCAAAAGGTGTGGACATATGATCAGTATGAAACAACACTTAGTTATCTATTTGACCAAAATAAAAGATTTCAAAGGCAAATACAGAAGGTCACAGAGTTGTGAGCAAAATTTGGCTCTTTTTAAAAAAATGTTTATTTATTTTTGAGAGAGAGTGAGGGAGACACAGTGTGAGTGGGCATGGGGCAGAGAGAGATGGAAAGAAAGAATCCAAAGCAGGCTTCAGGCTCTGAGCTGTCAGCACAGAGCCCCGACCCATGAACCATGAAATCATGACCTGAGCTGAAGTCAGATGCTTAACCAGCTGAGCCACTCAGGTGCCCCCAAATTTAGCTCTTTCAGAAGCTTAGCTCTAAGAAGACTCAGTTTTCCTAAATAATCAAAGGCCTAATAATAAAGTTAACATTAAGCACAGGAAATTACTTGAATAAATATATTTATTAAATTTTTGCTTTGTAGGCAGGTTATGTAAAAGGTAAAGAAAAACCTTTCAGGGGTGTCTGCGTGGCTCAGTGGGTTAGGTGTCCAACTCTTGGTTTCATCTCATGGTTTGGGGAATTTGAGCCCTGCATCAGGCTCCAGGCTGGCAGCACAGAGCCAACCTGGGATTCTCTCTCACTCCTCTCTTTGCCTCTCCCCTGCTTGCTCACTCTCTCAAAATAAATAAACTTAAAAAAAAAAAGAGAGAGAGAAAGAAAAACCTTTCAAAATCTCCTATCAGGAGATCGATAGTTCAAGAAAATTTTGTCCTTTTAGCAGATGAAAGTAAATGTAGGGTTTCTTTTTGTTTTTGTTTTTTTAAGTTCATTTATTTTGAGAGACATAGAGGGAGAGCGCAAGTGAGATAGGGGCAGAGAGAGAGGGAGAGAGGGAATCCCAAGTAGGTTCTGTGCTGACAGCAGAGAGCCCGATGTGGGGCTTGAACTCATAAACCAGGAGATCGCCACCTGAGCCGAAGTCAGAAGCTAAACTGACTGAGCTACCCAGGTGCCCCTAAATTTTTTTTTTTTTTTCAACGTTTATTTATTTTTGGGACAGAGAGAGACAGAGCATGAATGGGGGAGGGGCAGAGACAGAGGGAGACACAGAATCGGAAACAGGCTCCAGGCTCTGAGCCATCCGCCCAGAGCCTGACGCGGGGCTCGAACTCACGGACCGCGAGATCGTGACCTGGCTGAAGTCGGACGCTTAACTGACTGCGCCACCCAGGCGCCCCCCCTAAATTTTTTTTTAATTAAAAATATATTTTTTGTTTTTGTTTTTGTTTTGTACTGTTTTTTAGAGAAAGTGCAAGCAGGGGAGAGGGGCAGCAGGAGAAGACGGAAAATCTTAGGCAGGACCCATACTCAGCGAGGAGTCTGACGTGGGGCTCAATCTCATCACCTTAGGATCATGGCCTGAGCGGAAATCGAGAGTCAGACGCTCAAAAGACTGACCCACCAGGTGCTCTGAAAGTAAATGAAGTTTGAGTTTTTTATATGTATGTTACTGATTTTAAAGCTAAATTTTAAAACTTTTCTAATGATTTATTCAAATTTAGCCAAGTTGGTCCCCCAGGGTAAGATCTTTTTTCTCTCCCTATTCCCAACTTTTTCTTTTGTTTGTCCATGATTTTCTCCTTTCCTATTTTGAAATAACCAGTTTTATTTTGGGATAAATTCACTTCCTTTTCTCTGAACAAAAAATGCATCTTCATATCGCATACTTTTCCTTAATCCAAAACACATCCTACTGTCCTCGCATAAAGTTGTTTCCCTTGTTATTTCTAGTTGCTTCCATCTCACACACTAACTAGAATCCTTAACCCTTAGTAACCTTTCTAGTGAAAACTAAGAAGTAAGCAATTGTAAATTTGTATTTTATACCAGCAATCTTTAGAGTCTCTGATCTGAAATACACTTCATAATTTCTAGAAGCATGTGCTCTTTGTTTAGAACAATCTTTCAAAGGAGCACAAGACATGTTGGCTAGCCAACCCAAATTTATCCTTAGTTCTTCTGCAATAGGAAGCCAAAATTGGAATACCTATCTATAGTCATTTAATTAATGTTTCACAGTGTTATCTTATTTGGAATGATCTAGAACGTCAATAAATTTTTTATCACTTAACCTAGCAAAATTCTAAAGCCTCAAAGTTATCAAAAAGATTTTAGAAGCCGTTTTTAAGCACACACTCCTTGAAGCATAATTGTCGCTAAAAAGTTCAGGGGTACCTGGTTGGCTCAGTGGGTAGAGCATGCGACTCTTGATCTCTAGGTCATGAGTTCAAGCCCCATGTGGAATGCAGAGTTTACTCAAAAAAATAATAAAAATAAAAATAAAATAAAATAAAATCTTAAAACGTTCACTTACAATCTTATCTCGCTTAAATATATAGAACTGACTTGTTCCTAAACAGTCTATGTTTAGATTACTCACGAAGATGTTATAAGACAGTAGACAAAGTCAGCCATCATCCTAAGCTATTTTTCTTGCTAACAAATTTTAGAACAGAGATAACATGAATTTATTTAATAAACACTTAAAATGAAAGTTGTATGCTTGCAGATTTTCAATACTGATAACTCTGAAGACATACCTATTTTCATTGGACCAACAAACCTAAACTAGCTTTAATAGTAATATTTTCCCAAGTCACATGAACTTGAAAAGCATTGGGGTTAGTTTTTAAATATGTGTGAGAGTTTCAGCAATCTTTAATTCATAAATGTCTGTTTTTAAGCCAATTAAATAGGAGCTCTTTTACAAATCAATATGGCAATTCAGTTTGAAGCACAAAAATAACTCACATCCACAACATACACATCACTCTTCAATATACAGACAGATACAAACAGAGACCTTATAGTTTTTGTTTGAAAATTTTAGGGGTGCCTGGGAGGCTCAATCGGTTAGCATCTGACTTTGGCTCAGGTCATGAACTCACAGTTTGTAAGTTCGAGCTCCTGCTTTGGATTCTGTGTCTCCTCTCTCTCTGCCCTCCTCTGCTCATGCTTTGTCTGTCTCTCTCAAAAAATAAATAATAAAGTATTTTTTTTAATTAAAAAAAGAAAATTTTAGCCATGAGATTGATATGATGATGTAAAACTCACTAGTTTATAAAAGGGCATTTGGATCCAAAATTTTTTTAATGTTATTTATTTTGAGAGAGAGAGAGAGAGCACACGCATGCGAGAGAGAGTGGGGCCAAGGGGCAGAGAGACAGGGAGAGAGAGAGAATCCCAAGTAGGCTATGTGTGGTCAGTGCAGAGCAGACTCAGGGCTTGATCTCACAAAACCATGAGATCATGACCTGAGCCAAAGTCAAGAGTTGGATGCTTAACCAAATGAGCCACCCAGGTAAACCCAAATTTTGTTTTGACAAGTGGAATAAATTAAGTCCATCTCCTCAAATGGCAAAAGCTTTTTTTTTTTTTTTAAATTTTTTTTTTTTCAACGTTTATTTATTTTTGGGACAGAGAGAGACAGAGCATGAACAGGGGAGGGGCAGAGAGAGAGGGAGACACAGAATCGGAAACAGGCTCCAGGCTCTGAGCCATCAGCCCAGAGCCCGACGCGGGGCTCGAACTCACGGATCGCGAGATCGTGACCTGGCTGAAGTCGGACGCTTAACCGACTGCGCCACCCAGGCGCCCCGGCAAAAGCTTTTTACTAATACTTTCAGCAAGAACATTGAAGGGTTTTCTTTAGCGCAATTTCCAAATATTTCACTTTTTTTCTCCTTATGATGAGAAACTTCTCCCTACATTTTGCATTTTAAAGGATGGCTCTTAGTCCTCGAGAAGATAAGGAGTGGGCATGTAGAAAATCTACATCGCAAAGCCACAGAGATAGTATCCAATTTTTCTCCAATAGAGTTTTGAGGATATATTTACCTATTATCAGAGGTCTGGAGTAATTACTATTAAACTTTTTCCTTCTTTTAAGTGCAGGGCCAGTTCTGTTTCCAAGGTCCTGATCTTTCACAATATCAGCAAACTTTTTGAGATGAATGAGGGAGATACTGTTTTGGTAAGGATAGGTGGACTTTGAACTGTTCCCAGAGCTGCATTTCTGGTTTTGTAGAGATTTGCAAGATAGAGACAATTGTTCCCATTTGCGCAAAAAATTGAGCTGTGCCCTGAATAATATGAATAGGCCGATTTTCCCATTCAACCACATATTCTCTCATTTCCTTCTTTATATCAAGGAGATTTCTAACTCAGATATAAATTAAAAGATTTCTATATTCAAGAACTTCGGGGTTTGAAGTAGCTGCCTTAAGAAAAAAAATCTGTCTGAAGGGTTCAGCAAAGGCCTTTAGATGCTCATCTTTCCGAGTGTATGATTCAACCTTAGACCAATTCACCTTAGTTGGAGGAGTTTCTGCTGTTGCTTCTATCAGCCCCTGAATATCAGCCTTCATTTGAGACATTTCCAGGTCATTTGTAGCAGAGCCTGGGAGAAATTACAGCCATTTGTTTCGTCTGGGGGAGGAAGTTCCCAAAGGAGTCATTTAGCTTGTCTGATAACTACAGTATAATCGTGGATGAGAGGAACATCCCTTAATAACCAGACTTGGTCCCCGTGAGTAGATTTGCGAATGGCTACTAATCTTCCTAATTCCTGTCTGAATTTGGTAGCATCTTCTGTAACTGGAGGTTAAAGGCCTTCATATTTAGAAGATCTGCTGCCATCCAGGGTTCAGGAATTCTTTGAGGTAGATGTCCAGGATATGTTCACGAAGACATTGCATAGGAAAGCCTGAAGCTCCCAGATCCTGGTACAGAGCCCTGGAGAGTGGGAGAGTTGTAAGTGATACAACGCAAACTTTCCTGTCCATCTGGGGTATTTCTGCTAAATTCACGTCCTGGCTTTTAGTGTTTATATAACTAACTGGTATATCCTAGGCCTGGAGATCACACAGAATGCTTCCTGTAAATCTTCCAAAGAGAAGGCAGTCAAAACAGGTGTAGGGGCCAAGGGCAGGCTGCCCCATGATGGTTTTTTTGGCACGAACATTATTTTGAGCTAAAAGCAATCAAAACCAGCAGATTCAGGAAAAGCTCTTTGCCTCCCTCCTCAACTGCCTGCTTGTACCAGGAAGAGAGTAATTAACAGAGATTCTTCTTTAACTAAGAAATATACCCACGTAATATGGCAGCCTTTGTTTTCCAAACATGTTTCACTTTCTTGCTAGCGGTCTACCTTCTATCTGCATTCTCAGAACCCTACCCCTCTCCTTAGCGCATGTAAGAACCATGTTTCTCCACTGTATCTGGAATTTCCATGTCTGTGTGGGTTCCCCATAATTGCATTGCTAAATTTGATTTTCTCCTGTTAATCTGTCTCATGTCAATTTGGTTTTTAGCCCACCTAGAAAGACTTTGAATGGTAGAGGAAATTCTTCCTTCTCAACACAGGCAGCTGGGCGTTTAAGGGATTTTGTACGGAAGTTGGAGGAGTTTGGAGATCTAAGGAAATTTGCTAAAATGATGGGGTTGGATTTTGAGAGGAGGGGTGGTTACACGAGGGGCCTAGAGATCCGTAAGATCTTCTGGAGGGTCAGGGACCAGAAGCTGGGGATAAAAGGTGGAGAAGAGGGTGGAGAAAGGGAATTTATATTAGATGTGGACTTTTAAAGTTTCTGTTTTACGTCCAATTTCTGTTCTTTTATTTTATTAAGGGAGTACCTAAAGCTACCTTTATGCTCTTTGGAATCTACTTTTCAACTTGGGTCTTTCCATAGATACCGATAAAACAACTGTTGAAAATGAGCACTCTCAAAAAAAAAAAAAAAATTGTTTCTTTTAAATATAGCCAGTTTAAAAAATCCACCATCAGGCCACTGATGAGGAGGATCCTACGTTTGTCTCAATAGCATCTCAAACCAATAAACCTTTTTATGGCCTAACCATGGATGTAAGAGGCATCCCATATCAGAGTGCAAAAGATGCAGCCCTCATAATCGAAAGAGTGTACTCCCAAAGATAATCAGGAAAAAGAAAGACTTAAACCCCTATCTAGCTGCAAATGGAGTCCACATTTCTTTCCAACCACGTTTTATGACGCAGGCAAAAGAAAATAATGACGATCTCTGGAACGGGATCAATAGAAAATGAAAGCACTCATAAAAAATTTTGACCAAAGTCACTATATCCAAGGGACCAGTTCCACCAAATATTTTCTCTTGATAATCTAAATGTATATATATATATATATATATATATATATATATATATATATAAGGAGGCAGGCAGAGATCCAGGGGACTAACACTTCAAGAATTCGGCCCCTCTGCTGGCTTTTGTCAGAGGTGCCAGGATCTCTCAGCTACAGCAGGTCACAGTGAGCAGTGTCTAGCCCGCTGTGATCGCCAACTGTAGGGGCAGAATTTTCCTTTTGCTCTTCTAGGTTCTTTGGCTGGTCTAACAATCAAATTGACATAAGGCATATTAACCCGAGAAAACCAAAATGATGTACGTTGGGAAGCCCCATAAAGATATGAAGATTCAAAAGGCAATCACAGAATAGAAGCTTATAGAATACCTTGAGCTATGCAAAGAGTCTAGGGATGCAAAGGGGAGGGAGGCCTTTCATAAGAAGGTGTAGAAGATAAAGGCTGCCCTGCTAGGCAGCTAAGTTTCTTAGGTAAGAAGTTATCTGTGTGCTAAGAGCTCTCTCCCTGGTACAGGTCCCCTCTCTGGTGTAAATGTAGGCAGATGAGGGTACAGGGAAGAGCTTTTCTCGAATCTGCTGGGTATTCATCGCCTTTAGGTTAAAATAATCCTTTTGCCAAAGAAACATATTTTGGGGTGGCAAAATCTGCTCCCCTTCATAGCTGAATCCTAGATCTGTGATCAATTGCTCAGTTTAAACCAAATTATATCCGGAGGATATCATTTTCACACCTCGGATTCACATTCAAAGTATTTTTCTGCTTCTTACAGTGCAAGAGAAGGAATGAAACCAACACTGGAAGCCAGATTTGAGAGGGAGAGACACCTGGGTAATCAGAAGGCTTTGTTCCCTAAAGCCCAGTTAAATAGTGTTGAGCTATCACTCAGTGCTAACAGAAACAGTTTTCTCTTGCATTGCTCTAGAACCAACTATTAAATAATGTTAAGATATCTTTGAGGCAATAATGTATAATCACTCACAGTTCTTTTGAAGGGAATGTGGCTAAGATTAAAAAAAAAAAAGCCCAAAGGCAGAGAGCTTTTAACTACCAGCCATTTGGCAATATTACCATCCACACTCCCTCCTGCCCTACTCCCCTCCCTCCAACCCTTAGTATAAATCTTCTCTCTGGATTTAACGTTGGACAGAGAGATTGTGAAATCACTAAAAAAAAAAAAAAAAGTTCTTGGTGCTGTTCTTCATTTGTTCTGTTCACTTTGGTACATTTAAAAAAAATTTTTTTTAACGTTTATTTATTTTTGAGACAGAGAGAGACGGAGCATGAACGGGGGAGGGTCAGAGAGAGGGAGACACAGAATCCGAAACAGGTTCCAGGCTCTGAGCGGTCAGCACAGAGCCCGACGCGGGGCTCGAACTCAAGGACAGTGAGATCATGACCTGAGCCGAAGTCGGACGTCCAACCGACTGAGCCACCCAGGCGCCCCAACTTTGACACATTTTAAAATATCGATGCGGTAGGGGCTCCTGGGTGGCTCAGTCGGTTCAGCGCCCGACTTCGGCTGAGGTCATGATCTGAGTTTGAGCCCCGTGTTGGGCTGTGCGCTAACAGCTTAGAGCCTGGAGCCTGCCTCAGATTCTATGTCTCCCTCTCTCTGCTCCCCTTCCCCCCCCACCTCTCTCTCTCAAAAAGAAATAAACATTAATTTTTTTTTTTTTTTTAATATCAGTGTGTTAGAGAGCGTGCTGAGTTTTGAGGTTGTATATCCACCTGTTCTGGAAGAGGATTTCAATCCATCAGTCAGAGAACTCAAGTTGCCTCTATAGCAGGTGGTCTTGACCTCTAAGGCCAGGAAATATCAGATGACACAGAGAACCACCAATTGAGAGAGAGACAGAGAGAGAGAGAGAGAGAGGCAAGCATGTGATTTCTCTTAGAAGCAACATTACTTATATCTTTTCTGCTTATTTTACAGATAGAAGAGAGGGGAGCTGGTAACAAAGTCCCCAAAGGACATATGGGAGTCACAGTGTTGTCTCAGAGGCACTGATGAAGAAAGGAATCCCATGTGATGGGCAGGCATGGTCCAAGCCTGTATGGACAATTCTTTTTTTTTTTTTTTTTTTAATTTTTTTTTTTTTTAACGTTTATTTATTTTTGGGACAGAGAGAGACAGAGCATGAACGGGGGAGGGGCAGAGAGAGGGAGACACAGAATCGGAAGCAGGCTCCAGGCCCTGAGCCATCAGCCCAGAGCCTGACGCGGGGCTCGAACTCACGGACCGCGAGATGGTGACCTGAGCTGAAGTCGGATGCTCAACCGACTGAGCCACCCAGGCGCCCCCTGTATGGACAATTCTTGATGTACCTTCAGATGGAAGTGTCCATGGAACAATCGTCATCTGTAGCGGCCCATTCACAGCTTTTCTTTATTCAATTTTCATATAGTTCTACTTGGAGATACTAATAGCCAAGGGAACAGTCTGAGGGTCAAGGTCTAGGTGTTACGTTTTCTCCCCAGGTAGTGGTAGCTCTCCCAGCTTCTCTGTGCTCCAAAGCCTCTGAATGGACAGATTGTTCGTTCTTAAATCTCAGCATAATTTCCTTTTTTTTCACTTCTGAGAGCACACTTCAAATAGAGACATTTCAAAAAGCAAATGCCCTCTCTGTGCTTCTTAAGGGATTTGCAGAGGTACACTTGAATCTTTACTTTTTTCATACATATCAAATTTATCTATCTACCTATCATTTATCGATCTGTTATATACCTCAACTATTTTAAGAGGGAGCTATAACACAGTTGGGGCCAGCTTCCACAGTTGGTCAGTGAATCAAAAAATTTGCCAAGGAATCCATGAAATAGGAAACACATATATATTAGACATCCATCTAGCAGCCTTTTTATGAGGGGATGGGGCGTGTCCACCAGTTGGGAAATTCTGCATGGATTTTCTTGCACATACTCATAACTTCTAGTAAAAGTACACAGACAATTAAGAAGCAATGAGCAAGGAGAGTCACTCTCGATAAGTGAGTCTCAGAGGTTGGCACATGAACCACTTGGAGGGCTTATTAAAATACAGATTGCTGGGGTGCCTGGGTGGCTCGGTCGGTTGAGCGACTGACTTCGGCTCAGGTCGTGATCTCATGGTTTGTGAGTTCGAGCCCTGCGTTGGGCTCTGTGCTGATAGCTCAGAGCCTGGAGCCTGCTTCTAATTCTGTGTCTCCCTCTCTCTCTGCCCCTCCCCACTCATGCTCTGTCTGTCTCTGTCTCAGAAATAAATAAATATTTTAAAAAATTTTTTTAAATACAGATTGCTGAACCCCACCCCTAGAGCTTTGGATTCAGTAGATCTGGGATGGGGTCTGAGAATTTGGGTTTCTAACCAGTTTCTAGGTGATGCTGATGTGGTTGGTCAAGGGATCACTCCTTGAGAACCACTGTTGGAGATTTTCATCAGACTTCACAGAAAATATGTCATATTTTATAGAAAGAAGAAATAATGTTGGTAAGTAGGAGAGGTAGTTAATAGAAAGTAGGTTGAGAGTGAATGTAAATATGTATGTATTAGGGCCACCCGGGTGGCTCAGTCGGTTGAGCATTCAAATTCGGCTCCGGTCATGATCTCGCAGTTGCTGAGTTCAAGCCCCGCATCAGGCTCACTGCTGTCAGCACAGAGCTCACTTTGGATCCTCTGTCCCCCTTTCACTGCCCTTCCCCTGCTCACGCTCTCTCTCAAAAATAAGCAAACATTAAAAAAAATATATATATATATGTATTTTATAAACTTGGATATACAGCAATCCATATTCACTTGCATGTTTTCCCCTAGAGCACTTGTAAATTGACATATGATGTTGATAATGTGCTATGAATAGCTGGCTTTACAAGAGGAGGAAGGAAGTCCTTTTAGGAAATGAGATTGTTCTTTAAAACCCTTTCCCTCTACACTGAACAAGTTAAGCTCTCAGGGCTTCCTTACTCCCCTGTAAACTGGCCATGATTGCAAATACATTACAGGGTTCTTTTGAAGACAAAAGGTATGCTATATAGCAGGTTTTTTTTTTCATGGTAAGTAGGGGAGGAAATGGGGGAAAATCCCTAAGGACCTAGTAGAGAACAACTTTATTGAGGTCTCCTTGATCATGTTTTAAAAACAAAAGCATATTTTCCCTTTTTAATCTATAAGAGATGTTTGTTTTCATATAAAAATATTTTACACAATTTGACATTAACCACATTTATCTTTTGATTTTTTTTTTTTTTTTTTTTTTTCATTACCCTTCAGGCCCAGGGGTGAGCCCAGTGCAGGGCTCAGGACCCTGGGATCAAGAACTGGGCTGAGATCGAGAGTCAGACACTTAACAGACTAAGTCACCCAGGTGCCCCTATCTTTAGATTGCTGCTAGGAAGAACAACTACTTTAGTTTGACAAACTTAGGAAAATGCTTTGTAAACAGGAAGGTATCACAGTTTTCTTATTATTAGATGTTGTTTTACTTTGGCAAACATGTGAGGCATTCATTAGTGCATCCACTGACTTCGATGTCTCACGTATAGATTTCTTGGGCTGATGTTTGGGCTTTAAATGATCAAACATGTGATAAGATTTTTTGTTTTGTTTTGTTTTTGTCCCGATGTTGTCTGTAATCTTAAAATTTTACTTCCAGATTGAGTTTCAGAGATGGAACAAGGTCAACACCATTTTGAGAGTGTAATTGACCCATGGATTTATTTATTTCTCTCTCTCTCTCTTTTTTTTTTTTTTTCAACGTTTATTTATTTTTGGGACAGAGAGAGACAGAGCATGAACGGGGGAGGGGCAGAGAGAGAGGGAGACACAGAATCAGAAACAGGCTCCAGGCTCTGAGCCATCAGCCCAGAGCCCGACGCGGGGCTCGAACTCACAGACCGCGAGATCGTGACCTGGCTGAAGTCGGACGCCTAACCGACTGCGCCACCCAGGCGCCCCTCTCTCTCTCTCTTTTTTAAAGTAAGTTCTACACCCAGCGTGGAGCTTGAACTCACAACCCAGAGATCAAGAGTCACACGTTCTACTGACTGAGCCAGCCAGGCGCCCCTTGTTTATCTCTTAATAAAGTAACAAATTTAGGGGACAGTGAGTGAATAGAACAGCTAATGATTTCTGTGTTACATCATTACCCCAGCTCTAGCATAATCAAAATTTTAAATGTGTATCTTACATTCACAGAAAAGTACTGTTTTAATGTCATGTCTAACTAAAAGAATCTGAAAACAAATATTCCAATTTATGCATGATCCATTTAATCATTATTTCTTGAACACCTCCTTTGCTGACACTGACACCATCTCCATGAGGGAGGTAGAGATAAGTAAGACACAATTTTGATTCTTGCCATTCCAGCAATTGACCAGAGAGCTGTTGGACTTTTTCCCTTTAAAGATAACCATCTACTTAAAGCTAATGATCTTAACAGCACGGCTAAAGTAACTGGTCTGGGAACTGGGGAGTCAGAGGTTGTTGTGAAACCCTGTTCAGCTGCTCCCGAGGTATGTGATGGTGGGAAGGTGACTTAAATCTTTCCACTTGTCAGTTTTTCAGTCTGTAAAATGGGGACAATTTACTGCACAGGGTCTTGTGACGAGTGGAAACAATATATTTATTTAAAAAAATTTTTTTTTTCAACGTTTATTTATTTTTGGGACAGAGAGAGACAGAGCATGAACGGGGGAGGGGCAGAGAGAGAGGGAGACACAGAATCGGAAACAGGCTCCAGGCTCTGAGCCATCAGCCCAGAGCCCGACGCGGGGCTCGAACTCACGGACCGCGAGATCGTGACCTGGCTGAAGTCGGACGCTTAACCGACTGCGCCACCCAGGCGCCCCGGAAACAATATATTTAAAAAACATGAAAAACAGTGACCCGTGCTTAGATCTTCCATCTCTGCTCCTTTCTACTTGCTTTTTGAGTAGCTTGAGTTTGTGAGTTGGTCTCACGCCAGGACTTTTGGACACGTGAAGATGGCTGCCTGGTTGCGTGCCCAGATCATGGTTCTGGGAGCTGCAATGAGATGGCCAGGAAGGATCCCCTATGGCTGTTCTTGTCGGAAGAGGGCAATGGCCATCATAACCATGTACGATGTCACGTCTTTCCCTGCCCATCAGCGAAAGCTAGAAAGGGAAGATAGAGTTCATCTGTAATTGAATAGAACTCAAAGTTAACTTTATGGTTCAGCAAGGAGCATACCACAGTTTTACATTGGACGTGGAGATCCAAATTAAGCATTTTTTTTTTTTTTTACTCTCAAAAAATTTTTACTCTGGGTGTTAGAAATGTCCCTGTATAAGAGAAACAAGGACTGAGCCCCATTCCTTTCCTCTTCTAATTTTTGAAAGTCTCCGAAAGTAGATGGGTGTTAGGTAGGTACTTAGGAAGAGTTTCCAGATAAATTCTGGAGAAATAAAGATCAAACTGGGAGTGCCAATACTCTATTTAAAGACATGTAAATTAAGCATTGATCCATGAAGAGTTTATTGTTAATGTCTAATGTGAATGTCTTCAGGATTGCATAGGCAAATCAAAGATGCATGGATATTGCAACCATATATAAATTCGATAGTGGTGCAAAAAGACCACGGCTCACCATGTATTTTGATTGTATCTGTAGTTGGTTTTTTTTAACTCTTTAGAGATAAATTAGAAGCTTTAGGTATACCTGTATATGTTTTTGTGTGATACAAACACAGTGTTGGGGCTCAGAATGCTCTACCCTGAAATGTGACAGATTGCATGTTGACTGTATTTAAACTGGAGGTATTTGAGAAATAGAAAGTATAGGGAAGACTCTGACCTCCCCCTTTTTCCCCGAAGCAGGTCACAGACCTTAATGTGAGGGTGCCTGGGTGGTTTGGTCAGTTGGACATCCGACTTTGGCTCAGGTCATGATCTCACAGTTGCGAGAAGGAGTCCTGCTACGGGC
Source organism: Puma concolor (assembly GCF_028749965.1). Lineage (NCBI taxonomy): Eukaryota > Metazoa > Chordata > Mammalia > Carnivora > Felidae > Puma > Puma concolor. The sequence continues at coordinate 137,991,615 of NC_141667.1, read as the reverse complement.
TCGTGCTAGGCATGGAACATGCTTAAGGTTTCTCTCTCTCTCTCTCTCTCTCTCTCTCTCTCTCTCTGCCCCTCTCCCACTTGCAGGTGCATGCACGCTCTCTCTCTCTCAAAAACAAAAAAAATTATGAAAGAACAAGCCTTGGTAAGTGTGCCCCAGTTTACTACTCTTAGTTCAGACCCTTTTGTCCTGTCTCATTTTTCCGCGACTTTCCACTCTTCATCAAACTTAGTATAAAAACACATAGGCTTAGCTGTTTCTTCGGCTCCTCATTACAAAGTTTCCTATGCCACGTGAATCTTATGTTAAACTAAACGTATCTGCTTTTCTCCTGTTAATCTGTCTTTGCCAGTTTAGTTTTCAGACCCAGCGAGGGACCCTAAGGGGGATGAGGAAAAGTTTTTCCTTCTCTCCACTATGCACATACATCTGCATCTAACAACTTATGTATTAATTCAACACTTGCTTTTTAATAGTACTGGCACCAAAAAGCCCACCAAGAAATCGTCATAAATTTACTAACATCTAAAAGTAGGGTAAGTGCCCTGCTGCACATTGTTCGTATAATCCTTTCACCTCATCTCCTCTACATTTTGAAAGCCTGATATGCCTAATAGCAATAGGTTTTGACTTATATCAATTTACAGCCAAACTCCTTTGCCAAGAGTATCCCATGTTATTATTTGTGGATCTAAAAGCAGGCACGTCACAAATTATATTTGTCAGTAGGTCTCCCCTCTTGTGCCCTGGCATATAAAATCTTCCTTCCCTCCTCTTCCCTCTTCTCCACTTGCCTGGCCTTAGTCTTTCTGGGATCTGTGACCATTGGCTTCAGACACAATTCCTATTCTTTCTCCTCTTTAATCACAATACAGGATTGGGGCACTTGGGTGGTTCGGTTGGTTAAGCATCTGACTCTTGATTTCGGCTCAGGTCATGATCTCACGGTTTGTGAGTTAGAGCCCCCATACCGGGCTCTATGCTGATAGCACCAAGCCTATTTGGGATTCTCTCTCTCTCTCCCTCTCTCTCTGCCCCTTCCCTGCACGTGCACAGGAGCATGTGTGCTCTCTCTTTCTCTCAAAATAAATAAACATAGGATGCGCCTGGGTGGCTCAGTCGGTTAAGCGTCCGACTTCGGCTCAGGTCTTGATCTCGCGGTCCGTGAGTTCGAGCCCTGCATCGGACCTCTGTGCTGCCAGCTCAGAGCCTGGAGCCTGTTTCAGATTCTGTGTCTCCCTCTCTCTGACCCTCCCCCATTCATGCTCTGTCTCTCTCTGTCTCAAAAATAAACATTAAAAAAAAAAAATTAAAAAAAATAAATAAACATAAAAGAATAAAAAAAAACATACAGGGTTGGATGTTCTATGAATCTTGTCATACCATACAGAATAGAAAAACTCTTTATCAGTAATAAAGTAAGGTATTTACTCCCCCCCTTTTTTGTCCTAAAAAGTTTGTCATCAAGGTCTTCAAGGGAATATAACAGTAAACTACCCTTTAATGGAAAAATCATATTTGATTTATAGATTTCTTTTCCCTCTAAGAATGTAATTTACCAACCTACCTTTAGTTAAGAATTGCCCGTGTTGGCTAATAATTAATGCATTTCGGTGACTTCTAAGTAACTAGCATTCAAATGTGGACCTAGAAAAAAATCACAATATTCTTTTCATGATAATCTGAAATCTTGTAGGCAATGCATTAAAGCTGATCATTTGCAACTGAAGAGAAGTTACTCGCCAAATTCATAGTTTCCCATTTAAGAAATTAATAAAGATATCCCCAAATGGATCTCCATATGGATTCTGGCATAAAATTTTCTGGCGGAGCACTGAAACTTATACGTGGATACACATCAATAATAAATCATCGAAATCTAAGTGAACAACGAAGTCCCAGGCCACTTCCTATCAGTCAACTTTCTTCCATCTTTTGCCTTTTGGCAAGAAGTGTTTTGGCAAGCTTTCTAGGAGCGAGGTGTTAACAATGCACAAACACAAGTTGCTCCGCGGTGCCCAGAAGTAGCATCGCTAGTTTTTTGTGAAATGCAAACTCACTCCACCATCCCCCAAAGGAAACCACGGGATAGTGGGTACGTTAGTTTTTCTTATGCAGAAAGAAAAGAGTGTGCACTCCCAACAAGCACATAAAAACAAATAGTTTGTGGTGGATTTCGTGGTAAGGAATGACTGCATCTCAAAAGTGATTTCTAAGGTTTGGACAATGACAGTGGTCAAAATTCTCCCAATAGGATATTTATGCGGAATTACTGCAGCCCGCTCAGATTCAGTTGAAAATAGTCTCACACCATCAGAAAAGGAAGTATTTACACAAAAATGGAAATTATTATTATTCTTTTTTTCCACCTGGAACTGAAATTGTTCACAGGTCACAGCTGAAAGAGGAAAACAGGCAGATTGGTTACCCTTTCTTATTTTCTCAGCTGGACATCGCGCATGTCAACGGAACGTATCTGCGCAAACAGCACACTTTTATATTCAGGAAGTGATATTTCAGAACAAGCTTTTGTAAAACAATGCTCCATTTGCTGTGGTTTGGGGTAAAGCCAAGGCAAAATTTAGATTTCTTCTATTTCATAAATGAACTCTATCACAAACAAAACTAAGTCTGTAAAGCAGATTTATAATACGGCCATTGTATGGGATTCAACATGACTGCAAAATATCACTTTTGACAAAATTAATGCCACTGAAAATACTTGCTGCCAGAAGCGCTTATAATTACAAGGAAAGGCGATTGGTAATGAATTCTTTTAACTCTGAATTTCAAATCTTGGGACTGAATGTTGCCCATTATTGGAGTTCAAAGGCAACTATCTCTAGAATTGTTCTTTTAATGCTTGTTGGATGGTTTTAGTTGTTCTTTTCTTGTAGGCACACAATTGTTGTCTTGATCTTTGTGATAAAAAGAGCTTCGCTAGATCTTTGTAGTGAACCCAGTTGGCTTGGTAACATGCCTGTAGTCAGAATTCCAAAGTGGGGAAACAAAGGCTCAGAAATTATAGGCTGAGAACTGTTTGTTCAGGACTGTGGGAATCTTACTCTGGCCTGTGGAACCAATGGACTCTCTTCATTAGATCCACATTCATCCATAAACTCCCCAAATTCCTTGCCCTTTTGTCTTTTCCCAAACTAGGGCTTTAACCACAATAAAAACAAACGTGGCCATTTCTTTTATAAATCAATTCCTAACCCAAATTCCCAGTGTGTTAGAATTCTTCCCCTCCGTGTCATAATTCCAAAAGAATGACATTACTCATTCAATGTTACATTCATTTCCATAATGAGGATGTGTCAAGGGGCAAGACTTTACTTAAAGGGGCGGAGGGAAAGGGCTGCAGTGAGGTCTCTTTGAACGGTGATGACGGCTTTCTCCCTGTCCCGATATGGTCCTTTTTCCCAAGTCAATTAAATAAGCAAATAGAGTCCAGCGCGACTATTTTAAGCTGCTTAGTTTAAAAAATTCAGTCCAAATTGAATTACAATGCAGTTCAATTAATTTCACCGAAGAACACCATAGGATGGGAAGAGAAAATGACAATTTCACTTTTTTTTTTTTTTTTTTTTGCTGGGTGTAAAGGTATTCTTAAACCCAGTGACACGACGTCATCTGATTAAACAACTGTGACTTGGAAATGCCAGGAATTTTCCTTTGTGTGCCTAAATAATGCAAGTTGAATTCAGCAGTGTTCATATAAATACTTTAATTGCACTGAAGCTGTATCAGCAGGGAGTCATGGGAAGTATGTGAAACACTGGATAAACATTTTAAAAAGTAAGGACCATTCAAGGTACACAAAAGACAGGACAGTCACAACAACAGCGGCAACCACAACAAACCAGGGAAGCGGGCAGCTCAGTACTTTTTATGAGCACAGGGCCCAATTGTTTTCTTTTTATTTCCCACCATTGTTTTGGGGTAAAACACCTAAAAAATGGGAAAGATGAAGCCCAACAAAGCTAAGGGACCTGAAGAATTCTGAGTCGTGTCGTGTGCAAAAAGCCAAAAGAAGCCTGAAAAGTAGTAAGTCGGATAAACTGTGTTGAGTTAGGCTTGGGTGTTAGATCTGAAAACCGAAACAAGGATACACACAAATTTCTTTCAGGAAAGCTTTAATAAATGGTGTTTAAATTTTTTTTTAATTTTTTTTTAACGTTTTATTTATTTTTGAGACACAGAGAGAGAGAGACAGAGCATGAAGGGGGGAGGAGCAGAGAGAGAGGGAGACACAGAATCGGAAGCAGGCTCCAGGCTCTGAGCCATCAGCCCAGAGCCCGACGCGGGGCTCGAACTCACGGACCGCGAGATCGCAAGATCGTGACCTGAGCTGAAGTCGGACGCTTAACCGAATGAGCCACCCAGGCGCCCCAATGGTGTTTAAATTTGATAAAATGCCTTCCCAGTGTGAAATCCCACACAGACCCATATCCACGGCTCACTCTGTTTTCTACATAGTCCTAGCCACCTTCCAAGTTTCCTTCTGAAATTTGTAGCCTCTTAGCATAATGGCATGAAAGTTTAATGTGGTGTCAGCTCCAGTGTTACGACTCACAGCCATTAATTATTGACCAAGCAATTCACGGCTTCATACAAGAAGGAAAATAAATAATGAGAAAGAAATCAGGCCACTTACCTTCAGTGGAACTTAGAGTATGGTTTTGTTTTTTTGCCCGGAGTGTCATGGAGCTCGGAAACCAATCTAAACTGTATCACTGCAAAGGTGATGAATTCTCGCTGGCATATTTACCTTGTTCTTTCCTGGATCTTGCTCTCTGGTCTCTCTCTCTCATTCTTCTTTTTTTTACTGTTTCATGTTGTATCTGTTTGTTAAATGCGGCTTAAGTTTCTGAAAATAGATAGAAACCAGATAATTAAAATTACACATCCGCATAGTAAGGAAACCACGTTATATATGAAAAAAAAAGTGTTTAAGCATACTTTTCAGGCAATGTCCACATGGGAAAACAGGCAATGGGGTGAGAAAAGTGTGGGAGAACTGAGCTTTTTGTGGATTCTGGGCACTTTTGGGGCTGGGTTTGTCTCATCAGTCGGTTTTGCTTCTGACCAGATAATCTTTGAACACCAACATTCTGTGACTCAATAAAATGAGGAACTCCCAATAAACAAACACAACTTTATTTTCAGATACTCTCTTTGAGCATGTGGATTAAAAGAAAAAAAAAAAAAAAGAATTAGGTGCAGACTGAGGCTTAACTCATGGGTCCTCATACTGGCTGATCATTACAATCCCTGTAAATTTGTAAAGATAGCACAGGTTTCCAAGCTCAAGTGTGGTAATTTAGAACATTTTGCGTTGTGGTCTGGAAATTTGTGTTAAAAAAAAAAAAAATTAACAAAAATTTCCCAGAGGAATCAGATGAATGGGCAAAATGATCCAAGTAGATTCCCCTGGTTGGGGATTTTATGGTCATTGCTACAAGGAGAAGTTCTCCATTTGAAACCATTTATTTTATTTTTTTAAAAAAATATTTTTTTATTTTAAATTTTTTTTTTTCAACGTTTTTTATTTATTTTTGGGACAGAGAGAGACAGAGCATGAACGGGGGAGGGGCAGAGAGAGAGGGAGACACAGAATCGGAAACAGGCTCCAGGCTCCAAGCCATCAGCCCAGAGCCCGACGCGGGGCTCGAACTCACGGACCGCGAGATCGTGACCTGGCTGAAGTCGGCCGCTTAACCGACTGCGCCACCCAGGCGCCCCTAAAAAAATATTTTTAATACGTATTTATTTTTCAGAGAGAGAGAGAAGCAGAAAGAGGTAGACAGAGGGTCCGAAGCAGGCTCCAGGCTGTGAACACAGAGCCCGATGTGGGGCTCGAACTCAGCAACCGTGAGATCGTGACTTGAGCTGAAACCAAGAGTTGGATGCTTCACTGACTGAGCCGCCCACGTGCCCCCATTTGAAACCATTTAAACAGAGCGACAGAGCCTACATTTTCCATAACTGCACAGTTACTCGATAAAAACTGATGACTCCTGGGGGCGCCTGGGTGGCTCAGTCGGTTGAGCGTCCGACTTCGGCTCAGGTCACGATCTCGCGGTCCGTGAGTTCGAGCCCCGCGTCGGGCTCTGGGCTGATGGCTCGGAGCCTGGAGCCTGCTTCCGATTCTGTGTCTCCCTCTCTCTGACCCTCCCCCGTTCATGCTCTGTCTCTCTCTGTCTCAAAAATAAATAAATGTTAAAAAGAAAAAAAAACAACAAAACTGATGACTCCTGGTATAAGCAAATTCTCATTTCATACAGAGCTGTGTAAGCCTACTTCATATTTTTATGTCTTCCACTCATTGGGTAATTTTTTTCTTCAGGGTCCCTGTCTTACATGTAAAAACACTATATTCTCGTGTTTATCTCCCCATACACAAAATGAAGGCAACGTTTTTTTCCCCGTTGGCTTCAAAAAACTGGTTCCAACTCTTCCGTAGAGTCTATAAACGAATGATATGCTTTCAATTTTCTCTTTTTCTGCTTAACTCAGTCACCGTAAGTTTCTCTTGGGTGCAAACAAGCGAGCACCCATCACAGGCTCGGTAAGGAAAGGTGGCGAACAACGGATGTCTTTCAACATGCTTTGCAGGAGCTGCTACAAATCATCTTCCGGGAATACTTGTGTGTTTTGACAAGTTTGTGTCTGAATTAGGAAAAGTTTCTGAAGGGCAAAAAAATGAACTGCGTGCGTGTCTTGCAAAGTGATTTCCTCTTCTTGCTGGGGTCAGCAGACATTCCCTGCTGGTTTCACTCCTTGGTTCCACAGCTACCACTCTTGCTTCAAACCACCATAATAAACTCCAAAGAGCTCTCCCGGCTGATCTTCAGTAAATCCTGATCCCATCTCCCACGGGAGACAATACAAAATGTGTACTGTATCATTACACTCCCAAGCTCAAAAGCTTTGTAAGGGAAAAATGTCTCCCCCGACCCATCTGAGATTCTCCTGCCGGGGTGGGGTGGTGGGGGGGGACGCTTTAAGTCAGATTGCCTAACGATAGATCAACAAGAGAAAGAAAAAAAAAAAACAAGTTTATAACACGTGGGCATGCTCAGTGATGAGTACCCCAAACGGCTTACCTACCGTTTTAGGCTAACTTAAGGAAAAGCGATTAGGGGATTCTGGGCTGGGGGGTGCAAGTTACAGGGAAGGGGACCAGGAAAAGTATGGTAAACAAGTTTTGTAAGGTTTGTTATGCAAATTGAGGTCTATTGATAACAGCTATGAAGAGTCCTCCTCTTCAGGGTAAGAGAGAGAATTATCGTTATAAATGGAAATTTTCTCTAAAGATGTAAATTTCCTTGGGAAAACGTGTGCTCTGCTTTTAGAGCTTTCCCTGTACTGCTGGTTCGCACTGGACTTCAGCTCAAAATAATCCATATGCCAAAGAAGCATATTCTGGGCTAGCGTAGTTTGGTACTCTACCCCACTCCTTCCCCTTGCTTTCTGTAACCCTTAGAGGTACACACTCTGTACCACAGTCTATAAAGCCCTCCCTCATCCATTCTGCTACTTCTCTTGCACTATTCTTTCTTCTGGCCCCACGCTCACTCTGTTCCATCACAGTGACCTCCCTCCTGACCCTACAGACACTAAGCCTGGTGTCATCTCAGAGTTGGGCATTTGCTAGTTGCACCCAGTGATTTGTATAACTTTGACCTTGGGGCACCCGGGGGGCTTAGCCAGTTAAGCGTCCGACTTCAGCTCAGGTCATGATCTCACTGTTCGTGAGCTAGAGCCAGTGAGCTCTCTGCCATCAGCACAGGGTCTGCTTTGGATCCTCTGTCCCCCTTTCTCACTGCCCCTCTCTGTCTCTCTCTCTCTCTTTTCCCTCTTTCTCTCAAAAAATAAAGAAAGAAACTTAAAAAAACCTTTGACTTGTATTTCCTTCAGGTCTGTGCTGGAATAACTCCATAGTAGTGAAACCTTTCCTAAACATCGTCTTTAAAAACTACCTCAGTCCCACTCCCTCCACTTCGTTTTGCTTTATTTCCCTCCACCGCCCTACACATCATCTGACACATATGCTCATAATTTGCTTGTGTACTTCCTAATTTTCTATCTGTCCCCATTAGAACGTAAGATAAAGGTGTTTCTGTTTTAACTGCGTCATCTCAGCACCCAGAACATACTCAGGAAGATAGGTCGGGTATGTAAGAAATAATATTTGTTGAATGAATGAATAATTAATCCTACGTACAGCAGAAGTGTAATCAAGGGTATTCATTCATTTGTTGGGTCAAGGACATTCAACTGATCTGTAAAAAAAAAAAAAAAAAAAAAAAGCAAAACTTTAGAATAACCAAAATAAATGACTGCATACCCTTTCCATGGAGTCTTTAGAGATTACAGTTTTTTACAACTCCGTAAAGTAGAAAGTAACTTGCAGAAAATGGATAGTCATGCAAATAGTTCTTAGCTACCGACATGCAAATCAATTTGCAACTGCAAGTTTTAACTTGGCTACTCCACTGTGGGAGAAGCCAGTTTTGTATCTATTTGCCAATCCATTTCAATATTCCCGGTCTATGTGTCTGCCCTTTAGAGTCTTTGACGTGTGTTCCTTTTATATTTACATACAGAGCCATGATTTCTCCTCTTTTTGTAACTCGACCTGTAACAAATTTGGGAATATGTCTTACGTGATTTTTGTTCTCTTTTTGCCAAAAGCTGATCTTCGGTGTGATTGTTTTTAGAGCCAGCCACTTCACGTCCCTAAGTTTGACTGCTCATCTCTGATGACTAAGTACACTAATATCTGGGAAGTAAACGTCATTCCAGAAAGGAGACATGGGAACAACAGATTGAGAGGTCAGGGCGGGTAAACATATGGGAGTATACTGGGTGTAAAACTCTAGAAAATGAGAGAAGACATTGCTTTAGAAGTGGGCATTCCTTTGTTGATTAGGAAACAGTTACTTGCGGGGTGCCTGGGTGGCTCAGTCTGTTAAGCATCCGACTTTGGCTCAGGTCGTGATGTCACAGTTCATGTGTTCGAGTCCCACATTGGGCTCTGTGCTGACAGCTCAGAGCACGGAGTGTGCTTCAGATTCTTTGTCTCCCTCTCTCTCTGTCCCTCCCCCACTCACGCTCTGTCTCTCAAAAATGAATAAATGTTAAAAATAAAAAAAGGAAACGGTTACTTTCATTTGTGGATTAGGAACTGGTTCCTTTTTTTTTTTTTTTAATGCTTATTTATTTTTGACAGAGAAACAGAGCATGAGTGGGGAAGAGGCAGAGAGAGAGGAAGACACAGAATGTGAAGCAGGCTCCAGGCTCCGAGCTGTCAGCACAGAGCCCGAGGCAGGGCTCAAACTCACAGAAAGAGAGAGATCATGACCTGAGCCAAAGTCAGATGCTCAACTGACTGAGTCGCCCAGGTGCCCTAGGAACTGGTTACCTTCTTAAGACACATCTCACCGCAGAGGCCAGGAGTGCTGATGCTGAATGAGAACTCTCAAAGAAAATCTTCATAATTAGGGGCACTTTTCATGATCACAAGTACTGATTCAACTACTGGAATTAGTCAAAGAACGATACTGTCACATCTCAAGAAAGTCAAATACAAAGGTAAAAAAAATGGGCAAACAATGTTTTGCGGGACAAACAGGTTTCGGTTTGGGGAGTGACGAGAAGCAAACGGATACTGTTGTCCGAGTGGTGCACTAAAGCTAATGGGGGCGGGTGTGGGTGTGCCTACTCATGAGACTCATGCGCACACACTCCAGTGAGGCCTCCCACTTTTGCAAAGATCCCCTCTCTGAGATCTGGCATCACAAATGCCTTCGTGGGGCTGGAATTCTCCACAAGGCACGCGGCTCTCGAGAAATCTTAAGAACTCAGAATATCCAGGGAGAAGGCGATAATCCCCACATCTGAGAAATCAGCCAAATTCCTTGACACTGACCGTAGTAGTCACTGGGGCTAAACGGAAATACCACCACCGGCCATGAAGAACAGAGGTAAGCAGCAGTCCTAAGGGCAGAGCGCAACCCCAAAGCCTGGTGGCCACGGCAGGGCCTTAGACGGACAATAGATCCATGATGGCCCTTTGCTCTCCTATTCATTTTCCCTGTAGGTATTTTTTGTCCCTCTGTGGTGAGAAGGAACAGGCTAACAGGGCAGGAGGGGGTGGGGGAAAACAGATTCTTTCCTTGTGGCCTCGAAAAAAATGCGGCTACGGCAGCTGTTATTTCTATGAAGACATCCAGTAGATAAAAGAATCAAGGGGCCAGGTAAAATAATTTAAGTATAATTGGCGACCAGGTTCTTACAGCCTGGAAAAGGGGGGGAACTGATTTGTTACTGAGGACCTAGGTCAAAGTCTTGTGCAGAAACATATGGTGTGTTTTCTTGATAGGTTTCTAGACAGAGCCCTTTAGGGTGTAGATTTCTGAGGCTTAAGTTACAAATTCGAGGATTATGTAGACCCAGGCTTGGTGTTAAAAATGATCGATCTGAATAACAAAGCATTCTCCCTAGGCTTATTCTAAGTTTCATTTGCTGGGGAGAGGCCATACAAGTCATAGGATTGCGACAGGTGCTTATTCCAAGGGCCTGGAGTAGAGAAGGTGCGGAAACCGTGAGTCTGGGTTTATTGGTTACAGTATCAGATTGCTGTTTATCTTGAAACTTGTACATACACCTTCAAGAATAAATCCTGTGAGAGTAAATTGTTTAGGTCCACATCGGTTTGGGGGTTTGCAACTTACTTACACGTATGTATGACTATAGCATAGTTCATCTGTTCCATAATCCTTTGGGCAGAATCTCTTAAGCCATGCCAGGGCCTAGCTATGTGTGAGAGAAAGAAAGAAAAAGCAAATAAAAATCCACCATGCTAAATGCTCTCAAGAGGGTCACCTTTCCAATCCAGTACCTGCCCCTAGGAAACACCGACACCAAAGGCAAGTTTGTTTATGACTACGGTCCACTGCTCATCTGCACAATTTATTAGCCACATAAAATAGTTCGTGATTTTGTACTACGGTGGATTTGACAGATGTGTCCACATATCTTACATAATACTTGGGCCGGCTCTATTTAAATTTAAATTTACATATATTAGCTGAGAAGTTTCTAGGCTGGGTATATACCCTGCCCTGTACCCAGAGACTGAGAAACCTAATGTAAACTAACCATCACAGCTCTAGGAAATGTGTTCTTTCCATATTTTCTTTGAGTGACCAGAAAAAAAAATTACCAGGACTTATATTTAGACACATACCAAGCTTCATCTTCTACTTTCAGAAGTGCAGGTTGTAAATGACTCTCTTCTTTCTTTTATAGAAACTCGTATATTTCTACACAGAATTCCCTCAGCTAATTCACGACACTTGACATTAATCACATACACAGATCAACAAAGACTTTGCTTTCATATAGAAACTAATTTGGAACATACTTCTAAATTACTGCTTGTTATTGCAGTCAATTTAATTAGCTAGCTAATGACAATATCTGTTCATAATCAAAATAGTAAAAAAAAAATACCAAGTTTAGTAATTAGACCATATAATTCCTTAACAACTCAATTTTATAATGGAAAAGTGCAGTGCTTTTAGTCAATTTCCTCCAAAAACTCCTCTATATTCAAAATTAGGAATTCGACAGCGTATTCTTCTGACATTTAAAGCTCAAGATGGAGTGGTTGCGTTAGAAAGCGTGGCTCCCTCCTGGATTGTATGTGAAATTGCCTGTAAGTCACATTACATTCCAAATCCATTTCCCCTCTAACCATTCTGAGGGTATAACATTTACTCTTTGTCACCAGTGTTCTTTTCTGTAAGAGACACCAATACGAATTGTAACACAATGAAACGATTAATCTTTGTTGGGCAATTTTAATGATTCTATAATTATAGAAAACTATAGAAAATCATGTTTACCCCTTTATCAACTCAGACACTCGGTGGCATTTCAAGGCTAAGACAAAAAAAAAAAAAAAAAGGTGGTGGTGGGGGCAATGCGAATCTCTGCGTTCTTGTTTTAAGAATATCATATTAACGAAAATCTATAAACCAAACGTACATGGTGTCACAAATGCAAACTGACACATGGCTTAACGGGTGGCGGTGCAAAAATCCAGCCGGAAAAGCCCTAAAATAGGCTAATTTCATTTCTCCCAGCTGCCTGCCTTTCAATTCTTTATCTCAGCTATCGGGTTTGAATAAATTTCATCTCCCACACTACACGTAATGAGGAGGCAATGACTTATGAAGCACAGAGACCAAGTTAAGACAGAATTAGAATACAATTTTAATGAGACGGAGCTGGGAAAGTGGAAATGCTACTCATTTGACAGACTTGGCAAAATATCCAATATGATCTCAAATGCTCTTGCCTTTCTCCAAAGGGAACGTCAAATATTAAAATAAAAATTAAAAAAAAAATAGGACTCAGAAGGATTGGTTAGGGGTAGCTTGTTAATGTGATTATACGCTGAAAATTAGTTATTAGAGAGGTAATCTCAGGATAGAGCAAATGTGTCTTAAAATGTAAGCGCGTGAAGTATAAATACTCCTGTGAAAACAAACAATATGCTTTGGTTTCTCTGGAAGAAAGAAAAACACATTAATATTCCGGTAACACACATCGCTTTGAAACGAGGTCCAGAAATTGTTGAGGAAATGGGGAGGAGACAAATATTTTCTTTGTTACTACTTACTTGGAACTCTATAAAATAATGTTATGATATGGCTTTGAGATACACCAAAAATAAGCGGTGTGAAAACAAGATAAACTCATGCGTGACGTTCTTTTTTAGAGGGTCGATATCCAATGTGAACCTTGTGAACAGGAGAAAGCATCTACGAGAGATGGTAGGGACTGCCCCGGGGTGTGTAAAGGGAAGGGGTCCCTGGCTAGTAAGAAAGATTTGCACCAAAATGAAGGCATTTATTTTCACATTTGGAAAAACAAAAACAAACAAACAAAAAAAAACAAAAAAACAAAAAACAAAAAACAAAAAAACCCCAAGAACATAGGGTATTTGTTCTATGAAAAACTTGGCTGCCTCAAAAGAACAGTAACAACTAAAAGTTAAGGACTCCACCCCATCAAGAACAATGTAAAGGGATTTTCAAGAATGTTTTGCCACTCAGCTTATGTCATGGGATGTCCTGTCTTCTTCAGAAACCCTGTCCTCAGCTGGGTCGAGAGGGAGTCTGGGTCACATTGAACGACTCAGCAAGGCTACTCATATTCTGCATTTTAAATCCATTCCCCAAACATCCTCCCAGAGGTAAAAATAGCCTTTTTCTTTTCTCCTCCTGCTCCTACCTACTCCATACTGTTTCTGGCTTTCTTTTAGTGATTACTTCCTGTCGGTTTTTCTAGTGCATAAAACATCTGTGATTTGCTGCAGGCGCTCAATATTTATGCGGAGAGCCTCACAGCAGGTGCCACTTAAAAAAAAAAAAAAAGGCCCCTTCGAGCCTGAGCACGCTAGTGTTATCCCATGACCTGAGGGTCACACTGCGGGGGGCTGCACAATGTTTAGTAAAGGAAGCCTCCTTCCATCAACAACTGATAAAACGGTGTTTTGTCTGGTAGACTCAACTTTTTAGGAAAGGATAAGCTAGTGTCTATATTAGTCTTCAAAAATGAATACATGGGCTTTCAAAATTATCTGTGGATATCCTCTTCTGATTTGCATCCTATAGTAAACAAAGACCAAAAAAAAAAAAATCTAGAAGTTTTCTAATGCTGATGGATAGTTTCCCTCCTGTGCCCCAAGACTCCCATGCCCCCAATCCACTTCCTTGACTTTGAAGTCTGGGTCCTCTAAAGCTGTGGAATTTCCTGGATAACAAACAATGCTGGGGAAGCTTTGTGGTAAGAAAATAAATTTGATAGCCAGGGGACCTGTAAATGTAGTATGCTTTTAACACCCCATCACTGGGACAAAAAAGGGGTGTGCTACCTTTTCCCGTAAATGTCCCCATTCTTTACACAGCATGTTAGGAATTCAGTTAAAGGGAATTCATGGAGCCAATTGTAGCCTGTGAATCTCTCCAGCTTTCTTCTTGTTGTTGTTTTCCTCATGCTGATTCTGCAACATCACCCACTGGAGTATCTCCCGTAGCCCTTTCAGCCTGGCCCTCTCTAGCGATATTCCATATTTGACAGGCTCTCCTTCAGCATACCTATGGTAACTGATTGGGAACACCAGATCCAAAAAACCCAAAGAAAAGTCAAGGCAGTACCAGGAGTTTAAAAACTGCTTTCTCGAGTAGAGCCAACATGTTGATCACATTTTGTCACGTTAAAGGTAATTGTTTTGGACGACCGGATTAAATCGGTAGAAAAATTTTGTAATACAGACGATATAATATATGACGTTATCCATGAAATAGTCCAAAACTGGAAGGCGAATTTCTGCTTCACGGGACAGATGAAAGAATCAACCTTTGAGAGGCTAAAAGAAACATTACCAGGTATACTCACAACTGCAAAGAAAAGATCTTTCCCCTCCCCCGCCGTACCGGAAACCAGCCAGGGCGCCCCCCGGTTGTAGTCTGACATAAAGGCGGGAACCAATCAAGTTCTGCTGAATGGTTTGAAATAAAGGCGGGAACCAATCGAGTTCTGCTGAGTGTTCAAATTTAAATGTCAACCAATAACAACTCTGTAACCTCAAAAAAATCCCTAACTTGTTTGTGCCTGTCTATAAAAGAAGCTGTAAGATCCTTGCTCGGGGCCTCTTAGCGTCACCGGCAACGAGTGCGCGGAAGACCAGGTTCGAACCTGCAATAAACGACCCTTGCCACTTGGCTTTGACTCTGGACTCTGGTGGTTTGTTTTCGGGGGGACTCTGGAATCGGGGCATATCACCTTCAATTGTCCGGCATGCTAGACATATGCACGAGGAGAGGTAACACTGTCAGCTTATGCCCGTTCAAGATGCTTGAAGAAATTGCGACAATCACGAATAACAGAGTTTTATTCCACAGCCCCACTCTGGCCTACCTTCTACGCCTGCCACCTCCACATACACATCTGGTTCCTAATTGAGGACCAAACCGAGTCTTCAATAACCGAATATAAAATACTCTGGATCCATCAGTTGGCCAGTGGGTTTTGTAAGGCAAAAATTAAGGCGCTAGGCACTGTTGAACTCCCTTCAGTTTTTAGGAATCTTGCCCACAAAAGACGGAGGCGGACCTGAGACAGAGCCTGGGGCTTGGTGGACAGCACATTGCCCTTGTCACACTCCGTGCCCTTGGTTGCAGATACTGTATCCCAATCACACTTTCTCTACCAACTCCTTCCTCCATTTTGGTTTTTAATTTTTTTCCCCAGGGCAACTACAAATATACCTCCATTGTGGCAGCTCCTTACCATACTTATTACCGGTCAGTATTTCCCCCTAGACGGGTGGCCTCTTGAGGGCAAGGGCTCGACCTTGTTCCGATTCCTGTGTCCAAGGATTTCTGTATTGATGGTCAGGTGTTAAAAGGATGACTACTGGCATAGTGGCTAATCGTAGTGGCTCAGGCCACTGAGCAGTAGATAGGTGCTTAAGAAGCCGGACTTGGATTCAGGGACGGGGACCACAGAGTCCTAGTGTGTGAGAATCATCCTTCTGTATGTGAGCAGGCGAGAAAAACTAGGTATGCCTCCGCGCCTCAATTTCACTTTGGACTTTCCACAATGACACGGCAGAGAGATTAGGGTGGGACTGAATCAGACGAGGTAGGAAGTCCATTCCTAGTGGTATCGGGACTCTCCAGGCAAAATGGGGCCAATTCCTTAATCTCTCAGACTCAACTTCTCCCTTTAGAACTACTGGGATAATAGCAACTGCCTCCCGGGATTAAATGAATTATCACGCGTGAAGCACCTAGGGCAGGCTCGACAAATCTTACTGCCTTTTCCTTTACTGTCACCCAAAAAGTTTCTTGTCCCTGCTGCACGTGTGATATTTAGAAACTCGGTGTTGTCCATGTCCAAGCAACGACAGAGTCAAGGATTAATAAGCCTTGTACTGTTTTTTACAGGTTCCCCAGCCACACATCTCATGGTGAGAGGTTTTTCTGAGAGGCGATTTCTGATATTTTTCATGAATCAAAACTATCCAAGGAGTCAAAGGCAGTGACGACCTTTGCTTTTTGTATTCCTCGATCCCTACTGGTGCTTCCTATAACTTAAAGCTGGCTTTTGACAGGTACACAACGCATCCCACCTAGCCCATCTTCCTAGCCCTAGAGAGGACTTCTCTTGATTCTATTAGAAAAATTTGCAAAACATTTACTTGTAGTAAAAACCACAGAACATAAAATTTACCATCTGGACCATTTTAAGTACAGTAAAACCTTGGTTGGCAAGCAAAATCCGCACCAGAAACAAGCTTGTAATCCAAAGCACTTGTATGTCAGAGCGAAGTTCAAGAACCAGGGGCTCAGTTGTGATCACGTGACATTCAGCGTCACATACTACTCGTACTGTAAGACATGGCTCATTTATCAAGTTAAAATTTATTAGAAAATGCTTGCTTGACTACTGGCAGAACAAGTTACTCCGAATCTAAGGTTTAACTGTAGATAGTTCAATGGTATTAAGTACCCTCACATTGTTGTGTAATGGATCCCCAGAGCTTTTTCACCTTGCAAAAATGAAATTCTCTACCCTTAAAGAGCGACTCTCCATCTCCCCCTCCCCTGACACCTTGTTGGTAATTGTCGGTTTGGGTCCAGTTTCATATGTGGTGATACAGAAACACGTATCTTATAATTATTAGAGTCTCTTTACAAAATAGCTAGTTTTTCGTCGATAAAACACCTATGTTCATAAATGTGCTTTTGAAAATGCTCACTTTCTGCCACACATAGCTTTAGTCAGCATTTCACCAATGAGTGTGGATCTTTAAAGCTCATCCTCACCAGTAAGACGCCAGATGAATACGTTTGTGAGCTTCGGCTCTGATTTGGTTGAGAACGGATGATGATATCACGCGCTAGGATGGGGGTCCTGGAAGATGGTGATTATGTGGGAGACAAGCAGATTACATGCTCTTTAGCCAGGCAGGCTTATTTTCTCTGAATAAGCTACAACCCGGAACACAACTGCTAAATAAGCACCACAGTGAAACCACAGAATTTGAAAAAAGAAGTTAACAACAAGGCAGGAGCATTTCTACTTCCAATCGTTGGTCCTTAGTATGTGTGATCAAGAATCCACTTCCATTTTCAGACTTCTCTGCTAACTTGCCACGTTGATTTCAGCTAGAAATGTAAATCCTAATATTACATCTGCCTAGCATTGCCATTTTTTTTTTTTTTTTTGCCTAAATGGTCACTCTATGTTTTCTTTCATCTTCATTTCCCATGTATACATAAAACGCTTTTTCAACATTAAAAATATGATCTTGGAAGAGGTTCCATGATAAGCTATCCTGAAAATAAAAAATTAAAAAGAAATAAAAAGAAATATCATGACATTTATTGGGAAAGAATAGCAATTCCATCACAGGAGCACATTTCTCTTTACAAAAAATAAAATAAAATAAAATAAAATAAAATAAAATAAAATAAAGACAAAACAAAAACCCCACTCGTCTATTCTTACTGATGCATTTTGCCACGACCTGCATAACTAAGATGTCCCGAAGTACAACAAGATGCCGGGTTTTATTTTTATTTATTTTATTTATTTATTTTTTCAACGTTTTTATTTTATTTTTGGGATAGAGAGAGACAGAACATGAACGGGGGAGGGGCAGAGAGAGAGGGAGACTCAGAATAGGAAACAGGCTCCAGGCTCCGAGCCATCAGCCCAGAGCCCGACGCGGGGCTCGAACTCACGGACCGCGAGATCGTGACCTGGCTGAAGTCGGACGCTTAACCGACTGCGCCACCCAGGCGCCCCCAAGATGCCGGGTTTTAAAACCACAATAGAAAACGGGATCCACTGTTGTGTTTCTTCAAGTCAAATCATGCTGACAAGCAGAGGTCGCGTGAGGTCAAGCCCCCAAATGTCCCCCTGTCCCTTAGGAGGCTGGGAGGTTATGCATGTGTTTCGTCAAGGAGGGTTTGTGGATGAGGCGGTCTTCCTCTGCACCGAAATGAAAGGTGCACTCCACGGCGCTCCCTGAAAGAGACAGGCGGCTTGCACAGAGCTGGCCGAGGATCCACTCTGCCGGCCCCTTCTCTCTGTGAGCTCCTGATTGAAGCGCCCTGGGATCCAGGGTTTCGGAGAGACCTTGGAAATGGCAAAGCAGGACCCCGCGCTCAGAACTGACACCACCGAGCTGAAGAGAAGCAGCAGCAGCTTCTTCGAGAGCGCTCACCGCCTCGAATGTCAAGGACGAAAAGAAAAGCGTGGGCGGGGGTTGGGGGGTCGGGGGGCTTTCATGCGATCCACAGACCTGAAACCGAATTACAATGCCGTGGAAGCAGAGGTTTTCTTGACCCACCGCACCGAAGACGAGCCAATGGTCATTACGGACAAAATAAATAATTGGAAACGGATTGCCTTCTGGAGTGAGCCTCATCAATACGATTGGATTTTATTTGGCTTGTTACATTAATTAGAAAAATCTGTACAGCACTGCTTGGCCTGTTAGGTGTAAGGAGATTCCAGAGAGCTCTAAATTATACACAAACCGTTAGCCTGAGCTCCAAGTTAGAGTTGAAAGGCCTTTGTTAACTAACCAGAATGAAAGGCAGTCATTTCTCCCCTGGGAGAATTGCTTGTTTCTTTATTTTTCTTAGCTTTTAAACACTTCTAACCATATTTTCCTCTCTTCTGCTAAGCCCCGTCGTGAACAAAAATGTGTCTAGGGTAGCTTTTTGTTTTGTTTTGCAGCAAAACTGTTGATACGCCCATTGGTGTCCCGTGGAGACGTTCACTCAGACAAGCATCATAGCTGGGAGCTGACCTACCCAATGGTGCCCGAGTTGGGTCCTTGAAAATCAAGAGGCTGTAAGGGCTGACCATGAGGGAGCCGTCTGCCCATGGGGCTGACCATGAGGGAGCCGTCTGCCCTTGCACAGGCTCCGCTGTGCCCAGAGGCACTAGATCAGGGTTATGAAGAGTGTGCCGTGCAGTGCTAAGCCGTTAACGGAACAGCAGTGTTCCATCCCTACCAGAGGACCATGCGGGGGACAGCATATTATCCTTAGCCATTAAGCCCAGTCACGAAGAGATGGCTTCCAGTGGGCTCCAAGATAAGGTGGGGAAGACTTTGCTGAAATGCAGACCCAGCTGCATTTGAAAATCTGTCTCGCGGGGCGCCTGGGTGGCTCAGTCGGTTGAGCGTCCGACTTTGGCTCAGGTCACGATCTCACGGTCCGTGAGTTCGAGCCCCGAGTCGGGCTCTAGGCTGATGGCTCGGAGCCTGGAGCCTGTTTCCGATTCTGTGTCTCCCTCTCTCTCTGCCCCTCCCCTGTTCATGCTCTGTCTCTCTCTGTCCCAAAAATGAATAAACGTTAAAAAAAAAAAAGTGAAAAAAAAAAAAAAAGAAAATCTGTCTCGTGAAATTCAGTGCAGTCTGGACATTCCTCCCTAGATGCCGGTTGGTCAGTTAGACGGTATTTACTTAGGCACATGCGTCCGAGGAGATAAATTTCCAAACGCTCCGTTGTTTCAATAAAGATAAGTGGCAAAGCTGGTGATGTTACAATCAGGGACCTGTCTGCAGGACAATGTCGAACGAGGCAGCATATTATGGACAACGTTTACACTATTTGTGAACATAGGGGAGTTTCTATGGTGAAGAGATGAACTCACATTTTCACTGACCCACATAGTAGTTCTTTTATTTGGGTGTGTGTGTGTGTTTTTTTATGCCACGAACCTTCCAGAAAGCTGGGATGTCATCATGTGCTCCTCTGCCTCTGAGCCTCTGATGATTCTCGTCATCATGGAACGACTGGGCTCTGCCCTCTTGCTTCTGATTTGCTGGCAATAGACCTTCAGCGAACAGTATATCTGCTCAGCCGGAGATGGAGTGCTAATCTAGAGGGACTCGAAATGGCTCTGTCATTTTCTAGATGACAGCTCCTATTTTCCACTGGCTTCTGGCCCATGTGCTATCATCCATCTCTGTCAAGAAGACACTTGCTTATCTGGTTGCTAGAAATGCTTTTGTTAAAAACACGTAACTGCAGTTCATCAGTCTTGTGAGCAAGTTGTTGATTTTGCTAAACTAAGTTTAAACTCTGCTGTGGTTTTGTGATATGACATCTATTTTTATTAGATATTGTCATGATTATTTATAGTGTCTTAGAAGCACACTAGGGTTTACAAAGACGCGAGTTAATCAGCCAGTCGAGTGGTGTAAAACAAAACTTTCAGGACTATGGGGTACACATATTAACATCATTCGTCATTTTTTGGCAACTCTAAATTAAGAAGTTACTTACTGAGAAGGGAGGGAAGTTGAATCAGGACTATAAGAAAAACAAAACTTAACGTAAATAATGTATGTTTCGCAACAAACGATGGTAAGGGTTAAACGCTTTATTATAAAAAGCGGTCACGTAATTATAACACATGAAATACTATCAACTACCAAAGAAGAGCATTAATTAGCTTGTAAGAAAGAACACTGTTATGCCAACCGGAAAATATTCATTTTGCTGATATTCTTTTGGTTTTGACCGGTGTGCTCATGTCCTTCTCGTTCAGTCATGACTTGACCACTCACACCTTGGGCAAACCCCGCGTAATGGGTCCAAACCAGCCCTAACGTTCCAGGGAGCTTCTGACGAGTTCACATCTAGCACCATCGGCTAAAACTGGTTCAAACCCTCCTATCATATGTTAATTCCCAGCCAGTGAGGTTGCTAACCGAGTCCGAGGCGAGGGCATGCCACGTCACCTTTAAAGGGTGACGCCCAGATGGCAAAATCCAGTGCTGTTTCTGGCGGGCCTTTGTCATGCCTGCCGGTCTGAACTACACCCTCTTTGTCTTCTCTCCCCTCCCTTCAGGCAAACGCAGACTCCTGGCCCTTCCCACCAGCTGCTGGGGGTCCGCCATGTGGCCTTATTAACGGGCACGGATGGAGAGGCCAAGAGGAGTCAGGGGATGTCTCTGTGTCTGCTGTCTACTTTCTCTCAGCCTTTTAAAACTGAGTGGCTATGACAATCACTGGAGAAAGGATAGGCAAGAGCTGGCGGTCGATTTGCTGCCCCCCAGATGCTTTTGCCTCGCACAGGACAGATGAGGCCAAGGCCTGAGGCCAGCACCACGGAACTCTCCTGAGATGTTCTCATCATGGACAGGAAGTCGTGAAGCAGCTCCTGGGTGTGGAAACAGCCCTGGAGCCCTATCCTTGCATCCATTTCCCTCAGTTTTCCCTCAGTCAGACTGATGACACAGACTCTCAAGAAGAGATATGGGCCTGACCATTATTACTATCAGGGAGATAGCGGAGTAACACTAGTCATGTAAATAAAATGACAGACATGATCACAATGACTAAGCAAAGTGAGTAGGCATCGCTCATAAACAGAAGCACTGCCTTTCCTGAAAGGAAGAAGAGTATCAAAAAATGAAAAGAGAAATGGAAAGTCTTGGATTTATTTTCTTTGTGGCATAATAGAAATATGTCGGAAACAGATTGGTCTTCCCAACAGGGCTATGGTATAAATTTTATGGCAAGGAATTCTATTTCTAAAAAGAAAAAGAAATGAAATTTAATAAAGAGCTTCCAATTATTTATATTGACATCCAAATAGTTGTAAATTAGGAGGGGAAAAAAGGTTTGATATGAAGGTAGGTTATTCTTTCAAAAACTCATTGCATTGTTTTGAAAACCGAATGTTATGTTGATTATTTTGCAACTTATGAGCACCTATAGCCATAGATATTTTTTAAAAATATCATGTGTCTCTTTTCTCCCTGCATCTCTGATTCCATTAAAAAGGGATGAAATAAGGGCTCTTGGGTGGCTCAGTCAGTAGAGCATGTGACTCTTGATCTTGGAGTTGTGAGTTCAAGCCCCACATTGGGGGTGGAGCCTACTTAAAAAAGCGGATGAGGGGCACCTGGGGGGCTGAGTCAGCTCAACGTCTGACTCTTGACTTCAGCTCAGGTCACACTCTCACAGTTTGTAGGATCCAGTCCCGCACTGGGCTCTGTGCTGAGTGTGGAGTCTACTTGGGATTCTCTCTCTCTCTTTCCCTCTCTCTCTACCCCTCGCCCACTCATCCTCTCTCTCTCTCTCTCTCTCATTCTCCGCAAATAAATAAACATTTAAAAAAATGAATGA
Organism: Puma concolor; assembly: GCF_028749965.1. NCBI lineage: Eukaryota > Metazoa > Chordata > Mammalia > Carnivora > Felidae > Puma > Puma concolor. The sequence goes on along the minus strand of NC_141667.1, from coordinate 137,969,368 downwards.
AATAATTCATATAAAGCAGAACAAAACCCAATAAAAAGTATATGAAATTCAGCTGTAGTAATGCGAATAATACTTTTAAACAATGAGTGCTTTGGAAATATACTAATCCTATTTGACTTTTTTTACTGTCATTTCTTCGGCTACCTTACCTATTGATAAAAAATTAAATGCCTATGAAATTTTGACAGGTATGCCTTAGATTTTCAGAGTGGTATAGGTCAATACTTTCACTTAAAAAACCACCTTGCAATATATGTCCTTATGCGGGAACAATAACGATGTATTGTATCAGATGAAGAAAGATCTTTAATATCTGTAGATGAGGGCTAATGCTTAGAATATGTCAAAAGTGTTAGCAGTAGCATGACAACTGTATTCTGAGAACGGAATCGGAGGAAATGCTACTCATCTGAGGGGAGAAAAGATTGGGGAATAAATGATTTCCAAACAGTGAGTTAAGAAACACTGCTTACTAAGGCATTTTTATTCGTTTATTTGAAGCACCCACATGGGATCATTTCTAGAGACCAGCTTTTGCAGGGGTCTTGACACAGAGCTACATTCTCCCCTATGGAAGCAAAGTAGTATGGAAGTGAATGAGTCTTCATGCATAGGGTGCACAGAGAGAAAAACTGAGAGCTGGAAGGGAGATTGTAGGGCTTAAGCTTCAATCTACAGAGAAAACTAAACCAAAGCCACCCTAGCACAAGCGAGTTGACAAGTTCAAAGCCGTGCTGAACCCAGGATGGGTCTCCTCCCTCCGAGCCACATCCATATCTTTTCTAAGGTCTTATCAAGCAAAATAGTATGCCTTACAAAGTCTAATAGTTTGTACCTCGAATATGCAGTATCATTTGAAAAATAGAGAAATATCAAATAACAGCAGTGCCTGGGTAGCTCAGTCACTTGAGCATTTGACTCTTTTAAAAAATTTTTTTTTCATGTTTTATTTATTTTTGAGAGAGAGAGACAGCTTGATTGGGGAGGGACAGAGAGAGAGGGAGACACAGAATCTAAAGACAGGCTCCAGGCTCTGAGTTAGCTATCAACACAGAGCCCGACGCGGGGCTTGAACTCACAGACTGTGAGATCATGACCTGAGCCAAATGACCTAAACCGAAGTCAGATGCTTAAGTGACTGAGCCACCCAGTCGCCTGCGTCTGACCCTTGATTTCAGCTCAGGTCATGATCTCAGGGGTTGTGGGTCCGAGCCCTGCACTGGACTCTGAGCCGACAATGTGGAGCCTGCTTGAGATCCTCTCTCTCCATCCCCCTCCGTCTCTCTCAAAAATAAATAAATAAACTTAAAAAAAATAAAGTTTAAAAATGAAAGAAAAAAAGAAGCATCAACTAACAAAAAAGCAGTACAAAAATGTTTAGAGTGTGATGTTCATGCAAAATACAAGTTGAAGCCATCCTCCCTAGAAATGTAAAGGACTAGGGGGAAATGAACGAACAAGACCCAGATAGATATGAGATGGGAGGGGGGTATAAACACCATTTGTTTTCATTATTTTGGGTTCTACCGTATCAAATAAGATGCAGCAGACACAGCAGGCTGACAAAGTGCCATTGAACATCAATGTCATCTGCTAGCAATGTGTCTAACAAGGGCTTTGCAGTCTAATTTTCCTCTGTGTAACTGGAGCCGTACTTGCCTGCCAGAGCCATGGTGACAGTCCCACAGCAGGTGACATCTGGTGACATCCCACAGGATGGGCCCTGCAGCCGGCACCTCCCAGCCTCGGTGGCTTTGTGGTTCTACTTTATCCCAGAAGGACCACACAGCCACAGGCCTCCAGGAAATTAATCACAGGGCATTGCTTACTTTAGGAAAATCATATCTTCATCTCCTTATATCATCCCAGACATCAACAGCACTGGGCGTAACCTCAGTATTAAAAAGCTGTACTAAAACTTTTTCTTGAGCTCAGTTGCCCTGAGATTTTATTTGTTTGAGTTCCTGTTCCTTTCTCTGCAGATAGGAGGTGTCCTGGCTGGGAAGTATTCTTATCCAACCCATCTTGTATTGTGTCTTCTCTCTACATCCAAGAGGCACCAGATGCCTATTGTGCAATTAGGAATTGACTGCCCCTCTTCCCAGACGATACCAGTCGGGACCGTAGCAAGTAATGGAGAGGGGCATGAAGTCAGCGGGGATGGTTTTGTGAGGGTGAGCACTTCAGATTTTGAACTTTCAGGGTTTTGAGAATATATCGTCTAGTGTAAGTTTCAGCCTCAGTTGATCTTGGTTCTAGCCAACACTAAGGTACTTAGTTGCCTTGGTACCTAGCGGCTAGCATTTTAATTATTACTACCTTTATTCTCATTTGATTTAAGTGTGTCTGGAGGGGCAGGTCCCCCAGATCTTCGAAGGAAAATTCTGATCCCATTACTTCTGCTGGATACTGCCCGTCCTCTGTTGCCTCCACACGTACACGATTCTGCCCCAGGGGGCCTCTTCCTGCCACAGTGGCTACCCATTCCTGTGTGTGCCATTCTTTGCAATTATTTACCTTGTATATGCCCTAGATGTATGTTCCTGGGTATGGAGACATCCAGCCCTGTTCTCACAATGGCTGAAGATGAAGCATCCTTCCCAAGCAGTGCGGTTATAATCCTATGCTCTGAATCAACATCAGGTGTGGTGTGAATTGCACACTTCATTGTTATCCCCAATTTGGTCTCATGAGGTGCCCAATTGACCACACTCGCTACTTTCCAAACAGTTACTTCTTCTATCTACTTATTAAAGCGTAGGCAGTCCCATGGAAAATAATAATTATAATAAGTTTTGATGATTTCCATGAAATTACATTTGATTGTTGAAAACTTCTTATACACTTCAGTTTGATCTTGGCAGTGAACGTTATACTGTGGTCAGGAAATGCTCATAAGTGTCTGGAGTTTTCTGGAATTTTGGTCTATAGCTTTTGGGAATGCACATTTTCGGTGTGTTTTGAATTACAAGTGTTTTGCATATCTTGAGGTCAAGGATTTTTATGAATACTCAATAATTTCATTACTTGTAATTTCATTAAAACATACACATTAGAGCCCACTGCCTTTTGTCCTTTTCACAGTTTATAGATGTTTTAATCTACCCAATTCAAATATATTTTGGGTATGCCTCAAAAATATGAGCAGTCTCGTCCTCAGAAATGTGAACCATACACACACAGAACTGACATTGAACTCTGAAGGACTAGCAAACTCATTGCATAATCAACTGGGTGGAATTAGTACAGTGAAATAGAAGCTTCAACTAAGTCTACAGCTAAACATGAGCCAAAACTTCAAAACAGAGTCTTAAAGACTGCTGAAATTTCCCCAGTAACTTTGCTGTACCTTGTAAGTGGGTAACAGAAAACAGGTATTTGGAAGATCTGCAGTTTGGCTAACTTTTCTTTTGGCTAATAGGCTCTCAGCAAACTGACCTTGTTTACATTGATTTTTGGTAAGCTGGCTTCTGAAAAAGAAGCCTTTGGTAAATGAGTAAACTTGGAAAAGTTGACAAATTGGTCTTTTGGTCAACTGGCTTTGAGAAATTGACTTTCAGGGAAGTGGTTCTTTCACGATCCCCCAGAAATAAATGATGAATGGCACGAGAACAAGATCGCACATGGTAATACCAATTAGGGGTCCAGTAAGACATCAATGTATTTTTTTGGGCCTCGAGTCAAGGAGTTATGATTATAGACTGAATGTGAGGACAAGAGTATTAAGTACGTGGTGGGGAAGCATAGGGGGGACACAGGTTGAGATGGGCCTGCAAGTGCCTCTTTCCCGAGGTGAGAGAGAGGGGTCCCACCCAGGCCAACAGGTCCAAGGGTCGGCTGTGTTGTAAAGATGACACCAGAGACGCCAATCCTGATGAGATTACCGACACACAGGAGCAAAGATGGAGACATATGGGAGAGATGTAGTAAGAACAACCCTGCCTGGGGCCCACGAGAGGACTGAATTTCACAGAGGACCACTATCCCAACGCCTCGCGTTGGGGGCCACAATCCATTCGCATTGAACCCACAGATAATAGCAGCTGCAGCTAATCAGGGAGAGGAGAGTACTCCAGCCTGGCTTAGCAAGGAGGTGTTTATGCCTTTCCCGTTTCTTCCTTCCCTCCTTGGCTGAGTCTGTGACGAAAATGAAGACCCGGATGCTTCCACATCTGCGACCCCTTCTGCAGACTGCTGGAACCACAGGTTCCACGTAGCAGTGAAGGCAGGGAGGTGATCGTCTCTGCGTGCAGTGGGACACTGGAGTTTTAAGAAAAAACAGACCTGACCTTTACGAAGAAAATGACACAAGGGGCGCCTGGGTGGCCCAGTCAGTTAAGCGTCCAGCTCTCGATTTCGGCTCAGGTCACGATCTCCTACTTCCTGGGATGGGTCCCTAAGACGGGCTGTGCGCTGACAGCGTGGAGCCTGCTTGGGATTCTCTCTCTCTCCCTCTCTCTGTCACTTCCCAGCTTGCTCGCTCTCTCTCTCTCAGAAAAAAACATTAAAAAAAAAGACACTATTATTTGTAAGTAAAATTCAAGCAATTTAGAGGAACACGATCTAGAAAGGAAATTTTCAACATAGCCTTGGGGGGGGGGGGGAGGAAGTTACTAGAAAGAAATAAGACCATGTCAGGTTTAAACTTCAATGATTTGGACTCCTCACTAGTCACATTATGAAAGTCCATAGAATCAATCAGCTGAATGAAAGTAGAGCCAGAATGAAAGTGTTTCCAAGGGGATGGAGAAGACGGACGGAGTTTAGGGGAAATTTGAGGGAAAGGGTTTACAAGGTTCGGCAATAGAGTGGGTACGGAAAGCAAGAGCAGAGGACGACTTGTAGGGTTCTGGTTCGGATATCTTGTGTGGACGTTAACTCAGACACTGGAAAGACAGGTGGGACAGAAGAAAATAAGACATTAGGACTGGAGTTTTCAGTGCCTCTGGAGAATTCTGAAGGAGACAACAAGAACAGAGAGTGACTGAGTCATTTCTCTCCCTTTCCACACTTAACAAATGAATATAGAGTTAGGAATTTCCAACGATATATATATATGTGTGTGTGTGTGTGTGTGTGTGTGTGTATAATATATATATAATATATGTATGTAAAGGATTACTGAATACTGAAGTAATACTTAAAAGTGCTGTTCAGAGTAGAATATGCCCAATCAGGGGAGACCTTGTAAAAGATGTTTCAGTTCTACACATATTTTTCTACTTTGTTCAGAGTGTCTCTTTTATTAATTTAAAGACAAGAAACTTATATTGCCTCATTTTCAAAAATAGGTCACGTGTTTGGTTTTTTTTTTTTTTTTTCTGTTTGGAAGAATTACACCTACTCAGAGTCGGAAAGGTGGAAAACACTGAAGGGAATGAACATGAACATGAACAACATGAACATGTTGTTTTCCATTATCTAGATGTTTATTGTGTGCGTTTGAGTAAAAATATCACCTTGTATCCAGAATATAAGATTGAAAACAGGTTAAAATGAGCTAGGGAAATTGCTGATTTTTGCAGAGCATTCCAAGGATAGAGAAGATGAACTTGTGACTGTGCGTGTCAGCGTATTGGTGGCAGGTGTATCAAGTTAACAATGACAGTGTTTGTGCTGTTAATATGAAAATAGAAAGTGTGAGTATGTCCTAGATACATGACAGCATATTATTTTGGTTCAATAGAAACAGATGTTATAAAGAAATTGAATCGGAAGTAATCTTGATGGAAATATGTGCATTACCTTATACACTGTGGAAAGAGGCAAATTCCTTTTGTCTCTTTTTTTTTATTAAAAAACTTTTTTAACGTTTATTTATTTTTGAGAGAGAGAGAGAGAGAGAGAGAGAGAACAAGCGTGAGTGGAGGAGAGGTAGAGACAGAGAAGGAGACACAGAATCTGAAGTAGGCCCCAGACTCTGAGTTGCCAGCACAAAGCCTGACACAGGGCTCTAACTTGTGAACTCCAAGATCGTGACCTGAGCTCAAGTCAGGTGCTTAACGGACTGAGCCACCCAGGCACCCCACCTTTTCTGTTTTTAGCTGTAACCTCAATTCTTCTGTGGGAAATAGGGATGGAATGGATCCTTTTTTTAAAATTTATTTTAAATGTTTTATTTATTTTTGAGAGAGAGAGAGAGAGAGAGAAACAAAGCGTGAGCGGGGGAGGGGCAGAGAGAGGGAGACGGAATCAGAAGCAGGTTCCAGGCTCTGAGCTGTCACACAGAATGTGACATGGGGCGCAAACCCACGAACCGTGAGATCATGGCCTGAGCCGAAGTCGGGTGCTTCACCAACTGAGCCACCCAGGCACCCTATAGATACTTTTAAAGCAGTACATAACCTAAAGCAAAAGTAAACTTAAAAGATAAAAAAAAAATCTGGTGCCCAAGATGCTTCCAGGATAAAGTATTTTATCCCAGCCCAGCTGTTTCCTTTTTCATCCAATGTCTGGACGATAAAAATGAAAGTAGAATCAGAAGTGACCAGCCTATTACAGTGAAAGTAGCATCTTAAGTCACGAAATGGACTGTGTCTTTTCCTTCTTTCTGATCTGTAACATTTCCAGGGGAGATACTATTTTCATCTGCCTCATTGAGGGATATTTATTTATTTTTTTTAATTTTTTTTTTTTGAACGTTTATTTATTTTTGAGACAGGGAGAGACAGCATGAACGGGGGAGGGTCAGAGAGAGAGGGAGACACAGAATCCGAAACAGGCTCCGGGCTCTGAGCTGTCAGCACGGAGCCCGGCGCGGGGCTCAAACTCACGGACTGCGAGATCATGACCTGAGCCGAAGTCGGATGCCCAACCGACCGAGCCACCCAGGCGCCCCATCATTGAGGGATATTTAGACAAACCTGAGCTCTACCCGTAATGTTTTCTCACTCGTCATTCAATCATTAATTTTTTTTAAAGTTTTCAGGTCCTAAGCCCTCACGCTTAGGCTTTTGATGTAGTTCATATCAATTTAATAATTTATCAGTCATGGTTCAGTCAGAGAAGCAGAAGAGCTATGATGAATGAACACATAGGAATTTTTTCTCTCCCTTCCTTCCTTCCTTCCTTCCTTCCTTCCTTCCTTCCTTCCTTCTCTTTCATTTCTCCTATCACTAATTTAATGTGTTTGGTTTTACTGTTGCTATTTACATATTCAATGCACTTGCAGTGCATTTTGTGTTAGGAGAGGTGAAGGCAGTGATCCAGACTTAAAATACTAAGTTTTTTAAATAGTAAGATTTCTACTGTCTCTATCCCCTGATTTAGGAGTCAGTAGCTTAGAGGGTGTGCTGCCGATTGCATTCTAAATCAGAATTCAGGGGCTCTAAAATAATCTGAGACAATCTCTTTCAAGTGCAGCACTGTCTCCTTTCTTTTATATGAAAACGCTCATGTGATTCATCTTCTCTTAATGTCTTTTCCTTTTTTACCTTTCTTAGATCAGGTTGGTGGAGACAGAGTCTGGGGCGGAGAAGTGCCCGCAGAAGGCTTATTGGGGAGGGAGTGCCTGTAAGCACTACATCCCTAGTGACGGGTGTAGGGATGCACTGGGCGTTGACCACGTGGTTGCAGCTGAGGTCTTAGGCATTCCTGCAGGGAGCTCTGGAATGGGGACCGCCCTCCACAATGATGCCAAATTGAGGTAAGGGGACCAGGTCTTTAGGACCTCATACCAGCCAGTTATCCTCCCCTGAGAGGAGAACCTTAAGTGAAGCAGATCACTGTGGCCAGGCAGCATCCAGAAAGTCTCTTGGCTGTGGTACATCAGGAGATGATATTCCCAGCCATAGGCAATTTATGGGTGGCCCTAAAGAAGGGCTCTGGGTCGGGGCCCACATACCCGCTGTGCTGCTAGACAGAAGGCAGTTCTCCGTGAATTTTGTTGTCGTTCTTACCTCTGCCCTGACGTGACAGCGCAACTTCCACTCTGGTTGGATTCTAAAATCACCATAGGTATTTATATAGCGGCTTAGTTATTTTTGGCTACGTTGAGATTTTCTGTCAGTTTTAAAGCTGTTTCTTCACTTCCGTTTGTCTATGTGTGAAGAAAATTTTAAAAATTTAATATTTTATTTCCTCTGCCAATCATTTTTATAGGCAAATATATCTCGAAGTCATTATTCCGGAATGGAGATCTGGGGCCAAACGGAAAGCTAATTTCCAGAAATTTCACGGATATTGGTGTAACCTAAATTATGAGCACCCTGAGTGTCTTCCAGGGAAGGTCCGGTGCGTGTGGAGATAGGAGAAGGTATAAGGGAAGGACATGCTCTCTAAAGACTGTGAGTTTAGAAAATTAGAAAGTATCAGCTACAGGTGACAGTAAAACAAACCAAACTGGCTAGGGTGATGGTCAATTTTATGTGTCGGATTGACCAGGTCAAGAAACTCCCAGACTAAACATTATTTCTGGGTGGGTTGGTGAGGGTGTTTCTGGATGAGGTTTGCATTTGAATCAATAGACTCAGCTCTGGACACTGGCCTCCCCCAAGTCGATGGGTACCATCCAGCCCACCGAGGGCCTGGATGGGACAAAAAGGCTGAGGAAGGAGGAAACTGCCCTTCTCTTTCTGCCTCTTGAGCTAGTCCATTGGCTTTTTCTTGCCTTTCCACTAGGATTTACACCATTAGCTCCCTGGCTCCCAGGCCTTGGACTCAGACTGGGATTCTCCCACTGGCTTTGCTGGATCTCTAGCTTGCAGATTATAAACAGTGGGGCTTCTCAGCCTCCATAATCATGTGAGCCAATTCGTCCAAACAAATCCCTTTATATCTATATCTATATCTATATCTATATCTATATCTATATCTATATCTATATCTATATCTATATATCTATCTATATCTATCTCATATACATGTATATATGTGTGTGTATATAGAGATATATATATCTACCTATATATATATATCTATATCTATATATCTTCTATTGGTACTGTTTCTCTGGAGAAACAGAGTACATTTTTTGGCTAATGTACTTAAAAAGTATGTGTGTGGCTGGATCCAGGGATTCAAATGATGTCACCTGGAACTGGTATCTCTCGATTGTTCTGCTTGGCTTTTATCTACAGAGCTATCTCCAACCTCAGACAAGCCCTCCCATGATGACTGAGGCATCCGCCAGCAGCCCCAGACTTATTTCCTCTCCATAAAAAAAACAAAAAAGAAAAATACAGGGCTCCTTTCCACTAGCAATTTCTGGACAGCATCTCTGTCTGAGACTCATTGGCTAAAGGGTAGAATATAATGATTAATTGACTTAGGACGTGGGTTCACCATTGAAACATATGATGCACCTACATGGCCTCAGAGTCAGAAAAGTGGGATTTTATTGGGGGAAAGTGGGGTGTGATTGGCAAAAAAGAGGAGAGGGATGCCAGGTAACCAAAAGAACACATGACTTCTAGAAAGAACCAAGCTATCTACTGGTATTTTCTTTTTTCTTTCTTGAAGTTTATTTATTTTGAGAGTGTGTGTGTGTGTGTGTGTGTGTGTGTGTGTGTGTGTGTGTCTGTGTGGCAGGGGGTCAGAGAGAGAGGGAGAGCAAGAATTCCAAGCAGGCTCCATGCTGTCAGCACAGAGCCTGATGTGAATCTCAATCCCATGAACCGTAAGATCATGACCTGAGCTAAAATCAAGAGTTGGACACTAAACCAACTGAGTCATCCAGGCACCCTGATATTTTCATTTAATGGATATTTAATGAATAGCTGATATATCCTGGGAACTGTATGCTGGAACACAGAGGAAAACAAGCTGAAGTCCCTGCCGTCCTAGAGCTTGTATGGTAGTGGGGAAAAAACAAATAAACAGAGAAATATGTAACCTGTTGTCCTTGTTAACAATTTATTGTCTCTCTGAATCTTCCCTTCTTGGTCCTGCTCTGTAATACTGAAGCTGGGCCTGTGTTCATTTCTACTTTTCCAGATGGTGGAATGTTAGATTTTACTAACAGAAAGCCATGGATCAAAATGAGAGAGGCACGAAGATACTTCCTTTCGTTAGAGTAGGCAGTTAGTTAGGTTATAACAGGATACCTGGAGGTCAGCAACGAGGAAGTCATGGACAGCTATCAGGAAAGTTAGAGCCCTGCCTTGGCAACATTCCACAAGAAGCCGGATCAAACTAGACAGGCCCAAGATGGCAGATGCCATGACAGGAACCCCCTGACCAAATGAGGAAGAGAAAGCATGAAAACCTGGTTCCTGCCCCAAGTAATGAATATGCCATCTCCTAGTTAACAATTGTCAATTAAACATAGAATCCCAGCCCTAGGCTTCATTTTCTCTCTCTCTCTCTCTCTCTCTCGCTCTCGCTCTTGTATCTTGAGAGTGTACTTTTTGCTTTAATAAGCTTTTCCCCTTGAGTCACTTATCTGCAGCACTGTGTATCTGTCCTTACATTCATTCTCATGACAAGACCAAGAACTTTTCGTGACTCCTTTGGGTCTGGCTGGGTTGAGGCCCCAGGGCCCAGGGTCTCCCCAGTTCACCTGGCAACACTTTCAAGAGTCTAGTTCTCAATTTTTATTAGGCTCAAAAGCCTTTATTAGGTGAAAAAGCTTGGAAGCTCTTGCAGATGAGCTCGAGCTGCATCCTTAGGTCAGGCTATCCCTACCAGGGTCACTTCCCATCAGTTCTGGTCTCCCACAACCTCCAGCAATGGTGGGCCCATTCTAGAGACCACCTCCAACTGTCCACAGCCTCTGCAAGAGCAGACTGCGTCTAAAGACCGGTAGAAGCCCATACCCTTAGACAAGTTTCTTTGCCATAGCCAGCCTGCATGTTCCTGTGGTGGCCATGCCATTTCTGAAAAGATCTGTACCTCAGCCTTGAAAGAGGGCAGCACTGTTAGTCCTTAGCTCCCTTATTGTGCATTCTTCCCCAGCCTAGAGGTAGTGGCTACCTTTTGCATAAGTTAAATCTAGACTCCTTAGGGTTTTCTACTATCCCTTTTATCACTTAACCACCTCCTACTAGTTAACAATTCTTTTTTTTTTTAAGTTTTATTTATTTATTTTGATAGGGAGAGAGAGAGACAGAGACAGAGAGAGAGAAAACATGCATGCCATGTGAGCAAGCTGGGGAGGGGCAGAGAGAGAGGGAGAGAGACAGAATCCCATGCAAGCTCCACACTGTCAGTGTAGAACCCATTGCAGGGCCTGAACTCTTGAACTGTGAGATCATGACTTGAGCTGAAATCAAGAGTTGGCCGCTTAACCAACTGAGGCACCCAGGCAACCCAACAGTTCTTTACGTTACATTTTCCCTACTTAATTATATAGTGTGGTTTCTGTCTCCTGACTGGGCACTAATATGTAGGTCATAGAGTGGTAAGTGCTAAAGGAAAAAAAAAAAAAAAAAAGGTGAGTTTGAATGGGAGAGGAGGAATTGTTTTGGATAAGGTCATCAGGAAAGATTTTGAGGCCAGAAAAGAATGGGTGTGCGAAATTTGTAGAGCAGATTGTTTTAGATGGAGCAAACGGTACGTGCAAAGATCCTGAGGTGGGAATGAGCTTGGCATGTCCAATGAAGAAGGGAAGCCTAGTGTGACTGGGGTTGAGTGAACGAGAGGGACGGCGGTAGGAAAGGAGGTCATAAAGGCAGTCAGGCGTAGATCATAGGGTCCTTTGTATCATGCTGAAGAGTTCAGATTCTGTTCTGCAAGCAATACAAAGCCACTGGAGACTTTTGAGCAGAGGAGTAACAGGGCCTGACTTGTATTTTCAAGAATCCTCTCTGGTTTCTGTACAAAAGAACCAATTAGGGCAGGTAACAGGGCTATTAAAGTAATTCACACAAAGCGATGGAGGTTGGGACTAGGTGTAGAGGTAAAGATGGCCGGAAAGGGTCATTTTCTGCCTCTATTTGAAGGTAGAGCTGACAGGGTTTCTCGGTAGGATTAAGTTGCCATTCGCTGAAGTGAGGAACATGCGAAGGAGCATGTTTGGGGTTGGTTTTGGGTTGAGCATGTTTGGGTCAAGTTTTTAGTTCGGGGGATTTTTTCTCAAATTAAAAAAAATATATATTTATTTTTGAAGTAGAGAGAGACAGAGAGACAGAGCATGAGCAGGGAGATGCAGAGAAAGAGAGGGAGACATACAAGCAGAAGCAGGCTCCAGGCTCCAAGCTGTCAGCACAGAGCCCGACACGGGGCTCGAACTCACAAACTGTGAGATCATGACTTGAGCGGAGGTCGGACACTTAACTGACTGAGCCACCCAGGTGCCCCTGGGGGATTTTTTAACATAGATTAAGTTTGATAAGCCTATTAAAATTCTAAATGGAGACACTGAGTGAGAAATGTGGCAGACAAGCTGGGGATTCAGGGGAAAGTTAGAGACCAGAGATGTATATTTGGTTGTTATTAGCATATAGATAGTTATTTTACTGGATGAAATTCCTAATGCAGAGAATACAGATAGATAAGGTGAGTCTGAGGATGGAACCATCGATCAATGGAATATTTAGAGGTTGGCGTACAAAGAAGAACCAGCAAAGAAATGGATGGGGGTGTCCAATGAGCTAGGAGGATCATACAATGCGTTGTTCTAAAAGTGAGGGAAGTATTTCAAGAAGGAGGAGGGAGGTAAAAATATTTTGTATCAATTGCTTCTGATAGAGGGGGATGGAACTTGAGGTTTGATCGTAGCATGTAGCCATATGGAAGTCAACGGTGACCTTGGCGAGAGCTGTTTTGGTGGAGCGGTAGGAACAAGAAATCTCATTGGATCGGCTTCAAAAGAGAGGTGAGGAAAGGAAGTGCGAATAGCTATTTCACAGCCCTACTGTTGTCAAAAGAAAGGAGGCCATTGCTGAATGGGTACGTTTATCAACAGAGATCGTTCAAGCATGCTTTCATGGTCATGGTTCACCCAGAGGGAAAACTAAGTTTGCAGGAAAGAGAATAAATGCTGGTTAGACCAATATCCTTGCATAGACGAGAGGAGGAAGTCCAGTGTACAGCTGAAGGCATGGTGATGGTCATGGTCCTTGATAGGAGGAACAGATAGTTTGTTTACACAAGGAGCAGATTCTATGCAAGAAGAAGAACAGGTTTATCGGTGAGATCCTCTGGATGCTCTTTTCGGTAACCTCTGTTTCCTCAGAAAAGTAAGAGAAGATGCTTGTTGAGAATGAGGAGTGGGGAGAAGTTTGAAGTCTGTGGAGAGAGTATAATGTGAAAAATATCATTGGGGAATATGAGTTGACCAGAGAAATAAATAGCATGCAGGGCCATGAGTATGCGCAAATAAGACAGCACATTCCTAGTAAGTGAAATTGACTCTCGGTGAAGCCAGAAGTACTCTGTCCCCTATGCTGCCTCCCAAGCCTAAAATGTGTTCATCACAAAACCCCCCTCACAACAGAAGGTCCAAATCATAGCCATTTGTCCATTTGAAGTATCCGTATCATCTATTTATGTTAAGAGAGAACTGGGACCAGAGCAGAACTAGACATAGGAGCGCTAGAAAAATAGATGGACCCAAAAGCCTGTAAAAACTTATTTTTCAGCATCGGAGGCTTAGAATCCTTGGGCAAATACAGTCACAGGTATCTGAAACTCCAATGTTTTCAAGTCCAAACGAATCTTGGTGTGAGAATGGCTTCTCAGACTTAGGAATTTATAAACATATCCCTTTCTTTTTAATTTTTTAATGTTTATTTTTGAGAGACAGACAGAGAGAGAGAGAGAGAGAGATCATGCACGAGAGCTGGGGAGGGGCAGAGAGAGAGAGAGGGAGACAGAGGATCCAAAGCAGGCTCTGTACTGACAGCACACTGCCCAATGTGGGGCTCAAACTCATGAATTGTGAGATCATGACCTGAGCTGAAGTCAGACGCTCAACCGACTGAGCCACCCAGGCGCCCCTAAACGTATCCTTTTCAGGGAGTCTTAAGTTTTCCAAGTGGATGGATCTTAATTAATGTGAACCACTTCTATGCCCCACATAGGTTCAAGTATTTGAAGAGGCAGAAGAAAGTACTAATTGCTGAAATATTTTTGTTTCCTGTATTGCATTAGGATTTATTTTCACCAGTATTAACTCACTGAATGCTTAAATCAACCTAAGCAGGTAAGTATTTGTGGTAGAGTACTTTGGTCTTCTTATGCACTTTTTCCAGGGGAATCTGCCATCAGCCATCATTTGTGATTTTGTGGAAACTCTGTCTGCCAGCAGGGACACATTATCCAGGTGATTTCTCAGCATTACTTTCCTTCTTCAAGTGGGCCAAGAGAGTCTTCTGGAGGAGTTGATATGTAGGGACTGGGAGAGAAAATGTGTGTATTTATTCTGTAATGAACTCATTCAGTGAATATTAATGAGTGCCTACTATGTTCCAGCCACTCTTCTAGGTTTGGGGTATAAAACAGTGGGCAAATCGGGGCGCCTGGGTGGCGCAGTCGGTTAATCGTCCGACTTCAGCCAGGTCACGATCTCGCGGTCCGTGAGTTCGAGCCCCGCGTCAGGCTCTGGGCTGATGGCTCGGAGCCTGGAGCCTGTTTCCGACTCTGCGTCTCCCTCTCTCTCTGCCCCTCCCCCGTTCATGCTCTGTCTCTCTCTGTCCCCAAAATAAATAAACGTTGAAAAAAAAACAAAAAACAAAAACAAAACAGTGGGCAAATCAATGACTTTCTTCCCAAGGAATTTTCCTTCCTCTGAGATTGAGAACTATAAGAACTATACTCAGGGGGGCACCTGGGTGGCTCAGTCGGTTAAGCGTCTGATTCCCGATCTCCACTCAGGTCATGAAGTCACAGTTTGTGAGTTTGAGCCCCCACATCAAGCTTCGCACTGATGGCATGGAGCCTGCTTTGGATTCTGTCTCTTCTTCTCTCTCCCCTCCCTCGTTTGTGTTCTCTCTCCCTCAAAAAATAAATAAACTTAAAAAAAAGGAACTATATTCAGGAGATTCTACTTGTTGTGTTTTCTCTTGTCTCATCTGCCTGAGCAGGAAACAAAACAAAACAAAACAACCCCCCTCCCCCCCCCCCCCACACGCACAGGGAAACTGAGCCAAGAGACTGAGAAATATAACAGCACTAGTGTGTCAATCTTGGGTACTTGGTTTACGTCATACCTTATGTTAAATCTATTCTTCAACCTATAAGTTACATTTATTTTTTCTATTTCTCCTTAAGATAGTTTAAGTTGGATTTTCGTCTACACTCTAAAAAATACTTTGTGAGTGCCTCTGAATAGACTAAAACTCTATTAGGTGTGGAGGATATAGAGAAGAAAAGACATAAGATCTTGGCTTTATAGAATCTTATGATGGGGGGAAGGCCGATAATAAATAAATGATTAATAAAATTTCAGATAGTAATATGGGCTTGAAAAAATTGAAGAAGTTTAATGGAGTAGAAAATATATGTGTGCATGTGGAAGTGTGTGGAGATAACTTTATTTTAAAATGTCAAAGAAAGTCTCTCTAAGGAATTGACATTTGAGCTGGGATCTGGGTTGTCAGGGAGCCAGCCATGTGAAAACCTGGGGCATGAGTTTCCCAGTACAAGTACAATGGGAAAATACAAGTACAACGTCTCTGAAGTCCACATGTGATTGTTGTATTCAAGTATCAGAAAGAAGGTCACAATGAACGAGGGTGGTGGGTGAGGCATGATTAATTCATGCAGAGCCTCTTAGAACCTGCTAAGGAGTTTGAGTTTTATTATAATTGCATTATGAGTCCATTGGTGGCTTTATAGTAGAAGCATAGACTTAGCTGCGTCCTGTTCCAAAATAATTACTTTGTCACGTGAAGAACGAACGATAGCAATACATGAGGAAAAGCAGTAGGGAAAGGAGGGAAACGTCCATTAATCCATGTGAGAGATGTTGCTGGCTTGAACTAGGGTTGTGGTGAACACAGGGAAGCGGCTGGAATCAGGAGGTATCCTTCGACAGAGCAAGTAGGGCCTCCTGATGGTTGAATATAAGAGTGGAGGGTGTGAGGGGCAGAGCGAGAGAGGAAAACCAAGGAAGCCATACGGATGTGTCCTAGGTTCTTAGTCTAAGCAACTGGATGAATAAAGTAGGCAGAGAAGATGTGGAGAAGAAAAGTTTGGCAGGACTGAGGATGAGGGGGTGGATGGATGTCACAGTTTCAATATTGGATGTGTAAAGTTTGAAATGTTTCTTATCTATAACAGAGCGGATGTCGAGGAGACTGTTGTTGAATTGGCCAATAGGGAGCTTAGGAAAAGCATCTGGGCTGGACACATAAATATCTATTCTATTGGAAGCCATGAGATATGGTGAGCTCTTGAGGGGGTGGGGATATCTATAGATGAGGGACAAGGACGGAGCCCTCAGACACTCCAACATTTAGAATTCAGGCAGAAAAAGAGGTGTCGGCAGGGGAGATAGAAAAGTCATGGCTTAAGGTTTAAGAAAGTCCAGGTGATTGTGATATTAACGAAGTCAAGAGAAGGAAGAGGTTCAAGAGAAAAGCATGTGCTCAGACTTGTGCACTGAGGACCAGCTACTGGGAGTCCAGCAAGATGAGGATTAAGAATTGAATACTGGTTTTCTAAGTTGACCTTAAAAACTTAAGGGGCACCCGGGTGGCTCAATTGCTCAAGCGTCTGACTCTGGATTTCTGCTCACGTCATGATCTAACGGTTTGGGAGTTCGAGCCCTGCGTCAGTAGAGAGAACCCCGCTTGGGATCTTCTCTCTCTGCCCCTCCCCTGCTTGTGCTCACTCTCTCTCTCTTTCAAAATAAATAAATAAATTTAAAAAGAGAGAGTGAGAGACAGAGAGAGAGAGAGACAGAGAGAGAGAGAGGAATTCCAGTGGCATGGCAGTAGGGACAGGAGCTTATTTGTGGTTGGCTGAAGAGGGGTGGGGAAATTGGAACCTGGACACAGAGCATGGGCCGTTCTTTCCGAAAAGCAGAACAATAACGCAGTTGCCAGAGGGAATCTGGAGTCAAGGAAAGGTCACTTGCAGCCCAGAGTCCTGGCCAATACTGTGTCATTATCCTCATTATCCAGATGAGGAAATTGGGGCTTAGTGAGTGTACGTAACCTGCTCAATGACACATGGTTAATACGTAGCAGAATTACAGTTTAGTTGGGGCTTTTCTGCTGAAGTCCACACTCTTTCATACCATAAGGTAGGCTTTGCCTTTCACACTCTGTACAGTATCCACCACTAATAGGCAATATTCCGGTAAATATTTGCAATATATGCAATATTTGCATTATATTGTTGCTGCTGTTAGTGTTATTCTCATTTCCAGGAGTCCAGTATACTTACACCGTGGTGCCCATGACATGTGCCATTCACACAGAATAAAAAAATAATATACCAAGTGACACCTGTCTTCCCAGACTGGATTCGGGAGCACGAAGAAGCTAATGGTTTAGCACATGATGAAAAGTTTCAAACCTTAGAATTCTTTACTTTATCATCTGTTCAGGGCACAAAGGTCAAAAGTAATCACTAGTTCCCAGGTGTAGAACACAAATTAATTTTTTCACGGGCGTTAAGAGCTGCGTGTTTGCCTATGTTCTGGAATTTCGGCATTTCTAATTGTCAATGAGGTGATGGTAGAGGTGTACATCCAAGAAAGAATTCATAGGACAGTCCTCTTAGGATTCATTGTAAAGTCCCTTGTCATTGTGTTTATATTTTGAATGTCTTCGTCGATGCCTAACCTTTCAATTCAACGCCCGCTGTGCCTGTTTACGGAGATACACTTTCGTCCTCTTAAATCATTAATTTGAATACTTATAACTTTTCTTGGTACCTTTCCTTCACATCATTTGCTTGTATGTAGGTGACCTTGACTCTGTCAGATATTCTTAACTCTTGTCCAGGGTTTTGACTGAATTACATAGTCTAACTGCTTTCTGGTGTAAGCCAAGCCACGGGTAGTAGGGCAGTGAAATCTAATTGCTGCCTCGTTGCTGATTCCCTTTGTGATTCTGGATAAATCACTAGCCTGCCCAGCTTCCTTCTGCTCTCATAACTGAGCTGGTAATCAACACTCTTCTCTTCCCAGACTATTAGGTTCCGGGTTTTTTGTGATGTCAAATGTTTCAGTGGTTTATGCTGTTTTTATTCCAGGGGAGGAGTAATACTTACTAATCTTACAAGAGTGTTGTGAAAATTAATTAGTTAATGTTCACAAAGTACTTTGAAGATTAAAAGCCCAGCGTAAATGCTTATTATTGTTTTATGCACACCAAGGACCTAGCTGGGCAGGCGAATGTGTTTCCCAGAGATGAAAGGATTGAACAACATAGAAAACTGTGGTTTGGTCCTGTGAGGTTGGCAAACAGGTTATTCAGGACTGCGTATGTGGGAATTACCCTCATCGGACCCTGATGGTCCACCAAGGCCCGGAAGACTAGCGTTGACTTCCCAGCCAAGGTGGATGCTACTTTGTGATACTGAGGGTAACAATGAGAATGATGGTTTTCTCAGGTAGAGATGAAAGAAAGGAGAAAGGCAGCTCCAGAGCCCCGAGAGGCTAATGCTACTTCCTGCAGAGTCCCCAGAACCCTACGTGAGGATAAGAGGGAGTGCTGATTGATTGGAATCATGCTTGGTCGAGCTCCATCTGCCCGGCAGTTTTCCACTGAGGTCAGAGCCATTAAACAGAATCTGCAAGTCGGCAAATGCGTATCTTAATCCTGAACACTGCTGGAAGAGTTTGAATTGGTATAGCCTTTCTGGAGGAGAGGTTGATAATAATTATCTAAAGCATTAAAAGGATTCATACCCTTAAGCCATCAATTTCCCTCCTAGGAATTTATCTTTAACAATATTTACCTGCTTACTTTGGTGTTATTAATAATTGCAAAAATTTAAACAATGTAAATGTCCGATAATAGGGGGCTGATGAAGCAAATAATGGGTCAAATATAAAACGAAATGTCATAAAGCCCTTAAAATGAGATTCTAGACTGTGATTTGTTAACAAGAAAACATACTAAGTTAGCACATTAAGTTAAGAAATATATTAAGAAAAGCCAGCTGTAAGTATAATATATATCATGATGAAGAATTTTGAAGTATTTTTATTTTCTTATCTACTTATTCCTGCTTCCTAATTTCTCTTCACTAAGCATTTATTACTTTCAAATTCAAAACAATCTTACAGAGAGAAGTATGAATGTCAACATCCATGGGGAAGGAAACATACAAAATAATATGATAACAAGACTGGTATAAACCTTGGGAACAGATCTGAAATAAATATAAAAGCATTAAATGAATGACAGGAAAGCTTCATTTATCTCAGAGTTTATTGGCTTCTTCTTGGCCTCAATTTTCTCCAAAGCCTTCAGCCACAGGGTGTCCGCTATTGGCCTAGTATCAAGCTGAGGCTTCAGATGCTGGGGATTTATTCTACGCCACGGGAAACACAAGCTAGCAGTACGGGGGAGTCAGGGCCCTGTGGGCAGAACCTTTGACCAAGGGAAGACAGGGGCCAGTGGATACAGTCTTCTTCCTTCTTCCCCTGCACGTACTGCACTCAGATGCTGTAGCTTATATGGCTCCCTCAAGACTCACATGCCAGAAAGAGCGATCAGCAAGCACTCCATACACAGAGCTGGCCACTTCCATTAGGCACCCTTCAACTAGGATCATCCCTTCTTCTCTGGCACATTTCCCCTTTCCCTCACTTCCGTTTCTCTGCATTGCACTCCCTAATAAAGTGGCAGCACCCAAGCTTTCCCTCAGGCTCTGTTTTCTGGGCAACACCAAGCTGAGACACATTCTGTGAGACCGCATAGACGAAGAAACACTGGATTTCAAAGGCACTTAGTGCCATGTATTGAATCACACTTAATAATAGCTAGTGGTTACTGATTGGTTTCTATGTGCTAGGCACTAGACGTTATGTCACTGGACCCCATGACAGCATTTATAATTAAAGAAACTTTGGTCCACAAAGGTTAAGATGCCTGCCCAAAGTCCTAGAACTGAACACCGGAAGTTAGGTATGTCTAACACCAAATCCGATGCCCTTCACACCGCACGGTATATATAATCTAAAAACGTGTGTTACAGAAGAATCTTAAGAGATGTCTCCTACCTCAAGGATTATACCCAGGCTAAGGAGCTACAACTAGGACATGCAAAGTATCGGTGAAGAATGAGAGATGGTGTTTAGTAAAAGGTTGAATCGTGTGACACAGACTGTAATGGCTATCAAATTCAGGAATAAAGGAGAAATTCAAGAGACTGGGAGGATGTTGGACCAAAGCTGAATCTTAACGGATGAGTATGACCCGAGAAGATGGAGGGAAGAGAGGATTAAGGAACTCAAGGCTGAGCCAACAGAGGAGACGATGAGCATGACACGTGTGTAGAATAGAGGGAAATCCAGAACAAAAGAACAATGTCCTGGGGTGGGATTTAGTAAACTCAGTTTTCTCAGGAGGCAGATTGTTGTGGCTCCTGAAAGCAAGCAGAACAGTCTATGTTTTTCATGTGGGAGGAAGGAGCCACTCAATCCTTCTGAAAAGGAGGAAGGTGTGATCATGCAGTGGACAGAATGATTTGGTAGGAAGGAAGAACGTAAAGGTAAGGAGGTGTGGCTATTGTGTTCAGAGTCACGAAATGTTCTAGTATGTTGCTTGGTAGATGTCAGAACTTTACTTTTTTAAAAGTTTATTTATTCGGAGAGAGAGAGAGAGAGAGAGGAGGGAGGGAAGGAGGGGAGGAAGGGAGAGAGAGAGCCAGAGAATCCCAAGCATGCTCTGCACTGTCAGCATGGAGCCTGATGGGAGCCTTGATCCCATGAGATCATGACCTGAGCCGAAACCAAGAGTCGGATGCTCAACCAATGGAGCTGCCCAGACACCCCAGAACTCCACGTTTATAAATTAAACACACAGGCAAGCACACACAGATGCAATTACCGAATGGTCTGTCATGGGTTCTCATCTCATGCAAATAGGGGTTAGAATTCTCCAGAGCCATCTCTCCCAGGGCTGCAAGCTCCCATAACAGTAATTTAATTTCAGCCAAGATCATAAGGAAAGATAGCATTTATTTAATATTTACTATGTTGTAGGCACTGTGCCAAGGTCCCCACATGTCACTAGTCATTACAACCCTTTTATTATCTCCCCTTTTCACTTGAACTCTTCTCAACTAACACTGAGAGAGTTCAAGAACTTGCCTGAGTTTACTCGCCACTGAATGGAAACAGTCAGAATTCAAAACTGGATCTGTTTGAACTCCTTGGTTGAAGTCTCCCATTCCCTGACTCTTTCGGGAGTTACCCTCCCAAAGCCCTTCCCCTGGGAGAGTTTGGGTTACCTGGGACACAAGAGTGACACTTGTTCTTTCGGAGCATCGGTGTCACTTAATTAAAATTCAAGAACTTCTTACTTGATGAGGATCTTCGAAGACTTTGCATCATTCTGGCTGGCTGACAGATTCCCAAGGTGACTTGGCATTGAGGCAAATTTAACTCAGTAAATTCCCAGCATTCATGGGCTAGTGTAAAATTAAATCATGAAATTCACCAACCTATTTACGCTGACATACATGTTCACGGTGAGGAAAAAAAAAAAAAAAGTCCCCAGGGGAAGAACATTCTAGCAATTAGAAAATGGGAAGTGGTGACACCTTTTAAGAAAACCTACCAGTTTTCTCCCACGGGGGGAACTTGCTGGGCTAACAAATAGGACTATAAAGAAAACAAATAAACCTTGGAGATATATATTGTTTCACCGTAAAGGCTATCGAGCCCTCTGGTGAGCCTATTCTATTTTTTTTTTTTTATTTATTTTTTTTTCAACGTTTATTTATTTTTGGGACAGAGAGAGACAGAGCATGAACGGGGGAGGGGCAGAGAGAGAGGGAGACACAGAATCGGAAACAGGCTCCAGGCTCCGAGCCATCAGCCCAGAGCCCGACACGGGGCTCGAACTCACGGACCGCGAGATTGTGACCTGGCTGAAGTCGGACGCTTAACCGACTGCGCCACCCAGGCGCCCCGGGTGAGCCTATTCTAGAAGCACTAGATTCTGTGCTTGGGTAAGCTGGGGGGTAACCTTCCTGGTGCAATTTGAGGGGTTCCGGCTGAGATTTCTCAATCTCACGGAACAGAACGGCACATTCATAATTACAGGTGCTTGCAATTTCAGCCATCAGGTATTGCCTTCTGTCTTCGAATAAAAGCTTTGGGGCTTTGCTCCTTGCTTATTAACATGCGCATACCCCCGGGAGGTATAACACCTTGGATTCTTTTCAGATAATATGCTGAAGAAGATTCAATTTAATTCCGTTCCTTTCAGTTCACTTGCCTTCAGTTTGATTCACTTGAGCCCCTACTAAGTGCAAAGCCCTTTGCTAAATCTTCACTGTGCCAGGAAGGATGAAGCAGGTAATTCATCTGAATACCTGATCAGACAGAGTTTTGGCTTTGTGGACTACAAACTCATAATACTCAACTCTGCCACTGCAGCTGGAAAGCAACATGGGAATCTGTGTCTGTGTCCCCCCAAACTTTATTAAAACAGGCTGTAAGCTGGAGGCTGATGTTGCTCTAAACGCTTATCATAGGGCAGAGGCCTCACTTACACGCATCCTCTGATGAAATAAACCCCCAAGAGGAATTTGTAGGACATTGTAACATAATCACTGGAAACACCCGGAAAAAATTGTAAAGATAATGATGCTAAGTGCCTCGCCCAGGTCCCGGGATTGAGATGGAATGGGTCCAGGGGCAGGATCTGGGCGCTGGGTATTTTCAGAGATCAACACAGTTTGAAAAGCATCACGGTGGGACAGTGCCTGGGAGCTGGTGCTACAGGCAGTGTGTAAGGCCAGGGGAATGGAAGTCTCTGCCCCCGAATCACATTAGCATTCTCCTCTCTGTGAATCTGTTTCGGGGCCTTGTCTCTTTTTTTAATTCATTCATTCATTCATTTTTAAATGTTCATTTTTGAGAGATAAAGAGAGCGCGTGTGTGTGTGTGTGCGTGCACCAGTGAGGGAGAGGCAGAGAGGAAGGGGGGCAGAACATCCGAAGCAGGCTCTGGGCCGTCAGCAGAGAACCCCATGCGGGGCTCGAACTCACAAACCGTAAGATTGTGTCCTGTTCCAAAGCGAAGCCGGGCGCTTAACCAACTGAGCCACCCAGGCACACCCCCTGCCTTTTCTTTCTAGAAGGACACTGGTCATACTGTGTTAAGGGCTTGTTCTGTTCCAGTATGACATCATCTAACTCACAGCCTCGTCACATCTGTAAATATCCTATTTCCAAATCAGGTCATTGTCACTGAGATTGAGCATTGGGACACTCCCACACGAGCATCTACTTCATCCGTGTGTGTGTGACGGGCCCAGGTTGTATGGAACAGTGGAAGGAACACCGGACTTGAAGCTCGAGGCAGATTGGGCGACTTGTGGGGCTAAGAATAAGGGAGATGATGATGAGGAGACGCGTGACGAAATTCCGAAAGGGAAGAGCCCTGGAAAATTTAAAGTGTGCAACATAAGAGGAAATCAAGTAAATCAATTAAAATGTGATGTGTATGTTCTCAGGTTAGCAAGCAGTCTGGACTGGAGAAAGAAGCAGTCCCTAAACTACATCTGTGGGCCTCTGAAGTAGCAGTGATGTCCTGCTTCCGTAGACCAAGGTTCTGGCTGTGGTGCCTTGTCTATGTAATCGCAAATGGCCAGAGCCAAGGGTGTACCCTCGTCACTTGGGCGCGGGGGTTGTGGTTTAGAATGCCGTTGTCCCTTTCATTCCTAGGAAGGCACGAACACAGCCCATTCTCATTTTGCTAGTTTGTTTCAAATCGGGGTTGCGCCTCTGGGTCAATGTCCTGCCTCCTTATTTTCTAATCTGGACGGTTTATCAGATCACAGGCCACTTCCAACCTGGAGCATACTGAGGACAGAGCGAGAAGCCGCAAATCAGGATAGAAGGCTGGGGGAATGTGCACCTGACTTTGGGTGGGATGTTGTGCCTCCGTGTCCTCCTCTGTAAGTTGGGGCCAAGAGAACCGATCCCGGAAACTCGCTGTAAATGTCTGCTGAAACAAGATGTCACGTTCTGAGCACAAGGCCAGTGGGCAATCATGTCAATAAAGTGTCAGCACCCAAACTTGGCATTTCAATTTTCTGCAGTTCAAAGCCAGGATTAGGACAAGTCTGCGTTAGGGGAGTAGAGGGGACAGAGACATCCTGCAGGATGCTAAAATGGCTCCTCAAAGAGATCACTAGTGCCCAGGATGGACAGAAAGAAAATGCTGCCAATGCAGATGAAATCTACTGGAAGCCCTGTCCCTGTACGTGCAGGACTGAGGGAGGGCCCGGGCCCAGCAGGCACCCTGGGCTACCTGGCCAGAGTCCAGTTCCCACTGAGTCTGCTGGGCAAATGCTGGCCCGAAGGACCGCTTACAAACAGAAGCAGCACCCCCCCACAGCCAATGGAGGCTCCCAGGGAGGTGGGGGGGGGGGTTGGGAAGGAAGTCCTGCAGAGGAGCTTCACTCCTGCCCCTGATGAGTTTGAGTTCGGAAAGAAGTCTGGTTAGACACATTGACCATACTTAATGAGCAATACCAACAAAGCTCGGTCTTCCACCACTGAAAATGGAAAATTAATCCAAGGCTGGTGGACAACATCCAAAGGGCAAAGAAAAAAGTCTCTGTGTATTCATTTCCCCCCTTTTTCCTTTTCCCAACTTCTTTGGAAACTCTTGCTCTCCTGGTCACTTTCTTAGGTGTGTATGTTCATGTTTGTCTCTCTGTGTGTAGGTGCATTGTGTGCTTATGCATGTGCACGTGTGGATGTGTGACCACATATATGTACATGTGCACGCATGCATGTATGTGCACGTGTGCGCGTGCATTTGTGATCACGCGTGCATGTGCATACATAGGCATATGCGTGCATGCACATGCATATATGTATGTGTACATGTACGTATGCATATGTGCATTTGTGAACTTGTGTTTGTGCATGTGTATGTGCGCGCGCATACTTGTGCATGTGCATGCACATATGTATGTGTGCATGTGCTCGTGTGTGCATTGGTGAACATGTGTGCCTGTGTACACGTATGTGCACACAGGCACACATATCAGGCATACTGGGGAGAGTGTTCTGAGGCCTGTTATTGGACAAAATGAATCAGGATCAGAGACCCTCACTCAACAAGGGATGGGGTGTCTGAACTGAGAATCACTATCAGGCCGGTTTCTCTCCTCTCCCTCCTTCCCTGCCATCCGTCCAACTGGGTAAAGCCAGCAGTGTATTAATTGCAGAGTAAGGAGGATGCTCTAAGTGGAAGGGTGAGATGAAAGGGTGGAAAGGTGAATTAGCAGGTGTCTGCTTTGAAATGCAGGTGACCTGTCAGCCCTGAAGCAATTGGGAATAGGAAGCCAAGCAATTGCCAACCTATGATGCATGCTAACGCTTATTTCCTTTTTCTGTCCTTAAGTTGGGAAGCAAACTCCACCTAATATGTAGCAGGGGACGGTATGCCAAGGGGACTCTTTTTTTGTCTTCTTTTGTCCAGGAGTCCCATATACACGGTTCTGAATGTGGTCACGCAAGCAGTTGCCAGTGAGAAGTAAAGCAAATACATTCACATCGTTGGTTCAGATCCTAAAATAATTAGGGGGGTATGTGCCTTTAGAGCACATCACGACTCAGAAAGTACGAGATGACTTCTACTTGACATACGGGGTGAGTTTCTGATTAAAAGCATTACACAACGCTTGCAAAACATAGCCATATTTGGAGTTTTCAGATTCTCATGTAAAACACATGATTTCAGGACGCATCAACTGTGGGAAGGGTGCTTGGAAAGGCAGTGGAAGGGAGAAGAGCAGCAGGGGTGCACAAGTAACGTCCGAGGCCGAGAAGGACAAGGGGTGGGATCACAATGGCTTTCTTCACAGGATAGTGAAGATGCCTTTGGTTGGTGATGAGGGAAGGCTTCTTCAGAAAGTGGCATGTGAGTTAGACTTCAAAGATGCGGCATGGCGACTCAGGGAGGAGAGTGATTCCAGATGAGGAATAATAGGGAAACAAGAAGGGTGCCTGGGCTGTATTTTGTAAATGTGCTTTTGGAGATAAAACACAGGCAGAGGCAGACCGCTCTGTCAGTGTTTCTCGATCCTGCCCTGTGTATCACAAGCCCTGGGAGCTCTTGGATGACCCCAGGCAAGAGGCCACCTTAGAGACCAACCGAATCAGAAATTCAAGAGGTGGGACCGAGACATCAGTCTGCTCAGTAGCACCCCCCAGGGGGTTCCCACGTGCTGGCAAAGTGAAGAACCCAGCTTTGCTCATGTCGCTTGCAAGGTTGGCCTAGGCTGGCATCAGGGTTTGTACATTTTAGGGAGGTTCTCGGCATTCCCTACCTGGTAAGAGTGCCTCACTGTGCGTAAACTGTGTCATGTGGTTTATGCTGAATACGTGCTTTTCTTCTGGGAGTCTGGAATTTTGCTCTGTGCTGGCAGAGGGTGCCTCCATGACCAGCCTACGGTAAAAAACCTTGGGCACCAATTCTAATGAACTTCCCTGGTACACAGTGTTTCACATGTGTTGATGTTGCTCTGTAGACTTTTGCCAGAATAAATCATTTCTGTGACTACATACTGGGTCCTGACGAATCATCAGGTCAGGCAGTGATTTGGGGGGCCCCTAACATAATAAGAATGAAGAAAACTTTAGGACCAGTCTACTCAGAAAATCCAGGATTCTGCACTAGTCTGTTTTTAATGGCTGAAGTGGGTCCCTATGCCTTTGTAAGTCATAAGGGAGAAAGATTTATATTGAAATGGTTTATGCAAGCCTTCTGATTATAATGGAACCTGAAAGCTGTTGTTTTCTACTTCCTTTAAAAAAACATAAGGTGAGCACAGTGAAAAGAACACATCACAAAAATAAAATTTGAAAGAAGCAATTACTGAGTCTTTGTACCTGTCTTCTGAAATGTTAAAACTTGATGTTTTGTTTCCGGCTGCCTCAGCACCCCCTCCACAGGCTGTGAGCGTGCAGCCCCAGTGACCAAGGTGCCCCAGTGTGATAAGGCTGGCCCCTGCCGTGCCTCTTCTCTCTGCACTCTGCTGACTAGTGGCCTAGGAAGATTCAAATGCCCCAAAGCAATCCCCCTGAACCTTTCTTCGCGTACTCCAAGTCCACCCCGACCCCCAATAAAGGCTCTTGTTCCTAGGTACTGGCTCTCTCTTGGCTTCCACCCATTGCGGTAACGCTTGTTCCTTGGTGCTTCTCACATACGGCCCCCTTTAGGTGCGCAGCGACTCTCTCTCTCCAGGACCCGTGAGAATAATAAGCTTTGTTTTCCTGTGCCTTTCTTGTGTCCTTTCTTGTGGCCACACCTCAATGACCGTCACAGAAAAGATCACAGAGCAGTATCACCCAGAGGCATTTATTTTTCTGTGTACCCTTCCAACATAAGAAAAGAAGAATGTGATATGTTCTGAACAAAATAAAAAGGCTACTGAAGTGAACGTGCCTGCTTTATCTGTCTTAGCTCAGGCTACCATAACAAAATACCATGGTTTGGGTGGTGAAACAGTAGAAATGTATTTTTTTCACAGTTTTGGAGGCTGCAAGTCCCTGATTAGGTGCTGGGCAGGTTCAGGTCTGATCCCCTTCCAGGCTTGCCGTTAGCTGCCTTCTCATGATGTCTTTGCATGGCGGAAAGAATGCAATCTCTCTTCCTCTTCTTCTATGGGCAACACTTCTATCAGATCAAGGTTCTACCTTCTGACCTTGTCTAACCTTAATTACCACCATAAAGGTCTGATCTCCAGTCTGGTCACTTGAGGGGGTGTTAGGGCTTCAGTGTATGAATTTGGTTTGGGCACAGTTCAGTCTATAGCATTATCCTTCCTGACAAACCTTTACTTGACCTCCAGCTGCCATCTTTCTTCAGAGCCGCCATCTTTCTCACAGGAGAGGTTCTAACTATGAGCAGCATTTGTTTACCAGGCACCATGCCTCAGACACTCTGCAATCTGTTTTCCTCTCTCAAAAGTCCAGTGGAATTTTTCTCCGTCTTTCCTGGGTTTTTCACACACTTCATTTTTGTTTGCTGTTTTTTTTTTTTAAAGACTTTATTTTGAAAGAATCTCCACATCCAGCGCGGGGCTCGAACCCACAATCCTGAGATCAAGAGTTACATGATGCACTGACTGAGCCAGCCAGGCACCCCAGTGTTCACATACCTTAATTTCCCTGTGTCACTCAGGCTGTTTTTGCCCCCTTTTTTCTCAAAATTCCTTGTTCTCATCCCTTGTCGAACTCTGAATTCACACCAAGTTTGTAATAATCCTTTTGCCCCATTTCTTTCTCTTTCAATTGCTTTTTAAAAACTTCCAGTTTGATGGGGCGCCTGGGTGGCTCAGTCGGTTAAGCGGCCGACTTCGGCTCAGGTCATGATCTCACGGTCCGTGAGTTCGAGCCCCACATCGGGCTCTGTGCTGACCGCTCGGAGCCTGGAGCCTGCTTCAGATTCTGTGTCTCCCTCTCTCTGACCCTCCCCCGTCCATGCTCTGTCTCTCTCTGTCTCAAAAATAAATAAACGTTAAAAAAAAAACAAACAAAAAACTTCCAGTTTGGAAAATCTCAAAACTACAAAATTGGAGAGAACAGCATAAAAACCCTCATGTAGCCATCTTGTCACACTATGACCTATCTTGTTACATTGATATCTAATATCAGATTACATATCATTTTGTACATAAATATTTCAGAATATTTTTTTTAAGAGAGAGAGAGGGTGCCAGTGAACCAGGGGCAGAGACAGAGAAAGAGAGAGAGAGAGAGAGAGAGAGAAAGGGGGAGAGGCAGAGAGAGAGAAGCGGGGCTCACCCCAAGTGGGGGTCGTGCTCACCTGATATGGGGCTCAAAGTCACCAACCATAAGATCATGACCTGAGCTTAACCCTCTGAGCCACCCAGGCGCCTTATTTCTTAAATGTGACGACTTATAAAAACACAACCACAATACTTATCATACCTAAAAATGTTTGCAGTTGTGAAATATCAACTATCCAGAATTTCCTGATTGTTCACGGATATTTTTTTCGTAGTTAGCTTGCTTAAATCAGGACCCAAATACAACCCAAGGCGTTGCAAAGTTGACATGCCTCTCAAGGGTTATTTATTTATTTATATTCAGTTTTTATTTATTTCTTTTTTTTTATTTTATTAAAAAAAATTTTTTTTTTCAACGTTTATTTATTTTTGGGACAGAGAGAGACAGAGCATGAACGGGGGAGGGGCAGAGAGAGAGGGAGACACAGAATCGGAAACAGGCTCCAGGCTCTGAGCCATCAGCCCAGAGCCTGACGTGGGGCTGGAACTCACGGACCGCGAGATCGTGACCTGGCTGAAGTTGGACGCTTAACCGACTGCGCCACCCAGGCGCCCCTATTTATTTCTTTTTTGAGAGAGAGAGGGAGCATGTGTGTGTATGCGTCCGTGCCGGTAGGGGAGGGGCAGAGAGACAGAGGGGAGACAGAATCCCAAGCAGACTCCATGCTGGTCAGCACAGAGCCCAATGCAGGGCTTGATCTCATGAACCAAGAGGTCATGACCCAAGCCAAAATCAAGAGTTGGAGGCTTAACCAACAGAGCCACCCAGGAGCCCCAATTTATTGCTTTTTTTCTTTTATGTTACAGAGAGAGTGCAAGCAGGGGAGAGGGGCAGATGGAGAGAGAGAGAGAATCTTAAGTAGGCTTCATGCTCAGTGTGGAGCCCGATGTGGGGTTCGATCCCACCTGAGATGAAATCACGAGTCAGATGATCAACAGACTGAGCCACCCAGGTGCCCCTCAAATGTCTTTTAATTTACAGATAACGCTTCCCTTTCTTCGTTATTTTTTTCTGGATTTCTTTTGTTGTTGTTGAAGGAAGCAGGCTATTCATCCTCCAGGGTTTCTCAAGTTGAAATTTTGTTGATTGCAGTTTATGGTTATCATCCCTATAAATTGCTGGCAAGATCTCTAGAGGCATGATCAGATTCTAATTCTTTTTTTCCAAAAACATTTTAATTTCAGGATGTAATGCTCACTGCTGTTTCTTTTCCTTGGTCTCTAGTGTAGTTTCTTGCTAAGTCTCCATCTCTAGAGCTCAGTTCCTCTGTTCATGGTCTTTTGTTCCTACATCTTAGCTGTTGCTTTAAAAAAGCGATACAGAATATGAGCCCCAAGTGATAAAGGATGTTAGCTATGAAACATAAATTAAACATCATTGCAGGACTCCTGAACTGATGCTTTCCAATCCAATTCTGGAAGATATTTTGTGAATGAAGAGCCCAGAGTCAAATAATTTTGAGAAAACCCTTGAACGAGTAAACACAAACGATTTTCTGTACAGTGTAATTGCACACTGTAAATCTAAAGGAGGAGGTATGGTAATCAATGTTTCCTAAACTTATTTGACTAGGAACCTACCCTTCTTAAAATGATGTTTATTAAAACTCCCCCATAAGCAGTGTTCCATGGAACACAATTTGGGAACGCTGGAAAACTGGGTCTCAATGAAGGCAAGACTAGGGATCTTTCCTCTGTTTACAATCTGGGAAGCAGATACTTTGTCTTGCTCAACTGCTTTATACAGAATAGGTCTTAATTTACTTTAAAAAAAAAAAGAAGAAGAAGAGGGAGAGGAATCTCCAACTCTCATCTGAGTTTGAGCTCAGTTTTTCGACAATATATTGCCTTGCTCCTTGGGAATACATTGTCATCAACACATATCAAGTGAAATCAACTTCCTCTCAGGTAGCTGTCCCTAAAACCTCTCTTTCCCCTTGTGCAATCGTACAATGTCTACTTTTTAGCAAGGGGCTCTGAGAATACGGACTATTTCTCAACATGGGAGCCGTTGTCTTTCAATGTGTAGCACTGTGGAGGGCAGAAATTCATTGGTCCTTAGAAATATGCAGGAATGTCTTATGAGCAGAATGAAAGATATGAACTCTTGATTACTTTCCAGAAACACAACAGGCTCATGTTTGATTGCATTTGGAATCCCTATGGCACTTGTATCCCCTTAAACAGTGTTTCCTTCATTCCTCCAGTGAATGTTTATCAAATATGCTTTGGTACTTTGGGCTGTACTCTGGGCCCTCTACCTTGAAGATATGCCATTGTTCCTCTTCTGGAAGGGCCTCGATGTGGTGAGTGACATCAGTCACACAAATAGATCATTATAACCCAGTGTGGGTTGTACAGCGATGTTTTACACAGGGAGGTAGGCAGCTCGTTGGCAGTTTCATTTTTATTAATCTTGCTGCTCAGAAGGCATTTTAAGTTCTCAAGCCTTGGGACAGTGTGTCCTATCTTTCTCCCGTCCACATGGCATGGATTGAATTGGAATACAGTCAGCATTGACAAGATTCTTACTGGGAAGTTCACCTACACCTGTGTTCCAGAAACCACACATTCTAGCCTTGTGATCTGAATAGCTACCCAATTCTCTTATCTTGTTTTCCTTCCTTTGTTGGGGAGAAATCATACAGATATAAACCAGATGAATGCTACAGTGTGGTATGATGGCATCGACTGTGAGAGAAACAAAATACCGTTGTGGCCACCTGCCAAAGTGGCCTTCTGTGATGTGACCATCGAAGCCAGACACTGTCACACAAGGTCTCTTGCGCATCTGGAATCGATTCCTTTTGTGATGCGTGTGTTTTCTATGCAAGAGAAGTTCTAGATTTAGGGAAGTTGGAGGGAGAAATTTTTAATCTCCTCACGAAAAATGACTCACAGTTAAGAGGTCCTTTACTCCAGCTACGGTCACATGAAACATTCACAAATGGTCAGTGAATCCGCTTATTGACTTTTATGACTTTAGCAGTCAAGTCACGGAATGTTCTTTAGCTCCCAACAGAAATTATCCTTGAAAGGTAGTTCAGAGCAAAAACCCCTAACTGGCCAATAAAGCCCAAGTGATTTTTGCTTCACATTTGGGGAGTAATTTCTTATGTCAATCACAGAAATTTAGCTTTCAATCTAATGCCAGATAAAAATGTTAATATTAAAGTGATAGCCAGTAAAAGCAATTTAGTTTTATGTTGCATAATTTTTCCTTTGACAAAAACTAAATTTCTCCTAATTAGTATCTCTGCAAAATTATAAGTCTTGTGCAGGCTTCGATACATAGAGTTCTATTTGCACACACATTCATATGTACCCTTACCCCTACTCACACAGTCCCAGAGTGGATTTGTGTGTCTACAACTACTCACATACGGTTCCCAAAGGCTTCTTTTTATGAAAAGAAGTGGGTCCTAGTTGATCGTATTGAGCAGGGAAGGGCTAAGTGGGTGATTTGGGTTTTGGCTGTTGAGAAGGGCCTATAGCTATATTTTAAAGGTAACTTAGTTAAAAAGGAATTAAACTTATTTTAACTTTCCAGTGGGGGTAGAACAGGATCTTTAATGATGGGGTGCCTCTTGGGACTGGTGTTCCACGGAAGGGATAGCCTTATAATAAATGGAAATGGTGGTTAGAATATTCTGGGTTTACTCCATCGAACAAGTCATTTATTACCTATCACTCCCGAGACAGATATAATTTCACCCATCCTTGTAATCTCATCCTTTCACCTTGCAGATTCTGTACTAGCTGTTCTGTTTCTCTTTTTAGCCACAAACGGGCTTAACCCACCTTATTTTTTTGTTGTTCTCTTCTTTTTTCAAACGATTCACATTTTGAGTAGGTCACTAATAACAACTGAAAACAGTAATAATAATACTGGGCGTGGGGATAAAGTACAGTACTTTGACCCACACTATCTTGTAACTGAGCTTCTCTAACAGCTTTGCCAGGAAAGCAGGGAAAGTAGCAAGATCCCTGCTGGGCAAACGAAGAAACCAAAGCTTAGCGGCCCTCAGTGACTTTCCTAAGGTCTCTCCACCAGGACTGAGAATTGCTCAGTCTTAATCCTTGCAGCCATGTTGCAGATGCTCTTTCCATCATCCCTCATTGTTTTCACTGGGTACCCGGCATGCAAACGGGCGGCCTACGTGATTGGTATGTGTGGAGTATTCCGGCGAACTTACTTAAAGGCAATGGGATAATCAGTCAGGACTGACCCAAATAGACACGGCTCTCTACCCACAGGAACAGCAGGTTACAACATGGGCAGGGAGCCCAGAATGTGTCTCCTCTCAGGAAGACGGACAGGAATCTCTCTGGAGACCGGCCAGGAGGCCAGAAGGTCTCCCAGAGGGTCAAGAAGGCTGCCAGGAGGAATCTATAATGCTTCCATTTTAGGTTTAAAAGACATTATAGTCACAGCAGGCATATCTTGTACTCTACACAATGTCGACAGAAATGCACATATATCGGCTTCCATGTAGATAGACGGTATCTCGCTGTGAAGGGTGAATCTACAGGCGGCTTTCTAGTTTTAACTTTCGGTCAATCCGATCAACGTAAACCCCTCAGCACTGTATATGGGATGACAGATACTTCCAGATCTTTGCTGACTGCACTAGCTGGGTAATTAATTTGGGCATAAGTCATGGTTGGACTGTTCTGCCACTGCATGCTTAGATGTTCCTCATGGCTGACTATGGCAGAGGCTGCTAACATCTACCCTTCCTTCCTCCTTCAGTCATAGAACCCTGGTTTTACAGAGGACAGCCTGGGCACCATTAAAAAACCATCTTCCACACTACACCTTGCAACTAGGAGTGGCTGTAGGGGTATGTTTTGGTCAACAAAAGGTTAGCAGAAGTACTCTGTGGGGCCGTAGGGGTCTTTCCTTAAAAGGCAGTGGTTTGACTTGCCTTCTTGCTACTTGGAATGTGGGTATGATGGTTGAAGCTGTAGAACGTCTCTTGAGGGGCACCTGGGGGGCTCCGTCGGTGAAGTGTTGACGTCAGCTCAGGTCACGATCTGCTGGTTCTTGGCTTTGAGCCCCTGTCAGCTCAGAGACTGGAGCTTGCTTCAGATTCTGTGTCTGAAGAATCTCTCTGTCCATCTCTCTGTGTCTCCCCCCCCCCACACTCTCCCTCTCTCTCTCTCTCTCAAAAATAAAGTAAACATTAAAAAAAAAATTAGAACCTCTCTTGGAAGCTCGAGGACAAAGGCAACATCCCAGGAATTGGTGAGCGAAGAACAGAAAGGAGCCTGAGTCACTCTCAACTCTGAGGAGCTGCTGTGGCAGCCATGAACTATGACCTCCAGACTTATTGTATGTGTGAGAGACATAAGCTTCTACCTTGTTGAAACCACGATTCTTGAATGTTCCCATTACAGTGGGACCTTACGTTGAGTGATACATGCATGGGCACTAGGTGACAGATCTGAGAAGTAGTAAAAAAAAAAAAAAGGAGGAAAAAAGATTTGAAAAAAAATTAAGGGGGAGGAAATAATTTGAAGAAGTCTAATAACCAAAGAGAATAAGCAAATTGTATAATTGGACCATATTTAATTCTGCTGTTTTCCAATACTTTCTACTGTTACCCTTTGCCCTATGGTTTAAACACCACGACCCTGACGGCAGGAATGATACAGAGAATTAAGTGTCAAATTACCAGCTTCTAAAGGTTTATGTAGACTTTTAAGAGCCTACAGAGAGACAATAATATATATTTAAAAATTACTCAACTTTTTATTATGAGAATTTACAACTCATTCAATAGCAGGCATAGTACTATAGTAAACCCCAACTACTCATCACTCAGCCCCCAAACCACCAGTCCATGGGTAACCTTGTTCCATCCAGCACTCCATCTTCTCCTTTCTCATTATTTTGAAAAAAAAAAAAAAAAAAAAAAAAAAAGACAGTAGGGGCACCTGGGTGGCTCAGTTGGTTGAGTGTCCGGCTTCAGCTCGGGTCATGATCTCCTGGTTCGTGAGTTTGAGCCCCGCGTCGGGCTCTGTGCTGACAGCTCAGAGCCGGGAGCCTGATTCCGATTCTGTGTCTCCTCCTCTCTCTGCCCCTCCCCCGCTCATGCTCTGTCTGTCTCTCTCTCAATAATAAATAAATGTAAAAAAAAAATGAAAAAAAAAACCTGTAAATTTTGGAATAATTTCACATTTTCAGAAAACTTGCAAAGCTAGCACAGAGAATTTCCACATATCTTCACTCAGTTCTCCCTGTTGTTAAAAATCTTACATTTCCATAGTATACTTGTCAAAGTGAAGAATTAATATTGATATATAACTATTAGTTAAATTTAGACTTTATTCTGATTTCACCAGTTCTTTTCTACCAGTTTTCTTTCTCTGCTCCAGATTCCAATCCAAGACACCATATTGCATTTAGCCCTGTGTTATTTTGAAGCATATCATAGATATTAAATATTTTCACTGGTAAATGCTCTAGAACACATCCCTAAAAGACAAAGACTCTTTAATGCAACTATAATGTTATCATTACACCCACAAAATATCAGTTCCTTAATATCACCTGCATCTAATCAAACACTTTCTTGTATGTATCATGTCCTTTTTTTTTTTATGCTCTTTTTTTCAAATCCTAGATCTAAACATGACCCAGATATTATGATTGGCTAATATGACGTTAAATCTCTTTTGTTCTACAGATTTCCTCTCCTCCTCCTCCTCCTCCTCCTTCCCCTCCTCCTCTTCCTCCTCCTCCTCCTCCTCCTTCTTCT
Organism: Puma concolor; assembly: GCF_028749965.1. NCBI lineage: Eukaryota > Metazoa > Chordata > Mammalia > Carnivora > Felidae > Puma > Puma concolor. Next base: position 137,933,760 of record NC_141667.1, on the reverse strand, counting down.
TCTTCTTCTTCTTCTTCTCCTTCTCCTTCTCCTCCTCCTCCTCCTCCTCCTGCTTCTCCTTCTCCTCCTCCTCCTCCTTCTCCTCCTCCTCCTCCTTCTACTTCTTCTCCTTCTCCTTCTCCTTCTCCTCCTCCTCCTTCCCCTCCTCCTCTTCCTCCTCCTCCTCCTCCTCCTCCTTCTTCTTCTTCTTCTTCTTCTTCTTCTTCTTCTTCTTCTCCTTCTCCTCCTCCTCCTCCTTCCCCTCCTCCTCTTCCTCCTCCTCCTCCTCCTCCTCCTCCTCCTTCTCCTTCTTCTTCTCCTTCTCTCTCTCTCTCTCTCTCTCTCTCTGTCTCTCTTTCTTTGCAATTCGTTTGTTGAGAAAACTGGGTTGTTTGTCTTTTAGTTCCACCATCTGGATTTTGTTGATTCCATCCTCAAGGTGAGGTTTTCCATGTTTCTCTATCCTCCGCCTCCTGTAAACTGGCTCTAGAGCTTGATCAAATTCATTCATTCATTCATTCATTCATTCATTCATTCATTCATTCAATTAGTTTTGGCAAGAATGTTTTATAGATGGTGGTGGTGTTTTCTCCACCAACAGGCACACATTCTCTGCCTATTTCTCTTTTTGTGATATTTGTGGAGGTTGATGTCTTTTGTTACAGAGATTACAAACTGATGATGTTGTCATTCTAACGTTTCTTATCGCTTTATAAGCTGAAATATACTTCCCTCTTATTATTTGGTTATTTTGTCACACATCACATGAGAAAGCAAGACAAATACTGATTTTCTACCTTTATTTGCCACTTTAAAAAATAGTGAGTTGATCTCTTAGCATTCTTTAATGTTGACCAGTGAACTTAAAGTTCAAGGTCTGGGAGAACAAGTGTTTCTTAGGTTAAAGAGCTGAATGCTTTAGGGGTGCCTGGGTGGCTCAGTCAGTTAAGTGCCTGACTCTTATTTTCAGTCATGGTCTCACAGTTCGTGGGTCTGGGCTCCCTGTCAGGCTCCGTGCTAACTGTGTGCAGCCTGTGTGGGATTCTCTCTTTCTCTCTCTCTCTCTGTCTGCCCTTCCCCTGCTTGCTCTCTGTCTCTCCCAAAATAAATAAATTCATTTAAAAAAAAGCTGAGGGGCGCCTGGGTGGCGCAGTCCGACGTCAGCCAGGTCGCAATCTCGCGGTCCGTGAGTTCGAGCCCCGCGTCGGGCTCTGGGCTGATGGCTCGGAGCCTGGAGCCTGTTTCCGATTCTGTGTCTCCCTCTCTCTCTGCCCCTCCCCCGTTCATGCTCTGTCTCTTTCTGTCCCAAAAATAAATAAACGTTGAAAAAAAAAATTTAAAAAAAAGCTGAATGCTTAAAACAGAGTATTTTTTTCAGTATTTCTACACTTTTAAGCTTGAGAGCCCAAACAACGTATATATAAATAAAACAAGTAACAATAAAAAATAATGTATAATATATATAAAAATATATATTATGTAAATTCAATATAGTACCATGAGACATCGTGCAGGGAAAATGAAACAGTAGCTTTCTTTCCCCTAATTTAACAGAAAGTGGGGGAGCATTAGAGAACAGAGCAGAGCCTGGATACTGACAGGATCCTGAGAAGAGGTGCCAAAGGTCCCAGTGTGTGTGTGTGTGTGTGTGTGTGTGTGTGTGTATAGGAAACCTGTAGGTAAATTTGGAGGAATCTGAGAAGGGCAGTCTTTGTGCCTCAGCTCTCAAAGGGTAGCTGGAAGAGTTTTAACTCCTCAGAGAATCCTCAGCACCAGTCTGGTCCTGGGGAAGCTGGCATTTGTTGAGGCTTGGCAAGGGGGTGGGCACGTAGGCACGAAGTTCCCAGGGGCAGCCCCTTCTAATCCTATGGCCCCAGAGAAGTGGGGGGAGGGTACTGGAACCCGCAGGCATTGACAAGACTGGGCTGTGGGGCTTGAGGAGGCCTCACGGTCAGTTGTGAACATCAGAGAACAGGTGAGTGCACTGGCCAACTCACGTCCAGGTGGGCAACCTACACCCGACAGGGACCCTGACTCTGAAATTAGACTAGAGATGGCCATAGGGAGAGCCTAGAACTGGATTTGACCAGCTATTACCCAGAAGAGATTAAGGTTTTTTTTCCTGGTACAGTTGAAATAAATGTAGCTTGGGGCTTCTCACAAATTAGCAGAAAAACTTCATCTCTCCAGTATAAGGCTCCATTTTAGTAAACTGATTTTTGTCCCAGAGACACGGAGAAGGTAAGATAACTGTCCTTCGAGGACTGTAAATTTAAATCTCTCTATACAGACATAAGTGGTTTGATGTTTGAAAGGAAAGGAATCAGAGAGGCTGCTTGAGTTAATAGTAGAAGGCTGTCGATGAGCCAGGAAGCTGGCCTTCATCGGTCACTGAATTTGCTAGTGGCTGGATTTTGTAATTGTCAGCCTCCGAAAATGTGAGAAATGAATGTTTTTTTTTAAGTTTGTTTGTTTGTTTATTTGAGAACATAAGCAGGGGAAGGGCAGAGAGAGAGAGAGAGAGAGACAGAGAGAGAGAGAGAGAGACAGAGAGAGAGAGAATCCCAAGCAGGCTCTGAGCTGACAGTGCAGAGCCCAACTCCTCACCTGAGCCACAATCCAGAGTCACTGGCTTAACTGATTGAGCCACCAGATGCCCCTGAATGTGTCTTTTTTTAACTCATCCAGTCTGTGGCATTTTTGCTCTATTAGCTCAAAGGGACACGATTATTTGCAAGATTCACGTTTGTGGATTAGCCTTTTGGTCTCCAGGGTCTATCTCTCCATTTGTCTAACGAAGCAAATTTGAACTAAGCACTAGAGAGGCTGTATCATGATTCTGTAAGTCTAAGTTGCCTGCCATATTAAGTAAAGTAGCCTAAGGGGGTTCTTTCTTCCATAGATAGTTACAGTTTTGCCCATTTTGTATTTAGTAAAACCGAGCACCTAAAGAGCACCTATTAAACCAGTTAATGGAATTCAAGCCAAAGTCAATCACACATGGGCTGAAAACTGCGGAGGCCTGTGAAGTGGCTTAGCATAACTTTCGGAATATTGGCCCCACTTTCACTGCGGAAAAATACATTCCAGATAAATGGAAGAGGTGGGCCAATTTAGTTCAAGTTCTTCGCACAAACATTTTAAGCTAGTGTTCTGTTTACCCATGAAATCCACTGTGTACCCCACTCCTCAAAGTGTCATGGCTTAGAAAGACTGAAGTACAGGACATTCTTTACATATCGTTTTAATAATCCCCCAGCCTGAAGGTAATCCATGTATATATTTTCTGGGCGACTACAAAAAAATACAACAAATACAACGAAGATCAGTAATTCTTAAAGGTACTATCTCAGTCACTATAAACCTTTTTCAAAGACAGAATTTTGGTATAAGTGGGTCTGAAAACTCCACGGCTGGTACAAAATGGATCCTGATTAAGGTTCATTTTACTGGATGGGGCACCTGGGTGGCTCAGTTGGTTAAGCATCTGACTTTGGTTCAGGTCATGATCTCACGGGCTCATGAGTTCGAGCCCCTCGTTGGGTGAGCTCAAGCCCCATTTCAGGTGAACCCTGTTTCTCTCTCCCTCTCTTTCTCTCTCTTTGTCCCTCCTGGGATTCTCTCTGCCCCTTTGTCACTTGCGCCCCCCACCTCTCTCTCTCCCAAGAAAAAAAAAGATTTATTTTACTGGATTTTCTTTCAAAGTCCGCGAGTGTAGAACAGTTGTTTAGGTATTGAGGGGCGGTCATGAGGCTATATTAATATACAACTATGCTACAATCCAAAAAACGGTCAATCTCTAAATACCTATCCATGTCTCCAGTTTTACCCTGTTTTAAACTATCTGTGGTCAGTTTGGCTTCCTCCTTCCAAAAAGAGATGCCACACTTTGAACTGAAAATATTTTCTGGTCATGATGAGGCTTAAACCTGCAATTTCTTTCTATATTCCCCTCTGCCTATTTCTCTCACACCTACTCATATCCTTCTGGTTGTAATTTCAGCAGCCCTACATTCCCAACATCAAACGGAGGTTAAGTACCATGTTATTTAAACAAGATGAGTGTATTTGATAATGACTGAGTAGAAAAAGTGGAGGAGGAATACAGCAGAGAAGAGCGGCAACTCCCAACGGGAGGACAGGAGGAGAAATGTCGCAGCAACGCCACATTCATCGGTCTCCTCAGTAAAAATACTGCTCTCATAACGTTATAATTCATCTCCCTAAATTTTTATGTTACCCACTTTGGAAAACAGCTCTGTCTAGTATATAATTTCACCCTTTTATTATGACATTGGAGAAAGTAGCCAAGACTGGTGAGGTTTAATTACGCCCATCGAGTTATTTTGGATGTTAGTTTCTACAAGTCATTCACCAATGGGCAGGTGGCAGAAGCATGTTATTCCAGAATGACCAGGCTGAGCTAGGGCTAGAGAAAAATGCTGACTCCCTTCTGTGATGTTTGTGGTGTTGGGAATACATATCTCGTGTGTTTGCTTCGGTGATCTCATTGTAGGATTTTAGAAGAACCGGCAGCTGATTTGTTTTCTGTTTCTTTGAATAATCTTAAAAGATGTGACTCAAGTGTTTTCATTTAGAGATAATAAAATGATGGACAATTGTCCTGAATTCACCGTTTGTTCTAGCTACTTTCCTCAAGGTACTATCCTGAACTTGATCTTGAAATGTTAATGCATTCTGATTGCATGACTTTGTCCGAATGTGGCAGATGAAGAATGGAATTTGCACTCCGTGAGAATCTGTACACTACAGTGTTCTTAGCTTTGGTAATGATATACCCCTGGACTGCGTGTGTGTTCAGAACAGACTACATGTGGACAGCTCTGGTCACTGGCGTAAACCTTTAATTACTGCTTAAATATAGACAAGTATTTTTTTTAAGGACACATTGTGGGTAAAGACTAAATCAAGCATATATATATATATATATATATACACTTGTGTGTATATATATATATATACACACACATATATATACACATATACATATATGTATATACATATACATATATATACATACATATACACACACACATATATATGTATATATATACACACACACATATATATACATACATATATATATATATATATGCTTGTACTTATTTATCTCCTGACAACAAAACACTGAAAAACTTACAGAAGTAAAAATGTTAGTATTCTTACGACAGTATTAAATCACAATGCATAACATTAAATAATTTGATTTAGTTAGGATATTTATAATATACTGAATAGGATGTGAAAGTTCTGAGATTTTGCCGTAATAACAAGTTAGCCCGCCAAGGACATGGATTCTAACCAAAAACAAGAGACTTCTGGGTCAGAGACTAAGCTATTATTATTCACAATAACAGCAGTAGCCAGAATGAGTATTTGCCCCAGTTTCTCAGGATCTGATTCCTACTAAGCTATACTGTGAAGGACAGGTGATGCCTGCACTTACAGTAGGTTATGTTACAGGAGAGGAACCCTGAGTTTAGGGAACAAGAGCTATTTGTAATGGGCAGTGAGAATGCCTAAACTTTGCCGTGGAGAGAGATAGCATCTTTATTTTATTGGACAATAAACAAATAGGCCTTAATTTCTTTGGAGGGAAACACCATATCTTCCAAGGCTTTTTGCTATACAAACATCCTTGAAAATATAGTCCGAAAACAGGCTGTCAGTGGCTCTCCTTCTAAGATGTGTCAAAACAGGGGTGAACCAAGGAGAAGTGTCTTCCAATGGATGCAGCATCCAGAAATGTAAATTTCTTTTTTTGTTTCTGTAATTAAACTGAACTTAGCTTTGGAATCTCCTTTTTTTTTTTTTTTTTTTTTTTAATGTGGAAAACTTCTTAAGATAAATTCGGTTACTTCTAGCTTAAGATATATTTCCATTTATAAATTTCAGTTCATTTGAGATTTTCATACTGCTTTTCTGCATGCCTCTCAGGAATAAAATCGTGGCCAACACGAAAAATTATACTGATACTGACCACATAATGTTCTAAGATGCCTGTAAGTTAAGTCATTTAATCCCATACGTACGCGATATTCACAGTCTCTAATTTACGTGTGCACATGAAAGCACAGGGAAGTCACGGTGTTCCAAATCACACAACTAGGAAGAGGCACAGCTGGTATTCCAGCCATGAGGTCTCCAGAGTAGATGCTCCTGACCTGTAGGAACCATATCACCTCCCTGCTTTTGAAGACCTCTGGGCAATCTGTGCCCCCGGAGACTTACACACCGTCTGCACCTCTCATCCAGGTTCAGTCCGGTTCCCTCTGGCTTCCGCTGTTGTATCTTGTCCTACAGCCTAGCCCCTGGCTTTGTCAGCTCAACTGCCCGTTCCTTGCGAGACTTTCTGTCAACTCCTACCTACTTCAGAACTTCTCTCCGGGAACTCAGAGCTCCCTGATGGTGTGGAGAGGTAGTTCTGTGAAATCTTCCTTGGATCCATGCCTCCAAAGTGCCCCTCCGTGATGGCTTTTCCACTACTCAGGGTTTCATGTCAAAACATGGTTTAGGGACACCTGGGGGGGCCCAGTTGGTTAAGTGTCCCACTTCGGCTCAGGTCATGGTCTCATGGTTTATGGGTTCGAGTCCCTCATTGGGCTCTGTGGCAACAGGGCAGAGCCTGCTTGGGGTTCTCTTTTTCTCCCTCTCTCTCTGCCCCTTCCCCATTCTTTCTTTCCCTCTCAAAATCAATAAATTAATCAATTAAAAAAAAAAACCCATGGTTTAAGTCAGTTCTACAACTTACTTGCTATATAACCTGCAGCATTTTGCTCTCTGCCTCTCGATGTCTACACCTCTGGAGAGATAATACTGTATTCCTCAGAGGGTTGACATACAGATGAAATATGTTAATTTATACTTGGCAGGTAAAAGTGCTCCATTAACTGTTTAGCATATTATTACCTTTGAGAGGAATGTCAGGAAAACAGTTAGGAGGAAGGAATTGACAGAAACGTAAAGCCAATAAAACAGGTTCCAAGTTAGATGTGGTTGAGGGTGATCTTGACAAGTTTAACTCTTCCGCCATATAGATGGAGGCTTTAAAGTTTGGTTTAGTTTAGTTACAGAGAAACAGAAGAACTTTTTCATTTCTGCACCCTGAGCCTTGTGAATCGTAATTGTGAAGTCTTTGGGGGGTATATATTATCATGCAAGCTAGAAAATGGTGTTTTTAGAAAATAACCTCTTCTTTTCCAGTATTCTTTCTAAGACTTTTTTTTTCAAAAAAAATTTTTTTATGTTTTATTTATTTTTGAGAGAGAAAGCTAGAGCAGGAGTGGGGGTGGGACAGAGAGAGAGGGGGACAGAAGATCTGAAGCAGGCTCTGTGCTGACAGCAGCAAGCCCGATGTGGGGCTCAAACTCACAAACTGCGAGATCATGACCTGAGCCGAAGTTAGACGCTCAACGAACTGAACCACCCAGGTGCCCCTAAAACATTTTTTTTTAAGGTTTATTTATTTTTGAGAGAGAGAGAGAGGGAGAAAGACAGAGTGTGAGCAGGGAAGGGGCAGAGAGAGAGAGGGAGACACAGAATCCGAAGCAGGCTCCAGGCTCTGAGCTGCCAGGGCAGAGGCCGGCGCGGGGCTCGAACTCACTAATTGCAAGATTATGTCCCGAGTCGAAGGTGGATGCTTAACCGACTGAGCTACCCAGGTGCCCCTCATCTTTTTTGGTATTCTGATACACACTTGGCGTTTATACAATCTTGTAAGGTTTTGTTCTGTTAAGGGAACAGGAACAGCAGTCTTCTCAGGCCCCTACCGATAGCTATATTTTTATCACATTTCCTAACGTTCCTCTTTACCATCTACTGAGTGAATTGATATTTAATTTCTGGTGGGAAAATGGTAGCTTTTTCATGGCATTATGCATGCCCTCTGTTGTGTGATTTATTTAAGGTTTTAATACTACGACCGAGTGTTTAAGGTTTTGTTTCTTTCTTTTTTTTTTTTTTTTAATTTTTTTTTTCAACGTTTATTTATTTTTGGGACAGAGAGAGACAGAGCATGAAGGGGGGAGGGGCAGAGAGAGAGGGAGACACAGAATCGGAAACAGGCTCCAGGCTCTGAGCCATCAGCCCAGAGCCCGACGCGGGGCTCGAACTCACGGACCGTGAGATCTTGACCTGGTTGAAGTCGGACGCTTAACCGACTGCGCCACCCAGGCGCCCCAAGGTTTTGTTTCTTGATATGAAAACCCAAACGTTTAGCTCTTAGAGAAATCTTCCCCCTCTCAATCACTTGACCCTTGCAATTGAACACCGGAGCATCTGAGACTTTCTCTACTATGTATTTATAAACTGTACCCAGCCAATGAATTCGCTTATTTTTTCTGAGGCATCTGTCCTCCATGTAAGGCAATCGGCTGTCACCCACGAATAGGCAGCATACTAATGGCAACGAGGATGGGAAAGAAAATTCCTAGATAGCGTCTCAAAACATGTCACCTAATATACATAAAATGTTCCAGATAGCTAAGAACTTAGGCATGTATTTTAGAAAACAGTAAGTGTTGGCGACTTGAACAGTGAAAATCAAAATCTTGATTCTTACATTCATTTGAGCTTGCTAAATTTAAGATACCTATGCCCATGGCTTCAATTTCTGTTTTCTTTTTCTCTGAAAGTAGGGCCAGAAATAGGTCAAGGTGAATGAGGCCAGGGCGGCACTTGCCTGCAAAACTTAGGAGGAACCCAAAAATTCAGTAATTAAAATAAGTCATATTTTAAGACAACTTAAAAAAAATCAAAATTAAGGCAAAAAAAATCCATGATGAACAAAATATCAAAAGTTTAAATAAAAACACCGCGAGTATTGTCAGCTTTCTTCAACCTCTTTGTCCTATGAAATTAAGCAATTAAAGAATGTTTTCTTATGAGCTTTTCTACCTTCTTATTATTACATAACAAATACAACTTTTCTCCTCCTTTCTCCTTTCTCCCTCATCATGGAACATGTGGCCTGCCCTTGAAAAATGAGTGAAATCTTCACGGCTTTCTTACCACGCTGGCAAAAACACAACAAAACAAACAAAACTATTTTTTTTTTTAAATTTTTTTTTTCAACGTTTATATATTTTTGGGACAGAGAGAGACAGAGCATGAACGGGGGAGGGGCAGAGAGAGAGGGAGACACAGAATCAGAAACAGGCTCCAGGCTCTGAGCCATCAGCCCAGAGCCCGACGCGGGGCTCGAACTCACGGACCGAGAGATCGTGACCTGGCTGAAGTCGGACGCTTAACCGACTGCGCCACCCAGGCGCCCCCAAACAAAACTATTAATAGCATTTTAATACTGGGAGCCAGTGAGGCAGATCATATACTGGAGACAATCACGTGGACATTACATTAGTTCTTCGAAACTGAAACCAGCCTCAGAGTGTGCCGGAAAGGTGGTTGAAAATTTGAAAATGGTTCATCATTTCTTTTCTTTTCTTTAAAAAAATTTTTTTTTAAGTTTATTTATTTTTCAGAGAAAGCGAGACAGAGGGCTAGCAGGGGAGGGGCAGAGAGAGAGGGAGACACAGAATCTGAAACAGGCTCCAGGCTCTGAGCGGTCAGCACAGAGCCGGACGTGGGGCTTGAACCCAGAACCAGTGAGATCGTGAACTGAGCCGAAGTCAGAGGCTTAACCGACTGAGCCACCCAGGTGCCCCCATCATTTCTTTTCTAAGCTGGAACCATCTAAGTATTGAAGAAGATGTTTGGGGTTGGGCCAGAGTAGACCGATGAGGCCCGAAACACTGACACCAGAAAAAAGACAAGCTGGGCATAATCAATAGGAAATGACCCATGACTCTGACCCCAAGGGCCAAGCCTGAGGGCTTCTGGAGGTGGGTGGAGTGAGGGGTGCAGCAAGAGAACATCTCAAGGGACAGCCAGTTCCCGATATGACTCTATTAATCTGAAGGGTCTCAGGTACCCAGTCTGACAGACAGCTGGGTGGAGGGAGGCTCCTCCCACCTCCCAGTTGTCATAACTGTGTCATAACCTTTTTATTCCAACATCATCACGGGCTGCTTTTAAGCACATTTTGATAGATGGCATTTTCCGCAGCGTTAGTAGTGGGAGGAGGGGTAGGGGGAGAATCTATTTGCTGCACAGACAGTTTCTGTGATTTTAACAAGACTTCCCCACCCCCTTCAAGCCCAGCCCTGTAGACAGAACACATACTCGCTTGTTACCACTCGCCTTGTGGCCTCTGGGATTCCTTTCTCTTTAGCTGTGTTTCTCAACCCTTTGCAGCTCTCCAAGGCAGAAGTAGCAAAAGCAGCAGGAAAATGGCAAAGGAATACAAGCTTGTGCTGTTTCTGGAACACAGTGAGCTTGTGTCCACACTCTGGAGGTAGAAATTCTGCCTTAAGAAAAATATTCCACTACAGGGCTCTTTGTCTGCTTTCCAAAGCACACAAAAATGGATTAACTCGAAATGTAGGCACCCAAATGCCTGACACGGAGATGACCCTGATGAAAACGACTATGCACAGAGTGAGAATATAGACGGGTCCTCAGGATTTGAAGAACAGTGACTCTGCACCCCCTCCCCCCCCCCCCAGAGCATACATAACTCACAGTGGTGTTCTGGAGGGTTATGCTAGAAACACATGCCCTTCTTAGAGGGGTAGCTCCGCCCCTTTTCTCCCAGTCATCAATGTGTTTCTGAGATCAAGTAACAGACCAAGCTTTCAAAGAGTGTATACTTGCTTTGGTCAAAATTTGTTAAAAAGTAAACCGAGCGCAAAGGTCAGTGTTTTTACCATTTGCAGAGACAAGTTTATTTTGGGGCACACCGCTTCTAAATTTTTTTTTTAATGCTTATTTATTTTTGAGAGAGACACAGAGGATGAGTGGGGGAAGGGCAGAGACGAGGGAGACAGAGATTCCAAAGCAGGATCCAGGCTCTGAGCAGTCTCGAGACGGAGCAGAGCCCGTCTCGTGGCTCGAACTCGCAAACTGTGAGGTCATGACCCGGGCAGAAGTCGGAAGCCCAACCCACTGAGTCACCCGGGCATCCCTCAGGCACACCAATTCTAATCAACGCGCTGCAGCATGGTAAGAGACCTTGTCTTGGAAACCCCATCCAGTATCTTCCCATCTAATATATGCATTCACAAACCCATGCAATAACATGGCACGTTTTGTCCATACTTTGGTGCCATTTGAGAGGGAGTTGGGAAGCAAGATATAGGAAATTTTTGGAAACACATTTTCATCCTTTCTATAAGGCCTTGCAGAAACAGAAATATCTGCCTAATGAAGAAGAAGTGGGGGGCGGGGAGGGTTTGTTTTCCTCCAGGTGCTGCGAATGCATGAGGCTTTTTATGGGACTACTTGGAACACTCTTAGCTGACAGATGGAGCCAAGTGAGTTTTATTCTAGGTACGAGAGGATTTTCCCTTTCGAAGACGCACAGCACAAAGAGCAGTTGCAAACTCGCCCAACGAAAATCCACAGGACCCTTTGCAAATGTATTACAAAGGAGTTCCCAGAAAATTACAGGAAATTCACGGAGCATGACTAGCCCACTCATGTGACCTAGTATGATGCTTGCTAGAGCAATAGGGTGAAAAGGAAATTGTTTCCTTTCCTATATTTTAAGAACGTTCCCTTTTGGCAGGACATAATCTCTTAAAAATGATCTTGCTTTCAGAGAGCTACAAATATATCATTTAGGGCTTTTTGTATGAACGTGGGGCTGATAAATTTAGATACCAGGGATGGATTGCAGGTTTTTCATTACCATAAATCCCATGTCACATCAGCAGCATGATGGAAGCATTTTGATAGATAACATAAACTCATTAATCACCACTCTCTTAAACTAAGCACCACGGAAAGAATTTAAAATGTTCCACATTCCAACATTTGTGAATGCCTCCCCTTTTAAAACTGCCATCCTTTATTAGTTCATGCTGTTTAAGATAGCTTGAGTTAACTCCATGAAAAGAGACTGTGTATCAAGGGAAGAAAGAACTGGGAAGGGGGAGGGGGGAGGAAAAGGAGGCAAGAAGATTAAATTCCACCTTAAATCCAAACACGGGCTAGATTGCATGCTAGCATTAACGTCTTCGTCCTCTTCCCAGAGAATGTTGGCAGACTTCCAATTTATTAAAACAACAATCCAATGCTGATCTTCTCTCTGTATACACAATTCAAGGATGGATCATTTACTCAAACAGAGTTGTTCACTGAGGTATAAAAGCAAAAATGCGTTTTAGGAGAGGTTGTTTATGGCTATTGCGTCAAGCACTATACTGCCGTGCTTCGTACAAGTAAACCTGATCATTATTAAGTGAAAAGAGAAAGCCGCATTGTCATTCTAAAAGGAGTAAGCGCAAGTTATGTCCAGGCATTTAATGATACAGCTTAAGCTTGTGAAACTGTGCTAAAGAGAGGTGTGTGTTCCTCTGAAAAAAATATTTTCACCTGCCAAACAGATGCATTCTGGGATGAGTATTCTCTTACAAAATGTCCACCGCGCCCCGTCCCCCCACACCCCCCATTCCTGACACAATGCATCACAGGCTTTATTTCCCTGATGGGTTTTCCTACTGCACTTAACACTTAGAGAGTATCTGTGAACATTTAACCCTTTGGGCATGTATTTCACGATTCAAATGAAGTTTACCTGTTCACACATTCGTTGCCAATATATGGGTGTTTATAAAAGAAGAGTAAAGCAAACGCAGACTCGATCTTAGCAGAAGAATACGGTCGTGTTTCTTTTGTCACATAAAATTATGTAATTCAACCAGCTCTTTTCAGGATCACAAGTTCTGCTGGGTACCCAAGGGCCGGGACAAATGTCAGACAAACGGACTTCACACTGGAAGACCCGTCTCAAGCAGCAGACCTGGTCTCAGGGAAAGCAGCCTGTTAAGTGGGCTTTGTTTCCAGGTAGCATTTTGTAAATTTAAACAGTTGATAATGAGTGATACTGAGTGGTGACTGACTGAATGGCCGTTGAACTTTGAAGATATGATTCAGCACACCCTGGGAGAACAGAGCACAATAACATTAAACACCAGATGGTATTTCAAAGCCTATCAGATACGCAGATTCCTTTTTCTTCTCAACAAAAGATTGGCAAGGCCTCCTGTCTAAAAAAATAGTAATTAAAAAAAAAAAGGAAAAAAGAAAAAAAAATGAGAGAAGAAAAAGAAAAAGCCCATTAAGATAAATGGGATGATTTGGTTTTGTCTGGCCTGACTATTATAGGAAAGCCATCTGAATGGGTCATATTACAAACCAGACTCCAGATCAAAGGCAAGCTACTGCCGCGGTGGGTCAAACTGATCTGAACTGTGTCAACCAGATCAGCATGAAACCCTAAACTATGGCCAAGAAAACACGTCTTTCTCAAACAGAGACTGGACCACACCAATTAACCAAAGCATTTGCCTCTTTGCCTCAGTGGAAACCTGAGAGGGTTTCACTGGTCAGGCCACGGTGTGGACACACATGAGAGACTGGGATTCCCGTAACATCGCTTAGATTGTTGGGTTCACGAGTAAAATCATCGAACAGTCCAGCAAAGAAGTCACTCAAGAGCCGCTGCTCCATTCGTAGTAGCATGTGATGTGGGTTAGAGAAGACTGAATTCACTCCAAGAAAATGACAGCTTGCGTGACTGAGTGTGCAGACGATGGTGTGGAAGGAAAGTGTGATGTTTGGTTTTAGGCGTCAACTTGGCTGGGCCACGGGGGCCAGAGGTTTGGTCAAATGTTATTCTGGATCTTTCTTTGAAGGCGATTTTTTGATGAGATTAAAATTTAAATCCATGAACGGTGAGCAAAGCAGAAAATCCTCATCCAATGTGTGGAAGGGCTTAATAGAACACAGACTGACCTCTTTGAGGAAGAAGACATTTCTGCCAGCAGATGTGCTTTGGACAGAACTGTAACTCTTTCACACGTCCCCAGCCTACTGATCAACCCCATCAGATTTTTTTTTGGACTTGCCAAGGCCTCCACAATTGCGTGAGCCCAATTCCTTAAAGTAAATCTCTCTCTCTCTCTATATATAAAGAATACATCCCATTATTCTGTTTCTGTGGAAAGCCTTGAGTAATATGGAGAGGTACAAAAATAATGAAACCTCCCAACACCTTTGCGTTTGAAAAATGAATTAGCTGGACTCAGTGATCTCAAAGATCTGCTCCAGGGCTAAGATTCTGGGCAAAGCTGATTGATTAGGGTAGTAAAATGTAGAGGTTAGGGCTCTGGCTCTGGAAAGAGACAGATCTAGTTTGGAATTTTGGCTCAGTCACTGACTAGCTATGTCATTTTACCCAAGTTCCTTAGGATTCTCAGGCCTCAGTTGTGGGTTGTTTTTTTTTTTTTTTTCTTTTTTCCTTTTTTTCCCCAAGCCTCAGTTTTCTTAGTTGCAACATGGAACAGTAATATATACCTCTGTACAGGTTAAAAAAAAAGGTGGACAAAAAATGAACAAAGATTTAAGGAATTACAAAAAAGGAACAGAGAGGTATAAACCACAAATGACACCTCGAAATTTCTTTGTGAGATCAGGAGATTTGGTTATAAATCTCAGGTCATTCAAACACAGCAGAGATTGTCTTAAACTTACGGGCGCCTGGAAGATACAAAATCTTCTCAGAGCAATGACTCCACTGGGTGTCTCACCACATCCTCCCACCACCAGTGATTGGGGCTATTGTGGGAAACTTCATGAAAAAGCCATGGGCTTCTCAGAGAAGCTGGGCTCAGCATGGAAGAAGGTGGGGAAAGCCAGACAAGGTGGGTGGCTTAGGGACACAGATCAAAGAAGCATTCTGAGAAAACTGGCCTGCTCACAATGGAGTTCTTTTGTCCTCAAGAACTCTTCACTGATGTTCCATATCACTTATCTGGGTTAACAAATCTCGTATTTCTGTAATGAAGAGACCTCTTTGAAGATGAAGGGACTCTTTGGAATCTGCTTTTGTGAGGGCATTGAGGAGTTGACTATTTTGACTGGGAGATGCACTATCTTCAGAGGATAGAGTCCTTTGAAGGAGTGGAGGGTTGGTTTGGGTGGATGAAGGGAAAGAGGTACTTAACACAGCTCCCGGATATGATAGGCATGTTGGCAGGAAGAGAAGACCTTAGGTGGTAGGAAAGGCTTATAGCAAGAACATGGGGAATGCCAATGCCTCACTCTATTTCAAACTTCTGCCCCAGGACTGGTCTGTGCTCTCTTCTCCCTCCTAGCTGTACATAGGCCCTGGGGCCAGGGTCCAATGGAGGTGATTCCTACATTTCACACCCAACATGATGGATATAAGAAACAGAAAACAAATAGCAAGTGTTGGTGGGGATGTGGGAAAATTAGAAGCCTTGCACATGGCCGATGGGAATGTAACATGAAGCTGTGCTGTGGAAAACAGTCTGGAGTTTCCTTAAAATGGTAAGTGTAGAATTGCCATATGAGCTAGCAATTCTACCTCTAAGTATATACCCCCCAAAGAATCAAAAGCAGGTACTCAACACATACCTGCACCACATGTCTATAGCAGCACTATTCACAACAGCCAGAATGTGGAAACATCCCAAACATCCATTAATGTATAAATGGACAACTGTGGTATGTCCATTCAGTGGAGCATTATTCAGCTATAAAAAGGAGTGATACGATGTATATGAATCTTGAAAACCTGTCACTAAGTGAAAGGAGCCAGACATAAAAGGCCTCATCTTATATGGTTTCATTTCTCAGAAATATCCAGAAGAGGTAAACCCATAGAGACAGAATGCAGAATATTGGCTACCAGGGATGAGGAAGAGGAAGGGATAGGGGAATAGCTGCGTCATGGGCATGCAATTTTCTTTTTAAGGTGATGAGAATGTTTTGGTACCAGATAGAGGCGGTTACACAGCGCTGATGAGGTACCAAACGCCCCTGGAAGATTGATGTTATGTTATATAAATTTCACCTCCATTAAAAAAGAAACAAACAAAAAACTAACATCTGTGGAATGTCCTAGTGATAGCAGAAACAGAATCTGGAGAAACAGTGACTCACTCAGGTTTCCAGACAGACGACCATGGATACAAGTAGCCATAACAAATCTGATGAATTCGCCGCCCAAGTGAGCAAAAGAAGGAGTGCCAGCCACTATGCTGCCAGAAACCCCGTGTCCACACGTTTCTGGGTAGACATCCCTAAATATCATCGCAGGGCAAAGCAGCTTTGAAATCTGAAACCACTACCCAACAATCAACGTGGTATGTCTTTCCCTAGGCACAGTTTTTCACATAAAGACCGGAACAGCTCTCTTTGCTGGACCACTCCCTTCCTTCACTGACACTCTCTCGTCCCCAAACTACTTAATTAGGTTACATTAGGGACCTGTTTAGGATGCCAGAGACGCCCACCGTCAAGTCCGATTTTAGCGGGGGCTGCAGGCATTGAAGGGTTTCTGTGGGAGCCAGTGGCCTAGTTTGAGGTAAATAATAAGCTCTTTACTTAACGCCCTATCTCTCTTTTCAGCTGGAAACAGTCTGCATCCCTTTCTGTTCCCAAGGTTGGGCCGAGGGAAATGCTACGTTCAGAAAAGATGAGCGTGTCAAAACCCCCGGTGATTTCTAACGCTTGTGGAACACATTGCATAGGAGCAATTTGGATGACAAAGAGAGCACCCTTCAGTCCAGATTTACACTGTGTTCCTATTCACCGACACATCAGCAAACATTATAAATGCCTTGCCTGGGTAATGAATGGCTTCTGAGCGAGTTCCTGGGCTGGCAGCGGGTTTGAAATTCTATAGAGTCAGGCAAGGGGGAAGGTGACTAGGATAGAATTACGGGAAAGGATTAATGAGGGGGTGCTGGCTGAACATACTGCTCTACTGTTCTCTCCGTCGCTAGACTGAGGACTCACTGATTTTTGCCTCTAGGACTGTACTTTTAGAACTTAGAACAAGCCTCTTTAAACAAATCTGCATCAGGCAATGTGTCAACACTCCATTGGTTTCAATAGAATTAGTTTTCTAAATGCTCTTTTCTGAAGCAATTTTTGTACTTGAAAATGCATTACAAGGAACATTTACTATAACTACAGTACAGCGGTATAGAATATGACAAGGAGGGTTTTAATCAGTGCAAGCTACAACACCGACCACGTTCATGCTGATCCTCCCCCTTCCCCTCAGCGTCAGTGTTAATCAACCCAGGAACCTGAGGTTATTTTCACTGGTATTTGCTGTAAATAATAGCCAGGACCTTAATTGTATTTGCCCAGAATGAACAAGGCTAACAGCCTTCCAAAGACACCTCGGCAGGTTGTGATTTAATAGCCTTACGTAACTCAGGCCCTTACGCACCCCAAGCCAAATAAACCATAAGGTCGTTCTGCTAGCTGAGAGATAACATGCCAGAGCCTGAACAAAGTAGGGGAAACCACACGTCAGCACTCTGTCAGACCTGCCCCGGTCAAACTCAGAACACAGCTAAGAGCGGCCAAGACTTAGCCAAAAATTCAACATCCCCAATTCCTACACGTTCCGCAGGACACGCTCTCTTGGTAAGACGTCTGTAAATACGAGCGCATGAGGGCCTGCAAGATGGCCAAATAGCTCCTTTATACATCCTTCTCATCATCTCATCCTAACTGTGTGGTTTGCTTGCTTTTTTTTGTTCTTTTTTTAATTCTCTAAAAGGGAAATAGAGGAAGACTAGGGGCTTTCAAGTGCTCTAATAGTAAGAGATAGTGGATTCTATTATGAGAACCCATTTAACCTCGTTCTACTTCAATTTCACCTCTTTCTAAATGTGGCTGGCATAGAGATAAAAGGGCAGTGGCCGCTGTGTCTCTGATGCATCACAGTTCACAAAGACAGAGATGTGGTGGCAGACAAATCCTACCAGACAAATGACTGTGTGTTAGGTGTCCCAAATATGTTCTTTTGGCCTTGCTGGGAACCAGAAGGAGAGAAAAATGGCTTCTCTCCTCCTTGTTCCCCCTGGGATGTCTCATCGAGTTATCTTCAAGAGATGCCGAGGACGTAACCAAAAGGGTAGTTTCGGGTCATAACGGCCCGCGGCAGGTTCCTCGTCTTTCCATTCTGCCGATTGTGGACACTTAGACGAAGTACTTAAACCTACCAAGCCTCGGTTTTGTCATCTGTACCACTGGCACAGGACCTAATTCCAGTTGCCGTGAAGATTACAGATAATGATGCCACAATAGTAGATGCTCAACAAACGGTAGCGGACGGTACGGTTCTTGTGAAGAGTTCAACTGGGAACAATACCAGGCAGGCAACATTCAGTAAGGACCAATTAGTGGCTGGGTACCGTGCAAAGCCTGAGATTTAGTTCCTTAGAGGATCTCACCGCTGTTAGGTAAGCAGGCGAGTATGTATGTGATTCCTATCAAAAGTGGTGAGTACCATCATCAAGATAGATACCGCATCCTGGTGGAGCAGGTGCATATGGCCGTGTTCTATATGAGACTCCTGTAGTAGAAAACAGTTTTCAACTCGAAGCAGGTAAACATGCGGAGCTCCTTCAAATCGATAGTCTTACAAAGGACCGGTCCCCACAAATTAGGGTGTAGCTAACACACAGAGAATTGAATGAATGGATCTTTTTGCCTCCGTTTCATTCATTTCTTTTAAATCAAGATTTTATTGTTTCAGAGCAGCATGAGGTTCACAGAAAAATGGAGGGGAAAGTATAGGTATTTCCCATGTCCTGCCTGCCCCTGACCTGCTTAGCCTCCTCCATTATCAGCATCCACTCTCAGAGGGATACAC
This sequence comes from Puma concolor, assembly GCF_028749965.1. Taxonomy (NCBI): domain Eukaryota; kingdom Metazoa; phylum Chordata; class Mammalia; order Carnivora; family Felidae; genus Puma; species Puma concolor. Next base: position 137,915,000 of record NC_141667.1, on the reverse strand, counting down.
TTGTTACAAATGGTGAACCTATACAGACACACCATAATCACCCACAGATCACAGCTTACCTTACAGTTCAGTATTCTCACATACGGAGCGAAAAGTTACGTTAAAAAAGAATCCCATGACTTTGACTTGTATTTAGCGTATAGTCACACGCATGGCTCTTTTCTACGACTTAATGTGGCAGAAAGTATAGTTTTGTTTGTTTTTTACTCATCTGAAAATTGAGTTGATTCTAAGAAAGCAAAGAGGCTAGGTGCTATGATTCAATAGAAGCTTGAGAAAGAGAGGACAGAAGATCCTCATAAAAGTACATGTGGTCATCAAAACATGCACTCCCACTCTTTTCTACAAAAATCGTACTTGACTTGATATCCCCAAGAGGGCCCGGGATGGCCAGCTGTTTTGTGATTCTGTTTACCACCTTAAGGACTTTTGATCACGACATACCCTTTACAATTCTTAAAATACTTGCTTCAATTGGACCACAGTCATCTGGGTAGATGATTAGAAGCCAAAAATGTAAAGTTTAATTATCTAGTTTGATATTTTGGGGGCCTTTGCTCTATAGTCTCTTTCTCATTGAGATTTTTCTTGATTCCTCTATTAAAAATTTCAAACCCATTCAATATAGTACTGGAAGTCCTTGCCATAAGAATCAGACAAGAAAAAGTAATAAAAAGCATCTAAATTGGTAAGGAAGAAGTAAAGCTTTGACTATTTGTAGATGACATGATACATATATAAAACCCTAAAGACTACCAAAAAACTACCAAAATTAATAAATTAATTCAATAAGGTCACAGAATAAAAACTCAATATACAGAAATGTGTTGCATTTCTATACATTAATAATGAAGTAGCAGAAAGAGAAATTAAGAAAACAATTCCATTAACAATTGTACCAAAAATAACAAAATGCCTATAAATAAACTTAAGCAAGGAGGCGAAAGACCTGTACTCTAAAAACTATAAAATATTAATGAAAGAAATTGAAGATGACACAAAGATATTTGTTTGGAAAGATATTCCACGCTCATGAACTGGGAGAACAAATATTGTTAACATGTCTATACAACCCAAAGCAATCTATAGATTTAAGACAATCCCTATCACAATAGCAACAGCATTTTTCACTGAACTAGAAAAAAAATCCTAAAATTTATATAGAATCACAAAAGACTCAAAGAGCCAAGCAATCTTGAAAAAGAAGAACAAAACCGGGAGTATCACAATGCTCAATGTCAAGATATACCACAAAGCTGTAGTAATCAAAAAAGTATAATACTGGCACAAAAATAGACACATAGAATAGAAAGCCTAGAGATAAACCCACAATAGTATGGTCAACTAATCTGTGACAAGGGAGGCAAGAATATGCAATGGAAGAAGACAGTCTCTTCAACAAATGGCGGTGGGAAAACTGGTAAGCAACGTGCAAAAGAATCAAACTGGACAACTTTCTTATACCAAACACAAAATAAACTCAAAATGGATTAAAGACCTAAATGTGAGATCTGAAACTATGTAAATCCTAGAAGAGAGCACAGGCAGTAATTTATCTGACATTGGCCATAGCAACATTTTTCTATATATGTCTCCTGAGGCAAGGGAGACAAATGGAAAAATAAACTATGGGGACTATATCAAAATAAAAAGCTTCTGCACAGCAAAAGAAACAATCAACAAAACTAAATGACAACCTATTGCATGGGAGAAGATATTTGCGAATGATAGATCTGATAAGGGGTTAGTATCCAACATATATAAAGAACTTCTACAACCCAACATTAAAAAAAAGTAATCCAATTAAAAATGGTCAACAGACATGAATAGGCATCTCAAAGAAGACACAGATGGCCAAGAGATGCATGGAAAGATGCTCAACATCACTCATCAAGGACATGCAAATGAAAATGACAATGAGATATCAACTCACACCTGTCAGAATGATTAAAATCAAAAACTCAAGAAACAACAAGAGTTGGTGAGGATGTGGAGAAAAAGGGACCCTCATGTGCTGTTGGTAGGAATGTAAACTGGTACAGCCACTGTAGCAAACAGTATGGAGTCTCCTTAAAAATTAAAAACAGAATTACTGTATGGTCAAGTAATTCTACTACTGGGTACTTACCCAAAAAATACAACTACAATGCTAACTTGAAGGGATACACACATTCCCATGCTTGTTGCAGCATTATTTATAATACTCATCTTATGGAGGCAGCCTGTGTCCATTGATGGATGAATAGGTAAAGAATAGGTGGTAAACACACACACACACACACACACACACACACACACACACACACACACAATGGAATATTACTCAGCCATAAAATTAAATCTTGCCATTTGCAACGTAGATGGATCTAGAGGATATAATGCTAAGTGAAATAAGTCAGAGAAAGAAAAATGCCATGAGTTCACTCCTATGTGGAATTTCAGAAAAAAAATGAATAAACAAAGAAAACAGAGACAAATAAAAAAATAGAGTTTTATTTTATTTATTTTTTTAAGTGGACTTTTAACTATAGAGAAGAAACTGATGGTTACCAGAGGGAAGGTTGTGGGGGGATGGGCGAAATGAATGAAGGGGGTTAAGAATATATTCATGTGATTAGCATTTAGTAATGCGTAGAATTGCTGGATTACTATATTGTATACCTGAAACTAATATAAAACTATATGTTAATTATACTGGAATTTAAAAAAAATTGCAAACCCCATTTCCTCTCTCTTCCCTGCTTACCTTTTCACCATAATACTACCTATTTACTTATTTTACATATTCTTTGTTTCTCCTGCTAGATTGCACGCCCCATGAGGGTAGGCATTTTGCCTTTTTTTTCCCCCTGGAAATCTCTGGTTTCCAGAACAGAAACATTTGGGCACATGGAGCATTTGGGTGTTAAGGTCTGTTGAATGGTTGATAAATTACAGATTTATGTTTGAGTTATAAAAAGCAAAGCTTAGAGAATGATCCTGAATGAGAGGGTTGGAACAAGGGGATTGCAACTGCTCTGCATATCTAAGTAACAGGGAAGTTCCTCTGGAGAGAAAGAGAACAGGGAGAAAACTACATTCAGATAAGAGAAGATTGGGAAAAAGAGTCCCTTGGGGGTATTTTCAGCCTTTAGTCTTTTGTTCACCGATGGAAACCTAGGATGTGCCTACACATAGTGTTCCTGTTCTCAGCATGTGACCCACCACACGATCTCTGTCCCATCTTACTGGACTTGAGAAAGGTACCTGACTTGACGGACCAAGACAGAGATTTCCTGGCATAGACGATGGTCAGTGAATGCTGATGTCTGATTTTCTTTCCTTTTTTTTTTACTACAAATTTTTTTTTAAACGTTTACTCATTTTTGAGAGAGAGAGAGAGAGTGTGTGTGAGACAGACAGACAGAGTGCAAGTGGGGGGAGGGGCCGAGAGCTAGGGAGACACAGAATCCGAGGCAGGCTCCAGGCTCTGAGCTGTCAGCACAGAGCCCAATACGGGGCTTGAACTCACGAACTGTAAGATCATGACCTGAGCTGAAGTCGGACGCTTAAAAGACTGAGCCATCTGGGTGACCCACTGGTTGCTGATTTTCAGTTTGAAATTGTACCTTGTACTGTGAAGTAATGAGCTTGTCAATTTCACATCGCACTACATAGTGGGACACACAATAGCAAATTCAAGCTGAGAACATTACAAATGATTTATTTACAAATTATAAAAGACAGAGTTGAGGGAAGAGCAAAATTAAGGGAGAAAGAAAACATGAAAGAAGAGGTGAGACCTTGAAACTAAACTTAGGTTCCATATTCGAGTATTAGAGAATATGGAAAAAAGGCCAAGAGAAAATTACAAAAAACAATGGAAGAAAATTTATTATTGTACCAAAAAGACGAGACTCTTCATTTGAAATGGATTCAAGTGTGGCCATATGATCTAGACACTGGGTCATGGAATTTTGGTAAACCAACCTAGTGGCAAGACTCTAAAAGTTTAAAGAAGAAAAAAGTCCTGTGAAGTTTGAAAAGAAAAGAGGGGGAAAAACCCTAAGTAATAGGAAGGCATTAAATAAAAAAAAAAAATAGTGGAATTAGCCTACGCATACAAGGGAAAGAAATGCCAGAATGTTAGCTGGGGAGCATGGAAAACAGTGAGTCCTAACTAGTACAAGGTGGACTCCAAGACTGACACCAGGAAGAATGAAGTGGATTCACTCAATTGCTGCAAAAAGCTAGAAAGTCTTACTGAAAATAATGAGGAAGGAGTATGACAATACCGATGGAGGGAAAACGTTGTCAAGGAAAGATGTGGTCAAATGTGATGCAAACTGAGAAACGGCATGCTTTTGAGATACTGATGGAATCTAAAAAAAAAGGATCCGTTTGACCTCATCGCAGAAGCATGTTCCTTCAGACCCTCTACAATTCATCACACTGGATCAGTAGAAGCGGAAACAGAATCTTACCATACAACAGGGCTTTTCTGGAGAAAAATATGTTTTCATTGTCATATACTAACCATATTTTCAAACATCAATATCAACCTATTAACAGAGCATGGAGGAACTGCTTGCAATGTGGAACAGAGCCTAAACGTCATCAGGTATTATGACCTTAAAGCAATGGTATAGCTGACAAAAGACAGTGGATGGGTCTACAAGGGAGGCACGGAGAGTTACAGAACCTGCACTTATATGCTGAGATTAAGAGGTGCCCTTGCAGTTTGATGGGAAGGGATACAGAGTTTTAGGCGTATCATTTATATTCTCAGCTATAATGGATAGAATCCCCTCACCTACCACAGGACACAATGACCAAAAGTTGGGGAAAAGAGGAGGAGGGGATTGCAGATAGGGGATGTGAAAGTGAGCTAATTGTCATCTGTCATGGTAGAACATTCAAAGAAAATGTTCAGGGGCGCCTGGGTGGCGCAGTCGGTTGAGCGTCCGACTTCAGCCAGGTCACGATCTCGCGGTCCGTGAGTTCGAGCCCCGCGTCGGGCTCTGGGCTGATGGCTCAGAGCCTGGAGCCTGTTTCCGATTCTGTGTCTCCCTCTCTCTCTGCCCCTCCCCCGTTCATGCTCTGTCTCTCTCTGTCCCAAAAATAAATAAACGTTGAAAAAAAAAAAAAAAAAAAGAAAATGTTCAAAATTCACAAAGTAGGAAATGGAATGGTATTTATTACTTATGGCTGCATAAACATTTCCCCCGTAACTCAGACGTTTAAAACTATAAACACTGATTACCTCTGCGCACCCTGAATTTGAGCAGGCTGGCTGGGGAGTCCTGGTCAGTTTCTCCTGAAGTTGCCATCATTCTAAGGCTTGAGTGGGGCTAAAATTCACTCTCAAGATGGCAGGAGGCCTCCCTTCTCTTCACCAGGCTACTATAGTGTCCTCATGATAGAGAAGCTGCTTCCTCCGAGTGATCCAAGAAACCAATAAAAGTTGACCCCTGAACAATATGGGTTTGAACTCTGTGGGTCAACTTATACCCGGATTTGTTTATTTTACTGTTTATTTATTTTTGAGAGAGAGAGAGAGCACAAGGCAGGGAGGGGCAGAGAGAGAGGGGGGGGACACAGATTCCGAAGTAGGCTCCAGGCTCTGAGCTGTCAGCACAGAGCCCGATGCAGGGCTCAAACCACCTATGGACCGTTAGATCATGACCTGAGCCAAAGTCAGACACTCAACCAACTGAGCCACCCAGGCTCCGTTGCAGATTTTTAAAATTTTGATAAATACAGTACAGTACTGTAAATGTATTTTCTCTTCCTTATGATTTCCCTAATAGCCTTTTCTTTTCCCTAGAATACATGTAACATACCGAATATAAGGTAATCAACTATTTACGTAATTGGGAAGATTTCTGGTCAACAGCAGGCTATTAGCAGTAAGTTTTGGAGGAGTCAAAAATTATATGTGGGTTTTCTTCTATGCAGGAAGCCTCTAATCTCCACCGTTGTTCAAGGGTCAGCCGTATTACCTAGCCCCAGAAATCACATGTTGCCACTTTTGCAATATCCTATTAGTCACATAGCTTATTCTTTCTAGAAGTGGACCTCACAAGAGCATGAATGTCAGCAAGTGAGGATCATTGGCGGCCATCTTGGGAGCTGGCTACCACAAGAGGTATGAGCCTATTATTTAGAGATGTGGAGTAAATATCAAAAGCACAAAACAGAGATATGGTTAAGTTTTTGGGGTACTATTTGATTTCTTTCTATACGTACATATCAGCTTGATTAAAAATAGTTCTAGGAATTTTTGAAAATGTAGAAAAATATGAAGCAATAAATATTACCAATAATAGTTTTCTACAGACACTGCTCACATTTTGCTTTTCAGTCACTGTTTTCTTTTTTTTTAAATTTTTTTTATGTTTTTATTTATTTTTGAAGGAGAGAGAGAGACAGCATGAGTGGGGGAGGAACAGAGAGAGAGGGAGACACAGAATTCGAGGCAGGCTCCAGGCTCTAAGCTGTCAGCACAGAGCCCGATGCGGGGCTCAAACTCATGAACCGTGAGATCATGACCTAAGCTGAAGTCGGACGCTTAACTGACTGAGCCACCCAGGCGCCCCATGTTTTCATATCAAAGCATATATATGTATAATAAGCATAAGTAAAATAATAAATTTCATTCTCTAAAGATGATTTGAAAACTATTGCTCTTATATGAAGTACAATAATTATATATATTCATTTTGAAATGTTTAGAAAATCATCCACAGAGCCATCATTCATCTAGAACTGCTAACTTTCGAGAGAGTATCTTAGACTCCTTCTCGCTCTCTCAGTCCAGATATATATCTTGTGTAAAGTGGGAGCATTCTGGAAAACCTGACTGTAATGGCTATATTTTATTCCATTAGAAAGGTCTATCATAATTTATCCTCCTGTTATGGGACATTAACTGCTTCCAATTGTTATTATAAGAAGTATTATATTATTATATAGCAGTCATCGTGTACATCTCTTATTTCTATTGGGTAAATTCTTTTTTTTATTTAAAAAAATAAAAAAAAATTTAATGTTTTTTTTAATTTTTAAGAGACAGGGAGAGATAGAGCATGAGCTGAAGAGGGGCAGAGAGAGAAGGAGACACAGAATCTGAAGCAGGTTCCAGGCTCTGAGCTGTCAGCATGGATCCCGACATGGGGCTCCAATCCATGAACCATGAAATGATGACCTGAGCTGAAGCTGGATGCTTAACTGACTGATCCACCCAGGCGCCCCTCTACTGGGTAAATTCTTAAAAGTAGAAAGACTCTGATGAAGTTTATGAATATTTTGAAGGATGTTGGAAAAAAAAAAAAAGCAAACTTTCCTCCTGAAACCTGTGTGGACACGTACAGTACGGTGTATGAGAACACATGTCCCACCACACCGTTGCTGACTTTTGTGCTGTTATCAATACATATTGTTTGGAAAAATGGATGATTCCCTAAGGACAACCTGAGCCAGAGAAAGGAGTTAGGTTCCAGTTTTCAGATGCAGAAAGGAAAAATCAAGCAGAACAACAAACAACAAAACTCTTAACCCGTTGGGCTGCCCCAGTGGAAATCACCAGAAGTACATACAGGGGGCATCTATTTGACGCCTTCTGCATCATTATTTAATAATCCCTCCTTTGCACAGTGGACTCTTTCCATTTTCCCTACTCTCACGCTCATAAACTCTTAAATTACATTTACCTTTACTGGGATATAAAGGTCAGATGTAATTTACCTAATAGAACCAGTTGATGGAAATCTATACAGTGGAAGAGATATTAGTCTTGAAAAACGAAGAACATTTTGTCCCTGCCTCTGTGCTGCTCTCAGCATGTTTTAAATACGACCCAGCATTTGTTAATGGATACCACATGTCACCATCTTTAAATGACCTTATCCATCTTATCATCACAATTTCGAACTAAGAAAAAAAAAAAACCCACCACCAAACGATCCTGAATGATACTGCTTGTCATGTTAGCTTGTCAGCAGCCTTGACATGGTCAGTAATTCTTACAGATATTTTATCATTTACTGGATTACAATGAAAATAGAAATCTCTGGAAAAATCTCTCGCTCAAGTTTTGTCTTCTTGGCTCTCCATATAAAGATAGTGACAAGAAAGAAATTATTTGATTAATTTCATTCTCCTAGATAAGCAAATCTGATCATTCCCACCTGGGATTAGATCAGGAGACCTGTGTTCACATTTCCGGCTCGACTGCTCATGAGCTTTGCCCCTTCAGAGGGACCCCCAGTGCCCCCTCTTGCTCTCCGTTGATCAGATGAGGCCAATAATGTCTTTCTTAGCTAATGCTTGGAGCTTAAGGATCGAATATATTTTTAAACCTTCATTTATTTTTTTATTTTTTATTTATTAAAAAAATTTTTTTTTTAATGTTTATTTATTTTTGAGACAAAGAGAGACAGAGCATGAACAGGGGAGGGTCAGAGAGAGAGGGAGACACAGAATCTGAAACAGGCTCCGGGCTCCGAGCTGTCAGCACAGAGGTCCGACGCGGGGCTCGAACTCACGGACCGCGAGATCATGACCTGAGCTGAAGCTGGACGCTCAACCGACTGAGCCACCCAGGTGCCCTTAAACCTTCATTTAGTAAGTATTATGCTGGTAGTAGGAGTCAAGAGCGCAATGCAGATCTCACAATTTTTTAAGAAATTATTTCTTGGGTTAGCTTAATTTTTCAAGAAATTATTTCTTGGGTTAGCTCAATTGTTTCGAATTATTAGTCACAAGCCAATAGGACTGGAGCCAGTTTGCTGAATACCACCAAGTTTTGCGGCTTTTGATCTATACTCTTTTGTTATTTTAAGAATTTCAGGGGCGCCTGGGTGGCGCAGTCGGTTAAGCGTCTGACTTCAGCCAGGTCACGATCTCGCGGTCCGTGAGTTCGAGCCCCGCATCAGGCTCTGGGCTGATGGCTCGGAGCCTGGAGCCTGTTTCCGATTCTGTGTCTCCCTCTCTCTCTGCCCCTCCCCCGTTCATGATCTGTCTCTCTCTATCCCAAAAATAAATAAACGTTGAAAAAAAAAAAAATTAAAAAAAAAAAAAAAAAAAAAAAAGAATTTCAACAATGATTCAACCAATGGTATAAAAATCCTTAAAATGATAACATTTTATGAATGATATGCTTTATCTTTCTGGTCTCGTGTAAGGGTCTCACTGCTCCCCTCTAATATATTTTATCTACATTTGAACAACTCAGGGCTTTTTAGCCAGTTGACTAAAGAGACGAACAACTTTTTTTTTAGTGTTTCCAACAGTTAACGTTTATCAAATCGCAGCATTTCACTCAGAATTGGTAATTTTCGCAGTGAATTCACAAAGCAACACTAAACAATGAAACATCAAATTATATACGAATATAAGTACCCAACAGGATCTTCTAGAAGTCTGCCATTTCCTTGCTTTCACGGACAAATTCCAGCAACCCAATCAATCCTATCATTGTCCAAAAAGAATATAGCTGATTTCTCTGTGTGACAACATCAATGCTGCCTTTAGTACCTACACAAATGCTTTTTAAAAAGCCAGAATGCTCCAAAGGCATTAATTGCCAATATGGAATTTCATAGAGATTCTCTAGAGCAGATCCCACAGAGTAATACCATACACCCACAGGTAACAAACCTACTTCCCTAAGAGGCAGTTTTGCTACCTTCTCTTTCTAGAGCTGCTATTTGTTGATCTTACTGGTCTGCTCAGGGGCCTTACCTTATTCTTACTTCTAACAACTTATTGCCTAAAAGGAGTCCCGCTCTTCAGTTTCATTTACCCTGTGAGTAGTAAGGATTTAGGTGGACAGAGTGATGTCGTGTTGGTCCCGTGTGCCAAGGTCCCGGCAAGGACCTGCCAGACCTTCCCATTCTACATCTCCACACTCCATGGCCTTCTCTTGACCCAGCTTTGACTTCAAAACTGAGCTGAGACTTTCTTTTCATTTCTGCTGGAGCAATCTTAACTTTGTGCGGGACTAAGGATGCTTCTTCCTCGATAAGTAAACACACTGACATGTGAAAAAGAACATACGTTTGAAGAACTGTTACCATCAAATATGCTGAGATATGAGTAGTCTCACTGGCAGGAGGTTACGCTGCTGATTCGTACAAGAAATAAGGATGGGGCCACATTGCAAGAACTTGTCTTCCACCCCTGGGCATTGGTTGTCCATTCAGCTTGTGGCCTGAATCTCACTGGGGCCAATATCGGGGCTTTCTGAGCCCGGCCTAAGAAAGGTTGGTCTTGCCTCCTCAAAGGCTAATTGGCTACGGGACGTGAGTTGGAATGTGAGGAGCAGAGAGAATTGCTGGGAAAGCCTTTCAGAGTCTGGGTCCCAGGTAACGTGAAATCAGTGGTGATCTTGGAGAAAAACGAGGAGAAATGGGGGCCCGGAACAAGACACACATATAAATCGACAGGCCTCAGCAAATGATTAGAGGTACAAAAGGGGCCCAAAGAAGAAGAGGCTCAAAAGTGATTCCTACGTTTTGAACCTGGCTACTGGCGAGAGCAACACTGAAAACTGGTGAATCACATGGGATGGGATCGTGGGAGATCCAATGTTTTGGGTTCAGGCACAGTGAGTTTGATGTGTCAGTGGGTTAGCAAATACCTGTGGTCTATAAATAAAAAACACATTATTTATATTTAGATTTCAACTTTTTGGCTTACGATAGTCCATCACCGCAGGCTAAAAATGTTCGGATGTTTATTTTCTTCTGCGCACTTCCCTGGGCTTATCAGGTTTTCTTGCCAAAACGAGGCATCTGCAGCTTAAGGATACAAGTTGCTCATCCAAAGTAATGTCAGATTTCGGAATGTATGATTTCCAGAACTTCAGTACTAACATCACCCAGATGTTGTAAAGCTGTGGTGTTAAATTCACCCAGATGTCTCTGATTGCATCTAGCTCATCTCAAGTTCTTTGCTCATCTTGTGTGTTCTGTTCATTTAATCTGCTATAAATCAGCGTAGCTTTGAATTTTTTTTTTAAAGGAAGTTTGAGGAGATCCAACGATATGAATGTGGAGAGAGTATAGACATCGTAAAGATATTCTTAGGTCTTGTAACAAAACAAATCCGTGAGTATGGGCCCATCAGTGGACTCTGGGACAGAGAGGAAGAGAGGACGCTCAGGGACAATCTGGTTCAATTCTTTCGTTTTACGGATGAGAAAACTTTGGTTGTGAGGATGTAGAAGATTTCATGAAGACAGAACAAGATAGCAGCAGAGCTGGCGTTAGATACCTGTCGTATCTGGTTCAGGATTACGTAAGTGGATTGTGGAAGCTGTGCTTTTGTTTCTCTGTTTTGCATTTAAATGAAAGCAAACTGTATGGAGAGTAGAATCGCTCTTACATTTTTTAAATTTTTTAAAATGTTTGTTTGTTTTTGAGAGAGAGAGAGAGAGAGAGAGAGAGAGACACAGAATCTGAGCAGGCTCCAGGCTCTGAGTTGATGCAGGGCTCAAACCCACGAACCGCGAGATCATGACCTGAGCTGACGTCGGACGCTTAACCGACTGACCCACCCAGGCATCCCCTGAGATCAACCCTTCTATAGCCCATGTTTCTTCATGATGGACAATGTCTTTATAAGCTAGCTGGCATCTGTAATGTGTTCTTCTGAAGCAGGAAAGGTGTATAAACAGTTAAACTTGTACCTAAAGCCAGGTTTGCATTTCCATCAACTAACAAATACATTCCGCCTTCTTCCATTAAAAAATATATTTTGTCCATACATACATATATGTATATATGTACACAAAAGCTTCATTTGGTCCCACGTTCGCTACCAGCTCCAGTCCTATTTTTTTGTTTTCCTTCCCAGCAAGTCTCTTACAGATGTGTCTATACTCACTCCCTGCAACTTCTCATCACCCATTCTCTCTCTCTTGTTCTCATTAAGGCAAAATTTACATAACAAAGTGCACCACTGTAAGGCCCACAATTCAGTGGTGTTGAGTACATTCAGAGTTTGTGCAGCCACCTCCTATGTCCGGTTCCAGAAACACTTCATCAGCCCCCAAAGAAACCCTGAACCCATTAACAAGTTGCTCCTCATTTCCCCCCATCCCCCAGCCATTGGTGTTCTTTCTGTTTCTCTGTACTTACCTATTTTGGATATTTCATGTAAATGAAATCATAAAAAATGTGATTTTTTTTTTTTTATGTCTGATTTCTTCCACTTAGCATAATGTTTTCCAGTCTCATCCACATTGTAGCATGGATCTGTACTTCATTCCTTTTCTGGAGTTCAGTAAGATTCTATTGTTCTATCACTGTCTTAAAACCACTCCAAATGCTTTTTGTCTCACCATTTTCAAACATGCTCTTATCAAGCTTACCAGTGACGACTAAGTCTCTAAATCCCATGATAAAGTTTGTCTTTATTTAACAAGATTTATCAGCAACATGGAGCATAGCTGACACTCTTCTCCTTTAACTGAATTCTTTGCTTGGGTTCTAGGAGAACACACTTTCCCCCTTTTCTTCTTGGGTCTTTAGGCATTTCAATGAATCCTTTGTGGATTACTTTCTATCTTTTAAACCTTTACACGGAGTGCGTAGGGGTTCTCTGGCGAACCTTCCTTCTTGATTTACTTGGTGGTTATTCATTTAATAGCACTGCTAACGTTTAATTTTCAGAAAAGGCAAAATCATGACTTTCATGCAAATCTATAACACATACACCTAATATTTTATTCCCCTCATTAATTAACAAGGGAGTGAAGATACTAAAGCCAGTTCAAAGAACACCTGAGGAGCTACTGACCATGTAGGAAAGGAATGTGTTGTAAAATAAAGAATGTGTATGGTTTTTGTCCTGGGTCCAGAGAGGAAGCTTTCAGTGCTTGGAATCTCCCAACAGGGGAGCCTTTGGTTAGTGATGGTGAGCCCCTGGAACCACACCTGAGTTTATGCTAGTGAAGAGACTCCAGTTAGGCTCCTAGGTGATTCTCAGATGGAGGCCGGCCATTCCTGAACATTGGGGCTTTGAGCTGGATGATAACAGCCCGACCTCCAGGGAAAGGGAGGCAGCTAGAAACTGAGTTTATTGCCAATGCTCCGATTAATCATGTCTGCATAATAAAAACTCTGAAAACCAAAACTTGGGGAAGCTTTTCTGGTTAGTGATATACATCCATACGACACATCCTGAGGATATGGAAGCACAGTGACACATCCTGAGGATATGGAAGCTTCGCATTTGGGACAACCCATGTGTTTCTTCATCTGGCTAGTCCCGATTTATGTTCCTTATGATAAAACTGTGGTTGTAAATACAATACGACCCTGAGTTTTGTGAAGTGCTCTGGCAAATTATTATACATACGGATGGAATGGGAACGTCCAAGTTTGTAGCCAGTTGGTCATAAGTTGGGAATCCCAGAGCTTACAGCTGGTGTCTGAAGTGAGGGAAGGCTTGTGAGCCCTCAGCCCGTGGACTGTGATAACTCAAATAGTGTCAGAGTTACACTGCGGCACGTTAAGACAAGCTTTCAGGATTATATACAAAACAGATTAATGTTTTATAGGGTTAAAAAAGCCCACAGTTTTCTGCTGGACAGAAATTATTTGTACTGCTACCAAACAAAATTGTATAAATTAGCATGAAATTTCTGGAGCTTAAAACAAAATCTTAACACTCTTTAGAATCAGGGCTACCGGGGCACCTGGGTGGCTCAGTCGGTTAAGCGGCCGACTTCGGCTCGGGTCACGATCTCACGATCCGTGAGTTCGAGCCCTGCGTCGGGCTCTGTGCTGACAGCTCGGAGCCTGGAGCCTGTTTCAGATTCTGTGTCTCCCTCTCTCTGACCCTCCCCCATTCGTGCTCTGTCTCTCTCTGTCTCAAAAATAAATAAACGTTAAAAAAAAACTATTTAGAATCAGGGCTACCAACATTTTATTTCCAGCTTGCAAAAGACTCCTGATCTTTAGGCTAGGACTGCCTGTTGTCTAAGAAGCATGGAAACACAAGACAAGCAGAACTGAAATGTCAACTTCTTGCTCCAAACATGCTTGATTTATACTTTTACCCAACTCTGAATGGCCTATTGGGTCCTTTGCATTGCTCATCTGTGGCTTCTTTCCTTCTATCCCATTTCATATCCAATATGGCAGCAAATCCTGCTGGGTTCTATCTTCTAACGTCTTCCCGAATTTGACCAGTTCCCACCACTGTCCTTGCTAATATGTTGGTATAATGCACTATCATCTCCTGTTGATGATAGCACCACACTTCCAGTTGGTCTCCCTGATTTCTACTCCCATATCCTTGAGTTTACTTTCAATATAGGAGTTGTATAATCCTATTAAAACACAAATCACGGGCACCAGTTGGTTGAGCGTCCGACTTCGGCTCAGGTCATGATCTCGCTATTTGTGAGTTTGAGCCCTGCGATGGGCTCTGTGCTGACAGCTCAGAGTCTGGAGCTTGGTTTGGATTCTGTGTCTCCCACACTCTCTGCCTCTACCACATTCTCTCTCTCTCTCTCTCAAAATAAATAAATGTTAAAAAAAACACCACACAAATCTGAGCATGCCAAACCCTGCAAATGCTTCCTGTCTCAACAGAGTGAAAGCCCAGATCCTTACCATAGTCCATAAGGGCTTGTGTGAACCAATCCTTTGTTAGTTCTCTATCTTTCTTCCCTGCCATTCTCTGTCTTGTTCTCTTGAAACCAGCCACTTGGCCTTTTTTGGGGGGGGGGTCATAAATATGCCATGTGTTCACTCTTACTGACCTCTTACTAAAACACTCTTCTTTCATGGTTTGTACCCTCATCTCTTTTAAGTCTTGGCTCAAATGTCACCTTGGTAAGGTATCCTCTGACCACCATATTTAGAACTTCATCCTCGGTCCCCACTCTTCCTACCCTGCTCCTTCCTCTGAATTATTTTTCCTTAGAGCATTTATCATCATGCAACATGATACATAATTTGCTTATTTTGTTCATTGTGTATTCCATTGAAGAGAATATAAGCTTCATGCAGGCAAGGATTTTTTTTTTAATTTGTTTGTTTTATTCACCAAAGTATCCCTAATGCCTAGAACACTTCCCGGCACACTGGAATTCACAAAATATTTGTTAAATAATGAATTGTGACATATTGATATTACTGAAAACTGAAGAAATACATCACTAGCAATTTTATATGCAAATAAAAGCTGTCGATCATAGTAGTTTTGGGTAGCTATATAGTTTTCTTCCATGGTTTGGAATTGATTTAAGAGGCAGCTTGTGAGCCATTAATAATGTCATTTTAATTACTCTATAGTTACAGCTCATTTTGGATCCCAAACTGAATTACCCATCTTGAACAGCACCTTATTCATCAGACTTGGCTCTGATAATGACATGGTGATAAGAGCCATTTGTTATTTTCAATAATCTTTTCCTTAGTCAATAATTTTTTATTTGCAAGTCACAGATACACACTTAAACTATCAAGGTGATATAGTTTGTTCATATATTAATTCACATCATGTCTTCTCTGTTTTTCCCTTGCCAACTCTCCAAGAATACAGCTGGACTTTTGCCTTCCTTTCCCTTAGGATGGTTGAGTTGCATGGTCAAAGCAGAAAGAGCCTGAAATCAATTCTCTTCCTGGTTTGTTTGTTGGTTTGTTTAGAGAGCCTCAACTCTTACGCTAGGGTGACCGAGGGTAGGAAGGGTAGGTTGGTGCCACTGAAGAGAGAGTGAAGACAGAAGAGATGAGGGGGCAGAGATCTTTTTCTTAAGGCTAAGGAATAGACTGTGCTTGGGGTTCCCTCAAGACATCATTATGGCTTCTGTGTTCTCTCCCCCAAAAGGAAAAGGATGTTGGAAGACAAACGTTGTATGGTGCTTACGGGGTTCCTCCTGAGTGAAGAGGGGTTATACCACAAGGCTTTTCACTAAGTCCAATGAAAATAAATAAAATTAAGCCTCCTGAGGCACTAGATTTCTGAAGCACAAAATCTGTCAGTTACCCAGGAAAATGACTCCGCCATACATCTCTTTATGAAGTTGAGTCTCCTTTCCCGCTTTGAAGACTAGCTTTGTTTCCTCCCCAAATGGCTTCCCTAAACCTGGATTTATATCACTTCCTATTCTGAGAAGCGTTCTGGCAAGAGTCAGTCAAGCTTTTTTTTCTAGCACTAAGGTTTCTGAAATTTCCATTCCCTCTCTATGAGAGTTGTGAGCAAGAGTTGAAAAAGAACGTAGCAAGTCAGTGAATGTATGAGTAAGTCACTCTGCTTTAGAAGTCTAGTACCCAGAAGGCTTTTGTGATGACTTCCTTGTCTCTGAGGCAGAAAAACTCGAGTTTGGTATTTAGGGTAAACCTTGTCCATGAAAGCATTTTTTGGATGGGAGATCAAAAAGCCTTAGGACTACATAGGAACAGGGAGTTGGTTTTTTATTACCAAAGGAAAATAGAATTGTCTACTGATGAGACACTTGGAAGAAATAAGTCAAATCCATTTGCGGATCATTAATGGGTGGAAATGGGGCCAATTTACCGTTCCATGTGAAAGGCTAGATAGGGGCAATTAGGACCACAGAAACCTAAGCATCAAGTCTTTCTAGTCAAACACAAGACACTTTCCCAGGATTCTAAAGACAGACCCTTTTGCAGATTAATAAGAGAAGTAAGGAAAGAGTAGACCATTTCTTTTTTTCTTAATTCGAAATCCTGGCTCTCAGTTAAATTTCAAAAAAGATTAACTTGACTCTATGATCATAAATAGGTTGATTATATAAAAATGAATTGCAAGTGAAGAAAGAACAGGTCCTAGACCTATAAGAAACGACCAGTATAGATTTATAAACAATGTAGCAGTGTGAAGTTTTATAGATAACCGGCAAGTTACTAGGTACAATGAGCAAATTAACCTGTGTGTATGCATAGTTTTATTTTCTGATTGTAGGGAATATTTTGGTAAACTGAACGGAAATTTTCTCTGAAAGTTCGCACTAGGCTTGGTGGTTTAAAATGTCACAAAGCTTAGGTACACCTGCAAAAATGTTCACGTAGGCCTGGGAATAATACAAGTGATGCATATGTTATGATAGATTTAAAGGACAGAATAGTGTCAATCCCACTGCTTTGACAAGACTATGATCGTTGACCTTTCTCTGACACAAAGCATCTACCACTGAATTGTAAAAATTGTTAAAACTTAACGAATTTCATATCTAAGGATAACGTTATCACACTAGTATCCAAGGACAGGGAGACAGATTTTTAGCTGGTTGACTTAATTTTCAGCTTCACCTATTTCCCAAAATTATATGAGTAAGTTACAAAAAAAAATCAAACACTCAAAGACAGGGTTATTTTGCATAAATACAGACAGACAGACAGACCACAAAATAGATGTAAAACATCAAACTCACTCTCTCCTCAAATACATTGCTTAAATAGTCTAAGATGTACCCATTCACTTATGGTGTTTGACTTATGCAATATTTTCTCTTTTTAATTCTTTCTCGATATCTTTAAAAACATATTAACTACCACTCTGTGTAAATAACAAAAACATAATAAATAAGAATACTGTCAATCCATTTCAGAATTAAACACCAGATTAGGAGCTACATTTTAAACTTCTGGATCTGTGAATTATTCAGTTTACCACTTGAGTGGCACAAAGCACCCATTCATTGTTTGTGCATCTAACATGGGACTTGTTATTTCTTCCTATTCACACACACACACACACACATATGCATATATATTCATATATACATATACACAACACACATACATATGTATATATATACATATATATGTATATGTGTATATATATATGTATATGTATATATACATATATACATATATATGTTCCTTATCAGATTTATATATGTACATGTATATATACATATATATATACATATATACACATATATATGTTCCTTATCAGATTTATATATGTATATATGTGTATATATATATTTATATATATACACATATATACATATTTATGTATATGTTCCTTATCAGATTTTTAATCCCCTAAAGATACTCAGTAACTCCTGTTCAACTTTGTATTTCTTGAGGACAGAGCCACACCTATGTGGTCATATAGGGAATTAAATTGGGAGCAAACCTCACTGGTCTAAGACAAAAGAAACAAGACCCATCTTGTTCAGAAAGGTTTTCCTTAAACTGAAGCAAGCCTTTGAAATAAGGGTATAGCCCAGCTAGTGAAGTAAAGGTCCTATTTTTCACTTTAAATTAAAACAACAACAACAACAAGTTTCCAAAAAGGTAAAGAGTGTTTCAAGACTCTAA
This sequence comes from Puma concolor, assembly GCF_028749965.1. Lineage (NCBI taxonomy): Eukaryota > Metazoa > Chordata > Mammalia > Carnivora > Felidae > Puma > Puma concolor. The sequence continues at coordinate 137,896,710 of NC_141667.1, read as the reverse complement.
CATAATATATGTGAGGGGGGAGGCAATTTAGAAGAGCCCCTCAGGGTCCTGGATGGCTCAATCGGTTAAGCATTAGACTCTCAATTTTGGGTCAGGTCATGATCTCACTGCTCTTGGGTTTGAGCCTCACGTCGGTTTCTGGTCTGACAGTATGGAGCCTGCTTAAGATTCTCTCTCTTCCCTCTCTCTCTGCCCCTCCCCGACTTGGGTTCTGTCTCTCGCTCTCTCTTTTTCTCTCTCAAAATGAGTAAACTTAAAAAAAATAGAAAAGCCCCTCAGATGGGCAAAATGTGGAAGGAGAAACAGAGACAAAAGGGCCCCTAAGTAAAGTACAAACATTAAGGTCAGGTTTATTATCATTCTATTCTTGTCCCAGAATGTATTTGTTTCAGTGAAATAATAAGATATTCAATGTACTCATGTTTTCACATTTTGTGGGTGATTCTCTTTTCTATTACCTTTGCTCACCTTTCCACTAAGCAATCCCACTCATTGCAAAAAATGTTTTAGGATCAAACCTAAGGTTAACAGCCTATCCAGTAATTTTCTTTAAAATTATCAAAATGTGGCTTTTCAAATGCACAAAAGATGCCACCTGAAAAGAACCAGTAAGAATTTTAAGTGCCTAAAAAAAAGATTACAGACATTAATAATATTTTATGTCCCTTAATTCAGATGTACATGTGACTTTTAGTGAAAAAATTTGGTCAAAGGTTAATTAAAAAAGATAAAGACAGTTGTCATATTCTCCTTTTAAAAATTCATTATTCTGGGCGCCTGGGTGGTGCAGTCGGTTAAGCGTCCGACTTCAGCCAGGTCACCATCTCGTGGTCCGTGAGTTCGAGCCCCGCCTCGGGCTCTGGGCTGATGGCTCAGAGCCTGGAGCCTGTTTCCGATTCTGTGTCTCCCTCTCTCTCTGCCCCTCCCCCGTTCATGCTCTGTCTCTCTCTGTCCCAAAAAAAATAAATAAACGTTGAAAAAAAAATTAAAAAAAAATTCATTATTCACAACCATCAATTGTCTAATAATTCCAAATCTTAAAGAATAAAACAAAGAACTATCAAGCAACTCTGCCATGCCAGGTGGTACTATGCTAAGAGGTTGAAAAGAGTAAATTACTAAAATATGGTCTGTGCTCCAAGAAATGAAGACCACAAAGCTTTGGGAAGTGTATCTTTGGAAGAAATGTTGCTTGAAACAAACAAACAAAAAAAGGTATGACATGGGAATTTGTAAATTCTGCAGGCTGAGAACACATATTATTGATTTTAAACAAACAAGAGAGCCTCGTTCTGGCTCCTTCTCTGCTCCCTCCATGCTTCAGTCAATTTCTCCCAGGGTTCTTTCAGTAAAATCATGCGTTACACCTAGATGAATTTTAATGGCTCTAATAATTATTTTTCTGTTTCTTCAAAATATTTGATTGATTGCAACTTTATCCTCCCTCTGCAAAGAGATTATATATTTGCATGCTTCGATCTCAATGCCACTTGAGTCCGATGTCATCTTACCTACATTTTCCTGACTGTTGTCTCAATTTATTTGGAGGAAATAACAGCATCCCTTAGGGTTTTATTCTCCTATGCACTCGGATCTATAAGTAAATATGAAGGTGCATTGGCAGGGTGTGGGAAGCTTCTAGCAGACTGCCTCTACTCTGTTCGGGAGAACACACTGGCCACGGTACTGGGCCATCTTACAAGAAGCCTGCTGTGTGCCAGGACGTCTCGGCCGTTATTTCACTTACGAGCTTTATAAAATAGTTTTAATTCTCTTCAGTTTTAGTAAGAGAACACTGAAGATACACAATTGGGCCAGGCGTGGATTTGTGTCTGCACGTAACCCAATCTAAGTTCTCTAAAAGATCAGGATGGAAGAAAACACTGTGCACTTATTTCAAGTAAACGAGACTGGAGACACTTGTCTTCCCATGCATATGGATGCTGTATATCCAAGCCAAAAATAGAATCTAAGGTTAGTTTTTTAATGTATATTTAAAGTTTGCTTCAGAAAATATAAGAAAATGTACATTATACATATATAAAATTAACGTCTATACCTCGGCTTTTGTAACCATTTTGGGGGGAGAAATTATTCTGAGCAGGATAGCTTACTGTGATTTGGGCGCTGTGCTGAGGCTTAAGAAATTGTTAGTGCCAATTCCAATTTGCTTACTTCATTTACTTTGCACCTAAGATGTAAATTAATCATTGCTGGTAACATCAATTTAGTTGTAATTAATCATAGAGGGAGGAGTAAAGCAGTCATATTGGTGCCAGCCATATTAACTGCCTTATCTGATTGCTCTTGTGTGATTTTCCAGCACTTTGATGAATATACAAGTCAAGAAATACTTTGGGGGCGTCCAAGAATATTCACAGTATCTTTGGAAATAGATTTGAAAGCATTATAAATAGTTGATTGCTGCTTTACTTGAAGACTTTTTTGTGACTATTAGATTTATAACTTTTACACACACACACACACACACACACACACGCACACACACACACACTTTGCCCTTGCTTTCGATAAGTGCTTTCAGAGCAACTGAAGCTAAAAATGGACATTCTACTGGAGTCTTGGCTGCATGTTCAAGGTCAGAGAGAAGCGGATCCCAACAAAGAGCGAGTATTGATGTTTCCTACGCAGTTTCCGCCCATCAAATAAGTATTGAGGAGAAAAGATAGCTCTCATTTGCAAGTATGCAATATTTATTAGCTCTTGACAAAAAGTTATTGATTTTTATAATATTATATTCAGAATATGTCCATACATTTACTTATGCCTAACATAACTTTAGGTGATTTACAGCAAACAAATAAACCAATAATACACTGATACAAGAGGTATGATGTAATAAATCAGCGTATTTTACAATCTTCACATGCCTTGTGACTCCCTATCCATTGTACCAAGCCATTCTTTTCTTTAGAGTGAAGACAAATCCCACCTACAACACAGAAGTCAGAGTTCAGCATAGAGTATCAAGATACGCTTTTCAGTCCACAGCAAAATAATAGGCTTAAAAGCTGGGCTTTGCAAGCGTTCTCACGGAAGCAGGAGGAAGGTCTATGTTACAGAGTGTTTGCTGGCTCCCCACCGCTCCCCATGGCAGAGTGGATGATGAGGTCTGGGGCTGGGAATTATCCTGAGCTGGTGTTCCCTGCAAGTGACTAGTCCTGTTGCCTCTCTTTGGCATGGTCCTGGCATCTGCTTCTGAGTTCACGGTCCCTGCCTTGAGTCTGGTCCTAAGATCCCTGTACCCTCTTTGGCACCGACCTCAGTCCTCTTCACATTGATGAGTCTACTCTCTACTTTTCCGTCCTCCCATCGGAGTATAAAGGGAGATGGGGATCCCGAACACGCCACATATGGGCCAGGGAAAGCTGGTGATACTATGTTAAGTCCACTTGCTCAGATACGTCCCCGGTTGGCTGAGGTAGTAATGAACATGGAATCTCTCTATGAGGCATGAAAATTTCTCAGGCGCAGCCCAATAAACCAAACGAAATGAAACCAAACCAAACCAACAAAAACCAAGGAGAAGTACACTGGAATTTCCCAGATGGCATCTGGATGTTTCTACCTACCCATCCTCTTGGGATTTTGAACCCACCACCACGCTCTTACCCCTTATTCTCTTCTCCTTGGCTCTTCCCCAAGCCCCAGAACGTCTTTCTCTTTCTGCTTCCTGTCTTATAGGAATTTCCCTTATTACACATTCTTCCATTACCTCTGTGATGTGGCTGACAGTAAAATTGGATGATCTCAGTTTCCTAGGTTTGGCCCTGGGTATGTAGAGGGAATATTTTGGTACTTTGAAAAGCTTACTCAACTCTGCAGCCAGTCGGTAACTTGGGAAGTACGAGTGGGAGGAGGCACGCTCAAAAATGAGCAAGGACTGTTCTTGGAATATTCCCAATATTTGAAATACTGGAGAAAGGAAGCAGTTCAAAATGTAAAAATGTAAATGGGAAAAGACAAGTCTATTCTACCCATGTCCCTTAGGCACTCAGATATTGTCCACAGAGATAATCACTGTTTCCAGGGTCTTTTTTTTTTTTTTTTAATTTTTTTTTAAACGTTTATTTATTTTTGAGACAGAGCATGAACGGGGGAGGGTCAGAGAGAGAGAGGGAGACACAGAATCGGAAACAGGCTCCAGGCTCTGAGCTGTCAGCACAGAGCCCGACGCGGGGCTTGAACTCACGAACCGCGAGATCGTGACCTGAGCTGAAGTCGGACACTTAACCGACCAAGCCACCCAGGCGCCCCTGTTTCCAGGGTCTTCTATCTATATTCCCAGAAGTTTTCTGTGCCTAAACACGTATGTATATGTAGTTTTTTCTCTTTTCAAAAGAATTTGTAGCATGCTACCCACAGTGTTCTGTATCTTTCTTTTTTATTTTTTTTTAACTTAATATACCTTTATCAGTACATATTACTACCCAGAGAGGGGGCTTATACCTCTTGATGGTTGCACAGTATTCAAATACAACAAAGTAACACAATTTATTTGACCAGGCCCTCTTACCCCCTTTTGGTTGTTACAGTATTTTTTTTTTCTAGCAAACAATGCTGTGATGAATATCTTTTAATGTTTATTGTGAACATGTGTAGGTTAATCTATAGAATAATACCTAGAAGTCGAATTGCTGTATCAAATATAATTTTTTATTCGGATAGATACAGCCAAATTCTTTGCAGCAGAACTGCTCTTACAGTCTTATCACCCTAAATAGGAAGGACTGTCTGCCCCCCTGTGCCTTTACCACCAGATTGTATAAACAATCGTGACAGTGAGAAATAAAAAAAAAAAAAAAATGGTGTCTCAAAGTTTGCACGTGCATTTTATTTTTTTACAAACGAAGCTGAGTATTGTGTAAGTTTTTAAGAGTCTTTTTTTAAAGTTTATTTATTTGTTTTGAGAGAGAGAGAGAGCGAGCGAGCGAGCAGGGGAGGGGCAGAGAGAGAAGGAGAGAAAGAATCCCAAGCAGGCTCCATGCTGTCAGTGCAGAGCCCTACTCAGCACCTGACCTTATGAACCATGAGATCATGACCTGAGCTGAAACCAAGAGCTGGAGGCCTAATTGACTGAGACGGCTTAAGAGAGTTTCTAATTTTCATTTGTTTTTGTCCTTTTTTTCCTATTTTTCTTTCAATTTGTTGGTTTTACAGATTTTTAGGCACTCCCTATGGATTAAGAATACTAGCTTTTAATTTGGGATATGCTGTTTGGACATTATTTCTTATTTGTTTATTTGTCGTTTAGCCTGTGAACGGTGTACTTTGATGTACAAATCTCTTATTACGTTATCCAATTAATCCCTTTTAAATTTTTTTGGTTCTTAGTTTTATGGCATGTTAACAAAGCCTACTGTACGTTCAGATTATAACAACAATTCTCCCAAGCTATTAGCAATTCTATGGCTTCGTTATTTATGTTGAAATATTTGATCCACTTGGGATTTATTTTCGTATAATGTGCAAAGTAGAAATTGAATATTTTTCCACGTGGTTACCTAGTTGTCTTGTGACCACTTATTGAATAACCATTTTTCTACTTATTTGAGATGTGAATTTTATGGCATTATGTAATATATAATATAATATAATATAATATAATATAATATAATATAATATATAATTTAATGTTTATTTCTGGAATATCTATTCATTTTGTTGATAATTTTGTGTATTCATTTACCAGTACAATGTAACTTTAAATACGTTAGTATTTAACTAAATACGTTAGTATTTAGTAACTTTAAATACTTCAGTAATGAAAGTTGATTTTTTGTACATGTTACTGCATTTTGAACTTACGTGATTAAAACACCTAGCACAGGTCATATGTCTACCAGCATGAAGAATTACAAATGACAGCAAAATCGCCAACGAATAAAATGATACCACAGAACCCATTTGGAAATCAGTGTCACCCATATGTCATTGCTAAATACTGAGCATGGCTGGTGTCAAAAACGGTCAGAGTTCTCGGACAAATATCAATATCTCGAGTGAGGTTTAAGAGAACAGCCACTTAGTCATTGAAATGGTGTGTTTTAACAGGTACAACCTTTCCACTTGGAAGTGTGGTCCTGATGTTGATTTTCGTACCTGGACAACATGACCTACGCTTGCTGCTGTTAATTGGATTGAGTTGGGGCTACGCAGCCAGAAGAATTTAGCACAGACGTTAATCCTTTCTGGAGAATACCAGCCTGACCCTGACAGTGTCTAGGGCACAAGGTCAAAATCAGTGCGACATATTAATACTGACCATGAGGAGAAAATGGAAGTTTTACTGCCTAGAGAAAACAGTATTATCATTATAAGCCATACTGCAATCAGCTAATTTTTTTTATCAATTAAAAGGCTTATGTCATCTTTTAAGAATAAAATAATATACACTCGTACAAATGTACACAGTAGAAATGAGCCTTCAGAATAGAATTTTGAAGTCTTCTTCTCCAAAGAGAGTACCCTGAAGCATTATGGTTATCATTCTGGTGAGCACTGTTTCAGAATTAATCTAAGAGAGATGTTTTGTTTTGTTCTATATGGTAAACTTTATATTATTCCTTTTGTTTTGCATCTCGATCTTATTACTTAGTTTGTGGTGGACATCTTCCCATGTCAACACATGGCCTGACTCATTCCTTTTTTGCTTTGTGGTAAATTCTGCATTAGCGATGTTCTCTTCATAGAATTTATTATTATCGTACTTTAAGTTATAGAAATAAATTCTGATAAAACATTCAGCAATACAAAATTGAAGTTAATGCATTAGGGAACAACTCAGAAAAACAAAAAACTATTTTCAGTCATCAAATATACACAAATAAAAAGGGAATATGGAGAGATGGACATTCTCGACATTTCTACATTTTTTTCTGGAAAGGAATGTAGCTATAACTTTTATAAATTAAACATATCCTTATTATTTGGCTGACCAATCCTTCTCTGTGAGCATCCGTAGCGCACAGATCAAAACCCCAGGATGCAAGGACATATGTGCAAGGATTTGTATAGCAAAACTCTTCAGTGTGGCCAGAAACTGGAAAGTACCCAAAGGTCTATCAGTCATGTATGACAGAACATATCACAGGTAATAATGGTATAGAAGATTAAACTCTTATTTTAAAGATTTGTTTGAATTAGACTTTCAGAATGGGCTTTTGAATGAAAATAGCAAGCTGAGAAATAATATGGTACAAGATGAACTTATATTTTTTTGAGAAAAACATACACACACACACAGACACACACACATGCACACATGCATGAAAACAGGCCTGAAATAATAGACTATTAAAATTGCTTCAATGAACAGTGATGATTTGATGATATAATCATGTTTTCCTTTAGAATTTATACATTATGGTAAGCATGTAAATCTCATTTTTATAACTTAAAAAAGTGAATAAAGAACACTTAAAATGAAAAAAATATATGACTGGATGAACAAGTTTCATAGAAAATACCTTTCCATTCTCATATAAGGTTTAATGATTTTAGAGGCAGGTACTTAGAATTTGGTACAATATTCTGAGCATCAGTAGTAATAATGGAGTGGTGCTAGATGATGCTGAGTAATATACTGCCTATTTTATTTTATTTTATTTTATTGTCTAGAGAGTGGGGATCTTGCTTCAGTGTTACTATTCTTCCTTTTTTTTTAAACGTTTATTTATTTTTGACAGTGTGTGTGTAAGTGGGGTACGGGCAGAGAGAGAGAGAGAGAGAGGGAGAGAGAGAGAGAGACACAGAATCCAAAGCAGACTCCAGGCTCTGAGCTGTCAGCACAGAGCCCGACGTGGGGCTCGAACTCACGAACCGCGAGATCATGACCTGAGCCGAAGTCGGACGCTTAACCGACTGAGCCACCCAGGCGCCCCACTCTTTTTCCTTTCTAAATGATTCCTAGAAAAAGAGATGCGTTTGAAGAAGGCTAAGGAAAATATCACTTTATTAATAACTGCGCATCAGCCTCAATACCAGTGCTGCAAGCCTGCACCTCACCAGCCATGGCCTTCTTTGTGCTTGATCCAAACGGAAGCCTAGAGCCCAGAATCAAAGTGGACTGAAGACAGGCCACACTACATTGCTACATCTTCACTAGAGGATCGCCCGTTAGCAGTCTCATAGGACAAAAAGATACCTCCGCCAAAATAAAGGAAATAGGGTGAAAGCAGAGCCCCACGAAGGTTTATCTGTGCTTCCAGCGTATCTTCCATAAGAAAACATGGCTGACCAGTATCTTGATATTTGTCAGATTAGCACTCTACCCCCTTGGAAGATGGGTTTCTTGCCCCGGATGCCCACTCATCCTTGAGTAAGAAAGAGGAGAAAAAAGAGGGAAGAAGAAAACACCTTCGTCCCTAAGAGGACCCAGGTTAAGAAGATGGGTTGGAAGAAGACCTTTGGAAGATGGGTTTCTTGCTCCGGATGCCCACTCATCCTTGAATAAGAAAGAGGAGAAAAAAGAGGGAAGAAGAAAACACCTTGGTCCCTAAGAGGACCCAGGTTAAGAACAAAAGATAAGGATATCATCTATGAAACATCTAAAGCAACAATTGGAAAGAGAAGGGAAATTAATCTTCAATTACCTTTTTAAACTTTGGGGGTTCATGAAAATAAAAGCCATATTTTTTTCCAAGTACTTCTAGGTTTTTCAAACCATCTGTGCTTCGAGGAGAATTTAGTACATGTGTTTTTAGTTAATTTACACTTAACTCATCAAAATGTTGACTTGTTATTCCAGCTATTTGATGTCTCAGAAATCATACACACATTTTAATATATGTTCAAAAGTCTTTCCCCCATTTGGATAAGGAAGTCATCATCAGCTGGCAGTAAACAGAACCTGGAAGAGCTTAAGTCTGATTCTGACAGAGAAATGAGGAGATTCCAAGGAGTTTGAAACTCGGCAAACTACTTTCCACGCACACGGTGACAAGACCTTTGAAGGGAAAAACATGAGAAGTGACCCCCAAAACATCAAAATCATCACAGCATAAAGGGAGTCTCTAGGATATGAAGATGTTTAGTCAGGGGACTTGCAATACATATCATATTAACTCTATATTCCTGAAATAAAAGAATTTTGAGATCAGCACAAAAAGCCCCGTGCTGGTCTCTGTGTACCAAATACTGTACAGAAGTCAGTAGGTTAATTTTTCCATGAAAAAGGACAAAGGATGTTTTTGAACTTCTGATGATCCAATGATCTTTCCTTTTAAGTAAAATGTATTAAATGCGTATCCAATAAAAGGTCCTTTATATTCACAGCAATAGGCTGGAAACATTTTTTCTTTTTCCCCAGCTTGAATGTGTTTCTAGACCAGAATGCCTGAGTAAAAGCTGTCACCGACTGTTGTTTGATGGTCTGGTTTTACACCCGACTAAAGCTTCCGTTAGATCTAGAGCAATTCTCATGATATTTGCACGCAGACTCTTGAGAACTGTTTGATGCAAGAACCCGGCCTTTTGTGACTGCAGACAAGGGGTTCAGAGACTGAGCGCAGACTATGGAAGGCATTCTGAGGCCAAATCTCACGTAAGTACAAGAGGAACCAATTCATGTCTAAGAATGACCCTAGACAGAAGCCGAAGATTCCAGATTTGGAGCAGCAGATCAATAGGAACATGAAAGACCCTGGAGGGAGCAGAGCAGCCAAGAGATTGGGGAAATGTTCTAGGGGGCAGTGTGGGGGTGGGGAGGGCACAGACAGACACAGAGGTCGAGGAAGGGCAGTGTGGGGGCAATTCTCATGATCATGAGCTCCTTGAACGGTTTGGCTTGCTTCTCTGTTCTGGGATAAATTCAAAACGTAATACAGTAGCAGGAGCAGAAGGAAACACAATAATCATCTCACCCAACTTTATACATTTTAGCTCTCTCGTTTTTTAAAGTTTTTATTTATTTATTTTGAGAGAGTGTGCAGGAGGGAGAGAGATAAAGAGAAAGGAGAAAGAGAGAGAGAGAGAGAGATGAAAAGATGTGGGGGTTAGAACTCACAAACTGTGGGGGCGCCTGGGTGTCACAGTCGGTTAAGCGTCCGACTTCAGCCAGGTCACGATCTCGCGGTCCGTGAGTTCGAGCCCCGCGTCCGGCTCTGGGCTGATGGCTCAGAGCCTGGAGCCTGTTTCCGATTCTGTGTCTCCCTCTCTCTCTGCCCCTCCCCCGTTCATGCTCTGTCTCTCTCTGTCCCAAAAATAAATAAACGTTGGAAAAAAAAAAAAAAAAGAACTCACAAACTGTGAGATCATGATCTGAGCCAAAACCAAGAGTCCGACGCTTAACAGACTGAGCCACCCAGGTGCCCCTGGTCTTCTTATGTTTATAATTGTGGATTTTGTTGCTCAGACTGGATGGGTAACGTTTTACCCTAGGATGCTATAGCTAGTTCAGTGTTGGGCAGAGTGACCGTGAGGCCTCCCTTTATTTCCAGGCCAGTGTTCTTTCTACGCACCACATCCCAAGTAAATTCGTCATTTCCTGTTTCCTTTTGTCTTTTTAAAGTTCCCTTTTTTTTTCTTTTTTTCCCACTTGCCTCATTCATTCCCACTGTAACTCAAGATTGAAGAAGCGACAAAACGTCACATCCAATGCTCCGGTGCAAGTATTTTCAGAGGGGGTCACAGCGATGCATGTTTGTTTTGTGAAGTTTCACGCTCATTCTCAACATATGGGTTCAAAGCTGTGAACCAACCATGAACCTTGGGAGCTGGGAGTCGACAAGATGGGACTCATATGTAAAAGAAAAGGAGGTTCAGAAGGACTTGTTGGATGTCCGTTCTCTTTTCAAAAAGAACATTCTGGTGAGTTAAGCGTAAATGAGTTGGGAACACACGGATTTTATTCGCTTGCCAGATGCATGGGTTTAAACGTGAATGGAAAAAAGCACTCCGAACAACACGATGTGAATTTTATTGGTCTTTTTTTCCTCTAGAGGATGGAAGGTGAAAAATGATGGGGACAAGTGAATTGAAAGCCATCATGAGTTTTAAACGCATGTATAGCACATGACACTGTCAGACGGAACAGTAAGGACATCTGGGCTGAGAGCTCTCATTTTGAAAGCCCTGGTATACTTCAGTGCGTGACTTCATTATAATACTGAAAGAAGTTTCCAGGCAGGTTTTTTTTTTTTTTTTTTATCTGAACTTTCTGTCTGAGAATAGGGGACAGGGCTGTGAGAAATCCATTTCATTGTAAGGAATGTAATGCTTCAGTAAAGGTTGTAATTGGGCAATTAGAAGACAAGAGATAATAAACGACTTGGTTTAACATATTAAGGCTTTCCGAAAAATAAGACAATCTACTGGATGATCTTTTTATGTATCATTTTGTCTGCCTCAGACATTTTACTTTGGGTAGTGCAGGTCGGATCTTTGCGGGATCCTGATGATTTCCACCAAAAGAAGTAAACAAACATGTCAGTATTCTCGTCGTCTTCTCGTACCTCTGCCTCTCTGGCCAACTTCATGGGGGGATATTTGGTAATTATTCTATGATCATTATGTGAGTCTTTACGTGATCATTATGGGAAATTCTTCGCTTTTGTTGTAGGAGCACTCCATAATTAGCTACATAAAGTTCAAACCTTCTGTACAGGCAGTATCCACAAACTCCTCTTTTTTCAAAGCAATGCGTGTTTCTTGATGTGCCCACGAACTTCTAAGACGACATGTAAGTTTATGTAAGCGCTCCCTGGTTAGCTTGTGATGGGACTCTCTTTACAACACGCTAGCAAGACTGAAATCAAACTGTTTCAGATGCTACAGTTAGATGAAATCACAAGGAAGCTATTCTTGGAATTTTATTAAAATGCTATGTTGGTTGGGACAAAAACACTCACGTCTATGGAGTAGAGCATCCTCAAAACAGTGTACCTTTACTGATGGATCCAGGCCACATCACACAGCCCGAGTGCACGTCAGCATCACATCTGACATTAAATAAGTGACTCAAATTTTTTTTTTCTTGCCGCTGTTTCATGTATTTCAAATAGAAAGAAAACTGGGCTGCACTTCAAAATTTAAATACGGTGAATGAAAAGGCTTTGTTCACATTTAATTAAATTACTGTTTATATGCCATATGTTTGATCAGACATTGCTTGTATCCCAGATGGAGGCAATGGGGAGGAATAAGGTATAATTTTTTCCCCCTCTTCTCCGAGTACAAGGCACAAATTGAGATGATTTTCTAAAAAGTGTCATCACAGTGACAAACTCATATGGCCACTGCTGTGACATCAGCCCTTAAATGATCCCTTCATGGCTCATCACCTCTCAGAACTGTAAAGATATCCTGTCTGAAGATAGGTAGGACCCTGGGCTCCAGAAGACAATACATCAGCTATTTTTGAGACTCTCTTAGTGAAACTTTCCTCAGGTATACTGCCGCTCTGATGTGGCAACACCGAATTCGTCAGGATTTTGGATCAGGTTTATTTTGTAAATCACAAATAAAAAATAAAGAGACGTTGATTTACAGACGGCAACTTAAGTCACGAAAATGTAAATTCAGTAACATCTCCTGCAGTGTGAGTTGGAAAGAGAGAGAGAGTCACTGTGTGGGAGTTCCCTAGGTTCAGAGGAGGCCCTTTTCTCTTTTTTCTCTTTTTCTTTCTTTCTCTTTTTTTCACATTCCTCACTCACCAAATGGATGTGCTTTGCAGAGAGGAAGGGAAGAGTCCTTTTTACCATATGAAGCGAGCATGTGTTTTTCTTGCTTTTGCTGCTCTGCTGTTTTTGCCATATTTTCTGAGTTCAAGTCTCTAATCAGTTGGTGGGAGTGTAGATGTAATGACATTTATTTTGGAAAACATGTTCTGCTAACATTTTGTAGTAATGTAAGCCATTTAATTCTAAAATTGGCAGCTGAAACTAACACTGTGTCCACATAAACAACTACTCAAATGTTTCAGTCAAAGGCATTTTGGGCACCCAGGGCCAGGGCATCCTTTCTGGGTCTGCATACTTCTAAAAGTCCAAGTTTGGCAGGCAGGGGCTTACCTCCAACCCACACAGACAGAACCTGAAGAATCTTTCCTGTGCCTCCATGTACACAAAAAGAGGTCCTCACCTTTTGTTTTTAAAATGAATAAGTAGAAGCAGAGGAAATACATGAATGAAATTCTTGGCCTCAGCAGTGGTCTCGAGGGGTGGGCTGATTTGTTCTTCGGAGAGAGGGACAAGCCAAGCAGTCGGGGAGGGAAGTGGGGAGGCTTCCCTGTGACTGTGACACACATACTAAGCTCAGATTAGAGCGCTTCTCATTTTCTATTCTCTCCAAAGGGCGGAGGAGGAGAACCCATCTGCCATCTTGGCTTGCCAGATGAGACAGTCTCAGGACAGGAGCGAGGGCACTCTGATACTACAGGACAGTAGTCGTTTTATTTTTTTGAGCATCTACCGTAGGCTAGGTGGTGTAACAAACCTTTTAGGCCTTATTAAAATATCACAAAACTCCTGTAGTAGTAATATAGGTGAATAAGATTATAATATTTAGAATAGAATACAATAGGATAGGATAGGATAGGATAGAATAGAATAGAATAGAATAGAATAGAATAGAATAGAATAAAATAGAATAGGACGGACACAGTAAGTTTGGCTAATTTGCTACAGTCCTGCGACTAGCAAGTAACAACATGAGGATTTATTTTTTTATTTTTATTTTTTTAAATTTTTTTAAATTTTTTTTTTCAACGTTTATTTATTTTTGGGACAGAGAGAGACAGAGCATGAACGGGGGAGGGGCAGAGAGAGAGAGGGAGACACAGAATCGGAAGCAGGCTCCAGGCTCCGAGCCATCAGCCCAGAGCCCGACGCGGGGCTCGAACTCACGGACCGCGAGATCGTGACCTGGCTGAAGTCGGACGCTTAACCGACTGCGCCACCCAGGCGCCCCAACAACATGAGGATTTAAATTATGGAATCTACCCCAGTGACCATCTCCTTCCGTATCATCATCCAGATCAACACGGGACACAAATTGTGGGCAAGAAAACCAGGAAGAGGAGGGAAGCGAGAGAAAATAAACAACGTTGTGTGATAACCGAGTGACGAATATTACCGCGCTACTACTTAGGTTATTTGAACCCTTGATCTACGGGAGAGAGTCATGAGTGCACACAAATTTGAAAGTGGTCTTATGATAGATACTTGACAATGATTAAAAACACACCGTCCCCCGAAAGGCTTAAAGACACACGCCGGAGTCTTTAGTTTCACTAAATGCACCAGTTGCCCAGGTTCACGCTTCTGAGTCATCCTTGACATCACCCTCCTTCTGATAGGCCAGAGCTCACCTTGTCCCAGCCTTGTTTTCCTCCCATTTTTCTCTACTTCAGGGACGGGTTCCACCACCGGCTCTGTGCACAAGCCAGGAGCCTGGGAGTCATCCTTGTTATCAGACTCTTCCTGGTGGTCCATGTTCAGCCTTTTACTTATTCTTATTTTTCTTCCTAAATACCTCTTGAATCTGTGCATTTTATGTTTGCCACCTCCTTCATCATTCCACTATTACCTGGGTTTCTATAATAGTTTTGTCCCTCTGACCTCTGAACCAATGAGCACAGACTAGGCAGGAGAATGTGTTAGTGAGGCAGATCCGGTCCCACCAGCCTCCTGCCTCAGGTCCAAGACTGTCCGGATCAAGACAGAAATCCTTAACGCGGCCTGTGAGGCCCTGTGTCGGCTGGCCTCAGTTCTCGATCTTCACCTCATAGTACTCCCCTCTTCTTCTCTGTACCTCATCACCTTGACCTTTCAGTTTCTGCCTCATTGCCTTTGCAAATACTCTTTCCCAAGTCCTTCTCCTCTTTCCTGAGTGACCTTGAACTTACCTTTAGATAGTTCTGCATTCCCTTCCCCCTATCAGGGGCCCGCTTTCCATACATCTTCTCTCAGCATCCTCCCCTTCCCTTTGCACAGTCTAACAAGAGTGATGAAAAATATCTGCTTGTCTATTTCCCTGAGCAAAAACTGTAAGAGCAAAAACCCAATCTCCCTTGTTCACCAGTCTACATACAACACATAGCACAGAGCCTTTCACCTATTAGGTGGCTTGTTAATCCTTGAATGACAAGATGAACAAATACTTCCTGATCAGCTTCAATTAAGGAAGAGAGTGAGTCATCTTAGAACTCTCACTGTAGGTTCCTAGAAGCAGTCACTATAGCTTTTCTTCTTGTTACCATTGGTGGTGCCATGATGCCTGGGAGATTCTCAGTTGTGGGCTTACTGAATCTACAAGCTACATGCATGGAGAGGAGGCCCCTGCCTACTAGGAAGCAGAATATCCTTCTGCCATATAAGACCTAAGTCCTTCACCTTCTACGCGAATTAGGGAGCTGTAGGGCATACCTTTGATGATCTAGATTCCTCTTTCCTCTTGTATCAGCCAGGGTTCTCCAGAGAGAAACTGAACTGCCAGGATATATATATAAAAGAAGGAGGTGACTCACACGATTTTGGAGGTTGAGATGTCCCATGATCTGCCATCTTCAAACTAGAGAAGCAGGGAGTCTGGTGATCAAGTCCAAAGGGCCGAGAGTTCGAGAGCCAATGGTATATATGCCAGGTCTGATCGGAAAGCCTGAGAACCAGAAACACAGAGTATAGGAGAAGATCAAAGTCCAGATCAAGAAGTCAAGCTGAGAGTAAATTCAACCTTCTTCCACCCTTTTGTTTCCTTCAGGCTCTCAGTGGCTTGGATGATGTGATCCTTCACTGGAGAGAGTCATCTGCTTTCCTAAGTCCACCAATCCAAATACTAATCTCAAAGGGGAACACCTAAAAATAATGTGTAGACAAGTACCGGGGCTTCCCGTGACCCTGTCAGGTTGACACAAAACTAACCATTACACGTCTACGGCCAGATGCACATCTAACCCTCCTGGTTTGGGATAGTTTGGTTTCACTGTAACTTTCAGAACGGTAGCAGCTGAGATTCTCGTCGATCATCTGTGAGCTTATAGTTGTTGGAAATCTAATGGAGACAATCCGCTAACTCTAGTAAATAGTACTCATAAATTCTCAAAGACACACTTCACATGCTTTCCTTAAAATTACACTAGAGATGCTTACAAGTATTACCTGTAATGAGTAAGAGGATACAATGAACAGTCTTTATAAAATGTTCTAATATAATCCAGTAACTGTGGGAAAGTTGTTAGCTACGGTTAAAGTGAAGAACCTAAAATATTTCCATTTTTTTATACCTGGCTACAAATTCTTCCTTCCTCCCATCTTTCCCTCCTTCTTTCTTTCTCCCTCCATACCTCCCTCCCTCCCTTCCTCCCTTCCTCTCTCCTTCCCTCCCTCCCTCCCTTCCCCCTTCCCTCCCTTCCTTTCCTTCCTTCCTTCCCTCCCTGGCTCCCCCTTCCTCCCTTCCTTCTCTCTTTCCTTCTTCCTTCCTCCCTTCCTCCCTCCCTTCCTTCCTTCCTATGTAAGTCTTAAAGTGAAAGTTGTGTTCAATTACTTTAGTTACATGCACATTCTAATTCTTCAACATCACACCAAAATGCCAGCGTGTAGTTCACAGATACAAATACACTTAGTGACTAGCTTCACCAATGGAAGTAATACCCCTGAAAATGATCCAATAATAAAACAGAGATAATACTAAGAAGTGAACGATTGGTATGAAAAAAAAGAGTTCTAGATCTTAGAGTTACAGTCATGTCCCTTTTCTGTAAATTATTTGCCAGATTGTCGGTGTTTAGAAAGTTAAAGTATGATATTAGATTCTGGTAGTTTGCTAAGTTATCCTAAAATTAACATGTTCCTATATTTGGAGCAATGACCTAGAAAATAAGATTGACTGAGTCATTTTGTTAAGTCTCCTTATTTTTCTGTACCCTAGGTTTCTCGTATGCAGGCCTGATAAAAACTGTGCACATTTCATGGGCTGGTTATTCCTGCCATTCTGACTCTCGTCTCACACAATGACAACTCAAGAGAGAGTGCAACATAAGAAAATTTGAACATCTCCTCCCATAGCATTACGCATACAATATAATTACTACTATTGTAAGTACAAGTGGGGAAAAAGAAAGCAGACACTTCAACTTTATCAAATCTACTGGTTTAACTGAAAACAAAAAAGAATCCATCAATGTAGAAAGCGAGATATTACTCTAGTTGGGTCAAAATAATACTTTGAAGGCATTAGCTAAATATGAAATGGCACGGAATCAGTCGTAAATTAAACCGAAAAAATCTAGCCTAACAGAATCACAACTACTAACATCGCTCTCATTTTTATTCCTGAATGACAGAGCATTGTTTGAGATATGTATCAGTTGCCATTGACGATAGTCATTCATTGCGTTTAAAATCAAAGGGTGGAGCAGAGACCATATTAAATAAACAGCAAGTTTTCAATTTTTTACAATGAATTTGAAACAATTGCTGGATTTTCTCTTTTATTTAAGTAGTAATTACATTTCTTCATTCCACTTTCCAGTTCAAGTATTCATCACTTACTGACTTACCGAGATTCTGAGGTTACAAGGCTAGAGGCAAGTTGACTAGATTCTACACGTTTTTTTCTCACTTCTGAAACTATGGACGCTGGCTGATCAGGATCAATAGATATTGTGTTAATGGAAGGTTCATTTTGTCCCTTTACTTTTACCACCCTGGTTTCCTCTTTGACGTACACTATTTTGACTTTCGTCGGTTTCCGATTTGGAAAGGAAGAAAGGTTGATTGCATGTTAGAGCGTCCATACAGACTCTTGAAAATCATCCAAGGGGCGCCTGGGTGGCTCAGTCGGTTCAGCTTCTGACTTCGGCTCAGGTCACGATCTTGCAGTCCGTGAGTTCGAGCCCTGCTCCGGCTCTGGGCTGATGGCTCAGAGCCTGGAGCCTGCTTCCCATTCTGTGTCTCCCTCTCTCTCTGCCCCTCCCCCGTTCAGGCTCTGTCTCTCTCTGTCCCAAAAATAAATAAACGTTGAAAAAAAAAAAAGAAAATCATCGAAGATCCACAGAGATTTTAGAGAAAGGGAGTCTCAAGTCCAACACCCACTCTTAAGGTGCAATCCTTGAGAATCAGGGAAGTTTCATGGCTTGAAAAAGGTCACATATTTGACCCTTTACAAGTGGGGATCCAATATGGCCCAGTGACGGCAAAGTGACAGGAACTTCATCAGTGACTAGCTGTCACTTGCCACCAACTTCAGTTTTGTGACATCACTCAAATTGTGGCTTTTTAAAAATTTTTTTTTAACGTTCCTTTATTTTTGAGACAGAGAGAGACAGAGCATGAACAGGGGAGAGGCAGAGACAGAGGGAGACACAGAATCCGAAACAGGCTCCAGGCTCTGAGCCGTCAGCACAGAGCCGGACGCGGGGCTCGAACTCACGGACCGCGAGATCGTGACCTGAGCCGAAGTTGGACGCTGAACCGACCGAGCCACCCAGGCGCCCCTCAAATTGTGGCTTTGAATGGTTGCTAACTGTTACCTTGTAGGTGTACCTTGTACCCCTAGAAAAATCAAGCTCTTTGATTTTCTTTTGTCTCCATAGTTGGCCAGCACAGTGCAAAACACCCTCAGTAAAAATTTAAATGAGCCTCTTTGGTAAGTTCTTTTACTGTTATCAGATCTCCTGAAATGTTTAATTCTGACATTTTTTTTCTTTGAAAAATAAATGAAAATCTTAGTCACTGCCATAGCCAGAGTTGGCACATTTGCTGCTGCTATAAACTCTATGAGCACGGTCTTGGCTGGTCATGCCCAGCATTCTATCATTGATTCTGTTCCAGCATGACTATAATTTGAAATACGACACAATACGAAAAAATATTTGTAACTTCCGCCTGGACTCAGAGATTAAAACATTCTTTTTTTTTTTTTTTCGTGAGTCAAGTTCAAGTACAACCTCTTTGTTTCCATTCTTCTGATCAATATCAGGAAAAAAACTTGCCTTCAGCTACACCACCATCACACAGGATGTCCCTCATTGTGCATTCTGGGGGTTCAAACACTTGCCCAGTTCTGTGCGTTCGTTTTTCAGACGCAGACCCTCACCGGGGGCAGATACGGGCGCTGGCTCCCAGGTGCCTGCTTCCTTCAGCTACTGTTGGCCGACCTCCGGTTGTGGTTTTCTTTCGCCACTATTCTCCTGGCTCTGACAAAAGACAATCACCCTTCCGGACCTGCATGTGGCTCCGCGAACACATCCAAATTCTGTTGCTTCAACACTGTTGAGTGACGTGCCACGTCCGCAACGGCAGGCAAGCTAATGTCACGATGCGTTTTGAGTCTTTGAGAATTTTCAGTTACTGATCTTGACCTTAAACAGGTCCCTGATTATTTCTTTGTGGCTTGCTCTCATATTGCATTCACAGACAGGGCATGATCACGATTCAGAAAAGATTGCATTGTTTCTTCCCGGCTGCCCACACTGAAGAAATCTGGCGTTTGTGAAAATGCATTTGGGAATCAAATGTCTTTCAGATTTCTCTAGTATGGCTTTATATTATAATCCTAAAATTCTTTTCCTTTTCTAAAAGTGAAGGAATCTGAAGTTATATTTGGCCTCAGGCTTGTTCACATTAGCTGCTGGGCTCTCAGAGGTCTTTGTTCTGAATACAAGTGATGCTTCTAGTGGACACAGGTGACGACTGGAGAAATACAGATGAGCAAGGGTATGGTAGTGCATCATCAGCTCAAGGAAAGAACATTCGAGAACAACTGTCCTTTCCCTATTTTATCACAGCAAAATGCCCTCCATTCCTTATCTCTCCCCTCTCCCACCCCTTTTCTTCCCTCCTTTGTTTCGTTTTGATTTTCTATTTTCTTGTTCTTTTTGCACGTCTGGATATGGTTATCTGTCTGTGAGGGAAGAGGGTTTCTCTCATCATGCTGACTTAGGGTTACCCAGGTGCAAGCTTCCTCAAGAATTGGAAACGGTGTCCTAATAAAGGAGATAACATTTTTTTTATTTCTTGGATAAGGACAAGTAAACTAACTCTGAGTTTAAAAGTTAATGGTGTAGATGACAGCCAACTTTTAGCAGGCAAACAAAACAGTTTGAATACGACAAACATGGATTTTGTTCGGTTAGAAAACCATCGTTGAAAAGAGCTAAAAAAAAAACCAGACTCTGGTACTTGCCTGAGTATGGGTGAAAGGCATTTTACCAACACTTCTTTTTTTCTGGCAAAAATACGTTATGTTAATGACCTTAAAACCCATTTTAAGGTTTTAAGGTCATAGCCCTTCCTTGTTCCCATTTTTTTTTTAACGTTTCTTTATTTTTGAGACAGAGACAGACAGAGCATGAATGGGGTTGGGTCAGAGAGAGAGGGAGACACAGAATCTGAAACAGGCTCCAGGCTCTGAGCGGTCAGCCCAGAGCCCGACTCGGGGCTCGAACTCACAGACCGCGAGATCATGACCGGAGCCGAAGTCGGACGCTGAACCGACTGAGCCACCCAGGCACCCTGCCTTGTTCCCATTTTTAGTGTGACTTCCCATTTATGCTACATGTCCACAGGTGTCGAGTAATCACATTTAAAGAGATTATAAATAGAACCCAAGTCCATAAGTAATTGTAGCAAGAGATGTAGCAGGAATTCAAGCCTTCCAGTTAGCCCAAACACTCCTTAGACATGTTATAAGTTTGTGTCCGTGTGTATGTACCAGTTCCCTCTGTCAATCTCTTAAGGAGCTGCTCGCTTCTGGCTTGTACATCAGAAGATCCTAAATCATCTTGACATCCCCAACCTTGTTTCACTCAACTGTATTCTGAAAAAGAAATTTTGTAACAACTTTTGGAATTCTATTTTTCTGTAAAATATTTCCAATGGTATTTTAAAAGAGCATCAACATTAACCTTCATATACTTAATGAATTAATTATATTCAGAAAAACTGAGCCATGGAAATATTCGCATATTCTGCAAGGCACACTCAGACAACTTTTTTGAGGAATTAAATGGTCTTACTGCGTGGAGGAAACATGTAACTGACAGATGCAGATGTGAGTGTTCTAACACACATACAACTCAGTAGCTACAGATGTAGTTTATGACATTTTCTCCCACACTTGCCCACACATTTTAGGATTAGAAAATCTATGATGAGAGATCAGGAATATTGTCTAAAGTTTGCCATCAATATCTTCTTTCCACCAGAAAAAAAATCACCCACCATCATTGACTTACCACAATTATTTGGAAAGGGTTTTTTTTTTTTTTCCCAAAAGGTTAAATTCATTTTTTACTCTAAGTACTTAGCACAGCGTGTCAGCTTTTATTATTTTTATTCAAATTTCTCAGTCCCTCTTGAGACTCTCTTGGTTTTCTAGCAGAAACCAGATCAAACTAGCTTAAGGAAAATAAGGTTTTTAGTGGTTTCTGAAAATTTGATGGCATTGGCTTCAGGCACAGTTGAATTCAGGTGATCAGTGCATTAGGAAACAGTCTTTTTCCATCTCTCCATTCTTCTTTCCCCGGGGTTCACATGTTTCAGAGGCTGGCTCTCTCTGCAAAAATGCACGCCAGGGTTTCCAGATAAATATCCAGTTATCTTCAAGAACAGCAGCCAGAGAGTTTCTTTCATCCTAAAGTTACAACAAAGGATCCAGGTTGAGTCTCATTGGTCGGTTGAGTCTACTTGGCCCGACTTGAGCCACTTAACCATCCAAGAGTGAGCATGGATGGCCAGCGAATGCAGAATTCCGGTTAGCTGGGCCTGGGCCACATTTCTTAACAATACCAGAACCATAAGGAAAGAGAGCTTGGAAATCAGGAAGGCGGATGTATGCCAACCTGGCAAAAAGAAAGCAACAGATGTCTGTTGCCGTACTGAACTCACCCACCAAACATTTCCTGAGTTTCTCCTGTGCTTCCTGCGCTGACCGTGTGTGTGAGAGACAAAGTGTGTGTGTGACTCACCGTAGAGCAATGGACACAGCAGGAAGGAACTCAAGGGTGAAAGACCCAATCCCTCCCCTTAAAGGAGATACACCTGCAGGCTCTAAAAACAGCAAGAAACAAGGACTCTGTGATGAACTTAATGAACTTGTTGATACCGGTGGTAGAAATTCAGAGTAGGAGAAATCTCTGCGACTGTAGAACTGAGAAAGCCCACGGAGGGGTGAGGGAGGACCAAATGTGGAGGGGAGGGCGGGACCTTGCAAGAGGCTAGGGAAGTGTTGGTAAAGACTCACAGCTCAGGTGCATGCAGCGTGGTGGTGACACAAAAGAGAAGCAGGTCTAGCAGCCCTGACGAGGAGCGTAGGTCATGGTGGGTGGGAGGGAGGCGCACTCCTGCAGATGCCTGGATGACCTGGAAGAGTTTTGGCAGGAGCTGCTACAGAGAGGCAGAGTTGAGACCAGAGAATAAAAGCATTTCAGGAAGACAAATCTGGTAACAGGCTGTGGGATGTCTTAGAAAGAAGATGGCAGGCATGGAGAGGGGTGGAGGGCTACTGCAGAAACTGTCGACTATGGTGACAAGTTCTGGGAAGGATCCCGAGGCTGCGGAGAAGGAGAGGACACAATGCTGAGAGAAATGTCAAAGGGAAGATCCATAAAACTCAGAGGCTCTAGCAGACACAGAGGAAGAAGGAGAAGGTGAGTCTAAACAATCAAGCCCAGGGCCCAGATCATGGAAGAACCCTTACGAACTAGCGACAGGAGCCATCAGGTCATAGTATTTATGCTGCATTCCTCAGTGACATTCTCATCCTCCACCATCTACTTTACATATTTGCATGCATTCGTCAGGAAAGATGATGACTTCATCTTTGTCTCTCCAGCAACACAAAGTTTGGCATTTTGCACAGACGATTCAATGGTTTTTTTGCTTGTTTGTTTTTGTTTTTTGGGTTTTTTTGTTAAATGAATTCTACAGAGGAGAAATAGCTTTCTGGGAGCTGAAAAATGTATTTGGCCATGCATGTTAGTAACAGGATGGCAACAAGGGGCATCTCTTCAATCTCTAATTCTTTGTTCGTTGTAGTCCTTTACTGCTATGGTTATTCTTCTTAGGGGATAGATGTAGCTCTCCACTACAAACTGCCTCACAGCAAACTATGTCCTGTGCTATACAAGCTTATAGCGCATTTCCAGGTTACCTAATTCACCTGAGATTTCTTTCAAAATTATAGCAACAGAAGCAAGTCTCCCTCTGACCTCTTAAAACTCTTGGTGTTTTCCATTTAGCTCTGTAATTTAAGTATTTCTAAGACCACAGAATACTACTGAGTTCAAAGACCCTGTTAGGTTTTGTTTTACAAGCAAGCACAACACTGAGGAAATGCTACAACAGATTACAAAGATGTAAAAGATGAAATTTTCTGCAGGGTTTCTGCAAAAAAAGAAAGAGAGAGAATCTAAGTAAACAGATGTAAGTA
The DNA here is from genome assembly GCF_028749965.1 of Puma concolor. NCBI lineage: Eukaryota > Metazoa > Chordata > Mammalia > Carnivora > Felidae > Puma > Puma concolor. The sequence goes on along the minus strand of NC_141667.1, from coordinate 137,873,319 downwards.
TCAACACTAACCGCCACGTATGATGATAAAATGAAGCTGGAGGCGGAAACCATTCTCATTGGCCCAGGATGATGGCAGAAATCCAACGAGAGCTTCATAAATGTTTCCTGAATACATGAGTGAGCCAATAAATGAACAAATGAATAGCATTGTAATGATGGAAAAAAAGTCACGTGTGAGAGTGTTCATGAATTCTCATGCACTGAAGTGTGAAAACACTTGGTCTTCAACAACATCTCCTCCATGATCTCTTCGGTGTTTAAACTTGACCTTGCATTGAAATCACCTACAGGCTTATTAAAACACTGACTGCTAGGTCCATTTTTGAGTTTCTGATTCAGGAGCGCTGGTGTGTGCCCTAAGAATGGGCATTTTGAAAAAGTTCCCAAGTGATACAGAATCTTCTCTCCATACTCCGAGAAACACAGTTTTGGCGTCCGATAACAATAGGATACCTCTTGTGAAGCTTGTCTTCCCTTAAAAGAGACTGACCCCTCAAAGACTGCCCTTGGAATCATGTCGTGAAAGAGCTATAAACTTGTTGTGGAGTCCATATATCTGTGCGTAGGGCAAAAAGACTCCATCTGATGAAAGATGCATTGCTGTGAAACATCAAAGCCATTAGGGTAGTCCCAGGAAAATTAACCACAGGGCACACCTCTCATACTCCTTCCCAACAAGCACCGATTTATACTAATTGCAAAATGAAGGTGGAAGCAATACTAGGAAAACGAGGGCTGAAAACTCCCTTCTGAATTTCAGATAGTTTAATAAAGTGCTGCAGCAGCACAAAGCTGTAATCTGTTTCCGCATACCAATTTGTGGACAGCACAAGATCACATCAGTGAGGAAACTGCATCTCCTTATCAGGAAAGACTAATTGGAAGCTACAATTAGCTGGGTAGTAAATGCCAGGAATTCTAAATCACAAACACAAAGTAGCCTACATTTGACACTCTAATATAAGGGGGGTGGCCACTGAGCAGAAAAGATGGGATTCTTTGCGTGGAAGAACAGAGGCTCTTGCATCCAAATGAGCACGTCTCAATATGGAAGACTTGCTTTGTTCCTTGACTCATACACACTCAAATGCAACATTGTTGAGGTGGGAGATGAAGAAGGAAAAGTGAGCGATGTTGGAATGGCTGGTATGTTTCATGGATGTGAAACTCTGCGTTGGGTTTTGTCTCTTTCTTCCATTAGGCGTCGTTAGCATGCAGACTCAGAGTTTGATGAGTGCATCTCCAGGGTAATTTGAATTTCCTAGAATGATTTCATTATCCAAAGTCCTTTTCTGACCTCTGATCCTAAACCACCTTTACAGCGTTTACTTCTTTGTGGGAAGCCATTGGCTTTCCTGAATTCCCATGAACATTCTCACATGTGACTTTTTTTACATCATTAGAATGCTATTCATTTGTTCATTTATTGGCTCGCTCATGTGTTCAGTAAACATTTATGAAGGACTCATTACATTTCTGCCATCATTCTGGACCAATGAGAATGGTTTCTGCCTCCAGGGTCATTTTATCATCATACGTGTGGTTAGCATTGATACTTTCGTCTTTTTACTTAGATTCTTTTTTTTCTTCTTCTAACACTACTTTCCTCATGGTGTGTTCCTCATCAAACGTCTACGCTATTTCAAAAACAACAGTGCGACAAGTGCCTGAAGAGATAAAATTTTTTACCTTTTCAAGTTGGAGAGGAATAATTTGAAAAGTGTTTTTAATTTTCTGCTTCTACAAATGACAACATGTGTTCACGTTCACAAAAGCTTTTGTTTTAGCAAAAGCATCAGACTGTTTTTCTTCTCCCCCTCACTGATTTAAAAAAATATATATTGAGTGACTATTTTATGGTGAGCATTGTTTTAGATCTTGGGATTTATTAGTGAACAAGACAGACAAGGCTCCTGTCCTGGTGGAGATCACATGTTGATTGGGGAGACAGACAATGCCAGAATAAACGATGTGGTATGTTAGGATGTGATATCTGCCAAGAGAAGGAGGAGGTGTAAAGGGGGCAGGGCATGTCGAACACATGGATGTGTCGATTCTCCTACTGTTGGTGAACAAAAGTTTTGACTTGACCATAACCCCGAAAGCAGAGATGAGCCTTGACATGTTATTTTCAATATTGCAAAGTGGATGTATCTTCAAGTGTAGGGGCTGTTTTATTTTACAATAACTTGCAGATAAAGTATTAAAATATTTAAAAGTATGTATTTGAATTGGGCTCACCATAAAAATAATGGACCGTTTTTGGGAGATGTGTGCGAGGACCGGGCACCCCAGGTTCACTCACCTGGAGGAGAGACTGGTGAGGAGGCTTCTGGACGGGCTTGGTAGAGTCCTGCTTCGATAGAGTGCCGTGTCAGGTGTGATTCAGCCCAGAAGACCCCAGCACTTGAGAATGTGGGACTGTGGAAGTCTATCTCATCCCCACCATGGAAGTAGAGATCAGAGTTTCCTCTACAAAGGTTCAAAATTCTTACTTTAATTAGGAAATTGGAAGGCCTCCTGTGGGGAGGCAGGAAGGCCACTTTAATTTTGGGAGGGGGACATTCACTTAGGGGCCTGCATTCTGAGGTTCAAGAATACCTTGTTTTATATAATGGTGTTGTCTGGGCACAAATCTAGGTAAGAGAACAGGTGAACCTTTCTTTAATGTGAGGATTTCTTTCTAACCAATGGCCAACATAATACTTAAATATTAAACACTTGAGGCATCTCTTTAAGCTGGAGTATGAAAACGCTGGCCATTATCATTATATGTGGATTATATTTATGTTATATTGTGGAAATATTGTTATATTGTGGAAATTGTGACCTACACAATAAGACATGAAACAGAAACAGAAACAAATAGTGGAACTACTACAGAAGAGGATTATTACCGAGAAGCGTCAAAATAATCCGCTGACAAATCCTTGTAGTTTGTGAGACTCAGCAAAGTGGCTAAATACAAGGTGAATATACACATATCTAGATAATTGCATTACACAAACGCTATGTAGTTAGAACACAGAGTGACAGAAAAGAAATTTCACTGATCATAAAAATAAAACCTATGAATCTTGGAGGAAGTATCTAAGAAATATGTGCAACTTCTATATAGAAAGTGACAAAACTACTCTAAGAAATAAAAACAAACAAACCCAAAGCTACATAGGTGGGGAGCCAAATCTTAGTTTAGGATTGGGTGAGTGATGTTGCTGAATGATATAAATATATGGGCTCATCATACATTAATGTGTAGGTTTAATGTCATTACACTCAGAGGATTGCAGTAAAAAACTTACCTCACTTTTATCTCACCCAGAACAATGAAGGGTGCCAAATAAGAGGTTAATTCAGTGCAAATGAGTTATAGGTCTAGGAGGCAGAAAATAAACAATGAAGTGAGTGGATCTTGTATGTTTCTACAGTTTGGCCTTTCATAATCCCTCTGTGAGGTGTCAGCATCCCTATTTCACAGAAAAGGACACTGGGACTTAGACGTGCTGAGTACATTCTTGAACTCCGGGACACTCACCAGATTTCAGAAATGTGCTTATAAGGGTTCTTTCTTTCATAAGGGTACCGACAGCAAGTACATCTTTAGTCTTGTAGATTTATTGTCTGTTTCACAGTGAACATGAGAGCTTTCTGAATGGTAGCTTTCTCTGATCCCATAAGAATTCCATGCCAATCCAACACTGGTTACATTCCATAAAATGATAGCAGCAAGCCAGGAGGAAAGAAGGCTGTAATATTCAATTGTCTGTAACCAATGTGTTAGGAGTCACCGTCTTTCATCCAGACAGTACAGTTGCATTTTTAAAATGACATCTATTACCACATTAGAGGCAACCCATAACAATCCCTTATAGAATGTTTGTCTCAATTGTGGTTATTTAATGTCATTATACCAAATTTCAAAATGTTCTTATGGTAAACAGACCCAGTGAAATGCTAGATGAGTAAAAGCTCATTTTCAAGTTCCAAGAAGCCAGTGCTTCATTTTCTCTCTCTCTTTTTTTTTTTCTAACTTATTTTTTATTTGTAAAAAAGTCTCCAGTTTCCTGGCCTTATGAATTGCAGAGTTTCCTTTCCAAAGGAAAGGCTTTCGTAAATTCTATTATTGATGCAGTCTTAGAACAAATTCTTCAATTATTTGACATAGCCCTGACACGGCTAAGCTGTCATGCACATCTATTTTGGATGAACTTCTTGTAAAAAGGAAAAATAAACGTATGACATTCACACACAGGCAAAGACACACTTAGCGTCCTCAGATTAAAACTTTTTATTAAGTTCTGGCTTGGGGCAAATTTAAACGGCTGAGTTATAAACCCATGAATCAAGAGGTCAGACTGAAGATGCTGGCAAATTCTTAACTCCAGGGGTACCAGCAGGCATGACCTTCAAAATGTAGCAAACTACGAGAGACAGCGACGACGTGTATCTTGGACCAGGTCCTAAGCAGTTAAAAGCAGCTAGGGATTATTTGATTCCAAACTGTGGTTACATTCATGGTTTCCAACTATTTGTTAGCTCCTTTTTTATAGGCACAGGGCACAGTTATAATGATATGCAAACAAAATAAAAAATAATTAGCACTATCTTTTATTGTTCTAATTTCACAATATTAAAACAACACAATATTGCTTTGGAAGAAAGTGGTAGAAGGCAAATGGTCTTAAACAGAAATGAAGTACCAATATGTTGGCATATTATTATCTCCACAACTAGGCTGGATTACTTTCTGTATCTCTGCCGCAGGGAAGCCACGCATACAGCGAGATAAAGAAGTTTAGAAAGAAGTCTCACAATCCCAGGATTGCTTTGACAATTTTAAGAGCTAAAACCGGGGGCGCCGGGGTAACTCAGTTAAGCATCTGACTTTGGCTCAGATCATGATCTCACAGTTCACAAGTTCAAGCCCCACACGGGGCTCTGTGCTGACAGCTTGGAGCCTGTTCAGGATTCTCTCTCTCTCCTTCTCTCTCTCTGCCCCTCCCCGACTTATGCTCCCTCCCTCTCTCTCTCTCCCTCTCTCAAAGTAAATAAAGAAATATTAAAAAAAAGGCAGCATTCAGAAAAACAGAAAACCAATTCCAAATAATGACAAACATTGACTTTTGGAGTCAAAAACACGTCATCGACTTCAGCAAAAGAAAAAAAAAACGATAGACAAAGTAAATGTGACAAGCCCTAGAATAATTATTAGATCTAGTTTCTGGGAACACTGGACTTTATTATACTATCTTCGTACAGTTTTGAAATTTTTAATAAGGTTGGTTTTTAAAAGCCATCACTGGGGGCGCCTGGGTGGTGCAGTCGGTTAAGCGTCCGACTTCAGCCAGGTCACGATCTCGCGGTCCGTGAGTTCGAGCCCCGCGTCGGGCTCTGGGCTGATGGCTCGGAGCCTGGAGCCTGTTTCCGATTCTGTGTCTCCCTCGCTCTCTGCCCCTCCCCCGTTCATGCTCTGTCTCTCTCTGTCCCCCAAAAAATAAATAAACGTTGAAAAAAAATTTAAAAAATAAAAAAAAATAAAAGCCATCACTGGGGTGCCTGGGTGGCTCAGTCGGTTAAGCGTCCGACTTCAGCTCAGGTCATGATCTCGCGGTCTGCGAGTTCGAGCCCTGCATCAGGCTTTGGGCTGATGGCTCAGAGCCTGGAGCCTGCTTCCGATTCTGTGTCTCCCTCTCTCTCTGCCCCTCCCCCGTTCATGCTCTGTCTCTCTCTGTCTCAAAAATAAATAAACGTTAAAAATAAAAGCCATCACTTTGGGGCATTTGGGGGGCACAGTCCAACCCTTGATCTCGGCTCAGGTCATGATCTCCCAGTCTGTGAGACTGAGCCCCATGTCAGGCTCTGCACTGACAGTGTGGAGTCTGCTTGGGATTCTCTGTCTCCCTCTCCCTCTGCCCCTCCCCCTGTGCTCTCTCTCAAAATAAACGAACTTAAGAAAAAAGTCAACACTTCAAGACTGCATTATGTGATGATCTCTTGACTTCACCTGTGTGTGGGAACTTGTATTACGGCCACTTCAAACAGAGCTACGAATACCTTCAACAAAATATCCAGAATTTATCATTGCACTTGGGTTTTACTTTCATTACATAATGCTTGAAGTGCTTTTGGTATCCTTTCTATAACTGCAATACTCTTGTAGCACCGGGATTTACTCAGTTACGGTTACGGCCTCCGCAAGGAAAACTGCTTCATCCGATTCCCATCCCTAAAGGTCCAACTGAGTCCCTTCTTAGCATAGCAATGACACCAGCTGTCAACACATTTCGAAAGAAGGTTTAGAATACTGCACACATTGAGTCACCTTGGATGTGAGCTAAGCAGAATAGTTAATATGATGGACAGAGTTGAAGGAATCTGGGAGAAAAGGAGACTGGCGGGGCACCTGGGTGGCTCAGTCAGTTAAGAGTCTGACTTTGGCTCAGGTCATGATCTCACAGTTTGTGTTCAAGCCCTGCATCGGGCTCTGTGCTGACGGCTCTGAGCCTGGAGCCTGTTTCAGGTTCTGTGTCTCCCTCTTTCTCTGCCCCTCCCCCGTTTGTGCTCTTTCTCTCAACAATAAATAAACCTTAAAAAAATTTTTTTAAAAAGAACAAAAGGAGATTTGGAGATGTCTTCATAAACTAGGAGAGGCTACTGAAACCCCAATTTCACTTGGCACAACCTCCGATTTTAATCATTAATTTTTTTTTAATGTTTATTTTGCAGAGAGAGAGAGACAGAGCACGAGTGGGGGGAGGGGCAGAGAGAGAGGGAGGGAGACACAGAATCGGAATCAGGCTCCAGGCTTTGAGCTGTCAGCACAGAGCCAGAAGCAGGGCTGGAAACCACTGACCGCAAGATCACAACTTGAGCCAAAGTGGGATGCTTAACCTACTGAGCCACCCAGTCCCCCCTCTCTGTTTTTAATCTTAATTCAACAAGTTATCTTCAAGTTTGTACTCATTTGACAATTTGTTCTGAACTTGGCACAACCTATCTGGTTAAAGCCCAGCTCATGGAAATCAAAGTTAAGGCCTTATCGAGCTTCTGTGCTCTTCATCTAGAGCAGAGAGAAGCCAACTGACCAAATACCAATACTTCCTTCTATTCCTTATACACGGGATCCCTAAGTCTTGTGTCAGTGAGTCTCTCAAATAGCCACCCGATTGCTGAACCTACTGACCCACTTTGTTCCTGTCAAATCCATCCTGTTGGGAAAGACTTCCTGGAATAACCACACATCATCTTCATTCTGTGTATCTGAAGCCACGATCCGGTCTTCTAGATTGGAATTACCCCTTCGTCCCCTTCCCAAACCTGGCTGACCCTCATCTGTTTTGGCCACACTGGTTTCTACCTTCTCCTCCCTGGATCTGGAGCACTTTCACCTCCTGCTAGGGGTTAAACTCCAACAGAGCCCAGCTAGTCGTATACCCTGCACAGAATGAGCCAGTTAAAAAACATGGGATAGTCATGGCGTCTGATAGTGGTATATATGTATGTTAATTTCCATCTGTATCTGAAAGGTGGTCATATGTTCTCATCAGGATTTCCCAGGACAGGGGTGGTGTGCTGGCATTTAATCAAAAGGTTCACTTTGCACAGGGGGCTATTCTAAGGGTCTCAACTCTCTTCAGAACTGATTTACAGCACAGATTAAGGACAGTTGCATAATAAAAGTTAAACATTGTTTATCATTGGTGAGATCACTGGATTGTTAACTGGCAAAAATAGATCATTGAAATGGGCTCTCGGCAACTTTAGCGGATCCACGATATTACAGAAATACCTTCACACCCTCTTCTCGTTCCCAACACAGGCAGGACTAGAAGTTAAAAACTCATCTGGTACCTCAAGTTTGATTGTCAGTTAATGCTGTGTCCCACCACAGATTTAGAGAATTTTTTTTACGTTTATTTATTTATTTTGAGACAGAGAGAGAGAGCGAGTGAGCACGTGTGCACAGGAGGGGCAGAGAAAGAGAGAGGTGGAGAGAAAGAGAATCCCAAGCAGGCTCTGCACTGTTAGCACAGAGCCTGACACAGGGCTTGAACTCACAAACAGCGGGATCATGACCTGAGCCGAAATCAGGAGTTGTGCACTTAACCAGTTGAGCCACGCAGGCACCCCTAGAGAATTTTTAATCTCTAGACTTGAATATAGGATCATCTGCATCCTACAGCTTTAAAATTATCACGTTTGCTTTAGGTGAAGGTTTCATTAAGTTTTTTTTCAAGTTCCAAAAGGACACAGGGATCGGACTTTATCAAGCTTGTTTGCTAGTATATTCATGCCTACTTGGTAGTGTATCTAAGTGTAGCAGAAATAAGTCAGGGACCTACTTTCATTATGATCTCAGAGAGGAGTTGGGTAAGCCTCATTCCCTGTAACCATATGCAGCCCTGACATCTACCAAACTGGCTACGTCAGTTTATAATAAGGTGTAACCCGCCCATACGAATTTTTTTATATTTATATAATTATGTATCCACCTACCCACTTATCTACCTACCTACTAAGCCAAATTTCTTGCTTTCCAAAACCTTCTTGCTGAGGAGTTAGCAAACCATGGCCCATAGTCCAACTCTGGCCCACTGACTATTTTGTAAGTATTCTTTTCTTTTCTTTTTTCTTTTCTTTTCTTTTCTTCTTTTCTCTTTCCTTTTCTTTTTTTCTTTTCTTTCCACTTTCCTTTTTTTCTTTTCTTTTCTTCTTTCTTTTCTCTTTATTTCTTTTCCTTCCTTCCTTCCTTCCTTCCTTCCTTCCTTCCTTCCTTCCTTCCATATAAGTAAACTCTTCCTGGAACACAGCCATGCTCATTCATTGACATCTCTGGCTGCATTCACTCTACAATGGCAGAGTTGAGTACTTGTGATAGGGGCTGTGTGGCCTGCAAAGTAAAAGTATGTTTACTTTTTGGCCCTATATATGAATATGTATGAACACTTAGAGATGAATTTTTAAATTTCTTGGTAATTTTATCTCAAAAGACCAAAAGCTCTCAACGTAGCAGAAAGCAATCGAGGAAGAAGGCATGGTCCTATTTTAGAGCTTTGCCTGATGGGAATGGAACAGAAGGATCTCTAAGTAGATGTATTTGTACACAGACATACACATAAAATGAAGCAAAGAGAAGGTCTGATTTCCCTTTGAATAGACTCCCTCATGCTTTTGACTTTATTGTGATTTAATTTTCAAGTCAAACCTCTAAAGCCACTCCTGGGCCTTACTTTGTGAAAGTCCAGGAGGAATTCAGATGTTCTGCTAGTCAGTGATAAAAAGGAGACCAAGCCTATCCATCCTGTTGAAAATGGGAATTGAAGCTGGACACTAAGTTGTTTTGAGTGCCTGCAGGAGGCCACCGATTGTTATAGAGTATTCTATTCATGTTTCAACGAACTGGAGATGGATAGAGCGTTCTTCCACCTGAAAATTGTTTAGACATGCTGAGTAACACTTTTAATGTATCTGTTGCATTCTCCGGGATTTACTTATTTTGACCTGAGTGGCTATTTACCTAGCAATGCCTCTTTAGGTTTGTAATTTACCTCCGGACTCCAGTTAAGTCCTTGTGACTGCAGAAGATGTCCATAGCTAAAATTACTATACGAGTAAAGAGTAAAAGAGGATACAGGATGAATGTAATCATTGTATTGAAGAAGCAAACTTAATTCTTGGTTCGTGACTGATTCAGAGAGGAAGGGTCAGCATCCATCCTTTGGCCAAATATTGGCACCAAAAAGTTGAATTCATAACATTATGCCCCTATTTCAATGATTTAGCCTCAGAGAGAAAGAAACCTTGCAGCTATGCTCATCCCATACTACGGTACCCACACACACACACACCCCCACACACATTCATACACACACATTGGCGCATTTTTTACAAATATAGATCCAAGTACGAATGAGGTCATTAGGTTCATTCATTCATGTCAGGTATGGGGCTATAGGTATTAGGTCTATAGCAGTGATTCTCGCAGACAGGGTCTTTTGAAGCTTATAGTCGGGAAGACTGAACTCTCAGGAAAATAAAGGGCAAGATTTGGAGCTCACCTTGATTTTTCTACTCTTTTTTTTTTTTTAAGTTTACTTATTCATTTTGAGGGGGGGGGCGGGGAGAGAGAGAATGAGCAGGGGACGGGCAGAGAAAGAGGGAGTGAGTGAGAATCTCAAGCGGGCTCCCCACTGTCAGCCCAGAGCCCCACACAGGGCTCGAACTTACAAACCGTGAGATCCTGACCTGATCCTGATCAAAAGTGGGACGCCTAAATGACTGAGTCACCCAGGCGCCCTGATTTTTCTACTCTTAAACCAGTAAACTTAGGGGAGAGAAAAACCAACCCCATGTCCATACATTTCTTAGAGTTTTGGAATATATGTATTTCCTGGGTTTTGAAACTCTTTAATATTGACTTAAAAAGTGATTATGGTTAAGCTTTTCTTTCACTATTAAAAATGCTTTGATTTTTATATGTGTCTGTTACCTTAACTGAACATTCACAAATATATTTTAAGAGCCCCTCAAGAGCACAACTTCTGTGTTTTAGAAATCATTGAACAGCCATATCTAATAATTTGTGTTTCAGAAAAACAGATTGGTGGCAAGGTTGACCCTTATTCATTTATTCATTCATAAATAAGTGATTGTGTGCCGAGCTGTATGCTGGGGGCAGATATAAAGGAGAGTTAAACATTAGGAGAAGGATGTCATAAATGAAGTCACAATGATTGGAATGAGTCTCGTCAGAGGGAAACCAAGGAGAGCAAGGACATCCCCTTCATAGTAATGGGGACTGGCTGATAGAATCTCACATTGAATTCTTGACTCAGGGAATAATCAATATACAATGATGTGAAGTGGAATGTGCATCAAATAAGAAAGAATGTGTGAAATGTCTGAAGTGAACAATTCAGCGTGTGACTTGTTTGAATTCTGCAGGTAATAGGTAGAAGATATTTCAATTGATTTCAACCAACCATGAGCGACCATGAAATAGGAAAAATATTTAAGTCAGCAAGGTGAAACAGATCCCCTGTGCCCCATCGTCAGGCAGTTACTTTATCTTTATAATTAAAAAAAAGAGCTTTGGGCATTTGTGTAGCCACACTTAGGCTATCTGTTCCTGAAAAGAAACCCTGCAAAATTCTGCAAAAAGTGAGCTTTCAAAACATCGTGACTGTCATAAAAACATGAAAAAGGAACATGTGTTAAAGTTTTAATCCTGTTCATTAATTAATGAGGGAACCAAGCAGATTTTCTCATTGTCAGCCCAAAAGAGAAACTTAAGAACATGTAGACTTATAGGTCGGAAATACTGCAATGGATGTACATATGGAGAACAAAACTGTGTTTCGGGATGTGGAGAGCGAAGTCAGCTCTTATCCACAGGACAGAGTATGCATGTCAGTAGATAAGAATTGTTTTTCTTTTCCTAGAAGGTATTCACAATTTCTAGTTGATTGCAAAATTATTTCAGGGCATTCACAACTAGATAACCCTGAGGAGTATCTTTTAGAGTCCAGGCAATGCATAGTTTTTCACTGAAGTACAAATTCCTTCCTACAATTCTAAATATGGAACTAGAACATTTTTTTTTAACCTACAGTGGTTAAGGATCATTAAAAACAAAGTGAACAGTCCATTCCATTCATATTTACCCACAGTTGAATTTCTTTCAAAATTGGAGTGAGTCCTCTCGAACCCTGCTACTGCTTTATCAATGAAGTGTATGTCATTGTCTAAATTGTCACTTCAACTATATTCACATCATCTTCACTAGGAGTGGATTCTGTCTTTTTTTTTTTTTAATTTTTTTTTTTTTTCCAGCGTTTATTTATTTTTGGGACAGAGAGAGACAGAGCATGAACGGGGGAGGGGCAGAGAGAGAGGGAGACACAGAATCGGAAACAGGCTCCAGGCTCTGAGCCATCAGCCCAGAGCCCGACGCGGGGCTCGAACTCACGGACCGTGAGATCGTGACCTGGCTGAAGTCGGACGCTTAACCGACTGCGCCACCCAGGCGCCCCTGGATTCTGTCTTAAGAAACCAGTTTATTTGCTCATCTATAAGAGCCACTGTTTATCCATTCAAGTTCTATCAGAAGATCACAGCAGTTTGGTCACATCTTCAGGCTCCACTCCTACTTCTAGCTCTCTTGCTGTCCCCACCATATCTGCAGTGACTTCTTCCACTGAAGTCTAGAACTGCTCAAAGTCATCCATGAGGGCTTGAATCAACTACTTCCAACTCCTATGCGTTTTGATATTCTGACCCCTTCCTATGAACCACCAATGTTCTTAAAGGCATCTAGAACAATGAATCCTTTCCAGAAGGTTTCCAATGTACTTTGCCCACAGCTGTCAGAAGAATCTTCTCAATAGCAGCCGTAGCCTTAGGAAATGTATTTCCTCAGTAATAAGACTTGAAAGTGGAAATGACTCCTTAACCCCTGGGCTGCAAAATGGATGTTGCATTCGCAGGTTTGAGAATAACGTCAATCTCATTGTCCGTCTCCATCAGAACTCTTGGGTGACCGGGTGCATTGTCAATGAGCAGTCATATTTTGAAAGGAATCTTTTTTTTTGTTTGTTTTCTGAGTGGTACGTCTCAACACTTAAACTATTCAGTAAACCATGTTGTAAGCAGATGTGCTGGTATCTAGGCTTTGCTATTCCATTTACAGAACACAGGAGAATAGATCTGGCATAATTCTTAAGTTTGCAGAATGGTAAATGAGCAGGGGCTTCAACTTAAGGGTCACAAGCTGCATTAGCCTCCAACAAGAGAGTGAACTTGCCCTTTGAAACTCTGAAGCCAGGCACTGACTTTTCCTCCTTAGCTATGAAAGTCCTAGCTGGTATTTTCTTCCAGTAGAAGGCTGTTTCATCTACACTGACCATCTGTTGTCTAGGGTAGCTCCCTTCGTGGATTATTTTAGCTACATCTTCTAGATAACCTGCTGCAGCTTCCACATCAGCACCTCCTGCCTCCCCTTGAACTTTTATGTTACAGGCATGGTTTCTACCCTCAAGTCTCATGAACCAATCTCTGCAGCTTCAAGCTTTTCTTCTCCAGCTTCCTTACCTCTCAGCCTTCTTAGAACTGGAGAGAATTATCCTTGCTCTGCATTAGGCTTTGGCTTCAGGCAATGTTGTGACTGGTTAGATCTTCTGACCAGACCACTAAACCTCTCTCCATGTCGGCAACAAGGCTGTTTCTCTTTCTCATCGTGCATGTGCTCACCGGAGCAGGACTTTTAATTTCCTTCAAGAACTTTCATTTGCCTTTACAACTGCGCCAAATGTGAAGGTGCAACAGGCCTACCTTTTGGCCTCTTGGCTTTCTGACATGCCCTTCCTCACTAATCTCAATCATTTGTAGCTTTTGTTTTCAAGTGGCAGACATGCAACTCTTCCTTCTCTTGAACACTTAGAGGCCAATATTGGGAAATGAACTGGCCTAGTTTCAAAATTGTGTCTCAAGGAATACAGAAGCTGAGGAGAAGAAGACAGACAGGTACAGGCAGTCAGTGGAGCAAGCGGAACATTACCCACTTATTAAGTTTGCTGTGTTAACATCGGCACATCGGCACGGTTCATGGTGCCCCAAATGATTACCACAGTAATATCAACGGTCACAAAGACGAAACCAATGAAAACATTTGAAATATGCCAAGAATTACCAAAATGTGACGCAAAGACAGAAGGTGAGCAAGTGCCGTTGGAAAAATGGTGTGACAGACGTGTTTAATGCAGGATTGCCACAAGCTTTCAACGTGTGAAAAACATGGGTCTGCAAAGTATAATAAAGGGCAGAACAGTAAAATGAGGTAGGCCTGTAATTTGCCTCTCGGTTATCCTGAGCAAAGGAAACAACCTGGTTTTATTTTTTAAACGTCCAGCTCCGAATTACACAAAGGGAAGGTTCTCAAGAGACAAAGTCTTGGACCAGCATTTCAGCTGGGACCACGGAACCATTCAGATTCTCCTACCTCAGTCATTGATTCCTAGGGTGAAGGGTGAAATGAGTTTGCCAACCAGGGTAGGGAGAGAATTAATAATACGAAGTAGACTCTGCAATCCCAGCCTGGTTCTAAACAACCAGCTGTCAAGATCCAGGCACAGAAGGCACAACCAGAGTCAGCCAGTATGCTGGATAACAATGCACTCGTAATTTCAGTGTTATCTTGGCAGTGTTTTCCATTTCAAGTCTTCATAAAACAGAAAGTGTTGTAAAATGCTACGATTTAAGAAAGCAATTAACATACCTTGCTTAGAAAACATTTGGCAAAAGAAATATCTGTATCTACAACCATAAAGCAAATCTGTGATTCTACTTTTATTTAACTAAGACGTAAAAAAGAAGCATTCTCATACAGTTCCTCAAAAGCAAGTAGTTTCAGGGGCGCTTGGGTGGCTCCGTTGGTTAAGTATCCAACTCGATTTTGGCTCGGGTCATTGCACGGTTCGTGACATCAAGCCCCGAGTTGGGCTCTGAGTTAATAGGGTGAGTTAAGAGCATGGAGCCTCCTGGCGTATCTCTGTCTCCCTCTCTCTCTGCCCCTCCCTTGCTCATGCTTTCTCTCTCTCTCTCTCTGTTTCTCAAAATAAGTAAATAAATAAACAAGCAAACACATTTTTTTTAAAGCAGGTAGTTTCAGATAAGCTAGTTTATTTGTTCAACACATTCAACATCAGTTACTGGTTTTTGAGGATATGGTGATTAATATACATAGAACTTTTGCTGTGCTTCTTAACACTCGTTAAAAGTCAAAGACACTTCTGAGAATTTCACAAAACTGATAGTACTTCCCAGGAAAATGTACAAAATCTGCAAAAAAATGCATTTATTCGTGTTTTCCAAATTATCTTCACCATAATAATGATAATGGGGAATGAGAAAATACGAATGATAGTAATAGGCGCTGGTTACTATCCAAGAGGTAGTCATGGGGTAAGTGACTGAAATGTATGACTTCATCAAACCTTAAATATTCTTTTTTTTTAAAGTTTATTTATTTTAAAGTTTTTTTTTTTAAGTTCATTTATTTTTAGAGACAGCGTGAACACGCGTCTGAGCGGGAGAGGGCAGAGAGAGGGAGAGTGGGAGAGAGAGAATCCCAAGCAGGCTCTGCGCTCACAGGGCAGAGCCTGAGGTGGAGGTTGATCCCACAAACAGTGAGATCATGACCTGAGCCGAAATCAGGAGTCTGCTGCTTAAATGACTGAGCCACCCAGATGCCCCTCAAACCTTAAATATTCCTATCTGGTCACTTTAGTATCCCCATTCTACAGATCAGGTGACTGAAGCCTAGATAAGTTATGTAGGTGACTCAGGGTCACTTGACAGTAAATGTGGAACTATCAACCCCAGGATATGGCTACTCATCTTGAACAGCTACCACTTTTGTTTTCAAGTAAATAGATGGCATGCAACGGAATAAAATCCTAAATAGTTTGTTTGTATATACACCTAAGTCCTTGTTTTGCCGTTTTGCTATTACTGCCATGTAATATCAAGCGTTCAAAGAGAGAATGGTTACTTCTCACAGTTTTAGGGTGAAAATGGGAAAAAATGAAAACAAAGTAAGATGCATGTAACTTTGGCAAAAATAATTATGTAGCTCACAATGGAAATATCTGGAAACTATCAAGAAAATAGACTATAAGGTCTTGATTGCACGAACAGGACCCAAACTCTGTCCTTTCTGAATTGATGATGTCACGCAATCCCTTGACTCATTTCTCTGGAATTCATAGTTACCCATCATTTTGCAGAGTAGTCACATAATTTCCCTCAAGCTATCCAGAGGAGCTACAGAAAATAAAACAATGATTTTATGTCATTGCTTTGCTAATGCCCTGGGAGCTATTCAGCCCACCCACATTCTATCAAGATGCCATTATGGGAAGAATAAGCTCTTTGTAACACAAGGCAATATAATTTCAAGAATGTGGTGTTGTGTGTGCCTGTCATCATTATAAAAACGTCTATTCAAGGAACCCACAGCCATCTCATGGTTCATCTCTTTCATCCAATTCTGCATTGGATCATTTGCATGTAAAATTATCAGAAGAAGGACTTTGGTAAATTGAAACCCAGGGTCTGGTTCACTTAGGAACTCAATCCTCCCCACCTCTCAATTCCGTGTCCTAGAGTGAGGAACACAGACACCAGGTAATAGTGAGGCCACACTGGTTACTATATTTCATCACCTTCTTAATTTCTATGGATTATGTTTATGATGCCAGGAGGATCAAGAGTGACGTACGGATACAAAAACAGTACTGCTTTTGCTCTATCGTAGATTGATGTCCTACACAATTTAGTATTCTCTGCCCCGCCCCCCCCTGCCCAGAATGAAGAGAAGCACAAAACATTGTTCTATATTTGTTTTATTTAGGAACTCTGTGTTTACTTGGGGGGGGGGCAGTTTAACATACTGGTTAAATGAATAGCCTCTGGAGATAAGATACTTTATGTTCAAATCCTGGCTCAATAATGTTATTTATTCTGCACCAGGGTTCTAGAACTTTCCAGTGTATCTAAATGACTTGGAAGCCTTGTTAAAATGCAGATTACCAGACCATTCCCAAAGATTCTACACAGGTGTGAGACAGACCGCCCAATAATTTGCATTTTTAATGAATTTCCAGGTGTTGCTAATACTGCGAATCCAGAGACCACACTTTGAGAATCACAAATGCATCTCAGAACCTCAGTGTCCTCATCTGTAGGGATACTAACTAGCAGTTTTTTTTTTTAATAAGGTTGTTAATTTCCCAAATACCATGATTTAGCACAAAAAAGCAAACCAAGCCAAAATGGGTTATTTCAATGTAAATTATAACCCATTGAAGAAATTGTGCTGTTTTTAGTTTTTTAATTGTGCTATTTAAGTAAATCCTGTATGTGATAATCCGGGTTGTCGTTAAGAATACACAACTAGGGGCGCCTGGGTGGCTCAGTTGGTTAAGTGTCCGACTCTTGATTCTGGCTCAGGTCACGATTTCACGGTTCATGAGTTCGAGCCCCACAGTGGGCTCTCCGCTGTCACCGCAGAGCCTGCTTCAGATCCTCTGTCCCCTTTGCTCTGTGCCCCTCCCCCACTCATGCTCTATCTTTTTCTCTCCCACTCTCTCAAAATAAATACATATAAAAGAATGTTTTTAACAAGCACGTGACTAATTTTCCGCTCTCGTAAAAGAGTTACTTGCTTTATCAAGGATTTTCAATCAGACCTTGGGAATACTCACCCTCTCTATACTGGTTAGAACCAACTTTTGATTCATGCCCAAGAATATGTGCCAGTTATGACAGACACTATTGGTTGTCTTCTGATTATTCCCTTTTCTTTCCGTTTCATCTTTGACCCCTGATTCCTCCAAGGAGCCACCTACCTAAAAATGGCCACACGCCCTAGAGAAAGGTAGACTCCTTTCTTTACCTTGAACATCCCGATTCATGTAAGCCCCTGATGGTGGTCTTACTGTATGAACACAGGATGCAATTCTGGTCACAGAGAAATATGGGTGAGTCTTCAGGTGGCTCTTCCGGGAAATGGTTTTTATTCAGATAAAGTACCACTTAGGAAATGCCACCTTCTTTATCTGTTGGCTCGAGAGGCATAAATTGCTTGGTACTACTTGGTACCACTCCCCAGGGGTCTCATGGCCGGAAGGGGAGCCGGCCTGAGAACAATCTGATACAGTGAGGACGGGAGAACGGAGATGACAAAATATCCAAGCCGTTGACAGAGTTAACTAACCTTGGAATTGCTTTATCTTCATGGTGTCTGTTATACAAGATAATGCGTTTTCCTTATTGTTTAAACTACTTCCAATTCTATCTCCAGCTATTTGCCACTGAAGGTGTCTTAAATGATAAACCAATTTATAAAGCATATTATTCTTGGAATTAATTAAAATGATCAGAGTAGTCTATGCCAGGGGTCTCATTTTAGCTGCAGCATTAATGGACAATGTGACTGAGCAAATTATTTAACTTCTCTTGGCTTCAAATCCCTCGTTTGTATAATGATGCATTGGCTGAATCATCTGGAAAGTCACTCCAAGTTGAAAATGCTGGGACTATTTGATTCAGTGCCACATGAAACATGCTGATGCTCTCTATGCCCACTGAACAATGGATTACACATGTGTAACCTAACAACGACAATGCAATGACATGTATGTAATATAATGACCACACGCACTTTTACAATAATTTAATATCACACTACTCATACGACCTCATTTAAGCAGAATGAATATCTGGTCATTACTATGGTGGAATCAGTTAAAAAAAAGACAGTTCTTTAAATGAAATAACAGCAAGAAAGAACAGAGTCCTCATATTTTCAATCTGGGGGGAAGATAAAAAAAAAAAAGATTCTCTCAAGGCACATTCAAATACAGAAATACGTGGGCGTCTGCATGGCTCAGTCGGTTAAGCGTCTGAATTTGGCTCTGGTCATGATCTCACGGTTCTTGAGTTCGAGCCCCACGTTGGGCTCTGTCCTGACAGCTTGGAGCCCGGAGCCTGCTTCGGATTCTGTGTTTTCCCTCTCTCTCTCTGCCTTTCCCCTAGTGGCATTCTGTTTCTCTCAGTCTCAAAAATAAATACACATTAAAAAAATTTAAATACATAAATATGGACATGGGTAAGTATCTTAAGTTACAGGTCATTTGTTAAGATGATAAGAAATGAGACCAGCAATCTTTTTTTTTCTCTCTAGAAGTGTACTTATCTGTGTACCCCCCACCTTTACTGCTATTATGGATTTCATACATATAATATATATATATTATATATAATATATATAATATAATGTATTTCATACATTGTACGACTCACGTATGCAAAAATGTAATAGGAAAGTTTCTCTACAGCCGCCCGTACCGTAGCTTTTGGGCCCATAGCCATTAACAACAAAAAATAACAAAACAAAAAGTCAAGGTAAAGCACTTTCAGATTTTTGTTAGCATATTCTGGGCAAGTATCAGTCAACTGAAGATATTCTCAACTATGCCTTTCCTTTCCTTCTCTTCAGTTCCAGGCTGGTTGCACTGTGGCAAGGACATGGGGCCAGTCACTGGCGTCCAGTCACAATGCTTTCCAACGACATATAAATATTCCTCTGCTCTCACATCATTGCCATTTATTCCTGGTGCATCCACAGCCAATCTGTCTACGGCCACCATTCTTCTTCAGTCACACACTTCCTTTGGCGTCCTTCTGGTCCTGGCTATGGAGTGCTTTTCTGATTTCTAAGTCGACTGACTACTCGGCCGCTTCCTTGTCCTTGGAGACGGAGGAAAAGGTGAGACACTCTCCCACTGTCCACCAGGCAGCCGAACAGCTCAGCGTGAGCGGGACCATCTGCCTTCTCTGCTTATTCCTTTCTGCCACCTGGTTATCTCTATTGCTGTATGTGTAACTCTATATACTATCTGCTCCATTACTCCCAAGTTTTTGTTGTGGTGGAAATATCCACAGCCTTTCTCTAGCAGGGTTCCCACCACTTCTACTCCATGAAGGCACGCGTGATGTTGACGCGAGGGCTTTCGTAGGAATCCCACAACCGCCTTGCGCCTCACCCAAGAAGCAAGACACCATTCTCTGGTAGCCACACCCAAGCTTGTTTGGGTTCTTTACGGAGCGCTCATCCCTGGGTCTGGCCTTGGGGAGGCAGCAGCAGATCCCCAGCTCCCCAGCTTTGGATCCCTACGTATGCCCTTCTGATCCCCCCCTTCACAGCTGGTGGCATGTTCGTATCCTCTCGGGTTAGAATACTGTTCTTACACCAGGTCGTATTCCTTCAATTGAGTTATGGCTTGAACTCAGGGCTGTGAGCCCCTACAGCGCCTAATCTTGATGTGTAAAGTCACACGGTTGGACAAAAAAAAAATATCTTCATAAGCTTGGTCTTTGCTATTCGTGGCCGTTGCCTCTGCTGTGAGTTCAAAAAACCAGAAACCAGAGAGGAAGAGAAATGCCGAAGAGAAACACTGTGGCAATTATTTCAGAACTTCGCCTTGTCATGCTCGAAAAATAAGCAACTTGATTTTCTGTGTTTTTTCTCGAAACGACGCATGTATGTGCTTATCCTCAATTTATGTGTTTGTTTATTTGTTTATCTAGAGAGCGCAAGTTGGGAAGACAGTCAGAGGGAGAGGGAGAGAATCTCAAGCAGTCTCCATGCTCAGTGTGGAGCCTAGTGAGGGGCTCGATCCCACGACCCTGGGATCATGACCTGAGCTGAAAACAGGAGTCAAGGATGCTCAAATGACTGACACCCAGGCACCGCACTTGTTTTCTTTTTGGCTATGCCAGCATCATACTGTCACCTGCTTGAGCTCTCCCTTTCTCTTATCACTCTAACTTGGTGCCTCCATAGTGTCTTCCGTGGCCACTGCTTTCTTTCCCTTGCTACAGCTCTTAAGTATCAGAGGCTTTTATTGCTTTTCTCTTTGATTATTGTGGAAGTCTACTGACTCATTTCTATGCTTTCCTTTTCTGATGCTTTACTTATTTTTGAGAGAGAGAAACCGAGCATAAGTGGGGGTGGGGGTGGGGGAGGGGCAGAGAGAGGGAGACAGAAAATCTGAAGCAGACTCCAGGCTCTGAGCTGTCAACAAAGAGCCCAACGCGGGGCTGGAACTCACGGACCGTGAGATTGTGATCTGAACCAAAGCGGAAGCTTAAACGACTGAGCCACCTTGCTGCCCCTATGCTTTCTTTGTTTCTATTACAGTTCATCCCACATAGAGGTTGTTCGTTCGTTCATTCATTCATTCACTCATTCATTTATTCATTCATGCGTTTATTCTAAAAACATTTATTGAGTGCCAACAGGGTACCTGGTGCCAAGCTAGATGCTAGTGATCTAAAAATGAGAAAGTAGCAAAGAACCTCTCCTTAGAGACCTCCTTTGAGTCTTTTGTGAGAGAGACACTGAAAACTACCTGATCGAAAAAGTGTGGCAGAGGGGTTCCTGGGTGGCTCAGTCGGTTAAGCGTCTGACTTCGGCTCAGGTCATGATCTCATGGTTTGTGAGTTTGAGCCCCACGTCGGGCTCTGTGCTGACAGCTCGGAGCCTGGAACCTGCTTCAGATTCCGTGTCTCCCTCTCTCCCCGCCCCTCCTCTGCTCCACTCTGTCTTTCTCCCTCTCAAAAATAAATACCACATTAAGAAAATTTTTTAAAGTGTATCAGAAGTTAGAAGGTAGAGGTATTGGGGACCATTGGGGAGCGAGAGCAGGATCATCTGATCTTGCCGGGAGGCCAGGGAACACTTCCTCCAGGCTGTGAGTCTTAAACATAATCTCTAAAGGATGCAGAGGATTTAGGCAGAAAGAACACTCCTGGCAGGAAAAATTGTTTGTGAAGGGACCAGAAGTGAGAAGGGATGTATAAAAGAAATTGCATGTGGCCAGAGCCGAGAGCTCCAGGGTCTAGACAGGTTGGCTCCGGGGGGGACCCAACAGGATGAGTCTGGAGAGACAGCACAGCAAAGACTGTCAAGGGCCATGCTAGAAACTGGACGTCATCGTAAGGGCAATAGAAAGGACTGGTGGGACTTTTAGTAGAAGAATAACTGAATCAGTTTTGGGATTTAGACACATTTAGGCAGGTTGCAGGTTAGAAAAAACTGGATGCGAGGCCTATTCCAAAGCTGAGTCCGTTAGCCACCTGAGGAATGACGATTAGCTGGATTAGGATACAGCAGTGGGAGCAGGGTGGTGAGAAGGGAGAGAGGCTGTGACCAGCGCCAGGTGAATAGGTGAGGGGAGCATGTTGAGGTAGGCGGGGAGGATTCCCGAGTGTCTCAGGCGACCCTGTGCTTGGTAAGCATCGCTCCCTGAGACAGTAAACCAGACAGACTGGGGTCCTATTAGATGGCATTTTGGCTAGCGATCCCAGAAACATCTGAATCTTATCCAAACATAGTTGCAGACAAGGCCCCTCAAGACCCAGTGGAAATGTATTTAAAAGGAAAAAAAAGAAAAGCCGAGTAAACTGAAGAACAGTCATGAGCAGAGCTTTGGCTCCAAAGGACAGAGTGAAATTAATTTACAAGATCTGCTGGATCACGCAAGAGAATCGTGTATCCCTAGGCAAAAAGTCGGGGGTCTTACTACCCTGTGCCTGCCAAAGATGACAGGGTCTCGTATTCTACCAGCTTTTGTATTTTTGCCATAAGCCCTCATAACAGATGATAAATTCCCCGAGGACTGTTGATTTGTTGGCTATTCATCATTTCTTTATTCATGCGGCAAATACCGAGTGTTCCTTATATACACGGCACTCCGCTGGACGGCGAGATTGTAAGAAGTCTATCACCTGGTGGGGGAGATGGACAAGGACCTAGGAAAGCATGAAGCAGAATCAGGGCTCTTACAGAGCCGTTCAGCAGGACCAGATGGGCTCAGGACAGACCTGAACCCAGTGGGATGGGAACTTAACAGCACCAAGCTCAATGTTGTTCATAAACAATTTGATGAAATAAGTTTTTCTTTCACAGTTGAATATTCTCATTCTTCTTTTCTCTGATATTAAAAGCTTTAAAAAATTTTTTTAACGTATATTTATTTTTGAGACAGAGAGAGACAGAGCATGAACGG
Organism: Puma concolor; assembly: GCF_028749965.1. Classification (NCBI taxonomy): domain Eukaryota; kingdom Metazoa; phylum Chordata; class Mammalia; order Carnivora; family Felidae; genus Puma; species Puma concolor. Next base: position 137,850,686 of record NC_141667.1, on the reverse strand, counting down.
GGGAGGGTCAGAGAGAGAGGGAGACACAGAATTGGAAACAGGCTCCAGGCTCTGAGCGGTCAGCCCAGAGCCCGACGCGGGGCTCGAACTCATGGACCTCGAGATCATGACCTGAGCCGAAGTCGGATGCTTAACCGACTGAGCCACCCAGGCACCCCTAAAAAATTTAATAAATGATTCTTAATGCCCACATTTTTGTGTGTTTTTTTCCCCTGTAAATCTTTGCTTACTGCTAGCAGATTAAGTTTTCGTATATTAGGCCAGCAGCGTGCTGAAGAAAATGTGTGGTGTGACCACGAAAGACTAAGAATGATCTCCCCAAGATACATTCAAAACAAAACAAAACAAAACAAAACAAGAAAAACCTCAGTCCTGTTACTTTGATAGACCACACAAGTGTAGGTTATTTCAGTCATATTTTATAAGGAAACAAAAAAGATTAATCTGAGTCTAGCACTTAGATACCTGATAGGCTCTGAGTAACTTAAAAAAATTTTTTTTAAATGTTTACTGTTGAGAGAGACAGAGACACAGCGTGAGCAAGGGAGGGGAAGAAAGAGAGGGAGACAGAGAATCCGAAGCAGGCTCCAGGCTCTGAGCCCTCAGCACAGAGCCTTACGCGGGGCTCAAACTCACAAGCTGTGAGATCGCCACCGGAGCTGAATTCAGACACTAAACCGACTGAGCCACCCAGGTGCCCTGGCTCTGAGTAACTCTTGATGATTGTACAGAGAAACTCTGATCCATCCAAATTCATTTCGTAATAGAATAAATTACATTGACAGCTTTCTATTTTTAAGACAAGTAATAAATTGGATCTAATTTAAATGCATCAAGTATTTGTAGAAAAATAACCATCTTCCAGATTTTGTGTTGGGACCGGTGCAAATAATCATTTTAAAAAGTTCTACCTAGATGGGTACTAAGGAGGGCACCTGTTGTGATGAGCACTGGGTGTTAAATGTAAGTGATGAATCAGTGAATTCTACTCCTGAAACCAGTTATTGCACTGTATGTTAACTAAAATAAAAATAAAAATAAAAAATGATAATCAAAAATAAAGAATTCCACCCAGCCTTTTCACCAAATAACGCTGGACCAAGTGGACACTCATAGGGAAAACAATGAACACAGACAAAAATCACCCCCTTTATAAAAAATTAACTCATAATGGATCATACGTTTAAATGTGAAAAGGAAAACCATAAAACTTTTAGGAAAAAAAATTCAGAATCTAGGTTTTAGACTTCAGACAAAAAGCACAATCCATAAAAAGAAAATATCACACTCTAGGCCTCGGCAAAATTAACATTAAAAATGTTTGCTCTGTCAAAGAGCCTTTTCAGCTAAAAACACAAGCTACTGACTGGGGGAAAATATTTGCAAACCACATATCTGATGGAGAATTAGTTTCTAGAAAATATAAAGAAATCTCAAAACTCAATAGTAACAAAAACACACAGACAATCCAATTGGAAATGGAACAAAAACATAAACAGACATTTGATTTAAGAGGATAAATATATAAGCACATGAAAAGATATTCAACATAAATGGACGTGAAGGAAACGCAAATTTAAACTACAGTTTATTTTTTTTATTTTTTTAATTAAAAAAATCTTTTTAACGTTTATTTATTTTTGAGACAGAGAGAGACAGAGCATGAACGGGGGGAGGGTCAGAGAGAGAGGGAGACACAGAATCCGAAACAGGCTCCAGGCTCTGAGATGTCAGCACAGAGCCCGACGCGGGGCTCGAACTCACGGACCGCGAGATCATGACCTGAGCCGAAGTTGGCCGCTCAACCGACTGAGCCACCCAGGCGCCCCTAAACTACAGTTTTTTTTTTTTTTTTTTCAACGTTTATTTATTTTTGGGACAGAGAGAGACAGAGCACGAACGGGGGAGGGGCAGAGAGAGAGGGAGACACAGAATCAGAAACAGGCTCCAGGCTCCGAGCCATCAGCCCAGAGCCCGACGCGGGGCTCGAACTCACGGACCGCGAGATCGTGACCTGGCTGAAGTCGGACGCTTAACCGACTGCGCCACCCAGGCGCCCCTAAACTACAGTTTAAATACAACACAAATTTAAACTTCCCTACATACAATAAAATAAAAAATAGTTAAAACACCAAATACAGTCAAGAGGTGTAAAAGACGAAGATCACGCACGCACTGCTGGGTGGAAGGCAAAATGGTACAGCCCCTCCGGGAAACAGTTTGCTACTTTCTTATTACAACCACCACAGGACGTCACAAACTCGTGGGCATTTCCTCCAGGGAAATAAAAAGGGCTATATCCACCCCCCCCCAATCCTGCTCAGAATGTTCACAGATGCTTTGTGACAGCCCAGACCAATGGACAACCCAGCTGTCATTCAAGAGTTGAAAAGTCAAACTCTGGCAGATTGTACCCCTGGATACAGTGAAGCAACAGAAAGGAACGGGTTACGGATACCCTCAACAGTTTAGAAGAATTTCCAGGGAATCACGTTGCATGACAAAAGCCAGTCTCAAAAGGAGTCACACTGTATGGTTACATTCCCATTACATTCTTGAGATCAGAAATCTACTGAATAGTGAAGAGATTAGCGATGCCAGGAGTCAGAGTGTGGGAGGACGGGTGGATGTGGGGGTACAGCACAGGGATCCTCATCCTGACAGAACTCTTCTTCATCTTGACTGAATTAAAATTAATATCAGTATCGTGGCTGTGGCAGGGTAGCACTGTTTTGCAACATATTATCACTGGGACAAACCAGAGAAAAGATACCTGGGATCGTTCTGTATCATTTTCTTTTTTTTTAATTTTTAAAAGTATTTATTTATTTTTGAGAGAGAGAGAGAGAGAGAGAGAGCATGAGCAGGGGAGGGGCAGAGAGAGAGGGAGACACAGAATGTGAAGCAGGATCCAGGCTCTGAGCTGTCAGCACAGAGCCCGATGCGGGGCTCGAACCCACAAACTGTGAGATCATGACCTGAGCTGCCGTCGGCTGCTTAACTGACTGAGCCACCCAGGTGCCCCTATCTCAGTTAACGTTTCAGGCATTTTGCAAGTGGTCGTAAAACACAGTTGTTAATGAAACTTAAATTATATAACTTGTAATTAAGCTACATTAAAAACAAAGGCGATAATACCCCAATTCATCATTTCCTAATCTTTTTACGATTATCTCTGCCCTTGAGGGTGTTTATATCTATAGGAACTGCGTGGTGCACATACCATATCACGATATACTATTTTGCATTTCTTACCAGCTCTGTATCCAGGGATATCATTTTAGTTTGGCCCCTGTGGGTATATTTACATCATGTAAACCAGACAAACATTAGGACAGGACTTTTTTCTAATGCTGGTGAGCCCGTTATTAAACATTTACTGGCACAACACTGGGCAAGCCACGTGGCTGGGAAATTTGGATGCTCGTCTGGGAAAGAGGAGAAGGAAAAGTTGCTGGTGAGGGTATAAGGCACTACCTACCAAGTTCCTGAAGACTGTTGCACTTCTTAAGTATTTCCTTCAATTCTTTCATATAGTGCTCTCGAAATTAATTGAGAGGTTCATAATCGGAAGCCCAAGTAAGAGAATGGGCTTCAGGAAATGTGTTTCTTCCACTGTGCACTCTTCCCTTTGAACGGCTCCTGAGCTGGAACGCGCTGAGTGAATTTTGAAACTGACTTGCACTGACACAGTAATACGTTTTCCAGGCTGTGCAAGTTGGAGGCCGAGATGCTGCTCAGGGACTTCTTGGCACTTTTCTGTCCTACAGGAAATGATGCTATGATACTGCCTTGCTGTTGCTGAATCACATTCAAGAGCCAGGAAAGCCCACTATTTGTAAACATCCCCTTAAGTGGAAGCATTCATTGCAGAGAATGCATTAAAGCTTTTTGAATGGTAATACTAGTCCTGTTGGTAACGTTCTCAAATATCTCAAATATCTCACGCCCCTACCGCATGCAGCCAATGCACACATCCCCTAAGAGATTTTGTGGGACCAAGGAACACTACAGTTGTTACTGTGGCCACCTGGCCACATGGCCACAGTGTTACTGTGGCCACCTGGATTCCATATTTGTAACCCCAGTTATCTCTATGGAGTTTGGATCCAGTCTATACAGGAGGCTGTGTTCTGCTGGGGTACCTTTCTAGGTTTGGATATGCGGCTTTGTTAGTACAAGTTGGGGGAATCTGAATTGCTCTACATAACAGAGGGAGAAGAATCTGGCCCTCTTGATGCATCAGGGTGAGTAGGTCTGGAGGCTGTGTCTTCTTTCTGGTTTAACCCAGTGCATTAGAGAAAAAGCAACCACTGAGTGGAGAAAAACCTAGGAAGCACAGCTGTGGAATTTGCAGCAAATCTGCAAATCCTGTGAGCAAACTCCTGGACTCACACAGACCTTGGAGTAGGGAGGGTGGGATTAACAATGCCAGGCTATCCAGGGGGTGCCGCTCCCACTCAGCGTGCACATGTGTATAAATGACGTTAAAATGTTTCCAATTATTTTCCAAAGCGGATGAAGCATTCTCTCCACCATCTCGTACGGACCATTTATTTGCTTAACAAATCACTTCTCCAAAAGCGAGTTCCACTAGTTCTCACAAAAACACCGGAAGCATAATTAGCTTAACCTCTGGGAAGTTTTCTAAAAAGTTGGCAGAATCTCCCTTTCGGGGACTTCGGGGGGGGGGGGGGGGGCGCTGTGCGCATGCGAACACCCTCCCCCGCCGAGAGGAGGCGGGCACATGCGCAATCTCTCTCCATGGCTGGGGGGGGGGGGGGGGTGCGCAAGCGCAGACCCCCTACCTTGCCCAGCAGAAAACAGTTACTCTGAAAGTTAAGTTCAATGGCGGCCCTCCTGACTTACCACTGCAAAACTGGTTGGTGGCATTTACTAAAGTAAACCATACACAACCCTTTGACCCAGCAAGGTCACTCTTGGGTATATACCCAACAGAAACACATACATATATTCAGCAAAAGTCATGCACTAGAATATGGAGAACAGCATTGTTCTAAATAGCCAAAAAGTAAACAACACGAATGTCCATTTGTAGATGGGCAAACCAACTGTGGTATTGGTATACAAGGGGACACCACAAAGCATACACAATGAATGGTCTACAGCTTCACGAATCTCACCATGATGAGTGTCCCACAATGTGATGTCCCCAACACTGCGTAAGAGTATATACATACTGACAATTTCAATATATCAAGTTCTACAACCAACAAAACTAACAAATAGCAGGAGGAGTGGTGGTAGTGATGGTGAGTGGCAGGAGGGGGCTTCTGGCACGGTGCTAATTTCTTGATTTGGGAATGGTTATATTACCTTAGACACCTTCACTCAAAGTATGATTAAATGTACACTATAGTATCCTGGGCGTTCGTTCACCCCCGCCCTCAAATACATGTACACGTCAAGTCCTGGAACCTGTGAATATTCACTTGTTTGGTAAAAGGATCTTTACAGATGAAACTGAGTTAACATTATTGAAATGATGAGACCATTCCGGATTATCTGGGTGGGCTGTAAATTCAAAGGTAAGTGTCCTTATAAGAGACACACGGACAGAAAAGAAGGCCATGGGATGAGAGAGGCAGAGTGGAGTCATAGCGCGACAAGCCAGACACACAGAAAATGTGGAGATAGATGCCGGTTGGCAGTGATGTGGCCATAAGACAAGGATGGCCTGTAGCCCCCAGAGGTTGGCACAGGGGCATGCAAAAGATGCTCCCACGGAGCCCCTAGAAGGGGTGTAGCCATTCCAACCCTTCGATTTAGAACTTCCGGCCTCCAGGACTGTGAGACAACACATTTGTGATTTAAGCCTCCAAGTTTGGGGTAATTTGTTAAAACAGCCCTAGGAAACCACTACATAGAGTTTTCTGCATACTGGCTGTATTTCATTCAATACACTCTGCATCGAAAGGGTACCCTTTCATTTAGCAGGTGGTTGACAGTGAGGTAAAGATCGTTTCAGCCTCATCTCTTTCAAATATTTTACCTGTTTACAACAGGTAGGAGTATGGGTTTCTACCTGTAAATATCCATCATCTTCCTTTGGAGAAACAAGCCTTCAGTCCTGCCCACCCGCGCCCGCTGCATGTGCCACGCTGGATTCTGCCCTCCACATGGGACCACCTTGCTCTAGTCTCTCTCAGTCTCTAATTATTCTATGTGTTCCTCAATCACATGTAACTTTTTGTATGCCAATTGCAGGCTTTTTCATTGTTTATTTCAGTTTGAAGGGCAATCCTAATATAATCATCTGAGAAATCTTTACACAGTTTGAAAAAAAGCCTGGGACAATAGGAAACCCGATTTTTGCATGGTATTGTGCGTAAAAAACATAGCCCAGAGTCTCAGCTTGACTAAATCTAATGGTAATCTTTTTACTTATTTTTTTAAAGAGAGGAAGAGAGGGAGAGGTGCAAGCAGAAGAGGGGCAGAGAGAGAGAGAGAGAGAGAGAGAGACGGAGGGAGAAAATCTTAAGCAGGCTCCACAGTCAGTGAAGAGCCTGACTTGGGGCTCGATCCCATGACCCTGGGATCATGCCCTGAAGTGAAATCAGGAATCAGACGCTCAACCAACTCAGCCAACCAGGATCTCCTTTCCTTGTTCTTTCGTCTAACTCTGAATCTCTGGATCTCTCCCACTCCTTAGGCACCCAAAAGGGTGTATGTGCACTCTCTGTAGCACTCTCATCTATGGTTTTCCTTCTCTCCCACGAACAAACCATGACTTCTTCCTGTGAAAATCCTGTATTTTCTCCTCTTGTTCTTCCTTTGTCTCTTGAGTCTACACCATCCAAGCTGCAGGAGCTAAGTTCATAGACTCAGCTTTTCTCATGGAAGCCAGGACTGAGGCCAAGTGAACAAAGAAGTTTCTATTTAGCTGAGTGGTTGGGGACGGTGGGAGGGGGTACAGAGAAAAAGACCACAAAGCCTTTGAAACTATTACCTTCTTTTAGCCACATATTAGTATCACTTAAGGTGACAAAGAAGGGCTTGTGGTGGCCCATACACAAACTGGCCAATGAAAATGCTTTGATTGGCTTTACTATCTTTTCTCCTCTGGAATGCCAGTTTCTATCTTCGTGAGAGAAGGCAGGCAAATACTCTTTCTCAAGACCCAAGCACTGCCATGAATATTTTACCCACTTACTTTTAAGGCAACCTGGGGATTATGGAGATTTTAATTTCAATTTGGCAAATGAGGATCTAAAGAAATAGAATACTGAAGGTCACGTGGTAAAATTGATCAGGCCAGGATTCAAACAGAAGCTCATCTGCCTCCAAAGCCTAGGCCTGCTTGCTGCTTTAATCATTAGTCAGCAGTGTCTGCTGAGTATCTCTCAGGTCAACAGGTACTGTGTTGGGTGTAGAAATTACAGTGATAGGGGTGCTTGGGTGGTTCAGTCAGTTAAACATCTGACCCCTGGTTTCCACTCAGGTCATGATCTAATGGTTTCGTAAGCTGAAGCCCCACATCAGGCTCCATACTGGCAGCACGGAACTTGCTTAGGATTCTCTCTTTCTCCATCTTTCTGTGCCTCTTCAGAACTTACACTGTCTCTGTATCTCTCAAAATAAATAGATTAATTAGAAAAAGAAAGAAAAAAAGAAATTACAGAGATAGAAGACATAGCCCCAGGCCAGGAGGAGCTGTAGTGCCCAAATATTTCCACTGTACCTTTCAGAATCTGTCCTGTAGTTCTGGAAAATTCTGGAATCATATCTTGGTGTTTTGTCTATTTTCTTTCATAAGTTTCAGTGATCTGCAAGGATAAAAATTCCTCCTATAGATGCTTCATTTAACACATAGCATTTATATATCAATTGAATATTCAGCGAGCAATAATTCTTAAGAACTGTCTATTGGCTGATCACTGGGATAGACACTGTGCCGGGGTAGATACAAAATGAATGAGACACAGTCACCCTCAAACTATTTGCTGTCTGGTGGGGAAGACAGCCATGACCAAAGTCCTGGTAACTATATAGAAGAAAGGAGAAGGCTTAGTACAGACAAAAGTATTTACTACAGGAAACACGGTGTGAGGAACAGGCAAACTATTGGTACCATTCACATATAGTAGGTAGCTTATATTGTTATATAGACAAATCTGGAGAGAAGGTAAGAGTATCTGTTGAGATTTGGGTGGTGTAACATCTCTTTTTCATGTTGAAAGAGCCCATGGATTACTGATCTATTTTTATTTGCAATATTCACGTGGGAAAGTCTGTGTGCCTCAAACACAGAACCTGGCTTTTTCTGAAGTGTTCTTTTCGTGTCCAATTTTCCAGTTCAACTGAGGGTTTATGTTTTACACTTTTTATATGAGCTGAGTAGGAAACAATGATCGTAAGAAGGCTACCAAGACAGAAAACAGAAGACAGTATGGCTTAAACCTAACAACGGACGACAGAGATAGATGGGTTTATTTCTTTTCATTCTTTCCGAAACTATTGCTTAGTTTCAGGCAAACAAGGCTTGATTTTCTGAGAATGTGACTGCAAGAAGGCGATATTGTGTATGTATACAGAATGTTTTTGTGCACCGACTACTTGGTCTAGAATGCCTGAATGTTTAAAACATTCACAGTGTTTTTTTTTTTTTTCTCTTTCTTCTTTCTTTCTTTCTTTCTTTCTTTCTTTCTTTCTTTCTTTCTCTTTCTTTCTTTCTTTCTTTCTTTCTTTCTTTCTTTCTTTCTTTCACACAAGCAATGCATGAATAAATTCTTATTTAAAAAACTTGTAGTTTTCCTTTTCATAGCTTCCTCTACCTATTATATTCTCTCCTCCCCCACCTCCCACTAACAAATCTTACTCGATTTTTCGGGAGTGACCATGCTTCATAGAGAGATATGCAGCCTTCTGGATCTTTTTCTCTGGATTGATTTACGTATAGATACACATCTACACAATATGTAGTTTTGTGTTATTTTTTACATAAATAAAATTATACTGTACTTATTGTTCTTACAGTTCTTACACCATACTTGCTTTTTTCATTTAACAGTATGGCCTAGAAAATTTTTCAGGTCGGTATGTATTGATCTTCCATAGTCCTTTAAGCCGCTGGATGAAATTCTGCAGTATGAATATAGCATAATTATTTTTAACCAGGCCTTTACAGATTCAACATTGGGATTCTAATTTTTCACTATTATATGCTGTTTTGTAGCGGGCTCCCTTGTACATACGTCAAGTGGGAGTATATCGTTACGATAACACTTGGAAGTAGAATTTTGAGGAATACTGTCAAGTGTTCCTCTCATAACCTGCCCTAATTTACATGTCTATTAATAGTGTAGCACTGGGCCTATTCCCTAGAACTTTGCCAGTGCTATATATTATCCATATTTAAAAGTTTTGCAGATACGCTAAGCAGAAAATGGAATATTGTGTTTTAATCGATATTTCTGTAGCAAGTTAGATTACTAGCAAGCCTGAACAAAATTGTCATGTGTTTATTAGCTATATGCATACTTTCTTCTAAGAAGTGCCTTTTTAAAAAAAGTTTATTTATTTTGAGAGAGAGAGCCAGGGAGGGGCGGAGAGAGAATCCCAAGCAGGGTCCACACTGTCAACATGGAGCCTGATGCAGGGCTCGATCTGCCAACTATGAGAACATGACCTGAGCCAAAACCAAGAATCGGATGCTTAACCAACTGAGCCACCCAGGCGCCCCTGTGAATTAACTTTTATTCAGGGATTATCAGTGTCTGACTAGGGGGAAAACCTTCCTCAGCTTTCTCTACTTCCTGAGAAGACCACACCCAAATTGTAAGAAGAAAGGACCCTAATGTAATTAACTTTCAGCTTTAGGCAGTAATTTCTCAATATTGAAGTTAATTGTCTGTGAATATACAAGGACATGGTTAGACTTATCCAAATCACCACTTTTTCTTTGGCCTTGCCTCTTTGGGGTCTATTTTTTGCATATTCACCTTGAAAACTGAGGAATTCTTTTGTGCCCGATTCTTACTTATTTGCAGAAGGCAGTAACTGATAACCATAAAAGCTCTCCTAGCTTGTAACCTATGTCTGCTAGGGAATACCTCTTACACCAAAGTAAGCAAAATCTCCTCTTCCCTCCTCTTTTTATTCCCTCCATGTCCTGAGAAAAGGAGCCAGCCCACCCTCCTTTCCCTGCTCCCACCTGTCCCTGGCCCCTAGGCCCTGCTGAGCAGCTCCAGCTGGATCGATCTCCACTGCTTTCGAGCCGGTCACAATTCAGAACTCAGGTCTCACTCCCCCAGTTGGGATGATGTTGCAAGGACAAAGTGTCTTCATAGAGGGAAATTAGAGGGCATTATAAACCTAAAACTGGATCTTGAAAAGAATAAAAATTCTTTTAAAAAAGAAAGGGGGGAAAAGAAATAAAACTTCACGCTTTTCACTCAGGGTTTACAGGACTTTCTAGTCTGGCTTCCCTTGTGACTCCTCGACTTCTCTCCATCCTCAGTGAGAGGGCATGAGTAGCAGCCAAGAGGCAGCCTAATACAGCGGTGAAGAGCACAGACTGTGGAGCCAGATGTCTAGGCGGGAATACCACCTCCATCACTTGCTGGCTGTGCCGTACGCAGGCTCCAAGATGGCGTCTAATCATCCTCAACAGCTGGTCCTTACGTTCTTGTGTGGTCTCCTCCCAAATGAAGGCCGTTTGTATGACCGATGGAATAGGGCAAAAATAAGTGTGTGACATCTGAGGCCAGATCAGGGCACTGCGACTTCTACCCTGCCTTCTTGAATCGGTTCCTCAGGTGAGAACAACCACACGCCCTGTGGAAAGGCCCAAGTGGGGAGGAACTGAAGGATCCCATAAAGGGCCAGCACCAATTTGCCAGTCAGGAGAGGGAGTCACCTTGAAGGTGGTTCTATTCCTAGTCAAGTTTTTGGATGACCACAGCTCTACTTGCTGTCTGACATCTTTTGAGTGACCTTAGAAATACCCAGGAAAGCTGTTCACAGAAACTGTGAAATAGAGAAATAAATGATTGTTGTTTTCAGCTGCTACGTTTTGGGGGATTTGTGATACGTTAGCTAACTGCCACAGGTTGTATGAATAGGAGTTATTTTTCACTGCGCCAGTCTACACTGTATCCAACGTTTTTAGGAAAAGGATTTTCCAGTCTGGCCCAAGAGCACAGTCGTGCCCATCTGCCTTGACCTGTGGTTCACAGCAGCTCATTGCCTCAAGTTTGGCTTATGTGGTCTAACCAGGATCACTCTTAATCTCTGAATAAAATATTAATTATGCCTGAAGACATCATAGCATAAACCCCTGTTTCTCTGAAGGCGATTAATCCACAAAGGCTTCTACCCCTTTGCATTACTCTACAAATCCCCCTTTCTCACCTGTTTACTTCATTTCAGCACTTTCCCAAACTGAAGAGCTTCCTATGCCCCACCCTCACCCTTGACATGTGCCTTGAGCTTTCAAGATTTCGAGGTAGGAAAGTGAAGATGAGAAGTTCTTAACCAATTAACCAAAGGAAAACTATTGCAGGGAGAGGTTCTGTTCTGTTCATGGGATCCGTCTGCCTCCCTCTCAGATGTCAATGTTGGGTACCTGTGCGCTTGAGAGGGGACAGGACTTGAAAGGTCATTTCACCCAACGTCTCATTTTAGAGATAAAGCTCTCAAGTGACCTGTCCTAGATGGTGGTGACTGAATACCAAGGCTGGGACAGAAAGAGTCCCTTGAGTTTGGGTTCCTTTCGTCAAGCACTTAATCCTTCCCTCCGTGACGATGCAGCAACTGGACAGGAACAGTTTTCATTGGCAACCATGCTTCGGATATCTTTGCCATAAACAGCATTCTTGTCTATTCCCTTCAGTCTCAGGAAATAGGAAAAAGGCTGACATCTCCACCACTCCTGTTTCCCAGCAGGATTGTTACCTCATAGCAGGCTTGTTACCAATTTCATGTCCAGTGTGTTTCGAAACCTTTTAAAGCCGAAGAGGTTTGTGTTGCTAATTTTTCTCTGGAATAATGCTCTGTGGTTATGGAATGCTCCTTGGGCTTGAAACGTTGCTTTACTTGGAGGCCTCTTCCTGTCACTTATGAACACTAACGGGAAAGGTGATTTATTCCCATGACCCTGAAGGTTCTAGATATTTTGTCTACCAGCCTGTGGATGGATTCTAAGAGTGGCTCATTAGCAGTTTCTCTGTCTGGTGACTGTACTGTCGGTGTAATACTTGGGGCACAGACACCAGGCTCCCAGAGGAATTTTCACAACTGTTTGAGGGACCGTAAGGAAACACCTCTCTAAGTAAACCAGCAGGAACATGTCCTGGCTGAAAATCAGCCTGTATCTGGTCCCCCAATTTTTAGCCAAAGAAACAGGGTGGGGTTTTTGATATTCAGGGGTGGGGGCATGGGTGGGTGGTGCAGTAACAGCATTTAGACGTTCCTTAATCAAACTGCAAACACCAGGGGTAAGCCTGGATGAAACAAAGCTGCAAACGTAAGAAGCAATGAAACAAATTGGCAACAGAAGCGCCCGCTCTGCCTCTCCTCTGTGGCATTGTTATTAAAGTTCAAATGTCTTTGATATGATTAAAATAATCTTTTTAGGATACTGCCACATTGGAAGAACCACAAAAGGAGGCCGAATGCATTGAGAGATACACAAGTGGATCAGTAAGATGACAGCTGCTGCATTGAAATCGGGATTGTAATATGTCAGTTTCCAGCCCATCACATATAATCCAGACAGAGACATAGCTTTTCGTCTGCCTCGTTATGATTTCCCTCTGTCTGGTGCGGTTTGGGTCACATCTGTTGGCTGCATTCTCATATTCATGAGATCTGCATTGACTGATAGTTTAAACCCTGTGTTTATCTATGTCTGTGGTTCTTATTTCTCTCCCAGGGAAGCCTCCAGAGAAGCACAGTATCCCCTGATGTGGGTATCTTGGTTTCATTAACCCACCGTTGGTGCCTCCTTTCAGCCACTTCTGTATGTTTCATGCTGGGATACTGGTTGCATTCATTATGCATGCTTTTTAACCCCTATTATCTCAGGAAAGAATAATCAGAGAAAATTAAAAACTCCATAAAAACTTCTTGGCTATCTCACACTGATTTCAAACACAGTGGTTCACAAGAAATGAAACGAGCTCTGCTGGTTGGACTTTTGCATGTTTTCTACTCATACGATGCTTTGTCTCTCATGATGAAAGACTGAGAAACAATGACTATTTCAAGCCTAGGAAATCCTTTTTCATTTCATCCATTGCTAATGTTTCATATCTGCTCATTGAAATCTAACCCCTGATTTCTGTTGTAGACATATGTAATCTGAAGGCATGCAACATTTTGCAAATGTTGGCCCATATTTTTATTTCATAAGGTCTTATTTGGTCTGTCGACCAAGTTTTGATTACTTCCATATTGCTCTTAATTGCCTTAATATCCCCAAAGACATTCCTATTTTGTGCATCCCTTTATCTTTGCTTCTTTTATCTCTTGCTGTGAGAGTACAAAATTGCTGACATACTCAATGTATTTAAATTATGAGTGTTGCAGAAGAGTTTTCAAATCTGTTTTAATTTTCTGATACTCAGCTGAGGGCCATTACGCATTCTGTTCACTTACTCTGTTTTTAATCATATCTGTAAGTGCTAACGTTGTCCACGAGAGAAATGGTGTATAAAGTAAAACCAGACCAAGTGTATTTTAGCATACATCAAGTTCAATTCTGCCTTGTTCTACCTGTGTTATTGCCTTATAGTTGCGTGGCCTTGACTTACAACAGAACTTCTGTACCCAACGTTTATGATACGCTCCTGAAATACTTGGTTTTTCCGTGTTAAAAATATTTGTTAATTATTACCCATCTCTTCATGATCCCGATGAAAACTGGGGGATGTAACTGCTTTCAATTCTATTTCAATTCTACGTATCAGCTAAGATGCATTTAGTGCGGATAACCAATAATTGCATCAATGGGTGAGCAGACCATTAGAACATAACTCTAACGTTGACTTCCATCTTTTTGTTCTTCCATCTTTGGGTAGCCTATTTCGTCTCCTTTTTGTCATACCTCCATGTATCATATCCCCACACTATAGTGACTGAGTAGGAAGAGAAGGGACAGGAGCAACACCCCCACCCTCTGTGGGGAATCTTTCTTGGCATCCCTAGGCAGTCTTCCCCTTAGGTCTTACCTAGCCGAGGACAGAGTCACAAGTTCATCCTTTTGATGACTGGACCAATTCTTGGCAAAATGTAAGAGCTCATGATGATCGTCTTAAGCCAACCATGAGTATACTGTGCCCCTGCATATACTAATGCTGTATCAGAGAGTTCTGTTAGCAAGGAGTAAAGAGACTGGATGGTGGGTAGGAAGAAAGGATAGCTGCTTGCCAGACTTCAGAACTCTGTTCAAGGTTTAAGTCATGGGTGCAGAGGTCACTACTGTTGCATTGAGGCCTAGGAAGTCAACCACCATGTTCTCAAGTGCAACATGTTTATACATTATTCCTTGTGTTTTAAAAGAGCATGTTTTATTACATGCTTTTCTCCCCGACCACAATGGACTCTATGGAATACCCTCTTGTGCATATGCAATAGAGAAAGAAACAAAGGCCTTGAAATGGGGAGGAGAAATTAAAAAGAGCGGGAAAAAAGACAAAGACTAAACTGTAATGTATTTTCTTTTTTAAAAATTTTAATTGTTATTTTTTTTAATGTTTATTCATTTTGGGGAGAGAGAGAAAGGCAGAGCGTGAACGGGGGAGTGGCAGAGAGAGAGAGAGACAGAATTGGAAGCAGGCTCCAGGTTCTGAGCTGTCAGCACGGAGCCCGATGTGGGGCTCGAACCCACAAACCGTGAGATCGTGACCTGAGGCAAAGTCGGATGCTTAACTGACTGAGCCACCCAGGTGCCTCCTGATGTATTTTCACTTGCACAATCTCTCTTCCTATACACACTATCAGTGGTGTTTTGTGTTTTGGCCTGCCAATGGTGAATTCTTTCCTCAGAATGAGACTCTAGAGTTCAGTGGGTGAAGGGTTCCATCCAGTAGGGTACAATTCTGCTTCAGAATCTACCCACTTCCCTAAATGAATTAATACTGAAATGAGGAAGGTGAGCATCTGCAGCCATTAATCTTCTGACCCCTCTTTTAAAAAAATTTTTTTTTTTCAACGTTTTTATTTTTATTTTTGGGACAGAGAGAGACAGAGCATGAAGGGGGGAGGGGCAGAGAGGGAGTCACAGAATCGGAAGCAGGCTCCAGGCTCTGAGCCATCAGCCCAGAGCCTGACGCGGGGCTCGAACTCACGGACCGCGAGATCGTGACCTGGCTGAAGTCGGACGCTTAACCGACTGCGCCACCCAGGCGCCCCAAACCCCCCTTAACTCTTTACGGGAGTTTGGTCCTCTGTTTTGAGTTAGAACAAAACTAAGTAGAAAAAGCTAACGTAAGGTAGAAACATTCTTATTCTTAATGTAGCCTCTGAGTGGACAATTAAATTCTCCTGGCTGCCTATTCAAAGGCAAGGGAAAATTACTCCCCATGACACTTTCTAGTTGTATTTTTGAAATTATAAAAGAATAACAATTTGTATTAGGGTTTTCTTGGGTGCAAATGACAGAAATTAATTTCATAGTAACTTCAAGTTTATTTATTTAGTTTGAGAGAGAGGGAGAGAAAGAGAGCTCACGAGCGAGTGGAGGAGGGGCAGAAAGAGAGAGGAAGAGAGAGAATCCCAAGCAGGCTCTGCATTGTCAGTGCAGAGCCCGACACAGGGCTTGAACTCATGAACCTGCGTGGCTCGGTGAAATATCCAACTCTTGATTTCAGCTCAGGACATGACCTCACAGTTTGTGAGACTGGGATTCTCTTGGGAATTCTCTCTCTGCCCTTCCCCTATTGGCGCGCGCTCTCTCTCTCTCTCTCTCTCAAAATAAATAAATAAACAAAAAAAACCCAAAAAACAAGAGTTGGGCACTTAACCAACTGAGCCACCCAGGCACCCTGACTTCAGGCTACCTTAAAACGCAGGATTTGGGGTAAGAATATTAAAGTAGCACAGTGACTCAAGAGGAAAACTCAAAAACGAAAACTCTGGAGGGGCAGTAGTGACCTAAGTTAGGGACTCCATGTGCCTCTGGGAATTTCCTGACATTTCTGCTTCTTTCTGAGCATTGGTTTCATTTCCTCAGCTCACTGTTTTTCATCAGCCAGGGCCAGGGCCACAGTCAGCCTCTGGATCACATCCTTACAACAGTGTAATCAAGAGAGAAAAACACTCTTTTTCTCCAGGAAACATTTAAAAAATTCCAAGAAGGGACTATGGTTTTTCTGGCTTGGGTCATGTGACCATGCTTGGAGTAGCCACCACCACCTCAGGTCCCAGACGAACAGGTAAGAAGGGAGTAGAGGAAGAAGGCCTCTGATTAGCCAGTCCATCTTGGATTACGTTCTACTCCCGTGGTTAGGATTGCTAGGACTCTACCACATACTCCCCTATTAGAAGCGTGGCTTTGAAAAAATACTTTCTGAAGAAGGGAGTTGTTGTCAATGGGGCAACGGGCAACCGTGCACTGGAACACAGACGCATAACACAGTCCTCATTAGAGTTTCTGGTTTTGCAGTGTGTGTCTGGGAATCCAATATGGCAGAGCAGGGAAATGATGCTACCCCGGCCTTCTATGTTAAGCTGGGATGGGCTGAGCACAGGTTAAAGACCCCGCCATGGTGTGGGTGATCCAGGGTCAGCCTTGAGAACCAGTTTAAGAACTCTCGCAGGCCCTTGCAATCTTAGGCTCTACACGATGGCACCAACACTGCTCTCCTATAAACTCTCAAGTCCTCCCTAAATGCCACCCCACTCATCAGCAACATTCCCTCAGCTCATTCTTACCACCCTCTCTGCAGCGCTGAAATATTCATTCATTCATCACTGTATTCGACGACTCAACAGTATTATTTGATGAATCCTAGAGACTGTGCAAAAGACAAGGTCTCTCTTTTTGGGGAAACCAGAAATAAAGGAGCAAGCTGGAAAATGGGTAATTTACTTGCCACTTGGCAATAAATGCTATGAAGGAAATAAATGGGAAGCTCTACCAGGGAATAAGTGTTTATGAAAGATCTACCTAAACAGTGTTTATGTGTCCATAACTCTCTGTGAAGGAAAAAAGCCTCTCCCCACTGAGAGCTCTGGTGCCAGACCTGCCTCTGGTCTGCGGCCAAGCCCTTCTCTGCATTTGCTTTTCTCACCCTCTTTTTTTTTTTTTTTTTTTTGACACAGGCATCCCCCGAGACCAAATAACTAAGGAGACGACTTCAATTCTCCCAGGCCCTCCTTTCATCCTCTGTGGGTCCTTCCTCATTTATCTTCGGCCCCCCTATTATTTCTCTTGCTATGCACAGAAATTAAATTATTGATTTTATTCAAACCTCCTCCCCCAAGATAAAAGCCTACGAGAAAGTAAAGATCTTGTTGGAAGATAACCGCGCAGGGTGAAGGTGGGGCGTTTGGGGAGAGGTCTTCCCTGTACTTTTCACGTTGCCAAAGCAACGGCTTAGTTCAGTTTCTCTGAGCTGACGTGCAACGTATCAGGGTAAGGCAGTTCTCACATTTACATCTGTGTCATCTTCTGTTTTTCTGTTTATATCGTTCAGTCTTGGTTATTAACACACGGTCATGCTTATAAACACACACTGTCATCAGATTTCTTCAATACATAATAGCAGGTAGGTAATGGCATTAAAGATAATCCCGGGGCTGTTTGGACTTGAGACAACTTTCACCTATCAATGGATGTCCTAAAAACACTTTCTGTAACCTCCCTTATCCTCCCGTGCAGATGAATGCCAGGCTTTGTTTGTTTACCAGGCAACCAGAGTCCAGGATGTGGGCCAGGCTCATCATGTCTCGGCTTCCGTGTTCTCGCTCAGAATGAATTGGTATTTGCCTCAGTTCCAAACTGGTCCTGTTTTGTAGTGATGGAAATCTGCCACCAAAATCTTGGTAGGGCTTCCCTGAATCCCGACCGTGCTGATGGAAATTACGGGGCTGAAAGGACTTTGTGGCTTGGAGAAATGACATTGTATTGAAAATATGCTGGTGACGTTTATAAGGCATATTGAGCACTTGTACTATACTTTAAAAAATCACGGAAAATTACTTGGTAAGAAAACAAATATTCCAAGGCAATCGTTTGGTCCAACATTCTCAAAAGCTAGTCCTGTAGCCAAAGTGTGATTGATCTCTCAGAGAGTGAGCCTTTCTTAATTCTTCTCTTCCTTTCTTTTCAGAGACTATTCTCGAATGCTGTGTTTGCTTTTCTAGTCTTCCCTCTGTTGCCATAATATATGTTAGCCAGCAGGCTCAGTTTTTCTGTTACCTAATGGGGGCTTCCTTTATTATGATACACTTTTGCTGAAATTCCCAGACTCTTCTATTTCTTAAGTCTTACGGGATAGTCAGCTAACCAAAAACAATAGAGAGAACTTACTGAACGTTTACTGTGTGAGCAGAATGGTTGAGGTCAGGAGACGATGCATAAACACATGAAAATGACAAAGGAACAAAGAGGGAGCAAAAAGAGCCAGTAAGTGACGGAAGTGATGGCAGGATGGATAATCAAGGGATCTCCAGTTGGATCAGGTTCATTAGGGGAGACCTTCTGGAAGAGAACAATTGAGACTACAGGAAGGACTGGAGTGAGACCAGCTGGGAATACCGCTCTCTATTGCCCTGCAGAGTTACAATGAGAGTCACCTAAAGAGTTTTGCTTCTAACAGCCACCTTAAGAGTCGTCTTTGTGCCATCTGGACTCCCGAGTGTTCGATTGGTTTCCTAGCCAGTGCATGTGAATCAGAGCCAGTGCCTCAAAGAAACATTATACAGGAACATTCTCAAAGTGTCCACAAGAATCAATCTTTACTGCCTCACCATTATTTCGGAATCAAGCCCAAACTCCTTTCCGTGAAAACCCTGAGTATTTGCAATCAGACTAAACACTTCTTTTTAATGCTCCCAAGCAGGGAAGCCTGGGTCCTTACCTTGCTGAACTTCTAGCAGTCAATAGAATGTGCCAGGCATGCTCATGCCTTTTTGCCTTGGGCTTGAATTCTCCTTTCATTGTTCTGTGAAGGCCAAACACCTCCTGCTGATACTCCCAACGTCTTCTCTGAAAACTGCCCCTGCCTCTTTTTTGCGGGGCTAAGCATTCTATTTACTACACTCTGCAAATACACCGATCAGATCTTTTCTACAGACTTAGCACAGAATATCATCGTTTGGGGGAGAACATGCTTTTATACCCTACCATACTGTGAACTCCACAGGGTTAAGAGTGTGTTTTATTAGCTTTACAACCTCCATTCTTAGCACTGCAAAGGGAAGAAGGTGGGTGTTCACAACACGCTTACTAAACAAGAATTGCTATTCGGCTTTTTGTACCCCTGCATTCCCTTAGGACTGCCATTTTCCCTTTCCCAAGTTGTTGACAATCTCTTAAGAGAGATTTCACCTAAGCATATATAACATTGCAGAGAATTTCAAAAATTCCCGTGAACTTGGGATTATTATCAGTCTCAAATTCTTTAGACACTTCTTATACCTGATTTAGTTCGTCAGGTTAAACACAGAGAAATCTGTTAACATTGCCTCAACTCACACAGCAGATTCGAATTTCTTGTGCATGTTCATTAAAGTGTCCCCAAGTACAGGTGTCCTGATAGACATCTGAATTAAAAGCAGTGAATGAGTTTGCTTTGCAAAATAAATAGAAATATGGAAAGTTGGTTATTTTGTGTACGGCTTCCCAGTTTAACATCTATTTCCCTCTTTCACTTCTCCTACAATATATACAATTGATACATATTGCATATATTTGCAATCGATATATTGCATATCAGTATATACGCATCCATCCTTTTCCCTTCCCTTGGGTATTTAATTTGTGTTTCACATTTATTTCCCAAAAGTCCTAAGTATAAACATTCTTGCAGATTATCAACGAAACTATGGAAAAGATTGGAATGTAGCTGACTTTATGCATGTGTACATTTGTGTGCATATGGAGGGTTTGTGTAGAATTATTTTTTATCGTTAACTGGGAGGTTTTGGTGCTAAGCACAATGGTTTCAGAGCTAAGCACTGCGAATTCTACTTTCAATGGTTTAGTAACCTAGTGGTCGTAACAGGAGTGCAGTGACATAAGTGAAAGAGAAGCCAAAAATACCATGAAAGTGGTATTAGGAAAAAAGTGACCTGGAAGTTCCCTCAGCTGCGAAATAATAGCAGTGGGAGGTGTGACATATTTACTTGTACTTGAAGAAGACAGAGGAAGGATGTTCCAGGTACCACAAAAAGTAAACAAAGGGGGGAAGGATTTGTAGGTCATTCATCTTGGGGCGCAGTGTGCTGAATCCTTGTTTGACCAGGATGTCATCTGGCTCAGTCACCTTAATTCGTAAATCTGAATTTAAATTAAAATGAGAAGGATAGTCCAATATCTCACATTTTAAAGCTTATACTTCAGTTGTTCATTCCTTGTTTTTGAAAGACAGAGATGAAGTCGATCCACAGAGTGTATGCCAAACACAAGCCCGGCTTTAGGTACAAGTTTAACCGTAGAGACGTATTTCCTACTTCCTAAGAACACGTTATGGTTGCAGTCAGTTTATAGAGACATGGTCCTTAACAAAGAAACACGGGCTGTATAAGGGTTGATCTCAGGGTTCAACCTACAATAGCATATTGCAATAGGGCAGATTCTATGTCTGCCCCCTTGAATAACGAGAGTTGCAAGGGGTAAGGGAAGGGAACCAACGGATTTGGTTCAGCAATAGATATGGGGGGTCTGCCCTCATGTGCTCACAGCAGTTTAGGTCTGAGGACAGATGTGACTGGAAGCAGGGAAGACGAGATCAGAGAAAAAAGGGACATAAGAAATAGTAGGAGTAATGGTGGCTCTAAGTAGATGATGATATCAGCAAAGTCAAACCTTGCTAGCATTTCTCTCCCTTCTCTCCTCACCCCACCCCCATTACTATAGGTCAGTACTAAAGCCTCTTAATGTACTTATCTAGAGTCGGTTGTCCAGTAAGATCAAGGAGGTAGCTGAGCATTAAAATATGTGAGGTAAAAAAATGCTAGAGATGCAAAACAAACAAAGAAACAAAGAACAAAAAAAAATGATGAATTCATTATTACAGCTGGAGACTTTAACATCCTTCTGTCAGAAATGGATAGCTCCAGCAAGCAGAAAATCAGTAAAGACACATTTTAACTCAAGAGCACTTTTAAATTTTTTTTTTTTTCAACGTTTATTTATTTTTGGGACAGACAGAGACAGAGCATGAACGGGGGAGGGGCAGAGAGAGAGGGAGACACAGAATCGGAAACAGGCTCCAGGCTCTGAGCCATCAGCCCAGAGCCCGACGCGGGGCTCGAACTCACGGACCGCGAGATCGTGACCTGGCTGAAGTCGGACGCTTAACCGACTGCGCCACCCAGGCGCCCTCAAGAGCACTTTTAAACAACCGGATATAATCACCACTTATCAACTACTCCATCCTACAACAGAAGATGACACATTCTTTTCAAACCCCCAGGGTCCACTCACCAAGACAGACCACCTTCTGGGCCATAAAACACACCTTAACCAACTTAACAGAATACAAGTCATATAAATGCTCTCAGACCACAGTGGAATTAAACTAGAAGTCAACAACTTTAAAAAAGATAGCTAGAGAATTACCCAAATGCTTGGAGATGAAACAGTATGCTTCTAACTAACACAAGGGTCTCAGAGAAAAATGTCTGGAGAAGTTAAAAAATATTTTGAACTAAATAAAAATGAAAACACAATTTATCAAAATTTGCAAGATGCAGCAAAAGTGGTGCTTCGAGGGAAATTTATAGCACTGAATGTTTATATTAGGAAAGAAGAAAGATCTAAAAATCAGTGATCCAAGGTTCTGCTTTAGGAAAACAGAAAAAGAAGAGCAAGTTAAATCCAAAGTAAGCAAAAGACAAGAAATAATAAGAATTAGAGTAGAAATCAATGAAATTAAAAGCAGAAAATCATAGAGAATATCAGTGAAACCAAAAACTAGTTGTTGGAAAAGGTCAGTAAAATTGGTAAGCTTTTAGGCAGGCTAACTAAGGAAAGAGAGAGAGCAAGAGAGAGCGAGAGAGAGAGAGTGAGAGAAAGAGAGAAGGAGAGAAACACAATTTATTATACCAAAAACAAAAGAGAGGGCATTTCTATAGATACCATGAACATTAAAATGATAATAAATTAGTATTATGAAAAATTTTATGCTCACAGATTTGATAATCTACATAAAATGGACCAATACCTTGAAGGGCACAATCTCTCCAAACTTACACAGGAAGAAATACACAATATGAATAGGCCTGTATCTATTAATGAAACTGAATCAATAATGAATAACTTTCCAAAAAAGAAAGCGCCAGACTCAGGTGGGTTCACTGGTGAATTACACCAAACCTGTAAGGAAGAAATTGTACTAATTCTCTACAATTTCTTCTGGAAAACAGAAGCAGAGGGAATACTTCCTAATTCATTCTATAAGACCAGCATTACCCTGAAAACAAAACCAGACAAAAACATTACAAGAAATAAAAACTAGAGACCACTATCTCTTTTGAAGGTACATGCAAAAATTCTCAACATAATGTAAGTAAATCAAATCCAGCAAAAAATTTAAAAAAATATTTATACACCATGATCAAGTAGGATTTATCACAGGTATGTAAGGCTGGTTCAACATTCAAAAATCGATTAACACAACCCATCACATCAATTGACTAAAGAAGAAAAATCTCATGATTATCTCACAAGGTGTAGAAAAAGCATCTGACAATATCCAATACCCCAACTTGATACAAACTTTTGACGAACTAGGGATAGAAAGGAACTTTCTTACCTTGATCAAAGACACCTATAAAACCCTACATACTGAATGGGGAGAAACTCAAAGCTTCCCTACTAAGATCAGGAACAAAGCAAGGATGCTCCCCTGCCAGCCACTGCTTCCTTCAATATTGTATTGGAAGTCTCAGCTAGAGCAATGAGATAAGAAAAAGAAATAAAATGTATGCATATTTATTTATTTATTTATTTATTTATTTATTTATTTATTTTTAAATGTATGCATATTTAGATTGAATACATAAAGCGATCTTTTTTGCAGGTGACTTAATTGTTTTTGTAGAAAATCTGGAAGGACGGAGAAAAAAAATCTGAAACTATTAAGTGATAATAGCAAGGTTTTAGGATTTAAGATTAATATACAGAAGTTAATTGCTTTTCTCTACATGTCAGAAGTGATGTAGTGAAATTTGAAATGAAACACAATACCACTTACATTACGCTCCCCAAAACAAAATACTTAGATATAAATTGAACAAAGGATATGTAAGATCTATATGAGGAAAACCATAAAACTGTCATGAAAGATATCAAATGACTAAAGAAATGGAGAGATATTCATGTTTGTGGATAGGAAGATTCAATATTTTCAAGCTATCAGTTCTTCCTAACTTGATTTATAGATTCTGTGTAACTTTAATGAAAATCTCAGCTAGTTATTTTGTGGGTATTGAATAACTGATTCTCAAGTGTATATGGGGACAAAAAAGACAAAGACGAGCCAATTCAAAACTGAAGGAGAAGAACAAAGTCAGAAGACTGATACTACCTGACTTCAAGGCCTAGTTTAATGTTACAGTAATCAAGACAGGGTAGAATTGACAGACCAATAGACAAATAGGTCAATGAAACAGAATAGAGACCCCTGAAATACACCAATATCCATATGGGTCACTGATTTCTTACAAAGGAGCAAAGGTAATACAATGGAACAGAGAACTTTTTCAACAATGGGTGTTGGAGCAACTGGATGTCTACACGCCAGGGAGAGAGAGAGAGAGAGAGAGAGAGGGAGAGAAAGGGGGGGGGAGGGAGGGAGGGAATTACTTATACACAAATCTTACTGTGTGGACAAAAATTAACTCTAAATGGATAAGAGACCTAAATGTAACATATAAAACTATAAATTCATAAAATTCAACAATAAGAAAACAAACAACCATTTCTAAATATATTCAAAATACCTGAACAAGCATCTCATCAAAGAAGATCTACTGTGGCAATAACCATACGAAGAGATGTTTGATACCACATGTCATTAGGAAATCGCAAATTGAAACAGCAATGTCAAAACACTGCACATTTACTTAAGTGGCCAAAATCTAAAATACTTGACAACATCAAGGGACAGCAAGGCTACAGAGCAACAGAAAGTTTCGTTCTTTCCCACCTCAGAGCCTGCAGCCTATTTCAGATTCTGTGTCTCCCTCTCTCTCTGTCCCTCCTCCATGCATGCAGTGTCTCTCTCTCTCTCTCAAAAATAAATGTTAAAAATAAATTACAAAGTTTTTTCAATAAAAAAATAAGTATAAAAGTATATGCAAGTGGCCACTAAAGCACTCCAAACATGATAAAATAAAAACCAATTACAACTAGATTGAGGTATCATTTCTTACCTCTCAAACTGCTAGAGTTCAAAACCTAAATGTCATGCTTAGTGAGGCCGTGGGATACTCTCAGACACTGCACAAGAAAATGCAAGATGCTGTGATTTCTGTGGAGGGAAGTCTGGCAAAGTTCCATACAGTGACACATACATTTGACGACAAAGCTACAGGAACACGAAATCAAAGAAGCCTATCCCAATAAGAATGGTGAACAGTTTATGTTGTATCCACACAACATAACACTATGTAGTCCTTAAGCAAACAAACAAGACAGAGAGAGGGAGGGAGACACAGAATCCAAAGCAGGCTCCAGGCTCCGAGCTGTCAGCACAGATCCTGACGTGAGGATCCAACTCACAGACCATGAGATCACGACTTGAGCCAAAGTCGGAGGCTCATCCGACTGAGCCACCTAGATGCCCTGATCGTGGTTTCTAAATAGCATTCTCCACTGAAAGAAATCAGGTTCTTCAGAGAATTGGCTGATTCTTCCAGGGATAGGAAAGTACAGGATAAGGTTCAGACAATATGTGCTAGAAATTAAGAAAGCATTCAAGTCCAAATGAGCTTATGTCAGCAGGGTAAAGGTGCTAGCTTGAAGGGCTCCCATCAGACAAGTTAGAGACAATCTGGCATCCAAATAATGATAATATCACTAACAGCACTGTGTTAAACATATATGGAAAAAAAAATCACAGTGAGAGACAGAAAAGACAAAGAGGAGAGAAGAAAAAGGAGTAGGATTTTTCTATTTCGAATAATGCCAGATAAATCCAGATTGAATGGTAGAATATTACATGTTTCCAATGTAATAAGTGATTCAGGCAAGGATTACTAAAAAATGATTATACTATTGGGTGAAGTTGGTTAGGAAATAAGATAGTCATGCAATCTTAAGGTATCATCACTCAGATTATTTATTATTTATAAAGAGAAAATTATACACCTAGCAAAGAGACACGTGACAGTCACTAGTTTAACAAAATGGTCAAACTTCACACTGTCAATAGGGGGACAAATTGACACGTTTCTTTTAACGTGATGTTTCTCTGGACGTACAAGTCCAGCTCTGAAATGTTCCCAACAAAAGTCTTCAACCTGGGTCTAGTGGTGAGGAATACATCAAAGTGATCTGGAATCTGTGACACATTCTTTAAGGTGATTGCCTTGGAATCTTCGAAACTGTTCAAAATCACAGAAGGTGAGGACAGTGCTTCCTCCATCAGAAGGGAATCAACAAACATTTCCTGTGACAGGCAGCCACCAAGCTTTCATGCTTTCATAAGCCGTCTGTCTGATATTCTTCCTTGTTTTTTGTTTGTTTTATTTTTGTGTGGTTTTACAACTCTTTAAAAATGTAAAAATCCTTGTTAGATTGAGACAGAAAAACAAACCATGCAGAAGTGTCCCATGCCATAGTTTGATGACTGCTGTTCCAGATTTAAAGGAAAAATGAAGAAATATAACAGCCAAAAGCAATTTGCAAACCTTGAATGAATTCGAGATTGAAAAACAAACCAACTATAAAAGTCACTTGGGGACCAACAGGAGAAATGTAAATGTGGTCTGTATATTAGTAGATATTTTTGAACTACTGTTGTTTTCTCTAACATGTGACAATGGCATAGTGGTTACACTGGAAGATGTCATTTTCAGCGATGCCTACTGAAATATTCCGAAGTGGATTGTTACAATAACTACAAATTGCTTTTAAACGTTTCAGGGAACATAAATAGAAATAAAAGATACTAGGAGGCAATAAATGTTCTTAAATGATGGGATGTACATCCAATTTACTCAGTCTTCCACAAAAATATCTGGAGAGATAAAGATCACAGAAATCAGTTTCCCAATTCTAGGCAGGAATGAATGATATCAAGCCTCTAGAAGAGGGTCGCCTGGGTGGCTCAGTTGGCTAAGCTCTTGATCTCGACTCAGGCTGTGATTTCACCCTTTGTGAGATTAAGCCCCATGTTGGGCTCTGTGCTGACAGGGCAGTCTGCTTGGGATTCTCTCTCTCTCTCCCTCTCTCTTTCTCTCTCTGAAAATACATAAACCTATAAAGAAAACCCTCTAGAATATAATTTATTCTTTTTTTCTAAGTTTATTTATTTTGAGAGAGAGAGAGAAAGTTCAAGTTGGGGAAGAGCAGAGAGAGAGAGGGAGAGAGAGAGAGAATCCCAAGCAGGCTCCACGCTGTGAGTGTGTAGCCCGATGAGGGGCTCAAACTCATAAACCATGAGTTCATGACCTGAGCTGAAGTCAGATGCTTAACTGACTGAGCTACCCAGTTGCCCCCAGAATATAATTTAAATGTGATTTGTTAGTATTTTAACATTTGGGCCATATATGAACAATCAGAGAGCAAAGAAAAGAATGGATTAGCTTGAGAGTAAAAAAGAAGTATTATGAGAAATCATAAACACAATTTATGTTTTGGGTTTAAGTCAGAATTCTGCATTTACAAGCATCATGAAGACTACGACTCAAACCTCAGTCTGCAGATAAGAAAACCACTGCCCAGAGAGAATATGTTCTATTCAAATTTATTCTTTCCAAAAATATTAGTTAGTGTAAAAGAGCAGGAACTATAATGCACAATACATGTGTCTTTCCACTGTATTGTGGCTGCTTATATATAGCTCAAAATTACGTATTTGCTAAAGCCTTCATTTACCTTAATTTGTAAGATCAGCCTTCCCAATTCCTCTGAACACAGCAAACTATTTAATCGCTTTCTTTCTACTTGTGACTATCACTGTGCTGATAAAGAAAGAATGAATAACAAATCGAGCTATTTACTGGAAACCATGCCCCTTGCCTCTCACAGAAACACAACAAAACAAGCTCAGAGGGCACGTAGCTTTATGAAGTCAAAGAAGGGGGTCCTGGTCTATGTGTTTGTCATTTTTATTGTAAAGGACAGAAGATATTCCAAGAAAATGTCTATTTGTAAAAGTCTGAATATCTTGTAGAGGTTCTTCCGAATCAGAAAAATCCCCTCCATCCCCCCACTCTGTTCCAAACAAAGTTGAACTGGATGGCACCTGATGGACGCAAAGGTAAGGGGAGCAAGATGTAGGATTGAGAGAGAGGAAGGAATGAGAGGGCTTTAAGGCATAGAGAACCCTTGGTGGAAATAGACTCAACAGAGAGCACGTAAAGTGGAGGATTTCTCTTCCCCTAGACAAGAGGGAGGATTTTACAGTTAGCTTTGAAGATCCCCTTACATTTTGTGGATGTGGATTCCCTTCCGTTTTATATTCAAAATTCCTTCTTCATTTGAAAAAAAAAATGAATTGGAGAGATTTCTGTGTTGATAGTATCCTTAAGTCTCTAATAGCTGCAATTATTAAAGTTCCCATTAGATTATATTGGCGCTTGACATCCAAGGACACCTCTATTAAAAAGAGTTTGCTGGGTAGTCTGTTCCGTAGATATCTTTGATGTCTTTAGCAAAAGATGTCTTTTCAATGTAAAAAGAAAGGAGCAGTGGCTGGCCGTAGCTGCCTTCAGTGTGAGAATGTGCTGGAATATTTTATTGTTGGGTTGGCATTGAAGTCTGCTGTGAAATGATTTTTATGAATGCTATTTCCTGGGAAGCTCACAGTACTGAGAATTGCATGTCATGAGGCCATGATCCCAGGGAGCAGAAATCAAATAAATAAAGGTCTTGGGGAATTATGGTCTATGGGATATATTTTCTTCCCAAAATGAGTCCATAGTTCACTTTGATGGTGAGTTTAAATGGATCATATGAGAACAGAAAAATACATCTATCTTTAAGTGGTAACAAAGTTCCATTTAAGAATTTCCCCCATAAAAATAATATCCGAGGTCTAAAATTCCAACAGAAAAATAAGACAAGAAAAGGGAAGAGTTACTATGGTAGGGGACATGGTTTAATACACTGTTTTGAATCTTTTGATTTAATGATATACATATTTAGGAAATGGGAAATGGCAACACAGAGCTCACTATTGCATAAGGGTATACGCTTGAGGGTTCTTCTCTCTAACAGCCATATAAAAAGGGGTTCTCATTAAGGAGAAGTAGGCTAATCGCAAAAAAGGAAAAGATTATAACAGCTTGGCTATAGCTACAGAGGGAGGGATGGTCTGTATTGGGACACAGAGTGGAGAGAACTACTGATTATACCCTGGGTCAATGCAATCATCTCCACAGCAGAATAGCCTGGGACTCTAAAATGTATGCATTCTTACAACCTTACCCTACAGAAATGCTGGGCAAATGTTCAGTAGGTCTCACTCAAGGAAATTTTGTAATTATCTTCCAGATAATTTTAAGGAGGAGGCATATTTTAGAACGTGATGACAGAACAATAATTAACAAAAGCTTCATATTCAAACGAGACACAGACATCCTTCAGACATTCAGATTCTGACAGACTATTAGGCTGACTCATTCGGTTGTTAATGACAATGAATCGGGCAATCCTTTGTAATGTGCATTAAAATTTTAAATGATTGGGGCAATTTGGAGACAGGAGCAGAACCCAAGTGAAATCGAAAAGGAATAAAATGAGGATTTGTCAAGCTGTAGCAAGTGAAAGGAAAAGAAAGTTTCTCAGTAAGTTTTTCCTATCCGAGTGCTAGGAGAGTCAAAGGATACATCTGATGGAGAATATGTCAAGGATCTATGCAAATATTAGGACAAATCAATCAATGCCAAGCATGGGGAAATACTCAACATATGTGTTTTCAAAGGATATTAAACGTTGAAAACAGTCTGTTTATCATTTTATATCCTATTGAATGGATACTCTATAGATCTGTTAAAATGAGGTGAATAATAATGAACGTAAACATTGCAAGACATAATGCTGAACCTCGGTATTAAACGAGAAATATGGGGCGCCTGGGTGGCGCAGTCGGTTAAGCGTCCGACTTCAGCCAGGTCACGATCTCGCGGTCCGTGAGTTCGAGCCCCGCATCAGGCTCTGGGCTGATGGCTCGGAGCCTGGAGCCTGTTTCCGATTCTGTGTCTCCCTCTCTCTCTGCCCCTCCCCCGTTCATGCTCTGTCTCTCTCTGTCCCAAAAATAAATAAAAAAAAAACGTTGAAAAAAAATTAAAAAAAAAAAAAAAAAAAAAAAAAAAAATAAACGAGAAATATTATGGTAGAGCTCTTAAATTAGGATAATGCTAAAGTATACAGATTGATAAAATTCTGGCTGCCTCTTTTAAGAAAGACTCCATTAAAAGAACACTCTAAGCTCGGAACGTGGTTTCCTGTCCAGCAGGCCAGGCCAGGATTCTGAAGCCTCCAAGCATTAAAAATAATAAGGACAAGGATAATGTCTACTCTAAGAATAATAATATGAGAGCATTATAGAGAATGCTTTCTCTGTTTTAGCTCCCTTCATTCCCAAAGATCAGTGGAGGAATTCTTTTGTACCCCTTTAAAAAGAAGGCAAAGTAACTCACCCAAGGTCATGCAGGTAATAAGCAGCCAAGAGAGCTAATTCTGAGTCTAGTCAGTAACCTTAATTGTCACTCCAGCATTGTAGTTCGAACTAGGGAAGAGACTGGCCCCTCTTTTCTGTGTGGGCATAAGGTCATCACCAAATTCTAAATGTAAGCAGTTCCTGTTTCAGTGCTGCTTTGCGGGGGGTACAAATCTTTGGGGTCTCTTGGCATTTTGTTGACTCTGAGAGCAGGGGCTCAGATTTTAGGGGACTTGGTTTTGGCACTCTCTCCCAGCGGGTGAATTTTGGAGGTAGGTAAGACAGAGAGCAAATGTGAATCCATGCAGGAGACAAATATGGAGGTGCTCCAGTCAATGTGTCAACATGGACTTCTGGAAGGACCTTTAAAGTAGCTGAAATGATTGGCTCCTTCTTCTACGTCCTACTTGCTGCACTGTGTTCATCTAGAGAATATAAATGTAAATTAAAAAGTTTTCCCCCTGAATTATATATGAAGACAAATAGGACTGAGGGTCACAGATGTTCTCCTCATTTGACTGTTGTTGGATATCTTAGGAAACTACCCAGAGTTATTTTTAAAGGTCTTCAGAATCAAAGAGCACACAAAAATGTTCAACAGAGTTCCAAGTAGTCACGCTAGTAATATTCCTGCCTACACAATTACCAGCTGAACAAAATTATGATATAAAGTTCGGAGACTGGGGCTGCCATTTACTAGAGTCATTTTCAAAGAGACCCTTTCAGCGACTATGGTAATACACACAGTCAAATTCCCATGTAGAATTTTTATTGTGAATTGAAATTCATACAGAATATGTAATCTCTTTTTTATTAGAGTGCTCCAAAAATCAAATAGGAAATAGCAAGAAATCAAGATTAAAAAAAAAAAAGCCAATGGAAATACCAACATAAATATTCCACATGATCACTGCTGTAGATATTTTAACAGATACCCCAAGACACCATAACTCAAATCTCGAAAGTTACTTCTCTCTCATGTGCCTTCTGGTCGCTCGCCTCAGCCACCAACTTGCAAAGTTTCTTCTCTTCCTCATTCCATTTAAAAGAGAAGTGAGAGGTATCTGGGTGGCTCAGTCAGTGAAGCTTCTGACTCTTGGCTTTAGCTCAGGTCACGATCTCATGATTGGTGGGGTTAAGCCCCACTTCAGGCCCTGTGCTGACAAGGCCAAGCCTTGTTGGGATTCTCTCTTTCTGCCCTCTCTTGCTCACGTGTGCATTTCTGCTCTGTCTCCAAAATAAATAAACATTTTAAAAAATAATAAAAAAAGAGAACTGAATATTCAGTTGCTGAACGACAAAATGCACCCCAAAATTAAGGAGCTGAATCTTTTGCCTCTTCTCTAATATTTAGATATTTAGTAAAAAACAAAACAGGGGCGCCTGGGTGGCGCAGTCGGTTAAGCGTCCGACTTCAACCAGGTCACGATCTCGCGGTCCGTGAGTTCGAGCCCCGCGTCGGGCTCTGGGCTGATGGCTCAGAGCCTGGAGCCTGTTTCCGATTCTGTGTCTCCCTCTCTCTCTGCCCCTCCCCCGTTCATGCTCTGTCTCTCTCTGTCCCAAAAATAAATAAAAAAACTTTGAAGAAAAAAAAAATTAAAAAAAAAATAAAAAAAACAAAAACAAAAACAAAACAAAACAACAAAAAACAGTACTGGCAATTTCACACTCTAAAAGGCTCCAACTTTTCTCCATTCTCAAAGCCTCTGGCTATTTAATTCAGGCTCAGAACACCAATGACTTGAACTTTTACAGTCGTTTCTCATTTCCCCTACTGCCTGCATATCTTGAATTCATCTTCCAAACTGCTACTATAGCTATTTTTCTAAAATCACAAATCCAATTATCACACGTTCCTAGTTAAAACACTCCTCATGCCCTAGACGATAAAGTCTTAACTTTAGAAAGTCATTTAGGATTCTTTGTAGTCTGTCCTCAGTCTACAGTCCTCATTCTCTGGGGTGCTCCTGAACCCCTTCCTGCACACCCATTTCTTAGACACGTGTTCGGTTGTACGTGTTCTTTACATCAGTGATCCGGAAACTCGAGTGTGCACTAGAATCATCTAGAAGGCACGCTAAAACACAGATGGCTGCCTCTCAATCCCAGAGTATTCGATTCAGGAGGTCTGAATTGGGCCTGAGTCCGCATTTCTCACAAATTCCCAGATGATGTTGCTGTTGTTGACCTGGGTACCACACTTTGATGACCTGTTCTCTAAACCAAGTCAGATTTTCAACTAAGTAAAACTTTCGATTCAGCTCCAAATCCCTTTTGTTTCCTTTTTTTTTTGGTGGGGCCCCTCTTGACCACTCCTAAGTTTATGTACAACTCTTTCTAGGTTTGTAAGTATTATTCATGATATAAAAGCTCTAGTCAGTTGATACGACTTGTCTTCTTCCTTTGACTGTAAGTTTTTTAAGGTAGAAAGCATGCTATATTCATTTTTATGTTCCTAGACTTGGCACATTGGAGGGGAACTCAGTCTCCTTTGCTGAATGAATGAATATTGGGAGTATTGTATTTGCATTCTTTTCTTTTAAATTTTTTTAACGTTTATTTATTTTTGAGACAGAGAGAGACAGAGCATGAACAGGGGAGGGGCAGAGAGAGAGGGAGACACAGAGTCGGAAACAGCCTCCAGGCTCTGAGCTGTCAGCACAAAGCCCGACGCGGGGCTCGAACTCACGGACCGTGAGATCATGACCTGAGCCGAAGTCGGACGCTTAACCGACCAAGCCACCCAGGCGCCCTGTGTATTTGCATTCTTGACTGGGCCATTTTCCAGATATAGAATTGGCCATGCTGTCTGTTAACTTTAAAAGCTACTAGTACATGTGTTTCAGTGACCTTTTGATAACATTTCACAGCTCTTAACAATTCACCAAAGGGAATTTTAAGGCAACCCTAATCTTACATTCTAATGAACAAAAGAAACATATATGACAGGTAGTCAGAAATCAGTCTGAGGAAATTCAGTACAACATGAAACAAAAGACTTTAAAATTACCCTGGAGGTGTCATGGGCCCCTTCCTCCCATCATCCCTTTGCTGAAGGTGTGGCTACCTGGTGAAAACATAATGAGGATACTGTGGTAGTTAACTGAAAAACAACAGGTGAATGAAAATGCAGTCAAAATAATACCTTGGCAATGTGCTGAGTGAGCAAGTAGATGATTTATTGTTTCTCCTTCAACTGGTGTTCTTTCATTGCGAATAGAGTGTAAAGGGTGTATATGGATTTATATGATCTATAGAGATTAGGAAAGGGTGAACCCTTTTCTTGCTTTTAACTCATGATCCAAAGTCAGTGATGAGGCCAACCAACAGGCTGGGGCCTGAATCTTCTACTTTGACTTGACTAATACCTGGTCCTTGGAACTCTTACTCACATGGCCAGAAGAACATTTCTCAACACAAAAAGCAAAGCAAGAACAGTTTTCTCACCCAGAGGTGAGCAAAGAAGACATGATCCTGGAATGCTGACTGGTGTGGTGAGGTTAGGTGTGGTGGGATGGGCAACGGAGCTCAGGGGAACTGGCCCTGACTGGGAAGGACCTTGAATGTCATGCCATGAAGCCTGCATTTGATTCTGCAGGCATTTCAGAGCCACTGACCTAATTTCAGATTGAGAATTACAGAAACTAGAAGCAGAAAGATTATAAGTCAAAAGATTGGTCCCTGAGTCACTGCAGGATGAGGAAGAATATTTCAGAGAAAGACTTGGTGACTGTATTACTCAGTGTTCTCCAGAAAAAACAGAACCAATAGAAGACTCAGCAAAGAGCCAATGTTGCAATTCCAAGTTTGTGGGTGGAATTCCTTTTTGCCCGGGGTGAGGAGTCAGGGAGAGGTCAATT
Source organism: Puma concolor (assembly GCF_028749965.1). Taxonomy (NCBI): domain Eukaryota; kingdom Metazoa; phylum Chordata; class Mammalia; order Carnivora; family Felidae; genus Puma; species Puma concolor. The sequence goes on along the minus strand of NC_141667.1, from coordinate 137,816,803 downwards.
TTTGTTTTCTGAAGGCATTTAACTGATGGCATAAGACCCACCCCCATTATGGAGGACAGTGTGCTTCATTAAAAAGTTACCAATTTAAATGTCAATGTCATCCAAAATAATCTCAACAGAAACATCCAGAACAATGTTTGATCAAATCTAGACACCATGGCCCAGATATGCTGATACCTAAAATTAACCATCATGGTGACCACTGGGATGGAGAACTAAGAGCAAGTGAGATAAAGGATGGATGTCTGGGTGGTGTTTAGCTTGGATATTCAGCAAATGGTCATGTTTTTAATTAAGACAGGAGTGTTGAGGGGCAAATTTTGGTTAGAGGACATTTTTCATTACGCAAGGAACATTTACTGTTCATCAAGCTTGCATCGAATACTAACCCAAAGAGGTCTTTTCACAGTATGTGTGGGACTGAATAAAGATATAGAAAATATCATATTAAGAGGAACCATTTACAGGGGCACCTCGTGGCTCAGTCAGTTAAGGACTGACTCTTGATTTAAGTTCAGGTCACGATCTCATGATTGTGAGATCAGCCTCCATGCTAGGCATGGAGCCTGCTTAAGATTCTCTCTCTCCCTCTCCCTCTGCTTCTTCTTTGCTTGTGCTCTCTCTTTCTCAAAAAAAAAAAAAAAAAAAAAAACACCAAAAAAAAAAAATCATTACATGGTGATTAAGCATGTGCTTTAGAGGCAGAGACACCTAAGTTATGTAACTTGGACCAGCTGCTTAACATCTAAGTTTCAGTTTGCTCAAGTATAAAATTTGGTGTTCTGAGAATTAGAAATTACACATATACAGATTGTAAAGTATCATATGCATTATATGATAATTAAAACATAAGATGAATATATGTATGTTATGCATATAAAACCTCTCATTCTCAGAAAAACTTGTGTATATTTGCTACCTGGAAATGGCACTTGGTAGTTCATTAAGAGGCATCTCCAAAAGATTTAGTGGTATTTCCACTGTATTGATTGTTGTAACTAATGCATAAAGCTAAACAAACATGAGACAGATTTTCCCCAGTGTTGTGACAATCTCAGGGGACATAGTTGCTGGCAGGGTACTAAGTGACTCTGTCTTCTGTTACAGTATGCTAAAGGGCTCCATGGTGGCTTGAAGCAGATAATGTAGTTCCCAAGGGAAGCGTGTTAGAACCAGGGAATAACTTAGGTACTGGTCTCAGCAGGGTCTATTATTTACTCGCGTAAACAATGTTTAAATGATCTAGTAGTGCATGTATAATATTATAATAGGGGTCATAAAGGCCATAAATACTTCCAATCCAGAAGACCAATTCAAGCCCCTCTGAAATCATGTAATTAGAGCTGCTGGGATTGCATGCTAATACACATTCATACACACAAACCGTTTTAACCAGTATGGAAGTAGATTCTACTGGCTGATGTGATAATTCAGTACAGTTTCACGATTCCTTAATAAATGGATACTACAGAGTGAACGCACGGTAGATGTTTCAAAATCAAAGACGATGCTCTAAAATAGGGGTCAGAAAGCTATGGCCCATGTCCAACTCTGTTTCACTGCCTGCATTTGTACATAAAATTGTACCGAAACACGCCCACACTCATCTGCTTCGTAGTTGAGATAGATTCCATATGGCCCGCAACAGTCCAAACTAGTTACTCTTGGGTGTTTCAGAGAAAAAGTTTCTGACCCTCCTCTAAAAGGATTTTGGAAACATGGCTTTACATCAGAGTTAGACTGGGGGAGTCGTGAGGCCAGGGAAAATGAGAGCATGAACAGCATCAGAAGACTGTGGCCGAGAATCCACCCCTGCCTGTTTCTGCCAAGGAGACATGCAAGCCCCAGGGCACCACTTCTTCCAAATTTGGAAAAAAAGACAAGTTTCCATTTCTTCAGCGGAATTTCCAGTTTTGGAGTCATTTTTGGGATAAGCCAAAGAGGTCTGCCCACCATTTGTGCCCTCTGGCTTAGAAGCTAAGGGAAAGAGTGGTGGAAAACAAGAGATAAGAAGTGGAATGAAGAAAGCACACAGCCGATACTGATTTTACAGACGGTTCTGGCTCCTTCGTGCAAAGGCCTCAGTGGACAGATTGAATGTATGTACTGCAAAGAATGACAGACAGCATGGAAGGAGAAAAGCACCAGGCGCATCCATCAACTTCATTATAAACCCTACAGTTTCAAGGAGATGATGTCTGAAGAGAGGGAGAACACGGACATGGCAGTATCTGTAGGAGGCTGAGCAACTGAAAGAAGTTAAAAAAAAAAATGCACTTACCTGAGCTGCCAAATCACAGCAGATGGTGTGATCTGAAGGGAGATAAACATTAAGGCTGGGAAAGCAAGCAATTCATCCTGTCAGCTTTCAAGGACTGGTTCAGCTGAAGGATCAGCCCAAGAACTGGATAGAAACTGTACAACAGCAATGTTTGACAACAATCAAACCTGTCTACCAGACAGGTGATGGAGGGTAACCTGCTGAGGAGAGAGGAACCCCTTCAGCAATGGGAAAGACTCCCACAACTGTTTGGAGTTAAAGAGCAGAAATGAACCAGATGTGAGAAATTGGAAGCAAATAGGGCATGCTATATGGCAAACACAAATCGGTAGACAAATGAAGTGATAACTCTCTTTAGGTACAACACAGCAGAGTGAGATAGCCTTGGGCTAGGGGAGAACGTGAAGATTCTGGCTTGTGGTTTTTATGTGTGCGTGAGCCTGACTCCCAGGATTTTCGTAGAGGATCTTGAATAAGTCACTGCCTGAAGCGCTGGCAGGATGACAGGCTTGATGGTGGCTGGATCTGCAGTACGACTTTGAGAGGCTGCCTCCATTCTCATACGAATTTCCCATTCACTTATCTATGTATTCATTGATTCCCTCTTGGATTTGTTTCATAAATATTTACTTAAGTAAATACTTTGATCATGTACCAGACACTGTCCTTGGTGCTGGAGCGAGACCGGGGCATAAGACAAAGTCTTTCCCCTCCTGGAGCTTATATTCTACTGAAAGAGACATCACTTAATAGCTATGTGGCCTGTTCTTTGTTTTTCTCCTTTACAAAAAGTATATAATTATACTTGTTTTTACTTGTAGGATGGTGTAAGAATTACTGACACATTTCTATAAGGCAGAGCAAAAAGTCGGTCAGAATCAGCAGATTTGATAATGTCATTCCCTACTCTGATGTCTTTTTATTATCTGGAACATGGGTCTGCAAACTTTCTGCAAAGGTGTAGGTAGCAAACATATCAGGCTCTGTGGGCCATATAGTCCCTCTCACCAATACTCAACTCTACTGGTGCAGTACAAAAGCAGCCATAGGCCGTGTATAAATGAATGAGTGGTTAGGTTCCAATAAAACTTTATTTATAAAACAAAGTGGTAGGCCGATAAGGCCCGTGGGTTGTAATTTCCCAACTCCTGATGTAGTCTAGAGCATAACGTCCAACCTGTTAGTATAGCAAACTGCCTGATCTAATTGTAACTCCATCTCCTTACCTTCCATTTCTCCTGTAAAAATAAACAATTTGCTATTTCCAGAACCTTAACATAACGTCCCATCTATCTTTTAAAAGTTGATAATACCATGCTTATTATATATAACTCAAATAATGCAGTTACCTAAAAATTGAATTGGAGCCTAGTATTCATACCATTGTACGACCCTAATTTTCCATTCCTAAATATATCATTTAATACATAGATGTTATCTTATTCTTTTTAAAGTATTCTTTTACTTAAAAATTATTTTTACTGTTTATTTTTGAGAGAGAGAGAGAGACAGAGAGACAGCGTGTGAATGGGGAGGGGCGGAGAAAGAGGGAGACACAGAATCTGAAGCAGGCTCCAGGAGCTGAGCTGGCAGCAGAGTCGGACCCAGGGCTCAAACTCATGAACTGTGAGATCATGACCTGAGCCGAAGCCGGTCGCTTCACTGACTGAGCACCCAGGCGCCTATCTTGTTCTTTTCAACGGTTGCTTAATATCTTATCGGACAGGTGACCCACAATTTATTTCACCACTCAGCCCTTCAAGCTTCCTCACCTCCCACGTGTTGCTTCCTCTGTCTTAAAGAGTCTTTCCTTGCCTATTTGGCAGTCTTCTTCTTTTTTTTTTTTTTTTAATTTTTTTTTTCAACGTTTATTTATTTTTGGGACAGAGAGAGACAGAGCATGAACGGGGGAGGGGCAGGGAGAGAGGGAGGCACAGAGGCAATCTTCTTCTTAAGCTCAAGGACCAGCTTAAACATAACTTTCTCTGTAAAATCTCCCTCTCATTTCCTAGGAAAAAATTCACTCTGTTCTCATTTATATGCATAACTCCATTACAGCTCTTCAAGAGCCTGAGGAGAAGCGTGCTAGGTATTAAGAGATGAAGTTCAATGAGTGTTTATTAGATGCCAGATATTTTTTAAAGTACTTAATCTGTACTAACTACCTGAAGAAACTGCTTTCTTGATGGCATTATCAAAATGCTGATTATGATGTCTTTTACTCTGCATTTTACACAAGGTGAGTTGACTTTTTTCTTACGTGCAAGAGAAAAGAATCCCAACTCACCTGGTACTGGGGAATGCCTACCATTGTGCATGGAGTCTGGCGGGTGCAATATAAAAGCTTCATTCTCTCTCCTTTTAACCAGTAAGTTCCCTCCCTGACTGTGGTCATCAGACCTTAATCACATAGGTATCGCGGGGGGCCAGGATAATAATTTCCTCATGGTGGAATCTCAGTAAATATCTGCCTGGTGAGTTAATGAATCGGCCATAGAGGTGAGATAATTTACTAAATGGGAAGGAGCTGGACAACTTAATACCTTTCCTGAGTCCACAGTTTCTTCATCTTTAAGGGGTTTACTGTTTTAGCTGCTTTGTTGATGTAAAAGATTAGGGCTAAAGAACCCCTGATATTATATACTTGAGGGCTAGTAATTCAAGTTCTAGTACACATAGGCTGCAGTTTTTCAGAATTCAAGTCCTTAGGAGAGAGCCTTAATTTTTAAAAAAAATTTTTTTTTCAACGTTTTTATTTATTTTTGGGACAGAGAGAGACAGAGCATGAATGGGGGAGGGGCAGAGAGAGAGGGAGACACAGAATCGGAAACAGGCTCCAGGCTCCGAGCCATCAGCCCAGAGCCCGACGCGGGGCTCGAACTCACGGACCGCGAGATCGTGACCTGGCTGAAGTCGGACACTTAACCGACTGCGCCACCCAGGCGCCCCGAGAGCCTTAATTTAAAACACAATCGGGGGCACCTGGGTGGTTCACTCTGTTGAGCGTCAGACTTTGGCTCGGGTCATGGTTTTGTTGTTTGTGGGTTCGAGCCCCGCGTCGGGGTCTGTGCTGACAGCTCGGAGCCTGGGGCCTGCTTCGGGTTCTGTGTCTCCCTCTCTCTCTGCCCCTCCCCTGCTCATGCTCTGCCTCTCTCTGTCTCAAAAATAAATAAAACCTTAAAAAACACACACACAATCGTATCATGTTATACGAAACTGAAAAAAGACACTGATTTTTTAAAAAAAATTTTTTTAGATATTTAAAGAAGACTCCTGCACTAAGATCTAGACAAGATAGTTACAGGTGACTAAGTTCTGTGCACACCTGGTTTCCTAGCAGCTCATCAGTGCCTATTACCTTCCTTCTTCGAACTCCGTGATTGAGGAGAACAAAGTTGCAAAGTTGAACCGAGCATCTCACAGCAGCACGTATCTCCACGACGGTGAGCGTGCCGAGTGGGCACTGACTCTTGATTTACTGGCAATTTTAAGAATGGATCTCCGGACAGGTAGTAAATTAAGAGCAAACTTGCACTGGTCAGGTATTTTATAGCTTCCTGTGAGTGGCAGGGTAGCCAATAATAACAACAATTATTCACAGAACCAGGCACTGTGCAAAGTGTGTTACAAATGTTCTCTCATTTAATCTCATGACAAGACTAGGATAAAGGTATTTTTAACCCCATTTTACCGATGAGTCGATTGAGACCTAGGTTAGATCCATGTCTACGGCCATGCAGATAGGGATAGAGCTGTATTTGAGTCTCTGCAACTCCAGGCCCATGTTCTGTTTCACTAAAGCATTCAGGGCATGGGCATTCAAAGAGAGAAGTCAGTGCTAACTTCCTGTTTTCTTAGTAGAATCTGGACGCAGCATCACCTCATTAAATCATCATTTAAGAAGGGAACTAGAAGGGGCGCCTGGGTGGCGCAGTCGGTTAAGCGTCCGACTTCAGCCAGGTCACGATCTCGCGGTCCGTGAGTTCGAGCCCCGCATCAGGCTCTGGGCTGATGGCTCAGAGCCTGGAGCCTGTTTCCGATTCTGTGTCTCCCTCTCTCTCTGCCCCTCCCCCGTTCATGCTCTGTCTCTCTCTGTCCCAAAAATAAATAAACGTTGAAAAAAAAAAAAAAAAAAATTTAAAAAAAAAAAAAAAGAAGGGAACTAGAAGGTCCAAGTTTTTGTTCCTCAGCCCTGTAGCCTCAAGTGTTTGACTAAGGCGACTGGTGGGCATTACGAGCTATTTAGAAGAGCGTGTAACCTTTATTTAAGGACCTTTAGGTCCTTAGAACCTAAGGAAGTAAGAGATTATTGCCTCATGGAGAAATTCCAGGAACTGTTAGGAATAGGAAGGCAGATTCTGTGTCTCCCTCTCTCTCTGCCCCTCCCCTGGTTGTACTCTGTCTCTGTCTCTCTAAAAGAAATAAACATTAAAAACTAATAATGAAATAAAAGACTCAGGCTACAAACTCAAATATGCAAGGAATGCCATGCTCATTAGAAAAAAAAAATAGCAAGGCAGAAAAATGAGGACTGGAGAGACTGATACTAATTTTCCTCAATATGAAGGCAGTTTACATAATAACTCAGTTATGGACCTGGTTCTCCCTTTATATGATCTGAGGGCAAATGAATGGTACCCATAATACCTACCTGTGGCTCTAGAGCTAGGAAGATGCTCTCAAATCTGCATGACCTCAAGAGAGGAGCAGAGCAACCTACATGTTCACCCCATATGTTTACCGGCTGCCACCTGCGAGATCCCCATGCTGTGGGTAGTAAGCAGTAAAAAGCATGACTCACACTGTCAGCAGCCTCTGTTAGTGTAAGATGGTCGGGAGATGAATCCCTGTTAGTCTCTGACATATCTGCACACCTTGCGAGCAGAAACATTTTTTCAAGGATGTTTGTACAGTAAATAGCCTTGGAGGACGGAGATAGCGTCGTTCTACAGAGTAGAGGTCTGGGTCATCTATCGTTCGGTATAATAAAGATAAGGTGGGCAAGGTGCACAGGCTGGGGCAAGGCTGAGGCAGGGGTGCTTGCAGCCCGTTATAAGAGATGCAGGTTCCTCAGGCGTGATGCAAGCCAACAGTGTCGTCAGCATCTATGGGAGGCACATCGCATCATCACACGGGACTCGGTGGGGGCGAGGGAAACTACGTGGACGTGAAGCTCATGGTGTTTGCTGTACTGTGAGTCATAAAGTCCTTTGCCTCTGCCCCAGGGGCCTTGTGTCTTCTGCTAGGTTAATCTGTTTGCTTGCAAACAGGGTAAACTCGCTGATCCTTCACAGTCTTGACATATGCCTGGTGATCTACAGCTCCATGGAGCCCAAGACTGTTCCACCGTTGTAACTAGAGAACCACAGCCCAAACAAATGCCTCATCCTTTATCATACCTCAGAAAGTTTCTCATGTTATGGTAGTCTGAATGTCACCCAGGATCTACCATTTCAAAAATAAAGCATGCCCGATGAGTGAGTTTTCTATTACGCACGGGTCCCGAGTTACTTATTCCCATACAGCAATCTTTACAAAAAGACATAAACAAAAAAGAGGCCCTGAGGAAGAACAAAGGCTAGCCCTTTTCCCTACCCATTCCTTGAATCTGTACAGGATCGACAAGTTTTGATGATTATGGGTCCTTCCTTGAAGGAAAGGTAAATTAGGCTGAGCTAGTTAATGAGACAATGAGTGACTCATCTTTTATTGGTTATGAAGCTCTCCACACCCAGGCATTCAGTCCACTAGTAACTAGTGCTCAGAGTCTGCCTAGAGCCTGTCTTCTATGAAATACAGTGCATAAGCATCTTTTCCCAAGGCAACCGATCTCTGTTGCTGCAACATCAGTTCTCTTTAAGATGGTCACGGTGAGGGCAGGGCAGGGTTCCAACTTGCTTAACTCCAGGTTTCTCTGAGGTGAGCCGTCTTCAAGGGCGTCAAGAACTTTTTAACTTCAACCTGTGCTTTCAGATGACCTGTCCCCCACAACACCCTCCTGCGTCTCTCTCTCTCTCTCTCTTTCTCTCGTTAATGGTATGTTTATAGGAGGTAATAAATATTTATCCCATGACAACAGTGATTTTCAGTCGTTAATAAACATGTGCTCTCCCCTCTATTCTGAATTCTTGAGTCCACAATGATGACTTTACACGGGTGATTGTTTAAAAGACTCTCGGGGCGCCTGGGTGGCGCAGTCGGTTGGGCGTCCGACTTCAGCCAGGTCACGATCTCGCGGTCCGTGAGTTCGAGCCCCGCGTCGGGCTCTGGGCTGATGGCTCAGAGCCTGGAGCCTGTTTCCGATTCTGTGTCTCCCTCTCTCTCTGCCCCTTCCCCGTTCATGCTCTGTCTCTCTCTGTCCCAAAAATAAATAAACGTTAAAAAAAAAAAAAAAAGACTCTCAATTTCTTTTCTAATACTCTTAAAAACTCTGTCTCACACCCCTTACCACCCTGGAACTCCTTGTAGCCTCTCATACTCTTAAACCAAAATAAAGTCTTCCCTATCCCTGTGTCAACTCATACACACCCTCTTGGCTCTTTGACCTCACTGTCTGGACCACATGACTCCTTTCATTTCCTCACATTCCTGAGACAACTGTCCCCGCTCCCAGCTACAGTCACCACCTCAAACAGTCGCTGGGAAACCGTAGAGCTCTTTCTTATGCTGGACTGGTTTTCTCTTGAGAATGGACTTTTGGAGCAGGCGTGTTTCACTCTTTGGAGATGCTATGCTGGCTATTCCCAAATGCTTTGTTTAAACAGGAGAAGGAAGGAGGCCTGAACTCTATACATATGATTATTTTATTTAATTATTTGAAGTTTATTTTTATTTCTTTTGAGAGAGAGAGAGAGAGAGAGAGAGAGAGAGAGTGAGGGGGGAGGGGCAGAGAGAGAGGGACACAGACAGAATCCCAAGCAAGCTCTGTGCTGTCCGAGCAGAGCCCGATGCGGGACTTAAAGTCACGAACTGTGAGATCATGACCCGAGCTAAGACCAGGAGTTGGCCGCTCTACTTACGGAGCCACCCAGGTGCCCCCATATGATTATTTTTTATTCTGTCATATCAGCCTTGTATTCAGCTCTGCTAACTCTCTAACATCTTGTAGCAGATGATGTTATCACCTGATGGTTAAGGGCAACTGTTCCATGTTTTGATTCTATATTTGGGTTTGGTCCCTAGCTCTATTGGACAGGATTTCTTTTTCACAGCTCATATTCCCAGGGAGTTTATACAAGCTTTCTCAGCTGGTTCGGCAGGACAGTTAATTAGCACAGTCACCTCAGCTGTGCTGACATTGGTTGATGATACCAGTGTAAAACCAGAAATGTTTTGGAATGATAGGCTGCGTGAACGGATGCCCAAAGAGCCGTGCTGCCTTTTCCTCTTCTGTTCAACATATGTTTAACTGTAGCTCTTCTTCCAAAGTACAGATAGCACTAGCGATTAAAAACAACAACAACAACACCAAAAGCCCCCTCTCCAAACCCAAAACTGGTATTCCAAAAAGCCAGATAGGAGATGATCGCTAGCCATTAAACAAATCTTCTTTCCAAAGAGACGGTATAGAGTTGTATGGGTTTGAACGCACAGAATAATGTTCTTTGTGTCTTGCAACCCGGTTCCACATATGGCAGTCCTGCTGAGCGATGTGACCAGGCAAAGTTGAGGGACTTGTTACAGTGAGTCTATTAGCAGCGAGGGGATCTTGTTTCAGTGAATTTGTGCCAGGAGGCTGTTTCATGCAAATCACTAACATGGTACTGCGTTGGTTACACAGGAAGTATCAGGACGGAATGGAGAACTGTCTCCATACTCTTCTAGCACTATCTCAGGGGTATCATTTCACCCCGTTGATTTTTGGGAACCATCTTAAGGATTACTCACCCTGTCCTCTTATTGAAAAAGGAACTATTTGAGACGACATTACGGTCATAATATTTAACATTCTGGGTAATTCATGCAAGGGGCTACTTTGAAATATCTCAGAATTGATGAATCCTCCTTAACCAAAAAGAAGGCGTTCCTTCACAGAGTCTGCTGTGCCTTGTACCATCTGTCTTCAGTTTATGGGACAAGAGACCGGTACCCTCTCCTAAGAGCTTAAGTGCTCTGGCATGGGACAAGGACCTTGCTCAACAGGAGTACCTTTTGGGGAATGATGACCAGCTAAGTCAGGCACATGTTCTCTCAATACAACTTTTTGGACCTTTTTTTTTTCCCCCTCCGATCACAAAAGAAAGACAATCAATTGCAACTGGGACTCTATTAGAAGACCAGGCAGAAAGCTCCACCCCATTAAGTGGTCGTTCAACAGTAAGACTCCTATTTCCCTAGGACTTCCACTCCCAGTTTGGAGTTTATGATCATATTTCCATGTTTCTGTCAGATGTTTCCTGGCATAATTGAAATGTTCCTAAGAGGCGTGCCGGAACTGTAATTGTAGCTAGAGTCATCATCTTTTTCAGCCTGGCACATGAAAATGTAAGCAGCCCATTCAAGGTTGACATTCCAGGGTCTGGCTTGTATTGGTGACATTTAAACACCACCCATATCTTTGAGGAAACACAGTTCATTTGTTTGAGGAAAATGTTACTTCCATTCTCACTCGCTTTTCTATATTCAAAATAATAATAATGATAATAATAATAATAATAATAATAATGCAAGCAGTGTCTTGAGCGGAGAAAGCTTTAACGGCCTATGATTTAAAGACATCAACTAAGAAGATATTTACATGTTCATGTGGGGTAAAGGAAGCATAGAAGAGAGCTGAGAAATACATGTTTGTATGGGGTCAATTTGTATTTTCCAGGTCACATACGAATTTTGCAGAGACAGCGGGCTTTTGAAACTGTGAAGTTATTTTAAATAGCCCCTCGTGTTCTGCAACACTTCAACACGTCTCAACCACCCAGTCAGCTGCAGATGAATGCAATGAACATCCAAACTCTTTTTAATTTCTCTCCCCAAGTATGGCATTCATTTTTTTTCCTCACTGGCCATTTAATGCCCCATGAATTATTTAAAATCGGAAACCAAACAATAAGTGGATAGGGCCTCCTGACAAGTGGATTCCTGTTCTGGTTTCTAAAAATAGTTCAACAATCGTCAGTTGAATGCGTCCTGTGTTCTAGACTTTGCTTTATTGCTTTGTCAAGGGAAACTCCGCTAGAAGCAAAGTCTGGCTATCTCCGTACAGACAGAACACCTTGTTTGTCTGCATGTGACGTGTTCACCCTCTGGTAAAGAAGGAATGTTCCCAAGTACTTGCCAGCCATTACCTCCTGTACTAGCCTGGTAGCAGGTCCAGGGGAAAGTGATTCAGATACACTCTGACCTCACGGATCTCTTATTCCGTTTTCCCTATAACAATGATGATATTGTAACATTGATACTGGCGATTCAGAGCTTGCCAAAAAAATATCTTATTAACTAAGCAGACAAGGGAAATAATGCCACAGGGAGTGTACTAGAATTCTTTGATAAAGTTTTCCCTTTGTCTGGTTAACAGAGCTAAGGAAATTCTGCTTCTGTTTCCTGATAACAACGTTTCATAGTGAGTCAGGGTTTTTAAGACCTTTTGCCTTCAAAACAAAGAGCTGAAGTCAGTGGCTCTGACCACATCAAAGACCATTTCACATTTTCTGTGTCTGCTTAAAGACAAACTTTGGCTGACTTCATACTGAAATTTGCTTTTTAACAAAAAATTTTAACATGTTTATTGAGTTCTTTTGAGAGAGACCAATACAAATGTCACCAATACAAGAGAGCCTGCATGTGTGTGTGAGTGGGGGAGGGCCAGAGAAAGAGGGCGAGAGAGAATCTCAAGTGAGCTCCAAGCTGAGAGCGCTGGGCTCGAACTCATGAACCAAAAGATCATGACCTGAGCCGAAATCAAGGGTCAGATGTTTACCCGCCTGAGCCACCCAGGCGCCCATGAAATTTACTTTTGAACAAAATTTAAAGTGACATGTTTTTGCACATTTTTGAATTGCTTTAAATTAAATTTAGGAAAGGGCCATAAATATTTGCATGAAAATGAAAGTGAGCTGTGCAAAATACAAATTTTCCATTAAGACTGTTTTTCTATTTTGACTCAGTGAAGGAAAGTCAGTACCAACGCACAATTTCGTGGTTAGACTTAGGGGCATTTTCAAACAGGAGCCATATTTAAAAAAAAAAAAAAAATCAGATTCCCAGAGTGGTTAAGCATCACGGCGTTAAATCATGGACTCTGGGGAAGTTTTTTGTTAAACGAAATACACGGTCGCATACAGCTTTCTATGAGAAGTGGCTGTTCAACAAACATTGACTGAATGAAACCACTGCCTAGGAGTAATTACTTGGTGCTCTGCACTTAGAGAATGCATTTCTTCTCAGGGACCCAATCTGTTCTACCATGTGACAGGTAATTTGGCCTGAGAGCAAAGTGGGAGAGGGGAGAAGACTGACCAGTGCCTTACAACCAGCGAATACAACTCACTCCATTGTGAATGTTGCAGATACGTGTCTCCCCCGTACTGCAAAAATCTTGCTACAGGTTATTTTGTTTATTTATTTTGTGAGAGGAGGCATAACACGGAAGGACACAGCGCTGTGCAAAATCGCCAGCTGTGTCAAGATGCAGGAAATACTGTTGAGGCTGAAGAGGGTGGGGATAGAGATCCTATTATTGGGCTTATGTCTTCGTCCTCTGTTGTCCCCTCTTATCGGCTCGCTCTCTCTCTCTCTCTCTGTCTCTCTTGTGCTGTGTCCACTGCCTCTGCCCCCCACCCCAGCCCCATTCTCTTCTTCTCCCACCTCCTGGGCTGAGCCCCCCTCTCTGTTTTCTCATGCAGGCACTCAGACTCAGATTGGAGGAGAGCTATAGCTCTGTAAATGGCCTGAGGGAGGGACGGGCTCACATTTCATTCTCCTGGAAATTTAGAATTACAAATTAATCTACAGGAAACAATTGCTTGAGCAATTTAAAACTGATGTGGGCAAGAGTCCACACAGTCCCCTTCCAGGGGACGTGCAGGCAGAGTGAGGAGGTGGGGGGAAGGGGGGGGCTGTGCGTTGCTATTGTGCTCCCTCATGCAGGGCCTCACTGACAACATTTTCGCTTCCTAGAAGGGTTAAGGAGGTAATTGAAAATGTTTATAGCATTATGCTTCTACTGCAGCTACGTTGGGTTTTGACTTGATGAAATTATCAGCTATTTAACAGCCTTTTACGTTGTTGTGACTGCAACATTTTTATTTATACCTTAATGCAAAAACGCCAACTGTAGAATTTCTGTTTGCTAGTGGGGGCTGGGCGGTAAAAAGAAGCTCAGACAATGTGATACATACAAGAGGTGCTCTCACGAGACAGGTGCTACTTTGGACTCTTTGGAAATTACTACAGCATTTAAATTAATTGCACGCTCTCTCTCTCTCTCTCTCTCACTTAGCATCTGCTGAAAATAATTGCTCGTGTGTAAAGACCTCGGATTCAGTGTTTTTAACACTGAAAGTCACAAGCATCTTTACACTTTTTGGTTTATTCAGTTTTATTATATATGGTATGGTAGCAACATTTCAAGAAGTATTGATATAAAGTATTGATTTTTATATCAAAAGTAGTTTTCTCTGTTTTGAGAACTTTTGCAACGAGGAGTCACGGTTTTCCCCATCAGTCTCCTAAGGGTCCCATCGGAGGATAGGGTCAAGTTCTAGATACAGTCACTCTAACTTGTCTATAATGAGACTTCATTACATAGCCAATATTTTAGGTGAGTTTTCTATTAGTAATTAGCATATTCTTACTATTATGACTCTTAGTGATGGTTAGCTTTTGTTGATATCTCTTTCTTTACAACTCAAATCAAAGATGATCATGGAGAGTCTGAATGAAGTGAGAGTACTCAAGAACCAGAGATTTTTTTACAAGAGAAGGATCGGGGAGGCTTTTGGCATTGCTTGGGGATTGGAGGAAAGGGTATGATGTGAATGGACAGAGATGAGGGAAGAACATTTATTTTTTATTAAAAAAATTTTTTTTAATGTTTATTTTTTGAGAGAGAGACAGAGAGCAAGCAGGGGAGGGGCAGACAAAGAGGGTGACGCAGAATCCAAAGCAGGCTCCAGGCTCTAAGCTGCCAGCACAGAGCCTGAAGCGGGGTCAAATCCACAAACCACGAGACCATGACCTGAGCTGAAGTGGGACGCTTAACCCACTGAGCTACCCAGGCTCTCCAAAGAAGAACTTTTTTTTAATGTTTATTTATTTATTTATTTATTTATTTATTTATTTATTTATTTATTTATTTTTAAGAGAGAGAGAGAGAGAGAGAGAGAAAGAGACAGAGAGAGAAGCCCAAGCAGGCTCTGCACTGTCAGTGCTGAGCCTGAAGCAGGGCTCAAACTCACAAACCACCAAATCATGACCTGAGCCAAAATCAAGAGTCACATATGCATAAGTGATGAGCCACCCAGGTGCCCCGGATGAGGGGAAACCTTCTAATCACAGCTAGAACAAAGTGATGGTGAACAACGGTGTGCATGTAGGAGGCTGTGAAGAAGTACTGGGAAGTCTGTGGAAACTGAGTCACACAGGGAGAGAGGTATGCTGGGGAAAAGACTGCAGGGAAAGGCCAGGAAGGTGGATGGAGGCAGACAACGGGTGACCTGGTACAACACAGGAAGTTTGAAAGTCTTTGCTGCCTGGTGACAAGTCACTGAGGACACTGGAACACAGTGTATTGTGGCATATTGTCCATTTCCATCTCCCACCCCGGAAATATGAAAAACTTGAAGGAGGGGTTAGAAGATAGGCCAATGTGATTCAGCACCAATTGGTTCACTTCTGTGCTAAGACCAGAAAATACCTTAAAAACGGGGAAGCAGAGTGCCTTAGGACACATACTATAAAAGTTCTCATCGATTGGTCTTAAATTTCCTTTTTATGTCTTAATCACACGAGCATCCCCATGTCTTTTCCCGTCTTTCTCTTCCCTTCTCTGCTGGCCACACCCCTCTCCCCTCTACTTTGCCTCAGAGGGACATTATCATCACCAACTTTTATGCAACCCAGTTCCAAGTTTCTTAGATCCAAATATGTTTTTACGTGACTGGATGTGAGATAACATACCCTAACAATTTATTATTATTATTATTATTATTATTATTTTGCTTAGGTCCATAGCTCTATAATTCTAATCTTCTCACCTCTTGGAAATTCTGTTCCCCAGTTTAAAGAGCACCAATATCAAAAGAAGGGACACAGACGCTTTCAAATAATCTATATCATTACATGCCTCTGATAGGAAATTAATAGCTCTAATCTTAGTTTCTAGTGGAACTGGCAACTTAAGGGACTCATTAGTTAACTAGCCCTTTTAATGACTGAAGCTTACCAAAGAGCACAGGGATTTTAGCTTTATGTTCAAAGCTCTGTTTCAAAATAGAAGGAAGGTCTTTGCTGAACCAGCCAGCTTATCCTCAGTCATGAATGTATCTCTCACTCAAAATTATCCGTGCTTTCCTTACATTACTATTTGTCTGCTGGTGAATTCCTTGCTACACACTTTGTTTCCATGGACAACTCACCAATATCTTCAGTCTTTCTACCAGGAAAGAACATAAAACAACATGACTTTTATACAGTATTTTTTATTTATAAAATTGACCTTTTGCTTGAATGGACAGTTTTCCTCTTTATATTTGATGCATACACGCGGGATCATAATCAGAAGATTCCTATTGATTGTTCTGAAGCAATTTAGTTCTGGTCATGGGTGTACTGGATTTGCAATTATACTGAGGAGAGGTATTATTGACTGGGCCTGGTAATTACCACACTGACATCGGATTCAGCCGGAGGTGAAACTAACCTAGAGCTCCACGTTGGCGTTCCTCTAATAAAAGATTTGCACTGATTTTTCCCAACTATGGACAAACAACACATGATGCTATGCTTTAGTCACACAGTTTATTTCACTATGCAGTTCATTTACTTTTGAGCGTAAGCAGCTTAAGATACGGACTCAGGAGAGGCAAACACTGAGAGGTTAATAATCAACCCATGACACACATACTTTTGTCTAGCAAAACAAATAGGTCACCTTTTGTACTAAAACAATGGTTTCTGGACAGGTCTTATAAGTAGATGGATTACTCTTGCGTGTGTTAAATCAGATTGAACGTGGCCTTAAGGAGTGAACCTATTTTTAATATGAATTTGAATTTCTTAGTTTGTGTTAAATAAATATTTGCGGATAGGCCCCTAGCAATAGCTGTGTGTTTATCCTTAGAAAACAGAAATGTTTTATGCACAGTGAACTCAGGTGTAATTGGTAGTTTTCAGTGAGAAATTCAAGGGAACATGCAAATAAATAAAGGTTATGTGGAACAAGCATTCTCTTTTACTTAACACGAAGACTGAATATATAGAAAAATGTGCTAACGTGAAAGTCCATTGGTCCAGCTGCAGAGATGGTCGGCTTAACTGCAGACAGCAGTGTCTACACGCAGCAAGAGAAATGAAAAATCTATTCTTCGTACTTGGCATATGATTAACCAAAATCTGCAAGTAAAGGGTTCAAAGTAATTCCCAAACAGTAATTCCCAAATATTATGCTTTTGCACTTCTCATAATATGCTTACTTTTATTTTCTAATTCAAGTTAAGATGCCCAGAGTAAACCATAAGAATATTTTATTTATTTATTTATTTAAAAAATTTTTTTTTTCAACGTTTTTTTTATTTATTTTTGGGACAGAGAGAGACAGAGCATGAACGGGGGAGGGGCAGAGAGAGAGGGAGACACAGAATCGGAAACAGGCTCCAGGCTCTGAGCCCTCAGCCCAGAGCCCGACGCGGGGCTCGAACTCACGGACCGCGAGATCGTGACCTGGCTGAAGTCGGACGCTTAACCGACTGTGCCACCCAGGCGCCCCACCATAAGAATATTTTAAATGACATTCTTCATACCTGGAACATAAGCTTTTTCTCCATCAACGACTGATGCAATATGCCCTCAGGTTTTACTTGTTTTTTTAAAAAAATTATGATTATAACTTGAAAGTTCAACAGGAAAACATGGTCAGTAACTTCGGCCCATAGAAAAACAATTTTGTCCACTTGGTCGGCTATAGACCCGTTGTACTGTTATCTGGAGCTGGTTTATTTCACCAAAGATTCTACGAACCTATGAAAGGCTGCTGCTTTTTCATGGTTTCATGAACTGCAGTAACTCTAGAATCAATAGAATACCCTTAAAGGGGTTGTACTCATATCTTTCTGGACAGACCTGTTATTACTGCAGAGTGTAGACAGGATAGTTCTTTAATGGAAGATCCAACCAACAGCTAAGAAATTCCTCATAGAACTAGGAGGCCCTGATCACATGACATTTCTGATTTAATCCACCCAGCCACAAAAGCACCAGTTTAGGAAGAGGCCTATTATAGAATACGTAGTCTGACCATCTCCAATCCATCAGACTTTATGTGAACCAGCCTATTGAGAAATCTGCATTGGCCACCTTCTGCGTAAGACAATGCTTTAGCCGACTAGCTTTGAGGAGCTGGACCAATGAGAGATGAAGCTGGTTTGAATGATTTCACCGTAGTCCAGGGAATACAGAGAAGAGAAATTAGTGAACTTTGTGGTTATAGGACGCACATAAATTTCTCCTTAGTCATCTTGCCAAGAGTGCCTTCCATCTCTCGTAAGAGTAGAGATGATTTGAGGCAAGCCCATCACCACCACACAGAAAACCAATGCTCTTCAGGGGAGACAACAAAAATGTCAGGTAGATATCCTTGCGGAAATGTGGCAGGATCAGACAATGTCCCCACTTCTGACATGCTAGGGTGGTGTTAGGAAGGGAGGCCTTCTCTGCCGGCAGGCAGAAGCCACTGGGGATGGAATAACCGGGTGAAGCAAAAGTTTTATCTCAAGTATTCAGAAAATTTGGACAAAAGCAAACGTTTGGTTTAAATTAAGTGGATGAGAGACTCAATTCCTTATTTTGTTTTTGTTGAGAGGGCTGGGTTGATGTACCCAGAAAGAAGGTGAACAACTATATCCTATTTGAGACTCATTAAAATATTTGCAGAGATTTATTACCAGTTGCAGAGATCGTGTAGGGAGATGTTAGATATAGAATATCTGATCTCCTTACCTGGACCCTAGACTCTTATCACTTAGGGATTATCATGTTTCTTACCCATTCTCTACCTAGCATAGTACAGAGCACATAGGGACCAATCTAGGATTGTCTGGGAAACAAATTACTTTTATTATTGCTATCTTTTTTTGCTATAGAAGCCCCTCCTTGTCATACAGAATTATCAGTTAAGAACAAAAGTTTGAAGGGAGTCAAAACATCTAAGCAAATTAAAAAAAGGGAGAGAGAGAGAGAGAGAGCGAGAGAGAGGATTTTGTAGCCAGAACAGAAGATGTGTGATTTTTTTTTTAATTTTTTTTTTTTTTAACGTTTATTTATTTATTTTTTTTGGGACAGAGAGAGACAGAGCATGAACGGGGGAGGGGCAGAGAGAGAGGGAGACACAGAATCGGAAACAGGCTCCAGGCTCCGAGCCATCAGCCCAGAGGCTGACGCGGGGCTCGAACTCACGGACCGCGAGATCGTGACCTGGCTGAAGTCGGACGCTTAACCAACTGCGCCACCCAGGCGCCCCTGAAGATGTGTGATTTTGAAGCTAACATAAAGTTGAAATGAACTAGCACTGGAAAAGGGGGCAAATGATTCATTTCTACCCCACTCAATGTAGGTGCCTTTAACATCGTAAAAAATCATACAAACAACCGTGATATACACAGTTAACTCAGCATTTTGGATATTTTTTTAGTTTCAATGATCTTTCAGCAAGTTGTATTGTCTTGGGACAGGTTGATACCCCATGACATTACAGTGATCATCTAAAACACTAAGCTGCAATTAGCAGTCAGAGAACAAATAAAAAGCAAATGTACAGATTTAAAACTAACGATCTGGGGCACCTGGGTGGCTCAGTGGGTCAAGAGTTGCACTCTTGGTTTTGGCCCAGGTCATGATCTCATGGTTTCGTGAGTTTGAGCCCTGTGCTGACAGTGCGGAGACTTCTTGGGATTCTCTTTCTCCCTTTCTCTCTTCCCCTTGCCTGCTCACACTGTCTCCATCTCTCTCAAAATAAATAAATAAACTTTAAATAGATAAATAAAACTAATGATAAAAGCTACCTTCTAGGCAAAGGATTGCACTTCTTTGAATATAAGAGTATAGAAACTAAAATACAACACAAGGTACTCTCTCTCTCTCCATATATATGTACATCTTTAGGTATATGTATATGTATATGTATATGTATATGTATATGTATATGTATTTGTGTGTGTATATATATGTATATATGGATGTATATGTATATATATGTATGTATGTATATGTATGTGTATGTATGTGTGTGTATATATGTGTGTATATATACATATATATATACACACATATATACACACACATACATATACATATATATACATATACATACATACATACATATATATATATACACACACACACACACACATATATACACATTTAAACGCCATAGTTTCCATCTTAAATACACAGTTAATTGGCTGTCTGAAAGTCAGTATCAGGCAGTTTAATCTAATTTTGCCTGAGTTTCGGGGAATGATTAACTCTTACATTTGCAAAATTGAGTTAGAATGTTTAGTACAATGCAATATGAGATTGAACCAGATGGGCCCTTCTTTCTAAATCAGGGACTTGGAAAATTGCGAATACTCTTTGGAAGGACACCTTGTGAACTGTCCCTCCAGCACCTCTGCACGGCCCCAGCGTGAGCACACAGAGGACAGTGTGAGCACCTCTCCCCACTCTGGTTACACAGCCTGGGGCCTGCAGGGCACCACTTTCCTGTTGTTGTTGTCCGCCATCGTTAGTTAACCGAGATCGGGGGAGCGGGTGGGCCTGAGGAATGCTGAACTGAACTGTTGCTCATGTCATTAAAAACTCAACTAGGCAGAAAGCTAGGAACAGAGCAGTTGACAAAGATAAAGCCGAGAGCTCTGTGGCTTATCCTTAATTAGGTGTTGGCATTGGTTCTTGTCAAACAAGGGAACGAGTATGTGCTGCAGCACAGTGACGCATACAGACAGCCCTAGTCACAGTTGGAGAGAACACAAAGTGCATTCAAGCTGGCATTGAAAGGGATTTAGATAAGTACTCGAGGTAACAAAAATCGAAAAAGGAGGATGATAGCAATAGAAGCTTTAGATGAATTGCAACTGAGTGCACCTTTATTACAGCTTATCAGCCTCCAGACAGCTACAAACCAACCTTCCTAGTGCATTTCTCTTCGTGCTCTCCTGGATTAAAGGTCAAAGGAACTCAAATTTATATGTTCTGTCTCGTGGTCTCAGCCTCTCCCGTTGCTCACATACATGCGACACACATTTCAGGGATCGGGTGTCCCCGGCGTGAAAGCTTCCATTCTTTGAATGAAGTGAAGCCCCTTTCCCACGGAAAAGGTTCCATTTATTTAAAATAATTATCTTGTGGGGAGAGGTTGCAAATAATGGAATATTAAAAGGTCGCAAAAATGCTACGGGCGTAAATACAAGCCTGGCAATGGGCCATCCCTAACCGCTCTTGTCCGTAATTGCGGTTGTATTTTGCGTCCGTGTGACATATTCAAACACCTAATGTTCTGGTTTATTAGAACGCTGTCTATATGTATTCTCAACATACACAAAAGCTGTGTGTTTTCATAACATGTACAAGCACTTCAGACGGTAAGCCGTGCACATTGCAGCGAGCAGATGGTAGCTCTTATCACAGATAAAAGCACATATATATGTTTCTGTAACGACACCCTCAGAGAGAACGGATAAGAGAAGAATCCTCTCCACATCACAGCTTACATTACCCATCTACTTAGGCGGCAAACAGCATATGTTTTACTGCTGTGGAAAGGCAGTACTGGAGACGAAAATATGATTAAGATCAACTCAGAAGTAACCTGGAGGACACATTTTTTAAAAGTGTGCTAAAAACGGAAAGTTAGGACTGTGTGTGTGTGGGTACACATGCGTGTGTACAGTGGGGGGAGCTTTGCGTGTTCCGAAAGTGAGACAGCAAAGAACACATCTTGGGGTTGCTAGGTAAAATGCAAGTTGCCCGGTTCAATTTCAGATGAACAGTGAATACATTTTTAATGTATTTCCCAAATATTGCATCCATGGCTCATGCTGTATTTTGAACCATTTATACTAAAACCTCATGAACCCTTTATCAGAAATTTACATTTAAATGGGCATCCTGTGTTTTAATTCGCTAAATAACCACAGACTTGAGCTACTGTTCTTGAAGTGTTTAACCAATGTTCCCAGGGTTCCAGGTGAAAAGGAAGTCGTCACCAGGGGTATCCATTTTGGAACAGTATGATTCCAGGTTCTTTCTGCGTACACAAAAACCAGCAAGGGTCTTAAACATTTGTGTCAATGCTGCAGCCCATAACAGAGACAGCAAGGATAATTGAGGACATAGATCCCTCCACCTCCCCCAGCCCTGCCTCTAGAATTTTAGATCCTGGTTTGGAATTATCTAGACAATAGTTGCACTTTGGCTGTATAAATCAGCTTTTTAAAAAAAAAAAAATTATGAATCTGGTTTATTATTTCAGACTAATTTCTATTTGAACTAAAAAAAAAAAAAAAAAAAAAAAAAGCCAAAATACAAAAACAAAAAAACAGGAGACAGACTTTAAACACCCCACATGTACACATTTGTATTCTTATGGTGAGATCAGCATTCAACTGGAAGGTTAAATGGAGTTCAGATCATTTCTTTTTTTATTCTTTGCTCTGGCTTTTGTCTCACGTCTTTCAGCAAAACTGAATAAAGATGTCTCCATTTTACACCAGAAGATTCAATTACTTTTCCAACGCTGGGTAAACATCTGCAGATGACCAATCTTAACAAATGTATTTTGATTCCACACAAACTTATGTGACACTTTTGTTTTCTCTCCCTTGAAGAGCAGAGAATAGATTCAAGCCTGCTTTTCTGAGCCTGAGCCCCCAATACCACTTGCACTGCATTTTTGGCAGGCAGCCAACCAATCTGTGCCGTCCAATGAAACTCTGATGCATCTGCTCCGGGCACTGCTGTATATTTCACTTCAGGTCAAAAGCAGGGAGCCAGCAGAATTAACATTACACTAATCTGTAAAGACATTTTCACTGGGCTAGATAGGCTAATGTTACACAGGCTTTCAAAGCTCCGAGGGTAAGGAGCAACAGTAACTGTCATGGGGATACTCAGTGGGCAGTGGATTCTGGCCTCAAATATTCCAAGATGAGGCTAGATGGATGGTTCTAAAGAACGAGGGAATAAAGAACTAACTACCGCTTAAAAAAGACAAGTCGCTATCTTGTTAAGTAGGTATCTTAAACCCAGCTTTGAATCCTATATTTAGCGGTACAAACTATTAGTCTTTTGTGGGTGTGTGTTTATTCCCGTCTTCCCAAAACTTGAGCGCGTGTACACACACACACACACACACACACACACACGGCCTCAAAGCCTACTAAATAATTGACGAAGACGACAACCTCCATTAAAAAACCTAGATGGAAAAAAAAAAAAAAAAAAAAACCTAGATGGAAATAGATTACTCTCAGTATAACCTTGGTATTATGAAATCAGAACCATTCCCAAGCTCCTAAAAGATTTTTTAAATAAAAGGAAACATGGCTAACCTCTTCCCACCCCACCCTCCCAGCCCCCGTCGCTATTTTGCTGTTTGTAGAAAACATGTTCGGTTTGGGGATATACAGCTCTGTAATCAATTGCTCGTTAAACATAACCTACCAAGGACTTTATTATAGGCCCTTGATGCAAAATATACTGAAGGAAAATACTGTGAAAGCAGATTAATGTATACAGTGGAAATTTAATACCAGGAACCAAATGGGCCTTTTTCATTTCCCTAGTTCTTTGGCTGGGGGTGGGGCGAAGCAGTTTAAGATTCATGCCTTTAGGCACATCAGAAACCATTAAGAACTACATTTCAGGAAATTGTAATGAATAAAAATTCAATTTAGACTGCTTGATTTTCTTTTAGCAGAAGACGGAAAGTGTTTGGCTGGAAATGAACTATTTGAAAGTCCCCACAATTAGGAAGTATACAGCTATGTTTTTACTATAATTTAAAGTTATTCAGAGTTGATGTGAAAAATTACTTTGTGCTAGAATAATACATTTCCCTCTAGATATAAACATGCTATCTCTATAATGTAAAAAGTAACAAAACATCCTCATAATTGCACTTTTCTTTCCTGGTAACAGAAGTAAAAATCTAGGGTCATATATTTTGAAGTCTTCACTTTTCTTTTTTTAAACTTAAATATGAAAAGCTGTTTGAAAATTGGTAAAGCCAACAGACTTTCCAGTCTCAAAGTATTAAAATCGGGCAAGCGATTTTGTCATACTGGCTTAACACGTAGCGTCTCTATATTCCTAGTCATAAAAATTCGCTTATAAAAGGAACTAAATTTGCATAGGATTGAAGACCCTTCCCCCCCACTTTTTTTTTTTTTTATAGTTCCTAGTCTAAATGGAAAATTCACACAGGGCACAGATGAATGAATATACATGAGTCTTCGTGCATTGATATACATATGATTTCTCATCTACAAAGACTGGTTTGGAAGACGTGTTATCTGACCAGAAAAGCCTGTAGGAAGTTGAGATAAGGGAGACTGACTCCAATCCCCTCAGCCTTTGCAATTGCTTTATATTCTAATCACCGCACTAAGCATCTGTCCCCGGCAGGCAGCTTGTTCAATCTAGCAGATAACGCGTGCACCCGATGGTGGCTGCGCTGGCCCTTCCCCGCGCGCAGGAGCTAGTGTTCCGTTCCTCTGATTAAACAGGCAGCGGGAAAGCGCTCTCAGACGCTGTAATTGCCTCCGTTATGAAACATCTTCACCTGTTAGCCAAAGCTAAGTTGAATCACAGCAGAAATTATTAACAGTGGCTGTTTTGAAGCCAGCTTAATTTGAGCTGATGCTGCTGTTCACTTAACACAGATGAATAGGTGTGCAGGACAAGAGCCTAAGCGGAGATGACACCCGGATGAATATTTGCTCCCAGCCCTGCTGCGGGGAGCGGGCTTGCACAACAACACGCGATCGTTAAAAAGCGAAATGGGGGTGGCCACTGGACGGACCCGCTCCTCTGCCATCGCCTTCTGTGCTGGGGACAACTTCCTGACTGATGGCAGCTTTTGACAGCTACATCATTTTTTCAATTAGTTTCCACAAATGTTGGCAAACACAAACTGGTTTTGGTTGGGGGGGGGGGAGAGCAAGGGGGGGCGGGGGGCGTGCACCATGGTATTTGAAACACTACCCTGCTTCAAACGTGGCCAGAAACCCTCTTTTCCGTGAGCCGAAAAGGCATTAAAATTTAATGGTCTGCTTTCATTTTCTCTGCAGTGTGCTTCAAGATGATTATAAATTATAGCATTCTGCTTACTTTTGACGGAATAAGTCATGTATCAGCATTTGATTTAGAAGCAATGTGTGCCTGACATATGAAACACATCTTGCAGATGTGATTTACCACAGAGCTCTTTTTTTTTTTTTTTTTTTCATTTCAGAAGAAAAGAGCTGCACGGGAGGGTCACCGCTGTGACAGTAACAGCCATCCTCATAGTGGGGGTATGACTGCAGCTTCTGAGAATGAACCTGAAAAGTCTGAAAAGTCTGAATATAGCTGTTTTGTTTTTTTTTTTCCCCAAACTGAGGAATCCCTTTGTGTGTTCTCTAATGCTGGACACTGTTCCCAAAGATTTGGCTTTATTATTATTTTTTTAATTTTTTTTTTTTTTTTCTGGGTAAAGATGAGCAAAGCATTGCTGGACGGATATGGGAATATCACTCCCCAACGTTGGGTGGGGTGTCAAGGGGCAAGATGTTGTCCTGCAATCCAAGGGTTGTTAGGGCAGCTGCTGGTTTGTAGGGTCCCTGATGCAATATGACTGGCCGAGGACAGAGGCTGGGGGCAGACGCAGGATTTTTCAGTTGGATGGGTGTGGGGCTAGAGGCATGGAACATAAAAGCAGTGCCTGACTCTCCTGTCAGCTGCTATATTTCTTCGCCTTACAGGTTATGTCTGCTGGCAAACCGAGCTGCAGCACAGCCAATCCGTTCATATCAGCATCTCTTTACCATCGGTTCTGATGGCGACAGCCGGAACAATCCTGCGGGGACCTAGAGGGAGCACTAAATGGTTTAACCAAACAATCGGCGGGGCCATATTCTATTTATCAAGTCTGACGAATCACTGTAACAGAGCTTCAGAAGTCCCACACAGTCTTCCAAAATCATACTTTACGGTAGGAGTGTAACTTGGAAATACGTTCCCCTTCTTTGTCTGTCTGTCTTTGTCAAACCAAACGTAGATGCCACTCATCTGTGTGTGGCTTTATCAACAACCTTCAGTTACTTCTCTGTCTAGACAGTTTCTTCCAGTACTTGTGATGTTACACTGTAATTATCTGTGGTCTTTCTCCCTCCCCTACTTTATCTTCTAAGGTCCAACTCTTTTTTTGTTTTAATTTTAACTTTAAAAAAAAATTTTTTTTTTAACATTTATTTATTTTTGAGACAGGGAGAGACAGCATGAACAGGGGAGGGTCAGAGAGAGAGGGAGACACAGAATCCGAAACAGGCTCCGGGCTCTGAGCTGTCGGCACAGAGCCCGACGCGGGGCTCGAACTCACACACCGCGAGATCATGACCTGAGCCGAAGTCGGATGCTTAACCGACTGAACCACCCAGGCGCCCCAATTTTAACTTTTTAAGTTTACTTATTTATTTTGAGAGAAACAGAGTATGAGGGGGGGGGGGCAGAGAGAGAGAGGGAGAGAGAATCCGAGGTAGGCTCTGCCGTGCCGGGACAGAGCCTGAGTGATGCAGGGCTTGATCCCACGGTGAGATCATGACCCGAGCTGAAATCAAGAGCCAGACGCTTAACCCCCTGAGCCACTCAGGCACCCTTCTAAGGTCCAACTCTTAACCATTTACCTTTCCTCAGTCACTAGTATAGAGCCTGGCACAAATAGACCCTCATTAACATTTTTGAGTGAATTAATGTTGACTAAGTGTATAGATGAATAAATGTGTAAATGAATGAATATTTCAGGTCAAAGGAAGAAGTGAGAGTGTAGAGCAGGGCTAACAATACTCCCTTTATATCATGGAAAAAGAAATCCTAGAATTTAGCAGGGCACATGGCTTTCCGGGAAAAAGACTTCATTGCCCAGTCTGCTAGGCTTGGCCATTTTCTACATGTCGTCCGTGGGATGTATGGGTAAATGGTATGGTGATTCAGGGACCTCGATGTTGACTGGGAAGAGGTTTTATAGCTGGAGCACTGGCAGTCATTTTGGACTCTAGGGTGCTGCTGGCATTGAAAGACCTGTACAGCAGAGCAACAAGACAGAAGGAATTGGAGGCTCTGATACCACAGAGAACACATAAGCCCTGAACTGATAACTTCCAGGTTTCTAGAATGTGAGAGGGGGGGGGGGGGAATACAGATAAACAAACATCATACAATATTTAATTGAAATCCTTGCTATTATTTTTTTAATTTATTTAAAAAAATTTTTTTAATATATGAAATTGTCAAATTGGTTTCCATACAACACCCAGTGCTCATCCCAAAAGGTGCCCTTCTCAATGCCCATCACCCACCCTCTCCTCCCTCCCATCCCCCATCAACCCTCAGTTTGTTCTCAGTTTTTAAGAGTCTCCCATGCTTTGGCTCTCTCCCACTCTAACCTCTTTGTTTTTTCCCCTTCCCCTCCCCCATGGGTTTCTGTTAAGTTTCTCAGGATCCACATAAGAGTGAAACCATATGGTATCTGTCTTTCTCTGTATGGCTTATTTCACTTAGCATCACACTCTCCGGTTCCATCCACGTTGCTACAAAGGGCCATATTTCATTCTTTCTCATTGCCACCTAGTACTCCATTGTGTATATAAACCACAATTTCTTTTTCCATTCGTCAGTTGATAGACATTTAGGCTCTTTCCACAGTTTGGCTATTGTTGAGAGTACTGCTATAAACATTGGGGTACAAGTGCCCCTATGCATCAGCACTCCTGTATCCCTTGGGTAAATTCCTAGCAGTGCTACTGCTACATCATAGGATAGGTCTATTTTTAATTTTTTGAGGAACCTCCACACCGTTTCCCAGAGTGGCTGCAGCAGTTTGCATTCCCACCAACAGTGCAAGAGGGTTCCCGTTTCTCCACATCCTCTCCAGCATCTATAGTCTCCTGATTTGTTCATTTTGGCCAATCCTTGGTATTTTTTACCAGTAGGACTGGCTACAAAATTTGTGACATTCCAGGGTGAACCATTTTTAAACTGAAGAGCTCCCTTTCCAAAAATTATTAAGGATTTCAAGGCAGCAACAGGAAAGATTGAAGGAAGCTCAGAACTTGTATGGAGTTATCTGACCTGGTATTATCTGACTTCTGCCAAAATTGCTCTAACCTCATTTTGCACCAACGCTACTAAACTTACCTAGTAAACTTTAGGCACCTCCTGGACATCCAAAGTCCTTTCCTGCCTTCGGACACTTGCATTTGGCCACTCTAACCGGGGAATAGCCACAGTTGATTACAACATTTACCCTTCTCAAGCTGGCATCTGTTCTGCCATTATGAGACAACATATCAATGTGATCTCCTTCTAAGAGTCCATTTCAGGACCCCTTCATCCCTAGTGTTGTGCACTTTTATTTCTGCTGTAGTACATTTATACCACTTACCGATCATATTGCTTCCTTGTTTGGTTCCTTTTAAACATTACCCAAATCGCCTGTAATGTAAGCTTCCTGAGGACAGGCACTTACTCTGTGTCTTACTGATAAGAAAGCACAGTGCTTACTTAAAACGTAGGGGGAGCTCTTTAAATATGTGGTGTATGGTAAGAGAGACAACTTCAAGCATGTGGGCATTTCATCTAGATCATTTGGGTTCAAGAATAGATTTCTTGGTGTTTTTTTAAAACATTCTACCAACTTAGGGGCGCCTGGGTGGCTTGGTCGGTTAAGCGTCCGACTTCGGCTCAGGTCATGATCTCACGGTCCGTGAGTTCGAGCCCCGCATCGGGCTCTGTGCTGACGGCTCAGAGCCTGGAGCCTGTTTCAGATTCTGTGTCTCCCTCTCTCTCTGCCCCTCCCCTGTTCCTGCTCTGTCTCTCTCTGTTTCAAAAATAAATAAACGTTAAAAAAATTTCAAAATAAATAAATAAATAAATGAAACATTCTACCAACTTATTCTATAACTACATGATCTTTTATATTTGATTGTATGGAAGTGGCCATGCAAATATAGAGATTATCTGTGTAAATATTTCTCAGACTTGTCAGGTAAGGAAAGGAGAGATACCCTCTTTGCTGGACATCTGTATTGTAATGAACACTCTCTCACACACACACACACACACACACACACACACACACACACACACACACACACACACAAACCTGAGAACCAAAACTACCTGAGAGGGAGGACCCTCTCACAGCTTAACATCTAGATTAACATGACCATGTTAAGTATTCCTTATCTTCATTAGCATAACTGGACTCCTTCAAGAGAGTCTTGCCCAGATAAATACTTGGACTGTTCATTATAGAAACTTTCTGAAATATCCACCAGCCTTCAACAGAAAGCATAAACAAATAGGTTTTGCCCACCGATTCTTTGACTCCTTTGCCTCCCAAACATTTACTGGTAATTTCCATCAATCCTAAACTCTGTGTTATGATCTTTAACCAACTATAATCAAGTTCCTGCACTGGAGGAGACATTTTACACCAAACTTTCCACTCAATAAATTTTGACTTTGCCTTCCCTTCTCCACGATGCTACCAAAGGTAAGGCAGTATTCTCCATTACTGTGATAAGCAATTCAGCTTTATCTTCTCAAAGGTTATATTGCTGAGATTTGACAAGCCTAATGCAGTTCTTTCTTTATAAAAAAAAGTATGAGCTTATGAATTTGATTATTCAGAATGATCAGTTGCAATTTATTTAGAGAGGTAAAAATAACGCACTCTTTCTCTCTCTCTCTCTTACAAAAGAAGTTCTGTGCCTTATAAACATATCAAGATCAAAGGTTTATATAAATGGTGACATACAAAAATACCCATGTAAATCAGAGAGTGTACAAACATATTTCCATGTTCTCATTGTCTAATATGGGAACCATCAGACATATGTGGCTGTTGAGCATTTGACAACTGCTTCGTCTGAATTGAGACGTGATGCCAGCGTGAAATATACCCTAGGTTTAATGACTTAGTATGAGGAAAGAGTGTAAAGTACAAAATTAATAATTTTTATAGGGTTTTTAAAAGTAGCACTTTGGATATAATGCAATATTCGGACATAATAGAAGACTTTCATACAGTGTATACTATATGTACATTAAATATATTGTGTATATTAGTAAAATTAATTTTAACCATTTCTTTCCACCTTTTGAAAATATGTCAACTAAATAATTTAAAATGACATCTGTGGCTTACACTCTATTTCTATCAACATGCTTTCTATGCCTTTTCTCTCTCTTTCTACGTGTCCTCGCTAGTTAAAAAAGACACAAAGAAACCAACCACGGCAAACTGCATTATCAGTTGGGAGGCAATGTTATATATGCATTTTTATCTTATAATGTCTTAGTTCTTCAACATTACCTATGTATTTAAAGGTCCTCACAAATATGAACATAGCCACGGCTTCCACAATGTAAAATATTCTTGGTGGATGGGCTTTCCTGGTCTACTGGAAAGCATTAAGGGGAATTTACCCATAAAGGTTGAAAATCATTTACAAGTTGTTTTGCTTTTGAATTAACTTTGGAGGAAATTCTTTCACAGCTGGCTCTGCAAGAGACATTTCAAGAACCGGGCAAAACACGGAAGCCCACGCATTCATGTGACTTTGTGGTAAAAAGCCAGCTAGATCTGTGATGGAACATGTAATTCAATTGTACCGAGAGGCAGATGTCATCTGTAATTTTCCTCTAGAGCTGGCTCTTTTGTCTGAAGAATGAGGACTGCGTCATGCCCACATTGTGGACTGCAGAGAAAAATATGCATATCCCCCTCCTGTCCTATTGTCTGCTTGGAACTACCCTAAACCTGTTGTGTGAGAACATTGGGTTGGTATGCAATTTCTTCTCGGAAGATACTTTTGAAAGGATAATGGTTACTTTTGATGCGGGTAAGACATGGATGAGATAGTCTCAGGGCCTTTGACTAAACCTAAACAGGAACAAGGGAAGGACTGGGGCAAAGGTTCTTGACCTGAGGTGAAAGAAGAGAGAAAGGCTTGTTAGCACAACAAGTGAATAAATAAAACGTCTGAGTCCCCTGGGAGGAGGGAACTTCATGCTTTATCACCGAAGACAAGAAAACTCCACCTCATGGCTACTTAATCCTCTGTAACATGAAACTCAAGAGCGAGGACCCGATAGTCCCCTGTTGGGGGACTAAGATACTTGCTTCATTTTAACGTATGGGTATTTGAGTTTCATCCTCCCAAGTCCCTTGTCTTCTAGAGTTGTCATGTTGGAAGTGTTTGACAGTGGTTTCTTTTTTTTTTTTTTTTTTTAATTTTTTTTTTTCAACGTTTATTTATTTTTGGGACAGAGAGAGACAGAGCATGAACAGGGGAGGGGCAGAGAGAGAGGGAGACACAGAATCGGAAACAGGCTCCAGGCTCCGAGCCATCAGCCCAGAGCCCGACGCGGGGCTCAAACTCACAGACCGTGAGATCGTGACCTGGCTGAAGTCGGACGCTTAACCGACTGCGCCACCCAGGCGCCCCTTGACAGTGGTTTCTAATGTTGAAGTTCTCCTATGTCATACTGTAATGTTAACAAACCCCAAGTTCAACAGCGTATCTTTATTTCTAAGCTGTTCTCATCTGTAATTCTTCCCACGTTTGAAACAGGGAAATAGAACATGTTTCGGCAGGATATGATAGAGCAGTTCTGAACTTCGACTCTTCAACTCAGCTATATTGGTAGCCTTGTGACTCTTTCCTTGGTGAAACTTCCTTACCACTCTTTTGTGGCGTAAGGAATTAAGAGAAAGGCACTTTGGCATTTCGTAAGAAAATCATTCTTCCTTCCATTGTCCTTCTAGGTCACAGAATTGCTCTTTCCTTGAACACCTCACAGCCCCGTACCACTATTTGCTGAGGAAAAGGGAAAACCTCTTAGGATGGCACCCAAGAAAATTAGTCTTTCTCCAGTTTTATGAGCTGAACTCTGTCCTCTTCAAATTCATATGGTGAAGTCGTAATTCCCCAGTAACTCGGTATGTAACTGTGTTGGGAAATAGAATCTTGAAAGAGGCAATTCACTTAAAATGAGCTCATAATGGAGTGTCCTAATTCAATAGGGCTGGTATCCTTATAAGAAGATGACATTCAGGGGGCGCCTGGGTGGCTCAGTCGGTTAAGTGTTCAACTCTTGACTTCAGCTCAGGCTGTGACCTCATGATTAGTGGGTGTGAGCCCCATATGCGGCTCTGTCCTGACAGTGCAAAGCTTGCTTGGGATTCTCTCTCTCTCTCTCTCTCTCCCTCTCTTCCTCTCTCTGCCCCTCCCCTGCCTGTACTCTCTCTCTCTTTCAAAATAAATAAACACACACAAAAAAAGATGACATGAGGATATAGAACCTCACAGAAGGAGACACTGACAGGAGATAAGGATAGCAGCCTCAAGAGAAAACAACCCTACTAATACTTTGATCTCTTGATCTTAGACTTCTAACCTCTATAATTGTGAGAAAATAAACCTCCTCGGTTCAAACAATCCAGTCTGTGGTTACTTTATTACGGCAGCCCTAATGAACAAATATTTTCAGAATTCTGAAGCAAAAGCTTTGAGGGTCACTTTGATTGCACTTGCTGAGGTCGTGTGCCACCCCTGACCACTGTGACCACCCGTGGTGAATAACGATTCCACTTGAGTCCCTTAGGGTCTGCCCCTGAATCTGGGTAAGGGGAGGAGCTCTTCTTCAGCCCAAGCACAGGGCTGAGCCTCGGGTGGGAGGTTGTGATAGAGCAAGTCTCTGAGAATGGATGCACCCTACGTATCTACGACACATAAAAACACAGAGAACAGAAACCCCAGGATGGTGTTCTGTTCAAAGGTCATGCAGATATGATGGCTGGTCAGGAGAATTCTCCTGCCATCACTGGAGATCTCTGTGTAGTTAACTATCTTGGGCCAACTTTGTGTACCTGAAACTTGCAACTATTTTTTTTTTTAACGTTTATTTTATTTTTGAGACAGAGAGAGACACAGCATGAACGGGGGAGGGGCAGAGAGAGAGGGAGACACAGAATCGGAAACAGGCTCCAGGCTCCAAGCCATCAGCCCAGAGCCCGACACAGGGCTCGAACCCACGGACCACGAGATCGTGACCTGAGCCAAAGTCGGACGCTTAACCGACTGAGCCACCCAGGTGCCCCGCAACTATTGTTAAAATATAACCTCTCCTCCAGTACAGGTCCTCCTTTAATGATAGTCTTACTTTAACCCAGGTGTTGTGGGTGTTCCTTGCAAAGCCTCAAGTTACACCCAAGCGCCGACAGTAAGAGGACTTGGTCATTTACTGCATCCACGACACTGGCAAAAGCCAGTTGTAAGGATTTTACTGAAGGAGGAAATGGAGATCATATACCGCTCATCACATAACCAACAACTTAATAAAACACCGTACTGAAGACAAGCCAGCCCCCTGCTCCCTTTCTGACCTCCTCGTACCCTCCACACCACCATGTTGCGCTTTAGAGCCCGGTCCTTGTGGCTCCACTGTTCAGGGTCTCTTGCCCGGGTGTCCATGTGGCTCCCTCCACCCCTTGGGTCTTTTTGTTCAAACTCCGTCTTCTCCAGGAGACCTTCTTTGCCCACAGCACTCTCTCTTTCTCCCCTATTTCATTTTGCTCCATTGTGTTTATCCTATTTCCTTAATTCTGGATTTACTATCTGCCTCTCTCCTTCAGAAGCTCCATGAGGGTAGAAATTCTGTGTGTCCTAGTTCCTGCTGTATCTCTCATCATTTACAATGGTGTCCAGAAAAGAGAAGTCACGCAGCACGTTTTTGTTAAAGGAACCCTGTCGTTTTTTCACAACCATTTCTCTTCGGCATCCAGTCACCAGGTCTTTTGTTACTGATCCCTCCCCTACATGCCTCTCCAACCCAGATGCCTATTAGTACACAATTACTTAAAAAAAATATTTTTTAATGTTTATCTTTATTTTTGAGACAGAGAGAGACAGAGCATGAGCAGGGGAGAGGCAGAGAGAGAGAGAGAGGCAGAGACACAGAATTGAAGCAGGCTCCAGGCTCTGAGCTGTCAACACAGAGCCCAAATAGAGAATTACTTTAGAAGGCAGGAAGGTAGTGTGAAATATATATGTATGCATGTGTGTGTGTGTGTGTGTGTGTGTGTGTGTGTGCGTGTATGTGTGTGTGTGATGTATTACAGTATATGTATTGTATTATATTATGTCTGTATTATATGTACAGGTGACCCTTGAACAACAGGGGGTTAGGGGTACAAACACTCCGTGCAGTTGAAAATCCATGAATAACTTTTGACTCCCTGAAAACTTAACTACCAATAGCCTACTGCCGACTAGAAGCCTTACTGACAATATACACAACTGATTAACACATGGTTTGTATATGTAACATATTCTTTATTCTCACAATAAGGCCATCTAGAGAAAATGTTAAAATCGTTAAGAAAGAGAAAATACATTCACGGCACTGTACTGTATTTATATTAAGAAAATCAGCATATAAATGGAGGAACTGCTCAGTTCAAATCCATGTTGTTCAAGGTCAAGTGCACACGTATGTTTGCGTGTACGTATATGTCCCTCCAGACACACGTGTGCTGTGATGCTGTTAAAGCCATCTCTTCCTGCTATCCTGACTGCCTGAATCACTTGCCTTCTGGCAGGGATCAGAGCCATATGAGTTTTCTAGGCTTAATCCAAATCTGCCACTTCGGGACCCAGGGAAGCTTTTGCCCCTCCAGTGAATGGCATAAACACACGAACCCAATGTTTTCCTTGTGCCTCCTTCAGTTACTGATCAAAGAGAAGTCATAGCAATCGAACGATCACTTTTTTTTTTTCCTCAGCAGAATGTTTATATCACTCTGAGGTTTCTTTGAATCCATTTGCTTTCCCGAACCTTTAAAAAAGGCAGTACATTTCCCTTTCCCTTTTGTATAAGACACAGTTATTTTTTTTCTAACATGGCCATCTATCTTACACCATCTGACCCCCATCTATGTCATCGGTGTTATCTCTGGCAACGTTTCCCATCACGCTTTTTCTCTTTGTGTCATACATGCTGGCCTCTTTCTCCCCCAAGTGCCCCATGCTGTTTCCACCCTCTCAAAGCAAGCCCCAGAGTTTAAAGGTAAGGCTGAACATTCAAGCCTGCTTGGTGCTGCAAGTCCAAATCCTGGAGCTGCCCCACACAATACCGATGCTACTCTACCTCTGCGGCGTAAAAAGGGGCTGATGCAGAAGTAGCTTCGTGAAAACCATTTGGGGTTCATTAGACATAGGAAGAAGAAGCAAAACTCATGAATTTTATGACACTCTTTTCAGACGCAGGCCAGATTCTCCGCTCGTTACAAAGACAGAGCTAGGAAACTTGAATAAGCATGAGGATGTACGGCAATGTTTTCCCGACAGAGTCTGGCTGGCTCCACCTGTTACCATCCCACCATCGTCTAAGAAGAAAGCCAGCATTAGAAGTGCTAGTACCTGCAAGAGTCCTGTTTCACATTCTCGGATTTCAAACGCGGCTCAGTACTTTTTCCATATCCAGTCACTCGGCACTCAAGAGTGCTGCCGTTCACCTTATGCTATGAGGGAGCCAGAGTCACTGGCAGGGGAGAACCCTCTGACACACAGACCTTCTCATACGCACTTTGCTTCGCCTCTGATTCCCACCCTGTGCTCGTTAACCCTTCCAGAGGCTTCTAAACTCCCTGAACACGGTCATACTGTTTATCTTGTTTATAACTGTATCTCCGGTGTCCAGGGGCTAGCATAACACCTTAGCATAACAACAGGCGCAGATAATAATTATTCCTCAAATTTATGAATGAATCTCATAGAGAGCGAAATTTACACAATGAATGACATTGAGGATAGGCAGAAAATTTGACATGTGGCTTCCCAAGACTTATATACGTGGAAGGCATTTTTAACTACTTTGCCAGGTACCATGACAGAAGTCAGAGAAGATATGCACATTTCCAGTTGTGATAAACGACCGCTGTAATATCGATAGCACTGGAAATCATATAATTAAAACAACAATTAGTTCTTTAGTATATATAATTTGCTGTCACCTAAAATGGCCCTACTTATTACACTACAATACAGGGTAAGTATTATTTTATCTAGTTTTTCTAATGATGACACTAAGGCTCATTAAGGCTAAGGACTGTGACCAAATTGACATTGCTGGTTAGGTGCTTCCAATGGGATTTAAGTATAGTGTACTCTTCCTGGCACAGTTACTGTTTGTTTCTACACCAGGGTAACTGACGTGGCCATCTCAGTGACTATGCTGGGACCCACGGAATCCTAGAGAACAGCTCACATGATAAAACAGATGGGCCCATGACCTGAAATCTCACAAGGGCTGGTGTGGCCAGAGCAGAAGGTGCTGTGGCTACAGACCAAAAAGGAAGGAAGAAAGACTCCAGAGAAACTGAGAGGAGGTTTTTGGGAGCAGCTGCCAATAGAGAATATCTGTTTTCTGCGAGCCCCTAGGTAACACAGAACAGCTTTGCAAACTTACCGTCTGACCTGGGTACAGAGAATAAGGAGAGCTTTCTATGTCAAATGACATGCTGGTATTCTAAATGAAAGAAGTGATTTCTGGAATATTTTCCCTTCATTTTTTCCCCTTCTTTTACTTGACAATTTTTTATTTCCCATCTCCTTTGTGGTGAGGCTAGGACCAACTTTTCAAAGAAGGCTGTAAGGAAGACCTATGTTTTGATTACTGTACCTGGAAGGTGGGTTGTGTAAGGTTGAGTTTTTACCAGAGAAACTAAAATTGCCCCTCATTCCTTCTCCTTTCTTCCCAATCATAGAGGACTCAAAAGTAGGACCAAAGACAAGGAGCAAGAACTAATCTTCACTTCTGAAAAACACAAGCGACCTACAGAATGATGTGAATCAAGAGTCAGTGGAGAGACCTGGAAGGCTCCAGGAAACTGAGACAGATTGAGGCAAGTGGGGCTGGTAGCTCAAATGGACAAGCTTGGGCTTTGAAGTTCTCATATTAACTGATTGATTGATTGATTCATTCATCCATTCATTTATACATCAAACACATAAGGGAGAAAGGAAAAATGAATATTCAATGAAGAGAGATAGGGAGTACAGATCACGAGAGGTGTAAGGGTGAAAAAGAAAAGTGACTAACAGTTTGGCTGGGGCAGGGGATGGTGGGCATAGGGTGAAGGCAAAGGCTTTAGGCTTCTTTGTAGGTAGTCTGAGGGCCACACAAGAGTGAAGAGACTGAGGATCTAGGGGTGACTAAGGAAACAACACCTAGATGATGTGCTAAGTCTCAATACCCAGATGGAGGAGTTGGGTTTGACAACCCATAGGATGCTTGTTGCTTTGAGATAGGGAGAGGAGAGGCTACTGCTTAACTCTTTCAGGAGGTCCTTTCCCACAAGACCCAAGGTATGTCATCTATTAAATAACCTGAGACATCAATTAGTTTCACATATAATCACAATATATAATCGTTCCACATATAATCACTGACAGAAGGTTGTTGTGGAATGTGTACATTATAAATCATTTATTCCTTCAACAATGGTTACTTTGTGTTAAGATTTTGGGGTACAAAGCAGAATAAGGCCTTGTTTCCACCATTCTTGGACTGATGAACGGTACAGTAGGGGTGACAAGTATACAAGTAGATCTTTACAAAGGCGCTTTTACCACAATGATACAGCACGCACGGAGTATTATAGGCACTCTAGGAAGACATATCCTCCAGAGGCCAAGTACATATTCATATACGTACTTGGGTGTACAAGTTAATATCAGAAAAGGAGTTTGGTAAGTCGTGAATGAATTATAGAAGTGTTTAAAAACTTTACAACTTACTTTAAATATCTGCATGTTATAATACATGTGTACTATAGAAAATAATCTGAAAAGAAATTAATATGAGTATCTTTTATCCAAAATAGAGTTATTACCAAAGGAAAGAGTTTTAGACTTAGTGTCAGACTTTGATGTGTGCGTGTGTGTGTGTGTGTGTGTGTGTGTAAGCGTGTGTGACTTTGGACAGCTGTGTCACATCCCTGAGTATCAGTTTCCTCATCTGAAAAATGAAGAGGCTGGTATCCACGGCTGCTTTATCTATGACAGCCTCTGAGTCTGCAAATCTAAGTCCAAATTAATATAGCACTGAGAGCCTAAGTGATTTCTAATTGCTGAAGTATGACAATTTGAAATAGGAAGACAAAATGGCCTACGTAATTAGCACTGACATATGTCTCCCTTTATGACAAAGGTCAGTCATTTCAATTTCCTCTGTCTTGCTTGCTCCATCCCCAAAATGGGGATCACACTCTTGATACCTGCCTTTTTTTCATGAATCTTTTGTCCAGATTAATAAGGACCTTATTTCCCTGAAGGAAATGGCTCACAAGTTGGAGCTACATTAATTCTTCTAGGCCATTAGGGCACCATTTACTTAATTTGATTTCAAAATGACAGCCATGTACCCTATTTTCCTTGGTAAGTTCATGGCTTCACTGTGAAATGCAAGAATGCTACTGAGAAGAAAGAGTATCAATAATCACAGAATCTCTTAAGATATGCTGATAACATCCCCCCCCCCCCCGCCCCCCGCCCCAGGTGTTTCTTGTCTTTAAAATATCACGTAATTATTTACAACAGACATTTAATTTCCGCTCACATATCATTTACCAGATGGGAGACGTATCACAAGCTGGGAACATTGTGAGGTTTTACACGAGTTAATTCTCGGAAGGATTGATTGAGACTCACCTGAGGATATTACAGTCTTTACATGAGGAGATGCACAACGTAACTTGAAAACCTTTCCTACCCACCTGTTCTGCACTAGCAAGAAGGTGGAAATTGAGCCCTGCCACTTAGCGCTGTGATGCCTGCTGAACAGATTCAAGTTGAAGGGCATGAGTTTAGTATAAACTACCTGCAAGGCATTGTGGTAAGGGATATGAAGAGGCCCTTCAAAGGTCTACGATTTAGCAGGCTGGGAATCTGCGATGTTCCCCTAACTCCAGTCAGGGTACTGTGAGTGGTTCAAAGAGCTGTGGAAATTCAGAGCAGAGCCAGAAGTGATGGAGAAATAGCTTTTCGGTGGGCCTTCACTCCACCAAAATAAAGCTTTCCCATTCAAATATTTCCATTCAAGTCTCCCTCGGATTTTTCTCCCACTGTTTGAACCAAGCAGACCTTGACTGTTGAAGGACGGTGTGCCTACATCCACCTCCCCAGACAGTGTCAAAGAGACAGATTGTGTAGTTACTGGAATTACTGCAGACCTTGGCACTGATGAATCACTCCTCGCCTCCTTTTCAGGTTTCACTTCTCCAACTGGTGTCTCATTCGCGACTGCAAGATCCAGAGGAGAAATGGAATGTCTAGGAGCTTTCCAATTTGGACACAGAGGCTTGAGCAGAAAATAACAATTGCCTTTTCCTTCTCCTCGCCCTGCTTGACCTTCCAGTCTCTTGATGAGGAACTAGAGGCTGGGAGGAGACTGGATGCTAAAAGGAAGGAGTGGACAAAAAAAAAAAAAATTCTATGATTGCTCCTGATGCTTTGTCAGAAGCAATCTTATAAAGCCAATAATGAAAATGTTTGAAAAAGAGTAAAAAAAGTAGTTTAAAAGTGGTTAAGAAATAGGATAAGAAGTACATTAGATGTCAGATGATGCCACATTATTTTCCAAAATAGTTCTAGGGGCGCCTGGGTGGCGCAGTCGGTTAAGCGTCCGACTTCAGCCAGGTCACGATCTTGCGGTCCGGGAGTTCGAGCCCCACGTCGCGTCGGGCTCTGGGCTGATGGCTCAGAGCCTGGAGCCTGTTTCCGATTCTGTGTCTCGCTCTCTCTCTGCCCCTCCCCCGTTCATGCTCTGTCTCTCTCTGTCCCCAAAATAAATAAACGTTGAAAAAAAAAATTAAAAAAACCAAAATAGTTCTGCACACTTGCGACCCCAACTACATGGTGTAAAATCCCTGTTCTGCATCCTTGCCAACATTTGATAATATCTGACTTAAAAATGTTTGCTAATCTGTGGTGAGTAAAATGGTTTCCAGGTATAGATTAATTTGCATATTTTGTTTTTGGATTATAAATGAGAGTAAGCATCTTTTCCTATGCTTATTTCCTTCTCTTGTTATGCACCTGATATTTTTTAAAGCCTTTTTTCCTTATTGATGAGCT
Source organism: Puma concolor (assembly GCF_028749965.1). Classification (NCBI taxonomy): domain Eukaryota; kingdom Metazoa; phylum Chordata; class Mammalia; order Carnivora; family Felidae; genus Puma; species Puma concolor. The sequence continues at coordinate 137,776,912 of NC_141667.1, read as the reverse complement.
GGAATTCTTTCTGTACTTATGATGCTAATCCTTTATGTGTTATCTGTATTGCTAGCTTCCTTCTATAAATTATGGTTTATTTTTTCACTTCCTTTAAAATGAGTGTTGACAAGCGAGAATTCTTAATCTAATGAAGTTAAATTAATCAATGTTATCTGCTGTATTTTGAGGTATTGTAACTTGTAAAAAAAAAAAAACTTTCTTATCCTGAGATCATTAAGATATTCTCTTATATTGTCTCCTAACATTTTTATAGTTTTGCTTTGTGCATGTAAGTCTTTGATAACCATCGTGTTTGGTTATTCTGTACAGTGTAAAGTGGCCCAATTTTATAGTTATGCAGAAGGAAAAAATCTGTTATTTCGGGGCTGTGTACTTAAATTCAATGATCTATTTCCTCGCTGATCTGCCATTCCAGCTAACATAAATCAAGTTTCTGTACAAATGTGACTACTCTTGAAATTGGGTGCTCTAACTAACCGCAAAAGAAAAGACAAAGCTGAATTCATTCCTTACTGTAGTATGGGAGAACACCATGTCACAAAGCTTCAACATTACCTTGAAGGGTGGAGAGTAAAGTCAGAAGTTAATGAGCAGTGAAAGTTGTGTATAAGGCTGCTCTTTCCTTGTGGAGATGCGGTTAGCATTGAGTCAGGATAATGATAGTTAGGAGGTGGAGGAAAAAACGAGAAAATTTTATGTCTCACCTTCTTTATTTTTAAAAAAAATGTTTATTTATTTATTCTGAGGGATAGAGGGAAAGCAAGAGTGTGAGTGGGGGAGGGGCAGAGAGCAAGAGCGAGAGGGAGAATCCCAAGCAGAGGAGCAGAGAGTGGTCTCACGAACTGTGAGATCATGACTGGAACCAAAATCAAGAGTCGGACACTCAACCGACTGAGCCACCCAGGTGCCCCTCACCTTCTTTAATAAGGAAATAGAAAACTAAGAGACCCATAAGCTTGGATTTAACTCTAGCTCTTAAAAATCAGGCTGCAGTCAGAGAAGTCTTCAATTAGTCATAGTCAGTGAAGTGGCACATGGGTGGCTCAGTCGGTTGAGTGTCTGACTTCAGCTCAGGTCATGATCTCATGGTTCATGAGTTCCAGCCCCACATCGGGCTCTGTGCTGACAGATCGGAGCCTGGAGCGTTCTTCAGATTCTGTGTCTCCCTCTCTCCCTGATCCTCCCCTGCTCACACTCTGTCTCTCTCTCTCTCTCCCTCAAAAAAATAAATATTAACCATTAAAAAAAAAGTAATAGTTAATGAAGACTCTAGGCAGGATAAGAAACTGTTGGCTCTGGGGTAGCAATGAGACTAGGCTCTGAACTATGAAGCCAGTTAGAACTGGACAGAGAAAGATCAAGCTGGGAGCATCTGTCTTAGGTACACCCCAAGTATTAAGGGTGTTAAGTATCAGGGTGAAAGCCTTTCCACGTCAGATTTACAGTTCTTACCATAAATTCTTGAAGATAGGTATATTAAATTTACTTGTATGTAAGGGACCCAAATTTCCCTATAATAGGAGAGTATCAAAACTCGTTTTGTTTCTGTGTTTTTCTTAAGGCATGGTTGTAATAACATGCGTTAACAGAGTCATTTAAAAAATGAACTGGAAATTAAATGACACTCTCTTGAACAATCAATAAGTCAAGGTAGAGATCACAAGGGATATTAGAAAAATATCTGGAGACAAATAAAAATGAAAATACATTAGAGTGAAATATAGGAAAAAACAGTACTAATGGGGAAGTTCATACCAACAAATGCCTACATTAAAAATGAAACAAGATCTTAAATCAGTAACCTAGTTTTCTGGCTCAAAGAACTAGAAAAAGGAAAAGAAACCAAGCCAGAGTTAGCAGAAGAAAGGAAATTACAAAGATCAGAGCAGAAAGAAATGAAATAAGAAACAGAAAAATAAAAAAATCAATAAAATTAATAGTCAGATTTTTAAAAAGATAAATAAATTGGCAAATCCTTAGCTAGACTACGGAAAAAAGAGAGAAGAAGATAAGAAAGAAGAGACGTTACACTGATCCCACAAAGATAAAAAAGCTCATAATAGATTACTATGAACAGGTATATGCCAACAAGATGGATAACATAGAAGAAACAAACAAATTCTTAGTAATATACAACCTACAAGACTAAGTCATGAAAGAAATGACAATTTGAATAGATCTACAACCAGTATGAAGACTGAACGAGCAATCAAAACTCTCTAAACAAAGAAAAGCCCAGACTAGAAGGCTTTGCTACTCAATTCTACCAAATACTTCATGAAGAATTAGTAGTGTCAATTCTTCTCAAACTCTTCCAAAAAAAAAAGTGAATAGGAAGAAACACTTTCGAACTCATTTTACAAAGCCCGCATCATCCTGATATCAAAGCCAGCAAGGACACCACAAGAAAAGAAATCTACGAGCCAATATCACTGTTGAATACAGATGTAAAAATCCTCAACAAAATACTAAAAAAACTTAATTTCATGGCACATCAAAAGGATCATACACTATGAGCAAGTGGGATTTATCCCAAGGATTCAAGGATGGTTCAACATACGAAAATCAATTTATAGGATATACTATATTCATACAATAGAGGCTAAAAATCACATGATCATCCCAACAGATGCAGAAAAAGCATCTGAAAAAATTCAATCCTTTCCTGGTAAAAACTCTCCACGAACTAGGAATAGCAGGAAAGTACTTCAAAATAGTAAAGACCAAGTGAATATAAAAAGCTACAGCTAATATCATATTTAATAGTGAAAAACTGAATCCTTTTTCTCTAAGACTGGAAAGAAGTCATGGATGTCTATGTTCACCACTTCTTTTTTTTTTTTCTTTTTTTTTTTTCTTTTTTTTTTTCAACGTTTATTCATTTTTGGGACAGAGAGAGACAGAGCATGAACGGGGGAGGGGCAGAGAGAGAGGGAGACACAGAATCGGAAAGAGGCTCCAGGCTCTGAGCCATCAGCCCAGAGCCCGACGCGGGGCTCGAACTCCCGGACCGCGAGATCGTGACCTGGCTGAAGTCGGACGCTTAACCGACTGCGCCACCCAGGCGCCCCTATGTTCACCACTTCTAATCAACACAGTACTCATGTCCTGGCCAGAGCAGTGAGTTAAGAAAAAAGAAATAAAGGGCATCCAAATTGGACAGAAAGAAACAAAACTGTCCTTGTGAATGGTTAATATGATCTTATATACAGAAAACCCTAAAGACTCCATCACAAAAGTGTTCAAACCAATAAAAAATTCAGGAAAGTTGCAGGATACAAAATCAACATACAAACATTACTTGTATTTCTAGACACTAAGAATGAACTATTTGAAAAGGAAATGAGGAAAACAATCCCATTTACAATGCACCAAAAAATAAAACACTTGGGAACAAACATAACTAAGGAGTGTGCAAGACATGTATACAGACAACTACAAAACATTGATTAAATTAAACAAGATACAAATGGAAAGACACCATGTTCAAGGATAAGAGGACATAATTTGGTTAACACGACCTTATTACCCAAAGCAATCAACAGATTCAATGCAATCTTTCCCAAAATCCCAGTGGCATTTTAAAAACCAAAAGTAGAAATAACAATTCTATAATTCATATTGAACCACCAGAGATAACAAATAAGTGAATGAATCCTGCGAAAAAAGAACAGAGGTGGAGGCATTACACTTCCTGATTTAAAATATATTACAAAGCTGCAGTAATCAAAACAGTATGGTGCTGGCATAAAGAAAGTACAGAGATCAACAGATCAGAAGAGAGAACTCAGAAATAAACCCATGCTTATACAGTCAACTGATCTTTGATAAGGATGCCAAGAACACACGAGGGAAAGGATAGTCTCTTTAACAAATGGTACTGGAAAAATTAATCAACCTAACTGGATTAAAGATTTAAATGTAAGTCCTGAAACAGTAAAATTCCCAGAAGAAAATATAGGGGAAAGCCCTCATGATGCTGGTCTTGGCAATGATCTCATGGAGATGGCACCAAAAGCACAGGTAACAAGACCAAAACTAAACAGGTGGGACTACTTCATACTAAAAGCTTCTGTAGAGTGAAGGGAACAATAAAATAAGAGAAAAGGCAACCTACAGAATGGGAGAAAATCTTTGCAAACCATGTATTTAATAAAGGGTTAATCTCCAAAATATATAAGGAAGGCCTACAATTCAATAGCAAACAAACAAGCAAAACAAAAAAACCCCTCATAACTCAGTTAAAACATGGGCACAAGACTTGAAAAGACATTTCTCTAGAGAAGATATACACACAGGCTACAGGTGTATGAAAAAATGTTTAACGTCATTAATCAACAAGGAAATGTAAATCAAAACTACAACGTGATATCAAATTGCACTCAGTAAGGTGGCCACAATCAAAACGTAGAAAATAACGAGCGTTGGTGACGATGTGGAGAAACTGGAACTCTGTACACTGATGATGGGAATGGAAATTTATACAGCCACTATGAAGAACAGTACGAAGGTTTCTCAAAAAATTAAAAACAGAGAGGCGCCCACGTGGCTCAATCAGTTACGCATCTGTGCTCAGGTCATGATCTCACGATTCATGAGTTCAAGCCCCACGTCAGTCTCTGTGCTGATGGTGCGGAGCCTGCTTGGGATTCTCTCTCCCTATCTCAATGCCCCTCACCTGCTTGTGCTCTCTCTCTCTCTCTCTCTCTCTCTCTCTCTCTCTCTCAAGATAAATACATAAACTTAAAAAACATTAAAAATATTAATACCATATGATACAGCCATTCCCCCTTCTGGGCATACATTCAAAATAACTGAAAACAGGATCTTGAAGGGATACTGGCATCCATGTTCACTGCAGCATAATTCACAATAGACAAGAGGTAGAAGCCGCCTAAATGTTCACTGGCACGTGAATGGATAAAGACAATGCGTACATACACACAATGGAATAGTATTCATCCTTAAAGAAGGAAGGAAATCCTGTCATAGGTTACAACATGAATGAGCTTTGTGGACATTATGGTAAGTGAAATAAGTAAATCACAAAAAGATAAATAAATCACTCCACGTTCAATGAGCTGTTCAGTGAGTGGAGAGTTCTATTTTGCAAGACAAAAAAAAAATGTGTACTTTCATTTTATCCAGCAATTATAAGCTCTCTGATCATGTGAACCGCTGAGAGGGTCCCGAAGAGTGGCTTATACAAGTTGTACAATTAATGCTCAACTATTTTAAAAATGCATTGCCTTTTCCAGCCAAGTCCCTAATTTCTCACTTTCTTTTGATATTATTTGGATTCTCAAAATAAATGATACAGCGTGAATAAAAATATCTGCACAATGGCGATTTTTACACAATTGTTGTCACACAGACATGTGCCCATCCGTCCTGATTCTGAAACACGCCCCCAGTTAATATATCCTCAGGCGTGGAATTGCTGCCGGCATCTAAAGCAAAGATGGGAAATAAAGGCACATGTGCTTGTCATTTTCCCCTCTTTAATCCATGGCAGGCATGGACCATGTCACTTTCTTCTCCACTGAGCCCAGACATAGTATTTGAACTCTTCTCAACACAACCCTCCACAAAGCCACATTGATGGATCGGAGCTGGCATGTAAGATGAGGTCAACTTTCCATTCTTGGTTTAGGGTGTAATTTCCAGGTACATGAATTTACATGGAAGGGTCCGTCAATCAAAATAATATGCATACCAAGAGAGCACACAGCACATTCAGACTCTGAATGGAGGAACGACTTACCTAACTGCGTCTACTCTGGGTGCTTAAAAAGTCTACTGGGAATGGGGCGCCTGGGTGGCGCAGTCGGTTAAGCGTCCTACTTCAGCCAGGTCACGATCTCGCGGTCCGTGAGTTCGAGCCGCGCGTCAGGCTCTGGGCTGATGGCTCGGAGCCCGGAACCTGTTTCCGATTCTGTGTCTCCCACTCTCTCTGCCCCTCCCCCGTTCATTCTCTGTCTCTCTCTGTCCCAAAAATAAATAAAAAACGTTGAAAAAGAAAAAATTAAAAAAAAAAGTCTACTGGGACTAAGCATCTGCATATATATATTTTATATATGTTGCATATATAACAACATGAATATTCTAGACTTTGGAAGTAGCTTTAAATGATAACAGAATTGTATTTTTAGGATATATAAATAATAATGTGAATTCTTTAACATTTACCATATATATGCATGTATTACAAAATATAAAGCGCATACAATGGAATCTGCTTTCAGCCTTTGATTCTCTCCCAAGATGGCACTGAAATGCTGGAGCCCAAGGGAAAGGGCTCCATGTACCTGTGTCCCACAATGCCTGTGTGCCACAGGCCAAGTATATTGAACATCTGTTTCTGTCTTCAAGGCCCAAAAGTTTTTTGGGGGTCACCTGGGTGGCTCAGTCGGTTAAGCGTCTGACTCTCAGTTTCAGCTCAGGTCATGATCTCATGGCTTTGTGAGTTTGAGCCCTGCGTTGGGCTCTGCGCTGACATTAAAGAGCCTGCTTGGGATTCTCTCTCTCTCCCTCTCTCTCTATACCCCACCCATTCACGCTGTCTCTCTCAAAAAATAAATAAATAAATAAATTTAAAAAATGTTTTTTTTGTTTTTATCTTTGCTAGGAAGAAGCACTTCTATCTTTTGCATCTGAGAATCCTTTGGGGTCTAACAATAGCATTTTTCTAACCCGTATTAACAGCAAGGTTTTTTAAAAGTCATTGCGCTGGTTTATGTGTGTATGTGGGGGTGAGGTGATGGTGGCATTAGGCCGAGAAGGTGACAAGTACAGAGAGAAAATGCACATTAAAACTTATTCTTTTATTTAATCCAACACATGTTACTGAGCAACCGCTATGTGTCACGCACTTTCTAGACTCTACAAATAAAGCAGTAAATAAAACAAGCTTCCTGCCCTCCTGTACTTGACATCTTTGTCTGAGGAGATAAGAATGAACCCATAAGCAAGTAAAATATACTGTGTGTTTGCGGGGGATGAGGGTTATTTAGAAAAATAAGGCAGTGCAAGGGGATAGGTTATGTCCTCGCAGGGGTTACTAGTTCTTACAGAAAGGTCCTAGAATGCATCAGTGATGACATTTAAGTGGAGGCCTGAAGGCAGTGAGGGTAGAAGCCTTGTGGGTAGTTACCTGAGGGAAGAGCTTTGCAAGCAGAAGCCATGGGCTGGAGCAAGTGTAGCTTGTTTGAGGAAGGCTGGGAGGCCACGTGGACTTTGAATTGAGTGAAGGGAGAGGGAGGGGAGAGGAGGTCCTAGAGTTAGAGAAGTGTGGAACTGCTGGCCTATAGGTCATTCTAACATCTCAATTTTCTGAGAGGGTTGAGAAGGTTTTTCATGTTGGAGTAGAGGAATGGCCTGGTTGTAGTTCTCTGTTAAAAGGATCCCTCTGGCTGTTACCTCAATGAATCATCCTGCCATGGAAGGCCTTTAAGTGACATTTCACTCCACTGTGCTGGCACAAGTTGCCCTTTGGGAGCCTTTCTGGGCTCACTTTGGAGGCATGTAGGAATAATGGGAGTGAGATCTAGCTGATACAGTTTGGCACTGAACTTTCTTGGCTCTACTGTTAGGGGAGACATTTGTGTTTCCCTAGAGATCTGTATAGACACCACAGTTCCCTCAGAAACACCCAATGTGGCTGCTTGAAGTCACTGTTGACTCATTAGAGCACCTACGCCAACCAGCTTGTTGGGGGTGTGAACAAAATTCCAGAGCGCTCTCCTTCCATCATCTCTACTTGGCTCTCGCCATTTCCGGTAGCAAGGGCCTCCTGGGAAAGTCTAGCTGTCAGGATAACTGCCCCGAATGGAAGTCTGTGTTGAAGGGCACTTTGCGTGGCCCAACAACCACCCGCCCTAAAACAATAACTAGGTCTACGGGCCCTGAGTTAGCTTATGGAATTTGGAGAGGTTCTGCCCTATTCAGCTGTCATGGAGCAAAATCTGCCTGGCTACTTTGGAAAAGATACTTCCCCCTGCTTCAGGCTGTCTTTCTTGTCAGAAATAAGTCTTTAACTTTGAAGTTGGTCACTGAAGGTCCACTTTTTGGGAGAGGTCAGCGCTCCTTGTAAGTTCCCTTGAAATCTAAGGTCAGAAAACACCAGGAAAGGAGACTCTATATTGCAGATCCTGTATTTCAGCTGACTTCCTTGTCCAGCTATATAGTCATGCTTAAGAAGTCACAGAATCGTACATTGTACAGAATCATCTCTGACCTGTCTCAAGGCTCCAGGTTCACACAAATATAGCTCAATCTGACAGACTTTTAAATTTCAAGAACGAGACCCACTGGTTTTCCTGTTGTCTTCCCTTCTAAGGAGTTCACTGAAACAGCATATATCCCACAGATCGAGACATGCGGAACTCAGCATCAACCATGTTCTCCTCTTTCCCCTGCATACACCTTCATATCAACTTTTCAATTTAACTGAAGATGAAAGACAGAGACAGAGACAGAGAGATCCTGGAACTGTCAGAGTTTTAAAACGGGAAGTACCCCTGACAGACTAGAAGGAAAGAGATAAACCAGGACCTGTTACTGCTATAATTTCACTGAGATTAGGTGTGGTTTTTTGTTTTGTTTTGTTTTGTTTTGACTTGTTTTGCTTTTTTTCACTTGGTTGTTTTGCAGCCTTGGCATTATGGGGGAAAAATAGAATGTCAATAAATTCAACTTTGACCATCTATTCAATGAGTTATTTCCTAGGACTAGTAGGAGGGAAAAAAAATGAAGCCGGTGAGGCAGTCTAAAGGGAGACCGTGTAAATGACTTGTAACTAAGGGGATATGACCCTCTGCATAATTCATAATCATTAGTCTAAGTGACACTTCTGCAGTCACTCTGTCAGGGCGTTCTAATATGGCGGGGCTGAAACCCAAACAGTCCACTCAGCAGCCGGCTCCGTGAGATCAGGTTTCTCTGAAAGACAACTCCCTGAAAGGCTAGATTTGGGTTGCAGGTTTTTTTTTTTTTTTTTTTTTTTTTTCAACAGAAGATGCTGGCTCAGCTTCATCGTGTGTGCAATTTAAGGGTTGCTCAAGTGATTCTTTAAAACTGCATAAAAGCATTTCTGCTGTGCCTGGGAGACAGTATTGCTATAATGTTCTGTGCATACATCTGCATGATTTCTCAGAGCTAATTCAAATTTAATGCATTGGTAATTCCTTTTCTGCCGAAGCCACCCAGCAGTAATCTGAAGGTTACAGAATGATCTTCCAGCTCAAATAACACTTTTAGACCAGCATAAATGGAGAGGCAGGAATATAATGGCAGAATTAGGCTTGCGAGGAGACTCTACCCTCATTACCACTCTGAGTGAGGCTGACCAGAGTTTAGAATGTTTTTAGAAGGATAGTCGTAACAGAGGTTTAATAAAACTGGAAGTCAAGCTACAGTGGTCTTTTGTCAGAGATGGTATAATAACAAAAATGACAGCATGTGAACAACTTAGAAAATATTTCCCTAACAACTGCAAAGACTGTTCTTAGGGTAAAATTAAAGCTTTGGTTAAACCACTTAGAAGAAACCAATTCACAAATTTATGGGACGTCCGAGAATAATAATTTAGCTTGGATGTCATAAAAATATTGACACCTAATTACAGTCCATATGAATAATACAATGAATAAAGTGGGGAGTGTTTTTTAAATTTTTAATAAACTTCTAGATTTTATAATAAAATTAGATTTCTATAGAAAAAATCTTAAGATAGTACAGTGTTCCCAGAGGCCGCAGGCCTAGTTTCCCCACTTACTAACGTTTCACATTACTGTGGTACATTTGTCATAATGGATGAACCAATATTAAGACATTATTATTAATTAAAGCCCACAGTGCATTCAGATTTCCTCCGTTTCTATCTACTGCCCTTTTACCTGTTCCAAGATTCCTATCCAGGACACTACATGATACTTAGTTGTAATGTTGCCTTAGATTCCTCTCACCTGGGACAGTTTCTGAGACTGTCCTTGTTTTTGACGACCTTGATAGTTTGGAGGAGTATTGGTCAGGTGTTTTGTAGAGTGTCCCTGAATGGGGACTTGCCTGATGTTTTGCTCATGATTAGGGTTATAGAAAAGACCATACAGAGGACAAGTTCCATTCTTAACACATCATATCAAGGGTACAGGCTATCAACATGACTCATCACTGTTGTTGTTAACCTTGATCATCTGGCTGAGGCAGTGTTTGCCAGGTTGATCTTTCTTTCCCCTTTCTATACTGTATCTTTTGGGAAGTGATTACAATGTGCAGCCCACACTTAAGGAGTGGGGAGTTATACAGGTAATACCTACCTGAATTATTTGGAATTGTCCTTCCGAGGAAATTTGCCTATTCTCTCCCATTTATTTGTTCAATCAATTATTATACTTATTATCAACATATTAATATGGATTCATGGATGTTTATTTTATGCTTTGAGTTATAATCCAATACTATTTTATCATTCAATTCATTACAGTTTTGGCCATCTAGAACTTTTTTAGCTGGCATCTACGTCCCTTTGAGGTAGAGGGTTTTTTGTTTTTTTTTTTTGGTTTTTTTCTTGTTTGTTTTCTTTATTGAGAACTTTCTCACTTCTGGCACTACAAAATGTTCCCACCTCATCTTGCATATTTCCTGTCCAAATTCTAGAATCAACAATTTCTCCAAGGTGCCTGGCTCTCTTTAATGGAGAACAGAATCAGAAAAAATCTGGGCAGCAGGTATGCTGGTTGCTCCTGTGATATCATGAACACCAACCTTTCTATGCACTCTCTGCTGAAAAAGCAAGGAAACACATGTATACTAATTCGCGTATGTTAATGTATCTATAAATGTTTCTATATGTAACCATCTGTGTGTACGTTAAAGTGTAACATGCGTTCATACCCAGGTGTCCCAACCTAACATTCATCAATCACTGTAGATTCCTCCTTTGCGTACCTATAGCCTCCCTCTCCAAAAGCAAGAAACAGAGCTAATTTAGGAGTATTTTCACTACTTCCTTCACGATCTAGATGAGGGTTCATAACTCAAAGTCTTTCCTTTCTGACGTCTGATCCTATCTTATCGGGTCTAGAATGCCTTTCCACTTCCGACTCAATACAATGACATTACTCAAAAGTAGAAAGGCAGTGAGCTCATTGGCAATTTTCGGAAGTGAATCCATGCCAAGGACTGAACAGAGTCTTATCCTTAAATGTGATTCCCTCAAGGCTTAAAACATTGTGAAAGAGACTCCACGGCCATTTCTTACTCTATGGCGGTGAAACAAAAGCGTTTGGCTTCAAGTGTTGTCCAACCAGTAAACTTCATAGGATTAAAATCACTAAAAGCTGTTCTTTCCTGAAACCAAGTATTAGTCATTGGCAGATGTTATCTGTTAGTAAAAGGATTGCAACCAATAAATGCTGGGGATCAAGGCCCTACTTAATACAAAAACCTGACATCATCTGTGTCACTTACAAATCTGGTATTAATTATTTGATAAGCTTGGGGCTGATTTTGTAACACAGACATTTTGTGGTATGAATGGTGAATGTCAAGGATGACTTATTACCCTGAACACATTGAAAAGGAAGGATAATATGATTTCTTAGAGGAAAGACCCAAAGGCAGCTGTACCAGAGAGTCAATTACTGTTGTGTGCAGACTTATTTTCCTGCACAAGACTTATTTTCCAGAGCCAGAGAAAAAGAACAAGGCATATGAGTATCTCCATAGTGATGATGTTTTGGGGTCTCTAAATTTCGGATTACAAATCTCGGGAAAGAGAACACAGAGGAAAGGGAGGATTCCTGCTTAGCCATTTGAAAGCAGGGTCTTTTCTTCCCTATAATGAATTCATGAGGTTTCAGTCCACAAAAACACCCCTTAATAGAGTATCGAGTTGAGAGGACAAGAAGGATGTCAACATTATCATTTAACACAGCTGGATTTTCTATCGTAACAACATTATGAAGAGAAATCTCAGAACATAAGTTGTATAATTCACTGCTTTGTTTGTTTGTTTTTTGAGAATACAAGATATGTTGAATGCGGCTCATTATGGAAAGAGCAAATCAACACAGAATCAGAAACCAAATTTTATGAGACGGAGTACACAGTATGGCATATAGATATTTCCTTCAAGTCTAGTTTATAATGTGGTTATTTATCCCCCAAAGAGGAGCTATCTTTGAATCAAAGAGGGTAAACCGAAAGGCAAGCATGTGGTCCCCGAGCAGATCTCTGCCTGTCTGCAAAGGCAGAGATTTACAAAAGGAAATGATGTCTCTGGAAGAAACGATCCTTTTCTGCTCTCAGTTGATCTGTTCTCTGAAAACTGTAAATTGTCCATATCCGATGTTGACAATTTTCTAAACAATATTGTTACTAAGAATGCAGTTGTGTCTCTAGTAGAGTCATGTATCACACAGGGAAACCGGCACATGTTTTTCTGAACATAAACACACGTTCCACAGTGGTAGGGGGTCGATGAGGCAGGACGTTAAGAGGATATATCCAAAAGCTTCATAAGAAATGCTGAGGTTCAGCTGGCCTCTGAGGCCTGGTGTTAGAAGGAGGTCACGTGCATGATTAGAGAGGGACGTACAAAGGCCGGAAGCTGCTGTATTACCTGATTCTGTTAGACCTGGTGCAGCAAGGCACACCCAGCGAATTAGCTGCTATGGGGACTCTAGTGTCCCTTTGGAGACACTGCTTAGTCTTTCGGGGTTTCTTTCTTTTTTTTTTTTTTTTAATTTTTTTTTTTTTAACATTTTTTAATTTTATTTTTGAGACAGAGACAGAGCATGAACGGGGTTGGGGCAGAGAGAGAGGGAGACACAGAATCGGAAGCAGGCTCCAGGCTCTGGGCCATCAGCCCAGAGCCTGACGCGGGGCTTGAACTTATGGACTGCGAGATCGTGACCTGGCTGAAGTTGGACACTCAACCGACTGAGTCACCCAGGGGCCCCTCTTTCGGGGTTTCTAATACCACTCAATACAGTGATGGCTAAGTAAGGGCCCATACTGCGCTGGAGACTCAGGCTGTGATAAATCTTTGAAAATACCACTGACATAGAAGTTAACCACTGTTCTTGATCCAGCTCCTTTTTTAAGCAGTTAAACAAACATGGTTGATTTAATCAGAATAAAAGACTATTTGTTGAGAAATCATTGATAAGCATCCCGATTTCACTGAATTTACGTGGCTAAATACATACAGCAGCACTCCCTTTCACTCTGTCCCCCACCCCCCCCACCCCGCCCACAGTCTTGGTAGTCCATGCATGACCACCCCGCAGGAGTGAAAATACTCCTAAATTAGCTCAGTTTCTTGCTTTTGGACTACCTCTTGGTAGTCCACGTATGAAAGCTCTTCTTCTCAGTTTTCTCGGGTAGGCTACAACTCAAGCCTGAAGGCCTGACTCCCCATCCAAATAGTTTTTATTCCAGATGCTTCAAGAGTACATTTAATCGAGTAATTGAGAATATAAGTCAAAAACAATAAAATGAAATGAGAACAGTAATAAAATATAAATTGGTCATTTCCTTTCCCATTTGACCAACCAGATTTTACCAAGGCTTCACTTTTAAAGACACAATAGTTTTCAGCCCCAAGATAACGTCGAGATCTATTAGTACAGTATAAAAATGTCTTCAGGGGTGCCTGGGTGGCTCAGTCGGTTAAGCGTCCAACTTCGGCTCAGGTCATGATCTCGCGGTTTGTGAGTGTGAGCCCCAAGTCGGGCTCTGTGCTGACGGCTCAGAGCCTGGAGCCTGCTTCGGATTCTGTGTCTCCCTCTGTCTCTGCCCCTTCCTTCCTCATACTCTCTCTCTCTCTCTCTCTCTCTCTCTTTCTCTCAATCTCTCAATAACAAGTAAACATCAAGAAAAATTTTTTAAAAATGTCTTCAAAATCAGTGTCCAAAGATGGCTAGACATATAATGAAAAGATGCCGAATCGTACTCTTTTTAAGAGACAGAGACATAAAATAATCCAGATGTGAAATTTGACCTATTTCATTAAATTTGAAAGCTTTCATGATATCCAAAGCTGCCAGGTCAGTGGGAAGAAGAATACATTTCATAAACTGTTGAGGGAAGGAAAAACTGTTGGAAAGATTCTGAAGAGTCATTTGGCCAAGATAATTATATACCAATATATTAATGTAAATTATATCTAACACTGTAATCAACAAAAACCCAGAAAGCAGTGCAAACAAGTATCAACCAAATCAGTTAAGTTGTTTCAACCCTATAGTGAATTATTATGCAGCTGCTAATAATACTCAGATCGGTGTATGTTGTTATGGGTGGGTCCCACAAATATGTCATAATGCCCCCAAACCATCAAGATGCAGAAAAGAATGAAGAGAATAACTTATTTAAAAATTCAAATTATTCAGGGGCGCCTGGGTGGCGCAGTCGGTTAAGCGTCCGACTTCAGCCAGGTCACGATCTTGCGGTCCGTGGGTTCGAGCCCCGCGTCGGGCTCTGGGCTGATGGCTCAGAGCCTGGAGCCTGTTTCCAATTCTGTGTCTCCCTCTCTCTCTGCCCCTCCCCCGTTCATGCTCTGTCTCTCTCTGTCCCAAAAATAAATAAAAACGTTGAAAAAAAAATTTAAAAAAATTTCAAATTATTCAAAATACATTTTCCTTAAGGGAAACCCAAGACACTATTAACAATAACTCTCTTTGGAGAGAGACATCGGAAAAGAGAAAGTGGGGGGTTTTACTTCCTTCTTGTCTTTTTATGTATGATGTAAAAAACCCATACACGTTTGTGATTTTGCTTAGAAAAACTAACAGGTTAGTTGGATATTGAGATTATGATTCATTTTATCTTTTGCTTTCTGATTCTTATTTTATATATTTACAAGTTTGTAACGTTTGCTATTTAACATTTGGATCGGGGGGTGGGGCACCTGGGTCGCTCAGTTGGCTGAGCATCGGACTTCGGCTCAGGTCATGATCTCGCCGTTCCTGAGTTGGAGCCCCGCAGCTACAGTTCCTGACAGCTTGGAGCCTGGAGCCTGCTTGGGATTCTGTGTTTCCCTCTCTCTCTGCCCCTCCCCCACTCGCACTCTGTCTCTCTCTCTCTCTCTCTCTTTCAAAAATAAACATTAAGGGGCGCCTGGGTGGCTCAGTCGGTTAAGCGGCCGACTTGGGCTCAGGTCATGATCTCGCGGTCCGTGAGTTCGAGCCCCGTGTCGGGCTCTGTGCTGACAGCTGAGAGCCTGGAGCCTGTTTCGGATTCTGTGTCTCCCTCTCTCTCTGCCCCTCCCCCGTTCATGCTCTGTCTCTCTCTGTCCCAAAAATAAATAAACATTTAAAAAAATTTCAAAAATAAACATTAAATTTTTTTTTTTTTTAATTTTGGATCAAATAAAGCCTAAGTGTCTTTTTAGCTTCATTCTCCACTCCCACAACTTAACTTGCTATTTTTAAAATGGGTCATATATTTTCATTTCTTTGCATATAATGCTTCCTGCTGGGAATACTTTCCTCCCTCTTTGTGAATCTGGTAAACTCCCCTCCATCATGTCATACCAACTCAAATATTCTACGTCTGTTTGGATCTTGGTATATGTGCTGTTTAACCTAGTGCCGACCAAATGTTATTTGGCATTAACTTTTTTTCCCTAAAATGCTCAAAGTATGATGGCACTATTTCAAAACATGCTTAATACCAGGAGTTAAAGAACCAGGTTCTCTTATAAGCTGCTATTGGTGAAGTCTGTAATAGCTTTGGTTTCTGTAATCAATCTGTGATACACTGAATCTAAAGACATTTGATAGCAATAGTATAACGATACTCATGTCCCTGTTTCTGCTTTACAGAGCCATCTAGCTTCACCCCAAATCCTCCCCTATGTGAAATACCTCTCCCTGCTTTTAATGGACATTAGACATGTGAGCGAGGGCTCAGATTTTCTTTTTCTTTAAACCTGCAGGGTAGAATGTAGCCGCAGAACTAAGGCAGAAGTAATGGAGAGCACTGCGTGAGAAATTTACATTATTATCTGGCAGTAGATTGGTTTACTTACTCTGTACCCACCAGCTCTATCCCCTGATAATCACCTTCACACTTAGCTGCACTTCAGAGCTTGTTTACCGTGTTGCAATGATGTTTATTCCCTGAGTTTATTTGATGTCGGCCATTTGAAAACATTATCATTTAAATTGGTTCCTGTAACTAATGAGCATATGTTTCATGTGTGTTTCACAGGAATGAGCCAGTGGAAGTATCGGTGTGTGAGGGCTGTAGGTAGTCATTTTCGCTGCAGTGTAATGTCAAATTTTAAACTGTTCAGGTGCTAAGGGAGGGGGGCAGAGAACTGGCATGAAATGATAACAGAATTTTATGAGAACTAAAGAAAAAAAATTGAAACCAAAGCTGAGATCATTTATAAGCTAACTTAAGGGAAATCTTGAATGCAAAATGCTTAAAACTTGCTTTGGGACATTGTGAATCTATTGAATGACATAAGTATTCCCTTCAAACTTGCTGGAGGGAGGTGACAAGAATGTCAAATTCCTCTCTACAAGCGCTGATTGCTGTAGTGGGTTACACTGAGTGCAAGTGTGCAGAATATAGTTGTCTGTAATGACACTGTGGAGGGCAATGCTTGGTACGCAAATCAATCCCCCTCCGCTATAAGAACATGAAACAACTGCATTGGAAGCAAAGAGAAAGAGAAAGGTAATTAGGAATGAGATGTAGGAATGTGAAATACAATTCCATGGCACCAGACCATTAAAAAATATCAAGTGCAAATTAGCCACGCAGTAGCTCTCCAATGATCTTCTGGAAAGCACACCCCCCTATTTCCCTGGACAATCACATTCTCCCTTGGACTCTGCTCAGTGTTTTGGATAAGGCTGACTTCTTCCTTGACCAGAGGTGGGCAGGTAAGGAGGGCTCCCATTCATAATCTTGTATTCTCTTGGCCACAGACACTTGCTCGGTGATTGGCATGTGACCCAGTCAGAGAGTCAGTGAAATCCAAGATATCTGGCAGGGATCTCTGAGAGAAACATGTGCCCATTTTCGTACAGACCCGGACCTAGGATATTATAGCTCTGACAGGCAAAAGGGACAAGAGTTGAGCTCCCATCTGAAGAAGGATCAGGTCTTAGGGCACTCAGCCACGGATGAAGCTAGATCTATACAGGACTTCTTAGTAACATGACCCAATAACTTGACTTTTGCCTATTGGGGTTTAGCTTGGATTTTTCGGTCTCTTGCAGTGAAAAGCGTTCTGATACACATAAATATTCAGATCAATGTTTCCTTTAAAACATGGACATAATTAAAGTGTGATGGTCTTCAAAACATTGAACCAGATAACTCCCTAAGGTTCTTTTCTCTACTAAGGACAGCTGAACCTAGAATCCAATCCTAATGTCAATGGACCATAAAAGAGGTTAGACTAGAGCTGCAGACAATACGGCTGGCATCATTACTGGTTTTTCATCACACTTTCAGCTTTGGATGGTATTTTCATGATCTATACATACGTATAATTAAAATGTCAATTGCACTCCTTTTGCTAGAGTGACTATAGCAAACGACCCCTTATTCAACAAGCGAGAATTTAACACTTTAAACAGTTTTTTTTTAAAACAAATGAAATGCTTTAGTTTTTTTTTTTTTTTTTTTTTTTTTGGTCAAAGGGCTACAAAAGCTCAAATGATATTATTGGCATTTTAAAACTCTGTTATAAATATGTGCTATATTTAAGTGATTCCCTGGCAATTATTCATAACTATAAAATACACTAAATGGAATGTACACTTAATGACAGCACATCACTTTTCATGGTACAATAAACTTTGCAAGCATTTGCTACAATAAAAAAAAAAAACAACATTCATAAACCTTAGCTTGGGAAGGTTGGGAAGTGGATTTTCATTAATAGCTTCTAAACGCTGCTCTAGAAGGATGGCTGGCCTAGAAGGACAGATAGTCATGCATACAAGATGCTACAGAATAAATATCAGTGTCCCCTCTCCCTAATTTATATGTACGTAACTCACCTATGTACACACAGGGACACGATGTCTAGAAAGCTCAAAGTTTAGCAAAGCTAAGCAACAAATTGTTTAGGAATATGAGCCAGATTTCCTGTTAAAAAGGAAACAGCAAAAGCAACAAAAGCAAAAGTAAACTAGTGGGACTAGATCAAATTAAAAACCTTTTTGCATAGCAAAGGAAACTAATAAAAATGCAACCTGTTGAATGGGAGAAAATACCTGCAAATCGTGTATCTAATCAGGGATTAATATCCAAAGTATATAAAAACTCACACAATCCAACAGAAAACAACAACAGTCAATCAACCCAATTAAAAAAATGAGCAGATAATCTGAGGAGACATTTTTCTGAAGAAGACACACAGATGGCCAACAGGTACATGAAAAAATGCTCAACATCACTTATCATCATGGACATGCAAATCAAAACCACAGTGGGCTATCACCTCACACCTGTCAGAACCACTATGACGAAAATCACAAGAAATAACAAGTGTTGGCGAGAATGTGGAAAAAGGGAACCTTCGTGCCCTGTTGGTAGGAATGTAAACTGTTGCAGCCACCATGGAAAACAGCACGGAGGTTCCTCAAAAAATGAAAATAAAACTACAGTATGATCCATCAATTTCACTCCTGGGTATTTATTCAAAGAAAACAAAACCCCTAATTCCAAAAGATACATGCATCCCCCTGCTCAGGGCAGCATTAATTACAATAGCCGAGATATTAAAGATATTACCAACAGATGAATGGATAAAGACGTGGCATATATACACAATAAAATATTATGCAGCCAAAAAAAAGGAGATCTTGTCATTTGTCCAACATGAGTGAACTGTGAGGGCATTCTGCTAAGTGAAATAAGTCAGAGAAGAACAATGACTGCCTGATCTCACTTATATATGAAATCTAAAAAAAGAAAACAAAACACCAAGCGCGCAGATACAGAGAAGAGGTTTATGGTGGCAAGAAATGGGGAATGGGGGTAATATGGGTGAAGGGAGTCAAAAGTACCGATTTCTAGTTATGACATAAGTCATGGGAATATATGTATAGCATAGTGACTGTAGTTAGTAATATCATATTGCATTGTTGAATGTTGCTCAGAGAGTCAATCTTACAAGGTCTCATCAAAAGAACATTTGTACCTATGTATGGTAACGGATATTAACTAGGCTTAGTGTGGTGATCTTTTCATAATATATGCAAATACTGAATTATGGTATACACCTGAAACTAATTTATCAATTATACTATATACTTCAATTTAAAACAAAAAACAAAACCAAAAACAAGCAAAGGAGAAGTAAAGCCAAATTCAAGATGGTAGTCATCTATTTGGGGGCAGGGGGTAGGCAAGGGCATGGTGAAGGATCTCAGAACGAGTTCCCCATGGTTTTGGTGATGTTAGCTGCATGTAGGTCTTGGGTTTGTTGATGGCATTGCTAGTGTTTATTTTGACTTTTGCTCTGTAGTATATTTTTTAGTTTCATATATTCCTTTGTTATGTATCAAATACTGCATAATAAAAAAAAAAATCAAAGAGACCTGGCTAGCAATTTATATGTGCAAACAACTTTGAGTATGTAAATCTAATAGTTAAGGCACTATTTGCTGAGATACAGGTTATTTGATAATTCATAGGCAAAATTCAGTCCGACCATTCAAAACGTATTAAAATTCAGGATTTAATTTGGGCAGAAATGGACAGACTCTCAAATGCAGGATTATCTCTAACACCTTAAATGCTTCTCTTCCTATTTTTTGACATATACCAAACTAGTGGCAAAAAGATAATACTGGTAAAGTATAGAAGAAACCTTAGTGGCCACTTTTTCTTCCTAAAGTTTACTTAAACTGTGAATTGAACTATTTCTTCTTCGCCAGGTATGATCTTCTCTCCCTTTTTTTTTTCTTGCTAAGGAATTATTTTCTTAAGCAGACTAATATACCCATTAAGAACAGCCGATCCAGGCTTACAAAAAATTCTGTCACTTCCTGGTTTGTATGAATCTGTGGCAAGTTACTTCACCTCTTGAAACTTCCCTTTCCTGATCTATAAAATGAGGTTAGTAATAGTACCTACCTTGCTGAGCCGTGAAGATTAAATGAAACAAATGACTATAATAAAAACAAATGTCTATAATAAACTTGGTCTCAGGCCTGGCAGCTAGTAAACATTCAATAGATTTTAATTATTATAATTATTATGCCAGCAAGCATGCGGTAGTTAAAGCTGGTAAAAAATTGCTCTTAGATATCAGAGGAAAACAAAAAAAAATCACCCGCCTTCCAAAGGTTAAGACCTCGCATGTACACTTAGATTTGAATTCTCTGGAGGGTCACAAAAGAGCCAAGCATCCACATGGCTGGGTTTCCTGTCTCAGCGTGCAGCACTTTCCTTGAAGTTAGAGGTTGGGCCAGGCAGGAAGACCAAAGCATTTTGTAAGTCGAGTAACAAATCCATCCACACTTATTTTTCATGATTCAGGACACATGACAGCTTAAAGAAGTGGTAACAAGAGAACTCTCTGGTATTTTGAAATTCTAGGCCAGTCCCTAGCATCTGTTCTATGAAAGTATCTGGGTGCCTGGTTGGCTCAGTCAGTTAAGCGTCTGACTCTTGATTTCTGCTCAAGTCATGATCTCACCATTCACGAGATACAGCCCCAGATTGGGCTCTGTGCGGTCAAGGGCAGAGCCTGCTTGGAATTCTCTCTCTCTCCCTTTCTCTCTGCTCCTCCCCCATTTGTGCTCTCACTCTCTCTCTCTCTCAAAATAAAATAAACTTGAAATAAACAGAACAAAAGAAAGCAACATCAAAATGAATATTCTTCATGTTCAGGCTTCTGTAATATAGCAACCAGTTCTATGCAGCTAATTAAAAGCAGAAATGGGACATAAACTGTGGATAATTGGGTAAAAGTAACACTCCATTGAGCATGTTGCTATGTGCCAGCCCAGCCCAGGCCCGGGGCTAGTCACAGCCATAAGCAAACCGTGTCCGGATCATGTGCACTTGTCATTTGCTTTGGGCCGTGAAGGTCTATTTGTAGTCTTGCGGAGGGACAAAACAAAAATTTATTTGATCCTCTCTACCAAGGGTAATTATAAACCAAACTGAAGTACCTGTGAACTTCAGGAAAGTTCATCCAAACTTTTCTTTGTTACACTTCCTGTTTCTTTCTGCCTTTCCTGCATTCACAAGGGTTTTGTTCCAAGCAGATTCAATGATGTAACATGAACGGCTTTGTTCTAATTTCCAGCTGGATAAGTCACAGAGTGTGGTACAGTTTGGTAGAGCAGATTTCAGCGTGATTTACAGCGTGAAATCTACCTCAAAGAGGATCATAAAAGCGAAGCTGCCAGATGATTGATTCAGAATTAAGTTGGGGTTTCACGTGTTGTCACGTTTGGGGTGCTAGTTAAAAATGGGTTTCTCTTTCCCATTTTCACAGACTGCATGAAAGTCTGCGATTTCTCTGTGGTTTCCGACTGCAAGACTTCCGTCTGTTTGGCTTTCTTCCTGTGAACTCTGACACTTTGGGCTTTGGCTATTGATTATGTGATTGACTTGGGAAGTGGTCTCAGGTCATCTCAACGTGTGTATGTATTTGTCTAGATGGCTGTGTGTCTGTATGTGTGTGCACATCTGATGGACATTGTGAGCAGACAAGGATTATAACGTTTGGTATTCTGTTTTCACTATCTAAATCCTACCCAAGACAACAGGGAAAACCTCAGTAATTTGAGAAGCATGGCTCACCACTATCTGGACAAGTCTGGGTTATTTGATGTTTTAATTAAACAACAAGAGGGTATTTATTCGGCTAGGGAATCAGGGCTACTTAGAATGGTGAGCCATTTTGACTAGATTCATACTGACTTAATGAGTTTTTTTTTTTTTGCTGTTTGTTTCCCCCAAAGGATAAAATTGAGTGGAAAAGGATTGTTCACATCCAATATAGCTTGTCTCTTTCCCCTCAACCATCCTGATTCCAATTTCTAGTTTCCTTTGCTGTAATGAGGTTCAAGAAGATCTACACCGGGAGCCCGTCATCTTGAACATTTTTCCCCCATTAAGATGGAAGGAGACTTTGTGAACAGTAGCTTCATACTCTGACGTCTAACCTGGTAATCCCAAGAAGGTCCATCAATTTAAGAAGCATGACAGAACCGCCAAGTTAATAATTGGTTTTATGCATCTGGTCATCACAGGTTTGTATAAAAAAAAGTTGTAAATGTGTATAAATGCATATATGTTATACAGGTCCCTCTTTCCTTTCTGAATCATGAGTAGGTTACATAGAGGCCTTATGTAAGCTCTTAGAAGAATTCCTACTTGTGTTTATGTGGGCTCCATTGCCCTTAGAGTGCTCAAGTCTTCCTCAGAAGCAAAGAGCATGGGACCCATTCGAGTGCTGCCTGGGCCGTCAATACTCAGGCTTTGCCTAGCTGCCAATGCAGACGTGGATTCCAGAGCATTTGAGGTTATGGGGATAAATAATGTAGTCCCCCATGGAGAATACAGTGGGGTTGTTTCTTGCTTTGAAATAACCTGTGGTAAATTTGTTTCTATAGTAGCGGGGACTTCTTAAAAATGGGTTCCCCATATCCTGGAGCATGCCGGGTCCATGAGAATCTTATAACATCCCAAGGCTGGAAGAGGGAGCACGGAATCCTTCTTGAATGTTGAACTTTGTTAGGTGCTTGTCTCTCCAAGTCCCCAGAACAGTTCTGTGAGGCAAACAAACGTCTCCCTGATGGTGAAGGACATCAAGGGGCTAATTTGCCTGCCTGAAGCCAAGGAAGAAACTGAAGGAGTGGAATCTGAATCCAAGTCTGATTCCTAAGGGGGAGGGGGGTTCCCACTGCATCGTGTGTGCTGTGCCTGGAGCTCTCGGGCTGGGATTGGAGGATACGGTCAGGTCTTAGAATGAACAGATGGTTTATGAAAAAGAGACTGAAGGTGATGGTTGGTCATAATCTGTAGAGTGCTTTTCTTTCTATTTCTTTGTGGCAGTAATTTTTTTACTCTGTCACAGTGTTCAAATGCTATCCTACGAAGACAGAGGCTTCCCAACAAGTTTCCTTAAATTACACTTTTAACAGAATTACAGAAAATGTCATACGAAGGGGGTGCTTTTCCGACTTGAAAATGATCCACACTGAGGCTAAGCAGGATCCTTGCGAGAAACTTTTGCTCCTTATGCCCAGAGGGCTGGTTTTTTAATTAATCCGTAAAGAGGCAAGTAAGTACATATAGACAATGCGTTGCAAATCATATGGCATATTCTATTCACAAACTACAATCGAACACGTGATTTTCTCTTTCCTTTTCTTTTACCTCTGGGAGACATTTTGCTTTGGTAGGGTATGCTTTTCATAGAAAACGAGTTGTTCTCCTCTCCCTCACTCTTTTACGCACACATACACACACACACACACACACACACACACACACACACACACACACACACACACTCATTCTTGATTTCACTTTTAAAAGACATTCTTGAGCGTGGCGGAAGGACAACGCGGCACAGGCAACAGGGCTGAATGAGGATAATGAGAAGGGACAGAATCAGGTCAGAGAGCTGGATATTAAAACTTGATAGGCATGATTGTTGGACAAACACTTGATAGGTTTTTAAATTATCATTATGGGGTATGAAAAATTCATATATAGCTACAGTGAGATTTTTATAATGGATGCTTAAATAATATAGGCTTGTTTCTGATCAGAAAGTAACACGTAGTTGTTTGGAAAACATACCTGCAAGGAAGAAAATAAAAATCACCCAATCCCACCATGCTGAGACCAAAGTGTTGAATATATTAAGACTATGATGTATTTCAGAATTTTACCATATCACCGAGAGGCAAATAAATAAATAAATAAATAAAAGACTAAAAACCCATATATTATTCCTGTAGACTCTGTCCTTGAATGCTTGTAGGAAACCAAGATGATAAAAAATGGTACACCCCCTGTAAATAGATTCAGACTGCACTACTGAAGTCACAAGTGTTAGCAATTTGTACTATGCCTTGGTTCGTTTTTGAGGGTAGGCACCAATGAAACTGGAGATATTTAGGGTACTGAACCCAGTGTTGGTTCTGGGTACAACACCACCGTTCTGTGGTTCACCTGCTTTTCCTATGCTTTGCAGACACTGGCAAAGGCATGCCATGCTGAAATGTGAAATTTATAATTAATGATGTTTAACTTCTTATAAAAAATGGAATTTATAGTAACTGAAAAGCCCAGGAAATATTACAAAGGAGTAAAACTATCGATGGGCATTCAAACACTTACATTTACTGTGCAAATACATTTGATTTTAATCCTGGAAAAATCCTTTCACAATGTATACATATGTCAAATCATCTTGCGTGCACTTTAAATATTCTACAATTTTATTTGTCTATTATACATGTCAATAAAGTTGGGGAGAGGGGCGCCTGGGTGGCTCAGTCGGTTAAGCATCCGACTTCAGCTCAGGTCACGATCTCACGGTCCCGTGGGTTCGAGCCCCGCGTCAGGCTCTGGGCTGATGGCTCAGAGCCTGGAGCCTGCTTCCGATTCTGTGTCTCCCTCTCTCTCTGCCCCTCCCCCATGCATGCTCTGTCTCTCTCTGTCCCCAAAATAAATAAACGTTAAAAAAAAAATTAATAAAGCTGGGGAGAGGGAAGGCAAAAAAAGTCCATATTCTAACCCTTGGAACCTGTTGATATATTATCTTATGCACAGCAAAAGACACTTTTGAGGATGTGACTACACTTCCAGATCTTGAAATGAGGCTGTTATCTTGGACTATCTTGGTTCAATATAATCATATGAGTCCCAAGAAGTGGAAGAGGGAGGAAGCAGGCGAGTTCATAAGAGAGAAATGCTATAAGAGGGGCAAAACCTGCCATTGCTGTCTTTGAAGAAGGAAGAAAGAGGTCCTGAGCCAAAGAATGCAGGCAGCCCCAGAAGCTGGAAACGGCCCTCAGCTACACGCTGCAAGAAACCGAATTTTATCAACAATCTGAATGGGCAAGAAAATGGTGACCTCAGTTCCCGAACTCCAAAGAAACGGATTCTCTCCTGGCATCTCCAGTAAGGAATACGATACCGGTGACACACTGATGTTAGCCCTGTGAGGGATATCTGATCAGCAGAACTGTAAGACCATGAATGTGTCTTGTCTTAAGGCTTTGAAGTTGTGGTGAGTTGTGACAGCAGCAGCAGCAGAAAACTAATACCTGCTGCAAAGAGCTTGGACCGTTTTGCACTCTTATCAGCAAATGATGAGCTCGTTCCCCCACATCTTCACAGACACAAAGCGTTACCAGACTTGGAGATTTTTGTCCATCCAGAGGGTGAGAAGAGCACCTCTGTGCAACTCTAACTTGCATGTCTCTTGGTATGTATGAGGTCAAGTGCCTTTTCATGTATGTTTGCTTGTATTAAATGACTATCTGTTCATGTTTGTTGCCCCTATTTCTATTGTGTCGTTGGCATTTAATCAAATTCTAAGGGTTCTTCACATATTCAGAAGATGTGGATTTTCTCTGTGATGGAAATTACAACTACTTTTCCCCCAAATCATTCAATTTCTGTGCGGGTTTGAAGGTGAACAGTGACACCTTCACTATTATCTCTAGTTTCTATGAAGTTTTCATCACATTGGTGTAGCTCCCAGGGTAACGCAAGCTAAAATATCACCAAGAGAACACAATTTTTGAGGGAAGAAATAGAAAAACAAGGAACTGTTGAATAGACTTGCTTCTTTCTTCACTTTCTCACTTCCAGTCTGAATCACTGTCATGGCTCCTTTCTAAGGCTTTGGCCTGAAGTCCACGTATGGCTCCCAATTCTAGACTGGCTACCACCAGGAAGAAAAGACTTTGTGCACTACAATACAGAATCGTGGCAAGTACGGTGTTTTGCATCAAAGTCTTTAATTAAAAGTTGCACCCTTAGACTTCAGCTGTCCAAGAACCCCACGTGTGGTGTTTCACATGAGCAGAGGCAGTGCTATCATTATTCACAGTGAAACGCTGACAGGCCCTTCTCAACAGTGACACCAGCCAGCTCAGGTTATAATTACCCTCGTTACATCATTGCTTCCCTTGCTACACGCAGCGCAAGCCAGCTCTTGCTTAGGAGACAGATTTGTGTTTATAGCCAAAGAGTTGTTCCTTTCTAATTCAAACCAGGTTTGCTGATAGCCGGGAGGGTGGGGGGAAGAAAAACTGTTATAATTAGAGTATCATGAGGAAAAACAATAAACACGTACAGGATGAGGAGGTGATCATCATCTAGTTTGAAACAGAAGATCAGGGTGTAAGCCAGGCATTTCTGACAAGGATATCAGTGCTAGGTTCATTAACTGCCCTTCCTGCTTTCAGAATATTTTAAATGTGGCAATTTACATTAAAATGGATTTAGTGACACCATCGTCTCATTACTGTCAGTTTACATTTGGGTTCATAAACTATAATTGTAAATAAAATATGCTTTTCATTACCATGTCTATTTAGTAGAATATGGTAGGAAATTAGAGGCATAATCATGATTTAAATTATTAATTCAGTGATATTTTTCAGGTGCCATATGTAGATGCTCCATTGTGCATAATGAATTTGCACTCAGTGGTTGAATTAGGTCTCTATCTCTGTGTTCTGCCTCACTCTTCCCCGTTTTCATCTTATTTTGGTTTTGCTTCTCCACTTCTTCACTTCGGTACACGGTAAAAGAGGGTTTCTTAAGTAGTTACCCTGTGATTATATGACATTATTTTCATCTCGTTTCTCCAAGTCTCAAGGGGCCCCTAATAAAAGCGCCCTTCCTCCTTCTCCATGTCCTCAATATTTTGAGAAATCAAGAGTAAGACAGATTGGGAGATCAAAATATCAGCTTTATTATGGACACAATTTAACTTAGAGGCCATAACTTAGTCTGTGGGCCAAATCACCTAGAATTTGGGAGATTTCTGCTCTGTCCTGATGATACTGGACCGGGTAGGCGTCCTCCATGTACTGGCCTTAATAATGGCCATCCAAAGATGTCAGATCTCAATCTCTGGCACCTGTCAATGTTGACTGGTGAAGTTTTACAGATGTGATTTAAATTAAGATTCTGGAGATGCGGAGAGTATTCTGGATATCAAAGTGGGCCCAAGTGCCTTTAGAAATGTCCTTACGGGGCGCCTGGGTGGCTCAGTCAGTTAAGCGGCCGACTTCGGCTCAGGTCATGATCTCGCGGTCTGTGAGTTCGAGCCCCGCGTCGGGCTCTGTGCTGACAGCTCAGAGCCTGGAGCCTGCTTCAGATTCTGTGTCTCCCTCTCTCTGACCCTCCCCTGTTCAGGCTGTGTCTTTCCCTGTCTCAAAAATAAATAAACGTTAAAAAAAAATTAAAAAAAAAAAAAAAAAAAAAAGAAATGTCCTTACAAGAGAAAGCCAGTGGGAGATAAAACAGAGAGAAAAGAAGAAGGCAATGTGACCACAAAAGTATTGACTAGAATGATGTGGCAACAAAGCAAGGAATGCCAGAAGCCTAAGGTGCTCGAAGAAGCGAAGACTACCTCCCCTTACCTCTTGAGGGAGTGTGGCCCTGCAGAATCTTTGATCTCGGCCCAATGAAACTGAATTTGGGCTTCTGGCCTCCAGAAGTATGAAAGAGTAGATTTCTGTTATAATAAACCACTAAATTTGAGATAATGGGCTACAGCAGTCTCAGGAAACTAATAGGCTCCCCAGCCATCTCGGGCAGAAGGCTGTCAGAGGTGCCGAAAATATAGGCTGTCAAGAGGGAGAAGAGCTGAGAGGGCTATTCATGCCCAGTTCATGCTTAAAAACTCACCCATCAGATGGGCTGCTCTACTTTTTGTGGGGTAGAGTGATCCAAGAACCGGGAGAAGCCAGGGATGTATTTTGGGTAAATCTCTCCCCAGAGAAACACATTCCTTCGCTTTGATTCATGGTCTTCCTTAAATTCTAACAATTTCCGGGGCGCCTGGGTGGCTCAGTTGGTTAAGTGTCCTATTTTGGCTTAGGTCATGATCTCGCGGTCCGTGAGTTCGAGCCCCGCGTCGGGCTCTGTGCTGACAGCTCAGAGCCTGGAGCCTGTTTCAGATTCTGTGTCTCCCTCTCTCTCTGACCCTCCCCTGTTCATGCTCTGTCTCTCTGTCTCAAAATAAACGTTAAAATAAATAAAAAAAAATTCTAACAACTTCCATGCTGAAATAACTTCTGGTATTTAAATACTATGGTCATTAAGTTTGAACAAAGTCTATAATTGAAATTACCTTCTACATTGGAGACCTTTGAGGGTCAAGATTCACACTGCATAAGAACAAAATTATTCGTAAAGTTGAAACTTTACTGGTCTCCCTGCCTCCCAACCAACTTTCATATTGTGTGTGGATGACACAGAAAGGGAGGTTGTCTTTTGTCTTGCTTAAAGAAAGAAGTCAGCTGGTAACATTCTCAAATACCGTGCTCATGCTCATCCTGTAAAATGGTACCATCCCCTTGTAAATGTACGAGTTTACTGTATTTTAAAATATTTTCCCAGGGTGCATGGGTGGTTCAGTCAGTTGAGTGTCCGACTCTTGATTTTGGCTCAGGTCATGATCTCACAGTTGTAGAATCGAGCTCCATGTTGGGCTCCATGCTCAGCATGGAGCCTGCTTAAGATTCTTTCTCTCCTTCTGCCCTCTCCCCAACTCATGCTTTCTCTCTCTAGTTAAAAAAAAATTTTTTTTTAACGGGCGCCTGTGTGGCTCAGTCAGTTGGGCATCTGACTTCGGCTCAAGTCATGCTCTCGCAGTTCATGAGTTGGAGCCCCATGTCTCCCTCTCTCTACCCCTCCCCCACTTGTGCTCTGTCTCTAAGTCTCCCTTTCTCTCTGTCTCTCAGAAATAAACATTAAAAATTTTTAAGTAAAATAAAAAAATATTTTCCCTCCATATTGGATAATTATGTGGAAAAGGACTATACCTATTTGAAATCTTTTATTTTGAAATATTTTACCCTGCCTAAAAATCTGACAAACTAGGGGAAAGTAGAAAATGCAAAAACATACATAACAAAACAAAAGCATCACCTACCGATCTTGCCTCAAAGAAGCATTAGTCATGCAGCATAACCATTTTTTTTTCACTATTCCTTTCTTCCCTTTCATATGGCTTTCCTAATATGATGTGTTGAATATTAGTTCCCATTATAGGTCTAAATAAACTATTTATTCAACAAATACTTGTTGAGTGCTAGTCACTGTGTGCAAGGCATTATTCAATTAACAAAGAGCTCCACTATGCTGGGCTTACTTTCTCATGGCTATGGTATCCTTTGGAAACTTTGATTTCACTCAGTTGGAGGAACATGTTTCCCTAACGTGGGCACACACAGGCTATGAATAACATGCAGTCCAGAACCTTAGGCACGACATCAAAAACATTCAAGCAATGGAGAATCATTTTCTTTCTTGCAAATGCAAACTAAATGTTAGACAAAATATTTGAGTAGGCCATTTCTGCCCACTAACGAAGGGATAAAAAGAGGTGATCGTGTTCCACTGAATCCTTCACATTTATTCCTTAGCTCTTTGAAGCACATGCCCTAGACCTAAAAGAAACTGATACATTCAGAGAATCTAGTATTGTAAGCATTGGACTTTATGAAAATAGGAATATAGTCTCTTTTCTATTTCTCTTAATACTTCACAGAACTATTTGGGAAGCTCTAAGTTTTTCTTTCTTTTGTTTTTGTTTGGTTTGGTTTTCCAACAGTGAGTGCTTATGCTTTGGAACCTGATGCGAATGCTATGCATAGTTGTTCTCTTATTATTCTGTCTCCTTCCTACACAAATATATTTTAAATTCCTTTGTGGGGTTTTATTATATTTTATATTATTCTTCTATGTCATTTAAACTGAGCATAGTGCTACTGAGTGGGCATTTAATGAAATTTCTCAGTTGAGAGAGCAGTAAGAGAAAGTGAGAATGTTTTGAAAGGGGAGAGACAGAAGACGATAAATCAGACATGGCCAGTGGGTGTCAAGAAACATTTGCCTTGTTTAATCACTGTTTTATATTTAAAAAAACATATTTATTATAAAACCCTATCCCTTTTCTGTTTACTGTATTATAACTTGCAACTTTAGAATGTGAATATTTTTATAAGGAAATAAATTGGGGTGCTCCTGGGTGGCTGAGTAGGTTGAGTGTCCAACTCTTGATTTTGGCTCATGATCTCATAGCTCGTGAGAATGGACCCTGCATTGGACTCTGTGCTGGAGTGTGCAGCCTGCTTGGAATTCTCTCTCCTCCTCTCTCTCTGCCCCTTCCCTGTTCTTTCTCTATCTCAAAATAAATAAATGAACATTAAAAAAAGAAATAAATTGGGACATTTGTTCCTAGAATTTGAGTGTTACTGAAGAAGTAATTTCCTTTAATCAACAAATCATGTCATGCGATTTTAAAAGTTAAAAAGACACCTAGAAAAAAATATTCTTAATATCCTTAATGTTTTACTCCTCTGGACAATAATTTACACTTTTAAAGACCTTCAATGCCATAATGTCCTTTAAATATTTTGATTCCGTTTCCTTTCTGATATACACTTGACCACCTTTCAAGTGGATATTGTCAGTTTATTCTTTCAAATTTCATTCACTTATTGTTAAATATGTAAACTCTTTTCCAGTGGGTCACTAACCAATTCACAGAAGTGAGGTTGACAGTTGTGTAGCAGGTCTTAGTTGTACTTGCGGATACAGAAAGAGACGTTATCTTTTTTTTTTCTTTGAGAGAGAGAGAGAAAGTATGCAAGTGGGGGGAGAAGGGCAGAGGAAGACTCTTAAGCAGGCTCTATGCTCAGCGTGGAGACCAATATAGGGCTTGATCTCATGACCCTGAGATCATAACCTGAACTGAAACCAAGAGTCAGAGGCTCAACTAACTGAGCCACCCAGGTGTCCCAAGAGGTTGTCATTTTAATGTGTGAAGACTGGCTAGTGATCACCCTTCTCCTTGCCTTTCCATAATTCAGGTCTTAAAATTTTTCAGTGTGTGGCCTTTCGTCCTACAACTCTACCCAAAAAGTTGTTTAGCTTTTAATACAGAAGCAAAAGGTAAGAGATAGTTAGAAATGAAAGTCTGATGTAACTGAAAAAATGTGACAAAGGATATTTTAAGAAGCTACAGAGAAAATTATGAAACATTATTGAAGAAAATTATAAAAGACCTAAATAAATGAAATGCTATACCATGTTCATGGACAGGAAGAGTCAATTTTGAAAAAATGTGAGTTCTCCACAAATATTTACAATTTCCTTTCCTGCTATATATTTTGTTCTGTGGAACAGAAAAAGAACAGATTTTCTGGAATTTTATGAGAGCATACAAGCTCTCAAACAGTGGGAAATTTCCGAAGATGATCTTGGAGGAATTTTGCCTATCGGATATTAAGACATTATGAAGAAATAGTAATCAAGACATTGTGGCATTTATTCAGGAAGAGACAAATATAACAGTGGAACGGAGCCCAGAACCAGTCCTATTCATAAGGGGAATTTACTATATAACATCTGTGACACTGCAAATCAGTGTTGAATAGAGTGCCTTTTAAACAAAAGGTCCTAGTCAAATACACTGTTTAGTTATTATAAAATATTATGGCGACCTTAGAATCCATTAGAGATGACCCATATGTGTGTGTTTCTCTGCTTTTTAAACTCATATTAACAGAAAAGCTAAATAAATAAATAAATTACAAAATCATGTTAACAAAGAACCAGAATTACATAAAAAAATAATAAAAAATAAACAAATGGTACTAGAATATTCATCTGAAAATGGGAGTAATAATAATACCCTCATCTCATACAACTGTTTTGACAATTGTTTTATTTGAAAATTATTTATAAATGAAGGAAAATACTTTTATATTAATTTTATTAACAATATTTTTTTATGCTATGAAGCCTCTGTTCATACTTTGTCATTTTCCCCATTGGACCATTCTCTTTTACTTAATATACTGTAAATCTTTTTGCAAATTAATAAAATTAGCTCTGTCATAAAAATTGCCTATTTTTCGGGGCGCCTGGGTGGCGCAGTCGGTTAAGCGTCCGACTTCAGCCAGGTCACGATCTCGCGGTCCGTGAGTTCGAGCCCCGCGTCGGGCTCTGGGCTGATGGCTCGGAGCCTGGAGCCTGTTTCTGATTCTGTGTCTCCCTCTCTCTCTGCCCCTCCCCCGTTCATGCTCTGTCTCTCTCTGTCCCAAAAATAAATAAAAAACGTTGAAAAAATTAAAAAAAAAAAAACTCATCATGCAATTACAAATTCTTTAAAAAAAAAAAAAATTGCCTATTTTTCTTTTATATTTGTTATTTAATATAACTGATTTATTATACAGTATTTTAAATTTTCTGTAATGAGACACCTCCTATTGCTTCTGGAATTTGTATACTGTAAGAAACAAACATTTCCTATTGCATGATTATTAATAAAATTTCCCATTCTTTCTTCCTGCTCTTGTTTCAATTTTTTCTCTCTTTAAATCATTGGTCTATCTGAAATTTATTAGTGTAAGGAGGAATATGCTTTCATTTTCCTAACAAAATTTATTGATGGTTTTCATATATTTCTTTTTCCATGTAGGTTTCCAACTTAGTATTATTCTGCTGAACAAAGTACCACATGCTCCAAAAACATTTGAAATTTTGATATGCCTCATGTTAAATAAGGGAAAAATTCAAAACAATGAATAATTTTTTAATGCATACTTGGAGAGAATCAATTGTCTTGGTTACCCAAAATTGTACCCCAATAAATGAGGACAACTGTACCAGTTGTAAGCAGCATTTAGGTCTTATTTCAGAATATATGACATTCCTACACTGTTAGCTAGTTTTAAAAGGTTTAACAGGGGATGTACAGTATGGACCTTCAGCGGACTTCTCTGACCTAAGGTACTCTCTTTAGTTTGTGGGGAAAAGAGAAAGGATGGAATTAGAAAGGAAGAAATGAGGGTGAAGCCTACATTTTTATATTTTAATAAGTCTTGAGTTCCTTTCTGCCTCTAATTTATATGGCTAAAAAAGTCTCACAACAACTTTGCACAATATTCATCTCACACCTGTCATGCTTGACTATTGATTAATTCAGTTTTGTTATTTTGTGAATCCTGAAACATCCTGTGAAAAACATTTTTTCTTTTCTTCTAGATGTCCAAGAATCATCATTGTTGTCTGTTATTTTTTTGGACCGTCTGCAAAGGATTCTATTTGTATTCTTCTTGGTTCTAGGGACTTGAAGGTATTTTAGTTCTTTTGATGTCTGTAATTTTGTTGCTAGAGGTCAAAATTAAAGTTTTCATTTCTTGGTAGCGGTGTAGTTCACAGAGGTCACCCAACTCAGAGGTGAGTGGCAAGGAGAGGCCATAGAGGGCTTGGTTCCTTTCCTCTCTGTATGACCATCTAGAAAGTATAAATCACATTTCCCATTTCTACTTTCTCATTTCCTACTCATTCCTCAACCCACTGCAATTTGGGTGTCAATCTAACACTCCTTAAAATTGCTCTCCTTTTCTATTTTGGGATTTTCAGACCATCTGTTCTGATACCAGGCTCTACATTCTACAAGAACAGAGATGTTTGTCTGTCTTATTTCTGCTATACTCCAGGGCCTAGCACACGGAAGGCAATCTAATAGCATTTGCATATGAATGAATGTATGACCGTGCCTTTTTGCAATTCTACTTTAGGCCTCCCTGACACAGCTCTCAGTTTTCTTTCTCCTCATTCTCTTAAATGTTCTTCTTTCACCTGTCCCTTAGATCTCCAGGTTGCCCAGGTTCAATTTTAAGTCTACCTTCCTCCTTCTACATACTCACCCTAGTCAGATGCATCCATGCCCATGGATTTAATCGCTACACATACATATACCTTAACTTCCAAATCTCTTATCTCTATCCTTGTTTTGCAAACTTTGGACTGGTATTTCACCAGGTGGAGTTGATAACATGAATCACTTGGAGCATTTGTTTTGAAATGAAGGTTTCTTCCTTCTCTTTACTGAATAAAGATATTTAGGGTTGAGCTTGGGCATCAGCATTTTTAACCACCTTCATAATTTTTGTTTGTTTCTGAATGAGTTTTAGGCACAGAACTGACTAGAAGCAGACTCAAGATGACAGTACTAATAACAGTCATCTGACTGATGCCACAGGTATTCTGAAGAGGAAGAAACTATTGCAGGGAAAATGTCATGAGAAGTTGGGACTGAACCTGGGCCTCAATATAGGAGTAGGAACCCGACATTGTTGCCCAAATCCATCCATTTCCCTCATCTCCAGCATTAAGCCCCTGGTTTGATCCATCATCATCTCCCAGATAAACTATGGAAATAATGATAATCAAAATGACATTCACCGTCATTAAAGAAGAAAGAGGAAGAAGAGAAGGAAGCTGACAAACTATAATGATGTCTAACATTCATTGAATACTTGTAATTTGTAAGACTCCTCTACGTGTTTCATAACTAACCTTAGGAAGATGACTAATAATCTCCCTCTTCTCCCTGTTACTGCCTATAAACTAACTTCCATGGAGTAGCTAATTTTGAAAAGGTAATGCTCTCATGGCTCACCAGTGCACTTACAATAAAATCCAAGCTGTCTGCCGTGACTCACATTTCTCTCTGACCTCTCTCTTCATTATCCATCTGGCTTATACCACTACCCCTTCTTTGTTCAAATGTCCCATGTTGGTGGCTGCCTTGAGTCTCAGCCTTTGATCTTCCCTTTGCTTGCGTTCTTTTCCTTCTTGTCCTCTGTTTTCTTTCTTCCCATTAAGGCCCAACTTAAATTGACCCCTACTCAGCATAACCTTCCATTGCTGCCTGATCTAAAATAGCCCCCCCGCCCCCACCAGCCTCCCTCTATCATCTCACCTATTTTTTTTTCTTTATAGCATTTAATATTCTCTGAAATGATCTTCTTTAGCCATTTATTTACTTATTTATTGGTCTTTCCTGCTCCATTGAGATGGTATCTGCTTTTCCATTTCTGTCTCCCTTACCTGTCTCACAGAGTGTTTATCCACAATAGACACTCATTGGATGTTTGTTGAACTGGTAAATGAATAGTGAGTAAATGTTTGGACAGGTTAGGAAAGTGTATGATTGTCTGGGGTATCCATATATATGAAGGCTAAGAACTGTTATTTGGGGGCACAAAGAACAGATATATAGGATAGAATTGTCCTTTTATTCTATTCAATGGTTTACAATGGTTAGGAAGCGAACATGATATAAAAAATAAATAGATTGTTTCTTCCTTCTTCAAAAGTAAGCAACATTTATGGCACAAAAACAGACACTCAGACCAGTGGAACAGAACAGAGAACCCAGAAATGGACCCACAAACATATGGCCATCTAATCTTTGACAAATCAGGAAAGAATATCCAATGGAATAAAGACAGTCTCTTCAGCAAGTGGTGCTGGGAAAACTGGAAAGTGACATGTAGAAGAATGAACCTGGACCACTTTCTTACACCATACACAAAAATAAACTCAAAATGGATAAAAGACCTAAATGTAAGACAGGAAGCCATCAAAATCCTCAAGGAGAAAGCAGGCAAAAATCTCTTTGATCTTGGTGGCAGCAACTTCTTACTCAACATGTCTCTGGAGGCAAGCAAAACAAAAGCAAAGATGAACTATTGGGACCTCATCAAAATAAAAAGCTTCTGCACAGTGAAGGAAACAATCAGCAAAACTAAAAGGCAACCAACAAAATGGGAGAAGATATTTGCAAATGACATATCAGATACATCTATAAACTTATCAAACTCAACACCCAAAAAAAAAAAAATAATCCAGTGAAGAAATGGGCAAAAGACATGAATAGACACTTCTCCAAAGAAGATATCCAGATGGCCAACTGACACATGAAAAAATGCTCCACATCAGTCATCATCAGGGAAATACAAATCAAAACCACAATGAAATACCGCCTGACACCTGTCAGAATGGCTACCATTAACAACTCAGGCAACAACAGATGTTGGCGAGGAGGCAGAGAAAGGATCTCTTTTGCATTGTTGGTGGGAATGCAAACTGGTGCAGCCACTCTGGAAAACGGTATGGAGTTTCCTCAAAAAATTAAAAATAGAAGTACCCTGCAACCCAGCAGCTGTACTACTAGGTATTTATCCAAGGGACACAGGTATGCTGTTTTGAAGGGACACAGGCACCCCTATGTTTACAGCAGCCTATCTACAATAGCCAAAGTATGGAAAGAGCCCAAATGTCCATTGATGGATGAATGGATAAAGAAGATGTGCTATATACATACAATGGAGTATGACTTGGCAATCAAAAAGAATGAAATCTTGTCACTTGTAACTACATGGATGGAACTAGAGGGTATTATGCTAAGTGAAATTAGTCATTCAGAAAAAGACAAATATCCTATGACTTCACTCATATGAGGACTTTAAGACACAGAACAGACGAACATAATGGAAGGGACGCAAAAATAATGTAAAAACAGGGAGGGGGACAAAACATAAGAGAGTCTTAAATACGGAGAACAAACAGGGGGTTACTGGAGGGGTTGTGGGAGGGGGGGATGGGCTAAATGGGGAAGGGGCATTAAGGAATCTACTCCTGAAATCATTGTTGCACTATACGCTAACTGATTTGGATGTAAATGAAAAAAATAAAATTAAAAAAAATTTTTTTAAAAAGTAAGCAACATTTAAGAAGGGGGGCTCTTAGATCTCAAATCTACCCATCCAAGCCACAGTCATCATCATATTCAAGAAATTAAGGGCATTCCAAAATTAATAGTGGGTGGTCAACAGGTATCAACTTTGTGCCATAGACACACAAATTAGCAACTATTAATTATGAGTTAACATGCCGTGTGCATAACGTGTTGATATTTAACTGTATACTATTACTATATGTAAATCGTATTTTTGATTCAATTTTTCAGTGGAAAAATTATTTACACGTTGAATTCTCAGAGGCAAACAAAACAACACGACAACGAATCAGAAGAAAAACTCTTTGTCCGTGGTGGTTTAAGGACACTGTGACACAAAGAGCGAAGGAAGGGTACTTCTCAATGGCCAACCTCTTCCAGAAGGCTGTGAAGTCACAGGGAAAAGATAAGCATCGCTAAGTGATCAATCACTGTAGTAGAAATTCTGCATGATTGAAAAAGTGCTTAAAAATCACTGGCCTGCATCTCTCTGGAAGCGCCCGATTGTGTTTTCACTGTGGGAGAGACACGCACATTTGTAGATTAGGAACATATGGGACTCATTGTAGGGCTAGTGAGACTAAAGAGTTAATTGTGTATACATGTCATTCATCATCAGTCAGTCGATCAGGCAACTAATACCTTTAGGGGTCATGAATCTAACAGGACTGACAGTGACAAGCAAGCTGACAGTCCAAGACCTGCCACCTAGATAACAGGTCGTGTGAACCAAGCCATTAGTTGCTGGGGCAGATGGCACAGAGGAAGCTTAGCTTCTGGGTCTTCCTGGCTCCACAGCTACAGCCTTTCTCTGCAAGCAGCAAAGGCAACCTCTCAGGCACTCGCTGTTTGTGTTAGCAACTGCCTGTCCATTTCACATAAGATCAGGGTATAAATGGGATCACGTATGCTAAAGCTGGAAGGGACCTCAGGGCTCACCTAAACCAGCCCCACATTTAACCAGTACAGATACTGAGCCCTAGGGCGAGCGACGCCATTGTGATCAGAGGCCGTATTTCTGACTCATAAGCCAACCTTTGGTTCACTATATGGTGTGTCATTTTAGAGTTAAGCATCTGACATACATCTCTTCTTTTAAAAATGCACAGTCGACTGAGAAAAAAACCAAAGTAATGCCATTTAAAAACACAGATAAAAATCAATTAACTTTTGCTGCATTGGTTTTCAACTAGAGGTCTACTCCAGAATCACGTGGAAAATTTAAAAAAAGCACGCGTGGCTGATCGCCACCACAGACTGCTGAATTAGATTCCCCAGACTTGGCCACTGGATACGTATGCTTTGAAAAAACATCATATGATTTCAATATACGGTCTTTACCAACAGTGTGGAAAATCCTACTCTTGTACAAACACTGGATAGGAAAATAAAAATTGTAACATCCATAGTTTAGGCAAGTATCAAACTTCCCCTTTTCTACCACATGTTCCACCATTGCAAACATCTTTACCATCATTAAGCATAGACTGCGTTGTGTCCAGATGCGGATATTTAAGACAGCTATATTTCAATTATCAGTTCGGATGCGAAATAGTGAGAGCAGAGCAAACAAAAAAATCCACGGGATGTTCGAAAACCTCCTTTCAGTCTAGAATGCCCAGTATTTCCTCACCCATCGAATCCTTTGCAAAATCTGTTTCCAAGAATTAGGCTGGCTCATTTGAGCCCTATATCCTCGAACTCCATTTAGCACAGATAAGAGTGAATAGTGAGGTCATGATAACGCAGCAAGAAGAAAAAGAAAGGGAACAAAGGGTCTGGGAAATACACGGAGGCAAGAATTAATCCTTACACATGCCAGAGGTGCCTAGAATGCATGGAAGAAAAACCGACCTTCTGAAAATTGAAATGGCAGCTGAAGTGGTGAATGATATCTGCCCCCACTGTTGGTTAAGGGCACTAGTTCAACATTTCTTTTATACTGAATTTAAGAATAGCATACACTAAACACAAGTTATTATTTCAGAGTATGGCATATTATAAAGAGGATCTCTGAAATATATATATATATATACACACACACACATATATATATACATACACATACATATATATATGTGTGTGTGCGTGTGTGTGTGTGTGTGTATATATATATATATATATATATATATATATATATATATATATATATTATGGAGGGCTAAGCATTCTCCCAAAGAGGAAAAGTTTCTGTTACTGTTACAGGTTACGGTACACTTGAGGGTCAGACTCTTGATTTTGGCTCAGGTCATGATTTCAGGGTCATAGGATAGAGCTCCATGCTTAAGATTCTCTCTCTTCCCCTCTGCCTCTCCCTCTGCCTCTCCTATTCCTGCTCTAACTCTAATAATAATAATAATAATAATAATAATAATAATAATTTAAGATAAGCGTAAGTCAACTAGCCACTCCAAGTCTGAGTGAGGACTCGTGGTTTAGCAAGGTTATGAGTTTGGAACACTAACCGAGTCTCCAACCTCATATTTTCTTCATTTTGTCCTCTGCCCTGATGTTTTATTCACAGGGATTAAAGTGCTCTTGCTTAGGGCAAGAGAACAAAAAGAAAGGAAACACAACTACTTCATGACATACTTGCTTTTATATCACAGTTGGGTTTCCTGGCGGCTATCAACACCTTTTGTTCCAGCATGGCATTGTAACTCCAAAAGTAATCCAACCCGGCCATGACATTTGTTCCCGGGTGGAATGTCTTCCTATTGGCGAGAATGTAGTGGGAGTCCACTGTTTGGTATTTGGTTTCCCTTTTAACAGCCTCGTCTTTCAATGACATCACTCACAGCCCTGAGATACGACTGCACTTCCCCAGCTGCCTGATAGTAAAGCAAAGGTTACCTTCTATCTCACAGCAGTGTTGTCATCAAAGAGCTCTATTTCACAGATGTGACAATGCAATAAATAAGATTTCCTCCAAGTGTGCAGAAAGGCCAAAGCAACCTTTACAACGGGAAACCAATGAGGCGGCAGGATTCCAATAGCCTCCCCAACAGATAACCAGTTTGGCTGCCTCTGATACCATCCCGCCCTTCAGCAAAGAGTGACTGCTTTGTCTTCAACTTTATCTTTGTTTTGTTCTTTGGGGCTCGAAATAAAACAAAGAAAAAGGCCCTTTTACACGGGATAGATGCGCAGAATACAGCTATCCCGCCAGCCATGTATAGATAGGCTGACTTCGTAATGGCTTGGAGACTCAGAAAAGTAATTTGACAGACCCTTAGAGAGAATCATGGTGAGAGTCGTGAAAATTAAACAGAAACGGCCTGGAAAGCATTCATAAGCCTTTGTGAGAATATTCTTCTGTGCGTCACTGTATTTCTATTAGTTTGGTTCAACAATATTTACTAAATGGAATCAGGGGGTGAAGTTTTTCATTAGCTGAGAAACAGCCATCTTGTCCTTCCAGAAATGGCAACAACACTTCATAAGGGAAAGCAGAGCTCTGTATGAAACTGCTGTCTAAGTAGAAGCCAAGTGTCTGAGTGCCTCAACGTAAACCAGCTACTCATGTTACAGCAGGTCAAAAATACCAGCTTCTGCTTCCTTGGTCCAGTTCAGCAAATGGTGCCTTCATGGGAAAAGAACAGGCCCACTCTTCAGCACTCTCAAAATCTCTTTGTGAACCCAAAGCAAAACCAACCCAGATCAAACCAAAACATTCCAAATCCCCTTCCTCCTCCATCACCACGGCGGATAGGTTCTTACGTAAAAGGAACATATAAGCAGACAGTTTTTCCAGAATGTGATAGTGTGACAAAGTCGAGGTGAACAAAGTGCCACTTGAAAGTATGTCTCTTTCTGAAAGGGTTTATCTCCGAGGTGCAGAAGAAGGAAAGAGAAAGAAGGTGAAGAACGAATCTACCTCACGAGGCGATTGTGGATGCTCAGCGCTCTGTGCTTAGTACTAAGATGACGCTCTCTTCAGCCCTCCTTCCTTTTGCTCACCCTGCTTCCTGTTGTCACTGCTGGTTTGTTCCATGAAGGCGTTCTAAGCCTGAGCCCCTCCACAGGCCCTATGAAATTCCTACCAAGAAGCTCTGATACAGCACCCCCGCTCCAAAAGAAGGGCAAAGAAAAATATTTTCTCTGGCATCTGTCTCTCTCCAACCCCTTCACTTTCCAGAAATGCCACCAGTTGTTTTCCAGTTTCACAGTTTCTGCCGTGCTGTGGCCCCACCTTATGTGGTGTGAGGAAGAGGCATAGCGCGGGGAAGAGAATATGGCTCTAGGCAGGGATCCTGTCTCTGTCTTCTAGATGTGGGATCTTGAAAAAAGTCACTTCCCCCTAGAACCCCAATTTTGAAAACTGTGAAACGGAGACGATGGTAACAATGGGTTAATCTGACGAAAAGGGAGATAAGTTGGGAAGGGTCCCTCACACAGCTTGACAGTTAGAAAGGAGACAATGCATGTCACTGCCTTTCCCTTTCTTGAAATGCTCCAACTCTATTTGGGGGAGGGCATCGTTCCCTAATTGACATTTACTTTTTGGAAGGTGGAGAGATTGAGGCCAGGTGGTTGGAAAAGGATAGAGGGGTCTTTTGACATTTATTGGGTGTGTGTTTCCTTCCAAGATCTGAGTGTGTGAACGGCAGATAGTATCACAGCAGAGGGCTCTCCCGTTATTTCGCTTTAGATGGGTATTTCCAACTGGGTGAGTATCAAGAGAAGGCAGTCTCTATTTACCAGACAGTCACTTCCAGAAATCCAGTATTCGACATGACTTGCATCTCTGTTTTTTTGTTTTTTGTTTTTTTTCAAATGAACTACACTTGGACTTAGCTCATCCCCTCAGTTGGTGGAAATTCTTTCTTTTGCTCTTTGGGCCCTAAATCGACTAATGAACTGTCCATCCATCATGGGGGAAAACAAGAGTACTGTTGTTCATCACTCCAGGCTTGAGGGTAAGTAGGTGTTGCCGCAACTGCTCCATATAGAGTCCTCTGTCGTGTTTGTTTGTTTCCTTCTGACTAAACGCCCAGGCATTCAGAAGCGTAATATTCACTCATGGTGATCCATAAGAATTACCTGATAACTTTTAAAGCACTCCAGAGGCGCCTGGGTGGCTCAGTCGGTTAAGCGTCCAACTTCAGCCAGATCATGATCTCGCGGTCCGTGAGTTCGAGCCCCGTCAGGCTCTGGGCTGATGGCTCGGAGCCTGGAGCCTGTTTCCGACTCTGTGTCTCCCTCTCTCTCTGCCCCTCCCCCGTTCATGCTCTGTCTCTCTCTGTCCCAAAAATAAAAAAATAAAAAAAGTTGGAAAAAAAAAAAAAAAAGCACTCCAGTGTCCTAGCTCCTCCACAGATGAGTGAAATGTAGCAACTCTTGGGGTTGGACCTGGGCACAGGTAATTTTAAAAGTCCTTCAGGTGATACCAACATGCCTTCAGGATTGAGAATCACTGATTTAAAAAAGCAACCCTGAGCCCTACCAGGGTTATTTCATAAGGACACCACCATAAGGACGTCTCAAACTAAAATCAACTTTGGCATCTAACAGACACATTTTTCCTTTGCCTTTGGTGCTCTGTTTTTGTGGTCCTGTGCTCCTTAAATTATCTTTTCAATTCTTCCCGTAAATATACCATGGTAAGTTTTTAATAAACAGCAATTGAGAAAAAAATTCAAGGAAAGCCTTACACTTACAGGGGTCAAAGCTGGGTCCTTGGGCTGGTGAATGGTGACCAAGTCAGGAGGTCCGGGCTGGGCTTCAGATGTAAGCTTCTAAAATCAATAAAAATTAAAACACAAAGAGGAAGTCCCATCCTGGGAAGCATGCCCTCAGGTGTGGGAGAATGGCATCCAGCCTTGTAACTGGTCTCTTGCGTGTACTTTAGTTTCCTTACAATCTAATTTCCATACCAAAGCCTGAGTGATCTTTTAAAAATGCAAATCACGGCTCTGCTTAAAACATTCTAGTAGCTTCTCACTCCCCGTAGGACAAAATCAAACTCCCATTCCGTGAACAACAAAGGCTCCTGCTTACCTCTGCTTTCCCAGCTTGTCCCCTTCCCTGTGTTTCTAACTCTGCTCCAGTCACACTGGGTGTCTTCTGTTCTTTACTAACGCGTGCTGGCTCTCCACTCCGGGCATTTGTTCTTGTTCTGTGTGTTTGGAGGGCTCTTTGGCCAGACCACAGAGGCCTGGCTTGAACTCCCGACCCAGAGCAGCTCCTTGCAACCACAGCTGATGACTCGGTCGTTGCTGTGTCTTCAGCGCACGCAGGGCACCGCTGTTGGTTCACTGGCTCTCCAGGAACACAAGAAAAGGTGCCCCTCTTGACACAGGGCTGCAGACCCCGTCCCAAAGACCCACAGCCCTCTGAAGCGTCTTGAGATATTTAGAAAAATGTGTTTCTTCTTCCAGGCAGAGGCAGGCCTCCGCCGAGACGCACAGGCAGACAGCAGCGTGAAGTTTCATTCTTACTTGTTCGGTGAAACGGCAGGAGGTGGCCAAATTGCCTGAAATATGGGAGGTACCCAGTAACTGCTTGCCGGATGAATTGACGGAGGGTGGTTCTGGCCATGTTCACGCACAGAGCACATTCTCCTGGGTCTGGAGGGAGCGAAACGGAGCCGGCAGAAAACCCGGGGCAAGCTGACAAGTGAACGACAAACAAGTCTCCAGAAGAAACAACGACCGCCACCACGCAGTTGTAGCCCTAGCCAAATCCCATGGTGTAAATAGTTCCACCACCGCCCATTTCAAGCTACGAACGTGATGTCAGTGGCACACGAAATTCCTGAAAATTGAACACTTTCACCAGCTATTATGATGAGATCAACAGCCGACACCAGTTCCCATACACCAAATCAAACCCTGCCCCATTGTTGAGCCCTGGGGGTGTCAGATTCTGGTTCGGAGAAAATGACTAATTGCACACTTCCACACAGCTGAGGCAGAGATGGATTATATACTGTGTGTTGGCATCTTCACTCATGTGAGGATCAGGAAATGGATTGTCTTCTGGATGGAATGGGGAGCTTCAAGATGTTTCAGAAAACAGAGGAGAAAAATAATATTAAGGCTGACATCAGCTACCTAATTCATGGAATCTCACTTCCTTCATCTCCAAAACAAACAATTTGGACTAAGCGCTCACCATTTCAACCCAAAAGACTCATATTCCATAGGCCATGTGGGGATCCACACGAAGGGAAGGGAACACTAACTAGTAGGCCTGTGGTTTCCACATGTGAATGAGTTTGTGCTCTGCATGTAAGTAATAAGGCGATCTTTTGAGGCTAATAGGTATTTACCACGCATTTTTTTTTCTAGTTGAAGTGAAATGATTTAGGTTAAATTTGTTCTGAAACTAAACCTGAGGCTTAAGAACTCGTCCAAATGCCAAGGACAGTATTTAAGTTAATAAGAACCCAACTCTTGCCATATTTTCCCTGTGTATCAGAGCTTGTAGACTGATTTTCCTGCTTACTTCTCCACACACCCCATTTGACATCCTTTGTTTGATTGTGGATTTCCAGCCAAAGTTAAACACGTGCCCAGGAGCACAGACAGAAAGGAAATCCAAACCGTCAAGCTGGGGAAGCATAAACCACTGTCATCAGGGGCTCAGTAACAGCTTTAAGAGTTATAATTTCTGATGTTGACCTATCGCTTTGCTGGGCAAATACCCGTGTTGAAATATATTATTACCACCCCTCTCCCCACTTCAACCACCAGAACAAACATCCAACTTCCCAGAGAAATTCATGTGTGCATGGATAAGACAGGATCCCTTTGCTGCAGCCTTTAAACTGGGACACTAAGCTCACCAGAGTCTGTCATTCTCCCACCGACTACTGAATCATGTTTATATAGAACTTGTGTACTAAAAAGCAACAGCCAATGTCAATGGTGCCAATATAAAAATATCTTAATAGCCAGTAACTGACTAATGAATGCTACTGTAATAATAGTTTAATTCGAAGAATTCTGACAGCTGGTTGCTTTGATGAGTGTGGTTTCCAAGGAGTCCTGTCCCCATGCTGAGAACATCTCCAGCCTGCTGACTGATGGCACCAGTGCAGAACTGTTTAATGTCACCGCCTCTCAGCTAAAGCAATAATAAACAGGACTGGTATGGTTAATTTTTCTGCATGAATTGTTCAGGCTCTATATGGTAAGTACCAACCAATAGGGCTTAATAGCCGTCA
Source organism: Puma concolor (assembly GCF_028749965.1). NCBI lineage: Eukaryota > Metazoa > Chordata > Mammalia > Carnivora > Felidae > Puma > Puma concolor. The sequence continues at coordinate 137,731,943 of NC_141667.1, read as the reverse complement.
TTCTCTTGGGAGTCGTCACTGGAGGGTGAGACTTTTTTCTTTTTTCTTTTTTTTTTTTTTATCACCGAGGTTTATATATCAGAACAAATGTAGCAATTCTTGGTTTTCTGGTGGATTTATTTTATTCCTTTACATAGCCCTTGCTCATCCCATTCTGCTTAGCAAATGTAATTACTCTGGTTAAGATGTAGCTTCCCTATTATTTCTGAACTTCCCAAGATAGTTTAAAGCAGACAGCTAGGGCATGAAATATATGGTTCTACAACTATCTTAATTATACTGCGTGCCTCTGTGTTTGATATGGAATAGCAATGTCTGGGAAGTGAATTTAATCTCTACAGATTTAGGACGATTGCCAAAAAGATTCATTGATTTTTTTTTTTTTTCCTAGGAGCGCAATCTTTTATTGTATAAATGTCAGAAGCTTCAAATTATTAGGAAATGTGTCAAGAAGCTCAAGGTATAATAACATTCTTTAGAGAGCTTGATTCCGAAGACAGTGCATTGAAACATTCAAAAAGAAAACATGTCTTATGTTCTTAGAGAATAAAGCTCTGGGATTCATTTTAATTTGTCATTTTGAACAGGATGAGGCCTCCACTGGGTACTTTGATGCAAAAGCCCTGGGTGTGATATACAGCCATTCTGTGGCCACCTACAGCTTTACAGAGACTTCAGCAGTCCTGGGAAAGAAGATACTGACTTGGGATTTGGGGCTTCAGAGCTGAACTATGAAAAATCACTGGGATTTGTCCTGGTGAAGAGGTCATGAAGAGGGTCTCATAAAAAAAAAAAAAAAAAAAGAAGAAGAAGAAGACAGTATTAGGAGCTATGTCACCAGCTCAGGCAGAGCTGATGTCCTAAAATCAAGGGAAAATCCTTAGCATTGGGTAATATATTACTTACGGTGATTTTTATCACAAGCGATATAAAACATACTCAACCTGTTCAGATAACAAAGGAAATGTAGTGGTTCACATATCTGAAAAGTCTAGAAGTTGGGTGGGCTTCAGGCATATGGGATTGAGAAGTTAATGATATCATGAGGGTGTGACCTTCATTTATTATTCTCGTCATGGTTCTCTCCTTCTGTGCACTGGATTCATTCTCAGGCTAGCTCCTAGCCACACTCCACTCCATCCTTTGTCTGAAGATCTTAAGGCAAAGTCCTAAATTCAATGCAGACTTGACTGCTACGCTTATCAGAAGGCTCAAAGTCACAGATTAGCTTAGCCTAGGACTTCATGGACACCCATCCGGAAGGCAGAAACTCTTAGGATGATGGCAACAGATGCTGCTGTGGCAGCCAGTGGCAGCGTTCAGAGACAGGCATGGTCTTCTTTCTGGACACATAAAAGTTGACTCAAAGGCTAGAAGACACAGATCCAATTGCAAACTTCTGCACACCAGTATATCAGTGTTTTTAAGCCAGACTGAAAACTTGCTAACCAGTCTTCACTGCCTCAACAACATTCTATTTATTTAGCTTATCACTCAAAGCTTCATAGTGTGAGTTCATCTGAACTTCCACTTGAGGCCTCCACTGCTCTTCAGCAGGAGCCCTACATTCCAACCGGGCTATTCTGATCTCACCTCCGTGACTCAGTCTTTCCCCATCCTTCCTTTGAGCAGTCATATCCAACTCAGCCCTGAACATTGTATTGGAGGAGGCATGGTAGAGGAACTACAAACGTAGGCTCTGGAGTAAGGATGTGTAGGTTCAGACTCAGTTCTATTAGGAAATTATTCAACCTTGCTCAGCCACAATCTCCTTATTCAAATGAGAATATAATGGTACCTGATTCAAAGGCTGTTGCAAGGATTAAATGAGTTAATACATATAAAAAGCTTAGAACAATGGCACTTAACATTCGCTCTCTTACTACAATTCTCTATGAAATCATTCTCTGTCCATCCCACGTCTCCTCCCTTTAAAGCACTGTGCTGTTTTGGCCTAAATTCCTCATTATACACTCAGACATGTGTTGCTTTGTATGGTCAAATAACTTTATATACGATAGGAGGCTCCTATTTGAAACTTCCTGTTTCTCTGTATGGCACATAATTGAACACCATCGCTCTATATTATACGTAGCTAGCAAACATTGACTGAAGAAATGGGATGTGGCTAAGAGTACCACTATGAATGTTCAGACAGGATCACAGGTAGCCAAAAGCATCATCTAAAAACATCCACTGAAAACCCACCTTTCCAACAAATATCGTTTTGTGTACAATAAATTAAAAGACTATGTCTATGAAGCTAGTGAAAAGTTGAACAGTTGCTTATATAATTCAGGTTTACAAATTCCATTTTTTGCTCATAAAATATTTAGTGAGGATTACAATGATTTCCACCTTTCAGAATGTTTTTGGGAAATTTACTAAGTGCACGAAGATGGAAGTAAGATAATTTCAGACCGAACAGAAAAAGTAAACATTAAATATTACCAACGTGAAGAGAAGAGTAAAGGAAAAGTACAAATCCTATCTACTGAGTAAGCATGTGTTTATCAGTTTGTAATATGGCACCAACTTTCTCCATCCCCCAGATGGACACATGAACATTAGCACTACTGGCACACATAGAGGGCAAAATTATATGTAGATATAATTTATGTTATAAATTATATGTAGATAACAACAGATATGTATCTGTGTGATGCTATATACTTTTTATAGCATTTCTTTATTTTTCATCTGATATCCACCATTATATGTTGCAAAGCAGATACTATTCTTTCTCAATTAAAGGTTGAACAGACTAAATTAGTTCAGAGGAGTTAAATGCTATTTTCTAGATCAGAAACTTCGAGAAGGGGGGAGCTGATATTGGATTTTACTGATTCCATGTCCAGGAATCTCTCCTGAACATGCCCCTCCCCCCTCCAATTCTTCTATTATCATCTGCTGCTTGTATATATTGGATGAGAAGAGAGAGGGGAATATAGTGAACATATTTGTGATAGCAAATGTGACAATCCTTTAAGGACTATCAGAATGGATATAAAAAGAAAATTTATTGGCTTAGCATTTGTCTGTTGCAAACGACACTCATCTATCAAGATCTCACTTGTGTCTTTTATATGCTAATCCCTCTCCATCCTTGGAGATTCAGTTTAAGTGTGCCTCATTCAGGAAGCATTCCCAGATCATTTTAAGTCTTCCTTCTCCTTTGCTGGGCTCACAGGAAACATAGATTTATTTCTCTGTCTTCCTTAAGAAGCATGAACTCCTCAAAGCAGGATCCATGCTTCATGTGTCTTTGTATGTTGAGTGTCTATTATAGTACTGCATGGGGGGGGGTGTGAAAGAGAAAGGGGGAGAAAAAAAGAGAGAATATGAGAAAGAGAGAGAGAAAGAGAAAGAGAGAGAGAGAAAAGATGGTATTATACAGTGCCTTTCAAATTATTTTAAGAGGTTTAGCTTCCAAGTTACATTATTGGACTTCATGAGAGAAATAACCTCCAAGAAGCTCTTTAAAATCCCAATGTACCTAATCAACTTCTTTATCTGCAGAAAATTAATAGTTGCCTTACCCATGGATTAAAGTCAGCAGGTGATGAATTAGAATACTTTAAAAGCACATACAGTCCTACCAAAGGAAGAACGCTAGACTAGAAGTCAGAATATCTGGGTTCCAAGTGTCACTACATAGCTCTGGATCTCATTCTTTGTTATCAGAATAGTTTTGTACTGGGTATTTCAAAGGTCCCTTCTAGTTGTAAAACATTTTATTATGAAAACAGACTTTCATGGGGGATATGAAATATACAAAAAAAGTATCATGCATTATATAGACACGTGAAAAAAAATCAGATTACAATGATACAATTAGACAAAACTGAAGTCCCCAATATCCAAATATTGCAGAAAACAAAGGCTCTCCATTCCAGATGGCTAATTGAATAGAAGATTTGTGTGAATGCACATGAAAATGGCATGCATAGACATAAACTTGGTACTAAATAAATCAGAATAATCATGCAGCTTCTTCTAATGTAAAAACTTCTATTTATAAGCAAAGATAAAAGAGGAAAGGACAGAATAAAGATAAAGGAGCACATGTGATTCATTTATATACTCAAGGTTCATGGCTTTTAATGACAGATAAAAAGAAATTATTATTGTTTTTTTTTTTTGGATATGTTACAAGCTATTTGTAGAGACTGAAGACTATTTCAGCTAATTTTTTTTTTATTTTTTTTTTCAACGTTTATTTATTTTTTTTGGGACAGAGAGAGACAGAGCATGAACGGGGGAGGGGCAGAGAGAGAGGGAGACACAGAATCGGAAACAGGCTCCAGGCTCCGAGCCATCAGCCCAGAGCCTGACGCGGGGCTCGAACTCACGGACCGCGAGATCGTGACCTGGCTGAAGTCGGACGCTTAACCGACTGCGCCACCCAGGCGCCCCTATTTCAGCTAATTTTTATAGAAGCTCCTATTCTTGCTATTAAAAAAGGTTTAATTTTTTTTTTTTTTTTTTACAGTCTGACTTTCAACAATCAAAGAGATTAAATGAATCATATGTTGAAACTATCTATCTTTGGCATCCCAACTGTCTTCTCATAACAAAAGAAAACAAAAAACAAAAAACAACCTCTCATATATGTAACACATTAGTGGCTATTTCTCCTGCTTGCTGATACTTTTTTCTTGGTCCAAGGAATTCTATCTCTCTGGTGTAGAAAATCTGAAGCAAAGAGGATGAAAGGAGAGTAAACACAAAATCAATTCTTATTCTCTTTAAGATACACATAAAGAGAAGGAAAGAAAAAGACAGCAGATTAGTTAACTATCAAAATGCCTGAACCCTAATGGAGTCAAAGATGAAATGGCATATATAATAATAATAATAATAATAATAATAATAATAATTACTCTTAGCATCAGTAAATCTGCACCAAATTTCTTAGTGGTTAATAGATGTATAGCTAAATGCTGTTAGGAACAATTTTGAGAAATTACGGCAAAGCAATTGCTCATTGTTTGCGCTCTGTCTGTAATGAACCCATACAAACTGAGGGCACAGATTCCAGATGGTGCTCAAATGGTTCAGTCCTTGACCTTGCAGGTCAGGGTCAGAGCAAGAGAAGGGCCAAGGGGGTTTACAGCTTGAAGACATTACATAAAAACGTGGTATTACATAAGACAATATGGAAAGATCATTTATTCAGCAACAGATAAATCTAGGTCAAGAGCAACATTTAGAAGGATATGCTGAATTTGGCTGACAATGAACGGTGTCTTGAGAAACTTGTCATTCTCGTCACAAACTGCAAAAATGTGACTCTACTATCAATCATTCCACAGCCTACATATGGACTGTCCTTCATTTTCCAAGAGCTATGAAAATTGCAGATGGCAACAGCCTTGAAGAAACTAAATAGCAACTTAGTAATGAGGTGTTTGAAGGAATCATGTTGAGACAAACCAGGCCCCAGATAAATCAGTGTATTTTTACTTATTGTTGAAAAGTCCCATGACTAGATTTTTTTTGATAGGGGAGGGAATCTGTAACATTTCTAGATGGTTGTTTTCTAAGAGAGAGTGAATAGAAAGTCTTTTCTTTTCCCTCCAGGAAACCAAACACTAGTCTTGGCTAAAAACCAAACAAAAGGCTTCTTTGGACCTAGTAGATTTCGGGAACTAAGGATGTTTTCATTTGTGTTTGCTTTCTAATTTAGAAAAACATCAGCATCAGTGAATGGGGTGCACTTTTTAAGCAGAAAGCCTAAGAATAAGTTGTATTATGCAGACAAAAAATAGTAAGGTTCACACTTCACTCACTCGTGATAAGGTCTTAAATTCAACCACCCTCAGGCTAATGGTGATAAGTGAGCTCTGTACCGTGTGACAACTTCATGTATCTCAATATATGAAACAGCATGTCATCAGGCTAAAATTTCTTGAGAAAATCACCTATAGATGTAGAGGGATTTTTTTTCCTCAAGACTAACTCTTCTCTCCCATTTTTTCAAGGTTTCATTACAAAAAACTTCAAAAATGCAGAATTCAAAGATTATAATGAACATCAGTATACCCATCACCTACAGTCTACCATTTTTTTTTAAAGTTTATTTTTGCTTATTTGGGGGGGGGGCGGTGAGGGGCAGAGAGAAAGGGAAACAATCCCAAGCATGTTCTGCGCTGTCAGCACAGAGCCCAACGTGGGGCTCAGACTCACAAAACAGGAGATCATGACTTGAGCCGAAATCAGGAGTTGGACACTTAACTGACTGGGCCACCCAGGCACCCCCCCTAGAGTCTACTATTAACACGTTATTTGCTTTAGCATCTTTCTATCTGTCTATCCATCCCTCTAAGGTATCAGTCCATTTTACCTTCTGATACTTTTTAAAGTACAGGGCAGACATAGGTGCACTTTCTCTAAATATGTCATCATGCATATCATTAGCTTGAGCTCAGTGTTCGTTTACAGTTTTATTCTTTTGATACAACATTGACAAACAGTGAAAAGAACACGGCTTACATGTGCATTCTTGGTTTGGAAGAAAGCAAGTATCTGTGTTATCACAAATCCTACCAAGACATCAATCATCACTACTATTCCAGAAAGTTCCCTAATGAGACTGCCCGGCCAATACTCTCCTTCAGCCCTCCAGAAACATCCACTGTTCTTATTTTTGTTCCCACCATAGATTAGTTTTCTTTAGAAAATCATATACATGAAATCACACAGTAGATACTCTTGTGAGTGAAGCTTCTTACCATCAGTATACTGTTGGGAATATCATCACTGTGCTCTTTTTTATTGTGGAGGGATATTTTGTTGTTATATTACAATTTATCAACTCCCCCATTTAGGGACTTGAAGGCTGTTTCCAGTTTTTGACTGTTATGAATAAGACTGCTGTGAATATTCCTATGTCTTTAGAACCTTACTCCATCCACAGTCATTGTCAGTCTCCTCCCACAAACATGACTGCCCATTTTTTTTTTTTTTTTATGTGAAAGACTGTATACTTCTGACCACAAACTAATTTTAATTTCAGGTCCTGCTTGGACTTGATACATGCAGTGGAGGGGTTTTGTTTGTTTGTTTGTTTGTTTCCAATGAAGATTTGAGCACAGATGGAAAGAATAAAGAAAGGAAAGTAATGACCTGAGGCATATTCGTGAAGTGTGAATGCACTGTTTTCTTCTAATAACTTATACGTGAAATATCAGTTTGCAACTCTAGGAGAAAAAAAAATAAAAGCATTGCTGTATAATCTCTGTATGTCTTCCATTAAGATTGACTGTGACTTAAAATAGCCTAGGGTTATTAATGCTATAAATCTCTCTGAAACAGATTTCAGTGCTTGTTCTTCTTGCTGAGAGAGAGAGAGAGAGAGAGAGAGAGAGAGAGAAAGAAAGAAAGAGCCGTGTACCATAGATCTCACATAAATGACACATTTTCAAACTCTGTTAAGCTTAGACTTTTAGCAATGCCCAGGGCTAAAATGAATTATGGGATTCTTAAATATTTCTCTAAATAACCAAATGCACAGAAACAAAATTTTCTTTTACAGAAAGACCGTTTCAAATGGATACCCGAACACTTAAAGCTTTGACTTCTAGAAGACTACACATGAACGGTGATTACAATATTGAATTACTTCTTCAAAGGAATTAGAAACAACTAACTATGTATGATTCTAAGTTTTGGGGTGGGTGGGTAGGAGGGACTATAAAGGTTTCCCCTAATTTATGTAGTTTTATGTCAAGAGTTATTACGATGCTATCTAAAATTTTCTTTTCTGGAAAACCATTATGACAGGAACACACAAATGGAAATTCTGTATACATGATACAAAATAATTCCTCTTAGATATGGAATGATTTTTTAAAAATAAAATATATATAGAAAGAGGGTATATATCTATTCAATCTATTTTTTTAAAGCTTATTTATTTATTTCGAGAGAGAGAGAGAGAGAGAGAGAATGAATGAATGAATGTGGGGAAGGGGCAGAGAGAGAACTAGAGAGAGCCAAGCAGGCTCTCTGATGTCACAAAGAGCCTGATGTGAGGCTTGAACTCACGAAGTATGAGATCATGACTTGAACCAACACCAAGAGTCAGACAACCTACTGAGCCATCTAGGGGCCCAATTCCATCTGTTTCTTTTTTAATTTAAGTTTATTTATTTATTTTGAGAGAGACAGATACAGTGTGAGCAGGGGAGGGGTAGGGAGAGAGGGAAAGAGAGAGAGAGAGAGACAGAGAGAGAGAGAGAGGAAGATAGAGAGAGGGTGGGGGGAGAGAGTCCCAAGCAGGCTCCACACTGTCAGTGCATAACTTGATGCAGGGCTTGAACGCACGAAACCGTGAGATCATGACTGGAGCCAAAACTGAGAGTTGGACGCTTAACCAACTGACCATACCCCCATCCATTTTTTTTTTTAATTTAGTTATTTTGCTATTTCACCTCTATTCATTCCCCCACATTATTTTATTTCTAAAACTTCCATGTTTTTCAGGAAGGAAAATGCATCCTATAAGTTTAATAAAGAAAAAGAGGGGCGCCTGGGTGGCTCGGTCGGTTTATCGTCCGACTTCGGCTCAGGTCATGATCTCACGGGCCGTGACGGTCCGAGCCCCACGTCAGGCTCTGTGCTGACAGCTCAGAGCCTGGATCCTGCTTCGGATTCTGTGTCTCCCTCTCTCTCTCTGCCCCTCCCCCATTCATGCTCTGTCTCTCTCTGTCTCAAAAATAAATAAACGTTAAAAAAAATTAAAGAAAAAGAGATACAGTTGTTTTATTAGATTAATATCAAGAAAGTTCCATGCATATGTAATGCACATAATCTATAGAATGATAAAAATGAATAATAATATTAGTGAAGTAAATATCATATAAGCATCTGACATGACAGTAATGGCAGATCCTTTAAAAATTTTATTTTTTACTATTTTTTCTTTTAGGTAACAACACAAAAGAGCCATGGGGAAATGTTTCTTTAGCTATCTAGGTCAGGAGAGCCATCTGGCACTCATTTTAATCACCATGACAGACTTGAAGGAAACCAATAAACCTTGTACTAATATTCCAATCTATTCACTAATGGAGATAATCAGAACATCTGGTTAGGGTTTCCCTTTATAAAGGTCTCCCCCAAGGATTATATTAGGTGTTGAAGCTCCTACTGTGTTGTGTTGGCTATCAACAACAGCTTCCCACCCTGCATCATTGCCTGACTCTAGCCAGACTGCCCATCTTGTCTCTGCCTAGAGTCCAAGCCCATCGACATTCGAAATCTAATCTGAGCAACTACAGGAAGCGTGTCATTTATGGACTCGAGGCAACCTCAGCCTCCGTTATTATTGCTGTAAGTTTGTGCCTGTTTGCAAACAATTTACCTAAACTCTAACTTCTTTTGGTCAAGACTCAGTCTTGGGTTCCCGCTGTCATCAGCGTCCACTTTGGTAGCTTCCCCTTGACTCTTCAGCCTCTTCACTGGGTCTTCTCTCTGTGCCCTTCCAGACTTGAGGTATTGTTTCCCTAGAGCCCCTCGATTCTTTCTGCTCTGTACACCTCTTTATCTCTATTAGACCCAGTGGTTTTATCTTTATCTCCATTTTGGTCAATCCAACTTCTATGTATAATGGAATGATAACTGGATCAGAATCCTGAGATTTATAGATTCTCATTTGGACTTGACTCTAATTAGCGTTGCAATCTTCAAGGATCTTCTGGGATTTCTATTCATTTATACCACAGAGAAGGCACCTCTCCAATTTTGCTTCTAGCTCTAACAACCTACAATTTTGTACCTATCTTTACAATGATAACAATTATAATTCACTGTCTGCTAATAACTAAATTCATTTATGTTCAGAATTTCCCAGTTATAATGACCATCCTCAAATATATGAGATAATCTAGTCAATAGAGAGATAGTCTGAGTCAGTTCTCAGCATGGCTACACATAAGAAATACTTGGGAAACTGTACAGAACCTAGTGCCTGGGGCCCATTCAGACCAATCAGATCCAACTACTGACAGCAGGGCATATGCACTGTATAAAAGCTCACAAATGTAATTCTAATGGATAGGAAAGATTATGAACTACCACAGTCATCAATCTGAGTCAGTTTATTGTACACAGGTTCTAAAAATCACCATTTTAAGGAGTGAATCAGGCCAAGTATTTCCGGGAACAACACAGAATGTTAATAAATACATGAATTTAAAGGCAAATTGTTGTTTCAGCACAGAAAAATCTTACCTTTTAGAAAATATAAACACAATGATTTTCGGTCCAAACTCTGACTCTTGTATATACATTGGTTGATCTAAAAGACTCACGAGTCCTTTAAATATAACAGAGATGCTTCCCTTTTGGCAACTGTTCATTTCCCTTAATAATCTGGTAACATATTTTGTTCGGAATCGAGAAGTCAGCAGAATTCCGTTTGCCGTGCTAACATCACAGGCCCGGCAGATAGTGTTGACCAGGAAAACTGCCTGGGTTTACTTGATTGATTATGAATTGATCTCATTACCTTTCCACACCCTTGCTGTTCACCGTGAAATTTCACACATATTCACACAAGTATAAAATAGTAAGAGTGAAGGACAAAGCCCATGAGTAAGACAAAATGGATAACAGAAGTAATCACCGTGTCTTACTACTGCAAAAATCAATAAAGCAAATATGCTCTTTTTAAGTGGTATATTACAATCATGTTTTTCTGAAGATTGTTGTCTGTATTCAGTTTAAAAAGGCATCTGCTTGTGTTTGCTTAAAACAAAAGGGTGGTTGACTTAATGAATTATTTACAGGCATGCAATATGGCAACAATGTCATTACAAACTCTCTTCTAAGATCTCCCCTGGCTATTCCTGGCAGGGTGTCAATTTGCTTGTCTTTACGGTAGGTGCACAAAAATTGTGAAGCTATTCAAAGAAGTGAGATTCTGCCACTGAACTTACTAAGGCACGCCAACCCAGAAAGACAAGAGTGGCGGAAACGTTTATTTGGCATTAAAATGTGTAGAGTTCATGGAAAGAAAGAACCATTAGAATTACATAAAGTTGAAAGCAGCCTTGAAAACAGGCCCGAGGCCTGAAAGAAATCAAGACAGGCCTCTAAGAGGAGCTGAAGAGGGGGAAAAAAGGACACTCTGTGACTTCTTTCTTTTCACTGTTACGTACGTTACTGACCTGTCAGTATCTGCTTGGCAGGGCGGTAGCGGGAGCCCTTAATGTTCCTGCACCACAGGATGAAGTAGAAGAAATTAAAGGAACTATGGAGTTTATACAAATCAATAAATAAGTAAAAAGCTTAAAAGGAAAAATTATGGACACAAAATAGCTTGACAAATGAAAATCTAATTATTATTATTATTTTCGCAACATCCAATCAATTCCAAACGTGCTCAAACTTCCTTCTATGAAATCAGAATATCTAAACAGACAGCCTATTAAGGCAAGTAGGTGGCTTTCAGAAGCAGGTCAGAATCCAGGGGAGATCAAATAGAACACCAAACTTCACAGAGGAGATGATAACCTACCTTCAGGGAAGAACCATGAACACCTGGCCCAATGTAATCCATCACCCATCAGTGAGACTGGCTGACGGAGTGATTGGATCAAACTGAAATTTCCATTGATAAAAATAGCCCTGGGAAAAGATTTTGTAAACCAAAATCAGTTACTATGGGTAATTTCTTCCCCACGAGTCCACAGTGCCGGTCCTAGAATGTGAGAAAGGGGTTGTGAAGAGAACGAGTAGGGGGTAGAGCTCTGGAGACTGCCTGCCATGCGCTGTGCCCTGCACTAAGCCTGGAACATACAATGGTGAACCGTACAGCCGTCCTCCCTGCCTTCATGGACCCTATAGTCTAGTACAGACTTTGAAACTTTGATGAACTTTATATGCTAGAGATTCAGGCAGAGAACTAGTCTGTTTATCTTCAAACACTTATTATAGTCTGAGAGTCATAAATGTTTACAATTACCTTTTCGTATTTGAATCAAGGACATCAAAAGATAAAAGGAGTAGATTTTCTTATGAACTCTTTGAAAGATAAACTCTTAAATGCTGATAAGAATGTGAATAATGTAGGATTAAGCATAATTTACATCGAATGCTTGAGCTACATGCCCTCTCGTGATGGTGAGAGTGAGAATTGGCCTCTATTGTCAAAAAAGGCAGCTGTGAGCTACAAAGACCTCTGGTAGATTTGCAGGGCCAGCATATACATTCAAATTGTAGCTGGAGTGTTTTTCTGGTTTGAAGGATGCAAGAATTCGGAAAATCACCCCCTTCCCACCAGGAGAGATGACTTCTCTAACAGCTTTGAGTCACTGTTCAAAGGAAGGAAGAAATTAGCAATCACCAAGCCAGCAGGTAGGACTGATTAATTTAGTCTGGCTGTAGTGACAGATCAAATTCACCAGAAAATTGCCAGAGTACATTTGCTCTTTTGTAGTTCTAGATATAAATTTAAAGTTGGGATTACCAAGTCTGCTGGTCTTTTTATTATTCCTATAGTCGATTTTTCTACACAGAAAGTAGCAGTAAAGACAGGGCTAAGGGTATAGACTTCAATGCTCAGGAATCCTGGGCCAAAGAACTGACGTTTTCCAAGCACAAGCTGGACAGGTTTGGATAAGCAACTTGACCTTTCTGAGGTTAGGAAAATTTGAGGTTAAGGTAATTAATGTAAGTTACATTAATAATAGTATATGCCCCCAAATGCTAGATTTTTATTATTATCATGGTCATGATTTTAGTTTCCCTACCAATAACTTCTCTGGTAATCCTTTAGCATTAAGTCAACATTACCAACTTCTTAGAAGTTACATGTGACCCCAAGTCTACCGCTTACGTGGCCTGGAGCTGCTACACGAGAGGAAGGCAGGAAAAGGATGGTATTTCAAAACGAGTCAGAAATCTATGTGTGTTGACTGTCAACTGTAACTTCTCTGATGAACTCAGGCTTTGTCCCTCCTACATGCAACTCATTTTATCCCCACCCAAAAGACCTCTGGTATGTCCATCAAGGGCAACTGTAATAGGGCCGTTACACTAAGGACAGTGGGAAAAGAAAAGAGGTAAAGAGGTTAAGGGCTCTTCCTTGCCAGCAGAGTAGTCTTTAAGTTGGTTCCCTTTAGGATTTCTTTTCTCTTTGGAGTATCTTTTCTTTCTTTCTTTCTTTCTTTCTTTCTTTCTTTCTTTCTTTCTTTCTTTCTTTCTTTCTTCCTTCCTTCCTTCCTTCCTTTCCCCCTTCAAATTCCTCCACGTTACTCTGTTGTTCCCTCTTCTCTCAAGCTACTCCTGAGAGATTTAAAGCTTCTCCTGTTTGGGAAGAGCCTTCTGAAATGGGAAGGGGTTGAAACATCAGGTTAAGGTCCTTTGGAAAGGAATGAGGGAAGCTCTGCTCTAGAAAGGAAGTCTTTTTCTTTGTGTAGGGCTTTCATCGCATGGTATTGGTGTAGCTCAAGGACCAAAACCAAGCAAGAGAGACCAGAGGGATGTGTCTCCCTTTAATCACTGAGTTGGGGGCCACAAAGGGTCCAGAAGCTCCAGAATGAGGAATGCACCGGCCGAGAGGGTCTTTTCTGCAATAGCTATTCTCTAGAAGCATCGACTGCAGGATTCCAGGATTCTAATACTCTTAGTATACTCTGGAGTATGACGGAGCAGAAGGGATGTTTCTCAACATTTTAAGTACTAAATGCCGTTTCATTAAGCACTCTTTGGGAAACAACATTTGACTAATATCTTGCTTCTTTAATTTTAGTATTTCTACTGAATTGACAACACAATGCTACCAGTAAGACCTGTCATGTAAGGCCTTGTCAAGTAAATAGCCAAGAAGCATAGAATCGGATATGCACTATTCTTTTTTTCTCTTCCTTTTTATTTAATTATTTTTTGGGGCGCCTGGGTGGCGCAGTCGGTTAAGCGTCCGACTTCAGCCAGGTCACGATCTCGCGGTCCGTGAGTTCGAGCCCCACGTCAGGCTCTTGCCTGGAGCCTGTTTCCGATTCTGTGTCTCCCTCTCTCTCTGCCTCTCCCCCGTTCATGCTCTGTCTCTCTCTGTCCCAAAAATAAAAATAAAAAAAAAAATAATAAAAATAAATAAATAAATAATTATTTTTTATTTATTTCTTTTCAGAGAACAAGAGGGCATTTGGACGGGAGCAGGGAAGGGGCAGAGGGAGAGAGAGAACCCCAAGCAGGCTCCACACTTAGTGCAAAGCCCAAAGTAGGGCTTGATCCCACAACACTGGGACCATGACCTGAGCTAAAATGAAGAGTCCAATGCTCAACTGACTGAGCCTCCCAGGTGCCCCTTACTTCCTTATAGTTAGTATCATTATGTATTAAATTTTATTATAAATAATCTATTTAAAATATATTTTATGCTATTGTAATGTCTTTTATTCATATGGGGGGCTTATTAGTGTTAAAGTATTCACACATATATTATTAATTAAGGCAATAATTATACTCTATTAGCTCAGTTTGACAGATAAACTGACACTCAGACAAGTTCTATCTTTTTTAAAAAAAAAATTTTTTTTAATGTGTATTTAATTTTGAAGGAGAGAGACAAAGAATGTGAGCAGGGGAGGGGCAGAAAGAGAGGGAGACACAGAATCTGACACAGGCTCCAGGCTCTGAGCTGTCAGCACAGAGCCCAATGTGAGGCTTGAACCCACAAACTGCGAGATCGTGACCTGAGCCGAAGTTGGACGCTTAACTGACTGAGCCACCCAGGGGCCCTAGACAAGTTCTGTCTTGGGTAAGGCCTCAAATTTAAAAAAGGACAGAAATAGGAAATAAACCCACATGCCCTAAAACTGAGTTTTAGGTCTCTTTTCACCTCGTTGCAGTTGATTTTTTGTTATGCTATCAAAGCAGAGACGAATTTTGTAGCCCAGTGGTTTTCAACTTGTTTTTAGTGCTGACTTCATTCCTCCAATGAAATGTCATGCATAAACCGGATGTATCTGATGAATAAAAGTGGGTGGCATACCATCAGCTTGATTCCCCCCATCTCCATCTTGGAGAGGTCTCTAAGGAAATTCCATTAAATCTAAAGGCCTTGTCAGAGTACAGTTTGAAGGCACTTAGCATGTCTAAGTTTGAAGGCACTTAGATATGTCTAATCACCTCTGGGCACAATCACAAGTGGGCAGGACTGGTTACACAGTTTGTGGGACATAGTACAAATTGGAAACATGGGGTGCCATGTTAAAAAAATTAAGAATTTCAAGATGAGAGAACCAAGCATGAGGACCCCTTGACTGAGGATTCTGTGTGATCACACAGGCTGCATGTCTGTGTGGACCAGAAATTATCTTCAAAACCCTTTACTAAATGGTCTCTAGACCAGCGTGTTTATCTTTTCTCAATGACCTGTGTCTATGTTCTAGTTCATTCTCATATTTATATTTCTGTTGGGGAAGAGTCATTAAAGCTACTCAAAGTATATTGTAATGGGGTAATTTTTAAGTTAAAAAAACTATTTGCCCCATGCCTGAATACCAGATCTTTACTCCAGCTCATAGTAGGCACCCACATTCCCAAGGAGATCAATTTACTTTTTTAAAAAAAGAAACCTGAAGTAAAAGATACTCAGCTTCTGTCACAGAAGCTCACAGCTTGGGAGTGGATACAAAAAATTCCTTTAATCTCCTCATCCTTAACCCACTATTATAATGCCAACTATCAATCTTGGAGGACTCAGTTAATAGACTGTATCACTAGACTGTGACAGAGACACTGCCATATGTTCATCACACTAGTCTCATGTTGGTCCTGGACACCCAGCAAGATGGTGTTTCCCAGTCTCTCCTGCAGTTAAGCGATACCAGGGTGAGTAAGAAGTGAAGTTTACCACTTTCAAGGCTGGCCCCCAAGCCTGTACACTCCTCCAACTGCACACTCTTTCCTTGGCTACAGCCAAATGCAGAGAACCCACTGGAGAACTCAGATATCTCAGACAATCAAAGAGTGAGAACATGGAAATATCCCAGGGCCCCCGAATAACTCCATATAACAGAGCATCTTGGCCCCAACATACCCCAATAGTCCACATTGGACTGTGGGAGGACTGAGAAGAAATCTGTACCATATTACAAACCGAGATTTGGGGCTGTTGTTCTAAGAGCTAGCGTTACTTTACCTAACTAATACATATAGTACAGAGAAGATACTGAAAAGAACAGCTTTAAATCCAAATGACAGCCCTGCCTTAGTTTAAAAAAATTTTTTTTTTTCAACATTTATTTATTTTTGGGACAGAGAGAGACACAGCATGAACGGGGGAGGGGCAGAGAGAGAGGGAGACACAGAATCGGAAGCAGGCTCCAGGCTCTGAGCCATCAGCCCAGAGCCCGACGCGGGGCTCGAACCCACGGACCGCGAGATCGTGACCTGGCTGAAGTCGGACGCTTAACCGACTGCGCCACCCAGGCGCCCCAGCCCTGCCTTAGTTTAAAGCTAAGTTCTCTTTTCTGCTTATTATGGATCTTTGATAAGAAATACAATTGCTGAGAAGTCTGTTTTGCTTGCTGTTTGCTACGAGCATTGTGAGGCCTTTCCTGAATGTAACCCGCTGTGTAGTAGAATGGGTTGTAAACCTTCCTAAATGTAGTCTGATAGGTAATGGAATGAGTGATTGTACATAAACTAACCGGCATTTCTCGCTTCTGTAAACCTGCTTGCTTAGCACATTCCTCACCTACCCTACCCCCTTCCCCCTTCCCCCTTTTTCCTCCCGCCACAAGCAACAGGACAAAGCCTTCCCGCCAAAGGACAGACAAAGGACGCCCAATCAGAGAACAACAAATGTCCTTACTTTAAAATCAACTAATCAGGCCCCTCATAATTTGAAACCTCCCCTGTGCTATTTGTCTCTGTCTATAAAAAACGCTTACCAACCCTGATCGAGGCCTCTGCTCGTCACTGGCTACGAGTGCGCAGAGGTCCAGGTTCGAACCTGCAATAAACGACCCTTGCCGCTTGGCTTTGACTTACGACTCTGGTGGACTTTTGTGGGAGGTTTCGGAACTTCAGGCATTACAATACTTCTGACATTATTGGGGCTTAGCAGGAGTTAAGAAAATAGATATAAGCGAGCATTTCAAATAAAGGTTCTCCTTCTTCTGATCCCAGAAAATGTGTGTGAAGAGACACAGAAGAGGGTACAAAGGAGAGTTATATAGCCATGTATTTGTCTCCTGAGTTTTCCTTTTTGGTCATCATCTTGGAGAAAAGAAGGCTTGCATAACACATTGACAGGACTACTGAGAACATCGTTTCTTGCCCTTAACTACATTTGTGACTTTGAGAGACTTTCTCACCCCAGTCAAGGATAAATCACATCGACCCAGTGATATACCAGGCCCAGGCAGAGGGAACACCTGATACTTAGCTTTCCCAAGCATCCCCTGGTTCTTAAGTGGTGTGCACGGAAGATGTGGTAGGGTTTCACCAGAGAAGAGGCTAGAGGGATTGCTTATATGAGAAAACATGGTTCTCTGGCATGGACAGTTGAGGATAACCAAAATGGGGCCAAATGGACGTTATAGCCATGTCTCAAAGAAGTCAACAGAAAGAGCACAAACCCAAATGAGGTCAAAACTGTAAGAGAGTGCTAACAGGCCCCAGCAGAACTCAGTCAAAATCACAAGTGACCCAGCCACAGACTTTAGCTATTAATACCTTTAGAGCAAGCAGCACAGGGATGATAAGGGGCAGGAAGCTTGGGTAGAAGGACTCTAACTATTCTCTACTCTTGGAAAGTTTCATAAGTTACCTCAGTCAACCAAGGTGCCCAGATAACACCATAAGGAAAGACACGGAATGGGCGTTACCTCAGAGGAAAACGTGTTCAGTCAAAAGACTAAACACCCTAACTGGGGTGTTTCAATTATCCAAATGGATTATGCTTTAAACAGGATCACATGTTTACCAAGTTTTTTCCTGTTAATCAGTAGGTGGGAGATGGGGGAGTTGGCAGAGGATAGAGGTGTGGGGGTGCTTAGATAGTGACAGGGTTGGAAGCTCAGATCAGCTTAAGACAAAATAAAGTATTGATGTTTTCTTTGCACATCTGAGTTTTGATAGGAGTTAAATTTGGTCAATCTGCTACCTGAGATTAAGAGAAAAGCAAACAATTTCAGCTCTGTGCCAAAACTTCATACACTGCAGAGCTCTTCCTCATGGGACCGCCTGGCAATGACAGAGTTTTATAGACTGATGTTACTCCTTTTCTCCATCCACTGGTGCCATGTTTTTGAAAAGTATTTTCCCATCTCTATTCTTGCATAATGCAATACACAAGAAGGAAAAGTGCATAAAACGGTGCCAGGTTTTCATGGGTTTTCCCCAAGCACTGCCCTGGAAAACCAAGCCTGCCAAGAACAATGTCAGAACATCAATTGACTACAGCGATAACAACATACCCAGAAGGCAGATTGTCTGACAATAAAGTTGCCAAAAAAGAAATTGCTGTACCTGTGGAGACCTTGAGTCATTCCACGAAGGTGGTCCATAGCCAGAAATAAAGGCAGCACGGAGCAGCTAAGAGTTCTTCTTTTAACCCAGTGGGAGCTTTTAGAGGATTCTGAGCCAGTTAACTTTGCTGAGTCACTCTCCAGGAGAGATACAAGTCCTTCATCCTGAGCAATAAAAGTTTTATTGAAAAGGCAACAACGACCACTGCTTAGCATTTCCTTCTTCGCACTCTTCTTTAAATTTCACTTTGGTTAATGGCTGAGACCAAATCCTACCCCCAGATATATAACTGCATGAGTAGAAATGTGGTTGTCCATCCTCACTTGGTGTGGGACTTCTGCATTTATGCTAAGTTGCTTTACCCAACTCTCTAACCAGTGCTTGGGTGCACCAAAATGGCCAACTACAGTTTAAGCCATAGTTAGAGAGTCTAAGCTTGACTATTTCTGAGTTTAACAGTAAAAACGATGTATAGTGTTTGCATGGATCAGAACATTTTGGGCCACAGCAGATTTTATCTCTTGTCCAGAGGACTTCCCTGGCCAGGTACTCTTGGGAAGCTGCCTGGGGAAAGTCTGAGAGCACAGCGGAGTGGAAATGGGATGGAAAACCCCTCGAATTGATGGCAAACGTTTGTAAAAGACTATGTCCAACTCTTGAAAGTGAGGCTGACGTCTCAGTCTTTTGTCCTTTGCGTCTATCTTGCAAGTGCACCCTGGGAAAGCAGGAGGAACTCAGAGGAAAAGACAGAGACTTTATGACCTTGTCCCCTGGTGAAGTATCAGGGTCTGTGTGGGCTGGGGGGTGTTACTCGTAGGATAACCCAAGTCTTGATCTGTCCTCTGAGCGTTTATGTAGCGTTCGCGCTTTCCACCAAACAAAGAGCCTGTGAGCTCATTTGGGGCAGGGGATGTTACGTCCACCAGGGTCCTAACAAGATGGCACACTCAAGCTAGGACAGTTCAAAGAGGCTTTAAAGGAGGAAGAAAGACGCTGGCAAGGGGTGGTACGGCATCTGGGATAGTAAATGAGTGGCTGTTACCACCCTAAGCTCAAAGAAAGCTGAAAGCAAGGAGTCCAGAGCCCTTGCTCTGTGACCTTTCAGAGCAGTCAGGTGGAAGCAGACAGGCCAGAGAGGAGGAGAGGGTGTTCTTACCTCCCTTGCCTCTCCTGCCGTGGAACCCCAGCAGCGGAGCCAGAGGGGGAAGCCTGAGAGCTCAGAATCCTGAGATGCCCCCTGAGCACGGTACAGAAGGGCAGAGAGCAGATCTGTGAGAAGCAAACAGAACCCCACCCCCCAGCACAGACACGTTACCTTTCCTCTTCTAAATCCACAGCACCTGGCCTCGGCAGAAAGCTGTTTGATTGAAAGGTTGCTCTTGGCATCTCAATGGCTCTTTGTTCCTTATCTGTATAGTCGCAATGCACCTGCCTGCTTCCAGGGCCCACAGGAAGGGAATGGTTTATATCTATTTGAGGTGCCCTAAAAGAACCTGACTACAGGAATGATTTGAAAGCATAATTTAAACCAAAGCAATAACAGACCCCTAAAAGCCTTGATCAAGAGTCCTAAATAAATTCATCTTCTGTAATTGCCAGTACACGTCTATGTCCTCAACTTTATGAACCAACTCCAGCATCCTGGAGTTTACATCCTTCCTTGATCAATCTTCAGTAAGGAATTTACTTCTCTAATAACAAGCTTCTCAACATCACGCAGGTCCCAGAATGACCATCAAACAGAGGCAATGTGAACAGCTGGGACTATCTGATGGTAGTAAACACAGATGTGCCTGACAGGACATTAACTGCTTAGCGCATTGATGTAACCGACTTCCCAATGTTCGGCGAGGCTTTGTAGTCCCTGAGATGCTACTGCCTGGGTATAACGATTGCTGTGTTCCCCATCCGCTCTTTGGCAAAGGTATTTCCGCAGCATTCGATGCAGGGCTTCAGCTCGGTGTTAATTATGAGATCAGCTCAAGGCCTGTGATTTAGAGCCCGGGCTCTGAACCCTTTCAGTAATTCAGTTCCCGCAAGTCTGTGTTATTGGCTCCTGAATGCACTTGCTTAAGCTAATTAAAAAATAAGCTGAAGAAGTTCATTTCTTATGCGAAATTAAATCTGATACACACAATGAATATTGCACCTTGTCATGTTCATTTCTAGCTCAATTCTACCTTTTACTGTTCATTTTGCAGTTTGAGATTCCCCTTTTAAAACAAATGTTTGTATTCTCCAAGAGACAGACCGGCCTTTTGTGCAAATATTTGGGTTATAAACAACTTTGATAAAGCATTAAAGGTTTTTAATGTTCTTTTGTGGCATGATCAGTCAACCAACATCACCATTGCAACCGACAAATTGATAGTCTCTTGATGAAATGCGAATGATCCTCCAAATAATCTCTCCTTTGCATAGGAAAATGGCATTGGTCGGCTTGATAGGCAGGAGGTATCAGCAATGATAAGGTGATGAGTGGCAACTGTAATCTCTACCCTGTCCTACCCAATGCACCTAATAGCAGAATGTCATGTATATATGTTTGCAGTATAGGCTGATGAAATTAAGAGCAGGCTTTGGCAAGAAACAAAATCTCCTTTCATTGTTTTAATCCAAACAGACACATAAAAGCCACCCAGCTTCAGACCAGTGTTCTGTGTGTCTGTTTATGGCGAGGTTTCCAGAAGATCTAATAGAGAAAAATCTCAGGGCAGGGTCATTTCTAACATCTCTAACCTGAGCCAACGGTCTTGGAAATGCATTCTTCAGGCACAGGCTCTACTGACCAGTGAAATACATCACTGCCCTTGAAAATCTTCCAAGTAGCCTCAGACTGCTGTTAAGGGGCCAAGAGTGTCACTGTCACATAAAACACTTGACAAAAACTTGGAAAAACGAGAGTACTCTTTTCTATCAGCGAATTGCTAAAGTCAGGACAGCAAGCAGGTTTTCTCTCTTCGCCATTCTTGTTATTCAAAACAGTTCTATGAAGCAATGGTCTCTGTCACTGTTGGGTGAATCCCAGGTTCAAGGGAAAAGAGGCTTTGGATCAGCTGGGAGGTGCTGAAGGAGTGAGGCTGGGGTGTTGTGTCATCCTCTCCTCTGGCAGCTTCTACCCTCTGCTTTCCAGGAACTGAGATCAACCAATGTTCCTTAAAGTGGAATTCCGTGTTCCACAGATGATATGTGTGGGGATTTTAGCGTAATGATTGCACAGATATCATGCCTATATACATTTACATGGATTTGTAGAAATAGAACTTAGCACATATAATTCCAAAGGAAGTCACAGAATTTGGCTCAGTAAAAAAAGTTATTTAATTTAATGTTTATTTAAATTTTTTTAATGTTTACTCATTTTTGAGAGAGAGAGAGAGAGTGTGCGCAACGGGGGAGGGGCAGAGAGGGAGGGAGACACAGGATCGGAGGTAGGTTCTAGGCTCTGAGCTGTCAGCACAGAGCCCAACGCGAGGCTCAGACCATGAGATCATGACCTGAGCCAAAGTCTGACGCTCAACTGACTGAGCCACCCAGGAGCCCCTAATTTAATGTTAATTTAAAGAAAAATATCTAAGTTCATAGCACAGGTGGTAAATATGGCAAAATATTATAGTTGGAAAATAAATTATTCAATACTTTGGAAAAATTATACTAAACTATAGGAATGCAGAGATAAATACAAGCTTGAATTCTTTTTTTTCCTCTCTTGACTTCAACCAATTTTCACTCTCATATCGGGGTCAGCTACGGTTTTAAGAGGAGTCATCTTTATCTATTATCATTCTTTGGCTCCGAAAAACATGGCAGCTTTTTGAATCCCTAAATGTTATGTGGGGGGAGGGCCCTAGCAGAGAAGTAAGGTAACTTCTGCACCACCTCCTCCAATAATTGGCTGACTTGGCCATCAGTCCCCAGAGGAGGGAGTCACAGCAGTTATAATCCTACAGCACTCTCAGCAGGCCACAGTGATAAGTTATTAATGTACACTGGGAATTCTAACTATTAACTGGTTTGGAATACGTGAGTCAACCCATTAGGTACCCTTCTCCCACTGGGGAAAGTAAATTAACATCAGAAGGCCGCTTGGTGATTAATGAATCAAAACAAAAGGGACTGAATGGCTTTAAGAGTTTGGTTCCAAGAGGTCTTTTGGAAGTCAATCAGTTGCTTGATTTGAAATTCTTCCTCTGGCTCTCTTTATATGTATGTAATTTTTTCTTTCATACCCAGGGGGTTTATCATACATTTAGGCACTCAGGCCAGTCTACACAATAACTCCCTCTTTTTGGGAAGGGAGTGTAGTCACACGTAGATTTTTTTTTTCCTTTTAATACTAGCATTTGGTAAAGGTAGTGTGGGATAATCATAAGCTCTACTTCAATTTTGGGACATCCTCAAGACCCCGGCTCTGTGGGATGTTGTTACAGGAGGGAAAGCGTGGGGTCTATAGGTAGAGGTTGGTGAGGAGATAGGCTGGATGCTATTAATGGAACCATGGTGGGAGAGGTGATGGAGGGATAGCATTAGGGCCCTGCTGACCCTTCTCTGATCTCTTAGAGGCCACCAAGTAGGTGGGTGGTAACGGGTAGGGTACTGACTGTTATCATAGTCAGCAGGAGGCCAAACAGAATGGATAAAGTGCCAGGAAATCCCAGTGAAGGAAGTTCGGGCCAAGATGTCAGTTCCCAGAGCTCGAAAAATATACTCCAAGTCTTTAAGCACAAAAAGACATACATGCCCACCCACGCCCTGACATACCATGTGTTCCTAAACATAAAAACGATAGCGAGATGTTAAACTTATAAAGGATACCTAAAAGAAGTTACAGCCTTATTTTTTACACGATGACAACAATTCTTTTTTTAAATATTTCAAATACAAACTACTTTTGAAAACTGCATATGCTTAGTTTGACATCTCAGGATTCTGTAATGCTGGTCTGTAAGTCTCTGGGACTGTTCTCACTACTCAGAACTCAACTCCTCCAGCCCTGTGAGGATAAGGTCTGTCACCTCATTGCCTGCCCGATAGACACAGAGCTCTGAGCATTGTAGGAACTAATACATATTTGCGAGTGGACAGGCTGACAAATTAAACGAACCCGACATCCATTAAAGGAAATTTTCACCCACTCCTTCCCATCAAGTTGGAGGCAGAGTACAAACAGGAAGTAGAGCCCATCTCACTACCGGGGCTGGAAGGTCAATGACACATCCTATTTTCTACAGCTTTCATTTTTTAGATTTCATGTTTTTGGAATAGTTATATTATTTTTTGGTAACACTCTCTAATTGCCACCTGGTTGCCCTTTATTACATTAATTTTTTTTTTCAACGTTTTTTATTTATTTTTGGGACAGAGAGAGACAAAGCATGAACGGGGGAGGGGCAGAGAGAGAGGGAGACACAGAATCGGAAACAGGCTCCAGGCTCCGAGCCATTAGCCCAGAGCCCAACGCGGGGCTCGAACTCATGGACCGCGAGATTGTGACCTGGCTGAAGTCGGACGCTTAACCGACTGCGCCACCCAGGCGCCCCTATTACATTAATTTTAATCAGACATTGACTTTCCCTTTGAGCTGTTGATCTTCCCTGTTATGTGGCTGACTCTATGAGGAGAGGAGATATGGCCATCTCATTTTATAGCTGTATCACCACAGACCAACACAGAGTAAAAGATCGATACATATTTGTTGAATAAATAGATGATGGCCATCTCCTTGTTTCCTCCCTCTTTTTCCCCATTGGACCCCTCTAAACAGAGTGACCGTGGAGTTTGTCATTGAGATCAGGAATATTTTTTGAGTCAAAGGAGATTCTCTTGGTGGTTACACAAAGGACAAAGACAAAATCTGCAACTGTCCTCACAAACTGGGACATGTGATCGTGCTACCTTGACAGGTTGCTTCCATTCCCCCCTCACCCCCAGTACTTTCTTAATGATTGGAAGAAATGGGCAAATGAGTTTAAATAGTAGATGTCAGGAATCGCATGCATTTCATTATTGCTTTTATGCCCAACAGCCAATAAGTTGCCAATGATGCTTGCCCCCATCTGAAGACCTCACAAAGTTCTCTGTCTGGCTATTTATGCTTTGCTTTGTTTTTGATGTTATTTTTAAGGAGCTGTTGTTATTAGGACTGGCTTTCTGGGTGATTCAGAATTTCTCGATCCTGAAAAAGTCTTGCTCCCTGTTTCCTTGTCTCATTTAACTTGCCCTTTCCTTGTCTCTTTGAACTTTCCTTGCCCTTGTCTCATTGAACTGTTTGGCTTCTACCATTCTGCCAACTTCATTCTGGAGGTCCTGCTGCCAACTTCCGGCCTCCTGGTGACAAGCCCCAGGTTTCAACAGGGCAGATGGGCCGGCCTGGACTTGGCTGAAACTCTTACCCTTCAGAAGTGACACGGAAGCAGGGCACCTGGATGGTTCCATCGGTGAAGTGTCCGACTTCGGCTCAGGTCATGTCTTGCCGTCCGTGGGTTTGAGCCCTGCATCAGTCTCTCTTCTGTCAGCACACGGCCTGCCTTGGATTCTCTGTCCCTTTCTCTCTGCCCCTCCCCTGCTCATGTGTGCTCACTCTCTCTCTCTCCTTCAAAAATAAATAAACATAAAAAAAAAGAAGTGATATGGAAGCTTGTCTGTTGCTCTCCCCTTGGAGAGGTATATGCCTTGGACACCTTCAAAAGGAATGTAGACCACTACTTATCAGGTAAGACAGCTTTCTTCATAATTGGTACCTGTCATGTAGCAGAACTTGGAAAAAATTCCATCAGGTTGTACGATATGGATTATTGGGGAAATTTTTTTTTTTCAACGTTTTATTTTTATTTTTGGGACAGAGAGAGACAGAGCATGAACGGGGGAGGGGCAGAGAGAGAGGGAGACACAGAATCGGAAACAGGCTCCAGGCTCCAAGCCATCAGCCCAGAGCCCGACGCGGGGCTCGAACTCACGGACCGCGAGATCGTGACCTGGCTGAAGTCGGACGCTTAACCGACTGCGCCACCCAGGCGCCCCAGGGGAAGTTTTTAAAGCACATCATGAAGAAGAGAAAGCCTACAGACTCCTTCCTTTCCCTGCTATATCAAGAGCTCTAGACAGTCTGGGAAAACTGCTGGGCACACAGTGGATTTTTGTTCTACTTGGTCTCCATTCTTACAAGGTAGGCATGAGAATATGGTTAGTGTCAGTACAAGCAGACTGTGAGGGTGCCAGGCAGTCTGAATTTTACATTTCAGCTGTTTACAGGTGTCATCTGGGAAAGACAGCTTCCAGACCTAGGGGAGTCCATGCCCCTGGGACACTGGGTCTGGCTAAGGTGAGGAATTTCCTGGGCCCATGGGAGGTTGACTAGTAAGCACCACTCAAAACACAAACTGTAGACTCTGTGTGATTCACATCCCACCTCCCCGCTCTACAGGGAGTCAGCGTGACTAGAGCTTAGTAGTTTCAAATAAAAAAATACAAGTAACTCTACATGATTTCAATCTAAAAAACACAGTCAGGATATAGGCCTTCCTATTGTTTTATTACAAAAGAAACTTCATTGCTTTCTTGATTCCCTTTTAATAGAGGCAGTAATAAAAGTAAAATGGAAATGAAAGATGATGGATGGTCTGTAGGAACCTCCTTCCCCGACAGAAAACAAGACACACAAATAGAAATATTAATCAATGCTCTGAGCCTAGTTCAGGTGCTAAGCTGTAGAATGTAATACATCCCACAGCTTAATTATTATTTTTTATGGGTATAGTGGCCCAGGGTACCCCAGGCAATTGCATCAATAAAATCTTCTGCCAGAGTAGGTTCAGCGTTGTGTTACTTTTCTGCCAGGTGAACAGCTTTGGGTTTATATGAGATTCATGCTAATAGCATGAGTGGGGTGTCTGGATGTTCATTGCAAATGTACAGTTGAAGACACCTGCATTCAGTTCCCAAGTTGGGCCTCAGTTTTGTTCTGGAAATGTGCCTGCTCACACCAAAAAAGATGTCAGTTGAACTGAGCCATGTGATGCTACATAAAATCAAGCTTGCTACAAAAATAAATTGGCTGAAACAAATGCTTTCATCAGAAATGTCACTACTGAACAAGAAATAAAAGAGATATTTTTTTCCTCCTGGGCAAGAGCAGTGGATAACAAAGAATATTTTTCCTGGTATTAAATCTTAAATATAATTCTTTTTCTACAGAGAATTAGCATTTGTTTAAGGCATATAAAGTAGATCAAAATTTCTCTCATCTAACAAGGAACCTTTAGAAAAATAATTTATTTTAATGTAGCTATACTATGTAGGAAGAAACGAAAAAAACTACAGGGGAAACCATGCCAGAGCATTTCTTCTCCCCTCTAGGTTGTCATATTATTGTAACCTATTGTCGCTAATTATATTATATTCTCCTAGTATGTAAGGCTAAGTTCTCCAGGCTGGCTTCTAAGGATGATAAAGGAAATGCTCACAGGTCATCAAGAATGTGAGAAAAATAAAAGAGGTATAAAAGAGATTCAAGGAACTCTGTCTTCATCTTTTTCTTTCTTTTTTTCCCCCTTATTTATTTATTTATTTATTTATTTATTTAGACAAAGAGCATGTGGGCAGGGGAGGGGCAGAGAGAGAGGGAGACAGAGAATCCCAAGCAGGCCCCACACTATCAGTATAGAGCCAGATTCAGGCCTCAAACTCAAGACCTGTGTCGAAACCGAGTTGGACGCTTCACCGATTGGGCCACTCAGGCATCACCCTCGTCCTCCTCTTCTAAAAACATTCTTTCTACGTGCGTTAAACACTTACTTCCCCCAAACTGGGAACCTTCCAATACTGGCTGTCAATGTCAAGTTCAAAATACTGGACTCACCTAGGGAAACAGGTTTGAAGAGAAATGCTATCCTTACATTTAATATTGTTGTTTTCCATTTCCTCCCCATAAATGTTTCATAAAATCTACTCAGAGATACGAAAGATTTTCAGTGTCATCCCTCTGTCTTTTCATCGATGCGTGTTTCCACACCACGTGGTTTCAGCAAATACGATTAAAAGGAGATAATATTAAATGAGCTTTAAATGGCAAACTTTTGAAAAGAAATGCAATATTAATCTTGTACATCAGGGTTGTGTCTCTGCAACTTGCAAACATACAGATGTAAACAGAAAAAAATGTTCCACTATCCAGATGTTAACTCGGAGAGAATTTTAAATATTCAGATGCTTTATCTATACTGTGCTAACCAGCCCAGTGTTTCTTAGTATATGACTGTTCATACTGTGTAGACACAGATGGATGACTTAACAGCACCATTCATTTTTTTAGCCAGATGTTCTGCCATCATGTTGGCAAAGCCTTGCCCCAGTTTTCACAGTCGATACTCAATCTAAACTTCAGATCAGTATTGTTACATTGGTGATCCTTCCTGAAAAAGTGCTGATTTAGGGGCGCCTGGGTGGCGCAGTCGGTTAAGCGTCCGACTTCAGCCAGGTCACGATCTCGCGGTCCGGGAGTTCGAGCCCCGCGTCGGGCTCTGGGCTGATGGCTCAGAGCTTGGAGCCTGTTTCCGATTCTGTGTCTCCCTCTCTCTCTGCCCCTCCCCCGTTCATGCTCTGTCTCTCTCTGTCCCAAAAATAAATAAACGTTGAAACAAAAAAAAAAAAAGTGCTGATTTTTTTAAGTTTATGGTTATTTACTCATTCTTATTCTGAAAACGTAACTAATCTGACACGGGGAAGCTTATTATGTACTGTTAATATGTTGTTTATGAAGAGGTTATTATACACACCACAAATACACATACATCCATACATATGTATCCATATAGATCATCGTGCAGTCTTTTTAATCTCACATATGAACCTTATTCAGTTCACTGGCTTATGCATTAATAATTGGTGATGACACTGGCATATAAATAGACAAGTAGGGAAATACACATATACATAACCTAAAATTTCACTCTTAACATAAATTCATTTCAACTGTTCTTTTGGGAGGGTATACAAAAACAATCAAGAACCTTAGGCTATTTAAAATGTTACCTGTAAGG
Organism: Puma concolor; assembly: GCF_028749965.1. Taxonomy (NCBI): domain Eukaryota; kingdom Metazoa; phylum Chordata; class Mammalia; order Carnivora; family Felidae; genus Puma; species Puma concolor. The sequence continues at coordinate 137,703,417 of NC_141667.1, read as the reverse complement.
AGACAGGATCTCCATATAAGTTTAAAATTCGGAAGATTTATAGCCTGTGCGGCTCTTCTCTTCTTCCATAGGGAGGGCTTGCATCACTTACAGTAGGAATTTTAAAGTGTATTTACTTTTGCATTTCTTCAGAAGCTCCAACTTAAATATTATTGTGACAATAAATATCTCTGCTTTAACAACCCTTCATGAAATGTAAGAGCTTTTAACATGAAATAAATAAACGCGTTGTTCTCTGAGGTTAGGTCAGCGTGTTTGAAACACACTGTGTTCGAATGTTAATTGAGTTTGGCATAAGCATGGATATAAAATGCATCAGTGCCACTCAACTTACCAGCAGTGAAACTGATTACCAATTCTAATCGTTGTCTGCCTGGTGACAGCATACCGAGATGGAGATGTTGAATATTTTAGTTTGTGATATGATCGTGGTTGTTTAAAGTACTGACTACGTGTTTTGCAACCAATAGAAGTAATTGGTATGCATGTAAGAACGAGCAGCCCTGAGCACATCATTTATTTAGAAAGTCTTTTGATGTAACTCTATGGGGGAAAAAGTTAATAAAACACGGTTCAAAGATAAATTTACACTCAGCACTATAAGATGACATAACGCACAAATTATTGTACCGAAACAACTGTTTTCTAGCAAAACATGTTCTTTATCCTTCCTTAAGCTACTCAGCCAAGCAAGAAAAACCGGGCTTGGGGGAAACAAGAGGTACACAGGTACTATTAATTCTTTTAAACTTTTTTGAAGCAACTTGTGACGATTTTAAAAAGCAACTTGGGCCGACAGAGAAAAATCAAGAAGCGTGAATGAGCTCTTAAACCCTTACATTTTCTCCCATAAATTAGGTTATGGTCCCACGGGGCAGGATGACCAGTAAGTCACTGTTGAGAAACCCTAGGAAACACATTTAGGAAGCGACAGGGTGGCCTTCTCTGAAAGGGCAGATGTAGAGGGTACTTCCATACACACATCTCTCTGCAGTGAAGGCACTGACGTGCTTAGTCTCTACTCAAACAGGAAAGACATGCTACAACAATATTAATGAGATGCCTAATTATGGCCAGAGAACTGCAGACTTCAAACGTGAGAGGCTTTAGGCAGAATCTGAGACTACAATGATGTTTTAGCAAAACGCAAAACTGCTGACAATAACAGAATGTGTTAAGAGCAGTGATGTAGGCTAGCTATGGACGAGCAGGAAGGGAAGAGGATGTCTGGGCAGACAACTGTCTATGGAGTATGACTGACTCATCTCGTCAGCTTGCGGAGAAGCGTTCCTAATCAGTGGAGGTCATGCCCAGGAGAGCTTGGGGGATTACCCTGAAAATCCAACGGGTTGGTCTTTGGTTTTTGACTTTGAATGACATGCCCGACTCGGGGCTCGAACTCACGGGCCGTGAGATCATGACCTGAGCCGAAGCCGGCCGCTCAACCGACTGAGCCACCCAGGCGCCCCTGGCTTTTGACTTTTAATGATGACTGTGTAATCCTAGGCAGGGGTTTTGATCCTTCTGAGCTTTATTCTCTTTATCTTGGACTAGATGGCTTCCCACTCTCCTTCCACTCTCTGTTTTGTGTGTGTGTGTGTGTGTGTGTATGTGTGTGTGTGTGTGTTTTGAGGGAGAGAGAGAATGCATATGAGCAAGCGCATGCATGCACATGCAGCGGGGTGGAGGGTGGGGCGAGGGGAGTGGCAAAGGGAATCTTAAGCAGGCTCCACACCTGGCTCACTGCAGAGCCCCATGTGGGGCTGGATCTCACAATAATGAGATCATGACCTGAGCTGAAGTCAACAATCAGATGCTCAACCAACTGAGCCACCCAGGCACCCAGCCCCTCCCCCCTGCTTTTAATTCTTGGTTCTACAATGCCTTCTTCTCAAGAATGTTTTTTTAAATTTTTTTTTTCAACGTTTTTATTTATTTTTGGGACAGAGAGAGACAGAGCATGAACAGGGGAGGGGCAGAGAGAGAGGGAGACACAGAATCGGAAACAGGCTCCAGGCTCTGAGCCATCAGCCCAGAGCCCGACGCGGGGCTCGAACTCACGGACCGCGAGATCGTGACCTGGCTGAAGTCGGACGCTTAACCGACTGCGCCACCCAGGCGCCCCTCAAGAATGTTTTTTGAAGTGGGAAATTCTAGGTCCAAGGAGTAGAAATGATTGGCCTGATCTAGGGCTTACCCGGATCATCTCATCTAATCTTCCTAACAACCTTGTGACGTTTTGCATTTCCAGTTTCCAGATAAGCAAGTCCAGACGAAGTTGGCACGGACAACTCTATCGAACAGAGCCACGGTTCAAATCCAGGCAGTTTGGCTCCAGAGTCTGGGTGCCCAACATCAAAAAATACTGCAGTGAAGGTCTGTGCTTGGCCCCATCTTTTCTGATGACTGTGACCCTTGCATTTTGTGATCAAGTCACTAGCCCTGGGGGGTGGCTAGGCTGTTTCTACCTTAGACCTCTTACAAATCAGATTGTCAACAGGAGAAATTCTGTCTTTAGGTCTGCTGAGTGGGGAAGCCTCTGAGGAACTCTCCCACACGTCTCCTCTTGTGATCGTTTGATCCCTGTGACTGGGCTTCAGCGTTTAAAGCCTCTATGTCAACAGTATTTAATTTAGGCAGCCCCACCTTCATCAAGCAGCGTATTATGACCGGAAGCTTATGCTGGAGCTCCTATTAACTTGCATTGTTAAACTGAGGACTTGAGGATAGAGAATGGCCACTTCGGGCAAAAATACGACTATAAAACAAAAGCTAATAATTGGAAAAATGCTGGACCTTTCCCCTTCCTACCTACACTTCTGTGCTCCTGCTGAGACTGCACTTCTACCTGAAGAACTCACACCCGCTCATCAGCCACAGCCTGCTTTCGCCAGGCTCCGTCACCTTTGCAGGCCTGTTCATCATCTCCACCACTACTCTCTTGTCCTTACAGAGCTCAGTGTAAAGAACGCGTCTCAGACGTTTATGGCTACAGTAGAGCTGAACAAGGAACGTTTCATCAACTCTTATCAAATGCTGGATACTAAAGATGTATCAATCAGCCCGGGCTGCTATAACAAAATACCTTGGACTGGGTGGCTTATGCAACAGCCATTTATTGCTCACAGTTCTGGAGGCTGGGAAGTCTAAGACAGAGTGGCTGGGAGATGCGGTTCCTAGAGAGAGTTCTTCTTCCTGGCTTGCAGACAGACACCTTCTCTCTGTGTTTTCATGTGACAGAAAAATAGAGAGCTCTAGTATCTTCTCTCTTCTCCCCTCTTCTCCTTCTCCTTCTCCTTCTCCTTCTCCTTCTCCTTCCCCTCCTCCTCCTCCTCCTCCTCCTCCTCCTCCTCCTCCTCCTTCTTCCAAGGACACAAATCCCATGTGTCTTTGAGGCCCCACTGTCATGACTTCATCTAAACCTAATCACCCCCCAAAGCCTCCATTTCCAAATACCATTTCAGTGACAGTTGGTGCTTCAACATAAGAATTTGGGTGAGACCAGCATTTGGTCCATAGCAAAGGTCAACGAAAAATTCTCCTTTTTTCATCCTCTGGACAGAAATGACGCGAGTCTGCATAGAAAAGGAAGCACACTAGGGTGCCTGGGTGGCTCGGTCGCTTAAGTGTCCGACTTCAGCTCAGGTCATGATCTCACAGTCTGTGGATTCAATCCCCAAATTGGGCTCTGGGTTGACAGCACAGAGCCTAGAGCCTGCTTCGGATTCTGTGTCTCCTTCTTTCTCTCTGCCCCTCTCCCCCCCACACACTCTCTCTCTCTTTCTCAAAAATGAATAAACATTAAAAAAATAAAGAAAAGGAAGCCCTCTTTTTGTCTTCACCGTATACTTTTATCACTTCGTTTTCATCTTTGGTTATTGATCTCCCTAAAAATGCACTTCGCCTGGTTCTCAGCTGTGGTAATCCAGATTAATGTTTTCTAAGTCTGGTTCAAAGTTCATGCCGTCATGGGTTTCAGATTCTTACTCTCCGAGAACAAGTTTCTGAAAATGTCACAAACGCCATGTTTCCATATTTCTTGATTTGTGGTTAGTTTACCACAGGCGAGGCATTTAACATTTTAGAAAGTATAATTCCTCTCTTAACCAAAAAGATTAAAACGTGTATAAAACGTAGGTTCTTTTACGGTGGAAACATTGGTTCTCAGTAAATATATATTTATTTAATAAATAAATTAAGGATGATGATACTTCAAGTTAGCTAAAAGATTTAAAAAGTTTCCTTCCAAGCTTGCAACAGTTAAGTGAATGATATAACACAGAGACAAAAAGTTAGAGAAATCCTCATTTTTTTTTCCTATGTGTGTCTACTTCTCTTTATCCTTTTTTTTCCTTTTGTCTTTCTCTGTGGTCACAGTTTACTGACTTTTGTAACTCTTTTACAAAGATGCAGTTTTATGGAATTTACATTTCTACCTCCTTGCCTACATCCCACTATGCACATAAGATCTAGCCAGTCAGTGAACCAGGAAGCTGAAAAGAGAAAGGAAATGTCAGTCTTCCACTGATTTATCTCCTTCAAGTTTATGGTTTTCCCGTCTCCCAGTCTAGGTCTTCTATAATACCAAGTCAGTTGGCTAATTTTTCAGAACCAGGTGATTGAATCCAAGATAGGAGAAAACACATAGAAAAAAATAAATTTCAGAAGAAGGCGCTTGTATAGACAGAGCACTTCCTGGTTGTTTTAAATTGTAGTAAGTCGCAAAATTCAGTCAAGACATTTCTCATAAGAACTGCTATAAATATCAAATGTTTACCATGTGTCAGATACCACACTAAGCACTCTCACACATTATTCCATTTAAAACACAAAGGAACCTCCTGAATCTGTTTTTCATATAAGGGCCCAGACCATTTATAAAAAAACAGTTTAGTGGATGATGACTGGCATTAAAAAAAAAAAATAAAAGAGGTTAGAAAAAAGCACAGTGAATCCCATATTATAATGACAGATACTGCTTCTTAAATTGCTTTGTGTCCGTATGTGCATGAATATTTGTGTGTGTGTGCGCACGTATTGAGTCTTCGTGTAAAATGTATTTTTTACCGATAGTTAAAAACTTCAAAATCCCTTCCTCATAAGTAGGATTATTATACTAATATATAATAGCATTATTATATGTTATAATAGTATAATAGTATTATTATATTAATATTTGGAGGAAAAGTAAAATGATCCCGCTTTAAAACCGTAACTCCCAAGTTCTCAAATCAATTAGCTTCCATAGAGTTTTTAACGGCGCCTAAGACAATGTTATTGTTGTACGTTACTTCTTCCTTACTGTCTCTCTCATGGTTTGCATTTACTTAGCATCAAGGCAGCCCTAATATAGGGTGATTAAATCTCCTCAGATCAGGCCATCTGTGCCACTGAGTAAGTGAGATACTTCAAATAAGTGAATGATGAATTCTGTTCCAGACTGTCCCATAAAATTATAATAAAAATAATAATGAAGTGCTCTCTAATAAAAAGAAAGTCGTTACAAATACTGTGCTATTGATTTCAAAGGGCAGTAATTTTAGAGGAGCTCTTTCATCTGTGTTATAAATCTCAGCAACCAGTGGAGAAAATGTCAGGATTTTAAAAAGCAAACAAACAGAAGAAAAAAAAAATTGCCTCGCTGCTCCTTTCACGCTGTTTGGAGTAAAACTAAGGTAGCACAAATATTTAAACAGATGGCTCAATGATCTGCTTTCTTCTTTACTAATCATAGTTATTAAAGCACTCACTTTATTTTTATTGTGTTTTAAACGGGCAGAGAAAATCTGAGTCTGATAATGACCTTTGTACGTCATGCTGCAAATTGATTTTGATGACCTTTCACTCTCCAATAATTAGGCTGGCTTCATGCACATTCATCTCCCTCCCTCTTCTCAAAGTGCCGGGTGCACTGTTTTCTTTTCTGCCTTCCCTCAAAACCTTACCCTCCTCCCCCTCTCTAGCTTTGTCTCCATCATTGCTGGATTGGGTTTCTATCTCTTCCCTGAAAGCCACAGATTCGTGAATAAAGCATGAATAGAGGTATTTAGAGGCTGACAAAAAAGAAGAATAGTTACTTTGCTGATGTTTGAATGATCAAATATCTGAATTGTCATGTAATTATGACCATTACAATGATGTCATTGCCATAGTCATTTGGCAATCGTGTACATTGTGTTGAAGACTTATTACCACATTGAATTATATCTTGGTAGTTTAATGAATTCTATAAGGGTGTTTCTTCGTGGCTAATGTGAACAGATGGTAGAGTGGAAAAGAAATAAACTAAGCCTCATTTTCCTTTACATTTTCTTTGTTATTATGCTCTGAAATTAACCACATCAGACGAACACACATTTATACAGACATATTTTTAAATCATAATCTTTAAAAATACATTTGTCAGACATCCCTAAATTCCACATTTTCTGCTTTCTTTAGACTTACGTTTGTCACTTTTTAAACTTACGGTAAATAATACACAACACAAAATTGACCATTTTAACAATCTCAGTGTACAGTTCAGCTGCCTTAAGTACATTCATAATATTGTGCAACCATCACCACTATCCATTTCCAGAACTTTCTCATCATCTCAAACCTTTAGACATATTTTTAAGCAAGTACATTTTTAGTCTGTTAGGGAACTTCTCTTTCTCTTCCTTATGTAAGGTTCATTAAATTATAACCTTAACAAAATTGTTTATCCATGAACCTCTAAGTTGAGGTTAATTATGAACGTATTTTCCTCAGGACTACAGAATTCCAGACAATAGCTTGTTGAGGAATAGTAGTACAAGAAGCTTTGCAGGTGATAATGGCTAACGTTTATGGAACATTTATTTTGAGTGTTACTATACATGTTAAGGAGAAAAATTAGATACCAAAATGTCGCTTCAAACATCCCTTAAGCCAAAGTTGATACTGTTATTACTGAGTTGACCTTTCCTACAAAAAAATTTAACAGTTGAGGACTTCCACTGTTGTATTGCTGTAGGTTGGTGTCCAATATGTAAGACTGGGCCCAGTCTTGCAAGAGTTTGCAAGACCCACTGTTACTCTGTTCCTTTCCTGGTCAGGATTGAACCAGGGAAACAAATCAGACTTATTTATTTATTTATTTATTTATTTATTTATTTATTTATTTATTGAGATAGAGAGAGAAAGACAGTGACAGAGAGAGAGAGGGAGAGACAGACAGAGAGAGAGAAAGATATTGAGAGACAGAGAGAGAATCTTAAGCAGGCTCCATGCCCAGCACAGTGCCCAATGAGGCACTTGCTGCCACCAATGGGGTGATCATGACCTGAGTAAAAATCAAGAGTCAGACGCTTAACTGACTGAGAAGCCGTGAAAGAGACACAGCCATTTTTTGTTGTGGGAGAAATAAGAAATTACTGGCACTTTTTCAGAATGTGCATACAATGGTTCTATACCTGATGACAAGACAATATGCACAGGGCCTGGGAAGAAAAAAAATGGTGCAAGGGTCAAAGATAAAGATTACAGTGTCAACACAAGACGGGAATAACATAATACGTACGTGCCAATATCGTTGATTGACAAAGATGTTTTTGATGGGAAATATTTTGAAAACATGCACAATTCTAAGTGACTGCTTTAAGGTAACAATGATTTGTTAGGCTGGAAGAGGAAAATAACTTCTTAGTGATGTCATTTATATTGTTCACAATGTTGATTAGAAATCAACCAAGAATCCTCATCTACAAAAGATCAGGCTTAGGCCGAATGGCAGTAAAATTTATTTTCTTAGAAAGAAGTGCCTGTAGAATTCAAATTCTGAAGGTATAAACTCCATTGTTCTATAGAACAATATTCTAGGACAAAACAGGAAATACTGAGGTTTGGGTTACTTAAGATGTACCTGGGCAACAGGATATAATATACACTCTACAGATCAATTCTGTGGATAGAGACGTCAGCCAGATGAGCAAACAGAGCTTATTCATCCCTCGTTTTGTTGTTCGACAATGTTTGATATAGAATTGTGTGAGGTCATGAGAAGGTTTAAATTTTTTTTTTTAAGTTTAGTCATTTATTTTGAGAGAGAGAGAGAGAGAGAGAGAGAATATGTGTGCAGGGCAGGGGCAGAGAGAGAGGGACAGAGAGAGAATCCCAAGCAGGCTCCACGCTGTCAGTGTAGAGCCCAATGCAGGGCTTGAACTCACAAACCATGAGATCATGACCTGAGCAGAAACCATGAGTCGGACGCTTACCCGCCTGAGCCACCCAGGCGCCCCGAGAAGGTTTTAAATAAAAATACTTGGTGTGGGTAATTTGTGAAAGGTTAAGTGGTGCTAAGTGTAGGTTTTGGAGACAGACTTGAGTGCAAATGTAGAGTGGGACTTTCTCCTTGGTTAGCCATGACACAACTGGTTTAAGCCTATTGTCCCTTTTATTCTCAAAGGTGTCCCAGGTTATAGAATAAATTATATGGTTACCCAATTTAAATGTCATCTGTTACTTACTGTGAGAACTTGGGTGCATTTTCAAGACTTGGTTTCTTACTTTTAAAATGGGGATAATGATATCTAACTCTTAGGCACGTTGAGAGGTTTAAAAAGAAAAGAACCTATTCTCAGAAAAGAACCTATTTGTGCTGGCTCGTTAGTTCATGGCAAACTGTTATTTCCTCATCCCCTGCAGCCTCCTCTGCAAGATAATTAAAGCCCTCAGTGATATGACCCCAGTGTGCCTTTTTCCTTCATCTATCTTAAACTCAAACTTCATCTGCCTAAAATTTCTCAACCTTTTCCAACTCTCAGCCTTGCGCACGTTATTTCTTAGACGGAAATGCAACCCCTGTCTTTTCTTTCTCATTATCTTTAAATTCTCTTTATTCTTGACGGTTCACATTGTCCAAATATTTATAGCTAGAAGTAAACCTACTTTCCTACACATAAGCACCTTTTTAAACTATACTTTATGGCTGCTATAACTCTTTAAAGTGATTTAAATATTTGATTGGGTGGTAAAATATTTTATATTATTTGGATCTACCCCGATTGTTTTTATTTAGATATATGACAACTTATTTAACAAATCTCTTTACTGAATGATATTTAAATTGTTCCCAGTGTTTAAATTATTATTTTTTATATAATTACACAGTGTACATTATACACTGTGTAATTATACATCATTATATTGTATTTTAAAAAAATTTTTTTTCAACATTTACTTATTTTTGGGACAGAGAGAGACAGAGCATGAACGGGGGAGGGGCAAGAGAGAGGGAGACACAGAATCGGAAACAGGCTCCAGGCTCTGAGCCATCAGCCCAGAGCCTGACGCGGGGCTTGAACTCACGGACCGCGAGATCGTGACCTGGCTGAAGTCGGACGCTTAACCGACCGCGCCACCCAGGCGCCCCTACATCATTATATTTTAAATTAATATTATATGGAATGTATATAAACCTATACGTTTTTTCTTCATTGCTTTAATTTGTATTTATTTCAAGGTCAGGAATAGAGAATGTTTCATATACTAACTAGTTTTTTTTTTCTTGTGAAGTATTCGTTTTTGTTCACATACTGTTCTTTTCCAGCCTATTTGTGTATTAGATTTTCTCTGTTTTAAAAATCAATTTGTGGGGTGCCTGGGTGGCGCAGTCGGTTAAGCGTCCGACTTCAGCCAGGTCACGATCTCGCGGTCCGTGAGTTCGAGCCCCGCGTCGGGCTCTGGGCTGATGGCTCAGAGCCTGGAGCCTGTTTCCGATTCTGTGTCTCCCTCTCTCTCTGCCCATCCCCCGTTCATGCTCTGTCTCTCTCTGTCCCAAAAATAAAAACGTTGAAAAAAAAATTAAAAAAAAAAAAAAAAAATCAATTTGTAAGATTTTTTTTCAAAATTAATGAAATTAGTTTCTATCCTATGTTTTTAGTTTGCTAAATGTCTTCTGTTCACAATGTTTCAGATCTTGCTGCAAGGTTTTTAAGTGTTGTTTAAATTATCAAATTTATGGTTCCTGAATTTTGCGTCTGTCTAGAAAGATCATCCCCATCCCAAGGTTATAAATAAATTCAGTCATGTTTTTATCCAATACTTATACGACTTCATTGTTTACTTTAAATCTTTGATCCATGTAGAGTTTATTTTTATGTAAGTAGTGACTTAAAGATGTGGCTTTATTGTTTTTTCAAATGGCTATATAGTTAACACAGATTTATTAAAAAATTCATCTTTAATCCCACTGGTTTGAGATGCTTTGTTTATGCTAATTCCCATAGTACTTGGGTGTATTTCTGAACTCATCCTATTCCATTGATATTTCTGTACCGCTATTAAAATTATGTGAAATAGAGCTATAGCATGTTTTATTATCTGTTACAGCTCTTAATTATTCTTCTTCAGAGTATTTCCAGTTAGTTCTACGTGTTTGTTTTCCAGGATACTCTACTCACATGGTTTCATTTTGTAAATTTTAGAGCATTTTTTGTTGTTATTGTTTTGTGTTTTTTTAAAAATTGCTATCTTTAACTTTTGAGTCCTTATTTCTAGAAATAGGATAGGTTGCATTTTATTGAGGGCTTTTATTAAGTCTTTCAATTGATGATGAAAAAGTTATACCTTGTAATATCCTACAAATCTCTTATAAAGTTATTGCTGAATGGGACTATGATTGAAATATTTTCTTCCATGATATGTTTTACTTGATTATTTATATATAAGAATTTATGTTTATTGACCATATGAATACTATGTCTTTGTAATAACTTTCTAGTTCATTCTCTTTTTTCCCATTATACAATGTGCATAATCATAGCATGTGCAAGTAATAATATTTTGCTTTTTCTTTTCAAATATCTATACTTTGGTTCAGATTAGTATACCTGCTGATTATACTGCTCATCTGGGTTCTAATGTGAACAGTGTCAAATTAGTTAAATGCCTTAACCATCAGTTTACTCATCGATAAAATGCAGAGAATAGCGGTACTTACTCTGTAAGGATAACATAAAGATCAAATTGTTAATGTGTATAAAGCAATTAGCGACATACCTAGAACATAATATACTCTCAATAGTGTTAATCATTGTTTTGTTTTTCCTCAAAGTTAATTGAAAAGTCTAGTATTTTATCATCATTAAATCATATTAATAGCCATTTTAAATGACTTTCAGTAATGATGTGTGGAATGGCCTAATGGCTTATTTGTAGTGTTTGGGTTACAGCATAATAAACACACAATCTACACCTCACAGGGTTACAATATCATGCAAGTTTATTATTTTAAACACAGAATCAGGAGCACACGGGTGGCTCAGTCGGTTAAGCACTGACTTTGACTCAGGTCATGATCTCATGGTTCATGGGTCTGAGCCCCACATCGGGCTCTGTGCTGACAGCTCAGAGCCTGGAGCCTGCTTCAGATTCTGTGTCTCCCTGTCTCTCTGTCCTTCCCCTGCTCACGCTCTGTCTCTCTCTCTCAAAAATAAACATTAAAAAAAGGAAGGAAGGAAGGAAGGAAGAAGAAAGAAAGAAAGAAAGAAAGAAAGAAAGAAAGAAAGAAAGAAAAAGAATCAATTATTATGAAACTAAATGGCATTTAATTTTTGGTGAAATATGAGTGAATTCACAGATTAGAGAAAGAGTAAGGATAGTTGGGAAGTCTTGTATTATGTTAGATTCTTAAATTTAGTGGAAATATTTATCACTTTATATTTGTAGCATATATATTTATTTACACTTTCTATCTTTCTTGATAGAAAAGGTGGGTGCCATGCTCAGCTGACTCATCTGCATGGTCAATTTGGGTAACTGACAGGCACTTTTGTTGTGCAGTCACATAAGTCCTTTGTGTAAATGCACTAAATAAACTGTACTATGAAGAAATCAATGGAATCTCAAACTATGTATTTTTCTAGGTTCCACAGGGTCAAAGCATGCGCAGCGGAAACACTGTGTTATCCCACCCTCAACTGACCAGAGATAGTACGTACTTCATCTGTCCCTAATGCAGGTAACATTCCTTAATAGGAGAAAGGTATTTAGTCAGGAGCCACTATGTACAAAGCATTGACTAGAGGTAAGAAATGTTAATGCTCTTTCGTTAAGGAAGACTTTTTCCCCACAACGCACATGTGCTACACCTTACTCTAATCAGCTCATTTTTTGTCTTTCGCTCATAGTGGAAATTGCAGACAGCTTGCTTTTTACTGTGGAACCTGATTTATATGCTTCTGCTAAATGCAGAGATTTCATTTATGAATGCTAGTCAGTGATTTATATCCTTGTTTTCCTTTTTGGACAAGTCACTACAAAATAGTTTTTTTTTTCAAGCAAGATGGTATTAACCTTCTCTGACTGCGAAGCCACTCTCTTAGCAGTATCAATACACCTTTGTCATTTCTGTCACTTTATTACATTTGGTAAACAAATAAATACAGCCCCACATATCAAAACCTAAAATGACTATTTTGAGGATTAGCTTTTTGATAATCATCTACAGCAGATTACACAGCCTCTATAATATTTCAAAGAATTGGCCTTTTTCCAGCTGATACCGATATTGGGATGTGAGTTAATTGCCAGTGCATCTCAGACAACAGAGCAGGTGCTGGTAGAAAGCACATTCCCTGTAGTTTCTTTGTTATTTATAGTCAGAGCTCTTTTGCACTGAACCCTTGAGCTGGCTTTTTAGAGCCCACTGTATAACAATTTCATTCACTTTCATGTCAACAAGCTTTGGCTTGATAAATTAAAACAGCAAAATGCTGGCTAAAGCAACCACAGCCTCACATGATTCATTTTGCTGCAAGTTTCTGGCAGCTGTCCAAGAATGACCTGCTATCTTCCCAGTGTCCTTATCATTTTCCCATCTGGAAAGGGCTGAACCTTACTTACACTGGGGAGTTAAAGGCCTGTGCAGGCTGCATTCAAAGGCCATTAACAATCATAACTCTAAAAATCATCACTTTCTTTCAGGCAAGGTTAATAGTAGTCTATAGAATAGATAGGGAGGTCAATATTTTACTTTTATTTAAATAAATATGAAGCAAGCAGGATTTCCTTCATGACATAGAACTGCATGCTGACCTGAACCATTATATATTTAGACTTTATGATCTTCCTTAAAATGATCCAAAAGTCCTTTTGAAGAGCCCATCCTAAATTAAGCAACTTCTGGTATTAACTGTCACTTTACCATTAAGCAAAGGAATTCACCCATTTATTCTTCCTCACACAACTAGATTTCTCTTCAGTGGTGTTAGATAGAAGTGTTATTTGAGTAATGATTTTAGCATTTAACTACCAGGATGCAAAGGTCATTAAGGAAAAAAAAATTAAACATATTTTTGGAAAGAAAGGCTAAATAATAGAATCAGTTTAAACTCGAATATTTAACTTTAGCAAAGTTTTCAAATGTTTAAGTTAGTTTTCTTAATTAAGACTATATGTAGATTAAAAATAAATTAAATTAGGGGTGCCTGAGTGGCTCAGTTGGTTGAGCATCCGACTTCAGCTCAGGTCATGATCTCACGGTGCGTGAGTTCAAGCCCTGTGTCGGGCTCTGGGCTGACAGCTCAGAGCCTGGAGCCTGCTTCACATTCTGTGTCTCCCTCTCTCCCTGCCCCTCCCCCACTCACACTCGGTCTCTTTCTCTCTCAAAAACAAATCAACATTAAAAAAAATGTTTTTTAAAAGTAAATTAAATTCAAACCTGATACCAATACAGCATTTATCACACAAGAAATTATCAAAGCCTAAATATGAGGCTGTAAAGCCTAAACACTTATAATTTTTAGAAAACGAAAACTCCCTTACTACTAGATATTTAAACAATTTAAAGCTTTCATCAGCCACTTGTAATGCATGTTAGTGATTATTAGTCTTATCTCTGAATCCTTGACCAGCTACATTGTGGGGTTTAACAAGCAAGAACTGAGCAAGGTGGGCAAAACCAGGCAAAATGCTCTCTCTCTAATAAAAGAGACAATACAAGAGGAAGTCAGATGGACTGTCTATTCCTCACCCCAAATAGCCCAGGAGAAGGAACTGCCATTTCAAAATTTATGTTGCTGAAGTTAAAAACGTGAATTCTGCTTAGGAAGATGATTATATTTAAGGGGGGAAAAAAACAAAAGGATTTTGTTTATATAAAGATAAAGCCTAGATCTAATTCTGGAATGGAAACTGAGAGTTAACTGTCTGTGAATAATAATATAAGAGGTTATCTTCACAGTGGGTGGATTTGAGCCAGTGGGGATAATAATACACCCTGGGTAGCAGGTCTGAGAATAGTCTATCAGTCTCTCGGTGAGAGGTGAAACTTTGGGGGTGGGAGCATTAACTCGGGGATAAGAAGAACATAACCCAAGACTCTCTCATCATATGGGAGATGGCCTAAATCATGGAACTTTCATTCAGTCATTAAACTAATATTCATTCGTTGGGCACATAGTCTGTGCTGGCATTATCTAGAGAGGTAAACTAAAGAATCATTGACGTTGGTGATGATAAGAGCAGGAATTCTTATATAAATTTCCTTCCTCTCTCCCTCTCTTCTTTCCTCTCTTTCTCTTGCTTTCATTACTTTGTTCTCTCTCTCTCTCTCTCTTTCTCTGTGTGTGTGTGTGCTATAAGTTCCCTCACTATTCTCAAGCCATTACTGAAATTTTATTAACGCCTGTAACTGAAACTTAGATTGTGGTTAGAGATTTTAAAGAATGTCTTTCAGCTTAAAAACAACGTGACTTTGTTGTGTAAAATTGCCAATATTAAGAGAGAAGAGAATCGTTTTATGTGATAGCAATAGATGGCCCGGATTCATGGTGTAAGATACCAACTTGCTAGAGGGACCAACAACCAGAGAACAGAGTCATGGGACATATTAGCCTTTCTCAGGAAAGTATCAGAAATGCCTCCAGAGTAGTGCCTGATGGCCAATACTACCCTTAGAACCAAGCAAGAGTGGCAACGATATTGACAGGCTGGGGCACCCTGAGCCTAGAACAGAAAATCATGAGCTTTCTTTCTGGTTTTTGTTTTCGTTTTTGTTTTCTCTTTCAGGATTCTCCCCAACCATGTACACCTCACCTCACCTTTAACAATGGTTGACCAGATGCCTGCCCCAAGGAACTTCATAATCCTAACCTATAGAACATCCTGTGGCCAGGACCTAGTTCCTAGATGGTGGCCCAGAAAGCAGATTGTTCCCATGGCCAGTCTGGCATATCTTTGTGCAATCATGTAAAATTGAGCCTTGAGAAGGGTGCTGGCATACTGACACGTCCCCATTCACATGAGACACAGGATGATTTCACAGCTCTGGGTTCCTGGCCATCTACTACTGACTCTTGGGCTTGAACTACATATGAGGGTCTGTGGGTTGGTACCCTCTGAGTTTTTACCACTGTGCCACCTCAAGTCTACTGAACCCAAGGGTGGCAAAGGGGTTTTCTGGGTGTGTATCCCTGCCAGCATCCAGGGTGGTCATCAAGCAGTCCTGGGGGAGCATGCTTATTGCCTCTATGGGGCAACAGGTGCTATGCAAAGCCAACAGGCCCTTCGATCAACATATTTCTTACTTCTAATAGACGTGGTGATATTTTACTCTTCCTGGTCTATCTTAAGCTGTGCCAAACAAAAGAGAGACATTCCTTGGAAGAATGCGACTATTCTTTTCATTCCATCCATGGGCCTTTTGTCTATTGTCCCTGTTAGTTGTCGTATAGGAAGTCAAGGGAGCAGTGAGCTTTGAAAGAAATCACATTATAGGAATGCTGTGGTTCCAGCCTACAAAGGCATTATGGAAGATGTGTTGTCCTGTTTTTGCATTCAATTCTATATGATAAATATAACATGACCACAAAACAAAATGTTGTTCATATTTCCTTGCATACTTTGGGTACACATGCATTGTGGTTCTATCAATGAAGCTCATTAACAACCTTTGAAATGGTCACTTGGAAGCCACTGTTCACAGGCAGGAGAATGGACGACTCGGTGTCATGAGAAATGGTGAATGCAATAGCAAATAAATAGTGTTAGGGAATAACAGAGCCAAGAAATTCTTTCAGTACAAACAAGTCCTGAAAAGCAAGGAATTGTGTGTAATAACAGTGTTATCTCTTTTCTCCCAGTGGGAAATAGGAAATTAGACAGGATGGTGCATTTGACAGTAAAGGACACAAAAGGTAGATCCGGTGACCCACCTTATCTTGGACAGCTGGTGTCCTGGGGATTCTTTTTGTTTGGATCAAATGGACCATAGTCTTTGAATTCAAATCCGTCTCATTTGAACCTTTTCCTCAGGCCCATCTCTTCTCACGGCTCTTGAGGCTCTTCCGTAGCCTCCATCAGCCTCAGTCAGAAGAGATGGAGAAGGAGAAGAAGGGAAGAAGTAAATGGCGGAGGAGGAGGAGAAACTGGAGAAGGGGAAAAGCATACCAAAGGAAAGAATGGTTCTTAAGTTAGGAGTCCAACGAATGAGTGCGTCTGATGGGCTTGCTAGGCTGTTGAAATAAGTACAGTTTGTGGGCTGAGACAAGAAGGAGTGGTAGAGGGTCTGGTGTCTGTCTGCAAGCCCGGTCAATATGGGAGAGTCACGTTCAGCTCCAGGCAGTTATTGTCATAAAAGAAGCAGGGCCCAATTTTGTCAGATCTGTGGTTTTGAGAGATGCCCCAAATGAAACCTTTATGCTAAATCTCCCTAGTTTTGAATGTTGGCAATTAATTCCAATGTTGAAAGTTCTGTGCCAACCACAGATGTCTGGCTCACCTTGACGTGAGCCCAGTCAGCTCTAAGACCTAAAGAATAGAGCAGGTTCGTAAGCCAATGGCACGTAAGCCTTCCAAGAATGAAAAAGCCCCTATCAAGTGGACATACATCAACTTTTGGGAGAGGAAAGAAGATATACTATCAAGAGATAGAGTCCAAAGTGTATTGGAAATCAAGCACTCTTGGTTACTTCTCTCATCTCTTCCAAACCTCTGCTCTCCAGCACTGTGGTCCTGATCTGATGGCTCTTTGCTTCTTCCTGAAAGTGAAGTGGGTAAAGGGTGTGCTGGGGTTGGTCTACCCTTCCTGGATAGTAAAGAAGAGGCCTGACCTTCAGGATGCTGAGTTGGTGATATGGTTGAAGTGATATCTTCAAGATGTGACATAGGTTATTCTCAGCTTCAGATCCCCTCAGAAGAAGAACCAGCAATGATCTATAGATAAGACACCATTGTGAAAATCCCAGAAACCTGGGGTGAGGTTGGGCACCCTTATGGACAACAAAGACTGAGAAGGGCTGCATTAGAAGGGTAAGAAGAAGAGCTACCTTTAACTGAATCATCTCACCCCCACCTTCTAGGCCATCATAGCACGTCACTGAGAGGGACCCCTGGGCCTATGGTTTCTCCAGTGGGACAAGAGAGTCCAAGGTGGACATCTGGCTCCCCTAGTGTTGCAAGATTGCTTCCAAGGAGGACCACTCAGGTTTTGCCTCATAAAAATTAATGAGAGAGTCAGTGGCACTCGACAACTTGGGATCAGATAGAGACAGAGAAAGGGGACAAGTCTTACAGCACCAGTACTCAGGTATTGGTGTACTGCATTCCTGTTTGCAGTGGAGTGCAAACAAAGATCCCAGCCAGTGGATGTGCCCATCTGCAAAGTCAAGCTCTGGCCCTATCTGGCCAGGGAGTTCAGTTAATAATTCTGTCTGACTGAGTCTCTGGTCAACAAACATTATCCACTATAGAGACCGTTCCACCTCCTCCCCAGGCAGGGACATAAATTTGAAGCCCTACCCAAGGATGAGTGCAGTCTACAGACTCAACCATATAAGAAAGTTGTAAAATACAAAACCAACATACAAAAATCAGTTGCATTTCTATACATTATCAACAAATTATCTGATAAAGAAATGTAAAAACAACAACAACAACAAGAACAACAACAACCCCATTTATAACAACATCAAAGACAATAAAATACTTAGGAATAAATTTAACCAAGGAAGTGAAAGATCTCTACACTGAAAACTATAGGACTTTGATGAAAGAAACTGAAGATATGACAAATAAATGAAAACACATCCCATGTTCATGGACTGGAAAAATTAATATCATTAAGATGTCAATACTAGTCAAAGTCATCTATAGATTCAAAACAATCCCTACCAATATTCTATTGGCATTTTTACAGAACTGGAAAACACAATCCTAAAATATGTAAGGAACCATAAAGACCCAAAGTAGCCAAAACAATCCTGAAAAAGAAGAAAAAAGGTGGAGGCAACACACTTCCTGATTTCAAACTGTCTAGAAAGATATAATCATCAAACACTATGGTGTTGGCACAAAAACAGATAAAGACCTGTGGAACAGAACTGAGAGTTCAGAAATAAACCTTCACATATACATTCAAATAATATTTGACAAAGGAGTACAGATATTCAATTGAGAAAACATAATCTCTTCAATAAATGATAATACAAAAACTGGATATTCATTGCAAATTAATGAAACTGGATCTCTATTTCACTAATAAAAATTAATTCCAAATGGATAAAGACTTAAATGTAAGAAATCATAAAACTCCTAAAACAAAACAGGGAAAGTCTCCTTGATACTGGTCTTGGCAATGACTTTTTTGGATGTGACACCAAAAGCACGGCAACAAAAGCAAAAATACAAAATGGGGCTTCTGCATAGCAAAAGATATGATCAACAAAATGAACAGGCAACCCATGGAGCGGGAGAAATACTTGCAAACCACATACCTGAAAGGAGCTAATTTCCAAAATACATAAATACATATACATACATACAAAATACCCAAGGAATTCATACAACTCAAATAAAACCCTGCAAAACTCCACAAATAATCCAAAAATGGGCAAAGGACCTGAATAGATATTTTTCCAAAAAAGATATTCAGTTGGCCAACAGGAACATGTGAAGATGCACAACATCACTAATTATCAGGGAAATGCCAATCAAAACTACCATGAGATATCACCTTACACCTGCTAGAATGGCTATTACCAAAAAGACAGGAGATAACAAGTGATGGCAAGGATGTGGAGAAAAGGGAATGCTTACAAACTGTTGGTAGGAACGTAAACTGATAAAACTGCTATGGAAAATAATATAGAAATGCTTCAAAAAATTAAAAAAATAAGTGACCAAATGACTTCTGAGTATATATCCAAAGGACATGAAATCACTATTTAGAAGAGATATCTGTACCCCCGTGTTCTTTGAGGCATTATTTAAAATCGCCAAAGTATGAAAACAATCGAAGGGTCCACAGATGGACAGAACATTATTCAGCCATAAAAAAGAAGAAAATTTGCCATTTTCAACATCACTGACAGATCTTGAGGTCATTATACTAAGTGAAATAAGTCAAAGACAACTACTGTATGTTCTCACTCATGGGGGATCTAAAAGAAATTGAACTCATAGCAACAGCAGATTGGTGGTTGCCAGGGTGGGGGTGATGTGAGGGGAACTGGTAAAGGTCATTAAAGATGACAAACTTCCACTTAGAAGAGAAATACATTCTGAGGATGTAATGTACAGGCAGCATGGTGACTATATTAACAATACTGACTTGTATATTTGAAAGTTGCTAAGAAAGTAGATCTTGAAAGTTCTCATCACACACACACACACACACACACACACACACTGTAACTAAGTGAGGTAACAGTGCGTTAACTAGCCTTATTGTAGTAATCATTTCACAATAGGTATATATATCAAATCATCACATCACATACCTTAAACTTATATAATGTTATTATGTCAATCATATCTCAATAAAACTGGAAACGGAAAAGGGATATGGATTGAATTTTATCACAAAGACATCATTTTGGGCTTTTGGGATGAAGAGGGATTGAGGAGAAAGCCCCCAAGGCAACCAGCCGAAAGAAGAAACAAACAGTTGAAGAATCACCCCTCTCCAAGCACATTCACTTTGTGGGACCAGGCTAGCCATGGATACAGATGACGGATTGAATTATATATATATATATATATATATATATATATATATATATATATATACATACACACACACACACATATATATACACAGCTATATATATTATGTATATATAGTTGAATGGTGAATATAAATGTTAACTATGAAATAAGTTCAATGGAGACTCTCTTGGAAAATTATAGCCAGCACTTAGATGACATTTATTGTATGTTCTATGCTCTTTTGTTATATTAACCCATTTAATTTTCACTACAATTCTAAAGGGTAGGTACTATTTTCATACTTGTTTTTCAGGTGCAGCAACTGAGGAAGAGAGAAATTAATCATTCGCCCACATTCACACAGCCAACAAACAGGGAACCCAGGAGACGTAGGGAGGTTGGTTGCAAAGTCTGAGACCTTACCCAGATGGTTTCTATGGAAGAGTACATCTTTTCTTTCACTATTGATTTATTTAAGTTATTAGGAGAAAATCAATGGCTAATCAAGAGTGAAGAATACTGACTGAGGTATGTTAATCAGAAGAAAGATAAGGTCACTAAGTTCTCTCTGATTCAAATTTTTTTAGCCAGGAGGCAGAGAATACTATGGGCGAGCTGAGAGAAAGACTACTGTGATTTTTGTTGTGGGAATAAGTCTTTCCTGTGCTAGGGGGACACTTCAGGGAAACAGTCAGAAGAGGTGTTAAATTGGGAATTAAACTCTTCTTCCCTCTTCTAAGCAAAGAAGAATAAACTAGTAGATTGGAGTTAAGAAACAGTGTAGGACAATCCTGAAGGAGAGAGAAGGTCAATGCTAGATAAGCAGATTTTGTATGCTCGGGATTAACATTTTCCTCTTTAGAACTCTCCTCTTCCATAGCACACTGTGATAAAAACTATATATGTAAGTATATATATATATATATGCACATATTATTATATATATAAAACATTATATATATATAACTGACTCTGTTATATATATATATAAATGTTATATATATATAAACGTTTTATATATATATATATATATATATACGTTTTATATATATATATATATATATATATATATATATATATATATATATATAATATAAAACTGACTCCACTGACTCTGTGAACATAATGCCAATCCTCACATGTATTATCATCCATTTTATTGATGAGGAAGCTGACTAAATTTAAGTGACTGGTTACAGATCATAGAGCTCACAAGGAGCTGACTTAGAATTTGCAACTCCTTCTTGCTTTAAAATCTGTCTTCTTTCCACTGAATTAATACGATCCACTCAACTCTCACTTAATAGGAAATGCAGTGAGGAGATCGCTGCTCCAAAGCTATTCTTTAGATTTCTCTCTTTATGGCCCTAACTACAGGGCCTATTTATTTGTGTCACAATCCTAAATTTTCTAGCAATAGGACTTTTCTCTATCAAAATAAACAGGTGGTGTGGCTGGGGGCATGGAGTTTAGAGAGGGAATGAGGCCCGCCACCATCAGATAGTCTATTTGGCAAGGTGGTATAACAGTCTTTGTAGTGGAAAATGATAACAGATTTTTAAAATTATCTTAAAATTGCAATTTCCCTCCTCTTGCCTCTGAATCGAAACTGAGAAGTAAACAGTTCACGAATGATGGTGGCATTCAGAATCTCTGTTCTTTGGGCATTGGCCACCCTCCAAGAAATATGTGATGATATTTCTCTTACAAATGGTAGAATGCATATTTTAGGGGCGCCTGGGTGGCTGAGTCGGTTAAGCGTCCGACTTCGGCTCAAGTCCTGATCTCACAGTCCATGGGTTGGAGCCCCGCATCGGACTCTTTGCAGACAGCTCGGAGCCTGGAACCTGCTTTGGATTCTGTGTCTCCCTCTCTCTCTGCCCCTCCCCCGCTCACACTGTCTCTCTCTCTCTCTCTCTCTCTCTCTCTCAAAAATGAATAAACATTTAAAAAATTGAAAAAACAAAAACCAAATGATAGAATGTATATTTTAAAAGTGTGCACAAAAAAAAACTCTACCCAGGGGCGCCTGGGTGGCGCAGTCGGTTAAGCGTCCGACTTCAGCCAGGTCACGATCTCGCGGTCCGTGAGTTCGAGCCCCGCGTCCGGCTCTGGGCTGATGGCTCAGAGCCTGGAGCCTGTTTCCGATTCTGTGTCTCCCTCTCTCTCTGCCCCTCCCCCGTTCATGCTCTGTCTCTCTCTGTCCCAAAAATAAATAAACATTGAAAAAAAAATTAAAAAAAAAAAACAAAAAAAAACTCTACCCAAACAAATAGCTTGTTGTATTAAGAATCTTTTTTTATAGTGTTACACTGAGGTATACTCTACTTGGAGTATCCTTACTGTTTGATTCTAAGATATTGTTTTATGCAATGGCTTTTTAGTGATTCTTCCAAGTGAATCAAAGCTTATAGCTCAGAGTTGTCCGTGAACTGATCGAGCTCCCTAGAGAAATACCCTGACTGCACATGGTTGAAAACCCATTATGGCTGCCCCACAGCCAAACGTTTGAGGTGCTGATCAATCCTGGAAGTGCAAGAGAGGGCGAGCTGGGGCATCTTAGGACTGCCTGTTGTGTTCCACCTTGATTGAGCTCTATCAGCATTAAAAGAAATAAAAACAAATTAACAAAAAAAGAAAAATGAAACATGGAGCCCCAAAATGAAAAACGTATTTTTCCCCATCGCCCTACCTCATCTGTCAGCATCTCATTTAGAACTATCTTAATAAACCACCACAATAGAATAGCCTTGTAGATGCAAGCTATGGGTTCCTAGGGACAAATTATATGCCTTTAACTCTTTAAGGAAAAGAATGCTGCCCTGGAATTATTATTGTGCGTCAGTTTTGTTATAAAGAAACACAAACTGTCTTGCTTCACATGAGGGCATTGGAAGATTAAGGCTCTCAGCCACCATGGGCAAGACAAAAGAGAAGAAGGAATCAGAGATTACAGACTTTAAACGAAATAGAGACATCAGTATTTATTATCTGTGCATCACTGAGATTTACAATTCTTCAAATATGCAAGCAAAAACATTTGTGAAGCAGATAAAAAAGACCACAAAACATCCAAAGAGACTGCTAATATTAACATATAAAAGAAATATCACAC
This sequence comes from Puma concolor, assembly GCF_028749965.1. Taxonomy (NCBI): domain Eukaryota; kingdom Metazoa; phylum Chordata; class Mammalia; order Carnivora; family Felidae; genus Puma; species Puma concolor. Next base: position 137,680,352 of record NC_141667.1, on the reverse strand, counting down.
TGAAGCATGTTAGTGCTAATGATTTAAAATACTACTTACACTTGAAGTGGCTGGCCTATGAGCACATATTTTCTCACAACCAGAAACAATTACCAGAATTTTTTCAAGCCCTTGTTAAATATGCAGTGTCAAGGGTTATGGAAACAGCACCAGGAATTTAATACCTTGCATACATTTGAGAATCTGAATTGAAAATATTTGATATCTGGGATGAGGCTAATGTAGCACGAAGCTTAGGAAAAGTGTGTTTGAATACAAAGGATGAACACCAAATGGAGCCCATGGAGACGCAAGAAAGCCGAGGCAATGGGAAAAGAAAACAACAGAAGTGTGCCACATGAAAATACGAACTCCGCCGCGTAACCGACACTCTTTTATTTATTTATTTTTGTGTGTGTACCAAACCGTGAATATTGTGATTTTAAGTGAAAGGAAATTGCTGGCGGAGTTGGGACGAACAGGAAAACAAATTTAGATACATGTTCTTCCATGTAATTACTGAAATTTTTAAGATTGTTTTTTAAAGGACTTAATCAACTTCCAACTGTCCTGGAGCTGATTCTATCCAATCATGTAACCAGTGGCTTTGGGGGAAATTCCTTGGGAGAGACATGATTTGCAGATCTGTGACAGAAAATGAACTTGCTCTTTCTCATGAGTTAGAGGGCTCGGGGATCGTCCGGAAGACAGAATGATGAACAGGACACTGTTGCACCGGCAGCAGAGGTGGGCAACATGCAGGGACAATGAAGATCAACCTGGCTTATAACACATTTGGTTTCGGGTCTGAATTTCCAAGAAAGATATGAATATTGATTCTTCTACTTTGGGGAATGGGATTTTCCCACTCTTTCAGAGCTTCTGTGTTATTGGCCCGATTTGGGTAGCGAAGGTCAGGACTCTTCTCTTTTACTGTGAGCACCGCCATGCAGCCAGGCAATGCGTGAGGAAGTTACTGGCAAGCATTGTTCTCAGGGAGAAACTCTCATTTATTAGGAGGCAGACCCAGCGCCAGGGACTTACTTGTCGTACTAGTCAGGATCCTAGAAACAGATGGCAACAAACAGGGCTAATTGAGGGAAATTGAATACAGGGGCTATTTACAAAGGGGTCCATGGGGTTGTATAAGGAAATAAGCGAGGGATGTGGTAGTGCATCAGGACTAGCAATGGTGGGGAGCCTTACCCGCCTGTACACGCAGGGCATCACAGCGGGGAGCACCTAGCAGAACCCCGAGGGAAAGGGGGCTACTTATCCGGAACTACAACCTTCGATAGATTGATGCAGTTTGCCCACAGGGACAGAGCAGGGAGGCACCTGGAGAAATAAAGTACCCTGACCTCACTCTCTTGTTTTCCTAAATTCTTCTTGCTGTCTTCTATTCACCAAGTGAAGCCAGAAGGCAGAGGGCAAGGTTGTCCGTAGATTTAGTTGATAAATGTCAACCGGGGCACAGAAAGGTGTGTAAGGTGGGAGAGTGGATTTGGAAGGGCAAAAGAGAATAGCTAACTCACGTAACATCTCCTCACCCTCACCACATCCTAATAAGCAATACATTACTAACACCTGCAATTTATGGTTAGGGAAAGTTAAGTTCAGAAGGTCAGGGGATTTTCGCAAGAACACACAGATAATAAATGACAGCATGAAGATCGAAACCTAGATATTCTCAGCCCAGAGTTTTCTTCTTCTTTCTTCTTCTTCTTTTTTTTTTTTTTTTTCTTTAGAAAGGGCTGGGGGCAGGGAGGAGAATTAAAAGCATAAGGAATAGGAGAACAAGAGTAGGGAAGGAAAGTAGCTGACACCCGTTGAGCACTGGTTATGTCCCAGCCACCGTTTCAAAAAAATGTGCTTTAAAAAAATGCGCAGGATTCCATCAGCTATATGAATTAGGTACTCTCATCTCATTCCTTAGAGGAGGAAGCAGAGCCATAGGAAGACCTGGTCAGTGATCAGGGTCAGCCAGCCAGCAAGTAGTAGAATTTGAACCTATGCAGATTCTGGGCTCATACTTTCAGCAATTAAACCGGAGAGAATGAGGGGCAAAAACAAAACCAAGATGGAGGCCGTCTGAGTGCCTGGTTATCATTGCCCAGAACTCTCAGGTGTCCTAAATACTTTTTCTCGATCCAGGCCAATCAGTTTTTTCCTTTGTGTCTCTTGCCTGTTCATTTGGCCATTCATGTGTTATAACGTCAGTGGTACAAAAGGAAAAGAAACTCCGTTCGGGCCATTTATTATTTTGGGGACCCCTATGCAAATCCGACAGACAGAGTCAAGGCTGAATTCACCACATTCCCTCTTAAATCTACTTCTTTTATATGCTCTCTCATTTAATGGCAAGGCCTACTTTTCATTATCTACAAAAACCTGGGCACCTCCCCGCGCTATTGTTATTATTATTTACTAGATTCCTCCTTGAGGGATTCTTTAAAATTATTCTCTATCATTCTAAAAGTACTGCATCCCTTTTTGGAATATTTATTACACTCCTTTGAAATCATGGAAAAACATATAATTACATCCGTATAGATACATAGGATATATATCTATGTCTACATCTATATATACATCTATATCTATCTATCTATCTATCTATCTATCTATCTATCTATGGATATATATATCCATATAGATACATAGATATATATCAGCTACCTATGTGTATAATATATCTGTATGTATGTCTCTGTCATCAAGTACTATGTCTTTTGCAATTGTGTCCCAGTCCTCTACGCTGGGTACACAGTAGAGACTCAATAAACGGTTCTCGAATGGCCAAAGGAAAATTGGGCTTCCGTAACTTCTCTGTGTGCATGAAAGCATTTGACTTGCTATGAACATATTGAGAAATGGATGCCTCAGATTTTTCCAGGTTTTCTTTCCTAGCAAAGGCCAGGTAAGGCTGCAATTGCCTGGCTTTCCTTTTTGTTTTCTTTGATATCACACCTGATGTCAGACCCACTGTTCTTCAAATGTCAGACGGACTTGGAACTGATCCTTTGATATGCTGTTTCATGGGGTTTGCAGATACTGAGTTAGGCGCATTTTGATTCTCTTTGTTTCTATTTTCATGAACTCTTTTAGAGGACAACGGTCAGAAAGTCCTCAAGGTTAACTGACACCTCAATGGCATTTTTCAACCAACAAGACTATATTTTGAAACTCTCGAACGCTGTGCACACCCAGTCAAATGTTTTGACACTTGTCCCCATCATTAATGATTTCAAAACAGAGTGGTTGGCAAAGAATTCTTGAATCAAAGGTACCAAAGTGGAGTTTCTTTAAGGTCACTGAACATAAAGCACCATCTTTTAGCTTCCAAAGGAGTTGGGCACAGCTTGCTCTGAAGAAAAAAGCAGCATGTGGGCTATACTCTTCAGATTTGGAATGCTACTTACAATGTGTCCTCTGCCACAGGGACAGAAGCATTCTAAATCTCTCTCTCTCTCTCTCTCTCTCTCTGGCCTGTTATGTCTCAGCAAGCCATCTTGCTACGAGAGGAAGCTGGACCACTCTGCAGTGTCTGGGTGCTGCAGTCTTTACAGTAGTGGACGGCTTCCTCCGTGGGGCAGCTTTTGCCACTGAACTGACATTCCTTCCCACCCATTCCCTGCTCCCGGGCTCATCCATTCCATCAACATCTGTAGCGGCTGCCGCTTCCTCTGGCCCGGAAGCCTCAGTGTTTGCCTTTCAAATGTCATTCCTTCCACCTCCCTCAATATTCAGACTCGCTCATCAGTTTGTTTCCAGGCGCCCTCAAATGTATTCAGAATAAATGATGCACGAAGGACAGTCGAAACCCAGGGAAGCAGTTGTAGGCAAGGCACCTCCAGTTCACCGGGCTGTCCTTCCTTAACAACAAGGGTTGTATTGTCATGTAAATGCGCGGCGGGCAGAGGAGACATTGGCTGTGTATCTGCTTTGGCAACTGAAGGATGTTTTATGGTTGCCAGGTAAAGAGAGGAGGAAAGGGTAGATGAAGGGGCACAGGACGGCGGGTTCAGGCCAGCCGCCTTTCCTTTGTTTTTCAACCTCACCGCCCATCAACAAGCTGGGCTTTACCATGGCTAAACCCTGGCAGCCTCACCGTTTCTCTCTACGGCAATCTCGCACGGTGACCACGTTAAGTCTCACTCAAGATTCTCAAGTTCAGTATCTTACCATTTTGGAAATTAGGATGTGATAAAGCCACAGTTACCGGTTTTCGTGTGTGCGTGAAATCGCACTCAGCATGAAGTAAGCACACGAGAATCTCACCCAGAATTTCACTCTTACAATTCAAACGTGATCTCTTCCGCAGGCATAAGAATAGTGTAGCTCATTTTATAATTTTTGAAGCATTAAATTCACTTATTAAAATGACATCACTGCCTCGCTGCCATCAGGGCATGACTCTGAATTATTTTTCTAGTGGCTAATTGATGAGTAACGCAGATAGGTTTCCACTGTGTGGTCTGCCTCCTTCATGATCCATTTGCCTCATGGTTAGCGAGGGCTGAAGGCTCTGTCTGTGACCAAGAGCAGGGTGAAGCCACATGACCCACTGAGGCATGAAACCTATCACTTCAACCTCATTAGGAATAACTAACCACAAACACGGTCATTAGAAAAGAAAGTTTCCATCCTGTTAAGTTCAGTCTTAATTTTTGAGATCAAGAGAGACAAAAATCATTTTTTAAAGCCTGAATCACTCCATAAAAATTGTCTTACCTTCTTCATTAACATGGTTCAAATAAGAAAACACTAGTCGGCTTTTTTATTGGTATAATCACAAAAAACATTGCATAGCTCTTGCTATGTACTAAGAGATTTACTTACAAGTAGTACACGTTAAATTAGTTAATCCTTACAAAGCTCTATGAAATAGCTATGATTCTAGTATTACTGTTGGGGGAACTGAGGCACGTAGCGATTACTTGGACTGCCCAGTGACAGACGGTTAAATGGTAGGACTGGGATTTAAGCTGAGGCTGCAGGTGCAGAGACCGTGCTCTTGACCATCAATCATGCTATCCTCTTCCCCACTCCCATGGATCTTGAACTACCAGTAGAGGCAACAACAAATGACACATGCTTTCTCCTACTTGTCATTTGTGTTGTCATTCTAAGCTTTTGTGGTCCAACTCAAATGTCAGCTCTCTCATTTCACTTTCCCTGAAGACCTCGCCCAAATAATAATTATAGCTTATTTATCACTATTTCTGTAGCACTTATTCATTCTTTTATTTTGAAACTATATACTAATATGGATATTTATGGCTCTTTTTCTCCTGCTATGCTGATGCGTTCATAACTGTATTCCCAGAGTCTAAGCAGATTTTAGCCTACAGTAAGAACTCAATAATGATTTATTAAATTAACTGGATCTAAATAAAATAGTTGATACTACGCCTTCGTATGAACCCAAAAATGTTTAAAGGAGTTTATATAGCTGAATATTCCTGTACTGCAACACATAAAATATTCGCTTGGCTTATTGAATATGTATTTAAGTACTCACATTTGAAGAGGTGTGAAAATTAAGGGTCGGGTGGCAAAAACTTCAAATCTTGCTCTAAAAAAGAGTCTCGGGGGCCAAATAATTGTTACTTTCAGGTAAAGGTGTATTTGTAAAATACCTGCAAACTTTATTAAAAGTTACTCCATTCTACTTTGTCAAATGCCAGTTTGGTTGCAAGCTGACACAGTCAGATCACGTAGTTTAAAGTTTAAAGTAAAATGACGACCTGTCCTCCCTGATTATGACTGCCTTATGCAACTGCTGTGGCGAAGGTAAGAGTGTGTGCTTTTATGCTGGTCTCTCTCCTCAGTGGAGTCCCCTTACGTGCATAAAATGGATCACAATGTTTCCTTCCCCATGTTGCTGGTATGCCTTGGGCATGGGTCCATTCCTTCTAGCGATCCATCATTATATCCTCACATTTAGACACACGCAAGTCGTCCCAAGGAGAAAGGCAAAGAAGAAAACTAGCAAATCCTTCCCTTTAAAGTGAAGATAGAGTTTATGTTTGAGGATGCAATTGATAGCTACCCTATACCGGTCAATGATGGGCTTTCAATATTCTCTCTTTTCCTAATTTTCCACGTACATTCCGTTAGCAAGACATGTCAGAAGACCCCTCAAAATATATCTTAAACCTGATCACGCTTTTACAGCAATCACCCTGATCCATCACTTGCCTGAGCTTATATTTGCTAGACAATAACTATTCTAACTTGCCTTCTGGATTTCACTTTTGAACTTTATCTTCCAACCACAGTCACAGTGTCAGCTTATAATTGTAAATCAAATCACGTCACTCCGCGGTTTTCATTGACTTTCTTCACTGGATTCTTCACCTTTGGAATAAAATCCAAAGTCATTACTCTAGGTTTACATGATTTGACCCTGGCCGTCCCTTCAAACGCATTTCCTACTTCTCCAACTCTTACTGCCTGCCCTGGAATTACCCTGGCTTTTTGGTGTTCCTTGAATGTGCCAAACACTTCTGATTCCAGGGCTTTGAACTTGCCCCCCATGCTCTCTGCTTGGAATCCTCTTGCCCCACATATTCGTGATGTTCATTCCTGTTTAATCTGTCACCAGGACAGAAAGCTCTTTTTCTCAAATATTCTTCCTTGGTCACACTCTACTCCCTTCCTCACCTCATCTTTCTTTTTTTTTAATTTTTTTTTTTCAACGTTTATTTATTTTTGGGACAGAGAGAGACAGAGCATGAACGGGGGAGGGGCAGAGAGAGAGGGAGACACAGAATCGGAAACAGGCTCCAGGCTCCGAGCCATCAGCCCAGAGCCTGACGCGGGGCTCAAACTCCCGGACCGCGAGATCGTGACCTGGCTGAAGTCGGACGCTTAACCGACTGCGCCACCCAGGCGTCCCTCATCTTTCTTGATAGTATTTTGATTTATTTGTTTATTGTATAAATAAATGTAAATTCTGAGATTACAGTCTGTTCTTCATCATTTCTCCCTAGCAGATAAATATGGTACATAGTAGGTAGTCATATGTGTGGGATGAACGAAATTCGATTTAGTTCTTGACCTAACATAGGAGTTTTTAGGAAGCATCTCTGTTGAGTACCATGAAATTTCAATGGTTCAGTTTCAGTAACTACTAGTAACATTGTAGGAAAATTCATGAAAATATTAACTTCTTTATTCTTTGAAGAATGTTACTGATATAGAGGAGAACAAAAATAATGTGGATATGGATTTAGGGACACAGCAATAGAGAGATAGCAATTGAGAGAGAAAGAGATAGAACCTGAAAGATAGGGTCCTTCCCATTTTCAACAAAGTAAATATGAATCCTGCATTGATGCACTTGGCATGTCAAAATCTACCAAAATCTTGTTAGTGTGATTGACATGAACGATAGGATTAAATATTTAGATCATTTAAACCCTTATTTGGAAGTCAGTAGATTTGAGGCAATGCTTTAGACTTTAGGCTCTGACAAGATTTGCCAAACTGCAGTCCTTTTGGTAAATGCTATCCGAGCTTGGGCATCTGAGACAGATCTATCGAAGATGGTGAATACTATGGGTAGGACAAGTTCATTGCATTATTCATGGGTTGCGCTTGGGGTGTGCTGAAGTTAGAGGTCCTCTATTGTCTTTTACTTTATGATTATGTTTTTAACGTTTATTTATTTTTGAGAGAGAGAGAGACAGAGTGTGAGCAGGGGAGGGGAAGAGAGACAGAGGGGGTGGGGGAGGGGGGGGGGGAGAGAGAGAATCTGAAGCAGGTTCCAGGCTCTGAACTGTCAGCACAGAGCCTGACGCGGGGCTCAAACCTACGAACCGCGACATCATGACCTGAGCCAAAGTCGGGCACTTAACCAAATGAGCCACCCAGGCGCCCCATATTGTCTGTTTCTTTAAATACTTGGTTACATTTAAACGGCATGTGAACTGATTTGTACAAAAGTAACATCTGCTGATAAAGCCTACACTCACATAGTTCTAACCTTTATTTTCAATGATTGTGTTGAATGAATACTCGGTGATTTCCTCAAGGAAATTCTCTGGAATGCTTATCATACCATATACGCCCAGGGTTGTCTATTGTAAAAGCACAGCTCATAGATAGGTTGGCAGCACCCCACTGTTCTGACCCTGATGATGGCACTGACAACGGTTCAACACTTGGCTGAAAAAGTATGAGATACATTTTGGACCGCAGATTTGATAACAGGTGATAATCTTTTGCTACTGGAGAAACAGAGTTACATAATTTTGGAGCAATGAGAGACTTTACATGACATCTACTTAGACTCCTTCACTTTGTAGTTATAAAAAAACAGTCCCCAAGCCGGGAAATAGCTACCCGTCAACAAATTAGCTGGCTGCAGAAGTGAAAATGGAACACGGTCTTCTGATTATTACCCCAGAGATCTTTTTTGGGTGGGGGAGGGTTTAACTGCAATATTACGCATGTGATAGGCAGATTCCTGACCCCCATAACCTTATCCTCCTGGTATTATACCAATACGTATGTTTTCCAACATAGCAAAAGAGTTTGTCCCGATGTAATTAAGGCTCCTGATTCTCAAAATTCACATAGGGACATTACCTTGGATTATGTAATGGTGCCCAGTGTAATCATATGAGCCCCTAAAAGGAGAAGATGGAGAGACTGAGATGCCCAGGAAGGATCAGATGTGCCAGTGACAGCTCGAAGAGGGGGGTGGGTCATGAGTCAGAGAACGTGGACAGTAATGAGAAGCCTCAGCCAACAGCCGGCAAGGAAAAGGGGACCTCAGTCCCACAGCCACACAGAACTAAAGTTAGCCAACAACCTGAAAGAGCCTGGAAGTGGATTTGTCCCAAAAGCCTCCAGAAAGGAATGCAGTTCTGACAGCGTTGTGATTTCAGAACCCAGGCGAAATCTAAACTAAACAATAATAAATGAGTGTTATTTGAAGCCATAAGTTTTTCGTAAAGCAGCAACGGAAAACTAATTCATCCAGTTTGTCAAAAGGCTTCTCACAGTTTCTCAGCCTTTTATAGAGCTGAATGGTGCCCTCAATTCCTTCCCCTTCCCACCCCCCCCCTTTTTTTTCCCCTCAATTCTTCAATTCCTCCTCTAAGCTGGGAAATGTCTATGCAAATACCAACTTGCAGGATGACTTCCACCCACACGCTAAGGGTTTCCCCGATGTGAGTAAAAGCCCTCCAGATCTTTCTGGTGGGATGGATCTCATAGGTTCTCACAGAAATTGCCTCTATGCCTCCTTCTTTGGCCCTGTTTGCCTGCCCATTTCCAGCGCTATGCCAATGCCCCAGCGTATCCTGAGAGGACTCATATCTAAGATATGGGAGGTGCTGCAGGAGGTTCCCAAAGCCTTGAACCTCAGGAAGCAGGAGCTCGGCTGGTCCTGCTCAGAGGCAGAGAGAATGACTCACTCGGTCTCTGTTCCCCTCATGGTTGCTGGGCTCCAAAGCAGCCTTCTCTGTGCATGGGGGATCCATGAGGTCCTTTCTACTTTCTGTAAAGAGCCAGGCTGTGACCCTTCATAACCTCCTGCTTTGCACCATCTCTTCTTAGAAGTAGAATGAAAACTGGTTCAGGGGAGGTGATACAGAAATCTTGTCGTCTGCTTTCTTTTCTTCCCCCCCCACCTTCCCGCTTCCCCCAGCTGCTCACTCAGTGAAGCATGTTTTCTCCCAATGACAAAAACAAAAACTCCTTCTCACCCTAATGGAAAAAAAAAGCTGGTGTGTAGGCACAACCGTATCATGTGTGTGTGTGTATACTTGTTAGACCAGCACAAGTATTCCTTACAAACTTATAAATTCTTTGCCCTTGGTGAAAATAAACTGGGCAACTTTCGAAATCATTCTCAGCGTATCTTGGTAAGAGACACTGCAGTGAGCTGAGTCGTATCCTTCAAAAAGCTATTCTGACTTCCTAATCCCCGGAACCTGGGAATTCTATCTTATATGGCAAGACATGTGATTACACTAAAGGCTTTGAGAGGAGCTTATCCTGGATTATCCAAGTAGGCCATAAATCCAATGACAAGTATCCTAATGAGAGTGACGCAGGGAGAAATATGGCAGACGCACAGGGTGAAGGCATACAGAGGAGCAGGAGGTCGTATGGCCTTGGCTACAGAGTTTGCAGTGATGCACCCACAAGCCAAGGAATGCCCAGAGCCAGCAGAAGCTGCACAAACAATGAACAGATTCCCCTCAAGCACACCTTGAAAGAGAGTACAGCCCCTCTTGAGACACTCATTTCAGACCTGTGGTCTCCAAAATGATGAGATCGATGCCTGTTGTTTGAAGCCAAGGCTGAGGTAATTTGTCATGGCAGCTGCAGGAAACTAACACAGACAACGAACCCTTAGATTCTAAAATTGGGTAAAATGTCCAAAATTCTGTCCATTTTAGATGCTCACTTGTAAACAGAGGAGCTCTACTGCATTTACATTAGTGTTCACCATCACCTTGTTAGAGGTTGAGCTTACAAGAATATTGGCTCAAAGTCTTTGTCAATGAACTAATTCTCCCTTAAAAGCCTGGAACGTTGCACTGTACTTTATTAATCAATCTGTATTTATTGAAAGCTTACTCTGAATAAATTAAGGCAATATGCCAGGAATTATGGGGAAGGGGAAACAGTACAGAAAACGAAATACTATATAATAATAATAATAATAATAGCTGTACCTGACCCTTCCTAGCATTTACTATGTGTCAGACACTGTTCTAAATATCCAGCATATAATACATTTATATATTATGATACCTAACATCCCCACAAGGTTGGACCTGTTATTTATTTCGCTCTCTGGAGAATACCGAGGCCATGACAAGAGTCAGGTGATTTGTCCAAGGTCCCAGAGACGGTCAGTGGCAGAGCTGGGATTTCAAAGTCTATGCGCATTGACTGCCACTAGCCTTTGGTGATGGAGAAGATCATACCTCAGACGCCGAGACACCGACTAAGAGAAGATTTCAGTTGCTGTGGAGCCCAACTACGAATAAACATCAACAAACATCGCTACCGTCTGATTATTTACTTCTATGTAGGATGCTTTCCACAAGATGAGTTCAGATTCTCAGCAGACCTTGTAATGATAGCTTGCCCCAAGTAACCACGTTTCTCCTCAGGGCTGGATTCGGTCTCACCACTGGTGAGAAAGTGGGGATACAACATCTGAGTTCTGGTTGTTTTTTTTTCTTTCTTCTAAATTCGGTATGCCCAAGGCCCCCAGATGCTCCGCATACCCAGCTCTTGTGTCTCACAGTCAAGGCTGTTTCTACAAACGGACTTCATGGAAGACTCACACCCAGAACAAGATCCTTTTCACGGGAAGGATCCCTTGCCCCGGAGGAGAAGAGGGGAGGGCATGGTAAGAACTGTTTGTTTTACTTCCAGGGGCCCCTTATTTGGAGTGGCTTAGAATTCCCTGGCTGGGCTGGACCACCACAGGCAGACGCTTGAAGTCCTTACGTTCCATGGAGCTGAAGCTAGCTAGCAAACAGCCTCTTGGAGAGGCTTCTCCTTCTCGCCGAGTTGATGGACAAGAGGCTGTGAACTTTGATATACCAAGCAGTCACGCTTGTGGGGATTGAAACTGCGCCAAACAGCTGCCTCCTTTGAGAAAGGAGGGAGCAGGCCGCCCGCTGGTGGGGGGAGGGGGGATGTGAGAGAAGGTGTGCCAAAACAGTTAACAGAAACCATGAAGAAATTCCGATGTATTTTGTTGCAAAAAGAGGAGGGAACTGAGGAAATTGAACTTTCAGTGAAGTCTGATAATTAAACTCAGGAGTACTGACAGGGTAGCTGAACACAACAGATAAATAACTACTTTCCGGTAATTATAAGCCAGGATGGTAACATATTAGACAAGCTGGTTCACTTGGTATTTTCAAGTCTGACATTTCGATTCTAGGGGATATTTGGATCTGTGCTAACAGATTTCTTTCTTTTCCTCCACTCACTTTCCCTTTCCCACTCCCCACTGCTTGCTGAAAATGAAATGTGATTTTAGGGCAGCACTTTCCAGCACGTTCCATATGTCACTCCTTACATGACATAGCAGACCTCAAAGCCCACTGCTGCTGGGCCCAGTTGCTGAGACGGTGCCTGCTTTTCTAAACATCATAAAATATTATTAAAAAGAGCCCAGGCGTCCCCTACTAGAAAAACGTGCTGCAAATTACATATTCTATTTATAGGCGGTCCTTCATTAATCATAGACTGAGTAAGCTTTTAACAAACCGTCTCATAGTGCAAACACTTCATTCCACAAAGAAGAAACCGAGGCAAAGAGTTCTTTTCTAAGACGCACTGTTTTCAAATGGAATAAAACAGACACTTAAGTCAAGGGAACAAAACCATTCTCTTCTATGAATAGAAATGACACCGAGACACGCAGTTTTCCTCCTGTCTTTGAGAATAACGTTAGAATACTTTTAACAGCTGAATTTACATAATAGGATAAAGATGTGTCCTTTTCTCTGTGGTGTACAGACTGGGTGGGTGCCGTGGTCCTGGGGCAGAAATGAAAATGAAAGCTTTTTCTGTGCGGGTCCCGTAATGAAACCACCCATGAAAAACTAAGAGATGTCCCTGTGTGCCTCCAGCTTGAGCGATCTGCAGCGTCCTGACTCAAACCCCCCATGGTATAGATTTTACTTTGTGGACTCCCAACCCCCTGTTTTCTTTACTTCTTTAATTCACAGAAACGGTGTCCTTTTTTTTATTAACGTCTGTGGGGGAAATCAAGTCTCAGCGCAGGGCTGGCCTGGCGGGGAGACATTCCCCAGCTCTGTTCGAGAAGACGGTCCATCCGGCTGGCTTGGCAGTTGAATGGGCTGAATGTCTTTTGTTGTAAACACCTACTTTGTTTATTTTGAACTGTCTGAGTAACTAGATCAAAGGCCAGCGTCAAATGCCCAAAGCAGCGTTTGTCAGCAGTGGGCTTTTTTTTTTTTTTTTTTTTTCCCCTCCTTGTCCTAAAGCAACTGAAAGCGGTGGGGGCAAAGGCTCGTACTGTATTTCCACAAAAGCGTAGGAAAGTTCGCTTTGGCAGCCCCTTGCAAAAGAATGAATACAGGCTACTGAGTACAGATCATTTCTCTCCTGATTACAACAGACCCCAGGGGAGCTAGTGCTGGCTTGGAATCCCATCTCTGTTTCTCTGAGAGCCTCCTCGCTGTGACAGTTCCACCCCCAATCCTCACAGCACAGAGCACGAGGGAGTCAGATAGATCTCCTCTGCCCTGTCTGTGTGTTTTAGTCTGCTTTCTAAATTAAAATACGGCTTTCCTGTTGGCAACGTGTTGACTTGTTTTGAAAAAATATATTTCTAACCGGAACTGATTTAGAATTCACTGGTGGCCATAATGGATGCATTGCGTGTACGTGTGACTTTCTCACGCATGACAACAAGGGCTACGGCGAAGAGGAAGCAAACAGGGGAACGGGGCCTAACAAGAGCATCCCGTCCCTAACGTGAAAAATGGCAGAAGAGAAGCACAATGACGTTGCTAGCTATGCTTGAGCCCACGTGGACTGTTTGCTTGTTGATTTATAAAGACTCCTATCATGTGTGTGTGTCCTTGTAGGATTATTGTTTTAAAATGGGGTTAGAACGTGTCTTTATCATCCTAAAAGAGCAGTTTTACTGTTAGACAGTCTTGAGGGCAGTCGGGAATGTATTCCCTTCAATCACACCCGTTTTCACAGATGTTCCGTAAGAACAGCTCAGTCCACCACTGGGAGGTGAAGCTTAGGCTGAAATGCTGATTTCACACTTCGCAGCAGTCGCCGCTACGAACATCTTTTCCCCCCTCTTTACTTTTGTTTTATTGCTCCTTTCCTTAAAAAAGGAGAGCAAACCACAAAATATTTGCAAAAGCCTCCTGTACTTCAGATTATCTAGATTTGCTGGATCCAGTTGCCCTCTGTCTTCTTTTATATCCCTCCTCACTTTATTTTCCCCCTTCGCGATTATTTTTCATATATAGATAAAAAGGTAAAGCGGCAGCAGCCGCGAGAGCTGTCATTTGGCAGTTTCTTTTCCATTATGTTTTCACTGCTGGGAAACGCTGGAACAAAGGCGTCCAAAGTGTTACTGAATGGGGATCAACACACAGCCCTGCTGGTGAGGCTGTAATCAGCCTGTCTCGGATGAAAATGCATGCTTTTCAGCACTGGTTGGAGATTTTTGTATTTATCTTTGAAATGCATGCTTAGCCCGTGTAGGCAAGTGATGTGTTGCTGCCTTGTCCTTACTTGGCCCCACCACTTTTCTGAGCAGAATGGAAGAAATGGAATGTGATCTGTCAACCCTCAGCACGAAGTAGTCCAACAGATGGTTTTAAAACACATATAGGGGCTCAGCTCATGTCAGTGTCAATTTCTAAGACACGTTTTTATCACAGATTCAGTTCCTGTCCTGTTCTGGCCAGATATGCATGTGGGAAAGCCATGCTGTGGCTGCTGACGTGTTACTCATGAACAGTTCTGGCAGGGGGTGGGAGGCAGGTAGCAAGAATGGGTGAACTGAAAAGGCAGTGGGCATCTACAGCCCTGGAGAGGGCACGGAAGTGGGGCGGGGGGAGGGGATCTAGGTCACATAGCCATCCCTGTGGAATGCACACCCTAATCTGGAGTTAGACCGTTTCTACCACCCAAGGTGATTCTCTTGAGTCCCTTTCCGGCAACCCTGTCTCCACCCGACAGGTCACCACTTTTCTGATTTCTGTTCCCATAGATTAGATCTCCACATTTGCTTTCAAACTGCCAAGCCATAGAGTGTAACAGTATATCAGAAAAACAAATCACACTGCTTCGAGAGTTAAGTCCTATGTATAATTTATGTAACACTTGGATTCATCTGATACTATAAAACGTAATCTCTGGGTATTAAAGACTTGTTGAGAATTGTTATGTGATTCCCCCCCTAAACTATTTAGTATTAATGATACTTCCTGAAAAATAGAGGTTCAGTGGATGATAGAAGTATTAGATTTATAAATTATAAACGTAGATCTCTCAAAGTTCAAGTATGAAACAGCACAAAGGCTCCAAGTATCTTAAGATGACAGTTTCATAGTAGAGTAGCAACCCTTTAACCTCACTGGATTAGGTAAAGTTCTCCTTCTCTCCATAAAATATAGTGACTCATGCCCACTGTATTCTGTAAGCAATTGGCGTCTGAGCTATTCTCAGGTGTATTTGTTCACTTGACCCCACTTGCTGAATTGGTGTCTACCAAGTATTTACTATGTTAATATCACACAAATGTTAGTTCTTATTATTACTGTTTCATTTAATAAGTGTCACACCAAGTGGCCAGATTAGAATGTAAAGACTACTGAGTTTCCACAGAAGGAAAATTTATGCTGAAGAAAGACTTGATAAAGTTGATTTGTTAAAATAACAACAAAAAAGAGGAGCGCCTGGGTGGCTCAGTCAGTTAAGTGTCCTACTTCGCCTTGGGTTATGATCTCACGGTTCATGAGTTTGATGCCCGTGTCGGGTTCTGTGCTGACAGCTCAGAGCCTAGAGCCTGCTTCGGATTCTCTCTCTGTCTCTCTCTCTCTCTCTCTCTCTCACACACACACACACACACACACACACACACACACACACACAAATAAACATTAAAAAATCTTTAAAATATAACAAAAATTTGCCATCAAATGAAATAGACTAGACCACTGTAACAAAAAAAAACAGGAAAAAGGATCTTTTAAAATTCTTACTCATCTAAAGAAAGTAAAGTAGAAGTCAAAGCTGATGCACTATAGAAGTTGCTTTATTTTTATTTATTAAGTAAACACTTAATGGCGCTTTCAATGCACCAGGAACTATTCTAAATGTTTTAGAAATATTAACCCACTGAATCCTCATGACTACTCTCTGTGGTGGGTAACATTGTGCCATTTGTCATTTGAGGAAGCTAGGGCACAGAGAGGCTATGCAACTTCCCATTTAGTTACACAGCCAGCAAGGAACAGAGCTGAGATTTAGAACTGAGGCAGCCTTATCCAGAAGACACTCTCTTCCCACTGCACTCCCTTACCTCTCTTTATCGATGACAATCTATCTATGACCGCTCTCTAACTGGGGCATCCACTTGCAGAGGAAACAACACAAGGCTAGAGTCCATCATCAAAAGACTGTGAAGAATGGATGTTTAAATCTAATTCATGTTGACGTAAACAAAAATGCTGGCATTATCTGGGTTCCTTTCTTTTTGAATATCAGCTTTAACCTATTTTCATTGCTGATCCAATTCCTCTGGCTCAATGGGCTTCTACTCCTCAACCAATGACTCAACATATTCATTTTCCACATCAAGTTTTAAGAGAGAACAGCTGTTTACTGGATTTATTAGTTAGGTCTAGATTGTCTGTAAAATGAAACAAAGTTGGATTAAATGAATTAATCAGTCCCTTCCTAACACTAATGTTTTGTGGTCACATATACGTAGCCTCTGAGTGGCTTTGTTTAGCTTTGCTTTGTTTATCTTTACTTTGGTTTATGAACACAGATGTACATACCCTTGACCTCACCCACCCATTTCACAATTGAAAAACAGAGAATGAGGGTATTTAATACCAAACCCTTCACTACTACTGACAAAGCAATCGAAAAGCCATTTTCTTATGTGAAGGAACAAAATCTCTCTCTCCTTCCTTTTTGTTATTATTAACTAAGGACTAATTTATATCCAATGAAACACTCAGATCTTAAGAATACAGTGCTGTGAGTTTTAATCAATATACACACTCATGTAAGTTACACTTCAGTCAAGTTCTGGATAATTTCCACCATGCCCCAGAAGTTCTCATTGCCTCTTTCCAGTCAATAGCCTCCTCACCTACAGGTAACTGCTTTTCTGATTTCCATTGCCATAGATTAGTTTTCCTGTGAGCACATTTGCTTTTAAATTGCCAACCAATATAGCTTAATACAATGTATCAGAAAACCAAACAGTACTGTTTTCTGAAGTGTTAGGTCCAATTTATACAATACTTGAATTCATCTGACAATACTAAGTGTAATCTGGTAGTCAAATAATACCACGGTGATTTCATCATCTGCTGAAATACTGATTTTTAAAACAATCTCTGAGAAAGGGGAAAAAAAATGAATCTAGAGACCTAAGGCTTCCAAGTTTTATCACTGAGTTTCTGTGAATCTCTGCAAATTGTGAAATCTCTCCTACCCTCCCTTTCTCTTTGATGCTGTGCTGTTTACTCGGAGTATTACATTTACAACACCTTATACATTCAAAATAAAGTCGTGACTTAAAAAAGAAACTGTCATTTGATTATGTGAAAGTCTATGCCAATGCTGTGGAACGAAATACTTATGGAAGAACGAATTACTTTCCAAGCTCTTTGGCCAGTATCCATTCATTTATATTATTTTGTATTTCATCATATTCCTCTTGAAAAGGATGAGTGTTGTGGTTGTTTATTTCTACATGAGAAACTTCCACAAAACTTGAGGGCATCAAACAATAAGTTTTTGGTATCTCTTACAGTTCTGTGGATTGACTGGATCCCACTGGGCAGTTCTCCCTGGGGTTTTCCTCATGTGATGGCTGGGTAATGGCGACTAGATCTGGAGTCTTCGGAAGGCTCCTTCACTCATGGATCTTGTACTGGGCCTGGCGTGGCCGGCGTAGCTGAAGCGGCTGGGTATCTCTCTCCGTGTAGTTTCTCCACACTGGCTCATTTGGTCTTCCTTATAAGCATGGTGGTCTCTGGATACTTTGACTTTTTCCTTGGTGGCTGGCTTATTCCCACAGTGAGTCATGTAATCAGCAAAGACAGAAACTTCTAGGCTTCCATAGGCTTAGCTTCGTAAGTCACAAAGTATCACGTCACTTTCTCTACAAGCTATTAGCAATTAAGTCATGGTAGGTAAGTCTGGTAGGTAAGTCACCTACCAGATTCAAGGGGGAGAGAATTAGACTTCACTCCTCAAAGGGAGCAATAGGGAAGAATTTGCAGTTGTCTGTAATCTACCACAGTTAGGTTTATGTTTTGAATTCTGTAGCTTAAAGCTCTGTCTTGGTGCTTAGAAGACTTCATGGCATAAGTCGCTATTTAATAGCCAAGTCATCTATAAGATCAGAGAGATTTCATAATTTTTAGGTATGTAATCTTGACCAACCACTCCACCTGTTTGAAATTTGGACTTTTTTATCTGTAAAGCCTGTCCTCTGTCCCCTTCAGAAGGATTATAATAGATCAGTGTGATAACATGTGAAAATGGAAAACAGAAAAATCACACAGAGGTAAGGTATTATCTTAGTTATCCTTAAAATATTAATGAATCAATTTCTCCTGCAAAACAATGAAACAAAATAAATGTCTTCTTAAAGGTAGTTGAATTTTCCCAAAACAGTTCTAAATACTTCATTTTTTTTTCTATTGTCATGAAGACCTGGTTCACAGAGAGTCCTTCTCTGACCTCTGACTCCATTAACCCTGTTGTTGTTTTTTTAATAATATAAACACTAGGGGTACCTGGCTGGCTCAGTCAGTAGAGCACATGACTCTCAATCTCAGAATCATGAGTTCAAGCCCATCTTGGGCATGGAGCCTACTATAAAGAAAAAAGAAAAAAAATAACATGAACAGTAATTTCCACTTGAAATTATATTATACTCTCATTCATCTACCTGTTTGTTTTTTTTGTGTGTCTTCTAGAACATGAGTTCCTGTAGACAAAGACTCAGCTTCCTTGGGGTTCATAAGTATTCAGTGTATATAGATGTCAGACATTTAACAAATATTGTTGAATAAATGAATGACTAAATAAGTAGATGACTAGTGTTACTAGTTTGACCAATCTGGCATCCTAGTTTTAAAGTCTCTTTACCTTTGTAGCTCTATCTATCTATCTATCTATCTATCCATCCATCCATCCATCCATCCATCCATCCATCCAACAAATTTTATATGGATAAAGTCCTCCTTAAACTGTAATATATACACACAATATATTACAGGCATCATCTTGAAACTAGTCACTTCCTGAAGCAACTTCTTTTCTCCATCTTTCATCTCTGAATATAGCTTCTGATACCTATGATAAAATCCTGACAATCCTTCCTGAGGTATTTCTCTGGAATATGTCTAATTCTTTCAATTCTTGCTACCATTGTATTAAGCCAGGGATCCATCATGATCTTTTACCTAAAATCTTATAAAAATGTCCTAATTTCCTTCTCTATCATTTTCCACAAGCATTATCCTACTGAAACCATGGTTCTTTAATGTTATTCTGCCCTGTATGAAACCTCAGGTGGTCCACTATGCCTCTAGGATGAACTGTGTGGTCTAGTTTTATGCTCATTTAGTTTCTGTCTACCTTTTTCCGGCAACGTAGACTTCCAATACTTCAACAGTGCAAGAGTCATAAAAAAGTTAGTATATTTCAATCTTTAATGGACATACAAGTAACTTGGGGATATGGATAAGATATAGATTCTGATTCAGAAGTTCAAGGATGGAACCTAAGATTCTGTATGCCTAGCCACCTCCTAGGTGGACAAACAAGCCTCCATAAGTGATTGCAGATGCCATGCACTTCCACATATCTGCACCTGTTCTACTGCCCAGAACATTCTTTCCTTCCCTCACTATGTAGTGAAATCCTATATTCCAAAGACTTAGATCATATACTATTACTAAAGCGTTTCTACCTTTACCAGGAAAAATTAATTGCAACTTTATCTGTCTTCTTACAGTGCTTTATTGATACTTGTTTAGTTGCGTATGTGCTTTTCTTCCGAAGTTGTGAGTTCCTTGTAGGCAGCGACAGTACCATTGTTGCAATTCACATGGGAATGAAAACTCACACTCAAAGTAATTATTATATGATGTATAACATATAGACTATGTAATATATAATGTATAAAGAGTATTCTCAAAATCCTATGGGAGTACAGAGGTATATGAAATCACTGCTGTGTGTCAATTATGTGCTAATTTACTGTGAAATGCCTCATGGAGCAGGTGCACAATACGTATTTGTTAAAATGGTTTTAAAGAATGATTTTGAGTTCTAACACCTTATTACAGAAAATGCTGGTCTGGTCATCAGACATTCTTACTCTCTGCTGGAGAATTTGTTAGACCATAAATTACCTTACTGAAAAATGTATAATATTTACTATCTAATTTAATGATCCAAAAATCTGTACTGAATCAGAAATAGAAATGTTAAAGTAATTACATTGAGAAGTCAATTTAATGAATGCCCAATATGTGAAAGCATTATTTCTGTAATCTTTTTTATTGCCCAATTTATCATTTTTATTGTTCATTTACTTATGCTATATAGTTCTGGAATGAATTATAATCTCTACCCCTCCCCATTTTATTTCAAGTAGGATCTCTTAGAAAGTCACAAAAAGCTTCTCTCTGAAATAGAATTTTTATTCTTGTTAAAGTGAACCTATTTGATTCTTATGTGCTTTGGATGATTTCCCTAGAGTTTTCCCTTAATTATATCATACATGTGTTTAAACAAGCATTTGCTTTCCCACAGTCTAAATTCTCCCAACTTGATCTTCTAGGGCGGCCACAAGATTCAAACTATACTGTTTACAATCCCTTAATGGCTATGGTCTTGTAAGCACAGAATTCTGAGTTAGGAAGGGAAAGTCTTTGCACGGTTTAAATATTTGTATCTCACAAAGAGCAGGGCAATATAACCACATGGCTGACACAGGTCATCGCGGGACTTTGCCCCTCGCCCCCCCCCCCCCCCCCCACCGTGGATGCAAAACAAGCAGTAACACACATCACAGTGAAAAGAGGTTTTTTCCCCCCTGTAAGAACATACAGAGAAACATCTTGGTAACAATGGAGAAACATCTTGGTAAGAAACAATTGATTCAGCTTTACCTTCAGACCCTATTAAGAATTTCTTGCATGATTTTGGCCTAAATTTTAGTACCTTACATACCTGCTGTATAAAAGCCTGTAACTGAAACTTTGCAACATGCTTCCAAAGCATTTTTTGATCATCTAACAAATCAGACATTCCAAGAGAACAATGCTACTTCTACCTTCAAGTTGATTGTGTTAGAGAACCTTAAGAATCAAAGATCCTAACAATTTTCCTTTTTGAGTATGAACCAAATAATTCAAAAGGAAATATAATGGTAATCTAAACATTGCCAGAGGTGTTCTTAAGCCTATTAAGAATGATTGATGATGAAGAGAAAGCTGAGACTTTTAAAAGGTAAGCTCCAGAAAAGAGTAAGAGATTAAAAAAATGAATCAATCAATTGAATTATTTGAGTTTGTTTTATAGTTTGGTTGACCCTAAAATAAATTTTATTTTTTCCAACAAATTACTAGGATAATAAAAATAATACCTGCCATGCTGCATTATTTTAGAATTTGGGGCAAAGAACAAAGTTGGTTGCCATGTTTTTAATGTGGGGGGAATTTTTCTTGGAGGTTTTAGTCTCCAAACCGATTTTGCCTGAAAAGAACTAACTGGCAAGCGCATCTTGGTTGATGAGTGCCTTGCTCACTGATATAAACTGCTGATGCATCAATTTGGCTGGAATACATCTAGAAATGTCAAGCAGACCCTACTTTCTAAGTGCGATAGCTTGGTGGTGGGTGCAAATTATAGTTGGGGCAGTCTTGTGTTTCCACAGGCAAAACTGTAGTTCTCTTTCATGAATGTGGACAGTGTAGACTAGAGTCATTTCAATCCTATTGGCAAAAGGGTAGCTCAGTTTAACTGAAACATGATTCTCTAGCAGCCATACAGATGGCTACTATCTATGCTGTGTAGGTAGCTAGCTAGCTTTGGTGTTTTCACAGTAATGGAAAACCCCGTTCCTGAACAACCATTCTAAAACTGTCCACAGTTGTTCTTCGCCAGGAACCAACAGAAAATTGTGGGCTAATCAGCATAACATATCTCAGCTTCTGTCTCTTGAGACTGAAAGCGATGTGCCATAATGAGGGTAGATTTTAGGCTTTATCTTTGCACCTAAAGGGACAGTGATAGTAAAAATTTATGAGTATTATTCATGGAAATCACTGGAGATTTTGTCTCTCATGTTTAGATCCTTATTTGGATAATATACTGGGGGTGAGATACCTTAAAGCAAAGAAGATATAGTCTCTCCCTACTAGGCAAAGGCAGTAGAGAGGAAAGCTTCACAGACTACAACCAAAATGAGATAGAAAATTCATGTATTCATGCTGATGAGTACATGTGACCGATAATAAAAGAAAGGCTGAAGAGAAAAATGACCTGCCCAGGAGTGGGTTTTTTATTTGTTTGTTTAATACACTCATTTACTAAAATAACCACAGTAAAGGAGGGAAAAAAAAGTGATGTTTTTCTCTGCTAGATGAAAAGTTTTGAAACGGAATGCTGTAGCTATCTCAGAAACTGAGGGAAGGGCAGCAAGCAGAAATGATCACATGAGCTGTTACTAAGTCACCGAGAGACGTGTCCAAACCAGAGGATAGGAGAAAGGGTCACAACGTAGAAAGTAGCAAGGAGGCATAACTAGTGTAGGACAAGAAGGCTCCCTGTTAGATCTAGTCATTTAGAGACCGAAGAGAATGGGACATCATGAGCCAATTCCATAGCCTATTTGGACTGCGTGGTTAATGCTTGTTGCTTTCTGTTAAATTTCTTCCCAAGGCACTGCATTGTGCTCTTTTATATTGGAAGCTTTGGCTTATCTAATAGAAATCGTTTCCCAGTTGCTGAGTGGGACCTCATGTGAAGTGAAAAATCAAAGCCCCTTAAGAAAAGTAACCTAGTCCTTTGGGCCAGTGTCATCTTAACACTAGAATTAAATTATGCAAATATAAATTGAAAGTCAAGGTGATTGCTCTATACAATCCATTCATCATCTCTCTACTTCTCTTTGCCTGCAGAAACAGCTAGACAATATCTTTTGTTATAGAATAAACTCAAATGGCAGGGTTTGCTATATAGTAATTTAACTCGATTATAGAAGAGATCTCATGTTTAATATAAGCCATTTGGTCTTTGAACTTGTCTCATTATAAATAGAAATGTTGTAGTCAAATTCCCTTGAGATGGAATTTCGCTAGATTTGATCTCCTTCCCCCGCCTTCCCCTCTCTTTCCTGCTCCCCTCCCCCACCCCCATCTCTTATTCTAATGTCAAGTATCAAGATAAACACTAGGAGCACTCCAAGCTATGGTGGCTTTTATTTTATTTTATTTTTTTAATGATTTTCATCAATACAAGATGTAAGTGATAAATTGTACTGAAAAGCTAGTTCCAAGGCTGGTCAAATACCACTGACAGCCTCCATGTGGATGCAGGAACTCTGAATTATGGATCATCCTGAAAATGCTACCATCAAGAGCCAATCACTGAATACGAAATAATAGTAGATGCTAGGTTAGACTCCTAT
Source organism: Puma concolor (assembly GCF_028749965.1). Lineage (NCBI taxonomy): Eukaryota > Metazoa > Chordata > Mammalia > Carnivora > Felidae > Puma > Puma concolor. The sequence continues at coordinate 137,656,930 of NC_141667.1, read as the reverse complement.
GTTAGGGAGGGTACCGTTGGAAGGGAGGATAGGATGATGTCTTTCTATGTCTACCCTCTTTTCGGAGTACGTAGTAACTGGGAGACACTGCTTAACAAAACAACACATAAAACCCCAGAAATATGAGTCATCAGTAGGAATGTTCCTTGTCAATCACATGATGCTAAGCTTCATCCATTTCAAGCGGATATAAACCCTTAGGGCTTTTTGTGGGGGAGGGTGCAGGCTCAGTCCAAAAAAAAAAAAAACCCTCAAAACATTAATCCTGCCAGTTTAGATTTTACTAGGGATTTAAAGTCACCACTACCTTCCACAGGGTTCATTCACGCTCAGTTGGGACAAATAATGGCTTAGCAGGAATTGGTTTACAATCCTGGTGGACCCCTGTAGAGTTAATAAGTCCAGAAATACCACTTGGATGGAAACGTATGATAATCATGTGATTATCTTTTTTTAAAAATCCATTCCAGAGTCTCATGTATAAAAATAAAAAATGCACAGGGCTTAGGCATCCTTTTATGTATCAAATTAAATGGGATTTAATGCCTGGTTGTGTGTCATCCAGCTCAGACCCATTTGTACAAGGCTGTGGAGTGACGAGCTGGTTCAGATGAATGAATAGCTTTCTCATTACTTCACCCCCATTCTGCTGTCTCTTTTCCTGTCCTTTGTATTATAATGGAGGACAGCTGTGGCAGTGAAGTGAATATTAACTAACCCCAGTGCCTCAGCAGATTGTGACTTTAATCCCTGCAAATACCACTAAAATCAAAATTTAATTACACTCAGAGTAGCTCTGTTAATGCCTGAAAAATATTTAACAATTAGTGGTTGGCTTAATTAAGCAAACTGCCTTTCACAAAGCAACCTGAAAAGTCCTCCCAAACCCTTCCCCCATCCTTTTTTCTTTTTTTTTTATCCCTTAGACTAATTAGTCTGATGTAAGCTCACAGCACTTCATTTACTGTTACTGAGTCTGCTGCTTAGCTGATCTAGGTTCTGAGCTTAACAGCCTGTAATAGAAGGGGAAGTTGTAAAAAGAAAGAAATTAGGTTCAGTGCACACAGCTACTTAATAAAAAATAATCCTTTTAATAAACTGCTAATCATTGTTAGTCATTTCCTCATTCATATTCATATCTGTATAACATATGCATATATGTTAACATGCATACATTGCAATGACTCTCTCTCATTTACAGTATTAGGTTATGGAATATTCAGGAAAAGCCCACTAACAAATAACTGAACACAAAATAACTTCTGTCAAAAGAATTAGTCTCTGTCCACATGGATCGGAATACTCTACATTTAAATTTAGAAGGAAGGACAATGTATGCTTTCGTTTGTAAACTAAACAAATAAAGAATGATAGAAAAGCTGTTAAAATGTAAATCCTATTCTCTGATTGATACATGATACTACCTGACCTACTTGGTTACATGTTCATTCCCTCACCCAAGCATCAAATATTTATTGATGATTTCGTGTGACTTGCTGGGGCAATACAAGTATATTATCGTAAATCTTTGCAGCCACACCTATGGAATGTTTTAAAGTGGCACAGAAGGGCGGTTTATACAATCTATTTCTTAAGCTTCATTTTCAACTTGGATTCTTAGGAAAGATCTTGCCACTAAATAATTGAGAGAATAAAATACAATAACACTTCAAAAGGAGGTCACTTATCCAGCAAACTAAGAAGAGAAATAGGAATCAGAAAATAACAACAAAAAAATTGCCTTGGAGAACCACAACAAATCCCAGAGCTATCAAAGAGTTTAGAGACCATGGAATCCAGCCTCGTGCTGGATTCTCTTTCTGTAAAAGAAGAAAAAAACCGAAACTCAGTGATCATCCAGGGCCATGTGAAGAACTAGTAGGAAGTGAATGTAGAGCCCTGGAGACCCCCGCCTCAGACCTATTTTCTTTCATCTGATATTGGACACAATTAGAGCAAGATACACTATACGATTTCCCAAATCACAGCAGATTAGAAGCCACAAAGTTGAGGCTGAAGGAGTGTTTCTGGAACCTTAGAGTTCAGATGTTATGAAACAGGAGAACATAAGATAAACTTTTCAAATCACGAGGTAAAATTTTAAGTAATCTGGAAAAGACAGTCTCGTGGTGATGCTCAAATGCAGGGTACAAGTAAACATCACAACTTAAAAAAAAATTTTTTTTTAATGTTTATTCATTTCTGAACGACAGAGTGAGCCAGAGCACAAGCAGGGATGGGGCAGAGGGGGGGGGGGACACAGAATCGGAAGCAGGCTCCAGGCTCTCAGCTGTCAGCACAGAGCCTGACGCGGGGCTTGAACCCACTAACCGTGAGATGATGACCTGAGCGGAAGTTGGATGCTTAACCAACCGAGCCACCCAGGCACCCCCACAACATTTTTTTATTGACGATGCGTATCTGTGCTGCCTCATCTCATCTCATTTTATTGCGCATGCATACGTGTCTCTGTGTGTGTGTGTGATTCCCTCCTTTGGGCTTTTAAGACAAAACAACACACACACAGGCACATGAAAGATTAAGATAATAGGGTGATTTCGTTATCTTTATTTTGAGAATATCAAAAGGAAAATACTTTTCTCTGCTCCTAGTAATTCTGAATGTTTCATCTTCAATGATGTATTAATTTTTCCAACAAGAAGAAAAAAGACCTATAGTCATATTTTTAAGGGACGTTTTCACCTGTATGGAGGTTCCTCTATGCCTTCCTATTACTCCTTATTTAAGACTAGTTCCTGAATTTTTTGGCCATTGGTTACTTCAATAATTAAGGGGGGGGGGGAAGAAAGTAAGTATCATTCATGTGTAAGCACCCGTATATGCATTACATACACCCACACCTAAGTCAGCCAGCCATCCCTAATCCCAGACAATTCTGTACATTTCCACATAATCGGCAGGTTATGTTTCAAGTCTCATGGTTGGTTGGGGACGGAGATGAAATCACGGTTTATAATACAGAAGAAGGAGTGTATATGGGTTGTGACTGAGATACTTGCATTTTGACTGAAGAATTGGGGAGCATCTGGATTAACCACTATAAATCCTTCAATGGCAGCCATTTAAGTTTCTAATAGCAGGGGAAATGGCATATTATATTTCAAAGTTGATATATTTGAAAAATGAATATTAACACGATGATACGAACCGATGCAAAATCTTCTTATGGGTTCTCAGAAATAACTGTGTTTTAATGCTACATGCAACTTGTGTTTCAAATTCTTTTGTCTATTAGTCTCATACACATATCTTTATTTCCTCTTGAATGTATGCTGCATAACTATTAACCAAATGTTCGCTCACCATCAAATTCTGTTTCTTCAGTGTGTTTTCTCATTCAAAAGCACATAATCATTCTCCTTAATGATACAAATAATCCACTTCTAATGGACTATTATACCTCTTTTCCATTCTTGAAAAGCATTATTGCTTTTAGGTTTTTAGTTAAATGTTATACAATTTCAACATGGTATAATACACTTAATTGAACTTTAAGTTTCTCTGTAAAAGAGCAGCAAGTATTAAAAGGCAAACAGAAAAATTGCCAAAGTCGGTTCACTTCCAATGTCAAAACTTTTCATGTGAAAAATGAATGGAAACGTTCTATTTCAAGTAAGCATATTTGTGGGTATGATATTCTCTTTCTGCCTCTGTAAATCACTTGAAAATAAAGTAGCTTGCCCATGCTTGTTTGCAATTTGCAAAATGTCAGCTGTATCTATGAAATGGTCACTGAGCCTCAGCATCTTGACTAATAAGGAAAGAACCACTGCCTTGGAAGATACACTAAATCTTTCATGTTCCCAAAGTATCGCCTCATGTTTTTCATCAAGAATTTGTTTAATAGTGGGCTGGTGACATAAATGTGTAACATCACCTTTCCCCTACGTCCTACATTGCCACCCAGGCCACACACACACCACCCCTCCCCCAACCTTCCACCAACAATGTCCTAAGCGAAGAGAAATAAACTCTTAACTAAGCTTAATATTTCTCCTGATTTAAATTTCAAGACGACTTATGTTTAAATGGATGGATTTATTTATTCAATAATAACACAGGAAAAAGATCTGAAGCTCACTAAGGCCTGTAGCCTAACGTAAATAAAACCTCAACCTCAAATTCTGACTTTTAGAAAGATGCATAAAGAGCCCAATTGCCCTACTTCGAAGAGATGCATTTTACTGCTCAGAATAAGTAATTTTCAACTTTTTCTTCAATATCCCAAGAGCTGGAGATTCTACAATAAGTGTCATCCTGACACTTAATAGTGATTTTCTTAATTCTTTTTTTTTTTTTTTTTTTTTTTTTAATTTTTTAACGTTTATTTATTTTTGAGAGAGCGAGACAGAGTGCAAACGGGAGGGACAGAGAGAGGGGGAGACATAGAATCTGAATAGACTCCAGGCTCTGAGCTGTCAGCACAGAGCCTGACGCGGGGTTCAAACCCACGAACTGTGAGATCATGACCTGAGCTGAAGTCAGACGCTTAACCAACTGAGCCACCCAGGCACCCCGATTTTCTTAATTCTATTTGAAGCCACTTCTACTGCCTTCTGTCAGACTTTCCAAGGTAGTCAAGAAGGGCCGTTTTGGACACACTATACAACAGTAATTGAGTTACCCCTTCTCTCCTGCAGGCTGAACATCTAAGGCTCACTTACTTCTTACTTCCAGAACTTAAATTCTTTCCAAATCTCAGAGGTTCTTGAATGTTCTACCTTTAAGGGGTCATCCTACTCCACAATGGCCAAATCGTATTTTGAGCTCCCATTCCAGGAAATACAAAAAGTCTGGTCTTTTACCAAGTGTTCTTTCCCACTGAGCGTCTGGGTCTGTCTGAGGAATGGATCCATTAACTCATTCTGAGGGATAACTTGTCATTTCTAAAAGCTTCCTAGCTTTAGGCCACTGTCTTTCTGGAGCATAATGCGCCATTACCTCCATGCTTCTGGTCTTCATACGATAGCTCGTCACCTTTAAAATAGAATATATTTCCAAACAGTATTTCCAAATTCCTGACAGACAATTATCATCAAGATTCTGGAATGAGAAACCAGAATTCCTGGAAATTCTCAGGGAGTCCTGAAATCATAATTTTCCCTCTATTTTTATAATACATTTTCTGTGATAATGAATGAGAATGAACTGTAAGCCATTTTTACACTATACCTTCAGAGATTTAATGTAACAAACCGATATACTAATAAAAGTATGGCTTTGCAGGATTGTGTCTTGCAATAACGTGTAAAAACGAGCTCTATCTGATAGGAACATCTTATGTCAGAAAACATTAAAGAAAATAGCATTCACATCAAATAAATGGCAAATTATTTAATTCAAAGAAAGATAATGTCACACATATTTAATAATTAGAAATGATCTTCCTTAAAATGAAGTTTTAAAACCCACAAAGCATCGGGGTGCCTGGATGGCTCAGTCCGTTAGGCATCTGACCCGATTTTGGCTCAGGTCACACTCACGGGATGGAGCCCTATGTTGGGCTCTGCACTGACAGTGCTTGGGATTCTCTCTCTGCCTCTCTCTGCAGCTCCCCGGCTCACTCTTTCTCTCTCTCTCTCTCTTTCTCTCTCTCTCTCTCAAAATAAATAAACATTAAAAAAATAAATAATAAAACCCCCAAAGCATTAACTGCCCTATTGCATGATCTTGTTCTTTTATTTATTTTTTTTTTTTTAATTTTTTTTTTTTCAACGTTTATTTATTTTTGGGACAGAGAGAGACAGAGCATGAACGGGGGAGGGGCAGAGAGAGAGGGAGACACAGAATCGGAAACAGGTTCCAGGCTCTGAGCCATCAGCCCAGAGCCTGACGCGGGGCTCGAACTCCCGGACCGCGAGATCGTGACCTGGCTGAAGTCGGATGCCTAACCGACTGCGCCACCCAGGCGCCCCCACTTGTTCTTTTATTATGTATCTTGCTCTTTTTCAGTGCATAAAAATTCCATTTTTTAATAATGTTGATCAAATTGTTACAAATTTGTCCACAGCTTCTTTAAGATTAGCGTACCTACTGCTCCATAAATCTCACTTACTTTCTAACAGTGAAAATATTTTGTTTGCTTACTCTGATTTGGATTTTGTCATTGATATCAATATTGTTTTTGTGAATAGACATTTTGGATCAGTTTCTGAATTCCTGTTGAAATACTCCACAAAAACATCTTCTAGTCTTCGTGTTGAAAGACTGTTGAAATAGTCCGTAAGAACATCTTCTATTTGCATTTCTTCTGTTCAGATATTTACAAAGAGCCACAGCACATATCTGGTCTCTGGGGAATGCCAGGAAACATTATTGGGTAGCACTGAAATAACATACCATTCAAATATCCTAGCAGGGTTGACAGCAAAACACAGTATGCTCGGTCAAAATTATTAACTTAAGAATATAGTTTGGTTCCAAAACTTATTTCTTAGAAAATCACTCATAGGATTTGCATAAAATACACTAGGTAAACAATCGTATCAACATTTATCTATTTGCAAAAAAACAAAAGCAAAAAACAAAAACAAACAAACAAAAAAACCAACCTGTTAACAGCAATCAGGGTCAGGAGCATGCTTACAACATGACAACAATTACAGGTAAGTTGGGTTAGACCTGAACTACTTCTCTCCAATATGCTCCTCTCCTGTCCAGAAATGTCAACCTTAACCTTGCACTTCCCTGTCTGCGTTTCCTCCTCTTGCTTTCAATTGGACACCAGCGATTTCTTCTGCCAGTAATGTTTGTACATTGATTGTGAAGCTCTAAATCTTGCAAAAAAAAATTATAATGTTTTTCCTCTGTTTCTTCATTTTTTGACCATTTTTTCTCAGGATTCATGAATAGGAAAAATATATACATTTCCTGATATATGCTGGGAAAGCATATATGCATGGGAAAAGTAAATCCAAATTACTCCTTTGCTTCCTACAGACCTATAATATGGTGGTGGTATAGGTGGTGGTACTGTGTTCATATTTTGTTATAAAAAATATAAAATATATAAAAATCAGGATGTGTAAAGAACTTCTGTGCATACATCACCCAGGCTACCAACATATGGTAACTACCATATATAGTGACTACGATAAAACTACCAACATACGGCCAATGTTATTTAACTTGTGTATCTATATCTACCCATTTCTATCACCCTCAACTCTTGGATTATTTACAAGTTAATCCTACACATTGTATTATTTTATTTATAATACACTCCAGTGTAAAACTGTAAAAGATAAAGACTTAAAAACATAACTAAAAAAGACAGAGTGGAAACTGGCATAAAGACAGACATACAGGTCAATGGACTAGAACTGAAAGTTTAGGGGACAATCCGCTTATACATGTATTGTCAAATGATTTTGAGCCTCTTTCAATAGAAAGAGAGAATAGGCTTTTCAACAAATGGGGCCAAACAATTGAATATCCACATGCAAGAAAATGAGGTCGGATCCCTACCTCATAACATATATGAAAATTTATTCAAAATGGATCAAAGATCTAAGTGTAAGAATTTAAACTAAAACTGCAAAACTTTTAGAAGATAATTTTGTGACCTTAGATTAGGTAATGATTTCTTAATTATGACACCTGAGGCACAAGCAGCCAAAGAAAAAAATAGCCAAACAGGACTTCATCGCAATTAAAACTCCTGTTCTTCAAAAGATCCACATAAGAAACTGACAAGTCAACCCACAGAATGGGGAAATATTTGCAAATCATTTATCTGGTAAGAATCTAGTATCCAGAATATATAAAGAACTTTTCCTATTCAACAATAAAGATGATGTAATTAAAAACACACACAGGAGGGGCGCCTGGGTGGCTCAATTGGTTGAGCGTCTGACTCTTGAGTCCAGCTCAGGTCGTGATCTCAGGGTCGCAGGATGAAGCCCTGCATGGGGCTCCATGCTGAGCATAAAGCCTGCTTAAGATTCTTTCTATCTCTCCTCCTGCCCCTCTCCCCGGCTTGCTCTCTCTGCCTAAAGAAAAAGAAAAGATTGACAAAGGAATGGGGATTTATCCAAAAAATACACAAATGACAAATAAGCCCATGAAAAGATGTTCAAATGACAAATAAGTCCATGAAAACATGCCCAAAATAGTTATTAGGTAACTACAAATCAAAGCCACAGTAAGATACCACTTCACACCCATTAGGACGACTATAATAAAAAACATGGACAATAACAAGTGTTGGTGAGGGTGCAGAGAAACTGACACCCTCATACATCGCTATTGGGAATATAAAATAGAGTAGCTGGCTTTGAAAAATATTTTGGCAGCTCTCCCAAAAATTAAAGTAGGGCTACCATAAGATCCAACAATTCTACTCCTAGATTTCTAGCTGAAAACATATGTTCACCCAAAAACTTGTACATGAATATTCACAGCAGCATTATTCATAAGAGCCAAAAGGTAGAAATAACCCAAATGTCCATGAACTAATGACTGGATAAACAAAATATGGCATAACTACACGATGGAATATTATTCATTTGTGACAATAAATGAAGCATTGACATATACTAGAATATAAACAAGTCTTCCAAACTTTACGCTTTGTGAAGAAAGCCACAATAAAAGGCCACATCCTGTGTGTTTCCATTTTTACGGACTATCCAGAATAAGTAAATCCACAGACAAACAAAAAGTAGGTCAGTGGTCACCGGTGGCTGGAAGGAAGGAGGAATTGGAACTGGAGAGTTATTTGAAAGCAAGAGGAGGACACAATGAGTCCATAACCATTTCTTCTTGGGTCTGTATGCCTCCAAGAGTAGAAGAGACTGGAAGGCTCTTCCAATTTCTCGTCCAATTCTCTTCTCAACCAGCTTCCAATTTCTCTTAGCGCTTGCAGCACGACCTGCCCCGTGCCTTCCAGCGGTCGGAGCACCAGCTGGGTCATGCATTTCAGTGATCGAAATACAAGCTGTGCTTCCTCCTACCCCCTGCCTGCCAAATACCAGCTGTGCCCTCACCTGCTATCTCCACCAGACTTGGCATTCCCGGCAAGGCATCATTTCAGAGGGGCACATCTGAGCTGTTGGGCACTTCCCTCAGCGGTCTGAGCAATAGCCATGGATGCACTCTCAGAGTTTCAAGTATTCGCCCACAAGGGCTTCTGCTTCAGTTTTCTACTTTCTAGTATCATCGCTTCTCCCACTTAGTTCCTCTAGACCGAAAGGTGCTGTCTTTCTACAACGTTGACCCCTTCCTATCCACTATCCCTCTTTGCTGTTTCAGACTTTGAACACCTATCTATCCTCTCTATCAAATGCCCTCTGTTTGTAGTACCTAGTGGGGTGTCTGACTTTCTGCTTGGTCTCTTACCTGTGTACCTATAGTACCTGTTTCAATAAACCTTAGTAGCAAATCTGATATGTTCACCGTGAATTATAAACCTAATTTTCCTTTGTACTTTTCCCTTGGTTCTGTATTTTAGGTAATATTTTGGAAAATGGAACACTTCTAGTTTATTGTTATAAATGTAATGAAAAACTTGGAAAGCATAGAAATCCTTTCTTTCCTTTTCTTCCAAAATTTTACTGATTCTTGATAGGATTATTTTAGCAGTATTATCAGGCCAAAAATTCAAATGGAAAACTTTTCGTTATTCAAAAATATTTTCCTAAATATGGAGTTAATTTTGTATCTTAGGGGTAAGATAACTATTCCTTCCTTAGATCATGGTTGGGTTTTTTTGTTCGTTTGTTTGTTTTGTTTGTTTTGATAGAGAGAGACAGAGCACAAGTGAGGGAGGGGCAGAGAGAGAAGGAGACACAGAATCCGAAGCAGGCTTCAGGCTCTGAGCTGTCAGCACAGAGCCGATGTGGGGCTCGAACTCACAAACTGTGAGATCATGACCTGAGCCGAAGTCAGATGCTCAACTGACTGAGCCACCCAGGCGCCCCACAGATCATGGTTTTAAAAGTTCTCTTTGGTTAGCGCCTACCAAGTAGACCAATTATATTTCTACTTATACATATGTATGAGGAATGCGCTTTGAAAGTAAGACAACAAGATATCTATCTGACTTAAATACTATTATGGGAAATTGCTTTAGGTTTAAATAAGAACAGATGGTAGATTCATGTGGTATTTTTGGACATTATTCTGGCACAAAGCAGGAATAGAGAAAGAGAAAACAGGCCAAAAATTGGACCAAAGCGTTAAAACAAAAAATCATGTGTACTTCACAAATTCTAGTAGTTCCACAGAGTTAAATGACTTGGCATTAAGAGATAGGTATTATAGGGGCGCCTGGGTGGCTCAGTTGGTTGAGCATCCGACTTCGGCTCAGGTCACGATCTCATGGTCCGTGAGTTCCAGCCCCGCGTCGGGCTCTGTGCTGATGGCTCAGAGGCCTGGAGCCTCTTTCAGATTCTGTGTCTCCCTCTCTCTCTGCCCCTCCCCCGTTCATGCTCTGTCTCTCTGTGTCTCAAAAATAAATAAACATTAAAAAAAAGTTTAAAAAAAAAAACAAAACAAAGAGATAGGTATTATCATATACTCTATTTTTATGTATTCCCTCTGTATCTTAACATATAGATATATGTCCAAACATGGGCTCAACAGATGCATTAGCATTTTTTGATGACTTATAGAAAACATTAAGAAGTAATTAGGAAGGCTCATCTGCATACTAATAGACCCAGAAAGTTCATATTGGATTTCCTTATATTTGCTATGTACTCTCATTTTCTGGGAACGGGTCAGCTCTTTCAGTAGTCACAAATCAGCTGAATGTGTAAAATAATCACACAGTGTCATGAATACATGAAAGAAAAAAAACAACAACACTGGCCTCACTCTTTCACTTACTTTTAGACTGTTTTAAGTATAGTCATTCTGTGCCATTTATTCTTCGCAAGTAGACACTTTCATAAATAGGTGATTAGTCCCCCATTAGTTGATTATTTTTTTTAGAGTCCCAGAGTCCAAAATGATGCATTAATGCCCAAATCTTTTCTTTGACAGCGAATGTAATAAAGGCTTGTGGCTTAAACCAACTGAGTTAACATTTTTTTTTCCTACTTTGAATGAAAAACATCATTTTCCCTGGGAAAATGTAGCTATTAATAGAATAACAGTAGACTCTTCATTACACATAATTTGTCCTTTCTCACAGCACAAAACATGATCTCAGATGATTCATGATATCGTCATGAAATAGAAGGTGCAGGACATGGGAGGACTTCTTGAAAATGATTAGTGTTTTGAAACCCTTGAGAGTGAAATGGAGCAACTCTCTGTCACTGCGATTGCTGTAAAGGCAGGACAACATTTTAAAATTGATTTACCATTTGGTTCTTTGAATTCCTGCTTAAAACCTCGACAAGGCAAAGTTCCAAAACAGGTGAAACAGATATGGGCAAAAATCCCCGTGCAAATCTCTGCTTTCTGTTGAGAATGTTAAAGTCAAAACCATATATTGATATTGAAGTCATGTAGAAGTTCATGTTAATTAGCATATTCTTTTTTTGAAAGTGAGTGGGGAGGGGCAGAGGGAGAGGGAGAGAGAATCTTAAGCAGGCTTCATGCTCAGTGTGGAAGCTGACGCAGGGCTCAATCTCAGGACCATGAGATCATGACCTGAGCCAAAGTAAGGAGTTGGATGCTTAACCGACTGAGCCACCCAGGTGCCCTATCATATTTTTATAAGACAAGTCAGAGAGTTCATTAAAATAATAATTATAATTCAGTTAAATTACACATTTTCTTGAGGTTTCCTACAATTGCCTTGCTTCTCAACTGGTACCAACTGTCGAGAAGGGTTATACTTTGAGAAAACTAGGGGTGCCTATCAATTGTTTACAACACTGAAGAGTGAGTGAACCATGGAACACAAGTGGCAGTGAGATTATCTGGCTGATGGTATCATTGTAGTTGCACACAGTATTTCAGAAGAGAAAAAAACCTTTAGGATTTAATATATTGAGTTTGTCTCTCTATTGATCAAATTAATTGGACGATTTCCAAATCTCCACTTTACTGAGTATTTTATTGACATAACCTTTGACCAAGAAGCCTATAGATTTCAAAATGTCTTTTCTTATAGACAGAAAATCAATTTGGTTATTTTAATAAATATAATTGTTTGAGCAAAATAGTTGGCTGAGCAATTAAAGGATATCTACTGTCATTACTTGGTAGTTGTGGGGAAGGGAAGTGGTATTGATTGTGAAGAACAAAAGAGGAAACAAATTTTCAACACTGAGAAATGAAAAAAGCTAAGAAGCAATGGAAAAACACTAGGAAGAAAGCTGTGAACAAATGGTATTAATGCAAAAGAACCAATATGATCATTTTCACCTTATGTGGTAGTGTTGCATTATAAAAACAGAGTAGACTTTGGACATGTCCTGTAAATTTTTTGTGCAGTTCAATAGCAGATAAGACAAACATGAATTTTATAATCTTTTTTTTCTTTTTTTCAAGTTTATTTATTTATTTATTTTGAGAGCAGGGAAAGGGCAGAGAGAGAGAGAGAGAGAGAGAGAGAGAGAGAATCCCAAGAAGGCTCCACACTATTAGTGCAGGCCGACACGGGGCTCAAACCCACAAACCATGAGATCATGACCTGAGCTGAAATCAAGAGTCAGACACTTAACCAACTGATCCACCCAGGCACCCCACATTTTATAATTCTCATCAAGAGAAACATTTTCTTCAAAATAGACTGGAAAAGCTGTCACTAAAAGATTGTTTCAACTTGGTGCTAACTTCTTGAAGATGGGATGTCAGCCCTCCAGAGCCAGAGACTTCCAGGGCTAGATCTCAGCTTTACCTTTTATTAGTCATTTAGCCTCTTGTGCCTCAGTTTCCTCTTCTCTGACATTTGGAAAATAATCTTACTTCTCTATGAAGTTGTTGTGAAGATGTGATGTTAACACAGCGGAGTATAGGAATACACAGAAACAAACACTTGAGAGTGGTAAATCCTCAAGAAATTTCAGTGATTTTTATGTTTTCATCTTGAAATAGCAAATATGTGCTCCATTTGTTTCCTAATGAAATATTATAATATCTTAAGAACAACATTCTAGGAAATTTTTATTTTTATTTTATTTTTTAAGGTTTATTTATTTATTTTGAGAGAGACAGAGATAGTGCAAGTGGGGGAGAGGCAGAGAGAGAGAGAGAGAGAGGAAGACACAGAATCCTAAGCAGGCTCTGCACTGTCAGCTTGGAGCCCGATGTGGGGCTCGAACTCACAAAACCGAGAGATCATCAACTGAGTAGAAACCAAGAGTCAGACGCTTAAATGACTAAGCCACCCAGGCGCCCCTCTAGGAAATAATTTTAAACTAAAAATGTCCATTTCATGGTTTTGATCTCTGTAGTGTTCATTTCTTTTCATTGATTAGAAGACTATAACAATGGCTGTCCCAATTAATGGTGTGATTACATCTGAGAAAAATATGTAGGTACATCTCCACATAAGGGCAGGAAAGTAAGTGAAAGAAAAAAAATTAAAACCACTCAAATTTAATTTACACGATCACAGCCCTTGAATTGACACTTTATACAGATGACAACCATAAACTATGAACTTACCCAAAAGTCCAACTTTAATTCACAGCTTTATTTTTAAAAAAATTTTTTTTCAACGTTTTTATTTATTTTTGGGACAGAGAGAGACAGAGCATGAATGGGGGAGGGGCAGAGAGAGAGGGAGACACAGAATCGGAAACAGGCTCCGGGCTCCGAGCCATCAGCCCAGAGCCTGACGCGGGGCTCGAACTCACGGAGCGCGAGATCGTGACCTGGCTGAAGTCGGACGCTTAACCGACTGCGCCACCCAGGTGCCCCTAATTCACAGCTTTAAAGGAGATCTAAAAAGATTTAATGAATTTTCTGATTACTTCCACTCTTTTGTCAAATGTGATTCAATGATATTCAATTGTAATAAAAAAGGATACTGTAAGAGTAGCAAAATCTGGAAATACTTGCTTCTGAGTGTAATTTGAGTGTTCCTAAAATCTATAATTTAAACATTCATATAAATAGGAACATTTATTTGAAAACTTAGTTGATTACAAGCAATAACACTAGAACTACATGGATATTTTAAAACTCCATGTCTCCTCAAAAATATTAAGCATATTTGTTCCGATGATACTTGTTCTGGGCACTGCTAGTTCGTATCATCATATAATTCTTTAAAAATGACCATATGGGGATATAATATAGACTGCTCGCTATTTAGTAAGGTTATTTTGCATAATTAAGTTTTCCTGACTTTAGCCTTTTAACAGAGTATTGAAAGCATACCTACACTTTAAAATAGATGACCTGGGGCGCCTGGGTGGCGCAGTCGGTTAAGCGTCCGACTTCAGCCAGGTCACGATCTCGCGGTCCGTGAGTTCGAGCCCCGCGTCAGGCTCTGGGCTGATGGCTCAGAGCCTGGAGCCTGTTTCCGATTCTGTGTCTCCCTCTCTCTCTGCCCCTCCCCCGTTCATGCTCTGTCTCTCTCTGTCCCAAAAATAAATAAACGTTGAAAAAAAAAAATTAAAATAGATGACCAAACTGCATCAAATTGTGTCTCCAAATAGAGACAGAAGCACTGGTACGTGTACATTTCTATTAGAGGAGAAGTGAATCCAAAATACAATCTCTTGAGTTCAATTATAAAACCCATATGCTTGAGTGAATGCATGGTAAAAATATGCAACTTCATTACACATTAGAGGCACTACAAATTTCAGCTTTGATTCAAAAAACGCTCAGATTGCTAATGTGGTGTAGACTGCTAAAAGGCTAATACCACTGCTGTGTGCAGTAACGGGCGAGTGAAAACATCTGTATTTTCTCTGCTTTAAGAACATGGCCTTTTAATCCCAGGGCTTATCTGTGTAGAGGATAAAGACTGTAATAACAAGGAATGTTTATATTATGGTACCTAGTTAAGGGTGATAGCAAAGAAAAAGGACACAGGGCCATTGAAATTAAACAAGTTATACTTTGCCATAATGCCAATGTAAACTTACTCTTAAAGTCATGGAGAAGGGTTCTTGCTCCCCTTTTTGGATAATTTAAAGATCGATGGGGAGCCTGGGTGGCTCGGTCAGTTAAGCATCTGACTCTTGGTTTTGGTTCATGAGATAAAGCCCTGCCTCGGGGTCTGTGCTGACAGACTGGAGCCTGCTTGGGACTCTGTCTCTCCCTCTCTCTTTGACCCTCCTCTGTTCTCTCTCTTAAAATAAATAAATAAACATTAAAAAAATGAAAATAGAGGTGAACATCTCCGTGTGAATTTTTATAAAATAAAGTGTGATCGGATAAGAATACCTTTGATTACCCGAAAAAGAAAAATAAAGCAAAGTTCACAAAATCTTTGGGTTTATAAATCTGAAGCCTTGGTGATATACCAAGATATGTCCAGAAGAATATGAATTTCAATGCATGCAAATGGAAACTATGGGCTTAATTAATTCTCAGTAACTTGTTTTTGCTTAAAAGATGTGTGCTGAGTGATTCTGGTACTTAAAAGCAATCTCAAAGAACCAAAATTTTAACTTCACAGTATTTCTAGAGGAAGTTACTATTACTGAAGGATCAGTTACATGTTGAGACTTGAGAGGTCTATGTTCGAGCTCGATTAGGGGGCTCTAAAATATGAAAAAGTTAAAATTCTCATTTGCCTATGTGGAAACCACACGTATTACCTCATAGAGATATTGGGACTTGATGATACATGCAAATTATGTTAAATTCATGAAAGTTTTATTCTATATAGTAAGCATCATTTTATATTTTCTCTTTATTCTTTTTTTAACATATATATTTTTATTTAATATAATATATTAATTTATATTATATACAAATATATTTATATATAATAATTTATATTTCAATATATAATTTATATTTTAATATATAATAATTTATATTTTAATATATAATAATATATACATATATTTACATATTTATATTATATGTTTAATATATACTGTATTCATATATAATTTATATTTTAATATATTATATATATTTAATATAGAATTTATATTATGTATAAATTTAATATAATCTGAGATATATATATATATATATATATATATATATATATATATATATATTTAATTTGAGAGAAACAGAGAGAGAGGAAAGGGCAGAGGGAGAGAGAGAATCCCAAGCAGAAGCCATGCTCAGGGCAGAGCCCTGACACAAGGCTCGATCCCAAGGCCTTGGGATCATGACCTGAGCAGAAATCAAGAATCAGATGCTCAACCAACTAAGCCACCCACACACCCCTCTTTATCTATTCCTTAAGACTGACTGTGGTAAGCAGACTTTAAGACGTGTGAGATAATAAACATGTGTTGTTTTATGCTGCGAAAGTTGTGCTCATTTGTTACACAACAATAGAAAAAACCCATAGAAATCGTATACCTTAATAGATTGGCATATAACACATTTATGTACTTATTTACTTTGAATTTAGTGGAATAAATTTAGATAGTTTCTAAACTCCTTTCTTGTTAAGTTTTGGCCAGTATGGGAATGGCCTCCAGGAATGCTCCAGATGCCCACTATGTGAACTCACTCATATAGTATGACCGAAATGGAAGAATCAGAGGGCTTGTCATGACACCTGGTGCCAGAAGCAGAGGAGAAATGAGGTTTGAAGTATATGGAGTCAAAGTTAATCTGTGGAAAATTCATCTTCATCGAAATCTTGTATCTCCCATTTGCCATAAATCTGACAAAAAATTCCCAAATTTGACAACTCTGACAATCATTGAGGAGTTGTAAAGTTGAAAGCAAATTCTCTAGACTAAAAATAATAAAAAAGAGGGCCACCTGGATGGCTCTAAGCATCTAACTCTTCATCTCAGCTCAGGTCATGATACAACGGGTTGTGGGCTAGAGACCCATGTGGGGCTCTGTGCTGGCAGCATGGAGCCTGCCTGGGATTCTCTCTCTCTCTCCCTCTCTCTCTCTGGCCCTCCCCTGCTTGTGTGCACCCTCTCTCTCCCAAAATAAATAAAAACATTTAAAAAAATCTTTAAAAAAATAATAAAAGATTTCTTGATCAACAAGTCTAAAAGAGAAGCTAAATTATCTTTCTATCGTGACTATAGAAAATAATACATCAAGATCATTACTATATAAAGAGGTAATAAAACAGTACGCAACCAAACCTACAAGGAAAAAAAAAATACATACAGTTGTCCTCCAAAATGACTCCCAGTGGTCCCACCTCTTGGTATTCACACCCTTGTGTAGACCCATCCTATTTGTGTTACATTTGGTCTATGTGACCAAGAGAAAAACAAAACAGAAGTAATGGGGTGGTCCCTTCCAAAATTATTTTATAATGGACTACAGCTTCTACTTGGTCTGTCTCTCTTTGTTTCTTGTATCACTTGCTCTGGGAGGAGCAAGCTGCCATATTGTGTGACGTTATATGGAGAGGCCCTAGTGGTGGGAAACTGAAGCCTCTAGCTAGTAACTGGTGAAAAACTAACCAGTGTCCACGTGAATGAGCTTAGAAGTGGATCCTGCAGCCCTAATTACGCAGTGTAATGACTGTGCTCCCAGAGAGCTTGACAGCAAAATTGTGAGAGACCTTGACCCAGATTTACCCAGCTAAGCTGCTCTTGAATTCTTGACCCTCAGAAACTATGAGCTAATAAACGTTTGCTGTTTTTAGCTGCTTTGTTTCAGAAGAATTTGTTATGCAACAATAGATAATGAAAACACCCCAGTTGCAAAGTCGTTGAAAAGACAAAATGGGAAGTGATAGTCAACATAAGTAGGGGCCTTGGCTATTCAAAGAAACAGGGATATGTCTATCTTTTTAACAGGAGAAAAGATAAAGCATATGGGTACAGATATGCAATGAACTTGTAGAAAGGTTTGGTAGACCACTAGGCAATTTTAATTTATTGGTCTTCTTTTCTCAAGTATTAGGCAAGACTAAATTTTAGGTAATGCAAAGGGAACATGGAAGGGATTAGAGGCTTACAAACTACTGAAAAGATTATGAAATAGTCACCTTGGTCAGTAAGAAAGAAAACTTAATAGCAAAATGAGACAGAATCAGGGTTGGTGTTGAATTCTTTTTGAGGTTCGCGTGTTGTATTTAAAATGACTTCAGCCAGGGGCGCCTGGGTGGCGCAGTCGGTTAAGCGTCCGACTTCAACCAGGTCACGATCTCGCGGTCCGGGAGTTCGAGCCCCGTGTCAGGCTCTGGGCTGATGGCTCAGAGCCTGGAGCCTGTTTCCGATTCTGTGTCTCCCTCTCTCTCTCTGCCCCTCCCCCGTTCATGCTCTGTCTCTCTCTGTCCCAAAAATAAATAAACGTTGAAAAAAAAAATTAAAAAAAAAAAGACTTCAGCCAAATTGTGTAGTTTTTCCTCAGCAATATTTAGTTGCTGGGGTTCAGCCATAGAGAGAACAGATGTCTGGGTTAACCAGAGTCAGTATCTGCTGAGTGAGTGCGATGGAGGGAGAGAGGCCAGGGATTTGAGGGTATTTGCAAAGGAAGTCTTTCAGTGAAGGCATTTGGAATCCTATCCAGGGAAGATGAGGGAAAACAAGAGGTTATCAGCAGTGAAAGACTGATGATGTAGTTAATAAATTAGAGCTCTTGCCTAAGAATGGTTGCATAAGATAGTACCTGAGTAAAAGAGGTACATGAGGTAAGCTAATAAAGAGACAGTTCACGTGAAGACGACATTTAGAATGTGTGTACCCAAGGTGAGACAGGTGGGGAAATGTATTGAGGTTGGCTTGGAAAGGTTGACTAGGGGAGTCAAATAAATAAGTACAAGAAAAGAAATATGTGCAAATTCTGGAACCGAGAATACTTGAAGAACACGTGGGATGATGGACATTATTCAACCCCACGAGTGAGGGAGCCAAGGCTATTTTAGTATTTCTGGGGAAGTAGACCTCAAGGTCTCAGTGGAGGCCAAATCATGTACAAGATGATTCTTGGTATCTTGGCAATGGAAACCAAACCTTATTTTAATGACCTTTTACTGAAGAGACCCATAAGCAAATTAAGCAGGGACTCACTTGAGGCTGGGCCACCCACGGCTTTCCTAGCTGCCCCTTCAGGGGCAGCGAAGAATGATGTCAGGAAGGGACAAACTCTGAATGACATATTCAAGGGTTATCTCAAGCCTGTGTACTTGAGAGTTCCAGGGACTGCAGTCCAAAGCTTTTTCTTTGATTTGGAGTAAGTCAGTGTTGTTCCTTGTCAGCAGCAGCCCTGAGCCCAGGCTAAATTTGGGGGTGGACCAATCCAGCCAGTTACACTGCTCTCCTGGCTTCTATGATTTCCCAGAAAGTTCTGGCTCCCTTAAAGTTCAGGGGGAAGGGACATGGTGGTCAAGTCCATAAAATGGTGCTTGGTTAAGCTCCTAGTTGGCACTTAAAATTATGCTGGACGTTTAACACTGCCAGAGCAATGATTCTCATTCTCACGGGGGACATATCAGTGCCTAGGAAGAAAAATGTGTGTAATTTGAAACCACATACTAAATTTCATGCTATTATTTTATTTTGTCTTTTCTTCCGCAAACTTCTATTTAAATTCTAGTTAGCTAGCATATAGTGTTAATACTGGGCTCAGGAGTAGAATTTAGCGATTCATCACTTACATATAACACCCAGTACTCAACACAGGTGTCCTCCTTAATACCCATCACCCATCAAGTTCAGCCCCCAACTACCTGCCCTCCAGCAACCCTCAGTTTGAGGTCTCCTATGGTTTGCTTTCCTCTCTCCCCCCACTACACTTCCTTATTTAGAAAATAAAATATATTACTTTATTAAAAATATTTAAGTCACACAGAAAGTATAAACATAACCTAACAAGTAACCATGGACACATTACCCTCTGGAGATCTAGGAGCAACAGACCAAATTGAAACTTTCTGCCGCACAAACTCAACTTGTAAATTTGGAATTCTATACCCATAAACCAAATATTCTGTTGTTTCACATGTTTTTAAAGCAGTTAAAGGATTCATTATGGTATGGAGCATTCTGCAACTTGTTCTTTTTGCCCTTATGATTACGTTTTCGGTTTTATGTTGTTACATGCAGAGCTGGTTCATTCATTTTGATCGATGTGTAATATTCCATTCCTCACCTATGTCACCATTTACCTATCTGCTCTTCTGATGATGAACACTTCTGTTATTCAGTTTTTCCATATTACTAGTGATGCTACAGTGAACTCTTTTAGAATGTATCTGGCTGCACATATAAGACAATGAAATTGCCAGGTCTGAGGACATGCATGTCCTACGGTTTCTCATATTTTGATAAATTGCTTTCTCAAGTGGTTGTACAAGCTTACCTTCCCCTCTGCCAAGCAATTCATGATAGTATCTGTTGCCTGAAATCCTCTGCGGTACTTTCAAAAATTTAGTCCGGTGGTTGTGAAATGGAACCTCATTTTTTTAAATTTGAAAATCCCTGACAATGTGATTAAAAAAAAAAAAAAAAAAAAAACCCTCCAAAAAGCGAAGCTCACTCAACAAACTGTTTTGGCTGTGGGCTAACTCACTAGGCTATCTCCGTGGTTCTTACAGGATGGGTGGAGACGTTATGCCCCACCCCCCCAACTGCCCCGGGGAGATGCGTCATATCTCTTGATGTGGGATTTGTGCTCATCTAAAAGTGGCTGGGTTTTAAAATGTGATGTGATAAAAAACTGAGTAGCGAAAGAAAACCAAACGGCATTGTATTGTTCACCACTACAAGATGAAAGAAAGGCGACGTTGGTACATTAAAATAAATAAACAAACAAACAAACAAACAAATAAATAAATAAATAAGATTCAGAATGAAAAAGAAGAAAATGAGAATTTTAAAAACTGCATGAAATGAAGGATATTAATACCCTCTGTTACTTTAGAATCTGCATACTTGGGTCACTCTCTTTTGCCTTTAAGTCACCAGGGTCTCTAAATACATCCTACTTAGAGTGGATGGCTTGTCGATAGGAATCACAGAAACAGAGAATTTGAAAGCGGATAGAAATCTTAGGTACTATTTCATTTTATGCATGGGAAAATGCAAGTTAAAAAAAAGTTAACACACTCGCAAGGAATAGGTATTAATGAAATGACTGAAGAAGGAGACAATTGGGGTCCTCTACTTACTTCTCTGTGTTTACTGGAGTATTAACATGATGACCGATAAAGATAAAACCTATCTCTTGTGCGCTCAATTGTTACATGGTGGTTGGGAGTAGAGGCTTGGGATCAGAGGTCTGGGCGTGACCTGAGCTCACCACATGTTGTATGTTGTCATCTTGATCGAGTGATTTGATTTCTCTAAGCTGTGCTCTTATTTATAAAATAAGGAAAGTTTTAATTCTTTACTTCTTGTTTTTTAAGTGTGTGATGAGATAGTATTTTTCTCTCTGGCTCATATCAAGCAATTCATAAATGGTAGATATTATGTTTCTATTTTACCACCTCAGTGCTGAAGATACAATTTAGTTGTTTAGAGTTCTGACTTGAACTGCCGGTGAAGCGCTGGAGAAGGCTTTGCTAGAGCCAAATAGATGAGCAACATTTAGGCTAGGTCTCTAGAACAGCACAACATGGGATGCCTCTGACTTTGTTTTTACGTAAAGTTAATATATATTTTTTTAACAATGCAATGCTTTAAAAGTTTTTTTGCTCAGTTATGTGTTTTTCTGCCGAGGAATCTATCTACATAATATTTTGGAGTTTGCACATGGAATGGGAATAGCTTATTTCTCTACTTTTCTAGATTATTTCTTTATGGCTTGATTGAAAACACCTAACTTACCTGTTCTCTTTCTATTCAAACCTTTCATTTCCAAATTCTAAAATATGTTCACCTCAAATTCTTCTGTTATTTTTGAAGGAAAAACAGTGACATTTAAAACATCCAATCTCAGGGCACTTGGGTGGCTCAGTTGGTTCAGCCTCTGGCTTCGGCTCAGGTCGTGATCTCGCTGTTTGTGAGTTTGAGCCCTGCGTCGGGCTCTGTGCTGACAGCTCAGAGCCTGGAGCCTGCTTTGGATTCTGTGTCTCCCTTTCTCTGTCCTTCCCCCAGTCATGTTCTGTCTCTCTCCCTCTCTCTCAAAAATAAATCTTAAAAAAAATTTTTTTAACTCCTATCTCATTTATGGATCTTTCCCTCATCCACCACATGCCTTAAATTCAAATAATTTATTTTACCATTACTTTTCTCTTATTTTTATGTCTGTCACCAGCTCCCACTTCATTTTCTCTCTCCTCAAATCCTACTGAGGGGAAAAAAGAAACTAAGACCCCAAAACAAAAAATAAGAAGAAATCTACAGCAATATAGAAAAAAAAATTAAGTTCCTTCAGTGATCAATAATATCGGAAAGCTTGTAAAATCTCTAACGTAATAGATGAGATTTTTTAATTTAACCCAACAAAGCCAAAAATGCTCACACAATATAGACATAATATAGACCTGTTGAAACAATAGGTTTTCCTAGAAGGGCTAAGTCAGAGACACGACTTGGGTGAGGTAAATGAGAAGTGAGGCACTTATCTTGTATAGAAAATTTGAAGAGGTGCTAAAAAATGTTGATAATTAAAGTAGATAATGCCTTAAAAATAAAAATGTATGCAAAACTTCCATGATTTAGAAAATAGCATTATTACTGATTTTGCCTTTTGCCAGTTTGGCTCAGCATGGTGCTGTTAGCAATTCTGTCTTTATTTAAAGTTTTGATATTTTATCCATTCTAGGTTTTCATATTACTTTTAATTCTTTTTATATTGCACTAAAATACCGTGTATCTTGATCATCGCTTAAATTTTGTGCCTGAGGCAAGAACCACACTCACCTTGAATGTTTCACCTTAATCTCATCTGTACCTAGAGTAACCTTCACAACAGGCAGCAGGAGTGGCCTCTGAGACAGTCTTTGGATATTATCTAACATGTTGTGACTTGCTCAGCCAGACCCTATACTTAATAGGCTAGCTCTGGTGTTCATCCTCAGAATGAAGTACAGAGATAAGTTCTTCAAATAATATGGCAACTTTTCCATGGGGAACTAGAGTGAACTTTGAGGTTAGAGACAGAAACAGAGCAAGAGTCTAAATGACTTCCACAATATATAAGAATCATCTGTATGCAGAAGATAAGCTCACAGGTACCTTAAAATAAAACCAATCGAACAAAATGTTTACTGCTCCCACACATCAGGCCCCTCCTAGTTATTTGACAGTGATTATCCATTATAGCCAGATGATCTGCAAACAGAACCCGCATTCCTTGCCTGGAAAACGCTGACATTTACTTGAACTACACACACAAATCAATCACCAGGAACCTGAGAAATGCCAACAAGTGATAAAGATACACCTAAACTCTTACTTGAGAAAGTAAAGTTGGCACCAGAAATAGGAGAAAACTTAAAAATAGGTGTTCCTATCCCCAGGGATTTGACAAGATACCAACTTTATACAGTAAGACTAAGCTGCTTTGCAAAAGGGGTTGTCAGACTTCGGAAAATTTAGCGCAAATCCCATACAATTTTAGTATAAAACCAGAAGAGGAGAAGGGTAGGAAAATCATGACCTGACATAAATTCCATCAAAACAAGGAGAGTTTTGTTTCTTACGGTATTTCTAGCACAGAGATGAGTTGGGTACATTTTGATAGTGTCTTAGAGCCACGGGTTAGAGCTAGTGTGGTAAACGTCACCCTCCCTTCCAGTTATTCACGATCTTTTCTGTTGCTATGTGACTTGTACCACCATATAGGAAGAGCATACATCTCAATCCCCTTGATATCAATGACATGTGATGTGCTTTGGCCAATGAAAAGTGAACAGACCCAAAATACACCGTATCCAAGCAGAAGTTCTGAGAGTTTTCAGGGTCTCAGTTCTTTTAATTTTTTCTGTTTGCCAAGAGGATGGCATATCCTAAAAAGGGACTGCTCCTTCGGCCTAGATTCTGGAATGAAGAAGATATATGTCATAGAGCCACGGGGCAACCTACAACTTCCACAGAAGACAAGAAATGAGCTTTTTGTGGTAAACCACCGAGCTCTGAAAGTTGTTCTCAAAGCAAAACTGACTGAGACAGTTAACTAATTGATTTTGATGTTGTTAGGAAAACTTATCCACAATGTTTTTACTACTAATCTATGATGATTACTGGTCAAATATTAATAAAGTTAGAATTTTCTCACTATTTGAAAAAAAAATTAGGTCAAATAAAATATGATCGACAAAACAATGAACAAGAAAGAAAATAATAAACACGGTAAATAGTAAGCAACAGAAAACAGAATGGAAGAAAAATGTAATAGAAGATGGCTATAAATAAGTACAAATATTTTAGTGATAACAATTATAATATTATACATTAAAATCCCTTATTAAAAAACAAATAATTTCTGGGGCGCCTGGGTGGTGCAGTCGGTTAAGCGTCCGACTTCAGCCATGTCACGATCTCGCGGTCCGTGAGTTCGAGCCCCGCGTCGGGCTCTGGGCTGACGGCTCAGAGCCTGGACCCTGTTTCTGATTCTGTGTCTCCCTCTCTCTCTGCCCCTCCCCCGTTCATGCTCTGTCTCTCTCTGTCCCAAAAAAATAAATAAACGTTAAAAAAAATAATTTAAAAAACAAATAATTTCAGATGGGGGAATTACTATTGAGACATTTAAAAAATCTGATAATGTAAGCACTGGATTATTTTGCATGTGATTGCAATTGTCAGTATTCCAAAGTTAATATTAAGAGCATGTAAAGATATTTATAGAACATTGGAGTATTTAAGAAAGTACTCAACAGAAACCGGAAAGGTGGCAGAGTAGGAAGACCCCAAGTTCACTTCGTCTCATAGATACAACTATCTAACACTTTTAACAGTGTAAATAACCCCAAAACGACCTGAAGACTGGCAGAACAAACGCCACAACGAAAGGTAGAGAAGAGGTCACATCAAAGAGGGTAGGAAGGGTAGACATGTACTGGGGAGCTAAACCCTGTGAGTCTGGCCACTGGAGGCCAGAGGTCTGGGCTTGGAGAGGAGAGAGAAATGGGACTATCACCTCTGGGAGTCTGCACAGGGAAGATGAAAGCCTATAAAATTTACCTTTGAAAAATAGAAGGGCCAAATTTCACGAGTTCTTACAACCAGCAGGACATAAAACTCGGAATGTTAAAAATCAGCAGGCTCCGTTCTGGGAAAGCCTGGAGAGCAATAAGAAACTGAGGCCCTGCCCTTAGAGAGACAGCAGGACAAACAGCCCTTGCAGATACAGCACAGAAGCAGCAGAAAAATACCTGGAGCATACAGGAGGGAGAGTTATTTGCTAATCTCAGAGCAGGTACTGCAGGGATAGAGATCCCTGGGGGATTCTGTCTGGAACAAAGGAGCTGGCAGGCACCATTTCCCTCCCCCACCTCCTAGCATGAACACCAAGCGACCTGTGGGAAACAGTGCACATTGCCAACACTCACTACCTAACTGGCACCCAGCCCCACCCACCCCGCTATTTGGCAGATCTGCCCTTTCCAGTCAGCTTGCCTCAGTCTGGAGCCCCCTCCTCCAGAGGATGAGCACAGACCTTGCCAACACTGGGACTCACACACTTTGAGGGGCCTCAGTTCCAGCAGCAGCAGTGGTGGTGAGGGCGGGCCCCCTCCCCCAAAGGACCGGTGCATACCTTGTTAAAAATGTGTACCCCACCCCTGAGAACCTGGTCTCAGCAGCAGCAAGTCCCCTCTTGCCAGCGTGAAAATTTTGAAAGCACTGCCTGTCCTGCCCCCTTCAATATGCTCTTGGCTGGACCCCATTCAAACCACAGCCACAAGCCCAGTAGTGTGCAAACAGTCAGAATGGGGGCCAGCAGCACTCTCCAGTAAATCCTGCCATGGGGAAGGAGGAAGACAGCTACACAATGCAGTGAGACTGCAGCCCCAGAAGTGGGGTGGGGGCAGACAACTGGTCTGACTGCAGGCCCCACCAACCAATGAAAGCTCAGGGCACAACAGAGGGAAAGTGCACTGTGGTTTGGTGCTACCTCATTTCTTGCAAATACCTACTCTGACAAAACTTAAGCCTAAGGCAGCCCCAGATTGGTCCACTAACACCACAGGGATAAAACACTGTCCACCATGGATCAGAACGCCACTGCCGATGATTGGAATGAAGGAAAAAGCAGCCCGTACATCACAGCAGGGTGCATGCAACACACGTAGGAGACATCCCCGAAGCACAGGTGAACAGGGGACACTATACTGGAGGGCACTACAGGACCTCTTCTTCATAAGGCTGTTACTATCAAGAGCAGGAGACGTAGCTGACTTTCCTGATGCATAGAAACAGACACAGAGAGTTAGACAAATGAAGAGACAGAGGAATAGGTTCCAAATGAAAGAAAAGCAGAAAACCACAGGAAGAGACCTAAGTGAAATAGGGGTTAGTAATATGTCTGATGGAGAATTTAAAGTAATAGTCATAAAGATACTCACCGGACTTGAGAAAAGAGTGGAAAACATCATGAGACCCTTAGCAAAGAGATAGAAAAGAACCAATCAGAGATGAAGAACGCAATAAATGAAATTAAAAATACATTCAAGAGAATAAATAGTAGACTAGAGGAAGCAGAGAAACTAAGTGGCAACCTGAGTAAGTAGCAAACAGAGTAATGGAAAATAATCAAACTGAGCCAGGGAGACAAAAAAAAAAATGCTAAATGAGAATAGACTTAGGGAACTCAGAAACTCGATGAAGCATAATAACATTCACATTATAGGGATCCTAGAAGCAGAAGAGAGAGAAAAGGGGACAGAAAATTTATTTGAAGAAATAACATCCGAAACGTTCCCTAATCTGAGGAAGAAAAAGGATATTCAGATTCAGGAGACACAGAGTGTCCCCAACAAAATCAACCCAAGCAGGTCCACAACAAGACATATTATAATTACAATTGCAAAAAGCAGAGATAAAGAGATAACTTTAAAAGCAGCAAGAGAAAAAGAATACAGTTACATAAAAGGAAAACCCCATAAGGCTATCAGTGGATTTTTCTTAAGTTTATTTATTTATTTTGAGAGAGAGACTGTGTGTGAGCAGGGGCGGGGAAGAGAGAGAGAGAGGGAAAGAGAGAAAATCCCAAGGGGGCTCTGCAATGTCAACACAGAGCCTGATTCGGAGCTTGAACTCACAAACTGTGAGATCATAACCTGAGACAAAATCAAGAGTCAGATACTTAACCAATTGAGCCACCCAACTGCCCCTATTAGTGGATTTTTCAGGAGAAAATCTGCAGGCCAGCAGGGAGTGGCATGATAAACTGAAAGTGTTGAAAGGAAAAAAATCTTCAGCTAAGAATATTCTATCCAGCAAGGCTATCATTCAGAATAGAAGGAGAGATTAAGATTTTCCCAAACAAAATCTAAAGGCGTGCATGACCACTATAAGCCAGCCCTATAAGAAATGTTAAAGGGAATTCTTTGAGTTGAAAGGAAAGACCATAACTAATAGTAAGAAAAGTAGGAAGCACAAAAGCAATAAAAATAATTACGTCTATAAAAATCAGTCAGAGGACTCACAAAATAAAATGATGTAAAGTATGACATCATATATGTAAACGGAGGGTAGGAGGGGAGCAAAGAATAGGTTCAAACTTAAGTGACCATCAACTGAATATAGACTTCCAATTAAAAGATACAGGGTATTGGACTGTATTAGAAAACAAGACTAAGGTAAGGGTCTCGGGGTGGCTCAGTCAGTTGAGCGTCAGACTCTTGAGTTTGGCTCAGGTTATTATCCCAGGGTTGTGCAATGAAGCCTCATGTTGAGGTCTGTGCTAAGCATGGAGCCTGCTTGAGAATCTCTGCCTCTCTCTCTCTCTCTCTTTCTCTTTCTCTCTCTTTCTCTCTCTCCCTCTGCCCCCTTCCCTACTTGTGCCTTGTGACCTCTCTCTCTCACTCTCTCTAAAACAACAACAATAAAATAAGGCTCATCTCTATGCTGCGCACAAGAGACTTATTTCAGACAGAAAGACACATGCAGATTGAAAGTGAAGGGATGGAGAAGTGCTTAGCATGCGGATGGATGTAAAAAGAAAGCTGGGTTAGCAACACTTACATGAGATAAAATAGACTGTAAACAAAGACTGTAACAAGAGACAAAGAAGGACAGTATATAATAATAAAAAGGGCAAGCCAACAAGCATATATAACAATTGTAAATATTTATGCACTCGAGATGGGAGCACCTAATACATAAAAGAGTTACTAACAGACATAAAGGAACTAATCACGACTTATACAATAATAATAGGAGACTTTAATACCAACTTACATCGATGGATAGATTATCCAAACAAAAAAACCAACACAGAAACAGTGGTTTTGAATGATACACTGTGGTTTTAAATGACCAGATGGATTTAACAGATATACGGTAACATTCCATCCTAATACAGCAGCATACACATTCTTTTCAAATGTACATGGAACATTCTCCAGAACAGATTACATATTAAGCCATAAAAAGAATCTCAACAAATTCAAAAAGATTGAAGTCATATTCTGCATCTTTTCTGACCACAATGCTATGAAGCCAGAAGTCAATCACAAGCAAAAGTATGGTACAAAACCTTTGGGGTGCAGCAGAAGCTACTGAAAGAGGCAAGTTTATAGCAATACAGGTCTACCTTATGAAGCAAGAAAAATAGCAAAAACCTAAGGTAACACTGAAAGGAGTTAGAGAAAGAAGAACAAACAAAAGCCAAAAACGGTAGAAGGAAGAAAAATAAAGATTAGAGCAGACATAAATGATATAGAAACAAAACAAAAGAAACAAAAAAAAAAAAAATGAAAAAACCAAAGCATCAACAACACCAAAAACAATAGAACAGATCAAGGAAACCAGGAGCTGGGTCTTTGAAAAGATCAACAAATTGATAAACCTCTAACCAGATTTATCAAAACAAAAACAAAAACAAAAACAAAAGAGAGGACTCAAAAAAAAAAAATCACAAATGAAAGAGAAGAAATAACAGTGGACACCACAGAAATACATTAAGACAATATTATTAAAAACTATGTGGCAATGAATTGGATAACCTGGAAGAAATAGATAAATTCCTAGAAACATACACCCTCCCAAAACTGAAGCAGTAAGAAGTAGAAAATTTTAACAAACAGTTTACCAGCAATAAAATTGAATCAGTAATAAAAACACTCCCAACAAACAAAAGTCCAGGACCAGAGTTTTACAGTCAAATTCTACCAAACATTTAAAGAAGAGTTCATAACTATTCCTCCCGAACTATTCCAAAAAATGGAAGAGAAAGGAAAACTTCCAAATTGATTCTACAAGGCCAACATTAACCTAACACCAAAACCAGATAAAAACACTACAAAAAAGGAGAACTACAGGTCTAGGTAGCTGCAAAAATCCTCAACAAAATATTAGCAAACTGAATCCAGCAATACATTAAAAAAATCATTCACCAACATCAAGTAGGATTTATTTCTGGGATGCAAGGGTAGCTCAATACTTGCAAATCAATCAACATGACATACCACATCAACAAGGGAAAAGATAACACTCATCTGATCATTTCAATAGACACAGAAAAAGCATTTGACAAGCTACAAAATCCATTTGTGATAAAAATCCTTAACAATCTAGACTTAGAGGGAACATACCTCAACATAATTAAAGCCTTAGATGAAAACCCACAACTAACATCATACACGATGGTGAAAAGCTGAGAGCTTTCACCCTGAGGTCAAATATTATTAAAATGCCTACACTACCGAAAGCCATCTATCCATTTAATGCAATCCTTATCAAAACACCAACAGCATCTTTAACAGAACTAGAGCAAAGAATCCTAAAATTTATATGGAACCACAAAAGACCCAGAATGGCAAAAGCAATCTGGAAAAAGAAAAACAAAACTGGAGGTATCATAATCCCTGACTTCAGGTTATATTACAAAGCTGTAGTGATCAAAACAGTATAATACTGGCACAAAAAACATACACACAGATCAATGAAACAGGATAGAAAATTTAGAAATACCCCCCAGTTATAAGGTTAATTAGTGTTCAACAAAGGAGGCAAGATGCAATGGGAAAAGAGTCTTTTCAACAAATGTTGTTAGGAAAATTAGATAGCTACATGCAAAAGAGTGAAACTGGACCACTTTCTTACACCATGCACAAAAATAAACTCAAAATGGATTAAGGACCTAAATGGGAGACCTGAAACCATAAAAATCTAGAAGACAGCACAGGCAGTAATTTCTCTGACATTAGCCTTAATAACATCTTTCTAGATATACCTCCCAAGGCAATTTAAGGGAAACAAAAGCAAAAATGAACTATTGGGACTACATCAAAATAAAGAGCTTCGCAGCAAGGAAGCAATCACCTAAACTAAAAGACAACCTACTGAATCGAGAAGATATTTGTAAACGACATATCCGATAAGGGTGCAGTATCCAAAATATATAAACAATTTATACCATTCAACAACCCCCAAAACAAATAATCCAATTTAAAAATGGGCAGAAGATATGAACAGACATTTCTTCAAAGAATAACTACAGAGGGCCAACATGAGAAGATGCTCAACATCAGTTACTATGAGGGAAATGCAAACCAAAACCACAGTGAGATATCACATCACACCTGTCAGAATGGCTAAAATAAAAAAAATAAATAGCAAGTCTTGGTGAGGATGTGGAGAAAAAGGAACCTTTGTGCTCGCTTGCAGGGAATGCAAATTGGTACAGCCACTGTGGGAGACAGTATGGGGTTCCTCAAATTAAAAACAGAACTACCCTACTATCCAGCAATAGCACTGCTGGGTATTTACTCAAAGAATATAAAAACACTACTTCAAAGGGATATATGCACCCCTATGTTTATTGAAACATTATTTATAAAAGCTAAATTATGGAAGCAGCCCAAATGTCCATCAATAGATGAATGCATAAAGAAGTGCTAAATATATATACAATGGACTATTATTTAGCCATTAAAATGAATGAAATCTTGCCATTTGTAACAACATGAATGGATTTGGAGAGTATAATGTTAAGCAAATTAAGCCAGTCAGAGAAAGGCAAATACCATATGATTTCACTCGCACGTGGGATTTAAGAAACAAATGAACAAAGGGGAAAAAGAGAGAGAGAGAGAGAGAGAGGGAGAGACAAAGTGAAACATGGACTCTTAACTGTAGAGAACAAACCAATGGTTGCCAGAGGGAAGTGGGCAGGAGAATGGGGGAAATAGGTGAAAGGGATTAAGAGTACACTTAACTTGATGAGCACAGAATAATGTATAGAATTGTTTAATCACTATATTGAACACCTGAAACTAAAACAACAGTGTATGTCAGCTACATTGGAGATAAAACTTACAAAATTAAAAATCACAAATTAAAAAAATGTACTATTCAGGGCGCCTGGGTGGCGCAGTCGGTTAAGCGGCCGACTTCAGCCAGGTCACGATCTCGCGGTCCGTGAGTTCGAGCCCCGCGTCGGGCTCTGGGCTGATGGCTTGGAGCCTGGAGCCTGTTTCCGATTCTGTGTCTCCCTCTCTCTCTGCCCCTCCCCCGTTTATGCTCTGTCTCTCTCTGTCCCAAAAATAAATAAAAACGTTGAAAAAAAAATTAAAAAAAAAATGTACTATTCAACATCAGTCATTTCCATTATTTCCACCTATCTCCTCAAGACAAGAAAAAATGTATGTGCAAATACATACATATACACACACATGCATGCACCCATCTTCTGGAAAACCTCTGAAGATAAAAAATTTTCCTTATACTTATTATTTTGTGTCACTGGCCTAAATATGTCTGACCTGCATAATATCCTCAGAGATAGTAAGAAGTAAAGAGGGAAAAAATGTCCCATCTGGGTTATGGGGAGAATTACTCTCCTCAACTATCTCTTACGCTAGCAAAAACAAACAAACAAACAAAAACAACAAACCAAAAACAACACACACACACACACACACACACACAAAGAAAGCAAGGAAACAAAACCACTCATAAGAAAAGGATTCACACGCTGCGGCCAAACAAAATATATAAAACTGAAAAAAGATATATATATAGATATATATATCTATATATATATCTATATATATATCTACATACAAATACTTTTTTGGTCAACAGTTTTCCATTCTGTACAGAAAAAAGATATATATATATATATATATATATATATATATATATATATATATATACACATATATATACATACAAATACTTTTTTGCTCAACAGTTTTCCATTCTGTACAGAAGGTCCCAGCATAATTAGTAGTACCATCCCCTTTCATTCCCAAAATCGCCTTGATTTGGTTGACAGAAATTTATACTACTCATGTCCCAGCCTCACTATGATTGACTACTGGATATAAAATAAACGGAAATATAACTACAAAGATTGCAGCCAGAGAACTGACTCTTCTTCATAATAGTGTGCAAAGGAATCCTGAGGGATTCAGAAAGGAAATAGTAGGTACACAAGATGAGTCATTAACTACCTTGTAATCTAGATTCATTACCATCATTAAGTGTCTATTTTACTTCAGTCACCTGTAAAGTAGAGATAACACATAATTTTAATAACTTCATAATATTCCTCTAAGACTTCGACAACACAGCATGGAACCATTCTGAATATTATATAGTGCTTTCAGCATTTTAAGTACTTTCTTATTGATAATCTAAACATTACCCATTTTGAGTATTTAAGATTGTCTTTTTTTTCCTTTTTTAAATGTTTATTTATTTATTTTGAGAGACATACAGAGTGCATGCATGCACACACGGGGAAAGGGGCAGAAAGAGACAGAAAAGAGAATCCAAAGCAGGCTCTGTCCTGCCAGCCCAGAGCCCGACGCAGGGCTCTATCTCACGAACCACGAGATTATGACCTGAGCCAAAAGAGTCCGACGCTCAACTGACTGAGCCACCAGGCACCCCTGTCTTTTTTCTCTTTAACTACTTACTGTGTATAGATTCATGAAGATCATAGTAACTTGAGGCAATGATGTAATATGCCATTTGAGTAGGTAATATCATATTTAAAACTAATTTTTGAGCTTAATGTTTGTAGTAGGGGGAATCCTGTGGTATTATTTTATTTTTTTTAATTTCCTTCTTCTGATACAACCTGAAGAAAAGTAAAAAAGTCCACTCTACTCCCTTGAAATCCATTTCTACCAACATAGAAACAGTCCCCAAACTGCTCAAAATTTAGTTGCAAAAAAAAAAAAAAAAAGACACCCAGAGAAATATCCCTCATTTTCCTGGAAATATATGGTGTATGTTACTCAGTGACTTCTTATAATGATGAAATATACCTTCTTTATCAATGACTTGATAAGTCTTTATCAATGACTTGATGACTTATCAATAAATAAGAAAGGACAAACCCAGAACATTCACATTTGAGGTGAGAGTTGATTGCACTTGGTTGTTTGGCAAGGCCATCTCTTGTCCTCTTTGAAGAGAACAATTCCTTTAGCTTTGTCTGACCCCAGATAGCACTAGAAGAAAGTGAACAGGCAATAAATATGCGGAGATGAGGCATGTTTATCTTGTTCTTGGTCCTGCATAAACCACAGGTTTTAGGAGTTCCAAAACACTATTTGTATTATATAAAGATGCTACTTTTCCAACATGATTCTGAAGACTCTGATACAATAGTACACTTTAAAAAATGTAGCAATTGCTGCCCTGGTGTGCAACCACAGGCGAGCTACTGGCACTGATAAAACTCTCCAGAAAGACTGAATTAACCTTCTTGATTGTTGAGGAACACAGAGAAAGAGAAAAATCTTTCCATGTGTCCTCAGTTCAAAGGAGCACAGAGCCAGATGGAAACATTGCTATCTTAAGACAGGCACTTACACCATAAGGAAGGTCAGAGAAAAGACAACAAGCCAGCCTCCACCAAGGAGGGATTTTTTCAAAAGGAGTTAGTCTCCAGGAAGAATGGTACTGAGCAAACTGTCGAGAAATCTCAAGTCCTTTCCTGGTAGCTCTCTGCCTGAGAATTGGATGTATGAACTCTGTCTGGTAACACCAGGGTTTCCTTTAAAACATGGCGACCTCCACAATGAAGGGTATGATTTCCTCATTATTGTTGCAGAGCATGTAATGAAAGGAAGGTAAAAGCTATTCCTGAAAGGGTTAATGCTGCACCTCTCCTTGCACCTCATTAATAGCCAGTAAGGCTTTAGGCAAAAGGGAAAATAGGACTCTTGGGATTAGCTAATCTCATCTCTGACTCTAAGCAAACCCAAGGAATACCTGTCAACCAGATAGAAGGCAGCAGCATTTAGGATTTGCAATCTGATTTTTAAGTCCTTCTGTGGCAAAAATAGATGTGAAGGCAAAAAAGGAATTTGCTTCAGTTAAGCTCCAGATTTCTAGAGGGCCATTAAATTAAATTCACAATCTTTGAGAAATCTCACAAGTATTTGCTTTTGCATCTAGTAAAACCTCACTAATTTGGGCGAAGGAAGAGAAAGATACATTTTGATGTGAACAATACCTTTGAAGAAATGGTGATACCTTGAAATTAGGTAAATAGAATGTGGCTTCAGGGGATTCAAATAATAATGACTTATAGTTGGAATATCAATTTATAGTCAATTTATTACCTGTTTATAAGGGCAAGAAATGACAGCTATCTATGTGAAGGGCTGTCACACAGAAAAAGGGGGCCTTACTTGTCTTCTAGCACTCCAGAAGGCAGAGTTAAGACTCGTGGGCCAAGTTTGCAGCAGGCTGAAGGTGGCTTTCTTCTGGATATAACTTTACTGTTTCCCAGAAGCGAGCCTCCCTCTCATCCATGCAACACGATCCATCTACCCATTGACCACCTCTAAGGGATGTGGGGTAAAGAACTGTGGCATTTGGTAAGAGTTTGAAATAGATCAATACTCTGAATTTTTTTTCAATAGAAAAATTTGAAAACTTGAAATTGTCAGAAGTTCAGTATATAAAACAGATGGAAGAGCTGAAATGATTCCTTGGTGAGTCAGAACTTTCACTACTTGGGAAAAACATACCATGGTTCATGCAACTACTCTAGTACTTTCTTGGGGCCCTTAGGCTTCACAGAGAACAGAGGGAAAGCTCACTCCAGGCAGTGGCTCTCAGATGGAGAATAATGGTTTCAAAGTACTAGAGATGATTATTTAATGGAGAACAAAGAAACCAAAAGCTCAGGACTGCCTGAGAATTTG
Source organism: Puma concolor (assembly GCF_028749965.1). Classification (NCBI taxonomy): domain Eukaryota; kingdom Metazoa; phylum Chordata; class Mammalia; order Carnivora; family Felidae; genus Puma; species Puma concolor. The sequence goes on along the minus strand of NC_141667.1, from coordinate 137,621,661 downwards.
TACCTTAAACTTAACAGATTCTTTAGCTAAAAGAGCTGTTGACGTCAACTTACGGGTGAACTCACGACTATGTCACAAATTAGATTCAGAGATGTGGAAGACTTAGGAAGTGCAGTAGCCAGTTTCCAACATAGGCCCACCGGGTATACCTCCTGGTATTCATTCCCTAGTGTGTGGTTCCTTTTCTCATTTAATTAAGGTTTGTTACTACAATACTGTAGATGCGATCATGTGTGTTATCTGAGGCTAGGTTATAAAAGGAATCAAAGCTTTTATTTTATTTTTATTATTAATTTTTGAGAGAGGAACAGAGTATGAGTGGGGAGGGGCAGAGAGAGAGGGAGACACAGAGTCCCAAGCAGGCTCCAGGCTCTGAGCTGTCAGCACAGAGCATGACGCGGGGCCTGAATGCACGGACCATGAGATGGTGATCTGAGCCCAAGTCCGACACTTAACCAACTAAGCCAACCAGGTGCCCCAGGAGTCAAAGCTTTTAATTTGACTTACTGGATCATTTGCTCTGGTGGAAACCAGTGCCATGCCTGGGGTCAGTCATGCCTCCTTGTGGAAAAGCCCAGTGGTGATGGGCTGAGGCCTCCCACCAACAGCCACATGTCTGAGAGACCCTGGAAGCAGAGCCTGCAGGCCAGCCTGACCTTCAGAAGACAGTGGCCCAGCCAACATCTGACTTCAACTTCTGAGAGACCTGGAGTCAGAACCCAGCAAAGCCGCTCTAACATTCCTGATCCAAAGACACTGTGAGATAGTAAATAAAGATTGTTGTTTTCAGGCACCAAGTTTTGTGATAATTTGTTGTATGGCAAAAAAAGAAAAGGAAAAAAGTAATACATTCGTACCCATCTCTGGGAGATTTACTTCTAGACCCACTCACTGTTGATGATTAAGATCATGGCCTCACACATCTACAAGCAACATGAGAACATGAGGCCCCATTGGTTTTCCACTCCTGCAGCCCCACTAGCTCTCATAGTTCTTAGAGATGGTTCATAGAGATTCCATACAATTTTGCTGAACAGATGAACAAATGACATTAAGTACCGTCAGAGTTAAAAATGAAGGCGACCACATTGAGCGAGCCACTTAATAGCTGTTTTATTATACATCCAAAATTACCATTTAAAAAAAATCAATACTTTTTTTAAGGAGGAGGTAGAGAATGTCCCTAAATTATTTTAAAAATTTTTAAATGTTTATTTATTTTTGAGAGGGGTGAGGGGCAGAGACAGGGACACAGAGGATCTGACACAGGTTCAGTGCTGGCAGTGCAGAGCCCAATGAGGGGCTTGAACTCGCAGATTGTTAATCATGACCTGAGCCGAAGTTGGATGCTCAATGGACTGAGACACCGAGGCACCCCTCCCTAAACTATTCATTAAGCTTTCACAAAATATAAACAACATTGTATTATAGTGAAGAATGGTGTTTCTAATCTAGTATGATTTAAACTAAAAGCTAAAGAATAACATATAGTCTTGCATCTGAAATGAACCTTGCTTTTGGTATCCAGGCTAAACCCCCTTATCCTTGAAGACTCTTGGCACAGCTGTAACATCAATCTGCAGGCAGCCTTTCCTGATGCCTTTTGTCCTGGTTTCCTGTCACACTGCATTTGAGAGAATGGCACATCTAGTTTTCTTTTTCAAAAAAGCTTTACTATTGTTACCAAAAGGAATACACACTTCTTTACACGCAATAATATAATACAGGACAATGACTACTAAATCATTCTCTTCCTGTTACTAAGGTATTTAAATGAGCGACTGTCAAATTATAAGTCCTCATACCAACATGTCTAAAAGCAGAAGAAGGTGCAGCTACATGTTCTCATACAGGTTTATGCAGAATATCATATTCTATGAACGTAATAGAAGCTCTTTTAAATGCCAAGATTCATTTCTTTATTTGTACCTTATAATCTTCCTCCCTCCCTTGGCATATTGCTTTAACTCAAATAGGTGTATTATTTCAATTATATTTTAGGGAAATCATTTTTTCTAGGTCGGAATGACTTCTTAGCCTCTGAACTTGTGTCTAGGCTCAAGCAAAATCACAAACAGAACATTCTGTATGCAGGAAAGAACATTTTCATATACATGTAAATTGTTTACACTGCCCATTATGTGACTTGTGCCTTCCACCTTCGAAGGAAGAACGAATATTCAGGATGCCGTAATTATTTAGGTCAACAAACACTTACTGAACACTTCCTAAATGTGAGCCATTGTGCTAGATCTCAGATTAGGAAGATGAGGCAGGTAAATTCTCTACCTTCTGAGGATTTAGAGTTTAAGTAATTGAAAAGAAACAGATCAATCAAGGCTGTGTGACCTTTATCTTAAACATCTTTTAAATAGCTAGACATCCTCTGAGATCCAGGTCACGTCAAGGGGGTTCCACCTGCTTAAAAAAATGGTACAGAATATTTTCCAACTAGATTAGTTTGGCTAATAGACAATAGAAAGGAAGTCTCAACTGAGGCATAGCTAGACTGCGTGTTAGAATATTTCCATTTCTAACACTCTTTCAGCATAGTGATGGGAAAACTTGCTTGAAATCTTGCAGGTGTTTTGTGACTGTTTATTGCAACAAACATGAAAGCTCGATAGAAACAATGAGACCAAGTCTGTCTTCCTCTAAACCGTCGTAGACGGTACAGACCAGAAACTTTTTTCCCTCCCCAATATGTTAATACGGCCACAGCGAGCTGGTCTACGCACAACTTCATTCAGCTCTGAATGGACTTTATTAATACTCTACATGTCTAGCCTTGAATAAGTGGTTCCTTCTTTGAGGCAGAATATTCCTAAACGCTACGTTATAAGGTGGGGAGGTGAAAAGTAAAATCATGTCAGCACAGCTGTCTGTTTGAACCGGGCCAGGAACGGGCAAAGAAAACAGGAAAGCAGTGAGTAGTCAAATACGTATTTTCTAGGAAGTACTGAATGTGTAGCAGTTGAGAAAGCCAATAAAAGGAGGCACTGTTAATAGCTCAATTGGGTCTAACATCTAAATTTTAAAACGAGCCAACTACTAAGACTCAAGATTAAGACTAAAACCTATACTTAAAACTTTCCTAAGGTTTTTTTTTTTTAACTCAGACATAGATAACTCAAACATATTTCTGTATATTCTCTGTATGTAACTGCACGTAGAACATATATAGTGGGGAGAAGAAATTTTGCGGGAGCTTGTCTGTTTCTTATCCAGAAAACTGTGTTTAGTCCAACAAGAAACCTGAATCAATCCTGTATTTGTCATCATAATAAAGCTGATGGTAATGGTTCTTAAATGGGCTTTTTGTACTCAAGAATTATAGTGCCGATTTTTCATGAGTGGTAACACAAACCAATATCTAGAGAAAAGGAAGTTTCAGATGGGGAAAGCTTTCTATCTTTATTTTCACCGGTATACATTGATGTGCACATTACTTTCTTTTTTTAAATGTTTTATTTATATTTGAGACAGAGAGAGACAGAGCATGAGCAGGGGAGGGGCAGAGAGAGAGGGAGACACAGACTCCGAAGCAGGCTCCAGGCTCTGAGCAGTCAGCACAGAGCCTGACGCGGGGCTCGAACTCACAGACCGCGAGATCGTGACCTGAGCTGAAGTCGGACGCCCAGCCAACTGAGCCACCCAGGCATCCCACACTACTTTCATTATTTCACCTACAATGACTTTAAAATGTAAAAGAGAATATCTGAATAAGTGATTAGGAAGAAAAAGGTAGTTTGAATACTGATCGCTAGAGGATGGAGTATATTTTAAAAAACTGGAAATAATACAATTACAAGCTATTTTAGATGGAAAACGCATGACTTATGTGGTCTACTCACATGACTTATGTGGTCTACTCACTGTTAACATAGTCAGTTGTGGCTGCAAAGAAGTCACTGAAAGAAGAAACAAGGAAAGTACGGATCTTCTTTTCAATACTCAATATGGAAATAAAGAGCCTCCTACGTTTATCTATCAAACATCCTGCATTTATTTACAAATCCCCAAAAGCGGCTAGAAGTATGTCCCACACACATCCTAGAATTTGAGTTTCAGAAGAACAATGGTGGTCCTACGGCCTCACCGTGTCATGTCACAGATAAGGCTCACAGAGATTAAGTGATCGTCTGGAGTCACTGAGTTAGTTAGGAACAAATCCAGAGCTAGAACCTGGGGAATCTTCCATTATCCTAGGCTTGATCTAAGGTCAGTGCTATCTAAGGCAACACACAGTTTCACAGTTTTATCAACAGAGTGAGATAAAGCTACACCATTTCTTCTGGTTCACACAAACAAGACTATCTGAGGTCAGAATATTTCTAGCTCCAAAGCTTTGCAGATCAGCACATGACAGAAGCTCCATTAAATGGCAAGGGGAGGGAAAACTCAAAAAACAACAAACAAACAACCCCCCCCCCCCCCATGACTGTTTAGGAAAAAAAGGAAGAAGACAAAGCTCTGAGTCAGCTGGAACTTTCAGCAGCATGGGGCGGACGCTGTGAAGGCAAGTCACGTGCCCAGTGAGAGCGCTACATCATTTTCTTTCCAAATTGTGCTTCCTTTGAGGGATACAGAATGTAAAACTGCTTTCTCCACACATGGGGCTGTTTGGCACTGGCAGGAGTTTTAAAAAGGGAGTTGGGAATTAGCTTCCTCACCAAGTAATCTGCCCTCCCATAACTGGATGCACGATATTTCCAGCCATTCCTGTGGCTTGAGCAAGGCAGTGGATTTTTGTCAATCCCCTTTAATTAATCTTGCCGTAAGTCCTATGGTGGGGTGGGCGAACTCTCGAACATTAAACAGTGGAATTACTCACCGGGTGGCTTTTCCCAAACACCCCCAACCCCAATTAAAGAGCCGTATTTGGTTTGGGTTTCCTCAAATGGCGCTCTTGTTAACACTCATCAAACACAGGAAAAATAAAACAGCAATTTAACTGCGTGCGCAGTGTGAAAGGCTTGTGCAAATAATCAGCACATTTCTAACTGGTTAGTAATAGGCAGAGTGCAAAAAACAAATGACCAGATTTATACCACTGGGCAGGTCTGAAAGCAACATTACGGCTGAAATATATTCATTTACAATTTAAAGCAAGCCTTTCAGTGAATAATTGTTTACATAATAGTGAAGAGCGCTTGTGTAGCACAACTGGGAACCATTTACAATGTGTTAACCAAATAATGCATGTTTACAAAAGATTCTGAGTTCGTTTTTGGAGAAAAGAATCGTGGTACTCATGCCAACAAAAGCAGAGCAGTATGTACAGTTAGTAAATCTTTTCTTAGCTGCAAAATTAGTGTCAAGATGTTTGAGCCCGTAAACTACGTCAGCATAAGTCACTCTCATTAAAGTGGTGTGTGAAGGTAGTCTTCTCGAACAGCAGGTTGTTCCATTCTCTCGCTCCTTTTTTAATCAGCCAAATAATGAGCTGGGGGTAAAGTTCTTTAACCAGACCAAGGAGAGAAGAAAGCGGAATCATCTTAAAACGGCCATCCTGGATTTAATAGCCTACAACAAAACCCTACGCAGGTCAACTTCATGGTTCAGCAATTCCTAAAAGTCTTGTCTACTTCTCCAAAGCTTATCGGTGACGGCTGGTATATAAGAGCTCCCAATGAGGACTGATTTATAGCACTGGAGGGCTTTGTGGTGACAAAGGAGGGCTAGGGTTCTTGAGAGCTTTCTGCATTTTTTTTTTTTAGATCCCAAAAGATGATGCGGTTCTGTGATAGGAATCTCGTACCCTTTACTGGTGACATAAACAGGTCACAGTGCCTGCAAAAGCTTATGCAGGAATCAGGAGAATCAATCTTTGTCTCTCTCTCTCTCTCTCTTTTTTTCTGGGTCAGAGTTAGATTTTTATCCAGTCAAACTATCTAATTGAACACAAACCATGTGATAGAACCCAAACAGTATGCATTAAAAATAAAGCCGAATGGGGCCGGGTTTGACTCAGGCTAATGCTGTTACAGGGTTCTGTTTCAGGCATCACCTGAATACAAATGAATTTTTTTCCCCTGCGTGGACTGAAGTCTTTCAGGGAGGGAAATAAAAAAGTTGAGAATAAAAAAGAGAACCCAAAACAAAACCACAAATCTAGTTTCATGCTGGATGTATCTGTTGTGAAGCAATATGTTGGCTAAATAGGAAAAGTCAGGTGAGTTAAAGTCTCGTGGCAGCTTGATTTAAACCATGGCTACGCAAACCAGAGCCCTGTCCAGATCTCAGGAAAGTGAATTATATATAATAACACTTACAGTTTCCTAGGACTATTAGATTTGCCTTCTTACATAAATGCTTAAGTTATGATAAAAAACAGGGCCATGTCAGTTTCTGTCAGCCTCAGCACATTTGCTATTAGCATAAGAAATGCTGCTTATGGTAGAGCTAGTCAGGCTTGAAATTTCTGAATTAATGGATTTGATTTCCTCTTGAGACAAACCATCAGCCTTGCAGTAATGGAAATAGATATAGTTGGTAAAACAAATAAAAAGCTGGCATGCAGATAAAATGGGTTTCAGTTTAAAATAGTAATGTTGTAATTGAAGTGAACAATTACAGGGTTGCTCCTAGGCACAAAAGAAATACCATGAAAATGAAGTAATGTTTTTGTTAAGTATAGTCATTTCATGAAAATGTAGAGCTGCAGATGTCATTGTCTGCCAAAGGGAAAACTATACTTATTCTTCTACACAAAGATCATTTAATAACATTTGGCGAATTTTAATAATAATTGCTAATATTAACCCTATATTTCACTGGGAGTTTGGAGACAAACACTCCCTGTCCCCGCCTGCTCTTCCCCTTCAGTTTGGTAGAGAGCCAACAAGAACAAGTCCCTGTAAAAAGCTATTGGCAATGAACTATCAGAAATCCCCACCCCGGCAGCCGCCTTCTCCTTTTTAATGTCTTATTTCTTTGTCAAGCATCTGTTATCAGAAATGAGTCTGTTAGCTGGCAGTTGTAGTTGCAAGAGGGACTAAGAATAAAGGGGGTGGTGGTGGAGACTGGGAACCCCGAGACAGGAAAGTAGGCTCTGGACTGTTCACATCTGATTGGTCCCCCTCCCTTGGCGTGCGCGCGCGCGCGCGCGCGCGCGTGTGTGTGTGTGTGTGTGTGTGTGCGCGCGCGCGCGTTTCAACTTGTCTGTGAACCATATGAAATTCGAAATAGAAAACTTCTATTTTTAGCACTTGAAATCCCTTCATGTTCATACACACACAAACTGAGGCAGCCAAGGCCACAGGATGTCACAAGAAACAGAAGTGTCTCGTTGAGTCTGAAAAGGCAGTGACACAAATTCACGCTAACAAAATGCTCAGCTGGGTCCCAGCCCATCCCTTGGCCCTCCCTCCCACTCCTTGGTTTTATTGCATTGCAGGAAGAGACACGCACTGTGTTTCCTCCTCAGGTTTTAGGAATTAAAACAATATTGTAGCTCTGTGAAATTTTATTTGGAAATACACTGCACTTTATTCCCTGCGACACTGACTGCCGCTGGCTCATTTGGCATCTTTTCATCCAAGGGAAGCACTTTTTCAGGGGTTGGGTTTTTGTTTTGTTTTGTTTTGTTTTAAAGCTACAGAGGAATGAGAAAATGAAAGCCCCCCACCCCCACCCCCCAACAAAGGATTAAGCTGTGACTTCTTAAGAGAAAAGGTTAAATTGTCCGGCTGTGTTTCTTGGAGTGAGACGGGAAGAAGGGCCGCTTCCCTTTTTGCTCAGTTAGAATAATTCATTTCCTGACGCAGCCTACCTGTGACAGTCACAGGTGACCTCCCAGCCTGCTAAGCTCGGATGATTTCCCCTTCCCATTGCCCAAGTACAACTCCTGGCAGAAGACAAATGTACTGCAAGCCGGAGACATATCTGTAGTGCAGAGGAAAAGCAGCCTGTCTACATATGTCATTTTAAAGCCTCGCGTGGAGATTTTACTGCTTTCTTCACACCCTCACACTTACATAAATACACCCACACAGTACAGGCAAGTCCCCGAGACTCCCAAGCGTTCCTCTTCCATTAGAAGACATTTTAAAACAAATTAGCACCCTCCCCAAAAGCCTAGTGGCCTAAATGTGTTTATTACTTTGTTTGCTGCTTGGAAAGCTCTTCCTACAGGCCCCCAGTAAGACTGGGGGGTTCCTGCAGAATGAAGCACGCCCTTCGTCCGCAGAGGAATATACACATCTGACAAAGACTTAAATCTTCTTCTTCTTTTTTTTTTTTTTCCTCTTGACACAGCGGCTGGTGACACATAAATGTACTTTTTTCTTTTGACAGAGTAATAAAAATCTCATTATCTCTGAATAGGCAGCAATTTCGTTATCTAATCTTTTTACCAAAAGGTTAGTTAATTAATCAGAAACAAATCCTGATTATTATTTCAATAGAATTAGAAAGACAAATCACCAGAGTACAGCTAAATAGGGCAGGCCTGCGGTTTCACCTGCCTCATTGCCATGCAGGCCCCGTGATTGTCAGGGCTCCACCAGGCAGACGGCCTTCGGAACAGCAGCCAGCAGATGGCTGTGCAAGCGGCCAGCCTGCCTCTGCTCTAATGCCTGTGATCCCATTACCTCACTGAATCCGTTACCAGGGTAACTGTTAAATTGCTGTGAAAGGCATGGTAATAAAGTAACCTGTCACATTGGCAATAAAAGGAGCAGAATTTTCCTGTTCACTGAACTTTGCAGCTCATCAATACTCACTTGATGGAGAAATTCACCACTACTCCAGGGTCAGCCGCAGGAATCTTTCCATAAGGCTTCTGAAATGCAAACTAAAGTTCATGTAAACACAAGAAAGATATAATTAAAAGCTGGATTCTTAGCTGCACAGAGCTCACGCTTCTCTTTTCCGTGGAAGGTTATGGAAGCCTGAAGAACATCAGATTCCTCTCTTTGTTGTTGTTTTTTTAATTTAAAGCATGCTAGACAAAAATAACCTTTGCTGGTGAAAGACAGCTGTGATTAATTCAAGACAGGGAAAACAAAGCACAAGGAAAAAAAAATCCCTTGTTCCTAAAATCTGTCTTTTTCAGATCCTATCTTATTGGCTGTTCTCATTAAAGGGTCACGGTACTTAAAAAATGATTTGGATTTGAGTGTATTAATAGTAAGAATGGAAAGCCTGGCTTTTAACAAGCATGAGGAGTTGAAAACAACAATCTCCCCACCTCCTCCCCAGCCCAACAGTTAGGGTCCTTGAGCTGTAACTGTGAAGAGATAAATGCAAGCTGGATGGATGCATATGACTGTGTCCCCACCCCCCACAGTCCCAGCCCCTGCCCCAACTGCTTCTGCAAATGCCCTTCAAGGGTTTCTGTGTCAAGGATTCCAGCAGTGACACTATCAGGTGTAAGATTTGCTACAATTAAGTGAGGTTCTTTAAGGGAAGAAAAGAGAAAACAGCAAACACTCAGCATTAAAGGAGAAGAAATAAGTAGAAACCCCCATTTATTTCAATTACATTCTGCAGCCGGCCCTATGAACATACATGGAAAGTGGGATATATCTATCTAGCCCTCATTATTAGCCATTTGCAGACTTCACGCTTTTGGCTCCATTTGGTGCTGTCATTAATTAGGCAGTATTAACCTTAGAATGCGTTAGAGCTTGCCTATTGAAATAACTTTGGGCACGCTTTTTTTTTCCCCCTCCCTCCCTCTGACTTGCAAGTGCTTACAGCTTGCTATTAAAAAGCTGACAGTATTTTTTTGACCAGCCGGCAGCAGACATGCACCGTTCTTCTGGTGGTAGCTGCAACCCACGAAAAGAAATGCCTCCAAGCAGGAGTTGTCCTCATTACAGAGTGCTCAGCATGGGATTAGAGCTGAGCATCTCTGGCTGGCCATGTCAGGGGGGCCTTGGATTGGTATCTTGGAAATGATGATGCTTTTCAGAACGAGGGAGCCATGCGCTGCACATGGAAAAGTGGGTGAGATTCCAGCCGGACTCAGGCAAGTGAAGGCTATGGCTTCATGATATCCTAATGGATGTAAAGAATGAAATGTGTTCTGTCCTGTTGAAAATAATTCTCAAACGTGGAGTCACAGCATACACGTATGCACACACACATACACACTCACACACATACATAACTTGTAAAATGTGTATTTACTGCCGATGCTAAAGAGGAGAGAAAGTGGAATTGCACAGGTAACTACTTGTGAACAGCCTCAAGCCGACAAATGGTGAGCTATCATGTAGGTTTTCCATGGGTGTCAGGACAGGAAAGGGCATATTTACTCCAAGGATTATCTAAGTTTGGGAGAATAAGAATATAAATAATTACCAACTCTGAATGAACGAGGCCTGTAGATCAGATTCCATAAATACCAATGGGGCCAGTGCACTGGAAGTCAGAAAATGAAAAATGGCGCCCTGTGGTCAACTGGATAATCTAGTCCCTCTCTGAAGATAATAGTATCTATTGCTCAGCTGCCTTCCATTGTTTCTATGTAGCTGAGGGGAGTTCACTGTTGTCAAATATTTTGACTTTCAAGAAAATCGCCAATCAGAAGTTTTATTAGAAAATTCTTATTTTTGGGGAGCCCGAGTGGCTCAGTGGATAAGCGGCCGACTCTTGATTTTGTCTCAGGTCATCATCTAATGGTTCCTGAGTTTGAGCCCCATGTCGGGTTCTGTGCTCACAGCCTCCGACCCTCTGTCTCCTCGGATCTCTTCCCCTTCCCCGGTCATGCTCTCTCTCTCTCTCTCTCTCTCAAAACTAATTAAACTTAAAAAAAAAAAAGAAAAAAAAAAAAGAAAATTCATACAGTTGCACAAAGTACCACAGACATTGCTGTTTTAAACAACAGGAATCTATTTTTTCACAGTTCTGAAGGCTACAAGTTCTAGCTCAAGGTGTCAGCAGAGTTGATTTCTTTTGAGGCCTCTCTCCTTGTTTTGCAAATGGCCACCTTCTGTGTTTTCTTCACATAGTTGTTCTGTGTCTGTGTACTAATGTCCTGTTCTTAAAGGATGCCAGTCACATTGGATTAAGGCCCTGATGACTGCATTTTAACTTAATTATCTCTTTAAGGACCCCATCTCCAAATATAGTCACATTTTGAGGTTCTGAGGGCTAGGACTTCTATATACGATTTTTGTGGAGGACACAATTCAGTCCAAAACACCAACGTAGGTCCAAACACAACTTCACTGCAAGATGAATCCCGGCAGTCGTAGTAATTATACAACGCTTACAATGTAAAAGGCACACCTGTGGGCCATTCACACTTAGGAACTTACTGGATTCTTACAGCATCCCTAGGAGGTAGGTAATACTGTGATCTCTTTTTCACAGAGGAGACAGGAAGGGAGAGAGATTAACTCACTAATGCAGGATCTGGTGGAACTAGGATTGAAATCCAAGCAGCCTCTGATGCTTCTAGATTGTAGTTTCTGCTTAGAGATGTCAGAGCTTTCATGGTGAGAAAATACCCTACCTGGACCCTGTACCTGTAGAGCAGAAACACTGTACTGATGAGAGTCAGAATCCTATTACCCCTAAACATGGCAATCATCCTCATAAGATCAGCCTTACAGAAATGTCCCACAGAGGCACACCTGTTCTCAGACCAATGGGTTTTGTTAGGCCTTTCTGCTGAACTTGCTGGAGTTGAAGTAACAAAACCGTCTTTATCATCTAGAGAAGGTCCAGGGACGGAAGGAAAGCAAAGTTTGATTAACTTCACGCTCCAGTGAAAAATATATCAGCGTGAGTCTCCGGGTATCTGAGATAATCACCGAGGCAAAGTTGGAAACTTTCTGGAAACACTGTAATTTGTGTTTGTTTTGGCCATTGTTGCTGCTTACCCCTTCCGCCACCATTAGCGGGAGAACCTGACCTGAAAAAAGAAAAGTCTCAGTCTGTTTGTTTTCCAGACCTCTAAAGAAAGGATAATGTGGAGATCACATCCTATTTGGAAGCTACTCTTAGGACACCAAGACCATAAGATTCGGTGGTAGCCCGAAGGAGTAAAAACGCCCAGGAGCTATCTGTAAAAATCAGAATTCTGTAAGGAAGAAGCTGGGATTTTACTATGGTAGCTGTGGCTCAACTGGGTGAAGAAACCTTTGGGCATCTTCCTACCTATTCTCTGTGTGTGGGTGTGTGTGATAGCTTTGTGGAAGGGTGAAGCAATAGAGCAAAATATAGTTAGTTTGTTTTTTTTTTTTTCCCTCACATTTTTTCTTCCTGTTCCAATGAAATGAAGCAGTTTCTCCACAGGGCCCATTATGCCTAGTTAATTGATTTTCCTAATCAGGCCTTTTGGAAAAACTATTGAGCTCTGTGAACTTTTGGATGTTTTTCTCACTGCAGACTTGAGAGGCACACACCCACTGATCTTTGTATTTTTAGACGATGTTATTTGAACACAGATTAAAGCAATTTTTTTTTCCTGCCTTCTATTTACATATCACTTTCTTCCCTGAGTAATTTTTCTTCCCTTCTCATGTACTTGCATTAAGACCTAGCAGAGGGGGCACCTGGATGGCTCAGTCAGTTAAGCGTCCGACTTTGGCTCAGGTCTTGAGGTTTGTGACTTTGAGCCCCACGTTGGGCTCTGTGCTGACAGCTCAGAGCCCGGATCCTGCTTCGGATTCTGTGTCTCCCTCTCTCTCCATGCCCCTCCCCTGCTTGTGCTCGTCTCTGTCTCTCTCTCTCTCTCAAAAATAAATAATAAACATTAAAAAAAAAAAAAAAAAAGACCTAACAGGAACTGCAATTCTGGGTAAAGCCTCTGAAACTTAACAGTGAGGCTCTCATGTCTGAAACTGTTATCACAGGTCCAAAAGGGAACACCCTAACAGTAATGCCTGTCAACCTAGAACAAGCTCTCTTCTCTGAGAAAAGACATTTCATTTGCCAAGCAGTTATTTGATCATCCAAATCTACATCTTCTTTAACTTGACTGCAATCATGTCAGAGACCGAAGAGGACGAAGATTACAGAAGACAATTTTGATTTGGCATATTAACCTAAGGTATAGGTTAATAGGTTAATGTGTTTTCTAAATGCATTTCTTCCCCTCAAATCCTCTTTGAAACAAGGTGCACTAAAACAAAAACAAAAACCCTTATTTACTAGCACTTAATATATATCGGAATGTGCATGGGTGTTCTCCTAGTCTATTATTTTTCCTTACCTCAATATGGTCACAAGGTAGTAAATTAACTCTAGGGCTTTGGAACAGTGATGATGCTAAAACATCTTAGCTGCCAGCTTACATGTTTTCAAAATGGAATAGTTACCCATGCAACTGAATGGCTGAAAAGCATATTCATGTATGCATACATGTGTAGTGAAAAGACATGTATTATTATATCATTATTTGGTTATTTCAGGATTATAAATAATTTTTCTTTTAATCTACATTTATTTCTTATTTTCAAGCAATAGATACAGATGTGAATGTAGATGACATCCACATCTGTATTTCCAGCCTCAAAATCTTTAAGCTTTCAGTTGTTTCCATCTCTCATCTAGCTATCCTAACCTGGAAAACTCTAAAGATTCCATGCTGAACTCATTACAGTGTCCAACTCATTACAGTGTCCTGTTTCCCCTATTTCTACTCATATAACCATATTCCTTTCAGCAGCCCAAATCTAAAGGATGGCAAATCTGGTCTCTTGCTTCTCCCAGGAGATCAGTCAAGTCTAATGGGTAGTGTCACCTCAGGATCTATATGTTACAGTCTTCCTTGTATTATCTGCAGGACTAATACCCCATTCTGTGTAATTTCTTATCCAAACTTCCACATGAGCCATCAATTAGCCAACTGGCTGTATATTTTTAAAACATATTTTCCCTCTCAAGTTATGATATCTGTAAAAGGTTTTATAAATAGTTCTGTCATAACCTCAATAGGGGTGATTAAACATTATATAAAGTATTTTTCTTAGCTGTGCTAAATAATGATGAATAGTGCCCTCAATCTGTAATTTTTTTTGAGAATTGTAGGCATTTTGAGCAGTAATCTTTATCTAGGATAATTAATTCTTTGTAAAATTTAATTCCATTTAGTGCTAGTTGGCTGTATCTGGTATTCTAAGATTTTTTTTTTTTTCGGATTTCACATTCTTCACTAGAACTTTCTATTAAGATATTTGAACAAAAGATTAAAGGAAGTTCATACATACAGTCAAACTTAGTAACCATAGTAATTGAAATTACTTTAATTTTCAGTGGGTTTGATACAGGAAGATAAATTTACTGAGAATCAACCATGGGCATAAAATGGATTATGACATGGCCAATATGGTCCACATGAATTCTTAGGGATATGTTGGTAGAAAAGTATCTGATAAGTCTAAGTTTTATTTATGAAAACCTAAATGAGTCAAATCTTAGATAGCCTTTTTTTTAACCTTTAAGCATTTAATAACAAGAGATTTAAAAAAAAATACTTTATATTTGCCACACTCATAATCTTTCTAAAAGAAAAATTTTTAATCATTGAATTATTCAGAGATTGAATGGTTATATAACAATCAAGTAACAGATATTCTGGTGACTTCCTGTGTCTCTAGGGGCTATTAGGCAGGCAAGATGAAATATATCCTCCCTGTGGGATGTGCTTCCAACTTTCCCAAGGAAAATATCAAAGGAACATGTATCTATTTTCCTGCCTAAGAATCTGCTGACATCATCTGAATACAATGAAACCACAAAAGGCAGATCTTCTTCCACACTGATTAAAACTTAGCTAAAAGGAGACTCTGTAATTATTGAATTCCATCCTACCTTAAATTTCCCACACTTTTCAAATTTAAACATAAATATTATTTACAAAACCACGGCACTGTTCGGATTCAACTTCTTTCCCCTCCTCTCTCTCTCAAACATCCAAACAAAAATCTTTAGATTCTTCAAAATTCAAGCTGGTAATGATTATTGGGTTAAAATCACATTTAGGACGTTTTTTTCATTACGAAATGCTTCCTATTTCTATTTGACAATCCAGAAATCCAGAACGGGTGAATAAAACAAGTTGGAGGGGGAAAAAAAAAGCGCAACTCCACAAAACATGCTTGAGGCTTTTGAGAAAATTGCCTTGGTGTCCTTATTTATTAAGAATGTTTTCTTGAAAGAAAAAGGTAGGAAGCCTTAAATGATAATTTGCTCTTCAGGCTATCAGTGAATTCTGCCCAGACTATCTTCCATTAACTTACATTTTAAGTTTCACCTCTCAGGGATGCTGATAACAAAGCTTTTTATTTTCAGAAATAATGTTCTCTCACAGCAACCTAACTTTAAAATTTATGGAGATCCTGGCTGTGTCCAAACAGTTATTTTGCTGCTAACGTCACAAGTTATTGCTTGGCAGCTATGTTTTTTACTGATTTTTTTTTAAGTTCATTTATTTATTTTTGAGAGAGGGAAAGAGAGGGAGCGTGAGAGAGCTCGTGTGGCGCACAAGTTGGAGAGGGGCAGAGAGAAGGAGAAACAGAATCCCAAGTCAACTCCACACCATCAGCGCAGAGCCCCATGCGCAGCCTGAACTCACGAACTGTGAGATCATGGCCTGAGCCGAGGTGAAGAGGTGGGACGCTTAACCAACTGCGCCATGCAGGCGCCTACTTTTGTCTTATTTACATGTAATAGAAGAAGTAGAAGTCCATGGACATGTAGGCATAGAGGGATCTCAACATTTTAAAGGCATCTCACATATCCCTCATATCTAAGGGCAACTGGTGTGGATTCTATATGCTAGTCAAGCTGTTGAAACTTTATTTTTCTACTTTTGCGTCTTATTCAAAAAGGTGCTGAAAATAATCAGGAGCAAGATCTTAGAAGGAACAAAAACGGATAAGGCTTCTAATGGTTTCAAACATAAGTGGTACCAATTTTGTGTGTGGAAACAGAAAATTTATATCTTTAAATCCTGTATATGGAAAAGTATCCATATTCTACATTCACTCTACGGTGTTAATTTATATTTGTATTTTGTGTTTTAGAAAGTCAAGTACGTACAGTGCCTCGGGCATGCAAGCATTTTGATTATTAGTGATTCTAAGGGTTGTTCAGCATATTCAACACGGAGCAGGAAGAAAAAAAAATCTCAGGTTTTTATTGGCTCTGCTGTTTTACATTCGTTTTTGAATATGAATTCAAGCTCCCTAAAGAAATGAGATGTGTCAAGTAGGACTTTAAACACAGCCTCTTAAAAACATAGGGAATGATTATTTCAGCAAGTTTTAGTTTTTAGCAGCAACATATGCAGTGGCAGCTGGGTACTGGAGCTTGGAGACCAGGGATCCTTTGGAACCCAAGAAGGAAACTGTGACTTGCATGCAAAGTGCAAAAGAATCGCTTTTCCCTCGTTCTGAATTATGCTGAGACTTCAGGGGGATAAAAAAGACAAAGAAACATATTGCAATTTCAGTCTGATGATCTTCTACCGAAAGCTAAACAAATTAAGATGAAATTAATTCTATGGAAAATATCCCCCACCCCCACTCCTGCAAGTCATAGTGAAAAATCTTTCTTTCCTACAGTAGGCAGTATAGTGTCTAGCGACATTTCTTTGCTCGTTAAATAGTCTCACTTTTATGGTGTCTTCTCAACATTTAAAAAAAAAAAAATTCAAGGCCGTGGTGAAAGATCAAGGAGAAAATTTATTCTTCAGGTGTTGACTCTGTTCCGAAGTCACTCAAGCATTGCTCCACAGCTCTGTGGCAGCCTCAGAACATTTTATTCAATTACAGGCTTCAGCCATGGGGGATCATGTTTTAATCTGTGTATAAACAAAGGGATAAAATAAAAACAGCACATTTACAAATTCTAAAGATGCTGCTTTTATAACCTGGTACCAGGAATTACTGCAATCACAGTACTCACTTCCCATAGTGAGAAGGAATAGGGCACATCTGCACGTGAAGCCAGGCGTCCCCATCACACGTGACACACAATTAATGCGAAAATCACTATCCTCTAGGAGCAAAAGGGAGAAATCTGTGAATAACATACAGTCATGTACTTAATGTTAACTTTCATGGATTAAAAGATGCGCCTTTGCATATTACTGCCTTTCCAAAGAACCCGATTCATTCTGTCGCCTGGAAAAAGAATCAGAAAAGCTGTGTTCCACTTCTTAGTCTAGTCCCATTTTAGGTAGGCTTCTGGAATCTAAATGAGAGGCCATAATTCTGCACGTTTTGTTTTTTTTTTTCAAAAATGAAAATTGCTTTGGGGAAGAGAGGTTGCCACAGTCAGTGTGCTAGTATCTAGATGCAAACTAGAGCCCATAAAATCCCCTCACAATCTAATGACTTGTGGTAACCCACCTGCCAGCTACCTGAGCCATTTAGCACACCTCAATAAAAACTGTATTACTTTAACATCAAACGTGATTAAGGCTTTATGCTGGCATTTAATTAAAGCTCTCTGCATTTTGTTGCCGTTGCCTCTCCTGGAGCATCAGCTTTGCATGTTTTGTTTTGTTTTGTTTTGTTTTTTAAAAAACAACATGCTAACTTAAAACATCCAGGAAAAAGATACTAGAAATGGTATAGCATAGCCTATCAATGATAGTTTTTAAGTGTGTAAGGTAAAGAAAAATCTTCTACTGGTTTCTATATCCCTGCAATAAACCAAATGAAGGAGAATTCTTCCTTCCGAAGACTATCAGTCTGCAGTGCTGGCATACGCGTGTTTGACCATAGAAGATTGAAGAGTCTGGTTTTTACATGACCTTTTTTTTCCCCCTCCACCAGGAGTGCTTTATTAATTTAAATTCTCATGAGAAAAAAAAAAGTCCATATTACAAGATGGATGCATGATTGGATGACCTTCCTCCCACTATTCCCCTGGACAGGTCAAAAGCTGTAGTAATTCCTGTTATTGTGAAATAATCAATCAACCAGTTCCTTTAGAGTAGGACCACTGTTACTGTGAACTCATATCTCTAACAAAGCAGGGAGAATGCCTTCATGTTTGACAGACAGCCCATCAATGCTTAAATCAGCAATTGGCTTATTGGAAGACATCAGCCACGCTGGAGACAATCTTCCTACCTTTAATAGCCATCCTTTTCGACTAGAACATAGGTGTGCTGGGTTTAGGTCTCACCTACGGTCAGTCAGACCAGTTGGGCAATATTTGCTAAAGTGTAACAGGCCAGAGAATGAGACCAATGCGTGTCAACAATCCACATGTGAAATGATCTCAACCGTTACTGAGACTTGCATCTGGTTCCTTCCCAACCGCAGGGAAATGGACTGCCTAGGGAGATTATCCAGAGATACATTTTGATATTTCATGGCCAAGAACTAAGGGGATGCCCTTCAAACAGCTGTGCTTAAGACAGGAGACAATTCAATTCTGTTCACAGTACACAAATGCTAAACATTTCATCTCAGTATCTATTTCTCTTATATATGTATGAGATACTGCTAATATCTATAGTTGATACATAACATGAATGACATAAATTAGTATAGGCATAAATGAATACTAATGTCTGTGCTGGATACAGAAAATGAATGATTTGACTTGCGTTATTGATTGGTTTACAAATTATGTTTACTGTCATATAGAAATTGTGACTGCCTTGAACACGGCTAGTTAATTTGCTACATTAATCTGATAGCAACAGAGCTTAATTTCTCTGAGCCCTATCTAAAGTAAATATGCCTGGATTCTCCACCACTGGGGTAGTCCTGAGATGTTCCCACTTTGGCAAAACTATTAATATCTGCTGGCCTAAAACATAATCATCGCAATAATGCCCAACCCAGATATTTAATTAGTATTTCCAGGTAGAGGAGGGTGTATGACTTGAGCTTTTCAGCATGGCTTCAAAAATCTCAGTAATCACTGGTTAAAGAAAACTTGTAATTCAAAAGCACCTATTCAACATCTTGCTATAAATAAATTTTCCATATCTGTCTTATCAGCAGATGGAGTTAGGGCAGAGGCATGTTGCTGTGGAAGTATGCGGTAAGAAACTGACTCAAGTATATAAAAGACCGCTTTTACGAGAAGTTGGATACGGCCTATGAAAATCTTTACTTATAAGTAATCTGAAACTTCTGCCCTCCGCATTGAAAACCTGTCGTACATGCACCACAAAAGATATATGGTCATCAAAAACCAAAACCCATGAACTTTGCTCAGTAAGTACAGAAAATGCAATCCAACTTCTTTTGGTTGACGTATGGATAAAAATCGGAAAGCAAACCTTCCGTGAACTTGTAATTAGTTTACCATGCAAAGTGTTGACGAAAGCTTTAGTTCAACACCCTGGATTTCCCCCATGCTTGGCTGAATGAGAATAGTTCCTAGTGGCAATCATGCTGGGTCATGAAACTAATTGTGCTTTGTGAGGGTGAAAATTCTCTGTTTCCGAGCAGGGGACACTGCCGCATGACGGATGAATGTTAGAAATGTGGTATGCTGTGCTCTTTCATCTCTGTCACTGGATATTTATTCTGACTCGGCTTCTAAATTATTCATTTTCTTTAAGCAATCAATATTAATAATCTGATTTGCTCCCTGGCATTTTTAGTCACACTACTGTTTAACTGACTGTAAATAAAGGTCACCTGGAGGCTTCCTGCTGCTGTTCGGAAGGTCCTTGCCTAATTAATTCCCAACACTTTTTTCCCTATGACTGTGATTAGCAGTTGCAATCAAGTTCGGCAATTAGCTGCCTCCTTGCGCCATGATTTGCTCAGTGCAGCCCCCAAGACGAGGCTCTATTTGGTCATTCAGTCATTACTCTCAAAAGAAACCTGAGTAGGGAGGATTTATTTTTCACTTCAAGGTTTACAAATTTGCAGATAATTATAGAGGAGATTATCAAGCCCATCTGCCAGCTGCTGTAGTAATCTCCTTGTTTAGGGTCCTTAAATCCTGAGCACCTTGGGAGCAACATAGCCCGCTGATACTCTGCAACCAGAAAGTGTGGGGTTTCAACCTAGGATCCGCCACTTAGGACTTAGGTCTTGAGCAAGTTATTTACTATGTCTGCCAGTGAACTGTCGTATTTCCTCAGGGTTTGTAGTGAAGACTGAAGAACACTAAATTCTAATGAATGGATTCTACGGCTATCTATTAGGAAATGGAAGAGTTCTAGGCGGACAGTCGTGAATAAAATGAGTATGTGGTGGGCAGACAGAATGAGTATATAAACAAACAAGCAAACCCATAAATGTTCATAAGGAAAAGGACGGGATACTATGAGAGAGAGGCTTTCCCTTTAGATTGGGTGGTCCAGGAAAGCCTTCCTGAGAAGGACATGAGATTCCATGTGTTCCAAGAGCAGAAAGTGAGTCTGAATGTCCATAGTACAGCTTGCTAGGTGGAAGGCATGGTAGGAGGTGAAGCTGAGGTGGTACCTTTGGCCAGTTAGCTCATTTGGTGAACAGGATAGCAGAGTGGTTAAGTGACTGGGTTCAAATCCCAAATGGGCCACTTATGAAATACATGACACTGATCAAAACATTTAACCTCTTGATGCCTCTTTTTCTAACTCATTGGACTGTTGAAGGCATTCAATATGCTAATCATACATAAAGCATTCAAACAAGGCTTGAAAACTGTAAGTACCCACTGATGTTGAATATTATCATTAGGTGCTGATAATGAGTCTGGATTTCATTAAGTACAGGAATAAGGCTCAGGGCTATTTTCAAATACTTTTAAAAGTCAGGAAGACTACAGTGTGAACAACAGGATTGTAAGGAAAAGAAGTAAAAACAAGGATTCTGATTGAAAAGCTACTTCAGACATTCAAATTCTTGACCAAAGTCGACAAAAGTAGACATGAAAAGATCTGTCTGTGAAAAGACAGAGGGCAAAGTGTCCCACATATGGTAAGAGCTCCATAAATATTATTTATCATGATTCTGATCATTTACTAGTCCACTGATCGCCCTTTCATGTACCTGCACCAGGTGGTGATGGGTACCTGCTTAACCCATAAGTATAAGCATTCATCTAAGTTATTACTTTCCAGTGATTTTCATGGTGTCAGATAGAGAAGAGCAAATGGGTTATAAGAGTATTCATTTCGGGTAGGTTTCTAAACTATACGGGGAGGCAGCCGAAAAGGAATATTCTGTGTGTTATACCAGGTTGCGGCTGGCAATGTTAGTAGACCAAAACAAGCAGAGTGGAGGTGGGCGAGGGCTTGAGAGGTTCAGGGCTTGACTCGTCAAATGTTAGGTCTAAAGTCATGAGACATGGTGATCCAGGTCAGGAATAAGGCAGTAACACCACGGTTAGGGGCAGAGAAGGCCCGGGAACCAGGGTGGGTAGCAAGATGAGCAGCAAGTCAAAGCACTCAAGCTGTAGAATTCATTAATTAACCTATCCATTCACTTACCAATTTATGTATCAAATGATTACTATATGTCTATTTGTTCTTCTTGGGCCTGGGGCTTTAAAGAAGGGACAAAAATCTGTGGTTGCATGCAGCCTACATTCCAGAATGGGAAAGCAGATAAATATATGGCAAATATGTCAAATAACTATTAAAAGATGATGAGGAAAACACAGAAAAATTAGATAGAAATGGAGTACTAGTAGCTTTTGATAGCTTTCATATCACATGGTGAAATAGAAGCTACTAGAAGGTTCTGGGCAGAGGATTGACATGATTTATCTTTTAAAAGGACCCTCTGGCTCACAATAAAATGTATGGGGCAAAGAAGATCAGTTAGGGGGCTACTGCAAAACTCCGGAGGAGAGAGCATGGGGACTTGAACATGAATGGCTCAGTTCAGGGGCAGAGAACAAGCTGGAGTCTGGGTATGGTTTGCAGGTAGAATCAATTGGATTTACATCAGAGCTAAATGTGAGATGTGAGAGAAAGAGGTTAAGTGCCCAGCTCAGAGCAGCTTAGGAGAGTGGACTGTGCCGTCACTTGTGAACTTGCAACGGTCATATCAAAACCAGCCATGATGAGAACATTTACACCGTGAAAATCGGAAAACTCAACAAATATAGAGAGCTACACACATACCCACATCTACGTTTATATACACACATTTATTTACACGAATACACACACATATATATGCACACACACACACACACACACACATTCTTTTTTTTCCCCTTACGAGTTGATTGTGAAACATTTACCAGCACCTCACTGGGTGATTCAAAATGACTAATGCTTTTGGCCTGAGCAAGGGGAGAGTGGAGTTGCTATCAACCGGGATGGGGCATGCTTTGGGTGGACCCACATTCTTGAGGGGGACATCTGGAGTTAAATTTCAGATATTGTATGGGGATGGAGATTTGAATTTATGAATCCGCAGCATGTACATGGGACTTAAGGTCACGGGCCTGGATGAGATCATCCAAAGGAGGCAATCACCTGGAGAAGTTCAAGGACTGGTCTGTGGAGTACTCAGACATTAGCAGACGGCAGATGAGGAGGGGCTGGTAAAAGAGAATGAGAAGGAGGTAACTATGAGGGACGTGTGATTTCCAAGGTGTCTGAATCTGATTATTCAGAAAAACATCATACGTTCCGCCATCATCTTTTACACCCTGCTGGGTGTGAGAAGGCAAGTGTACTTTGGGATTTGAGGGTGGTTTTGAAGGTAGTGGTCTTGGTCTGCAGAGAGCACGGGAGACAATCACATCCTGACAGAGACACACACATCCACAGGTTGGCCCAAGTAGGAAATGGGGCGTTTCCGGAGAGCACTTAACTTGTTTAGGAGGGTCTGCATATTATCAGAAGCAATTTCAAGACACAGCAAACTCTTTTTGGTGAAATACTCTCTCTGAAGTGTCTAAATGGGCCTGCCAAAGAAAACTGCACTTTTCTAAGAAAATCATATCATTAAGCAGCTGAAGGAGGAGCCCATTTTTACTGCTGGCACCGGAGCTCCCTCCTTCCTGACAGCTGCAAGCCAAAGCAAGTGTGCCCCTGCATGAACAGATTTCCTTTTGCCTTTCTGTTCTGTTGAGCTTGTTCATTTAATCTCACAGGGGATCTGACAGCTTTCTCCAGCTCCTAAAGCATTTCTTTAGCACTCATTGAAAAGCACGCTAAGAGAGTAGAAAGACTCTTCTGGGGGCTCACACGCAGAGACCTGCTATGGGCTACGCGAGCAAAGTCCGCCCGCTTCCCAAGTATCTAATGCTCAGAATTAGGACTAGAAGTAACAATTCCAGCACTCTGTCTTTATGACAGCTCAGCGAATGAATGCAAATGTTCAGTGTAACGCATTTACTGGACAGTGGATGATTCATATCATTGGGATGTGTTATAGAAAATGTCAAGTGCTTTTAATTTATGGACTGCATCTACAGTTCATGTGGCTATATTCGCTGCTTCTTGACATACAGAACAGGTGATAGGTATCTCCCCTAGTATATCCTTTGTGGATGGGAAAGACAACTTGACAATCTACACAATTTTGCCATCAGATAAGCTCATTTTTGTGCTCACCAGATAATCAAAAGATGCTCTTCACCCAAATGGACGTTTTCACGAGTGACAGTGCAAGGCAGAAGACTTGATAGAGAAGTTACTTCCACAGAGGACTCTGCAACTCAGGGAATTCATCACTGCTTCTTCACAAAGGCTGTCCACAGAGCTCATCTCCAGGGGGCTTCCCCTCTCCTGTCCTAATAGTCTCAGTTACTGACCGCTCAAGTCTGGCCCCTTCAGCTTCTCCTGCTGGCAGGGATGCACCAAGGACTCGCTCCTCCCTACCGACTCAGTTGGCCTCCTTCACGAAACCCAAAGCTGTCCCGATGACCATGGGGGAAACAAAAGGCTAACTGAGATTCTGGGTTTTAGGACTAACAGAAGTTCATTGTCCCAGAGAATTTTCTGTGAGGAAGAAAATGCTCTATTTGCACTGCCTAATGAGATAGACACTAGGAACATGCGGCTATTGGGCAAATGAAATGTGCATCGTCTATGTGAGGATCTGAAGTTTTTATTTTACTTTATTACAATTAATTTAAACTTTTAATGACCACATGTGCCTAGTGGTTATGCTACTGGGCAACCAAATAGATGCAAAGTCTCCTAAGCCTCTGTCCTGAGTCTGAAAAGTTGATTTCAATTTTCTTAAAATTGTTTTAATGTTTATTTTTGAGAGAGAGAGAGAGAGAGAGAGAGAGAGAGAGCAGGGGAAGGCAGACAGAGAGGGAGATACAGAATACAAAGCAGGCTCCAGGCTCTGAGCTGTCAGCACAGAGCCCGACGCGGGGCTCAAACCCATGAACCGCGAGATCATGACCCGGGCTGAAGTCAGACGCTAACCGACTGAGCCACCTGGGCACCCTGATTTCAATTTTTAAAAAAAATTTTTTAATGTTTATTTATTTTTGACACAGAGAGAGATAGAGCATGAGACGGGGAAGGGGCCGAGAGAGAGGGAGACACAGAATCCAAAGCAGGCTCCAGGATCTGAGCTGTCAGCACAGAGCCCGATACGGGGCTCGAACTCACAGATCGCGAAATCATGACCTGAGCCGAAGTCAGACACTCAACTGACTGAGCCACCCAGGCACCCCTCAATTTTTTTAAAAAAAATATAACTTATTGTCAAATTGACTTATATACAACGCCCAGTGCTCATCCCAACAAGTAACCTCCTCCTCAATGCCCATCACCCTGACTTCAATTCTTTAAAAAAAAAAAAAAAAATTTAATGTTTATTTACTTTTGAGAGAGAGAGAGAGAGAGAGAGAGAGAGAGAGACAGAGCATGAGTTGGAGAGGGCAGAGAGAAAAGGAGACACAGAATCTGAAGCAGGCTCCAGGCTCTGAGCTGTCAGCACAGAGCCCGATGCAGGGCTCAAACCCATGGACTGCGAGATCATGACCTGAGCTGAAGTCAGACACTTAACCAACTGAGTCACCCAGGCGCCCCTACCCTGATTTCAATTCTTAATGGAAGATCTCAGGATTGAGGTGTCCCCTAAAAATCTCCTTAGACAAGGCCAGGTTTGAAAGAGAAATCTGTGGTCCCATCAGCTGGGCTCTAAGGATTTGGTGTCCACTCCATCTCCAAGCTGCCACACCATTTACACATCATAGTTGTCTTAATATTAGGGCTTTAGGACTTGAGGTTACATGACTGCAGGAATCCTCATTCTTACCTTATTTTGAGTCAGTTTACCTCTTGGGGCACAATTCTATAAAAGGACGCCCTCTGGAATCACGCAACTTTGGTGTTACACAAAACATCTGGCAAAACTTTCCTGACTCAAGAGAAAGAACTCTCCTGCTTTTGGGGATTCTTCTGTTGTCTCATGTGGACATCAGTCAGGGAAGGGGAAATGGTGCTAGAGGCAGAATGAGGGTGTGGGATCCAACCTAGACTAGGTCCCCACTTCATTGGGGATGTCACTTTCTAGCCACCTTCTATGTACACATCCTGTCTCCCAAGAGAAGACCTAGAAGCCAGGTGGATCCTACTGTGTGACTCAGAGATAGCCTTGGTCCATGAGCTCCCAGAAAAGTATATCCCTTGTTCTCCAGTTCAGTCTTTTCCATTTATGACCTAGCTAAGCTTCTCTGGACTTCAAGTTGAGAGAACTAAATAAAATGATGAAATGTAATCATTAAGTACATTATTAGGAGCAGAAAAAATATCTTCTGGGGTCATAGACTGTCCTACTCTGTTGAGGAGCTGCAGTTGGCTTCACTAGGTCCATGACAGGAGAAGGATGCAGAGGGCAGGATGAAAAAACTGGAAGGGAGCCAGGGTGAACTACACAGCCCCTACTCTCTTCACCTGTTTTGGCCTAGAGACCAGCACTGGTTTATCAAGGGGCTTTTGTGTCTCGTTTTCCCTACAGCTTTCATGGGAACCTTTACACCCTTTCACCTCCTTTGCCTCCCTCTGTCAAACTCTTCAAAATCTTTCTCTGCAGCTGTTCCACTTGGTCCTGTTTCAACGCTTTGACCAGATGACATAAAAATGTTCAGGATGAGGACTCGGTTGCTGACATTGAATACTTAGGCTTCAATGGGCTGAGTAGAAGCTGAATCCTTGGTACAAGGTACAGGATTCATCTGTGGAGCATGAGTTGTAGGTGTCCCTGAAAGAGACGTGCTGCCCGGTCAATGAGATCACAAAATCGTACCCCACTCCAATGGCTAAACTATTTGTATTAAGGATAACATCTACACATTATTATCAAGCATGGCTGAATAGAAGTCACAAAAGTATTCTTCTCCAGGAAGGGCAATGCCATGCCTGAGGACATCCATGCAGATATTTTCTTTGTGCTCGAGGAAAAGTCCATGAACACTTTTGTCAAGATTGCATCACCATGCTCTACAGTGCCCTGATCACACACAAGGAGACAGGGTTTGCGTCAGGGTTTGTGTATGTCTACAGAGAAAAGAGGGATGATAATGGATGATGGGGCCATTTCTATTCCTTCCCACAACCCAGTCCATTCTTTTCTCTTCTCATTCTTTTGCTTCCTTTCCCACTTCCTCTACACCTAACCTCTTCATTATCGTTTGCCCTATTTTTCCTCCAGGAACTGTGCATCTTCACCATAAACATGTCCACTTTTGATGGCTGACAGAATCTTGTGCTCTGTAATGATGTCACCAAGGCAGGCCTAATGAAAAGACTCTGTGGAGAGGCTTCCCACTTCAAGGTACCCACCCAGTGGGAAGATATCATTGTCTCATTTAGCTATTTCCCAGAAACATTGATATAATGGATTTCTAAGCAGCACCTACCTTGTTCTTAGTCTCTGCCCTGGCTGGTTCAGTGTCCATCAAAGCAATGTGTTACTGCCCCTACCTCCAACATATATATACCCCAACCAATGTCTACCCTATTCTATGGCCTCTAGCCACTTACCTTATTATAAGTATATTTAAAAAAATACTGTTTTTAGGAGAATATATCTGTCCATAATCCCCTTCAGAGCTGCGATGTCATGGGATGAGAACTGGCCTTGGCCAAGGATGAATTATCATGGCCCTGGCTTTCAATCTAGTTGATGTCCAGGAGTCAGAGAATAACCTCCATACTGCTGGAAGAGGTGGTAAGCCAGTAAATAGCTTGTTCTCCTTCCCCTTCTATCATGCCCAAACCTCTTCTCTTCTCCTTTTTTCTCTTAGATTCTCCCCATGTGGAAAAGGAAAAGCAGAGAGAAGGCCTTCTTTTACCACCACCATCTTGGGTCCATAGTGTCCAACAGTCAGCCAAGGTACCGCATACATAATCGCACACAGGTACCACTCACAGAG
Source organism: Puma concolor (assembly GCF_028749965.1). Classification (NCBI taxonomy): domain Eukaryota; kingdom Metazoa; phylum Chordata; class Mammalia; order Carnivora; family Felidae; genus Puma; species Puma concolor. The sequence continues at coordinate 137,594,433 of NC_141667.1, read as the reverse complement.
CTGTCTGTATCTTTTCTGGGGGTGAGATAGAAGGGGAAAGATAATCTGTGATGAGGGCCATTGAGCATGAGTCACTTTTTTTTTAAATTTTTAAAAAATTTACTTATTATTGAGAGACAGAGAGAAACAGAGCATGAGCAGGGGAGGGGCAGAGAGAGAGGGAGACCCAGAATCCAAAGGAGGCTCCAGGCTCTGAGCTGGCAGCACAGAGCCCGACATGGGACTCCAACTCACGAATGGTGAGATCATGACCTGAGCCGAAGTCAGATGCTTAACTGACTGAGCCACCCAGGCGCCCCAAGCACGAGTCACTTTCCTTTGGTGTTCGGAAGTTGTTAACAGCCCCACAGAAACACAGCTGAGAGCTCTTCACCTATATACACGTACCCCTGGACATTCTGAGCTTTCTACTGCTCTAGCGTATGTATGGGGGTGGAAGACAAGTGGTAAACTATTACGTGTTTTTATTAAATGTAGGCTAAGAGGTGGGGAGCAGGGCCCATCTCTTAGCTTAGTGCGGAAGTGGGGTTCTTGGGAAGAAGAAGCTATTCCCCACCATGAGATCCGGAGTCACGGGGTTCTCTCTATCTTTCTGAATGCACGCCCAAACTTCTAGTTTCCATTTTTGTGATAGGTAAAGCTACTTGGTTTCTTACCCTCGCTAGAGTCTACATGGGGAATGTGTGGCCCCGTTATGTTCATCTAACCCCAGCTACCTTCTACAGCTGAACAAGAAGGAGGAAAAAGACTGTTGAGCCAGGTCTTGGGATTAGGTCTTTTATGATTTTCTCATTTGATAAGCCCCTAAATTCTTTTTATATTGAGCTTCCAAAATAGATTTTTGGGGGAGGGGATGACAGCATTATGAGAAAAAAAAATAAGTATTTAAGACATAGGATGTGATCGAGTGCAAACAATTCCACGAAGCACATGACTGGGAAGGAAAATTTACGAAACTGTATTGGAGAAGGTAAAGTTCCATATTAACGTAGAATTAAATGAATTGTGCATTGTCAGTGTCACTTTAATTTGTGCTGTTTGCATAAAATATTCAAATCGATACATCGTTACATCTGGGCATACAAAAACCATTCGCATTGAATCCACTGACACTGACTAGATCTGACTAGATCCGACTCAACTGGTGATGTATTTGTGTGTAAAAGCAGAAACAAGTCTGACACGCACACTGCGATACAACAAGAGCATCTGAAACGAAGCAAATGTTCAAGTGAAGTGTCTTCGCAATGATAAAGTTTCATGTAATAAAAATATATTTCATCTCTGCTTCATGTGCAAATTTATTAGACAAAATTTATTTCAATTCCTCAGCCATACTAGCCACATTTTAAGTGCTCAGTAGCCACATGTGGCTGGTGGTTAGCACATTGAACAGCATTAGATCTAGAAGAAAACAGGAAGTCTAGATTGCCTCACTGACGTGTCGGTGGTGGATATGGTGGTGAGATGGGACAGGAAAGATCTTGGAGTTATTCCCCATGTTTTCATTCATGATTTCTGATAAAGAGAAGGAAAAAAAAGCATCCTCTCTGGCATATACAGCAATGGATGGGCTAGTGTCTTATTCCTTGGGTTTCTTCCCTTCTAGGCACTTTCTCATGCCTGATGTGTTTCTGGACTATTCTCAAGGAGAGGAGTGCTATTATTATCATCATTTGATAGGACAACAAAACTAGCTTATCAACAGCGAATTGTTGTACAGCCTTAGGAGCTTACTTAAATTCTCTGAGTTTGTTTATATGTAAAAATACTACGTATTTGTCTTACCCACTTCCCAGGGCTGTGTCGTATGAGGGTAATGCTTTTGTGTGTTTGTTTATTTTGAGAGAGAGAACACAAGAGGGGTAGGGGCAGAGAGAGAGAGAGAGAATCCCAAGCAGCAGTGGGGTTCAAGCTCACAAACCGTGAGATCATGACCTGAGCTGAAATCAAGAGTTGAATGTTAACTGACTAAGCCACCCAAGACGCCCCCAGTAATAGTGCTTTTAAACATTCAAGTGTCTCTAATTATTTTGGTAATTATAACAGTATCATTGCACCAAGACGGTTTTTATTTCCTGGATATCTATCTTACCAGAAGAGATAAATTCCATTTATTTTTTTAAAAAATGTCAACTCATTGCATATTTTAAATAAACAGAAAATAGGGAAAATTACTCTGAGACACTCGAGTTAACACAAATTTTAATATCATGTCAAATTTGCTATAGGTATTTCTTCTTCTTTCGTTTTAAGAAATAATATGCTGTTCAAAGAATAAAAGTCCCACCAATAACAGTATGACATTGAACAGGACAGCCTCTGGAGCCAGCTCTGCCACTTGTTAACTGTATGACTTTGAACAAGTTATTAAACTTCTCCGTTTCCTCACTTGAAAAGTGAGCATAATAATAGAGTCTAACTCACATGGTTATTTTGAGAATAAAATGCATTTTAAGTATTTTTAAGGGCCCATGTTAAGTTCTGTATAGATATTAACGATCATTAGTAGCACAAAGGTTTGTAATATGTGTGTGGTCTCGATTTTTTTTTTTTTAACATTTACTTATTTTTGAGACAGAGAGAGACAGAGCATGAACGGGGGAAGGTCAGAGAGAGAGAGGGAGACACAGAATCAGAAACAGGCTCCAGGCTCTGAGCGGTCAGCCCAGAGCCCAACGCGGGGCTTGAACTCACAGACCACGAGATCATGACCTGAGCCGAAGTCGGACGCTTAACTGACTGAGCCACCCAGGCGCCCATGTGTGGTCTTAATTTATATAAAAGGTAACCATGTATTTCCCCCAGTCAGCATGTCTCTGTGATGCACCTATGTGAATACATTCAAACTGAATTAATTGATTTTCACTTATTTGTACCATTCCAACAAATGTTGATATTATAGATTATTCACTTTCTTAAAAATTTTTTTTAACGTTTATTTATTTTTGAGACAGAGAGAGACAGAGCATGAACGGGGGAGGGGCAGAGAGAGAGGGAGACACAGAATGGGAAGCAGGCTCCAGGCTCTGAGCCATCAGCCCAGAGCCCGACGCAGGGCTCAAACTCACGGACCGCGAGATCGTGACCTGAGCTGAAGTCGGACGCTTAACCGACTGAGCCACCCAGGCGCCCCTAGATTATTCACTTTCCACTGACAGTCATTTTTATGGTTTCTTTCTTTCTTTCTTTTTTTTTTTTTTTTTCTTATTACATCCAGGTAATTCTTGTACATCTTTCCTGGCATACATGTCCAAATCCTATTTATTTTTGTATCACAGAAATTAGTGCCATTCCAGACACAGCAGGTCTTAATGAGTCACTGTTAAAGTGAAATGGCTTTTCATGTGCTTAGATCTTGGCTCCATAACTTGATGGTGAGCTTCTTGAGCCAAGAGTGATGGGTACACTGCAGATTGTCAGGAAGTTACCATGGCCATGGTGGAATGAGGTCATGCCTGTGGCTAGTACAGCATATCTCCATTAGAGGTATTGACGATATCTCCATATCTAACACAGGAGGTTAACACAGTGAATGAGGGGCTTAGGCAGCTGTTCCGGGAGCACAGAGTAGACACTGCGAGGGAGTTTTTTTAAAAAGAGCCTGATAGTGAAACTCATGCTCATGTGCTATTTTTTTTTTTTTCAACGTTTATTTATTTTTGGGACAGAGAGAGACAGAGCATGAACGGGGGAAGGTCAGAGAGAGAGAGGGAGACACAGAATCAGAAACAGGCTCCAGGCTCTGAGCGGTCAGCCCAGAGCCCGACGCGGGGCTCGAACTCACAGACCGCGAGATCGTGACCTGGCTGAAGTCGGACGCTTAACCGACTGCGCCACCCAGGCGCCCCTCTCATGTGCTATTTATCTTCGCCTTCTTTAATGTAGACTTTGACTCTCCAACTCAAAGAAAGGGAAATTACTCAAGTTTTCAGGACAGCTTGGAATTGGCAAGCCTCAGTGTTCAGAAGAAAGAGGGAAGCAGGAAAGGAGAAACTCTCTGCTGTTGCCCAGTGACATCTTGTTATGCCACATCCTCACTGCTTTGCCTCATTCCACCTGCCTAAAATGCCCTTTCCCCTCCCTCTCTGGCAAACCTCTGAACATCTACAATGTTATCTCATACAAGAAACCTCCAAGCCTGGGTTCAGTTCTTTTCACGTCACACTGTACTTTTCATATTGAGTTAAATGGGAGAAGGAGTCAGCCTCTGGAATTGATGGAGTAGCTCACAAGGAGCCACTTGTCCTCTCCAGAATAACTAGAAGAGCTAGATTAAAACCAACCAGACGAAAGAAACTTCTGTTTGAAGGCACTGAGGAACTCCTGAGGCAGCAAGAACTTCAAGGGTAAAGGTCCTCAGGAGAAGGAAAACTCATTAAGGGGAACATGACATTTTGCACTGCTTTTTCCCTTTGGAACATTTGGAGCCTTTGCCAATTTACTGCATTGGTAATAAAACCATACAGAAAAGTAAGTAGATTATAAATACAAAACTCAGGCAACTGTTTACCCTAGAGGGGAAGGCAAGATGTGTTGGAATAGGGCACATGGGTTTGGTTTTGTTTGTTTTCTTTCTCTCTTTTCTTTTCTTTTTATTTTTTAAGAAACAAGCAGTATCCTATTTCTTAATAACCACTAGACTGTGGTTACGTAGCTAATAAGTTTGCTATGTTTCGTCAAATTTATATGCACATAAAGATAGGTAGATAGATAGATAGATATATAGATAGATAGATATAGATAGATATACACATATATATCACATTATTTTGCATGTGTATTTTTTTTTTAATTTTTTCAACGTTTTTTATTTATTTTTGGGACAGAGAGAGACAGAGCATGAACGGGGGAGGGGCAGAGAGAGAGGGAGACACAGAATCGGAAACAGGCTCCAGGCTCTGAGCCATCAGCCCAGAGCCCGACGCGGGGCTCGAACTCATGGACCGCGAGATCGTGACCTGGCTGAAGTCGGACGCTTAACCGACTGCGCCACCCAGGCGCCCCTTGCATGTGTATTTAACATGAAGGAAAAAAAAAAAGGAAAGAAACTCCTAACTAAAAGCTCTTATCCACAGAGAACATATTCCAGCCCCCAGCATGATTTTGTACTTCAGCAATTTCCTCAGAGCTGCTAGAAAACCTGCTCTTCTCATCTGTCTCTAGTAACTTCTGTTATTCCCAAGTGGTAATAAAAATCTCCAGGGCTGGAAGCTAAAAAGCTGTTATTCAGAAATAAGAGTGTTAAAGAAAGCTGGGTGTGTGGCCTCATTCTAGGAGAGATTAAAAAAGAATATGAAGGAGGCAATGTTTAGGTTAGGGGGATAGAAGAAAGTGTGAGAAATCAATTTGTCTGCAGACTCACCAGTATATAAAAATTCTTACACCTGTGTATCTTTGTACACATACACATATAAACATACAATAATGTGCACATCCGTACTGGAGCTGGGCTTTGAAGGTTGGAAAGAATGGATAAGAATAGGGCAAAATGAGATTAGGTAAAGGTGTGGAGATGGTGGCTGAGTTCATGAAGAGATAGAGTTTGTGAGTTCCTGACAGCAACAAGGTGGGGACGGGTGGGGAATAAAATGTAAGAGAAGGAAAGAACCAAGGAACCAGTCAAGTTAACATCGCTTTAGGCATAGAAAACCCACAAATAGATTTCTGTTGAAAATGAGAAGAGTGGCTGTGATCCGACACCCCAAGTTTCATGGGGCTTCCAGATTTTCAAATGGAGATTTTCCTTTCATGCCCTGCCTTACAACATTTGTAAAGAAAGGCCTGGAAGAAAAGTGTTACCACAAGGCAATTGCCTTTTAAGTGGGCGCACACCTTTGCAGCCTCCAAGCCTCCTTGAACACAAGATGCTTCACCTAAGACACAAGAAACTGTAAGTGCAAACGCGCAAGGCCGAGTTGTGGAAATCACCTTGAACAACTGTCAAGAAGGAAGATTGCTTGATCTTACACAAAGGCCTGGGAAAAAGCATACTATCTAATATTTCAGATATTTATCAGCAATCTATAGGCGACGCTTTTGACAAAATAGATATTCTTGGGGGAAATATGGTAATGGATCTAAGAAATATAAAAATCACCTGAACTGAATAATTTTCTTTTCCTTGAAAAAAAATGGGTGGAGTTGGGCTCCTTGAAATGAAAATATCCCTGAGGATATTATAAAACACGACACTAAAATTAATTGTATGAGGGGCAGACAGGGAAGCAATGAGACTTTCTGATCAGTAGTAAAAATACAAGTGCCTACAACGTATATGAAGTATCTACACGTAAGTGAATGAATACATGTAAACACATATGTGTGTCCAAAGAAGGAGTGTGACATCTAATTTCTAAATAAAGACAGGTCCACATCAGAAAAGCAGTCTCATTATATCTGCTCCATCACACCTTGATAGTATTTTCTACCTGTAGGATTTATTATTACACATTATCATATACACTTTCTCCTTTTTTTCCTTAGATACTTTTGGCAAGGTCAAAGATCTAGGTATTACCTACTATCGGCAAGGCCTTATTTTGTGAATGATTTCAAGAGGTGTTATAAAATTTCTTTAGCAATCCAAAACAAAATTAATTTACATTTGCTTTAATTTTTTAAAGCATTTAAAATATTTGCCATATTCCGTGGGCAAAAACAACAACAACTCATGGTGTTAAATTATTCCAACAAAGAGAGCCTGCTGCAATTCACTAAACCAGCCTCCCAACCCGCCCAGAAGCAATTCCAACAGCTACTTCCAAAATACATCTTGAATCCATGTGATCCCTTCACTTTTCTTTACAGAGATTGCCACAAGCCTAAGCCACACCACATTTTCTCTAGCCAGGGCTGGTCAAAACCTGCTAAAACCTGTCTTCCTGTTTTTGCCTCCTGTTCCCTCCAAAAATACAAATGTGAACACTTACTAGGTTTCATATAAATTATTTCTATTTCTTTTTTATTTTTTTAATTTTTTTTTCAACGTTTATTTATTTTTGGGACAGAGAGAGACAGAGCATGAACGGGGGAGGGGCAGAGAGAGAGGGAGACACAGAATCGGAAACAGGCTCCAGGCTCCGAGCCATCAGCCCAGAGCCCGACGCGGGGCTCGAACTCACGGACCGCGAGATCGTGACCTGGCTGAAGTCGGACGCTTAACCTACTGCGCCACCCAGGCGCCCCTATATTTCTTATATAAAGTAGTTTTAAAAATTCTTCATGTAGTACTGGATGATTGGCTTAAAGTACAAATCAGATCTTAATACTTGTCAGTTCTGAAACCTGGTAGTTATCGCCTGCATTTAAAGTTTATTGGATTTATTTTGAGAAAGAGAGAGAGAGAGAGAGCTCTCTTTATTTACAATCTATATTTACCTTGTTTTACTTTTAGCCTGTTTACTTGTTACTGCCATGCACACTGAAATGTAAATTCTGTATTGGAGGCTTTTTTTGTACCGTGCTCAGTATTGTATCGCAAGTAGCTAGCTTGATTTCTGGTATAAATATGCATTTAATAATTATTTGCAAAGTGAATGAATAAACAATTAAAACTGGTTTATTTCTCTTTCTCCTCAGTATGTTACTTATGCTTAAAACTCTTCAATGACATTTGTGGCGCCTGGGTGGCTCAGTCACTTGAGCATCCAACCCCTGATTTTGACTCAGGTCATGATTTCATGGTTCATGAGTTTGAGCCCTGCATTGGGCTCTGTGCCAGTGTGGAGCCTGCTTGGGATTTTCTCTCTCTTCTTCTGTCTCAGCCCCTCTCCTGTGCGCTCTCTCTCTCTCTCTCTCTCTCTCTCAAAATAAATAAATAAACTTAAAAACAATAAACTCTTCAATGACATTCAACTGAATTTATAATAAAATTTAAATCTTTACCATCTGCATTTCCTGTATAATCTACCCATAAACTCTTCTTCAAATTCATCTTCTATCACTCTGTTTTACTCACAGTGTTTCAACTATATTGGCCCTGCTTCTCCTTAAACCATATTGGTATATGTATCTGCCTAACGCATAATCCTCCCAAATAGTGGCTTAACAATAACACTTATTATATCACAACCTCTGTTGATCGGAAATTTGAGGTGGTTTATCTGGGTGTTCAGGCTTGAGATCTCTAATGGTGTTGCAATTAGGATGCTCACTGGGATCTCCATCACTCGAAGGCTTGACTGGGGCCGGAAGACCCACTAACACAGCTATTGGAAACAGGCCTCTCGGTCTTCACCGATTGTTGGTAGAAGGCCTATACCCTTACCACATGGCCTTCTTCATAGAGCATCTTGAGTACGCTCATGCTGTGGCAGGTGGCTTCCCTCAGAGCAAGTGAGGAAAAAGAACAAGACAGACGCTACGATGGCTTTTATAATCCAGCCTCAGTAATCAGACTCTGTCATTTCCAAAATATCCTGCTGATAATAAAAGTCAGTCCTTCTCAATGTAGGAAAGGTACTACCAGGAAGCAGAGATAATTGGGGGTCATCCTGGAGGCTGCATTGCAAAGCCTGCCCTTTGTCCTACAGTGATCCACATATTCTCTACCTGCAAAATATACTCACTGTGCCCCACCCCTACCCAATGTCCCACTCCATTACAGTACCAGCTCAAAATCCAGAATGGTGTGGGGCGGCTAGGGTGGCTCAGTCAGTTAAGTGTTGAAGTCTTTATTTCACATTAAGTCATAATCTCACAGTCATGAGATTGAGTCCCACACTGTGCTTTGCTTTGCACTGACAGTGTGGAGCCTGCTTGGGATTCTCTCTCTCTCTCCCTTTCTCTCTCCCCCTCTCCTTCTCTCTCTCGCTCAAAATAAATAAATAAACATTAAAAAAAAAAAAAAAAACACCAGAATTGTGTCATCTAAATAAAGGTTCCAGTGCAGATGAGGCTCCTCAGGTATAATTCCTTAAATGCAGCTCTTCTAGTACAGTTTCTTCTGATCTTAAGATCTATGAACTATAGCAATAAATTATCTGTCCCCTTATATGCCCAACATACAACGATGGGACACTTGGATAACCCTTTAAAAGGAAGGTAAATTGGAGACACATAGAAGTCTCTGAAATCCAGCCAAACCAATACTGGAAGTTCCCTTATTAGGGATCAGTCTTACTCCTGGTCAGGAATAACTTTGTATGGCTCCTACTTCTGACCTCTGATCTCCTGGTTCCTTTCTCTAACTCATATTTCCTTTCCTACAAAGGTAGTCTATGTTTGCAGCTGCAAAATTTTCTGAGCCTGCTTCCATCAATAGCACTTGGGGGGAGGTTTCTTTTCATTTTTATATTGTCTCTATCCTTTTCAGTCCAAGTTGTCAGTGTTTCTACCAATATAATAATTTTTAAAACTCTATGGTTTACTTGTGAATCACACTGGAATTCAAACCTTTAGCTAAAATCCACAACCATAAACTTCTTTAAGATAAACCTTTCTCTACCTTGTCCTTGCCCAGATACTGCTGAGAGACAATACATTAGGTTTCTTAGCAAACCTACTGTTTGACTGAAGGTTCTCTGAGGTGCAGTGTCAGCTCTTTATCTGGTCTTGGCAAATTATCTTTACTGCCACCCCCTTGACTTTATCCTTAGACCATGTTTCCCTAGTAGGACCTTGGGTTTTACCTTTGCCTGGAAACCATTTCTTAATTTTAGCATTGTTTGCCAAATGGAGAAGTTTAGGGTTTAAAAAAAATTTTTTTTTAATGTTTATTTATTTATGACAGAGAGAGACAGAGAGCACAATGTGGGGAGGGGCAGAAAGAGAGGGAGACATGGAATCTGAAGCAGGCTCCAAGCTGTCAACACACAGCTTGATGCGGGGCTCAGACTCATGAACTGTGAGATCATGACCTGAGCTGAAGTTGGACCGTCACCTGACTGAACCACCCAGATGCCCCCAGCGTTTTTAAATACATTTTAAAGTCCTGTCTCTTTTTGTTTAACAATTTTTCCTTTAGATTTTGCTGTAATCAGGAAAATGTCCACAAGTTTCCTTAGCTAGATCACTTGATTCATTAACCACATTTTCTGCTTTCCATGCAACTGCAGGTAACAGTTGCTAAACTCTCTACCAATATCCACCCAGGATCTTTTTTCCTTCATTCTGCTTTAAGCCCTCATGATCAACCTTTCGAAAGCCATCAGGCTACTACCTAAAGTCTGTTCAAGGTACGCGATTGCTTTTTTCTCTTCCCATCTTTTCACTGTCTGGTTCCAAAGCATACTCATGTATTTGTTATAGTACCACTACAACTCCATTACCAAACTCATTAGTTATACTAGTTATTGACGGCCATGTAACAAAGGATCCCAAACTTAGTGGTTTAAAACAACAAACACTTATTATTACCTCATGTGGCTCATGAATTTGGGAGTGACTCAGCTGGTAAGTTCTGGCTTGAGGTCGCTCGTGAAGTTGCTGTCATGATATTGGTCTGGGCTGCCAGTCCATCTGGAAGCTTACCTGGTGGTAGATGATTCACTTCCACTATGGCTAATGCATACGGCTGTTGGCAGACAGCTTCTGTTACTGACTGACTCTTAGCAGGAAACATTAGCTCCTCGCCACACGGACCCACCCACGTTTACATGAGTGTCCTCACAACTTGGCAACTGGCTTCCCCAAGAATGATTGCTCCAAGGGAGCGAGATGGAAGCCTCAGTATCTTTTTTTGACCTGGTTTCATAAGTCACACGCCGTTATTTCTGAATCGTTGTGTTGGTTACACAAGTTAGTGCTAGTCATTTTGCCAGGATGCCATACAAAGGCGTGAGAATCAAGAGAAAGGAATCATTGCAGGCTTGCTAGCACAAAGATACTGCCTTTTTCGCTTTTGATTTTATCGTTTTATCTTCTGCTTCTACCCGGGTCACTTTTGCTGTTTTCAGATCTTTGTATGGGTAACACGTAATCCTTTGAGTATCTGATCAAATGTCACCTCCTTAAACCATACCTCCTTTCCCACCATATCTTGCATGTCCCTATAGTTTCTTTTACATCATGCTATTTTCTTCACATATTTATTATTATTTGAAACAATCATTCAAATGTATTTGATTACTTATTTATCACTACTTTCTGTTTTCGACTACTGGAATGCGAACTTTCTGAGGACGGGAATCCCGTCTATTGTTTTTATTGCTCTATCATCAGTGCTTTGGGTGAGGCTGATACCTAAGATTTATCCAATAAATTTTGTTCAGTGAATAAACAAAGCTATTCCATAAGGGTTATAAATTATTTACTTTCTTTTTAGCATGGTCTATTTCAAGAAAGGATTTCAGTCAGTGTGAAAAAACTATGGAATTATGCAATACAGAAAGACATGTAATTAACCGGAAACAGGTTCTGAGCTGCTTGGGAGTGAAATGTACCATAGTGTTAGACAGATCCTCTGTTTTCAATGGAGATTCTCTGTTTTCAAAATGGAGCCACATAAGAAGGGATTATCTTAGGCAAGCAGGGTTTAAAAGTCCTTACTTTTTTCTAACATGAACACAGGACACATACTAGGGAGCTAAGGCACAGAATTCACAGACTACAAACTCACATAGAACTGCATGTGAAGAAGGACGCAGACATGGCAGAAAGCCAACGGTTTTCAGAAAATGCTAGAAGGCCACCTGAGAGAGTCTTATCGCTTAAGGTGAATGTTTAGCGATTGTAAATGCACAGGAAATCAAAACACTACACACTACCACACAGCTGTGTGATAAGATCGAGGGCCTACTGAAGAGGTACAATAGTAGTGAGCAATACAAGAAATTCAAAATTGTCTACTTATTATCCTCTGACTCTATATCAGGTAATTTCATCAAATAATGATATCAGATAATTTCATCAACCTAGAGGTGGAAGATTCTGTATGTTCTGAATATGAATCACAGAAGTACACTTAAAACTAGATTAAGCACACACAGATTTTTTTTGATTATTATAATCTGGAAAGACACTATGGTAGCTTCTCACTGAAAAACAAAAGGAAAAAGAAAAGAAAGGAGGGGTGCCCAGGTGGCTCAGTCAGCTAAGCTTCAGACTCTTGATCTCGGCTCAGGTCATGATCTCATGGTTTGTGGGACTGAGCCCCACATTGGGGTCTGTGCTGGTGGCGTGGAGCCTGCTTGGGATTTTCTTTCTCCTCTCTCTGCTCCAGCCCCTGCTCATATGCACAAACTCTCTCTCTCTCTCTCTCTCTCTCTCTCTTAAAATAAATAAATAAACTTAGTTTTTGTTTAAAAAAAGAAAAGAAAAAGAAGAAAAGACACCCTGAGAAAATGGGCCTTGGATTGTACAACTTGAGACTTCAGGCCACATATGTGGTACGTCTATTTGCCTTTCTTCTCTGATTCTGCTTCTTTTTATATTTTATTTTTTAAAATTTTTTAATGTCTATTTATTTTATTTTTTTTACTGTTTTTTATTTATTCTTGAGGCAGAGAGAGACAGAGCATGAGCGGGGGAGGGGCAGAGACAGAGGGAGACACAGAATCGGAGGCAGGCTCCAGGCTCTGAGCTGTCAGCACAGAGCCCGACGCGGGGCTCGAACTCATGGAGTGTGAGATCATGACCTGAGCTGAAGTCGGCCGCTCAACCGACTGAGACACCCAGGCACCCCATGATTCTGCTTCTTTTTAAGTAGTATTATACCCTTTTTCTGCTTCCTCAAAACCCACTACCACTTCTTAGGCATTTTTTTTTCAAATTCCCTATAATTTAGATAATAGGCCAAAGACCCCGCCTCCCCCCCCCCCCCCCCCACACACATACCAATGTCAGTGATAACACTCGACCAACTAAATTTCACCTTGGAAATTTGGAATTGACACAACAAGCTTCCTTCAGTTTTGAGTTTTGAACTTGTAAGTCACGAGGCTCCAGAGAAGCCATTATCAGCTGAAGTTGAGAAAAAGAGAAAATATTCACATACAGTGGAAGAGATAATGAAAGACAGGAGTTCTGATTCACCCAGTGATGGTGAATTAATTTGTAGCACGTCCATCTTGAAACAGAAATGACTGCAAAAAAATGGCCAAAATATAACAGTAATCTCTTTGAAATATGATTGAGATATTAAAAGAGCCAGTGCTTAATCGGTCAACATGTCTGGAAGAAGAGAAACTCACTGTAGTAAGCATGACATTCCATAATGCTTTTGCTTCAATCCATTTGCTGATTCATAAGCAGTGTTGCCTGACATACTAATAAATCAAGAGGAAAGTGATGACTGAAAGGTATGGAAGCTGAATGTAGCTGTCTAGTGTCTCATGGACCTGGGGAGTAAATTTTGATGTTTAGGGCTAACAAGGCAGCTCAACGTTGAGGAGGGGCCAATATTTTGAAGAGAAGGGAAGCTCAGAGAGGTAAACGTGACATTCTAAGTCGCTTTCCCCAGAAGCATTTGTCATTTGTAAATGAAACAGACTGAGAGTCTGGGGGACCAAGCAAAAAACAGTTGCTAACAGGCTGAAAACCTTAGTTACCAGTAGTCTCATTGGACTGAGAGATAAAAATTGGAGCTAAGAGTCTACCAAAGTCCAAAGATCCTGGTGAAGAGCTCAGCCTTCAGTTGAGACGTCTGAACAACTAGATAGATCAATCCTTAAAAAGGCTAAAATCCAGTCCCAAACCAATTCTAGGTAAGACTGGATAAAGCTGACCTACTCCATTCTAACATTCTGAAGAAGCTAAAGAAAATCTTCTCTTATTTCCAAAACCTCTCATTTTTTCTTAAAAATTCTAGCCTCCAGTCAAAATTTCCAAGGCATATCAAGAGATAGGACCAAGAGAAAGAGCCCACAATAGAAACATAGATACTCTAGACTTTGGGGTTATCTCATATGGACTTTAAAACAACTTATCATAGTTATTTATATGTTTATATATATTAAATAAATATTTATATATTTATAACTACGACAAGTTATTTTCAAGTCAAAAATAAACATGACTTCAAAAAACAGAGGACAAGATGGAAACTTCCCTCTGAGAAAAGGAATCTCTACCAAAGAAATTAAGTGACAATTTTGGACCTGAAAAATACTATAATTAATATACTCTTAATTTCATCTTGGGTATGTACTACTACAATACAGTGTAATTTTATAGTTTAATAACATATTATTGTGGTTCTAATTTGCATTTTTCTTACTGTGAGAATGTGGAGCAAGTAGAAAAGCCACACCTTGTTTGGATATCTACTTTGGAAATGTATCTAGCACGGCCTACTAGAGCAGAATGTGCATATAACCTATGTCCAAGGATTTCTACTCCAAAGCATACACCCAACAGAAATGCACAAATATGGGCACCAGAGACACGTTAAAGATTGTATACAGGAGCACATTTTTTGTGATAGTGAAAGATGAAAAACAAGCCAAATTTCCAACCACAGTAGAAAAAATAAACTGTGGCGTATCTGCCAACAGAATACCCCAATACTCTCTCTGCCAAGGAGAACCCCCACAAAAATACTATTGGGTGACAGAGGCCAGGAATAAAAGACTACATATAACGCAGTTCCACTTCTAGGACATTCACAATCAGGCAGAACTAATTTATGATAGTTCACCCCTGGGAAGGACAGCACTGATAAGCGGGAGAGGCAAAAGGAAGCTTCCAGCTACGGGTACTAGTCTTCTTATTAGTCTGGACGATGATTTCACTGGTGAGTTTATTTTGTGAAAACATAATGGACTGTACACTTAAGACTTTTATACATCAATAAAATAATTTATACAGAGAAGAAGAAAAGAGTGAAGAGAGAAGTAAAGATATAAGCCTATGCAAGACCAACATGATATCCAGAGGTCATCCCAGGTTCCTACTGACTCTCCTGTTCATGCTTTGGTTGCTCTGAAGCCTAGTGTTTTCTTGACCTTTGGTTTTATGAGATCCTTTCCAACAATTTCCCTCTCCTCCACCCCACATTTTTTTGTAATAAGCTTCCTAAACAAGCCGTGAAAGTATTCCCTTAACATGGGAACTTTTGGAAGGAACTATGGTAAACAAAGATTTGCTAAGAAAGACTGAACCCACACACTACAAAATAGAGCTAAATATATTTTAATTCCATCTACTTAATAACAAGAAGCTATAAACTCTTTGAGCAAGATTTTGACCTACAATCCCAGAATAACACAATTTTCAAGAAACTTTAATGGAAACAAGCATCAAAATGAAATTTGTGTAGAGCAATTTGCTTTTTAAGAGATTAAATAAATTTAGTAAAAAAAAAATTATACATACTCGGAGCCTTTTCCATTCAGAGACTATTTTAATTAATTCAAAATAAGCAACTGGTCTATTGCCCAACCTCTAGAAAGAACCTCTGGAAATTCATTTCGAAAAGAACATGATTGTGATTGGAAAAGAGATCAATTAGGTAGAGATTAAAGTGCATTAATATGAACATAGATTACTATGTTCATGACACAAGGTAATTAGCAATGACCATGAATGGTCCATAGTTCCTAAGAATGTTCAGAATCAAATGATCAACAACATTTGACTCTATTTGGTCCATATGTCTACTTGAAATAGTTTAATTCCAATGAAGTTTACAATTGATCATGTTTGTCTAAGGAGGTCTAACTTATATAGCTTTATATAGGTGACTTTGTTGGAAACCCCAGTTGATCCTTTTGGATGAGATAATTAGAGCAATGAAATAACTCCAGCAAGAAACAAAGGCACGTGGAAAACACTGGGAACTTGAAATTCTTGAACATCAGGTCTTTTACTTTGTAAAGGGATTAGACTGCTGAGTTGTAAGAGGCTTATTGCAGCTTGTTATTAATTTAACATTTCAAATTTAACATTTCAAAGCAACTATTCACAAGATTCTATTTAAATGAATATTAATGTGCAAATGTTTAAGGCACCTCCACATAAAATATCTCTATTAACCCTCAAAAAATTGCTGTAAAAAAGGAAGAATAAATGTCATGCTCATTTTTTTCAGATTACAGTTTGAGAGACTGACTCTTCATGTCAGCTCAGGGCGTGATCACCATCAAGAGATTGAGTCCTGCATCAGGCTCTGTGCTGAGTGTGGAACCGCATGTGATTCTCTCTCCTCCTCACTCTGCTCCTCCCCCACTCATGTGTGCTCCCTTTTTCTCTTTCTCTCTCTCTCAAAACATGTCGAAAAATTTAAAGTTTGGGTACTTTCCTCTAAGGGCAAGGTGTTTGTAATGGGTAGAGCTGGACCCAGACGACAGATTTCTTCCCTTCTAATGAAGTGTTCTTGTCACAACTTTGTGTTGATGGATATCAGCTAGATATTGTACAAATTCATTTAGATCCATTCTCTTTATAAGAATAGACTTTTCCCTGTGTAGCTTACATATATTATCACCATTGACAAAACAAAACAAAGTTTATATTAATACAAAAGCAAGGAAATTGTTTATTTACATTAACTCCTTTATTACTAGAACTTATAACTTCATGTCAGTAAACTTATGTTCTATATCTTTCCATCCAGAAGTAGGACAATTTAATATTTTTCATATCAATACCAAACAGATTTTCTGTTGGATTTATTTTGGTCCCAACTGTGAAACTTCTGTGGATATGCAGAATGACAGGACTCTAGGACACCTGTACACCGAGGATCATGGAGTGAAGGATATTAATTAGAAAGCGAGATGTTGGTCATTTTCTTCTGTTTTGTAAACCACTAGATCTCTACGCTAAGCTTCCATTTTCTTTTTTTTTTTTTTTAATGTTTATTTATTTTGAGAGAGAGAGAGAGTACAAGCAGGGGAGGGGCAGAGAGAGAGACGGGGGGGGGGAGAGAGAGAGAGAGAGAGAGAGAGAGAGAGAGAGAGAGAGAATATCCCAAGCAGGCTCCACACATTCAGCACAGAGCTTGACATGGGGCTCGGATTCGTGAACTGTGAGATGATGACCTGAGCCAAAATCAAGAGTTGGACACTTTTTAAAACAAAAAAATTTTTTAATGATTATTTATGTTTAAGAGACAGAGAGAGCCAAAGTGTGAGCAGGGGAGGGGCAGAGAGAGAGCAAGACAAAGAATCCAAAGTAGGCTCCAGTCTCTAAGCTGCCAACACAGAGCCCGAAGTGGGGCTCGAACTCACCAACCACGAGATCATGACCTGAGCTGAAGTCGGCAGCTTAACTGAAGAGTCAGACACTTAACTGACTGAAACACCCAGATGCCCCTAAGCTTCCATTTTCAACTGTTACTTTGTCATTGACTTTCTGAGTTTCTCTTCTCCCTGCTTCTCACTGAGCACTTCCTTCCCGGTCTGCACTACAGTAGGCACACAAGGACAGGGCACAAGGAACAAGATGTTAAACAACATCAATAATAAATTGAGGGGCGCCTGGGTGGCTCAGTCGGTTAAGTGTCCACCTTTGGCTCAGGTCATGATTTCAGGGTTGGTCAGTTCGAGCCCCGCTTCGGGCTCTGTGCTGACAGCTCAGAGCCTGGAGCCTGCTTGGGATTCTGTGTCTCCCCCTATCTCTACCCTTCCCCCGCTCACACTCTGTCTCTCTCTCTCTCAAAAATAAACATTAAAAAATTTTTTTAAAAATAATAAATTGAAACCTCCTCTTTAATGCAAAGAGACCAATTGTGAAACCAATGTCTTTCTAAAACTTGCTACCCGTTGGACTTCCCCCCCCCCCAAGAAGATTTCCCCAACACGAATAGTTCCATATTCTTTTGGCTAAACTTGGTCTATCGTATATTTCAGTTATTTATATCTGTCCCATCTCATTTACTTGATGGCACAGCCACTAATGGCAGAGTTTTGGTTTTGCTCATTTTTATATCTAGCGGAAGGCCTGAGAGAGGAGCTTTAGCACAAGCCCACCTTTAAGCCTACAGCTCAAGGCCTGATGAGGTAGATTTTGTCCTGTCCAAACATTTATTTGCCATCATTGCTCACTTTTTCTCATCTCTTTTTCAGGCATCTGGCTCAGTATTTCTTACTGGTCAATTAGAGTGGCTTGAACTCTTATTATTTAATCCTTCCCAGGCGAAGAGGCTTCTGGGAATTAGGGGTGGGGTTGGGGGTGGATGCTGGCAAGACATAAATCATGCATCCAGAAAATTTTAAAGGCTTGGCGTGACCAGGAAATTGTAAGTATGCCATATTCAAGTGGATTTTTTAACCTCCTAAATGTGTTTCTCCTGTTCCTAATCACAAAAGCCAGTGTAAACTATTTAATTCTGCAATTACAGGATGAAGGACTGAAAACAGCACAGCCTCAGGCAAGAACTGAGCACCCTCACACCATACCCTCATTAGTGAGGATGAATGTGCTATCTCTGGGCAACCCGTTATGTATCCTGTATTTGCGTATTAATTAAAAAGAAAGCTTGGTGGTACAGCATGAATCTATATGACAGGAAACCATACAATTCTGTAACTCCAAAAATTTTAAGGTCTAATTAAAAAGGCCTATATTTTCGTACCATACTACGCTGCACATATGTTCAAGGCTCTCAGGCTCCCATGCTGCCTCTGAAACATGTTTTGTTTCATTCCAGGAAGATTACTGCTGTTACAACACGGGTTTTGGATGGCGTTTGGAGAGCAGAGAGAGGAAGGGAGGTTTCTCAAGAAGAGAAGGGATTTCCATTGTTTCCAGAAAATTGTTAAAATGTGCGTGCGTACGTGTGTGTTTTCTACACATTTCTCACACATTTTCAAAACTCTGTTTCCCACCTCTGATCCCCCCCCCCTTTCTGCCTAGCCTGCTCACTGCTAACATAAACAGATGGGATCCCCCAAATGCTAGGAATGTGATCAGACAGTGACTCCACAGGAAAAATGGAGGGCTTCTTTGCAAATGGCAGATAAAAGTGTTCCTAAACTCAGTTCAGAAAGCAGAGGCAGAGCTTTTTGTTCTCTCTCTCACTCAATCTGTGTGTGTGTGTGTGTGTCCAAACGACAGAAGCTGACTTAAAATGTAAAACCTGGCAATGTTTGGTTCCTATGATGATGCATAAAAGATTAGGACTTCAAGACTTCTATGCTTGAAGGAGGCTTTGAGACTGTTTTCCACAGGACAATTGGAAAAAGATGGAAAGGTAGTGTGTTTAAAACAGTATATACTGAAGTCGCACTGACACAGAAAGGACCCCCACAATATTGCCTGTTGCCCACTGACTCTCCTTGTACGTTTTCAGCTCCTCATCATTAATTTGGAAAGGTTTTTATTTTCATATGGTGGCTAGGTGGGCTTTGCGACGTGCATGATTTGAGAGATAAAGGAAAAGGGGTCTTCTCTTCTCCAATTTTTATAAAAGAAACATTTCAAAATAAGACAAAGTGTGAAGTATGATCTCCTTATTCTTCCCAGACCCATTACCGCCTTCCGTCAGCACAGGCAATTTTGACTGTGTCAGGATATGAACCATTTTGGCAAAGGAGAGCTAAGTGCTTTTTAGGTTTAAATATTTAAATAAATGAATGGAAATCAGGAAAGCGTATTTTCCAAGTCGGTAAGACCATTTCTCAGAAAAGGTGATCTACTCAGAGCTATAGCCTCATCCATACACCTTAAGCGTTCTAGAGTTTATGGCATCTTGTGAGCAAACACAGGTTGCTTTAACGTGTGACTTGTGTAGGTAATGAGAAACTTACCAGTGAAGAGTGAAGAAATGGTGGTTTGCATCCATGACCTCCTATTTAGGGACGGCACGGTCCACTCTCCCCACACTGATTCCATCTACCTTCGGGGAGAAGCAAAACTGGCATGGCCAGCCATCCTTGAGGTCCACAGTTTCTGAGAACCAGCTTAGCTTTCCAGTTTACACATGCCCCGAGATGTTAGCTCATAAGAAAGGCATGGATAATTATGTGTTGCAATTTTTGAAGGCCATTCTTTTTTTTTTTTTT
The DNA here is from genome assembly GCF_028749965.1 of Puma concolor. Taxonomy (NCBI): domain Eukaryota; kingdom Metazoa; phylum Chordata; class Mammalia; order Carnivora; family Felidae; genus Puma; species Puma concolor. The sequence continues at coordinate 137,574,547 of NC_141667.1, read as the reverse complement.
TATTTTTTTAATTTTTTAATTTTTTTTTAACGTTTTATTTATTTTTGAGACAGAGAGAGACAGAGCATGAACAGGGGAGGGGCAGAGAGAGGGGGAGACACAGAATGGAAGCAGGCTCCAGGCTCTGAGCCATCAGCCCAAAGCCTGACGCGGGGCTCGAACTCACGGACCGCGAGATCGTGACCTGAGCTGACGTTGGACGCTCAACCGACTGAGCCACCCAGGCGCCCCTGAAGGCCATTCTTCATGACATTTAATCTATACCCCTGGTCTCTTCAGTACAATACTGCTTTCAGACCAGTTACATGTGAGATCAGCAAACAGGGATCATTTAGGAGCAGGAATTTTTGGTTCAAAAATAAATATAAGGCTCAAAAGAAAGAGATTCCCCTCCCTCGCCACACACAAAATTATAGCTATTAGTGATCCTTAACCATGCTCAGCTCCAGCTCCTGCACCCCACCTCTGCCTAAGGTGCTTTAATTTGATCTTTGTTGTACACGCTGCTTGAAAGATGAAGCCCTCTGGTGATAGCAATAATCAAGATAAAAGGGAGAGAGAAAACCTGAAACCAGAGTGGGCTCTTATTGTCCCTGCACCTGTGCAAAGAAAAGAACCATGGTTCAAAGTGCACTATTAATCTTTCATATTTCCCTTTCTTTAAAACCCACCCTCCTTCCCTCTCTGGAATTTCTTTGTAAGGAAAACACCCATGTGTTCTCAGGTACTGTTTTTAGGTAAACTATTTTAAATCATAGTCACTAAAAAGAATTTTGCTCCCAGAGAAATGATATGCTGAATGTGAGTAGTCACGTGGGGCCCATTTATACAGAGCCTTCTTAGGATTCAAAACATACACAATTCTTTAAAAAAATATTAAAATTACTTGCTACAGATTCTATGTTATAAAATAAAAGGTAATCAATACCATAACCCCCTTCATTTCCAAGGCATGTGTTGCAATTCTGGAAAAAAAGAACTCTTAGTAAAAAGTAAAACAATGCAGGGGCGCCTGGGTGGCTCAGTCGGTTAAGTGTCCGACTTCAGCTCAGGTCACGATCTCACGGTCTGTGAGTTCGAGCCCCGCGTCGGGCTCTGGGCTGACGGCTCAGAGCCTGGAGCCTGCTTCCGATTCTGTGTCTCCCTCCCCTGTGTCTCTGCCCCTCCCCCATTCATGAACTGTCTCTCTCTGTCTCAAAAATAAATAGACGTTAAAAAAAAAAAAGTAAAACAATGCCACGCTGAAAAGCACGACAACTATTATTGTCTCGTGACAATTTATCTTCGCTCCTGAAGACTCCAAAGCAACAGGCAGGCCTGATTTGCTTCTGTATCTATTACCACATAACTATAGGGAAGGACTCAACTCAGCCACACAGTCTGTTCTTTTCCTTATGTAAGCTGTTTTATTGCCATCATAATCACGGAGAGTGACCCTCTCTTCCATCTGTTGATTTTTTTCCTTTGCTGAAACAGTGCTTAGGTTTCAAAAATACTGATCTCAAAATCATTAACCTAGAAAGAACCTGGCCTTCATCCACTCCATTTATGGGATGTTAAAGCAGTCTCAAGGGTTTGCTAAAATAAACTAACAGGCTGTAGAGGAAAGGAACACACCATCTGGCCAAGCCAGTGAGGCTGAGAATATACAGTCTAGGTAATTACTTCAGGTGAATCTATTACAACACATGGAAATGACAAAAAGTTTGGGTATTTCTTTTTCTTCACTCTAATCTTCGTATAGTCTGAACGATGGACTAGTCAGATGGAAGAAATAGGAATCCAGAGCTAATGTAAAGAAATGATATGTGAGCGGTGGGACCTTGGTGACGTATAATTCCTACAGACCTCTACCGTTCAGTGAAGATCGAAATTCTTGTGGTTTATGGACAGACTTGCCAGAGGGACTGTGCATACATACATTTTCATATACTGAATCAATCAGTATACTAAGAAGTCCATGAGTGTGAAAGGAAACCTGTGTGGAAATCTATTTATGCCCCATTCATTTACATTTCGTAAGCATGGATGGCTTACTCTCTCTCTCTCTCTCAGACTTAAGACAAAAGTTGCCCTGAGACCAAGATTTTATCAGTTAAGAAATACTCCTTGAGGGAAAACAGCTTACAAACAGCCACTTTATTTCCATCTTCCAGAATTAGGACAAATCTCTTCATATTGCCTCCATTTTCTCATCTCCCAGCTACTTATCAAGCCAAACTGCTAGGGTTCTGCACCTGTCATTCAACTGCAACAGTAGCTTCTTTTTGCCAAATATAAATTCACACAATTTCACATTAAATTATTTAACTTCTCAGGATCATCTAACGTCACTGTCTCCTCTTTCTCACAAAATTATCTTATCCTTGATTTCAAGGCACCACAATCCACTTGTTCCTTTCGGCCAGGTTTTTTTTTTTTTTCTTTCTATCCTCTTAATATCTATTTTCACAGGACCCAGGTTATGGATTTTCCAAAAGTTAATCATCTTTTTGATGACATTAGAAATCATCACTATGCAAGACAGAAGAGGTTAAGTAAAAGTCTAGTGATTAATCTATCTACCTTCCTCCTTCCTTTCCTCTCTCCTGCCCTCTCGTCCCATCCTTTCCTCTTTCTTTCTCTCTTTCTTTTCTTTTTCTCTTTCTTTTCCTCCCCTTCCTTCCTTCCTTCCTTCCTTCCTTCCTTCCTTCCTTCCCTTTCTTTCTCTTTCTTTCTTTCTTTCTTTCTTTCTTTCTTTCTTTCTTTCTTTCCTTCCTTCCTTCCTTCCTTCCTTCCTTCCTTCCTTCCTTCCTTCCTTCCTTCCTTCCTTCCTTCTTTCTTTCTGAGTATGCTTGACACACAATGTTACATTCAGGTATACAACATAGTGATTGAACAACTCCATGTTATGCTATATTCACCACAAGAGTAGCCGCCACCTAAAAGTCCAGTAATCCTGAATTTAAAAGGACAATATCAGTATGAATGTGGGATAGCTGTAATCACAGAGACCAACCCAGTAACAATGAGTACCCAACTTGCGTCCTCTAAAAATCAAGATTTTCAACTATAAAGAACTGGGTCTCCTAAGAGAAATGGTTGATTTCACATATAAAGCAGGAAATGTGTCCAAATTGCCCAGAAACCAAACTGAAGAGGCTTTTTGCAACATTAAATAAAATAATGGATCTATGTGGTAATCCCCTGTGATTGCTAATATCAAAAAAACAAGACAAACAGACATTTTGTGCCTCTTCATGGAAATATCTACAACCAAGGGTAAAATATTCTGGTGCCCCCACCCCCAAAATCAAATCTGAGTCTGGAAAAATCCTATAGATCCAACTCCTAACTTACAGGTAACAATGAGGAAAGAGAGAATAATGGGGTAAATGACACCATGGGGATGCAATCAGAAGAATACAGATTGTGAGACTCTCCCTAAGACCATGAATTTAGTTTATCAAGAAATAAATTTCAAGGGGTAAAAAGGAGAGGAGAGAGAAAGAAACACAAGAGAAAAATCAACTAATTATAATGTATGGACATTATTCAGAACTTGATTTGTAAGAAATTTACAGATAGGCAAGGAAATTGAAACACTGGCTCAAATTTTAGAAATTTCAGAGATTTCTACTGTTTGAGTTGTGATAATGGCATTGTGATTATATTTTTATAGAGTCCTGTCAACTTTTAAAAGTCTATACTGAACAATTAATGATGGAAATTATAGGTGATCTAGGATTTGCTCCAAAATAATCCAGTAGTGTTAGTGGTGGTGGCAGGGAGGAGGGAAGCAGGGAATGGAAGCATAGAGTTGAAACAAGACTGTCCAGGAACGAATGGTTGTGGAACCTGGGTTAAGAAATCATGGGACTCACTGTACTCATGTCTACTTCTGTGCACATTTTAACCCATAATAAAAAAAATTTTTTTTTAAACCCATATGCTGATGTTGACAGTATCTGTACTAGTCTTGCCTCTCATCTGCACACAGGAGGTATACATCACTATCCCTTGATACTTAAGGGCTTATAGGAAACTCAGACTTAACGTATATAAAATACAACTCAAATACCACAAGTCCCACTAAAATAATAAAATGACAAGGACAATAAAGGGCTGTTTTCTGTTAGTGTTTCCCGTCACAGTAATTTTTGCAGCATACACCCCAATAACTCAACCTCAGTGGAAGTCCTGATTCTTCCCTCTGCCAAACCTCTTCATCCAGACTATTCCCATGACTCGTTAGTTCTAACTCCAGCGATTATTAGAATGAATTCAAATTGATCTCCTCTGCCCCCTTCACAATCTAAGCTACCATCATCTTTTTAAAAATTTTTATTTATTTTTGAGAGGGGGAGAGAGAGTGGGGAGGGGTAGAGAGAGGGAGACAGCGGATCTGAAGCAGCCTCTGCACTGAGAGCAGAGAGCCCAATGTGGGGCTCAAACTCACATACTGTGAGATCATGACCTGAACTGAAGTCAGAGGTTTAATCGACTGAGCCATCCAGGCACCCGTAGGCTACCATCATCTTTCACAGAGACTAATGCCACCTAGATATTGGTTGTGGTGAAAGAGAAGTAGAGGAATACAAGTAACAAAAAAATGCTCTCATTCTCCATCCCTGGCTCTAAGATAGAACAAGCTCCTTATCTTGGCATTTTTCATGCTGGAGGTGGCAGGTGTTAGAGTCTATGATGTGACCTCCGTTAGCCTCTAATTTGTCCAGTGCTGGACCCATATCACTAATTGCTTGCTTTTCATAAGAGAAGACAAAGACACTGAATCAGACGTCAAATGTAATCCTAGCAAACAAGATGGACACGTTTGTGGTTCTACAATTTGTCTAGGGTCCAAGGTTCTTACACTGTCTCGTCCTTGTTCTCCATCAGAACAGACCCTCACCAGTCCCTTCCCCTAAGGCTTTATATTCTGAGAAGCAAAAATCCTAAGATTATGGTCCCAACTGCTTTATCTCACTTAAAGTTTCATTTAATTGACACTGGGTGTGGAAAATATTTATGGCCTGATTTTGTGAACCAGCAAAAAAGCACATCTAATTTCTTGGTTTAAAAGAGCATATTAACTACCCAAGCCTATGTGACATCACGATATTTACAATTAGTACGAATACGATTTTGCCTTTTTTTTTTCAAGACAATAATCATAACTATTCATTAGGCAATTTCTTGTATAAAGAATTAGGTAAAATTATGAGCCATTAATCCATAAAGGGTCATCGTGGGACAGTGGGAAGTCTTAGGACACAGGATTGAAATCTAACTTGAGCATCACTAGTCCCATGCATTTAGACAAGTTACAGAAATGCTCTGGGTCTCTAGTGCTAATTCGGAAAATGAAAATAATAATAAAACCACTCCACAGGTTTATAGTGAGGGTTAAACTAATTAGTAAAAGTAGAATGGTTACAACGGTGCCTGTCATCTAGTGAGCACTCAATAAGAGCAAGTTATTATTAGTTGCAGTACGACCCTAAAAGTATTTAAGACATTTATTAGAGAACAAACATGACAGTCCATAAACCATCTGTGTTACTGTCAAAGAGAAAATAATTGATTAGACCCGAGGTCTGGGCTGGTACAGTAACTCATGTGTTACTAAGTTTCCAGCCTGAAGGTTTTACATAATTGGAGCGGTCTGTGCTTCTTGTCAAAGCAGAACTTGGTGTCGTCTACCTCTCTCAACAGCAGATACAAAGGACCCCCTACTGGGAAGACACGATTTGGAGATTTCAGAGAGAGATAAAGATATCATAGTTTATATCCCTACAGGGATGTGAATTCCCCTTTTAGGCCACTCTGATCATAATAAAGTGATACTTGCAGAAGCTTCTGATATATAGCAGGTGTAGAATACAATGGGGCATCTTTATTTTCCCATACAGTTACATTTCTCAAAGCACAAATGCATAAGGAGCCTGAATAGCCACCTCCCAACAGTTTTCAAAACATGTTCTGGAGACCACTTCTCTAATGCTTCAACCCCCACTTCAACACTTACCCCTGCCAGCAAAGATTTCCAAGTTTATTTAGCTTGAGAAAAACTGTGTCTTTATGTGTAGGAAAGAGTCTACAGTGCTCAAAAGCATATTAAATGAAGTGGGGAAGAAAGTTGCTTCCATTTTAAGTTATCTGTGTATCTCTTGGCTCCCAGCTTTGTTCTACAGTGCTGGGAACCACATTTACAAGGCTTCCTTGCCTAAGGGCAGAGCTGTTGGAAATTGGAGGATACCAAGAGGGGAGAACCCAGTATGTTCTCACTCCCCTTCAGTCAGGTCTCCTTCCGGGGCTGTACCTCCACAGTGATTCCAGGCCCATTGGGAAAAAACTCTTCCCTTCATGATCCCAGCGCTAAAACACAGCCCCAGAACGGATCCAGCTCCTTCTAAGTGGCCTCGGATCTAGAAGTGCCACTTGGTGGTGATGGCACTTTCTGTTGTGGCTAATCTCTGCGATACTCCACAATCCAGGGATGTTTCCTCAGCTCTTCTACAACTTGTGTTAATAAATTCCTCTATTACGGTCCTGTTTTTTTTCTATTTTCCTATCACAACACTGATGATGCTACGAGTATTTCCCAATGTATATAAGTATGAAAAAGTTTTGTGTTATAAAGCTGTTACCACACTTAATGGGAACAGTCAGAGCTGTTGGGGAGTGTTCAACTCACTCAAAAGGCAAAGCAGATTTGGATAGGTCAGACATTTTGAAAAAAGAGATACATTTCACTTGGGCCCACACATGCGCGCGCACACACACACACACACACACAATCTTTATCTCCCTTGATGAAATTAAGAATTGCTCAGTGGAGTCCACCCCACTTTGTCCTATGTAGTCAGGACCTTTATCTCATTTCAAATAATGGCTTTTCCCAAAGGAAGTGTCTCCTTTCAGGATATCATAATAAGCTAATGGACTGAGTGATCAATGTTGTGTGCGGTGGAACATTAGAAATGTGCCATAAAATATGGAAAACAATTTAGCCACCCTCTAATGCAGGCAATTCTTGTAAAAACTATACACGAAAAACATGTACCCAACCATTTTTTTCATGCCTTATGACAAGATTAGATGCAATAAAAACCTTGTCTTAGCAAATCAGCACGTTAGAGGATGCTGTCAGCAATAACTTTGCAAAGACATGTCCATTACCAAAGAGGGGCATTATCCTAAATTTACTCTCATTGAAGATTGATGTCTGCTATAAGCCACCATCTGTCTCTAGATTCTGTGGTATTACAATGCTGTCACTCCGCACAGTGGGAGCAGTTTGCGGCTTCTTGTTTTCTTTCCACTTTTTTATCGTTTCAAATTGGAAGATAGACAGGCAATTGTCAGAACAAAACAACAAAGTATGACTGACCGTGTGAAGTGTAGGGATCAAGTCCAAAGTACTCTTTCTTCATAAGATGAACAATGAATAAAATGAATTGTTTGAATGTGATTACCTTACAGTGATTTATCCTAGTTATCATCAGCTATTTTATGACAAAAAACTCTATTTCAGCACATTTGGTCAATTTCACAAATTCCCCAAACTAAATACCTCAGTGACATTTTTACCAAGAAAATACGAATTTTCTTCATTCGAGTGTGTTTTGTTTTGTTTTGATTTTAGGGGTAAAAGAATAGATGTTCTTTGTCCCAATGCTGCTTATCTACTGAATAGCACAGGTCTCTCCAGTTTTTTGATTCCTTACCAGGAATAAATGTTTGACTATTCAGTTCCAATAAATATTTATAAAATATAAATTCCATACAACGTATACAATGTAAAATGACATAATATAAATAGAAAATAATGGGATAAAAAGAAATGCACATAGGACTTTGATTATTTTGACCCACATTCCTTGAATCATTTCTCCGGACCACTGGATGGAGAGCTCACAGCAGTCAGCCTATGTTGAGAATTCAGTTTTGATGCAGAAGTTCCGCTTAAATCTTGTCTACTGGAGATAGGCTTGCCAGATAAAATGCTGAACACCTAGTGAAATATTGATGGGATGTACTTATACTAGATAATTAGTCATTATGTATTGCAAGGCAAATTTAATTGGGCATCAGAGTTGTTTGTTTACTAAATCTACAAATTCATCTAATTGTCTAAGGATCTACCTAATACTTTCCCTGCCTCATCTTGTCTACCTCTCTCCCCAGCTTTGTCACCAGGTCTGTGGGTATTGTCTATTAGCAAAGAACTGATAGGTCTAAAGCCATGTACTCTGCTATGACTTCTTTAAATGATATGCAGTGAGTTCTATGTTTTCAGGGTTATCCTACACGGTACCTGTCTAAATAGGACACCACAAAGCCAGTCTTTGTATATCATTTAATTGGTTGTGTGTGTGTACATGTAGGGTTGACTGAGGAGGTTCATTCATTAATCATTTATTCAATGCCGGCATATTTTAGGCAACGGGCCCAGGACTTGTGGTATTAAGGAGCAAAAGACGCGATTCTGTTTCCCTCAGAGTAAATGCCAACACCCTAAAAACGATCCATGTGGCTTTACACTTCTGGCCCTGTGGCAGCCATGAAAATGCACCTCCCAGCTCTCAGGATATAACATTCTTCCCCAAATATCTCCATGGTCCATTCCCTCACTTCTTGTAGATCTTACTCTCAAATGCCTTTTGTGTGTGTGTGGCAGAGCAGAGTGGGAGAGCTTTCAATTGGCCAACTTTTAAAATTACACTTCTTCCTTATTATCTCTATTACTTTATTTTTCTCCTTAGCATTTACCATGAACATACTCTATGGTTCACTCACAGTCTACGCCTTTCTACCCTATAGATATACAAATTCCGCAAGGGTAGGATTTTTGTTTGGTTTGTTCATAGCTAAAGACCAGTGCCTGGAACAGAGTAAATGTCCAATAAAAACCTGTTGAATAAATGAATCTCTGCTCTCAAGAAGTTACAGGTCTCATGGAGGGGACATAAACCAGGGAGATACCTTACAGGGCCCTCTTGGAGATGGGAGGGTAGAGATATAAGGTAAGGCAATGCTTGTGCCGAATCACGATAATTCAGTTTGGCTCAGGTATCCCTATGCAGGCAGAACTGGGTGTCACGCTCAGCAAACAGAACACAAGGTAACCAAAGGCAGACAGGGACTGTCAAAAGCAGGAGAATGAAAAGGGGGAGGGGCAAGACTAGGGGAGAGTTTTTCAAAAGGGGAAACAAGAACAAATTGCCTACTAAATAAATTGATGTAGAACACTAGTGTTGGTGTTCTGAAAGTATTCACAGCTAAAATAATCATGATACACATTATCATTTACTTAATAACTACTATGTTCCAGGTTTACTGCTTATACACGTACCATGTAAGACAGAGAAATCATACAGAGAAATCCAAATTTATAGGTGAGGATATTGCAGCTTGGACAATCTCAAGAGGAAATCAGTGGCAAGGGACAGAAGTAGGAAGCAGATCCTGAAACAGCCTGGGAATTTTCCTTTACACTAAGCCTTTTTCCTAGATTCCTACAGCCACCTTATATGTATGTCCCTTGTTCACAGTACCAAGAACACTGTGTAACCTCTTTTTTGCTTGTCCTCTGGATATAAAATGATGAAGACTTGAATTTAGTTCTGTACAAAGCCAGCTGGTACAATTCACCACAGGTCACCAATCTGGATGAGAATAGCAAAGCATACTTCTGGCTTACCTCTAAAAACAAATTGACCTTCCAGGATCTGTACTGAGCAGTGTTTTGGCCACTTGCCTAAGATCCTTCCCTAAAACCATGAGTTTTAGATTTAAAAAAGAACTGTGGGCCTTAAACGTTTTTCTACATGTTCTTTTCTTAATCCTTTCTTCTTCCACCTCACCCCTTACCTTGAAACTTGGAAGCCATATATGTAGTATATCTTGGCTATGATGGCATTTCAGAAGGTCACAAACCACTCTCATATCTTACGTCTAAGATTTTTTCAATCTCCAGGCTAATCTGGAGGTGATATAGCCCTTGTTGGCAATGCATGGTCTAGGCAAATACATGTTTCTCATAGTTGGCTTTCTATACTTAAAGACATCTCAGGAATATAAAGTTGTCTTAGCAACTAATTGTTGGTATAGTGGACTAGGCTGAAATCAGGAATCCTGAGCTCTTGTCCTGGCTGTGCCTCCAAGAAGCTGTGTAATCTCAAGAAATTTACATTTTCTGGTCTTCAGTCAGCTTCATTCTAAAACAAGAGGCTATACTGAATTAATTCCAAAGTCCCTTCCACAGTCGAGAAACTTCATAAACGTTTGTAATGAATCCTGCTTGTTGGCTATTTTTCCCATTTGCTTTTGGAAACTATACAATTCATGGGGTTAAGACAGTATTTATGGTTTCATTTGCTGGTGAGAGATACAAAGTACTTTTCTCTTCTGTGTGACTGCACTTGCATTGTAGGACAGCAATAGTGGGCTTCCACCGATGGCTTGGTGAATATCCTGAACTTTTATTTCTTTGAGGGCTTCTGCAGTCTCATCAATGGAGGCCTGAATGATAAGGCAACATCAGAGAGACGGAGTTCCTTCACAGTTCTGTGTCAGAGGTACAAATATCCATGGGATCTTAGCTGTGGCACTACATGAATTAAAATGAAGTAATGAATTTGCAGTATGTTCCATGGCTTTAAGTTACACCTGACCTTCAAATCACATTTAACAGAGTGCAATCACAGATCACAAGTCACAGAGGTTTAAGTAATTTTCTCTTCCATCAAGGAAAACTGATTGAATCAAATTTAGCTTTATATGGTGCTCAGAATTTAGAGAACTCTAGAATGTCCCTGTGAGTTACAGAAATCCATTAAAATGTGAGAATGTTAGAGTTTGGAGTATTTCACAAAATTTTAATGTGCACCTATACATACGAGTTTTATTTGTAGATGATATATAACACATAGCTTTATTTACAGATATAGCTCATCTTAGGACATGAAAATCTCAAGAATTAAATGACTGGACAGTGAATCACTATGAAAGCACCAGGGTACCTCTTTGTTCAAGAGAACTGTTAGGACTTCCATTTAATGATGAAGTATTTTCGTATTATGAATAATTCTCTTTACTCCATTTATTGGCTTCAAAAATTAGTGTGCTATGGCATGTTTTTGAAGAGTGGGATTCATCTTCATATTTCTCCAGTGCTTTATAACTCTGTTCTCTTCTTCATTCCTTGCTTCAAGAGGAAAGGCCAGTAGCTTTTCACAGTATTCCTTGGAGTGTGTTAGGTTGCTTAGACTTCCCAGAGCAACATATCCACGCAACAAAGAAACCTTTATTTAAATACTTATTATTTAAAAAATACTATTACATAGTTTCATGGTAACAGCCTCTCTCTTTTTTCGTGTGTCTTACCAATGACCCCATCTCATCAAGAGTTAGAGAGGAGGGAGTAAAAGTGAAAAAGGCATCAGAACCTTCATTCTACAACAGGAATATAGAGTGATGCTCACAGGAAGACTGTAGTACTGGAGATTTAAATATATATATATATATAGTACATTATTAATATGCACTGCTCATCACAGAAAACTTAATAGATGACAACATCTTTTAATAATAGTATATTATTCCACTCCCATTCTGCATAGTTGAATTTGGGAAGGAGGGTTATGAGTTATTTAAATGTGACATAAGGACAAAAATTTTCCTAAAAGATTCTTCCTGAATGCAAAGAGATTAGACCAGATATATGCATTCATCCATTAGACAATATCAACTTTTTGTTCTAATTTCATATATTAGTTTCTATCAAATCTTAACCATTGCTACTTTTGGAAATCTGTTAACTACCAGGCTTATTTCAAATTCAAAAAACACTATGCTAAATAGCACCTTTGTAGCTTATAAAAATTAATGCAAAACATAGACCAATTATACAAATTTGGTAAAATAACTTGACAGAAAAAAGATGGCACCGGATTGTGTGGTTGTTTGGTAAGTAGCAGGGCTAAGAAGAGGCTTTATTTATTTTAATTTATGTGGTATAAGGTGAACCTGAGCAAATTCATAAAGGAATTGGTATAGTAGAGGAAAGGTAATTAGGGATTCAAGCAAGAAAACAAGTAATAGTTGGATCAGGTCTCTTTACTAACTGGGATGGAGATGAAATCACGGGTGAAGGTTGACGGCTGACATTGGAAACAAGATCCAGAGGGGGAAGGCTAGATAGTGAGGATAGGGATTTTCAATAAGTATTCCCAATAATGAGCTGATATTTGGGTTAAAGTCTCAAATTCTCCATAATCACCTAAGTGCTAAAGTAGGACCTACTGGCAGAAGCTACAGGACACAGACTAAAATGCATCCCAAGGAAGCTCTTGCTAGCAATAGGATCTGTACATGAACAGAAAGAGTGATCTCAGGAGGTACTGGATTCCAGTCCTTGCCACATGTCTAGGAAACCTACCTGGCAGATGGCTGCAGAGAAGACACAAGAATGGAATGAGGAAGGGACAAGCCAAGCTGCATGAATAAAAGCTTTCAATTACCAGTAGAGACACTCAGAAGGCCCAGTCAAGGGGAACCCAGTCTTCTTGGGATGACCTTCTTCAGTCACTTGGAAAAAGGAGTCAGAAAGTAAGTAGAATGAGGTATTTTAGCTACAGGAATGACAAAGTGGGTACAGTAGCAATTTGTAGGGAAAACACGGAACCTAGAAAGAAAGTGATGGCCTGGAAGAACTGCGTTGGAAGGGTTAGAAGACCAGACATCTCAAGGATGTCAAGATCAATGAGTATTATCTCTCTGAAGGATCTTTCTCCTCCCTGCAACTTGCAAGTCCTACTCCAACCAGTTACTTCCTAACCTATTTAATCAGGTGTTATTCAAGAACTTTAGGTGGTAAATTCATTGAAAACTAGCCTGAAATGACTCTGGTCATAAGCCAAGTCAGTTACATTTTATTTTTAGGAACAAGGCTTTAGGGACAATGATCTCCATAGTAATATCATTAATACTGTCAATTAGCTAAAAAGATATACTCCCTCCCATCAAAAAAAAAAAAAAGCTTTGCAACATTCATTTCTTGATAGGTTCTTTAATGCATTTTCTCATACTCTGTGAGTCAATAATTTCAAAAAAAGAAAAAAGAAAACTCAACAATCTCAAGTTATTGCTAAAATAAGGGGACAGTTTTTATAACACCTAAATTGTAAATACATTTTGAACCACTTCTGAGTTTAAGTTCCTTCCCAAATGTCCTGATACCTAATTTTTCCCTGTAAGACAAACTTATTAAATTGGAATTAGAAGAAATGGATAGAAATAAGCTTGTATTGATAAATTCTTTCATCACTGATAACCATTAAAAAGTATTTTGCATTTCAACTGAAGGCAAAAAACCATGAAACAATTGTGTTGAGGAGGTGGCTCCAAGAACACTTCACCAAAGCAGAAAGTGAATCAAAGACTTTCACTGGGAGACTATACTCCCCCAAATAGTTGCCTGCTGAGTTTGAGACGGTTTGTGGAAACAAAACTCAAGATAAAATAGACTCTTGTCCTGTTACATCCATCATTAGTGAGTATTTAGTTAGATATCCACCTAAGAGAGCTAGACTTTTACTCCTACGGAGATAAAATTTGATGTTATACAGAATCCAATCAGTCGAATTTTGCAAAATGCCATGGTCCATAAGACCCAATGCTGTAGATAAATCATGGGCCCTATAATAAATGACCCTTGCGTCCATAGGCTTATAGATATCAATTGTCACTTTTAAAACAAATGCTTTAGTGGCTGAATGAGATAAGAGGAAAACCGATTTCTGTAATAACAATGTGCTAGTGTGTCAGCACATACTCAACCCATGATTTATAAAAAGTGAAAGTAGGGAGGGGGAAAAGGTGCTAATATGTCTTGAAGAGCTACAGAGATAAGCATACATTTGAATCACAAGGTGCCAGGATTTTACCAAGACTACAACATCATGGTCTTTCCCTGAGAAAATATATATGTCCGCATAAGAAGATGAACATTTTGCAGAAAAAATGAACAGTTGATTCAGGGGCATTTAGTTGTCACCCTTGTTGAGCATCTTTGTTCCTTCTTTTCAAAGCCATTAATCCGGTAAAAATAAGAGCTGACTACATACCTGATCAACTCAATAACAGGAAACTTTCTCTTTCCCTATAGGTAACGGGGGAGTTGGGTGGAAGATGAAGACATGGAAATGAAACCGGGGAGCAGTGAATCTAGGTAGCTTTTGTCCTGACCACAATTATCAGATATCACAGAGTGTCCATTTTAGTAAATATTGTTTAAATCCAATCACTGCCACAGTTATTTAAAAGAAGGCCCTTCCTACAATAAGGGCCTTTAAAAGAAGGCCCTTCCTACTCTTATTGTAGGACAAATTATCTAATAATTTGTCCAGGGGAAGCACACTTTACTTCTTCAACTAGATTATAAACGCTTCAAGGTTCAACACCTAATTATGCATTTCCCCTCCTGGTCTAATAGTCTTGTTCATAAAAATAAAATTGCTTGAAAAACTCTTGTAAACAAGATTGGGAAGCCTGCCAAGGAAACCTCTTCCTCCAGATCACTGCTATTTCTTAGGTATCATGTTTTAGTGATAGTAAAAGCCAAGACTCAGCCTTTTATTTTGAATAATTCAGATGAATTCTTTAGTTTCTCAGAACAGATGCTTTACTAAACCCAGACGTAAACTATGAACCAAATTTTTAAATTCTAGGTATCTTGCTAGTATAGTCCCTTGCCTACTGGGTAGGGTCACAAGAGAAAAACACCATGAGGATCATTATCTCTGACAGTGTAGAGCTGCACCCTTCCTACTGAGAAGATTCTTTCTAGCTTCTCTTTATGCTATACTTTCAAGGCTGGCTCTTTGCGGTCCATTAGGAAATGTGGCTTCAGAAATTTTGGTGTTTACCCTGCAGGTACAAGACCTTGCAGGTATGTGCAGGGAGTCCACAGCACAGGTAAATCAGATTGATGTTTATTAATGAGAAAGTGTCTCCTCATCTGGATTTAGCACAGAAGCCACAGTTCTTTCTAACATGTGACATACTTTTGTGCACACATAGACTTACTCTTCTCCAGAATAGTCATTTTTAAGTCTCAGAATTTTTTCTGCATGAAGGGCAGGCTACACTGCAATCTTATTCCTGGATTAAGTCAACCACATTATCTGAATTCAGCACCCATGTGAGCACTTCAATGTGCTGTTTTTAAATGTATAATTTTTGTGTACATTCTTCCTATATTATGTACAGAATATCATTCTATGATTAACTTAGTTTAAGGTGATCCACATATAAAACCTTGACCACCTCTCTGAGACCAGGCTATTTTGGAGTAATGATATTGTTCTGAACTTGAAATCTGCTGAAGTCTAAACAATTTTTTAAAACTTTACTATACATCATTATACAATGTATTATATAATTTAAATGGTGAATTTAACGGTATGTAGAGTATATCTCAGTAAAGTTGTGTAAACAAATCACCTGGCATTATTTCCTCTTTGAGTTTGATATGAATGAGGTTTTCCCAGGTTTTACGCTGGGCTAAAATCCCTGTCTGTTGGTAGATATTCAGTAAGCGCCTCCCATAAATGAGTTTGCTTTTACATACTCCATCTCATCCAGTTTGGGGAATTCCACTGAACCACCTCCAGAAAAACCAAATAAATTTATGAGCTATCTGCAGCAACTCAGGTACCATGGAGAATAAATTAAAAGTTTTCAAATGAACCCCATTTGGCTTTAGTGGTGAGCAATCTTGCTCTATTTTAACTGAGAAACCCACAAAAGAAAATAAGGAAAAAAATTAGGGTTTTCAAGGAAAGACTATGGATCATGCTGTGTATTAAGATGTACAATCACCTATACAAGAGTAAACCTAGATTAACAGGGAGACAGCACGGAGTTGGTGGACCCAGCTATGGCCCACAGCGAAACATCTGGACAGTAGGAGGTCCTGGGTAGAGTATGCCAAAGGCATTAAGTGGTGAGTGTCAGGTAGGTCCCGAACTTGGGCTCACAGCAGTACTCTGGGAATTCCGGAAAGAATGGCTACTGACTAACAAGATAGGTTACTGACATAGAGATAAGAGCGCAGGAATAAAAAATGGGAAACCGTGCCAAGTGGATTAAATACCACTAAGAGGCTGACTACAAGGCACATCGACAGACTCCAGCTTCTAATACTGAGACAGAAGGTTCAAGTGAGCTAAGCCACAGGCTGACCTGAAGTTGATTTGCCTTACCTAGACTCCTTCAATTTTCCCTGATTTGTTCCAGAACCCTGGCTGGGGATTCAGGTAGGAGTAAGTGGCCCCAGCTGTAGGGAATAGAGAGACATACCCCCGGGGGCCCAACACATCATTACAGTGTCTGTAGCTGGGATGTGCAACCACTCATTCACAGACTCGGAAAATATTTAGGCTGATTGAGACCTGCTTGCTTCCCCACCCTCCTGGCAACTTGACTCTTATCTCCCCTCCCTTCTCACACATGCATTGTGGAGTCTGGGAGCGGACACTTTCTAAAGCTGATTTGCCTACAGTAAAATTTGGGTTGGGTCACACTTGTTTGTAACACCCAGATGAATGTGCTATGTTTCGATCACTGGAAAGGAACTTTCTATGACATGGTGTTCACACTTATATCTAAAACCCAAACTTTAAAGTTTACAAAGCCATAACATGGAGCAAATAGTTTGTCAATTTATAGACTAAATTTGAAAAGATCACCCGTCTCTCTCACTCGCTCTCCCCACTAATGTAGGCGAAATGCTGATAATGAACTTCAACCCAGTACTACTTTTAAATCAGCCCTCTTAATGCACATAAACCACAAAATCTCATGCTTGCAATCACATTAACAAGATGAATTCAAAAGTTTCCAATCTTACCAAAATAAGAAAAACACAGAGAAAACTAAAATCACCACAGAGTGAAAATGCTACTTATTTATAGCCTGTGAGTCCCCAAAACCAAAATGAAAATATGTAGGATGAGCTTCCAAAAACAATTCTGCAAGTCAATACAATAAATCAGGCCCAGATGTCACAAACACAATAAATCAATTGAAACTGCCAAACCACTTTTCTCAGCCTACTGGATTTAATTAAAAACACCACTCAGTGCATGAGAGGCCTTCTAATACAGACGATACTATCACTCAGGCTCAACCATCTGCCCAAGCCTGATGTAGGAGATGGAGTTTGTTAAATTTTCATCTACAGGCCTGTTGAACATGGCAGGGTTTAGTTCAATCTATGGCAATGCACTGCAGTCCCTTTTAATGTTTTTTAATGTTTTATTTAGTTTTGAGAGAGATACAGAGCGCAAGAGGGGGAAGAGCAGAGAGACAGGGAGACACAGAGTCCAAAGCAGGATCAGGGCTCTGTGCTGACAGCAAAGACATGAGACTTGAACCCACAAACTGTGAGATCATGGCCTGAAGTCGGAAACTTAACCAACCGAGCCACCCAGGCGCCCCTGCAGTCCCTTTTAGATACTTTTTCTCAGCCTCCCAACGTGCTCATTAAGAATGCTATCAATCAGCTTTTGCCATTGGAACACAGTAATGCCAGATAAACGCTGCAGAAATATTGACTCTCTGGTCCTCATTTTTGTGTCAAAAATACAGCACAGTCATTGAAAACAGACAAGCATATTTAATCAAATGTATAAGGTAAGTGGTGACTCGGTGCTTGGTGTTCAAGATTCTTCAGTGACTCTTCTGAAGACAACCCAACTGTAGCTCATTGTCTATAAATGTCTGTTCCCAAACAACCAGTAAATGCCACTCAGGAGAAAGAAAGAATGAGGGTGGGGGGTTGGGGGGAAATGAAGCACTTACAAGTGATTATGAATTCACGAGGCTGACAAAGGGCACCGGTTTCCAGGCATCTTCCAGGACTGGAGGTGAGGAATCTCACTGGCCCTTAAATAAAAAAGATCCCTTGAGTTTAGCACAGAAAAGACAGACACCCAACCAAGAGGCTGTTTTAACTTGAAGGATCACATTATTTATCACGAACAATCTCTAAACTCAGTCAGCAGAAGCCTTCCTGGCACTCTCCTTGTGTATACTTGGCTCTATTTTATAAAGACAGAACAGACTATGTTTGGCATTTTTGCCTTGAGTTATTGACATGTTTTAAATTATGCTGTTTTATGTCCATTCTTAATAGAACAGAAATCTGCTACAAACGATCTTTATTAACAGACCGCCTCAGGTGCTGAGACTCTCGATTTAACAATGTCTCCAAACAGACAGGCAGGGAGCTTGTTAATAGGCTTTTCCAACCCTTTGGCTTCTGTGAGACGTAAGTGGATTATGGAGGTTTGTTTGTCAGGCTATCTTTTTACATCACTGTCTGAATAATTGCCACAAAGGCCTATTGCTTTGGCCTAATTAACAAAATGTACAAAATCCTGAACATAGAACTTTTATTGATTAGCCATCTCCATGGGAAGCTTTTGAACCCCCATGACTTCTGGCCCCAGACAGATGCTACTCATGATGTTACACACTGGACCATAGTCTTTTAATATAACAAGGACTCTTCTTACCACTATGGACTATTCAAAAAGTGCCACAGGAAACCACATGTATTGGTAATAGTTTAAAAATCAGTGTCCTTGGGACGAGATAAATTTTTACGTAAATGTCACCATTTACTATAAAACAATCCTATCTGTTCCAATTTTTTTTTTTTTCATAGAAACTGATCCTTGAAGGGGTGGTTTGAATTATAAAAACTGTATGGTTAAGAAGCAAAGTCAGTTTTATCTGAATGAGGAAAAATATGTGGATAAAACATAACTTGAAGGGAAAGTCAAAAACATGGAGTAGGCATGCATTAATTTATTATTCAGTCAGTTTTCATTAACTGAATAATTATT
This sequence comes from Puma concolor, assembly GCF_028749965.1. Classification (NCBI taxonomy): domain Eukaryota; kingdom Metazoa; phylum Chordata; class Mammalia; order Carnivora; family Felidae; genus Puma; species Puma concolor. Next base: position 137,555,648 of record NC_141667.1, on the reverse strand, counting down.
TCAACAAATACTCCAGGGCTTGTGTTCCAGAGGACAGTTTTAGGCACTGGGACTCACCTCGAGGCAAGAAGACAGTATCCTTGCTCTTGTGGAACTTTTAATACCAAGGCTAACAGATGTTTTAAAAGCCCAGGTATGGAGGCTCAACAACTATTTACACCTTAGACTGCACTTAACTCTTCTTTAAAAAAAAGTAAAAAGCCCATGAGATAAAAAATTCTGTTTGATGACATAGCAAGTGAGATCAGCCATGGGAAATTAAGCCATGTGCATCATTTTATGTAATATTCAGAAGGCACATATGGAAAAAGGAGCTACAAACATTTTTGGGAGTTTGAGAAGACAAAGAACTCAGTCTGTTCGATTTAAATGGAAAGCAGGACCAATGAAAATTTCTTAATGAAGTTACACATACGGATAGGTTAGAAAGTTTTGACTAAATTTATGTTTTTTTGTTTTTTAAATCACCCAAGTAACTAGGTAATGACTGTGAAGCAACAGACATTAAATTCAAACATTTGAATGAGCTTTGGCTGGGAACTCAGCTAGAGAAACATACGTAGGGTTGAATTAATTTAGAAAGCTTCAAGACCCTAGGAGTCAATTACATGACAGCAGTAATCTCTCTCTCTCTTTTTTTTTTAAACTTGTAGATGATATCTTGTCTAATCTTGGGAATGCATGCTGAATTTCGGAGAAAAATTTACTGTGGACAAGTTTACATGTGAAGTTATAAGCATACACATGTGGGCATTTGTCAACATGAAGGTGAATTTAACAGAAATGAGATGTGCATCAGCCTCTCTGCTCAATGCTAAGTATATATATATACTATATATATATATATATATACTATATATATATATATATATATATAGTATATATATATATATATATATATAAAACCCAACATCACAGTAGAGGAGGACCAAAAGGTTAGGGAGGTCAAGATCAATGTGCTAAACAGAATATGACAGCTTCTTGACTATTCTTCAGGTGAGGATAGATAATGCCGGGAAAAGACAACCTCTACTGTATCGGCGGCTCCTTCCACAAGCCACTGGGAAATTGAAATAAAGGCAGAGATGTTCTTTTAGATCGACGGTAGTAATAATAGTGACATCGACAATTAATGGAAACCATACTTTATTAAGAACTTACCTTGTTCCCCATTTACTTTGTTCGTGGTTTACATTCATGAACGTCATTAATCTTAACACTACAAGAGTGGGTATTACTGTCAGCTCTATTTCACACGTGAGGACACAGAGCAGCAAGCTGCTGCAGATCACAGAGGGAAGGAGAGGCAGTGTCAGTATTCAAACCTAGGACCAACTCCGAAGCACCTTCCCTTATCCACCGCGCTCAGTCTGCCAGGGCCTTGCCTGATACACGGGCATTTTTTGGTGATTGTGGAGTGGGGGAGGCCGCGATGAATCACTCTGCCCAGCCAGTCGTTCTCCCTGTGTTTCGCAAGAGATCATGTTTAAGGTAAACTGGTTATCACGTGCCTAGACACCAGTGATTTACAATTACTTCTTTATTAAGAAAACGTTCACTGTGTGAGTGGTCTCTCTCTGAAAAAATGCCAACAAAGAGGCCTTGTCAGTTTTTTGGCAGAGGCACATCTAAACACATAAAAACAAGTTTAAACACTATCATTTATGCATAATTCTTTCTTGGCATCATCTCCCACTTGCCACAATTTGCAGCCAGAAAACACTTATTTCTACTTTTCTTACTCTAGAAATAATCCAGCCTTAAGTGGATCTAATTCCTCCCCAGAAAAGAAACAGCCCTGTCAGGACTTGGTTGTGTGTGCCGTTTGAGACTTCAAGGTTCCCATTTACCGCACAGCTGCACGGATTCTGAAAGCTGGTGCTAAGCCAGAGCTCTGTACCCACTGAGATCTGTAGTCTGGAATGATAAACACACAGCTGCCTGTGGTGAGGGCCACAGGCATAATAGATGGCCACGTCTCAACCAGAGCCAGGCAGCACCAACACAAATCATTAATCCGACTGCTTATACGTTAAATATCACAAAATGTGTACAAAATGGGGAGCTGTCTCCATTGCAGGCAGTGACAGGTGGGGGGAGAGGTGGAAGCAATTTAAGGGAACAGGAGAGAAAAAGTGGCTCTAAGTCTTCTGTAAAATCCCACTACAGAGCTGATTTACTGCCACGCAGCCCTCTTCCGGCAAATAGTTCATAAAGCCTATGACCTGAGTACTTGCCCACGGGACCACAATAACATTTATCTAGCATAAATTAATGTGTTTCAACCACTAATTCAATTTGGCCGTCTCATTCTTTGGGTTTTGGCAAAGCCTAGCCTTGCTATAAAGTCACTTGGTGACTCACACGAATGGCTGTGTTTGCTAAGGACTCACACACCACTAGGAACAAAGCGTGCTATTAGTCGAGCAGTCATAAAAATATACCTCCAGAGCACATTTGGAGCTGTGCTAATTGAAACTTCCTCTTTAGAGGAGCCTGATCAAAACCAGCTGTAGGAGTCAAGCAGCAGCAGATTTCAACATTGCATTCAAAGCCCAGCGGATTCAGAAGGAGCTGCGGGACTCAAAGAAGAGGGCATGACGGCCTGAACACGCGCTCTAATTGGCTCCTGACACGACACGCTGCAGAGCGAGCTTGTGACCGGAACCTGGCGAGCGCTGGAAAGAAACTTCTCCGCGAGCGAAACTTGGAAAGAGAGCCCCGTCGTGCAGTTCTCATAAAATCCCAGATCTGCCAACCTTCTCAAGGAACATGTGGGAAAACCCACAAAAGGCTAGTAAATTTAAGAAAGTGAAGTGGGATATTGTTCCGAAATGGGAAAAACAAGAGCTTAAGTATCTTCATTGGCAATGCAGCCTTTTAAGAACATCCCATTAGTATTAAAAACAAAAACAAAAAAAAGCCCAAACCATCCAACGCACAGAGGAGCAAACGGACAAAATCCAAATAAAAAACAAAAACCTGGATGAAACACAAAAACACAGACCCTACTGAAAGATGAGAATGAGAGCTCTGTCATCCTCTCTGGCTGTACGTGAGTTTCTCATTCCAAGAAATAAGGAGTGCATTCTACCGATGGGTGTAGAAGCAAAATCCCTCCGCAGGTTTGCGGCAGATGTGGAAAAATCACGCACTTTCTGTTAGCTTTACTTGACGGCAGGTGAGCCACTTGTAAAGGAAGCAGTTGCTGATACATAAATATAAATAGCATATTCCACCCATCAACTATGTGAATTTTATTTAATTTAGATGAGTGGAGTGCCCGGAAATATTAAAAGCAAGTTTTGTTTTATAACACCTTTAAGTAGCATATAAATTAGAAAGGACTGCTGGTCTCTTTAATTTATTTACTCATCAATTTAATGGAGTGTCTAGTCTGGGAGCTATGTCACAGTGATTTGCAAAGATAAAGGGTGGGGAGGTTTATTTATGTAGATGTGGGAAGGATCGTTATGTTTTATGCCACAGAAGGATGAGAGTTAACTCTATGTAATATATGAAATATAATGATTTTTCTAGGCAACATAATTACAGCCCCACCAGTAACAACCATGAAAGTTGAAAATTTGCTTATTTTCACCATCTTTTTGGAATAGATTAAGTGGCTAAGCTTTTTTTTTTTCCTTTTATCACATGTAAAACATATTACACTGACTCACTGGGTATAAAACCAAAATAAAAACAACCTCACAAAAGTAGAAATTAGTTATCTAAGTACGTCCCTGTTCCCTTTTCGTGCATAAAAATTTGTATCCAGCATTTAGCACTCACTGATGTAAAATGTGGCCTCTGGTATATGTGATATGGTATTCTGAGTTTGTGTAGATATGAGCAGAAGGTAGGTCTGGTGCTTTTTTATTATTCATATGACTTGTCAGATAGTGAATCATTCGCAATGCATAATGCAATTCACAGTTGGAATGCTGTACCCTTGATTTTATTTATCTTGTTTGTCCAAGTACTATAGACATTAGGGAGGCTTCAATTTAGTGCTCTTAAAGCTGATGAAGGAGGCTGAAGAATTTGGAAAATTTTCTAAAGATAAATCAAGATTAAGTGATGAAATAAAGAAAAAAAAAAACTGTAAATAAGCCAAACACAACAATATTCTGATTTAAAATAGGGTCTGAAAAGAAGTTATTGACCCAGCTTATCCCAATTTTCTCACTAAAATATTTTCTTTAAAAGTCAGAAAGGATAAATCCTCATATGTTATCACCACCCCTGAACTTGGAGTTAACTAATACCAGAATCAAGGAGTTTCCAATTACCTAAGAATTAAGACAACACACACACACACAAATGATTTACAGGTTCCATACAATTAGAAACAGTGGAAATAAGTCCCTCAAAAGTAATTTAAAGCCCCTCGTTTCTTTCCTATTTCTTCAGCCCTGGCTCAGAAAAATTGTCTACAGTAACGTCAAGCCAGGCAGCTGTTCTTGGGACCGAGGGTGCTACATTCTGAGGCAGCACTATGCTGTCCCTTCCCTGCACACAGGTCCCTTCCCTGACCACAAACAGAAAGAGACGGTCCACTGAAACTTGCAGAAATGCAGGCAGAAAGTGGGTGGGTTGTCTGGGAAGTGGTGTTACACATTCAGGAATTAAAATACAAATGCAGGGTCAGGACCAAGCAAAGAATTCATCTCAGATCAGTGGGACTATAGTAGACAAAAAGGTACTGAAGTCTGGGAATTAGGCTAGGAGTTGAACATGCTCTTCTCTCTGAGAGGAGGAACAGACCAGGAGCCATGAGAGTGTGCACGGGGTAAGCCCAGAGAATTCTCTCTTTACTCTAGGATAAATTTTAAAAATTTGTTATGAAGCGTATAAAAAAATATTACATGACAAGAAAAAAATTTAGCTTTCTGAACACTCAGAAGAAGAGCAGATCTCTGAGATGATGAGCTACAAGAATTAAAATGTTAACTTAGAATATTATTTGGTAGCCTCAGGTGGCAAAGGTGGTTGGTCCCTCATTCTTCCTGGGCTGCACAGCTACAACTGTATTTCTCAAACTCCCTTAGAGAGGTGTGGTCAAGACTAAGGTTTCCTCACTGGAAGGTGAGCACACATCCAATTTTTTTTTTTTCCTAGTGATTAGAAAGAGTGATAAATAAGAAGGACGAGAATAGAAGTCCAGGGACCAATGAGGTTTAGGAGACCCATGTATTTGTGCAAGGACCCCGAAAGCTACACTCCAGGAGTAAGACTGATTTGGATATAGACAAGCTGTTGCAGAGATGGACCCCAGCTTCAAGTCACTTTAATGCAATTTCAGTGATTGAAATGATCGCTAGTTCTAGTAATTGTCTATCTACTAAAACCAGATGTAAAAATTACATCATATTCAACCTTAACTGATTTTTCCCAAGTGAAGTTCATTGAGGTGAAATGTACATTCAGTTAAATTCTCTCTTTTTAGTTCTATGTTTTTTGATAAACACACTTGAGTAACTGCCTCCATGAGAAGGATATAAAAGTTCCCTCGTGTTCCTTTGTGATCAGTTCTGTCCACCAACCCCTTGCCCATAGCAACCCATTTGATTTCTGTCTTTGTGGTTTTGTTTTTTCTGCAATGTCATGTAAACGGAATCATGCAGTGTGTTGGCTTTTGAGTCTGGGTATTTTCACTTAGCATAATGCATTTGAAATTTATCTCTGTATTTACATAAGTCATTTTTTTTCAACTTATTGCTAAGTACTATTCCACTGTGTGGATGGAATAATAATTTATCATTCATCAGTTCATGGTCATTTTAATGGTTTCTAATTTCTGGCATTTTAAAATACAGCTAATATATATATCTTACATACCCATTTATACATATAAATATCTCAAATTTTTGTGTGCATATATATTTTTATTTCTCCTGGATAAATTCCCAGAAGTAGAATTCCATATGGTAAGTATACATTTACTTTTTTAAATTTATTTTTTACAGTTTATTTATTTATTTTGAGAGAGAGATAAAATGTGAACGGGGAAGGGGCAGAAAGGAGAGAGCGAGAATTCCAGCAGGCTCCACACTGCCAGCATGGAGCCCAACGAGGCTTGAACCCATAAACCACGAGATCATGACCTGAGCCCAAGTTCTACCCCAACCATCAGAGCCACCCCGGTGCCCTTGTATTTACTTTTCAAAGAAGCTAACTCAGTTTCCCACAGTGGCTGTAACCATTCTTTCCCTCCAACAATGAATGAGAATTCCAGTTACTTCAAGTACTCGCTGCAATTGGTGTGATCAAATTTTTTTGTTTTTGTTTTGTAATTAAAAAAAAATTAACCACTCTAAATGTACATTGGTATCTCTATGTGGTTTTAATTTTTTACTTCCTCATGACTAATGATGTTGACTTTCTTTTCATGAGCTTATTTCCCATTACTTTATCTTCTTTGGTGTTCAAATCTTTTGTCCATCTTTTTAATGGGTATTTTCCTATTGAGTTGCGAGAATTCTTCGTATGTTCTGGATACAAGTCCTTTATCAGATATACATTTTGTAATTATTTTACCTTATTTTACCTTATTCCATGGCTTGCCTTTTCAGCATGTTTCAAAGAGTACAGATGTTTAATTTTGATCAGGTCCAATCTGTCACTGTTCTCTTTCACAGTTTGTGCTTTTTGTGCCGTAAGACATCTTCATCTAACTCAAGGTCACTAAGACTTCCCTTATTTTTTTTTTTTTTAAGTGATATAGTCTTAAGTTTTATATTCAGGTCTATTCAATTGAAGTCAGCTTTTGTTTATGGTGTGAGGTATGGGTTGACATTCATTTATATGCATATGTCTCAGTTGTTCCAACAACAATTATTGAAAATAGTCATTTCTCCATCAGATTGACTTGCAAACTTTGTTAAAAATCAAGAGACCATATGCGTGTGAGCCTACCTGTAGACTGCTTAGTCTGTTTCATTGATCTGTATGTCTGTCCCTTCTTTTTCCCTCACTGTCATGAGTGCTCTAGGTTTTACAGTTAAGTACTCTCTGTCTTCCACCTGATTTTTTTTTCCGCCACTTCGGAGGCAGCTATTCTAGCTTCCTTGCTTTTTCCATGTAAGTCTTATAATCAGCTTTTTGTTTTTTTGACACACACACACAAAGTTTCTTGGTATTATTTTAATTGGATTCCACCGAATCTGAAGAACATTTTGGGGGAGAATTAACTACCGACCAGTTTGACTTTTCTTACCTATGACCACCATTTTGTGCTTCTTAACATACGAATCTTACACAAATTTGTTTGATTGCCACAAAATATTCAAATTTTGGTGTTATTGTAAAAGGCACTATTTTACTTAAGTTCAGTTTCTAACTTTTCATTGCTGGTATACTGATAATTGATATTTGTATACCGGGTTTGTCCCCAACGATCTTGCTAAATTCACCCATTAGTTCTAGTTGCTGTATTACAGAGGCTTTGTGATCATGTTACTTGTGAATAGAGACTCTTCTATTTCTTCCTTTCCAAACTAGATGACTTTTATTTCTTTCTCTTGCTTATTGTGCTAGCTACAATCTCCCGTGGACAGAAATGGTGAGAGTAGACATTCATGCCCTGTTACCAATCTTAAGGGAAAAGAATTCAGTCTTTCACCATTAAGTATGATGTTATCTGCGGGTTCTTTAGTGTTATTTGTTTGTTTTAATCAATGTCCTTTATGTGGTCGAAGAAAGTTCTGTCAATTTCCAGCTTATTGGGAGACTTTTTTAAAACATTAATTAATGAATGTCAAATTTTATTAAATACCTTTTGTGCATCTCATGAGAAGAACATGTAATTTTTTTCTTCTTCAGTCTGTTGATATAGTAAAATTCACTGATTATATTTTAATGTTGATCCAACTTTGCATTTCGGGGATAAATCCCTCTTGGTTATGATGTATTATTTTTTTCCATATTGCCAGGTTTGATTTGCCAATATTTTTTTGAGAAGTAAATGTTTAAAAATAGTTGCTCCTATGCAACATCTGATATTCAGAAAAAGGAACTATGCCCATAAAGAGATAATTCAACTTGGATGAAGACTAAGAAAAACGATAGACAATGGAAACAGACTCAAAAGGACTGGTGTAATTTTTAAAATCTATACATAATGTATTCATTGGAAATGAAAGGATTTGGGATGATGGAGAGAGCTGAAGGTGGTGAATCTGTAGGGTTTCTTTCTATCAGCTCTTTACCCAGTAGGACTTTTGTGCTATCCTGTTACTATCCCTCCAGGCAGACAGGGCTAGCCTGATTTACATGTGGATGCGGTGGCCAAAGACCATGCTAAGGCACCGTGGGAAAGAGGCAAGTGCATCTCTGGCAAATCTTCTACTTGTGGTTGACTTCTACTCTAGGCTGCTCACTTTATCACATCCTGTCCCCATTAACATAACCAACACACACAAACCAGGTGACAAACGGACGTCAGCCTCCCCAAGGGAGGGTCTCAAGGTTCTCAGATTTGGGGTACCATTTAGGTTCTGCTTTCTTTCCATTCAGAATTGGTTTTGGTGGAAGTAGATAGCTATCCCTATTAGTACATACCTTGTTAGAACTTGCGCCTTCTAGACATAGGGACTGGAATACTTTTTGTGTACTTTCTCTGAAAGATGATGGAAGATACTAGATGTTTTATTATTATAATGAATCCTCTTTGCCACCACCCCCAAATCAATATCTTTTATAGTTGCAAGTTATTTGCTGAGAGTTGCTTTTCCATTTAATGAGATTCAAATCGAATATCCTTGATTGTAAGAACTTTAGTTGAATGTTTATTTTTTTATTTCTTTTTACATCCTTGCAAACGAAAAGGAAAGGTCTACTATTTACTGGTGAGAAAAAGAATAGGTGTTGCATTCACAAAATTCCAGGAGATGTATGATAAATAAGGTACATTATTATCTACTCATGGTAGATAAAATAGAAGTAAAAACAGAAGGAAACAATAAGGAGAACGGTGTGCATAATAACCAAATGACACTTCACTAATCAAGTAGTCTGGATAATCAGTAAGCTAACAACCAAATAATCAGTAGTGGTGTTAAGAGCAGTCATAACACCAAGTATAATAGCAGGTATAGCACCTACAGTATCCTATGTGTTTACAGACGTGCCAGTACTAATAGTAGACAAAATGGAATTTAGGGTCTGTGACAGTCAAGGAACTGTGTCTCCCAGATTTCCTTTTAAGAAGACGTGCTGGGGGCGCCTGGGTGGCGCAGTCGGTTAAGCGTCCGACTTCAGCCAGGTCACGATAGGGCGGTCCGTGGGTTCGAGCCCCGCGTCAGGCTCTGGGCTGATGGCTCAGAGCCTGGAGCCTGTTTCCGATTCTGTGTCTCCCTCTCTCTCTGCCCCTCCCCCGTTCATGCTCTGTCTCTCTCTGTCCCAAAAATAAATAAACGTTGAAAAAAAAAAAGAAGAAGACGTGCTGCCAGGGCAAGGGGAGAGATAAATGAATGACACCCTGCAGCCACTGCAACTTGAGATCCCTAAGGGGGTTTGTTCTAAGGTCATGTGTCCTCTGAACGGCTCCCAGCAGCCTGAGTATCATAAAGGCAGTAGAGGAGGACTATTTCTGCCCAGGGTGGGACTTCTGGATCCCATGCAGAATGTCACATTAAGCTATTTCATCAATGACGTCATGCACATCAGGGAGGATGAGCTCAAGGTGGCTGGTCGACTTAAGGCTGACCGCAGACACAGGAGCTAGCTATAGTCCTCCTCCTTGGCTCTGAATTTCTCAGTCTCTTCACGGTTCTATTTTTACTTTGAGGCCCTGTGGCTTTATTACTAATTATCTAGATGATCTTCTAAGTGGATTATTTCTTTGCTTAGTTGGCAGGGCCTCCCTTTTGCATTTTTAATGTCTTGACTCTGTTAGCACAGGCTCTCTGAGAAGTAAGTAGCAAAACAAAATGAAACATGCAAGACAGTTACGGAGGGAAACCTTGTGAAGGAATAAAAGAGGGAAAAGAAGAAGAAGCATGGAATGACTTTCCTATACGATACTGGTCTATCTCCTGGGAAAGGGGATAGAGAAGGAAGGAGGTTTAATTAAGTAGGAAGAGACACTGACAACAGTAAAATTCTGAGCAAGTCTCAATCATGTCAAAAGGGAGTCCTTGACAAAAGGTTGACAGTTAGGATAATTCCATGCTGAGCAGAAATAACTTGTCTCTAGCACTCCCATCGTGCTGCATCACTGGCTAGTAGTAGTTTAGTTTAAGTGTATCCAAATGTAGCATCTGAAGGCTGCCAGTCAACTATGTTTTCCCTGGCAGCTTCTTTTGAAAGAAGATATGAGCCATATACTTCCTTGAGTGCCATAGTCTATCCTACCCCTTAGACCATACGGATCTATTTCATGAATGTTGAAAGAACAGCAACTCCACGGTTACTGGAGCATCCTTTTCTGAGAAGGAAATTCAGAAGGGGGAGTTAGTGAGACAAACGACAAACCTAAGCCCAGAGGATTTACACAATAATGTCAACAAACCATCAAGGGACATGTAATTTTTATCTTACACAAATTATTTCAGTGACCAGAATAAAAGGAATAAAAATGCTACAAGTACTAATAAGCATTAGGTCCAGATGTGTATAACTGAAAAATTTAAAACTATAGAAGCTTACAAAAGATAAAACTTCATCACACACAAACACTTTTTAATGGCTGACATGCCAAGACAACTTTATAGCATCTTCAAGAATCCAGGTTCTAATCTTTCCCCATCACCATCTTTAGTAAGTGAGTTTCCATTTTCAAGGTCATGTTATGTTTCAGTATGGCTGACAGAGCTCTAATGATCATGTCTGGTGTACCAAAAAGAAGAAAAGTAAAACAGTACGAGTGCCTTTTCCTTGAAGAACACTTCCTGCAAATCTTATAGCAACACTTCTGTTTAGATCTCCCTACCTAGAACCAGAGCCATCATATACAACTTCAATATTATGCATACATAATTCCAAGAGGACCGTTTCACAGAGTGATGTGGCAGCCCTACCAGAATTTATTACATGGTCACATCTAGATAAAAGTGAAAAAGAGATACGCCAGAATATCATCGGACATCTCTTACCAACAAGAAAAAAAAGGAAAATAAAATTGGAAGAGAGGTAATTAAGTCTCTGATGCACAAATAAAATCCTTTTCTAAAACTAGCATATCATTGATACAAAACCAAAACTGAACATAGAGGTATAAGAAAAGAAAATTACAGACACATTATCTAATGAAAATGCATACAAGGGTGCCTGGGTAGCTCAGTCAGTTAAGGATCTCACTCTTAATATCGGTTCAGGCTGAGATCTTGTGGTTTTGAGACAGAGTCCTGCATTAGCAACACATGCCCCCCCCCCCCCGAGATTCTCTCTCTCTTTCTCTCTCTCTCTGTGTGTGCCCCTCCCCTACCTACACATTCTCTCACGCTCAAAATAAATAAACATTAAAAAAATAAAATGCATACAAATATTAGAAAAATAATTCTGTCATAACATAAAAAGCAATAAATAATACAGTTTAACCAATCAAGATTTGTCCCAGCAATTCAAGTAAAATTCATGAAATTCATCATATTAAAAGACTAAAAGATGAAGTGATAATTTCAACAGATTTTTTTTGTTAAAAATAAAAATTGATGAATCTTTATAAATATTTACAAATTGTAAGTACAGGATTATCAAAAAGTATCTATTAAAAACCCACAAAACACATCACACTTAATGGTTAAACTTGAAAAACATTCTTATTAAAAGACAGACAAAAAAATATACGTCAACCGACACTATCCAACCAATCCTAGCCAATGCAAAAATATTTTTAAAATATTTTTAAAATATTTTTAAAAAGTATCACATTTTGTAAGAGAAAATGTCTGGTGATTTGTGGTTAATATGATTACTTTATTGGGGCTCCTGGGTGGCTCAGTCAGTTAAGCGTCTGACTTTGGCTCAGGTCATGATCTTGAGTTATGTAAGTTCAAGTCCCACGTCAGGTTCTGTGCTGACAGCTCAGACTCTGAAGCCTGTGTCTCCCTCTCGCTCTCTGCCCCTCCCCCACTCATGCTGTCTCTCTCTCTCAAAAACAAATGAAAACATTAAGAAAAATGATTACATATCAAATCCAAGAAGAAGAAGCTGTAGAGATGAACTGTTAGAACTAAAGATGAGAATTTAGTAATTCTGCTGGAATCTAAGACCAACATTCAAAAATCAAAACCATCCCTTTAGGGGTGCCTGGATGGCTCAGTTGGTTAAGTGTCTTGATTTTGGCTCAGTTCATGATCTCATGGGTTCATGAGTTTGAGCCCTGTTTTGGGCTCTGCACTGACAGCACGGAGCCTGCTTGCGATTTGGTCTCCCTCTCTCTCTGCCCCTCCCCCGCTTGCTCTCTACCTCTCTCTCAATGTAAATAAACTTAAAAAAAATCCCTTTATAACCTATTAATACCCAATCTAATAATGTAACAAAGACATGATGACCTTTATAACAGCAATAAATATATAAAGATAAAAATAAACACATCTAATTACAGATGAAACATTGTAAGGAAAGTTATAATATATTACTAAAAGAAATAATTTTTTGAAAGCCTGAATTAATGAGATATAACATGTTCATGATAGGAGGACAATGTTTAAAGATGAATACTTTTCCCCAAATTCATTTATAAGTTTAAAAAACATTTTCATTTTTAAAAATTTATTTTGAGAGTGAGAGAGAGAGTGTGAGTAGGGGAGGGAGAGGGACAGAGAGAGAGGGAGAGAGAATTCCAAGCAGGGCCCATGCTGTCAGCTCAGAGCCCAACATGGGGCTTAAAGCCACAAACCATGAGATCATGACCTGAGCTGAAATCAAGAGTAGGACGCTTAACCAAATGAGCCACCCAGATGCCCCAAAAGCATTTTCAAAGAAAATCCCATATATTTCTTTTTTAGTAACATGGCAAGCCAATTTCAAAAATTTAGGTGGAAGAGTAAAAAGCCAAGAAAACTGAGGCCATTTCGTAGAACATTAAGAAGTGCTATTTTCCCCAGAAGATATCAAGACTTCTCAAAAAATCATAGCAGTTATAATGTTACAACATAATGACTATTTGATAAGTAAGCTTCCCTGCATTTCCAGTTGCTCCTGGGATGGGCATCACATCCATTTGAGAACCTTGGCTATAAAGGATTCCTATCCCAGCACAGGCACACTAGGAAGCATGCACAAGATTTTTACTGCAGCCATAAAATGAACAAATATATACATCAGAATGGAAAAGTCATCTAAACCTAATGTAGAGTAAAAAAAATTAAGTTGCAACAACATAAGATAATCAGCATATTATCATTTATATGAGACTGAGATATGGAAAAATACTGTATGCGATGTAAATTTACAAATATCTGGCATAAGTATAAAAACCCAGATGAAGCATGCCTATACCAACTCCAGAATTTTGGTTACCTCTGGGGAGAGAGAGAGAGAGAGAGAGAGAGAGGGAGAGAGAGAGAGGTGAATGGGTGAGAGGGTTAGGAGGGCTAGAAAGGTGCCTAATACTGTTTCTTCAAAGTTTTATTGCTTTTAGAGAAAGTTACAGCGACTATGGCAAGGCAGTGATGTTTGTTCAACTGGAGTGGGAGATACTCAAGTATGTTAAATTATTGTATGTTTTAAGTTCTCCCTCCCCACCAAAAAAGAGAGTGGGGAGAGTAAGGTAATCCTATAGTTTATTATTATATGATAGAACAACCCAAATATAGGAGCACAGTTTCCTTCCCACCAAGGAATTCACTTTTTAATTATAGGCAATAGCTGGCAAATTCGGGGAGCTATTTGGAGGATACAATTTGTTGCATCTCCCTCATTTACTCCTTCCCCTTTGTATGGACTCCAGCTAATCCACAATTCATGTGCTTGCATTCTCTGCAGCTGTGTGCTAATTCTAGACTAAACCCCTCAAATTAGCCATGGATAATAATACACTAAATCAAACTGGAACACAAAGCAATTTTTCCAGAAGCAATGTGAAAAACCTCACTGATTATTACCTGTGTATATTATAACAATTTTAGAGGTTCGTTACTGAAGCTTAAAAGAAAATACACTAAGATAAACATACTCAAAGTTGCTTCTGGAGTAGTGTTGATTTTACTTCTCAGCTTTGGAATATGTACAGATATCACTGTTTCTGGATCTTCCTCTTCCTCTTCCCAAAGAAGTTCCATAACAAAGACATCAAAACAACCACCACCACCAAAGCCACATAAAATAACTAATATATTTAGAAAGAACTCTTATATTTGTACTACAAAATTACCTCCTCTGACTACTTTCTCTCTGTAAAGCTACTTGAAAATTGCATGATCCCAGGTAGATGAAAAAATATTGCCTTCTTTTTAAAATTAAGTAATTCTAAGTTGTATTACTCCTAAGTTATTGAACAATAAAGATAATTGAAAAGACACTGTTCTTCTTAGTCTTAACTAGTTGTATAACTCTGAAAGTCCTTCGATATTTAGAACATTTAGGGCTTATAACTTCATTAAACCAAAATAAAATGATACGTAATTTAGCAATATGTTAGAATTAACTAGCTAATCATTTTGACACAACAGGCTTAGAATTAACAGAGTTTATGCTAGAGATTATGTTTCATAGAATGGTTTCGAGATTCACTCAATTGCACATCAAGAAACCTACTGGTGTGTTCCCTAACTGCCCTTAAATAATGAGTACGCGAGACACTTTTTTATTCTCTGAGCTTGCATAATCTGCAAGATAAAAAAATGTTAATATGCCATCTCCACTCTTCTCTTTTCCTGTTTAAAAGCAGTTTAGGAAATTCTGACATTGTTCATTATAAAATGATATTCAGAGACTCTCTATTCTAGAAAGAAAGGAGAGGAGTAGGCAAGGGAGGGAGAAAAGGGTAGGTGGGACCACACAGGAGGCTACTGAAGGAGTCCAGGTTAAAAAAAAGACTATAGTTGGCCCCACAGTGTTAGCAATGAGTGGAGACAAGAGAAGGGAAAAGACTGAGGGATAGGATGCAGATACCCAACAGGTGTGTTTTACAGATGTGGTTGTGTGTGTTGGGAGGGCATAAAGAGAGGAAAAAGACAAGTATACAATTATTCCGGGGTTTGTTTGCCTACAGTGAGTGGGTAGTTATTTACCAAATGGAAATGATGAGAAAGAAAAGTCTGGGTAAACTGTAGAGAGTTCTGTTTTGGCTACATTCATTTGAGATGCCTTTTAAGCAGTCAGGTAGGAATGACAACTGAGCAGTTGGATATTTACATTTGGAGTTACAGGGACAGGTAGGATTTCAGCTCAAGTCATGATCTCATGTTCGTGGGTTCGAGCAGCACAGCCGGCTCTGTGCTGACAGCTCAGAGCCTGGATCCTGCTTCAGATTCTGTGTATCCCTCTCTCTCTGATCCTCCCCTGCTTGTATTCATTCATTCATTCATTCATTCATTCATTCTCTCTTTCTCTCTCAAAAATAAGCCCAAATACCTCTAGATTTGGACATCATGAGTAAAAGGTGGTATTTAAAGACATGACATTCATTAGGTGACCCCGAGAAACCCCATAGAGGGCCAAAAGCTCAATACCTTAGAGAACCATTATGTGACTCATGTATTGTCCACAAAAGAATTGCTAAACTGGAAAGGAATAAGGCACTATGGATACATGGTGTGGCTCATCCATTTAGCAAGAGTCAGTGTCTAAATATGCTAGCTTATTGTGAGTGATTAGAAAAGCATGAATTTTTCATACAATAATATTTATGGCTTCTCAATACAGCCGGATTTTTTTCCCAGTGGATTTTTAATTTTCCTGAATCCCATAAGACCAAAGATCAGTGGTCTCTCTTTTCAAATCAATTTTCAGCAATAATTTAGACAGATCTTGTACTATTCCTTTTTTTTAGCTTGCAGCAGACTCTGTTCCTTTTGAAGCTGGATGGTTATTATTCTTCTCTTGTCAAGTGTGCAATAGGTACCGCCACGCATTAGTGAACCACTAAACCTAACCCATTGTATCTTTTTGTCATATTGGCGTTAATGGCAAATGTGAGCAAGAACCATGAGGAGGACAGGCTGTGGGGACAATTTGGATTAATATGCTGAATTGTCTAAAATAAATAGAGACTCCATGTGTACTTTTCATTTCCTGAGCTATGCAACAATTATAGTTATTCCACTCAAATGTCTGTAGCAATGAGATCAGTGACAAAAATAGTGCTTGAAAAACAAGAGAAGAAATGGCAAACATGTTATTTATTTGCTTAAATCTATTATAATGGAGCTGACAGTGTTAGTCTCATTAACAGAGGGACCTTTCTTTCCACAAGCCAGCTGGAATAATAAAGGCAGCTATGTGACATTTAAAATGCAATTGCTCTGCTATCTGTAGATTCTGTTTCTGATGCTTACTGATCAAAGAGGAAAGTGATCTGAGTAGAATGCAAACCATCTTGTTCATCATCTGCATTCTCAACAAAGATAGCATTAGGGTTAAATGCTATAATATGGCAACAAGGATATGCAGAAAAATTATTCATGTCAAAGTGCTTGAACATTTATTTGAAGCATTTATTCAATTGTTCTTTTGCCATGTGACAGTCCAGGAGTTGGTAGAAATACATCTGTTATGTTTTTCTTAAATAGGCAAAAGGAAATTATAATTAGGGGGATACTGCCTTATGCATATAAATATATGACATCTTTTGAAACAAGTTGTTCCAAACAAGCGAGAAGCATGCAGATTTCTCCCTTTGAATGGTTAGTAAATGCAAGCTTGTTTTGGTGCCTTTGTTTTAATGACAAAATAATAATCTTGACTAGAAACATGCCTTTAGAGTTTAGGCATCATATGACAAAGTGAGTTTGAAGATAAATGCAAGAATCTGAGTAATGCAAAATTCTTTGCATTAAGGATTTGTTTGAAACCTCAGACAGGCAAATATTACTCAGTGATTTTCAATCTCTCCTTAAAAGTTCAAACATGGATTCCAAAATGAAGGGTTTCAGGAGAGAATCCTCAAGCCTTCCGTTTTCATGGTCAGATGAAAAATAGCAAATTCAGAAGCAAATAATGGGCTATATAATACATCACTTGGGTGGCCAAGCTTCTCTATACCTCAAAGGTTCAGGCTGGAATTTTAATGGGTTCCAATTTTACTTGACCCAATTCATCCATTTCCACTAGATATGCTTATACTTTACACACTAAAACCATAGAATGAACTGTAAATCATCAGATTATAAAATTTTATTCTGACATTTTTAGGAACTACATTTATTCCACTTTCTGCCTATGTAATGAGGTCTTGCTACTTCCTTTTTTTATTGTAGAGGTGAAGAGCTATGCAATTTTGGCTCATTTGCATAGCACCTAAGTGAAATACAAGTCTAGTTTTTTATTTGAAAATATTCAAGTCTAATACTGTTAGAGTGGTGAGGACTATATGGTTTTTCAGTCTCCCTCTCCCTCTCTCTCTCTCTCTCTCTCTCTCTCTCTCTCTCTCTCTCACACACACACACACACACACACACACACAAAACAGCAATTATAGTCAGTATGGCTGAAACACAGAGTTATATAAAATATCTCAAAAGTAGGGAAAAAAGAAATGAAAAATATTATGAAATGAGCAGAAAAAGACTACTTAAAAAAATAAAAGGTGGGGTGCTTGGGTAGCTCAGTTAAGTATCTGCCTTCAGGTCTAGTCATGATCTCACGGTTCATGGGTTCGAGCCCCACGTTGGGCTCTATGCTGACAGCTCAGAGCCTGGAACCTGCTTCAGACTCTGTGTCCTCTCTCTCTGCCCCTCCTCCACTTGTATTCTCTCTCTCTCTCTCTCTCTCTCGACTAAATAAACTTTAAAAAAATAAAAGAGAATATCTAAAAACACATGTCTGTCTTATCCTATTTCCATGTCAACAGTAAGTGTGACTATCAGATTATCTTTAGGAAGTGTGCCACATCTCATCACCCCCTATGGACCAATGCCATTAGTCCAGCAAAAGACCCACATTTTACATTCATAATAAAAAGGAGGAAATCCACAGTGCCAGACAGAAGCAGAAAGAGAACACCATTGGTGGATGGCATGATGAAGGAAGTCTATATGATGGAGGTGACATAGAACGGGGCTTGATTTTGGCAGACTAACTTAAGATAGAGTGTCTTCTAGACCTAGGGCTGTAGGAAAGTATGGTGTGTACCAGGGGACAGGGGGCAGTAATACCGCTCAGGGCTCATTTAGAATAATAGTAGATGTGAGAGAAGTCTAGAAAAGCAGTTTGATGGCAGTCAGATTGTGGCGAGGCCATAATGGTCTCAGGAGTATTAGCTAGACAGGGTGGATTTGGTGGAAGATGAGATTTTTGATCTCCACTGAGATCAATTTGAATACTGAATTTAAATACAGAGATTTATGACAACTCTGAAGAGCATTCTGAATATAAAGGAGATGGTTATACTATGTGTTAGCACATAATGCTGGTTCTTGCTGATTTTAAAGAACAAGCTGAGGAAAAGTTAGAATACTATTATTTTTCTATTCAGATTTAAATTGTAAGGCTGTGGATTAAATAACCTCTCGAGAATCTTTCCATCTCAATGATCTATGAATAGTTATCTTTCTGATCTGGTTCTTCTTGAGTATGTGAAATGTTTCTGATATAGCAGAGATTAAATCTCCTGTGAGCATTTCTCTATTAAAAATCTGCAAGTATAAAGAAAGGGATGCAATATAGAATTGCTACTACAACAAATGACCAGCTACGATTCCAGAGCTTTAGTTTTAAGAGCAATGAAGGGTTATATTATATTCTGTCTACTTTGTTTTAACTTTAGGAATGGATTGTTAATGCAGTGAATTCTTCCATTGCCTGAGTATAAAATTCAGTCATATTCAGGTCCTTCTGATTGTAAGGCAAAGATATAGGGGAAATGAAAAACAGAATAAAAACTTGATAAGAAAACAGAAACAAGGCCATTTTCATGAGTGAAGACACAGAGCAGTAGTTGACCAAACATGAAGTATAATAACTAACTTAGCTCAGCGTATCAAAACTGAGAGGTGATTAGACTAAACCATTACAAAACACAACGATACTTTTGCAAACAGGACATGAAAGTTATAAAATCACAGATTCATTTCTCAGATATTAGCACACATAAAGAAAGAAAAAAGCAGTTTGTGTTCCCCCCAAATGAATTTGTAATAATGTTATTAAAATAATACCTATCAATACAGGTCTAACTAAATGGCCAATAGTCTTTAGCTATTATGCAGCTTACTGCTGAGAAGTTGATTAGGTAATTGCTGAGTAGATCTAATTCCATTGTTGATTGAAATAATAAAACTGTTTCCTAAGCCGGTCATTGAGATCATCCCTTACCTAAATTGATTGCAGGATACATTAATTACAGAGTGGTTTGCATTCCAAATCTCCACCCCCACCACATACGCACAATAGAAACAGCTGATCTTATAGATATGTTTCTATGATTCATAGAAAACATGCCTTTACCTTGAAAGAAACTTTGTCATAATATTTGGGAATATGGGTGGGCTTTGGAGTCCTGCAAAACAACCACGGATGTGAAGTCAAGTGAGCTCGTGAACATTACACATTTAGCTCAGCACCCACTACAGATTAAGAGTAGTTGTTATTAGTTATTAGCCCTCATATTTTCCCTAAAGAAAGTTATGTGACAAACAGCTTTGTAAACAGAACTATTGGTTTATAGAAAATCTGATTTTAAGAAACTTTATGGTTAGTGGCCAAACTCTGGGAAACCTGGTTGGCTTTTTTACATTTATTTTCCTTCCAACTCCTTTGTAGGATACAAATAAGCAAAATCAACACAGGTCAAGGTCAAAGAATTTAGCTAACATATCTACCCAGTGCAACTACCTACACCCAGCAAATATTTCTTCTACCTCTTCATGCAATGAGCATTTGGTTAGTTGTTGTTGGCTTATTCGCAGTGAGGCACTAGTGAATAATGGGTTAAGGTGTGGGCGTTGGAATTAGTTTACTTGGACTTGAACCTTGTCTTGAACCAGAAAACCACCTAATGCTTCCGGGCTTTAATTTCTGTTTCTTTAAAATGGAGATAACAAGAAAACCTTAAAGGGTGGTTATGAGGATTAAATGAAATAATACAACTAGAACATTCACAACAGTGCCTTGTCCATAATAATCACTGATAAAATGTTAAGCAATTTTTACTATTACTATAATTTTTCTTCAGAAGGTATGTGTTTGGGGTGCCTGGGTGACTCAGTCAGCTAAGTGTCTGACTTCAGCTCAGGTCATGATCTTACAGTTCTTGAATTTGAGCCCTGCATCAGGCTCTGTGCTGACATCTCAGAGTCTGGACCCTGCTTCAGATTTTGTGTCTCCATCTCTCTCTCTGTGTCCCTCCCCCAGTTGTGTTCTCTCTCTCTCTCAAACGTAAATAAATAAGCATTAAAAAAATTTTAAAAAAGAAAATACATGTTTGTTTGGATATGATGAGATTATGAGTCCATAATATTCATGAACATTCTATTTGACCAAATATGGGCATTTCTTATCCACCAACTAGATTCTTATTAAGGCAAAGGAGAGCTGGGGGACAAGGAAATCTGTACAATTTTCATTCCTGTAACCCTTTAGAAGGGCTAATGTCAAAGAAATGTTTGAAAATTGGAGCATGAATTAAAAGTATTTTGAGAGGTCTTCGTGTGGTAATTTTGGAAGTCTCATGAAGGCTAGAAATAAATGACCAAACAAAAGATGTGAAATATGTGATCAAACATCCATAATTAAAAAATATTTTTCCGTGGCTAAATTAAAAAAACCTGGCCTTTATTCATATTTTAAGTATTAGAATAAATGTGTACTTCAAAACGTATTTTTTTCTAATTTTCCTTTGATTAATGTGAGTTTGTGGGCAGTTGCTTTGCTATATAGATGTCTATGACTATAAGGATGATGAGGAGTCCTCATGTACAGTCAAATGCTCTACCACTGAGCTATATCCCCTCTCTTCTTCACCTGTAATAGGATTTGTTTATTTCAAGTAGAATTTCAACACATTGTTCTTTTCCTCGAAAATATTTTGATGAGGACTTCTGGGGAAGAGAGCAGAGTAGAAGGATCCTTAGCTCTCCTTGTCTCAAGGATACAACCCCATAACAGCCACATGAGTGTAAATAACCCAGAAAATGACCTGAAGATTGGTAGAACAAACTGCATGACAGGGAGGGATGCTGTGGGCACAGAGATAGGAAAGAAACGGACTCTCACATCAGGCACCCCAACATGGGGAGCCTGCACGGAGAAGATGAATATCCCTAATGTTTGGCACTGAAAACCAGAAGGGCCCAATTTTAAGAGTTCTTACAATCGGTAGGGTTTAAATCCTGGAACATCATAAATCAGTAGGCTCGTGGGAGAACCAGGAGGGTGAGAAGAAATAGTCCTCAACCTTAAAAAGACACCATAACAAACAGCCCCGTGGAGATAGAACCATAGAAGCAGAAGTTTGAAAAACATCTGGGTGATATGGAAGGAAGATTTGTTTACCAAATTCAGAGCACGTACTTGAGGTGGCAGGTGCCATTTATCTCCCCTTCACCTGAGAATGAACACAGGGACAACTTCAGGAAAAATCACGGTGCCGACAATAGCTACTTAACTTACTAATAGTGCAAATAGTGCACCTGCCCATGAATTCTCCTGTGGATATGTTTCCTCCAAAAGATTGCCAGAAACCCTGCTAACACCAGAAAACACAACCCTGCATGCTTCTGTCGATCCACCCCCTCTAACCTGCCTGTGGTCCAGTGGCTGCCATTCTCCTCCCACCAGTGCAGACCTTGCTGGCACCGTGAGTCATGTCCTCCCGTTCTCCTGCAGTTCAGTACTTTACTTCTGGAAGATGCCTGGTCTGACTCAACTGAAGCCCAAGGTGGGACTATACTGGCCCACCAACACCACAGGAAGGAAATACTGCCCTCAAGAGTAAGAGACAGCCATTGCAGATGACTAGACTGAAGGCAAAAGCAGCTTGCCACAACAGCAGGTCATATTCAACACACAAGAGACAATATAAGGTGCCAGGTTCTGGTGAACAGGGGACATTGCACTGCAGGGAACTATAGGACCTTTCTTCATAAAGCCACTACTTCTGAGAGCAGGGGACATATCTGATGTTCCTAACACACAGAAACAGACACAGAGAGTTAGACAAAATGAGGTGACAGAGAAATATGTTTCAAATGAAAGAAAAAGACAAAATCACAGCAAGAGATCTAAACGAAATGCAGATAAGTAATATTCCTGATAGAGAATTTAAAGTAACGATCATAAAAATACTCAGTGGATTTGAGAAAAAAGTGGAAGACTTCAGTGAGACCCTTAACAAAGATATAGAAAACATAAAAAAGAACCAGTCAGAAACGAAGTATTCAATAAATGAAATTAAAAATACATTAGATGGAATAATGTAGACTAGACTAGACTAATCAGAGGAATGGATCAGTGACCCAGAGGACAGATTAACAGAAAGCAATCAAGCTGAAGAGGAGAGAGATAAATAACAATAAATGAGAATAGATGAGGGGGACTCAGCGACACCACGAGGTGTAATACTTGCATTATAGGGATCCCAGAAAGAGAAGAGAGAAAAGAGGGCAGAAAATTTACTTTAAAAAATAGCTGAAATTTTCCCTAACCTATAGAAGGAAAGAGAAATGCAGACCCAAGAGGCACAGAGAGACCCCAAGAAAATCAACCCAAGGAAATCCACACCAAAACATGTAGTAATTAAAATGGCAAAAAGAAGTGATAATAAGAGAATTTTTAAAGCAACAAAGGGCAATAGTTACATATAAGGGAAACTCTATAAGGCTATGAGAATATTTTTCAGTAGAAACTTTTCAGAAGGGAGTGGCATGATAGATTCAAAGTGCTGAAAGAAAAAAAAAAAAAAGCTGCAGCCAAAATACTCTATCCAGCAAAGCTATTGTTCTCAATAAAAGGAGAGAAAAAGAGCTTCCCAGAAGAACAAAAATTTAAAAAATTCACCCCTATAAGAAATGTAAAAGGGAACTCTTTGAGTGAAAAGTAAAGACCATAAGTAGGAGAAAGAAAAGTAAGAAACACAGAAGCAGTAAAAATAAGTGTATCTACAAAAATTAGTCAAGGGATTCATAAAATAAAAGGATGTAAAATATGAAACCATATACCTAAAACATGGTGGGGGGAGGCAGGAGTAAAGAATGGAGTCAAACTTAAATGCCTATCAATTTAATATAAACTGCTATATGCAGAAGATGTTATATACAAACCTAATGGTAACCACAAATCAAAAACCAGTAACAGATATGCAAAATAAAAAGGAGAAATGAATCCAAATATATCACTAAAGAAAGCCAAAAAACCATGAGAGAGGAAAACAAGCGAAGAAAGGAACAAAGAACAGCTTCAATAACAACCATAAAACAAGTAACAAAACAGCAATAGGCACATAGCTACCAATAACCATTTTGAACATAAATGGGCTAAATGCTCCAATCAAAAGACATAGGGTGATGGAAGAGATAAAAAAGCAAGACCCATCTATATGCTATCTACAAGAGACTCATTTCAGACCTGAAGACATGCAGATTGAAAGTGAAGAGAAGTAGAAGTATTTATCATGCAAATGGCAGTGAAAAGAAAGCCAAGGTAGCAAAACTTACATCAAACAAAACAGACTTTAAAACAGACTGCAGCAAGGCAGTGACACTATATAATCATAAAG
Organism: Puma concolor; assembly: GCF_028749965.1. Lineage (NCBI taxonomy): Eukaryota > Metazoa > Chordata > Mammalia > Carnivora > Felidae > Puma > Puma concolor. Next base: position 137,531,827 of record NC_141667.1, on the reverse strand, counting down.
AAAACAATCCAACAAGAAGATATAACAATTGCAAATATTTATGCACCTAAAATGGAGGCACCCAAATACATAAAGTAGGTAATAACAAACATAAAGGAAATAATTGATAGCAATGTAATAATAGTAGGGAACTTGAACCCCCCCACTTGAATCGATGAACAGATAATACAAACAAAAAATCAAAGAGGAAACAGTGGATTTGAATGACACATTGAACCAGATGGATCTAACAGAAAAATTGTAAACAATCCAACCAAAAACAGCATAATACACATTTGTCTTATGTGCACATGGAATAGTAACCAGAATAGATCACATATTATGTCACAAAACAAATCTTAACAAATTAAAAAAGATGTAAGTTATACCTAAAAGAGCTAGATAAAAGAATAACAAACAAAAGTAAAAAACACTAGAAGGAAGGAAATAACAAAGACTAGAGCAGAAATAAATGAAATGGAAACTAAAAAGCCAAGAGAACAAATCAATGAAGTCAGGAGCTGGTTCTTTGAAAAGATCAACAAAATTGATAAGCTTTTAGCCAAGCTCATAAAAAAAAAAAAAATAATTAAAAAAAAAGGAGAGAGAGAGGGAGAGGACTCAAACACAATCACAAATGAAAGGAAAACTAATAACCAACATGAAGAAATACAAAGGATTATAAAAGAATATTATGAAAAACTATATGCCAACAAATTGGAAAACCTAGAAGAAATGGACAAATTCCTAAAACTGAAGCAGGAAGAGATAGAAAATTTGAACACACAGATTACCAGCAATGACATTGAATCTGTAAGAAAAAAACTCCCAAAAAAACAAAAGTTAAAGACCAGACAACTTTACAGGCAAATTCTACCAAACATTTAAAAAAAGAATTAATACCTATTGTTCCCAAACTATTCTAAAAAATAGAAGAAGGAGGAAAGCTTCCCAATTCATTCTGTGAGGCCAGGATTACCCTGATACCAAAACCAGACAAAGACACTACAAACAAGGAGAAGTACAGGCCAGTATCTCTGATAAACACAGATGCAAAAATCCTCAACAAAGTATTACCAAAACCAAATCCAAAATACCTTAATAAATCATTCACCAAGATCAAGTGGGATTTATTCCTGGGATGCAAGTGTAGTTTAACATTTGCAAATCAAGCAACATGATATATCAACAAAAGACAGGATAAAAATCATATGATCATTTCAATAGATGCAGAAAAAGAATTTGACAAAGTACAACATACATTCATGATAAAAACCTTCAATAAAATAGAGCCGGAGGGAACATACCTATATATTCCAAGGCCATATATGAAAACCCACAGCTAAAACCATTCTCAATGGTGAAAAGATGAGAGCTTTTCCCGAAGATCAGGAACAAGATAAGGAAATCCATTCCCACCACTTTTATTCAACATAGTACTGAAAGTCCTAGTCATAGCATCAGACAAGAAAAATAAATAAAAAGCATCCAATTTGGTAAGAAAGAAGTAAAACATTCAGTATTTTCAGATGATACGACACTATATATATAGAAAACCCTAAAGATTCCACCAAAAAACAACTAGAACTGATAAATGAATTCAGTAAGGTCACAGGGTACAAAATCAACATACAGAAATCCATTGCATTTCTACACATTCATAATGATGTAGCAGAAACAGAAAATAGAAAACAATGCCACCCACAACTGCACAAAAAATTGTAGGAGTAAACCAAAGAAGCATAAGACCTATGCTACAAAAACTATAACATATTAATGAAAGATATTTTAGACAACACAAACGGAAAGATATTCCATGGTCATAGATTCTGAGAGTATTGTTAAAATGTCAATACCTCACAAAGCAATCTATAGATTTAATGCAATTTCTATCAAAATACCAACAGTGGTATTCACAAAACAAGAGCAAACAGTCCTAAAATTTGGTTGGAACCACAAAGACCCCAAATAGCTGAAACAATCTTAAAAAAGAACAATACCAGAGGCATCACAACCCTAGATTTCAAGATGTACTACAAAGCTATAGTAATCAAAACAGTAGGACGCTAGCATAAAAAGAGATACATAGATCAACAGAACAGAATAGAGATCACAGAAATAAGCCCATGACTATATCATCAGTCAGTCTTCAACAAAAGAGGCAAGAATATGCAATGGGAAAAATAGAGTCTCTTCAATAAATGGTATTGGGAAAAGTGGACAGCTACATGCAAAAGAATGAAACCGGACCCCTTTCTTACACCATACACAAAAATAAACTCAAAACGGACTCAGGACCTAAATGTGAGACCTCAAACCATAAAAATCCTAGAAGAGAGCACAGGCAGTGATTTCTCTGACACCAACCATTTTTTCTACCTGTCACCTGAGGCAAGGAAACTAAAAACAAAAATAAACTAATGAGACAAGATTAAAAAAAAAAATAAAGAAATAAAGCTTCTGCACAGCCAAGGGAGCAATCAGCAAAACTAAAAGACAACCTACTAAATGGGAGAAGATAATTGCAAATGACATATCCAATAAAAATGATTAATATCCAAAATATATCAAGAACTAGGCAACTCAACACTGAGAAAACAAATAATCCAATTTAAAAATAGGCAGAAACCATGAACAGACGTTCCTCCAAATAAGATATACAGAGGGCCAACAGACATATGAAGAGATGCTCAACAACAGTCATTATCAGGGAAATGCCAATCAAAACCAAAATGAGATACCATCTCACACCTGTCAGAATGGCCAAAGTAAAAAAACTCAAGAAACAACAGGTGTTGGCAAGGATGTGGAGAAAAAGGAATCTTCATACACTGATATTTGGAATGCTCGTTGGCATTACCACTGTGGAAAACAGTACGGAGGTTCCTAAAAAATTACAAATCGAACTATCCCATAGCCCAGTAAGCTCACTACTAGGTATTGACACAAAGAATATGAATATTTGAAGGGATATATGCACTCCTATATTTATTGCAGCATTATTTAAAATAGCCAAATTATGGAAGCCCAAGCATTCACCGGTAGACAAATGGATAAAGAAAAGGTGGCATACGCATACAATGGAATATTACTCAGACATAAAAAGGAATGAAATATTGCCTTTTGCAACATGGATAGATCTAGAGTGTACAATGCTCAGTGAAATAAGTCAGTCAGAAAAAGACAAATGCCATATGATTTCACTCGTGGATTTTAAGAAACAAACAAATGAACAAAGGAAAAAACAGACAAACCAAGAAACACTCTTTACCTCTAGGAAACAAACTGACAGTTACTTAAAGGGAGGTGGGAATGATGGGTAAAACCAGTGGAGGGGATGAAGAGTATGCTAATCACAATGACCAGTGAGTAATGTACAGAACAGTTGACTCACACTTGAAATTAATATAACACTATATGTGAACTGTATTCGAATTAGAATTAAAAAAATATAATACTTTGATGAAAATACAAGAAGTGTACAAGAATAAAATACTCCTCAGTAGCAGGCTTTAAAATTTCTCAAGTTATTTTCTGATTTGACAACTAAATCAAACAACCAATAGTCTCACTTTCCCCCATCTAAACAATTTTACAGAGACTACCTTGCAAATGTCCCAAGAGATAGGCCTACTCACAGTGAAAAATGTACTCAGCAGGAAATTCACTTAATGAAAATGATTATTCTTCTATGTAATGGACATTTCATTGTCAGTAAAGTGTAATATTATTCTGTTGAAAGCTTTACATATGCAGCCAGCTCCAAAGACACACTTAGCTTAACCTGCATATCTCACTTTCCAGTTTTATCATTTGTCTTTTTGCATATCAGTGAAATCATTTCATGCTTGGTATGTGGACTGCTTTATGCTAGTGTCATTTGCTTTTATTGGGGAGGAAAACCTCCATAGTCTGTATGGATACATGGATTCATGAATATATTTTACATAGTATCCTAGGATAGAAGGTGGTAGCTCTTCTTCCTCATGGAGAGTGTATAGCTAGAGATTATTTTTCTACTTTCAGTAAAGCAGAAGACTTGCTATATATCCACTTTTCACAATAGCAACACTTTAACTTGGTCAGGATCTGCAGTCAGCTGGGGTCAAAGACAAGACACCATAGTGTATTTGGATGGCTGACTGAAAGCTTTCCCTTAACACAAACAGAAAATCTCTGTGTAGGTTTCAGATTCTATAATGTCACAATCAGTCGTGGATTTAGCATTAGTGGCCTGTTTTCTCTTTAAAACATAAATACCTTTTGAACCTAAAATTATGTCACCTCCACTTTGAGATGATGTTCTTCCAAAGTAGGAATTTCTCACTTCATCAATGTCAGGGGCACTAAAATGCGGGAGGAGGCCAACAAAGGATGAAGATGTGTCAAAGACCCTGGAACTCTGAAAATAAACCTAGAACTCTTCCAAACTAAAGCATTAAGCAGATGATGTACTCTTAAAATCATATTAATGAATGGATCATTTGTTCCTGTATAAAAATAGACCAAGGAAATACAGGAAATATATTAATATGCAAATGATGCTACACAAATCAGTATTTTTATATCAACCCCATCTAATCTCATGGGAAGGTACTTATATGTTCAAAGCACAAATATGTTGTATGTCCTCAATAAGCACATATTCTGCTATAATCTAGATATACCTACATCTCATATTCATGTAATTACATTTAATATTTAGTGTGCCTATCATAATAGCTAGATACAACATAGATAAACAGATGGATAAATGATAGATAGGCAGATGGATGGATGGATGGATAGATAGACAGATAGACAGATGTAGATGACATATATATGGGCTATATAGGCCCAGATACAAAAAAAACCCAAGTTATTAAAAATGTAATATCTTTTGAAGAAATTGTATTATCAGCTGGACCCCAGGACCTAAGAAGAGGGTAGGTTTCATATGCAATTATTCCCAAGTTCATAGGCTACCATTTGGAACACTGAGTAATCCAGAAGATTTTACAACTTATTGAAGTTGTATATAGGAGACAGGTTCCATTTTCTAAGACAGAGCTACCCAAATGCATTTCACTACAGAATTACTTTAAACACATAATGCATTGCTAGAATGCTAAAGGAGTTGAGATATGATCTCCCTTTGGATTAAAACTGAGAGCAAAATAATGATCTGAGAGATAAATTTATTTCTGTGAGAAATGGCCCAAAGTATTTTTATTTTGATAACATCAAATAATATTACCAATATATGCTGATATAAGAGAGTTTACATAATAGAGGTCAGATCTAACCAACAAGATTAGAAAGTAAATGTTTCCTAAGTCATTAATATGTGATTGACCATCATCTGTCATGGGCTTTCTTGTCCAATTTCCTGGCATTTGGGGGCTCAATACTAACTGTGTAAAGGCATATTTTACTACAATATATAAAAATACAGTTAGTATTGTTCTTAAATTTATTCACAAATAGTAACTATTATTTTTTATGAAATGCTATACTATGGAAAATTCAACCAATACAATTAAAAAATAAATCCTCAGGGGCGCCCGGGTGGCTCAGTAAGTTAAGCACCCAACTTTCGGGCAGGTCATGATCTCACAGTTCATGAGTTCTAGATCTGTGTCAGGCTCTGTGCTGACATCTGAGAGCCTGGGGCCTGTTTCACATTCTGTGTCTCCCCCTCTCTGCCCCTCCTATCCTCATGCTCTGTCCCTCTCTGTCTCTCAATAATAAAAAACGTTAAAAAATTTTTTTAAATAAATGAAATAAATCCTCAAACTATGCCATCCAGTAGTAACTATTAGCCCTGAATAAACTTTATTTAGTTATCTCTACGCATTTAAACATGAAGTGCTGGGAAGATAGGGATAGGAAGACAAAAAGGGTTATATAAAAATGATACCACGCCAAAAATAATGTTACCATGCTTTACTTGGTAATTCTTATTAAGATGTAATTTATGTAAACAAAATGTTTTTTTTTTTAATTTATTTATTGTTTAATTTACATCCAACTTAGCATATGGTGCAATAATGATTTCAGGAGTAGATTCCTCAATGGCTCTTACCCATTTAGCCCATCCCCACTCCCACAACCCATCCAGCAACACTGTTTGTTCTATGAGTCTTTTATGTTTTGTTCCCCTCCCTGTTTTTATATTATTTTTGCTTCCCTTCCCTTCCCTTATGCTCATCTGTTTTGTATCTTAAAGTCCTCTTATGAGTGAAGTCATATGATATTTGTCATTCTCTGACTAATTTCACTTAGCATAATACCCTCTAGTTTCATCCACGTAGTTGCAAATGGCAAGATTTCATTCTTTTTGATTGCGGAGTAATAACTCTTAATTTTTGTCAAGCTTATTTATTTATTTTAAGGGAGTGAAAGCATGAGTGGGGGAGGGACAGAGAGTGCGGGACAGAGGATCTGAAGGACGCTCTGTGCTGACAGAAGCGAGTCCGACGTGGGGCTTGAACTCACGAACTGTGAAATCATGACCTGAGCCGAAGTCAGACGCTTAACCAACTGAGCCACCCAGGCACCCCAAGCCCTTAATTCTTTTTTGGTTTATCTATAAGTTTAACTTTACACCCATGCCATGTCGTCTTGTTTACTGTTGCTTTATAGTAAGTCTTTTTTTTTTTAAATCAAAATATATATTTTTTTCAGGGATTGAATTTAGTGATTTGTCACTCACATATAATATCCAGGGATCATCCCAACAAGTGTCCTTCTTAATATCCCTTATCCCATTAGCTTTTCCTCCTCACCCAACACCCCACCAGCAACACTCAGTTTGTTTTCTGTATTTAAGAGTCTCTTGTGGTTTGTCTCTCTCTCCATTTTTATATTCTTTTTGCTTTCCTTTCTTATGTTAATCTATTTAATCTTAAGTTCCACATAAGAGTGACATCATATAATTGTCTTATTCTAACTTATTTCACGTAGCATAATACACGTTGTTGTAGATGGCAAGATTTCATTCTTTTTGATCCCTGAGTAATATTCCATTGAATATATATACCATCTTTTCTTAATCCACTCATCAGTTGATGGACATTTGGGCTCTTTCCATACTTTGGCTATTGTCAATAGTGCTGCTATAAACATTGGGGTGCATGTGTCCCTTTGAAAAAGCATTTTTTGTATCCTTGGCATAAATACTTACTAGTGCAATTGCTGGGTCATAGGGTAGTTCTATTTTTAATTTTTTGAGGAACATCCATACTGTTTTCCATAGTGGCTGCACAAGTTTCTATTCCCACAAGCAGTGCAAAAGTGTTCCCCTTTCTCTGTGTCCTCACCAACTGTTGCTGCCTGAGGTGTTAATATTAGCTATTCTGACAGGTGTGAGGTGGTATTTCATTGTGGTTTTCATATGTATTTCCCGGAAGGTGAGTGATGTTGAGCATCTTTTCATGGGTCTGTTAGCCATCTTGATGTCTTCTTTCGAAAAGTGTTTATTCATGTCTATTTCCCATTTCTTCACTGTATTATTTGTTTTTTGGGTGTTGAGTTTGATGAGTTCTTTATAGATTTTGGATACTGACCCTTTATCTGATATGTCGTTTGCAAATATCTTGTTTCATTCTGTTGGTTGCCTTTTAGTTTTGATGATAGTTTCCTTCGCTGTGCAAAACCTTTTTTCTTGATGAGATCCCAATAGTTCATTTTTGCTTTTGTTTCCCTTGCTTCTGGAGACATCTCAAGTAAGAAGTTGCTGCGGCTGAGGTCAAAGGGGTTGATGCTCATTTTCTCCTCTAGGATTTTGATGGCTTCCTGCCTTACGTTTAGATCTTTCATCCACTTTGACTTTATTTTTGTGTATGGTGTAAGAAAGCGGTCCAGGTTCATTCTTCTGCATGTCGCTGTCCAGCTTTCCCAACCTCATATGCTGAAGGGAACTGTCTTTTTTCCATTGGATATTCTTTCCAGCTTGGTCAAAGATTAGTTTGCCATACGTTTGTGGGTCCATTTTGGGGTTCTCTGTTCTGTTCCATTGATCTATGTCTCTATTTTTGTGCCAGTACCATACTGTCTTGATGATTACAGTTTTGTAAAACAGCTCTAAGTCTGCAATTGTGATGCCTCCAGCTGTGGTTTTGTTTTTCAGGATTGCTTTGGCTACTTGGGGTCTTTCCAGGTGTCGTACAGATTTTAGGATTGTTTATTCTAGCTCTGTGAAGCATTCTGGTTATTTTGATAAGGATTATATTGAATATGTAGACTGCTTTGGGAAGTACTGACATTTTAACAGTTTTTGTTTTTCCAATCCAGTAGCATGGAATGTTTTACCATTTTTTTTTGTATCTTCTTCAATTTCTTTCATAAGCTTTCTATAGTTTTCAGTGTATAGACTTTTCACCTCTTCAGTTAGGTTTATTCCTAGATATTTTATGGGTTTTGGTGCAATTATGAATGGGATGGATTCCTTAATTAATCTTTCTGCTGCTTCATTATTGGTGTACAGATGCAACTGATTTTTGTACATTGATTTTATATCTTACTGCTTTGCTGAATTCATGTATGAGTTCTAGCAATATTTTGGTGGAGTCTTTTGGGTTTTCGACATAGAGTATCATGTCACCTGTGAAGAGTGAAAGTGTGACTTCCTCCTTGCCAATTTGGATGCCTTTTATTTGTGTTGTCTGCTGAGGCTAGGACTTCCAACACTGGTGAAAGAGAATAACAGTGGTGAGAGTGGACATCCTTGTCATGTTCCTGACCTTAGGGGGAAAGCCCTCAGTTTTTCCCCATTGAGGATGATATTAGCAGTGGGTCTTTTGTATATATATGACCTTTAATCTTGAGGTATGATCCTTCTATCCCTACCTTTTCGAGGGTTTTTATCAAGAAAGGATGCTGTATTTTGTCAAATGCTTTTTCTGCATGTATTAAGAGGATCAAATGGTTCTTATCCTTTCTTTCCTTAATGTGATTTATAACATTGATTGATTTGCAGATATTGAACCAGCCCTGCACTCCAGGAATAAATCCCATTTGATTGTAGTGGATAATTTTTTTAATGTATTGTTGCATCTGGTTGGCTAGTACCTTGTTGAGAATTTTTGCATCTGTGTTGCATTGGTATATAGTTCTACTTTTTAGTGGGGTCTTTCTCTGGTTTTGGAATCAAGGTAATTCTGGACTCACAGAATGAGTTTGTAAGTTTTCCTTCCATTTCTATTGTTTTTGGAACAGCTTCAAAAGAATAGGTGTTAACTCTTCTTTAAATGTTTGGTAGACATTTTCCCCTGGAAAGCCATTTGGCCCTGGACTCTTGTTTGTTGGGAGACTTTTGTTTACTGATTCAATTTATTTACGGCCTATGGGTCTGTTTGAATTTTCTATTTCTTCCTGTTTCAGTTTTGGTAGTTTATACTTTTCTAGGAATTTTTCCATTTCTTAAAGATTGCCCAATTTGTTGCAATGTAATTGCCCATAATATTCTCTTATTATTGTTTGTATTTGTGTAGTGTTGGCTGTGATCTCTTATCTTTCATTCATGATTTCATTTATTTGGGCCCTTTCCTTTTTCTTTTTGATCAATCTGGCTAGGAATTTATCAGTTTTCTTAATTCTTTCAAAGAATCAGCTCCTGGTTTCACTGATCTGTTCTACTGTTTTGTTTGGTTTTGGTTTTGGTTTTGGTTTTGGTTCTGTTTTTTCATTGATTTCTGCTCTAAGTTTTATTATTTCCCTTCTTCTCCTGGCTTAGGGCTTCAGTCTGCTGTTCTTTTTCCAGCTCTTTTAGGTGTAAGGTTAGGTTTTGTATTTGAGACTTCTTCCTTCTTTAGGAAGGACTGGATTGCTATATACTTCCCTCTTATGACTGCCTTTGGCGTGTCTCAGAAGTTTTGGGTTGTTGTGTTTTCATTTTCGTTGGCTTCCACGTACTTTTTAATTTCCTCCTAAATTCTTAATTAACCCATTCATTCTTTAGTAGGATATTCTTTTATCTCCAGGTATTCATGGTCTTTCCAAATTTTTTCTTGTGGTTGATTTCGAGCTTTATAGAGTTATGGTTTGAAAATATGAAAGGTATGATCTCCACCATTTTGTACTTGTTGAGGACTGATTTGTGATCCAGTATGTAATCTATTCTGGAGAATGTTCCATGTGCACTTGAGAAGAATGTGTATTCTGCTGCTTTAGGATGAAATGTTCTGGATATACCTGTTAAGTCCATCTGGTCTAGTGTGTCATTCAGAGCTATTGTTTGTTTGTTGATTTCTGCTTAGATGATCTGTCCATTATTGTAAGTAGGGTGTTGAAGTCCCCTACTATTATGGTATTATTATCAATGAGTTTCTTTATGTTTGTGATTAAGTGATTTATATATTTGGGTTCTATCATGTTGGGGGCATAAATATTTACAATGGTTAGATCTTCTTGGTGAATAGATCCCTTAATTATAAGACCCTTCTTCATCTCTTGTTACAGTCTTTATTTTAAAATCTAGTTTGTCTGATATAAGTATGGTTACACCAGCTTTATTTTGACAACCATTAGCATAATAGATGGTTCTCCATCCCCTTACTTTCAATCTATAAGTGTCTATAAGTCTAAAATGAGTCTATTGTGAGCAGTATATAGATGGGCCTTGTTTTCTAAAAAAACTTTTTTTTAACGTTTATTTTTGAGAGAGAGACAGATAGAGCATGAGTGGGGGAGGGGCAAAGAGAGAGAGGGAGACACAGAATCTGAAGTAGGCTCCAGGCTCTGAGCTGTCAGTACAGAGCCCAATGTGGTGCTTGAACTCCCAAGCTGCAAGATCATGACCTGAGCTGAAGTCCAAGGCTTAACTGACTGAGCCACCCAGGTGCCCTGAGGGGCCTTATTTTTGTATCCATTCTGATACTCTTTTGACTGGAGCATTTAGTCCACTGACATTTAGATTGAGTACTACAAGATATGAATTTACTGCCATTGTGTTGCCTGTTGAGTTGGTGTTTCTGATGATGTTCTCTAGCCCTTTCTAGTCTTTGTTGCTTTTGGTCTTTTTGTTTTCTCTTTTCTCCATTAAAAGGGTCCCCCATAAAATTCCTTGAACTCCTTTAATTTTTGTCTGGGAAACTCTTTATCTCTCCTTCTATTTTGAATGACAGCCTTGCTGGATAAAGAATTCTGAGCTGCATACTTTTCTGATTTAGCATGTTGAATATATATATCCTGCCACTTCTGTGGATAGGTCTGCTGTGAAACTGATCTGTTTTCTCTTACAGGTTAAGGACTTTTTTTCCTTTGCTGCTTTCACAATTCCTTCCTTGGCTGTGTACTTTGTGAATTTGGCTATGATTTGCCTTGGTGATGGTTGGTTTTTGTTGAATCTAAAGGCAGTTTTCTGTGCTTCTTGGATTTTGATGTCAGTATCCTTCCACAGATTAGGAAAGTTTTCTGCTACAATTTGCTCACATAAAACTTCTGACCCTTTTTCTCTCTCTTCATCTTCTTCTGGGACGCCTATGATTTGGATATTAAACCTCTTTAGTAAGTCATTCAGTCCATCTCCACTCATTTAGGTCTTCTCTAATTTCTTTCAGCATTATTTTGTAGCTGTCCATTACAGGTATTACATATATTTTGTTAAATTTGTCCCTTGGTATTTCAGTTTTGATGCTACTATAAACTTTATTGTTCTATAATTTTATTTTCCTTTACTACTGATATTAGTTTTCTATTGCTGATGTAACATATTACCATAACCCTGGTGACATGAGACAACATTTATTGTATCTTAAATCCATAGGTGGGAAGTCCAACACATGTCTCACAAGGTATAAGTTAGACTGCCTTCCTTTTTGGAAATTCTAGGGAAGAGTACATTTTATTGCCTTTTTCGGCTTTTGGAGGTTTCTTGCATTCTTTTCTTGTCTCTCCTCTTCATCATCAAAGACTGTAAGGTTGCATCTCTTTGACTTTTCTTTGATCCTCACATCTCTCTGACCATAATGAGAAAAGACTCCCTACTTTTAAGGATTTATATCTTAATCCAAGTTAGAGAGGGATTAGAGTGGGCTCACCCAGATAATCCAGGATAAACTTCCATCACTTCTGCAACTGTTGCTTTTGTCATATACGGTAACATATTCTCAAGTTCCAAGGATTAGGGTGTAGACATCATGGAGGCGGTATTATTCTGTCTACCACAGGTATAAGATGGAGATGTAATTGATTTTTGAGTTTTGAACTTGCACCCTAAGATGTTGCTAAACCCATCTCTTACTTCCATAGCTTTTTTTCTTTTATGGATTCCTTAGGATTTTCTACATAGACAATCATACTATCCTCAAATAAACAATTTTCCCTCTTACTTTCAAATATGTATAGCTTCTCTCTCGTTTTCTGGTCTTGTAGCACTGGCTAGGATTTCTAGTAATATGGTGAGTAGAAATGGTAAGAATAGACATCCGAGACTCATTTCCATTTTTCAGAATAAAGTGTTAAGTCCTTCAACATCAAGTATGATGGTAGCTCTAGGTCTATAGATTCCCTTAATCAGTTTAGAAAATCCTCTTCTATTTATAGTTTGTTGGTATTTATGCCCTGAATAGATGTTGACTTTTATGTACACTTCCTTTTTTACAAAATAAGGATATTTAAATTCACCTTAGAACAGAGATTATGGTAAGATAAAGTTATGTAAAAGAGTCTAACTTCTTTGTTAGGCAAATAAGGCATAGATGCGTATATTGTTCATGCCACATGATGTAAAGTAAAATCGTATTTGTTATAAAAAATGTAGACAGAGAGACAGCAAAACACACATATTTTCCTAGTTCTTATCCTAAATAAAGGATTGTTGCAGTGGGAAAAATATACTGGCCTTAACATGTGAAAGGCTCTAAGAGAGACACTCAACCTCTATTTATCATCTGCTTACAGAATAATAGAAGGGAAGTACAGTGTAGGGTATACCTAAATAACTGTGCAACAGTGGAGTATCCTGGGTAAGAAAATATCATTGTTCACAGGGAACATGCCCATACTTCAATGTTTGTTATCGTTTTCTTTTGATCTAACCCAGTAACTATGCCAGCCCCTTGCTAAGCTATTGAAAAAGGTGTAAAAAGTAAATATCTCCTCCCAGGACACCCCAATCTGTCTCTGACCTTTATAGTATGCGCTCCATATTAATCCCTTTTTAACCCTACTCCCAGAAGGTCAGAATCTCAAAGTCTACCAATCTCTCTTCATTTTTCCAGTACAATTGCAGGAACACATAGCCAAGAAGCAGTGAATATATGTATAATCACCTTGCTCATATTATTAGTGTAATGTCTACATAAAGCTGAGTAAACAGAGCCAACCTAAAAACCAAAGTTATTTGATTGGCACATTTTGTACAGTAACAAATGAATATGGCAATTCACAGCAATTAATGAAAACGACCTGGTTGCTATCCTTTTTTGGTAATGTTCCACACATGGAGCTCATTATTTCATTTTCCCAGTAAAAAGAATGGAGTAATGAAGGCCAAGATTTCATGGAGTTATTAACTTGAGTTTAAGTTAATTAGGCATTTGGTGTTTATCATTTGACAGATTTCCTTTATCCTTACTCCCTTAATTTGACCTCTTATAATTTCTTTTCACATGAAGCACTTCTTTCAAATGAAAACATCTCAGGCAGAGAAGAGATAAGTAGGGTGGGAAATGGAACACTATTTCAGAGTCTCTAGATGCCAACAGTCTAAGTTTGCAGCCGCTGTGACAGTGAAAGTTCATACAGGCTATGATGGTTAATTTTATGTGTCAACTTGACTGGCCTAAGGGCTACACAGACAACTGGTAAAACATTATTTCGGAGTGTGTCTATAAGGGTGATCCCAGAAGAAATTAGCAATTGAATCAGGGACTGTGTGAAGATTTTCCTCACCAATTTAGATGGGCATCATCCAATCCATTATGGGCCCCAAGACAACAAAAAGGTTGAGGAAGGGAGAATTTGTTCTCTGCATGAGCTGCAACATAGGTCTTCTGCCCTCGGACATTGATGCTTCTGGTTCTCAGCCTTCAGACTATGAGCAGCACTTATACCATTGGTCCTCCCAATCTCAGGCTTTTGGACTCAGGAAGTTACATCATTATTTCCCTGGTTCTCAGGCCTTCAAACTAGCACTGAAATAAATGACCAGCTTGCCTGGTTTATCAGCTTTCCTGCTTCTCCAGCTTGTAGAGGACAGACTGTGGGACTTTTTGGCCTTCCTAATTGTATGAGCCAATTCTTCATAAATATCCTCATATATTTATATATATATATACACACACACACACATATATACATATACATACACACACATATACACACACATTACACACTCACACACAGAAGAAGAGAGCGAGAGCAAGCACGCAAGAGAGATCCTACTGGTTGTGTTTCTCTGGAGAATCCTAATGAATACACAAGCAAAATGAACATTACTGTTTAGGAGATACCAATAAAACAAGAGAATCATCCCAAATTATAATTCTCTAGCTGTGTATCTCCTGAAAGCTTCTGGTGGGTGAAAAAAATTGTTTGTAAACAGATTGAATAACACTTTCTTTATGAATTCTGTTTGATCAAGGATTAGGGAAACATTGCAAAGTTCTTTCCTTCCTTTCTCCCTCCCTCCCTTGTTTCTTTCCTTCCTTCCTTCCTTCCTTCCTTCCTTCCTTCCTTCCTTCCTTCCTTCCTTCTTCCCTTTCCTTTCTTTCTTCCTTCCTTCAGCAGTTTATTATTTTGATATTAAGAAGGGTTTATATCGTTCTAGTAGCTGTCTTTATGCTAATGCCCTAGTATAATACCTCAGTACCCTCTATTAATTCTAACTAAAGCTGACAAATAGAGCATTAATAATTACCAAAGCATCAGTCGCAGAATTTTTAAAATTGTGATAACTGTTAAGTAGTCAAAAGTTTTTCTGAACAGAAGCCAACTTTGGAAATGTTTTTTTTTTTTTTTTACCATTTTCGAAGGTAATCACTGAGGAGCCATAATTACTATCTCTTGCTTTCATGATGGACTTTATGAGATGTTTATACATTGCAACAAACTATGTTAAAAATTATACCATCCTCCCTTTTTTACATGTAACTGCCTAAATGTATTTCTTTGTAAAAGAATAACCTAGGCACGCCCGGGTGGCTTACTCGGTTAAGTGTCTGCCTTCAGCTCAGGTCATCAATTCACAGTTTGTGAGTTCAAGCCCCACATCAGGCTTTCGGCTCTCAGCGTAGACCCTGCTTTGGATTCTCTGCCCCCCTCACTCTCTGCCCCTGCCCTGCTCGCAAGCTCTTTCTCCCTCAAAAATAAAACAAACCTAAAAACAAAAAGAAAGAGAACAACCTAATTTCAGGTATCCCTTCACACATCAAAAGAAATATTCCTACCTGCCAACATGCTTTTGTATGTGTGGCTCATGTGACAGTATTCACTGTGGTAGAGTCACTCCCTCAAACAGTATGTCATATTTGTTTCATACAGTAGTGTAAAATAATTTTCCACATTCAAAACACCACTTTCTATTGACTGTCTTGAGCCATCACTGTAAAACAGCATTTTGTGATCTTAATGAATTAAATCATAATTGAGAGCACAACAATTCTAATTTCACAATCCTTTTACGGTGAATCTAATTAATAGCATTTAAAGGTCCTTAGGCTTGTATTATGCTTTTATTATCGCAATACTCCCAGAGAGCAATAGTAAGCCCCAAAGCTTTCGAAATACGACAGAGGTTTCTACCGACCTCCAAGTGCCTTAACACTTGTAATTTCATATGCAAGGTAATTGCTTTAATGCTCTTTGCTGGTACCTTTGCTATCGTTTACATACTGTGGCCTCTTCTAGATATGTTTGTCCTACGACACCCACGAAATCAGACAGCCACAGTGCCATGTAAGAAAGAAGTCTGAAGGTCAAGTGCATGCCAATGTGAGACTGGTCATAGAGGGTGGAATTTCATGTGCCAGGCACTGAGATCTTAGGCTATAGAACTGTTTGGAGATGACGGGAAAGACAATGAGGAGAAAGGTCTTGCCCAACAAGGGCAGAAAATTCTGAATGTTACGTTTCTTTTCTGCTCTGCCACAGCACTGAACCTCCTCAGAGTGCCCCTGGCAGTGTAGCCACAATTGTGCCTGTTCATTGCAGTCCTGACCAGTCGTCAGAAGGGATTCAGGAGTAACTGGATGTGAAACTAAAAGTAACTAACTGAGGAAGATAACCAGGAAAATCCTCAATGACAGTCTCTCATACTGTGGTTTAAAGTAGCATTTTCCAAAATGGATATCACAGAATTTATTCCTCAGCGAAGTGTCAGGAAGGGAGCTGTTTCTGACCAAATGGTCAAACCTATTTGAGAACCATAACACATTGTGAAATAATAAGAAATGTATATACTGGTCTCTGTTCCTGGTTCCTGACACAGAGATCCCCAAACCCTTGGAAATAGGGACACTGGGAAAATCTTTTGATTTAATATTTAGCCGTTGATCTTGGTTACTGGCGCAGAGATCCTAAGACTTTTATAATTTCCTGAATAATGAGAGCATCTGACACTGAGCTCCTAAGTCCCTTGGAATTTCCTGAGGTGACTCTTCGATGAGGGCTGGTCACCAGCAAGACCAAAGCAGGATAAAAATCTTGGCACTTTTGGGGCGCCTGGGTGGCGCAGTTGGTTAAGCGTCCGACTTCAGCCAGGTCACGATCTCGCGGTCCGTGAGTTCGAGCCCCGCCTCAGGCTCTGGGCTGATGGCTCGGAGCCTGGAGCCTGTTTCCGATTCTGTGTCTCCCTCTCTCTCTGCCCCTCCCCCGTTCATGCTCTGTCTCTCTCTGTCCCAAAAATAAATAAAAACGTTGAAAAAAAAAATTAAAAAAAAAAAAATCTTGGCACTTTCAGACCCACCCCTATTCTTCAGAAGGGGGCTGGAAATGGAGATAATAATTCATCTTGCCCATATGTCGGGGCTTCCATAAAATCGCAATAGTAAGAAGTTAGGGGAGCTTCCAGGTTAGTGAACACACTCATGGGCCAGGAGGGTGGTGTACTCCAGCCTCATGGGAACAGAAGCTCCTGCACTCAGAGCCCTTCTAGACTTCAACCTGTGTATCCCTTCACCTAGCTGTTCATCTATACTCTTGATTCTATTCTTTATTAGGTAATAAAACGGTAAATGTAAGGAAGTGTTTCTCTAGTTGAATAATCTGTCCTGGCAAATATTCGAATCCAAGAAGGGGGGGGGGTGGTCATAGGAACCTCCAATTTGCAGCCAAGTTGGACACAAGTTGTCTGGATCTGTTACTTGTGATTGGCACCTAAAGTGGGGAGCATAATTCTGTGACTGAACCCTTAAGCCGTAGGGTTTGTGATAACTCTGGTTAGTTTCAGAATTAAATATCATTGCAGGACACCCAACTGACGCTGTGGAGAATTGCTTGGTGTAGGGGGATACCTCATACACATGGTGTTAAAACTATGTGTATGTGAGTAAATGAGAAAAGGGGAGTTTTTCCTAGACACATCACTCGCACATCGTGAATTCACAATGTAAATTTCTTCATGAATACTTATGCTGAAGAAATCAATATTGTCAATTAAACCTATTAACTAGTGTTCAATTTATTTAACCACACAAGGTATTTTTTTCCCTTTGTTACATTTTTAACCTCCAACAGGAACTAATATTATGCAGAACATACTCTGTAACAGGCTGGTCTGAACATCTTTCAAATTTATAACTTATTTTCGTTTTGTAGAAGCAACAGGTCCCTTTGGAGGTGTGGTGGGTATAAATTAAATCTATCAACCTTTCAGGCTGGTCATTGGAGTGCCTGAAGGAGTGTTTCTACAAGTACCGACCAAATTAAAAAAAACAGCAACAGAATTTTGATCCCTCTCAAGTCCACCTAGTAGATCTTAGGGGTACATATGGTTAAGCAGCAGTCTCGTACACCTTCCTTGAAAAGCATACTATGTATGTCAAAGTTAGCATCTGAGCTATGCTGGATTTTGACTACTGTGAAGGTTAAGATTTAATGATAACAATTAACAGATAGTGGGAATTATGACAAAAATTGTTTTCCTCAAATTATCTCAGAAAATCCTTTCGACAACTCAGTGAAGGGAACAGGACGGTGATATCATTCCATCTTTTTAAGAAACTGATATTCTATTTTCTGACCCTAAGGGCCCTGTGTCAGTTATATTTGTGCATGTTGAATATATGATGTATATAATAGAATAATCCTGTGTATAGAATAATTCTGTGCCACAAGAACCAAATAGAGGTCTCACTGTCTTTATCAGGCATGACCCTAACATTTCATGATGTAATGGATAATACTACCATTCGATGTCATTTTCTAAGACATAAAGTGGAAATTATATTGGCTTTCATTGTTTGCTCCTTTGGAAATACATATAATCCCATCCAAACATGTTATTGCCTTTCTCTGCCTTTTTTGGCCACTATCGATATTTAAGATAACTCATGTAATCTTGTCCTTTCAAAACAAAGTGTTAAAACTTTTGGGGTAAAATTGGTTTGTTGAGGTTTTTGGAGCTTTGTTTTGGTTTTGGTTTGTTTAGTGTTCTCTCCAGAAATCAGCATAGCACTGCATACAGGGGAGGTAGTCCATGAAAGCTATGATTTCATTAGGGTCCTTGGGCTCACGACTCTCTCTTAGGCATCATGCAGTTTGCAGAATTCTATCAAAAACCGCCAAAAGATTGAACAATTTTCATTTAATTCAGTGGCTCAACCTTTTCAATAAGGTTCTTATTGAAGTAAAACACAGATAAGAATACAAATATAAGCATGAAGCTCCATTCATTTTTATAACGTAGACATACAAGATAATCAACATCTAAAACTACAATATTATCAATATAAATCCCTTTATGCCCCCTACCAGTCACTGTCCCCACCAAGTAAACCACTATCCTGACTTCTAACACCGTAGATTTATATAAGGGAATCATAATTTATATTCTCCTTTATGTCTGGCTTCTTTCACTCAACACTGTTTTGTGTTTTTTTTTTAATTCATCTATGGTATACGTATCAGTAGTTTGTTTATTTTCAGTGCTGCGTCACAATTGTAATTTATGTATCCACTCCACTAGATATGAATATTCAAATTGCTTACACTTTTTGGCTTTTATAAACAGTGGTGCTATAAACAGTTTTGTACATTTCTTTTGGGTATCTACCCTCCAGTGAAATCCCCGGGTCTTAGGGTATACAGAAGGCTGTCTAAAGTAAATACCGTCAAATTCTTTTCCAGAGTGATTTTATCAATTTACTCACCAGCCATACAAGATACTTCAAATTGCTACACATGCTCATCAACACTTGATACTGTTACTTTACAAACTTTGGCCAATACGTTATGTGTCTGCTGGATTACTGTCATTTTACACTGAATTCTCACTTTTGAGATATACTTGAGATGCAATAAAATGTACCTATTTAAAATGATACCAAATTTGCTAAATGTGTCCATCTGTGTAATCTCCGTATCAATAAAAATAGCAACCATTTCCACATCACTCCCAGAACATTCCCTTGTGCCTTTTTTCAGTCAATTCCTTTACCACCAGCCCCCAGCAATTTCTGTCAGTATAGGATTTCTGTCAGGATAGGATAGTGTTGCTTGATGTTGGACATTCTGTAAATGCAACCATATGGTATGTACTATTTTGTGTATACTTCTTTTATTAAAACCAATGTTTTCTAGTTGATCTAGTTTTTTTTTATTTGTATCAGTAATTCATTTCTTTTTATTGCTGAGTTGTATTCCATTATATAGATATGTAATACAATTTGTTTATCCATTAACCTTTTGATGAATAAAGGTGCCTCACAGTGGTTTGTTAAGAATAATGCTGCTGTGAGCACTCACATACAAGCCATTGTGTGGTCATCTTCACTAAGTGTGTCAGAGGACAATTGAAACAACATAAGTGTCCATTAGTAGATGAATGGATAAAGAAGATATGGTATATGTATACAATGGAATATTACTTAGCCATAAAAAGAATGAAGTCTTGACATCTACAACACCATGGGTGGACTTAGAGGGTATGAGACTAAGTAAAGTAAGTCAGACAAAGAAAGACAAATACCGTACGATTTCATTTATATGTACAATCTAAAAAAACAACGCAAGTAACAAACACACAGACAAAAAGCAGAAACAGACCCATCAGTGCAGAGAACAATATGGTTGCCAGAAGACAGATGGATGGACGGATGAGCAAAAAGAATTGAAAGGAATTGGGAGGTATGGACTTCCACTTATGGAATCAATAAGTCATGGTGATAAAAGGTACATGATAGGGAAGATAGCCAATGGTATTGTAATAGTTTGTGTGGTGACAGATGGTAGCTACAACTTGTGATGGGCATAACATATAGAGTTATTGAATCACTATGTTGTATACCGGACACTAATGTAACATTCTGTGTCAACTATACTTCAAAAAATAAAAAATAAAATAAAATAAAATAAAATAAAATAAAATAAAATAAAATAAAATAAAACAAAATAAAACACCTATGAGTGAAAGGAAGTTTGGAAAGAAATATTCAGATATCTTTCTGTTTTCAATTATTCAATTCAATTATTCTCCTTTCAGTTATATATGATTAATTAAAAATACCACTATTCAACACTCCTTCCTACAAAAGGGATATAATAGTTTATTAATAATAAACTTACATATTACCATTTCATGGGTGAAATAGCTTCTTCTCCATTCTCACTTTCGTGTTTTCTGTGCAGATTGATTCCTAAATGGAAAATATTATCTATGAGTATTCATAGTGATAAGTTAGTTACAAAGAAGAAGGCAATATAAGTGAAAACGATAAAACCTCTATGATTGAGAAATGACATAATATTCATGTCATGCTATGTTATCTCTGAACAAATAGGCAATGTGAGATCTTCATTCATGCAATATATCCCAAAATCATAACCACATATTATGAGGTAAATTGTTACTTTTTATTAACTCATTGTATGAAAGTTAACATAAGAGTTCTTGAACGATAAATAAACATTAAAAATCTTAGTTTTAAATGAGGGGACAAAGGTTGTTTAAATATATCAAAGACCTTATTTATTATGGTAAGCAATAATGGAATGTAAGTTATAATTCTATAAATTTCAGATGACAAATGCTGTGGAAAAAACTGGCATTGTAAGAATATTCCAACACTTGTCTATAAATTAGGACCAGTAAAAATGTAGAATTTTTGAACATCTTTGCAGTGTGCATTATTTTTTATTTCATTTTAATTACTTTCCATTACTAGGGCAGGGAAGAAAACAATTACTGTCCACATCCTTACTCATTAAAGTGTTGGGTAGAAAAGAATCCAATAAACATCTGCTTTTTTTCAATTGTCTTAGTCGTGAGAGGTTTTTCCAATTTGTGCTGTGCCATCTTTGAATAATTACAAATTCTATTCAACTGGGGAGATAGGTGAATTAAAAGAGAAGTAAGGAAAAATTTTGACTTATCATAGTTAAAATTTTAATATTTTTTTCTTAGAACGGGATATTTATTAAACATCACTGAACTCCAAACAAAGGTAAAACAATAATAAATATTTCAAATGTGACTCACATCCTTCTATGAATATTTTGATTTTTCCTTGTACTCAGGAGAAAATAAATCTCTAAAGGTTACATTTGTTCAAACTCCCAAATATGTTACTAGATCTTGAGTCTATACTGCTTCATATCTTGCAGTTGTTATTAACTCTCTTTTTATGTTGTCTAAATTGTTCTCATAAAGAAGTGACATTCCTAAGTATTTTATTCCTTTGGTCTAGGCATACTACCCCTCAAATCTTTTGTCAAAAAAATATCATTTTGAAAACAAGAAGAAAGAAAAGAAAACCCAGTCAGAGAAAGACAGATATCATATGCTTTCATGCATATGTGGAATTAGAGAAACTTTACAGAAGACCACAGGGGAAGGGAAGGAAAAATCAGTTACAGACAGAGAGGGAGGCAAACCATAAGAGACTCTTAAATACAAAAAACAAACTGAGGGTAGATGGGGTGGAGGGATGGAGGGGATGGAAAAAATGGGTGATGGGCATTGAGGAGGACACACATTGGGAAGAGCACTGGGTGTTGTATGTAAGTGATGAATCATGGAAATCTACCGTGAAGCCAAGACTACAATGTTTGTTAGCTAACTTGACAATAAATTATAAAATAAAATAAAATAAAATAAAATAAAAATAATAAGTACAAAAATAAAAATAAAAATTGTTTGGGTAAAAAAAAAAAAAAGAAAATCCTGATACCCACATCTAATTAGGAAGTCACAATAAACTTCACTCAGAAATATCTCACATGAAAATCTCACACATGCAATTTCTAAAGAGTATTTTGGGAGACATGCACAATGTCCTGAAACTATTACAATCTGCAAAAAATAGAAAGAATAACTTGTTTTTTTTTTAAATTAAATGAAAGGAAATGTTTTGGCTGATATTAGGGAAATGAAAGAAGTATTTTGTCATTGCGACTCAGGTCTTTTTAGAAGTCAACATTACCTTTTTCTAGTGGAAGAAATAATGGGGGTTACATTTACCAAGAACTTAACTGTCCACTCTTATTACCATAAACCTAGTGTATCCATTTGAAAGGATATTCCTAAGAATGTCAAATTTACAAAGTTTAAACAAGTCTTAGTGATTTTTACTACACAGATGAAAATTTTAGTAGTTTAGTCAGGACAGAAATTAAATTCAGGGGTATAGAGTTAAGATAATTATATGTGATTTTAAAAATTTATAAAGGTATAAAAACAGCCTGTTATTTCTAGTTCTATGGCTGAAGAAAGTTCCCCTTTCCTCCGCTTCTTCAAATCTCACCACCAACAAAAACCAACTAATAGATAAAAGAAAACATTCCATCATAAGGGAAACAAGAAAACTGTCATGGCTCAAAGAAGACATTTGTGACATCACTTAAATACTGTTAAATGATAATCAAAATGAGAGATCAGGGACAATGTACAGATTTTACCATAGTTAAGATGGCATACAAAATTATGATGATTACGAGATCCAGAGTTGTCTAGAAAGTTGGAAAAAAAATCCCTGCAGAGATCCAGTTTGAGATCTCAAAAAGATGGATAAAGACCCAAAAAGAAAAAAAGAAAAAGAAAAAAAAAAAAAGAAGTGTATACGAAAAGGTCAAAAACAAAAGAGAGGCAGTAGATTCCTTTAGATTCCTCTCAATCTTCTAGCCACTACGTGCCAAGTTTGACCCCACATATTTCCATTAACAGCAATTCAATTCAAAGATAAGTAATATCATCCAAGAAGTTCACATACCATAGCATCACACGATCCCAATATAACATAGAATTTATTTAGGAAAATTTTATAAGCAGAGAAATAGTGGGGTGAGTATAGTCCTCCATACTTTCATTTTTCTGTAATATAGGACAAAAATGCTCCATATGCATCAAAGCCAAACTTCTAGGATACAGGTCTGGCTAGGTCAGCCTGTGGGATATGCAACTGAGAACTCCGAAGAGTGAGCCCAATACCATGTTGCCTATTTACAGGTAAGCCTAACCTGAGGAATTGGGAACACCTGGTTTCTCTAAACCAGGGAAACGTTCTCTGAAGGGGACCAGGTAGTATACATTTTATATAGAAATATGGGCCATATATTCTCTGTGTAGCTACTCTACTCTGCTACAGCAATACAAAAGCAGCCATGGATAGTATATTAAAAAAAAAAAAATGAGCACGGCTGTGTTACAATAAACTGTACTTATGGACACTGAAATTTGAATTGCATTTAACTGTCATGTTTCATAAATTATTCTTCTCTGGATTTTTCCATCCATATAAAAATGCAAAACAATTCTTAGCTCACATGCCATTCAAAAACAGGAAGCAGGCTGGATGTGGCCCTCAGGTTGTAGCACTTACTGATCCCTACACAAAGCAACAAGAAATATATCAAATGATGTGTAGGCCCTGGAACAATGCTAGGGAATACGAATACCAAAGTTTAGAATATGCAAACCAAGAGCTCTGGAAACAATCTTACATACCAGGAATACTGACATTAGCTAAATAAATACCTTGGCTCTCAGCAGAACAGTTCAGTCCACTGAACCAGCTCTCAGCTAAGCTACCCAAAGGGGGAAGGCCACGGGGGCCATGTAGTTGTGTCTTTCATTAAGTAACCACAAAAGCTCTAACAGAAAAGCCACACATTAAAGCATGCTTTTTATAGAAGATTGGAAGCATTAGAAAAGGCCAAGTGAAGAAAAGACATTATAAAAAGAATTACCCAAAGAAACACAGGTAATGTCAGAATCAGAAATGATAGGTAGTATAATCACTTTAAATTTTTAAAATGGCACAAGATTTACCAATGTTCAAATAAGGGAATACAAAAGACAGAAAGGGTTGGAAATTCCTAGTTCTTAGGGGAAACAAATGGAAATGAACAATAAAAATATGATGGTTCTGAAAGTCATGTTAAGACCATAATATAAAAATGAACATAACTGAAAACAAAGTCAAAAGTGCAGTGGATAGGCCGAAGTGAATCACATAAATACAACATCAGAAAACACAACATGAATATAACTATGGAGAAACATGGATACAACAGATGATACTAAAGTACAGATGCTCCCTGACTTCACAATGGTTTGACTTATAATTTTTCGAATTTACGATGGTGTGAAAGTGATATGCATTCAGTAGAAACTGTGCTTCAAATTTTGAGTTTTGATTGTTTCCCAGGCTAGCAATAACTGGTATGATATTCTCTTATGATGCGGGGCAGAGGGAGAGAGCCACAGCTTCCGGCCAGCCATGTGATCAAGAAGGTAAACAACAAATACCCTTATAGAGCCAACAAATACCCCATAGAGCCATTCTGTTTTTCTACCTTCAGCACAGTCTTTAACAAATTACGTGTGATATTCGAACTTTAATACAAAATAAGTTTATGTTAAATAATTCTGCTCCACTGTGGTCTATCCTAAGTGTTCTGAGCAAGTTTAAGGTAGAGTAGGCTAAGCTATGATGTTTGGTAGTTGTATTAAATGCATTTCCAATTTAACAGTATGTTCAACTCACAATGCGTTTATCAGTATGTAATCCTATCATAAGTCAAGGAAAATCTGTATATATAATTTGTGTTCCTGAGAACAGCAAACAGCACAAAAGTCAAGTAAGTACACAGTTAAACTGTACTGAAATATGGCAGGCTTAAATCTGAGTCCCACAGTGTTCCCAGGAAAAATGGATACAGAGGGATTGATATAAATGTATGAATTCTGGTAAATTCCTCAGTCTTTAAGGATAAAGAAGACGGGTGCCTAGGTGGCTTAGTCGATTAAATGTCTGACTTTGGCTCAAGGTTCATGAGTTCTAGCCCCACATTGGGCTCTCTGCTGACAGCTCAGAGCCTGGAGCTGGCTTCAGATTCTGTGTCTCCCTCCCTCTCTGCCTTACTCTCTCTCTCTCTCTCTCTCTCTTAAAAATAAATAAACATTAAAAAAAATTTTTAATCCCATAAAAATAAAGGAAGAATCACATAGGTACACATGAATGAATGAAAGAGTAAGTATCATTCAAAGGGGATGTCAGGTAGTCTTTAGAGGTCTCCAAAGAAATATTCAGTTCCAGAAAAAGTATACAAATATCATTTCTAAGAAACATTGTTTTCCCAAATTTATATGCAGGAAGTTATCCTTTATGTTTAAAATTAAAGACAGAGCTTCTCACTCTTGCATAGTAAAATTTAGCCAAACAAGAAATAACACAAAATAAAGAGCTGAGGAGAATAGAAACTAGAGAAAAAGAATGGTTAGTGAGAGTTGAATACATTTATGCCAACACTAAAGATTAAAAAACTAATTTTAATATATATAATCTAATGTGAATGTTATACTTGTTAGAAATGTTAAAATGATAATATAATTAAAAGTGGAAAAAAGAGAAGCTAAAAGGGCAAATGTGGGAGGAAGTATGAGTGATATTTTCCTCATATTTCTTAGCAGGGAGTCAAATATTTTTCAATCTTGAAATATATTGTTAAAAATAACTCTTTTTAGACATGCAAGTATCAAAATATTACTTATCAAGTACAATTTCTCAGTATTACTGAGTGTGTTCCATGAAAGGGAGGAAGTAAATAAGGAAAAAAAGAGATTACAAGACCACGAAACAAGAGATGTGGAATGGATAGCTGTCAGATGGGACCATTCCATCCTTCGAACTCCCATCTTCCTAGAGGCACAGCTGAGAACACTCGCTTCTGTAGCCAGGATCCAGCAGGCAGTAGCTTTCACAGGAAGCTTCACTTCCAAGGCAAGAAATGTAACAAACCCAGCTTTGTTTAATTTTGTTGCTGTCGTTTGTTTGTGGGGTTTGTTTTAGTTTTCTGCTGGAATGGGTGGTCAAATACGTTGAGATTGTCGTAATACTTGTCAAATAACATTTCCAACATCTCAGATAAGACTGACGGAAGTGGTGGCAGTGACATCTTAAGATCTTTGATATGGTTCTGCATATTACACGTTGAATGTGAGTCACAAACGTAGTCCTCCGGCTCTCCCACTTGCTGTGTAAGCTACACAATATTTTTTACTAAACTGGACATTTTCACTAAAAATAAGAGACCCTAGGGGCACCTAGGTGGCTCAGTCAGTTAAGCGACAGACTCTCGATCTCCACTCATGTCATGATCTCGCGGTTCGTGGGTTCAGGCCCCACATCGGGCACTGCATTGACGGTGTGGAGCCTGCTTGGGATTCCCAGGCTCCCTCTCTCTTTGCCCCTCACACGTTTACGCTTTCTCTCTCTCTCTCTCTCTCTCTCAAAAAATAAATTTAAAAAAACTAAAATTTTTTTAAATAAAAGTAATGGACCTAAATTTTGTTATTCTCAACTTAAAAGCTATCTATTTCTTCAGTTAAAGTCAAATAATATTAAGCTTAATTTTAAGTGATGATGCTATGACTCTGTCTTAAACTATTCCTATATTTTATACAGCTTGTGTGTGAACAAAGAGAGATGAAGTTGATGGTCACCAAGACTAATTGTTGAGTGATGGCTGGTGAGATCTGCAGTAATATTTGTTTTCTTGTCTGGACTTTGCATTTTGCTTCACTTTTTTTTCTTTTTCTTTTTCTTTTTTTTTTTTTAAACAGTGATTGGTGAAATTTTTTTAATGTTTACTTATTTTTGAGAGAGAGAGAGAGACAGAGTGTGAGCTGGGGAGGGGCAGAGAGAGAGGGAGACATAGAATCTGAAGCAGGCTCCAGGCTCTGAGCTGTCAGCAGAGAGCCCGACATGGGGCTCGAACCCATGAACCGTGAGATCATGACCTGAGCCGAAGTTGGACGCTTAACCAACTGAGCCACCCGGGCGCCCCCACTTTTTTTTCCTTTTAAATATATGAGTGGGTATTTTTTTTAAAGGCCATAAAATATTATACTAAAAACTGGTATAATAAGTGGCTTCATTCAAAATACTGCATATTTAAGGAAAATTTTCCCTGTGTAGGCAACTGATATGTAAGCGTACATTGGTGTGTTTATGAATGTGTTTGTGTGCATGTATTATTTAAGGATCGTTGGGAACTAGTCCAGAATTTAAATTCTTTTTCTATTCTTTATTAGGTATTCATACCTCATTTGTTACCTGAAAATAATTGAGAAATGTAGAGGCCAGAATTTCATAAAACTATTACTAATTACGACAAAAATTAATACCTCTGTATACATACATATTTGTATAGGACATAGATGGCATTTCAGAAAGAAAATAAGACAATTTAACATTCATTGTTAGAATGTGCCAAAGCCTTCCTCTTCACACGAAAAATGAGAAATAAGAGAAAATACATACACTTATTTTCTTTTCAGATCCACAAAGTCATGAATATCTACAGAAGCTGATCTCCTGTAGTAATATGCAATGCTAAGTGCTCCATAGCCGGGAACAACCTGAAAGAGATTGCACTCTACATAATTATGCAAATAGATTTTTTAAGAAAAAGAAAAAAGCAGAAATGACAATATGCTAATATGGCAGCAGCATTGAATACGATGAGGATTATTAAAATACGAAGTGTTTGTTCATGCCCATAGCCTTTTTTCACTTAATATTTTTTCCTGGCACACATATCTCCAAAGGAAATTTTCAAGAAAGAAAGCCCTCAGATCATAATTACCATAATTATACTTTTTCATCTTAAAATCCTCTCCACACCCCTAGAATAAATATTATATGTGGTATATAGTATCATAATTAAAGTAAATGTTCAAAGAAATGATGCTTTCATTGCTGTTTGCTACATATTCTATCTAATGAGCCAGAACTACATGGTGTATATGTGTGGTATGCGTCTATTTGTTATTATTATTAGCATGGTGGCTTTGACTAATCTTAATTAAAAATCTGCATAAAATGTTTCTATCCCATTGTATGGAATACACCAGAAATATACAACAAAAATTAATATTGGAAGCGGTGAATAATTTAGACTACTTGACAGAGAAATGTTTTAAAAGAAAGCTTTCAAATGGAGATAAGCCTTGTAAAAGAACATCAGAGATTAGCAGTAGCAGGCAAGCTCTTTGCTCAGCCCTGTGAATGTATTGTTTAATTATGGATCAAGTTTAGTCTTTAGCTCCTTGACCACTGTGGATTATTCCTTCCATTTTCTTCTATGGGATCATGCTGAGCCGGGTGATACATAGATAAAAACCTGATGTTATTCACTACACTATATTCTCTAAAGAACATCAGAAACGGGCGAGAGGTAGGGGAAGGGGGTGCAGAGAGGCCTTTTAAAAGGCTTTGATTTTGAGTAAAAAGAGAAATTCAATTCTTATTATTCTAAAACAAAATAAAACTCACTCAGAGCAAAAGGTTTACGAACCAAAGATAACATTCTTTTGTGGGGTTAAGTCTATTAAAAAAAAAAAAGTGATCAAAATACACAAATGAAATTGTTCTTTTGCTGCCAACATTCACGGTTCAAAAAAATAGCTGAATATGGTATCTGTATGATGGTAACTAAGCGGCAAATCACCCCTCCGTCTCTGAAATAGCGAGCGGTAATGAAAAGGGGAAGTGGGAAGTTATTTCTGTATTTTCGTCTTTTCGGAATGGCATGGCCAAAATAATAGCCAGCTTCTTCTTCGACAAAGCAAAAAATATTTTATTTCTGAACTTCAGAATCTGTTTTTAAATAATAATAAGTGAATGATGATGATCTACCCTTTTTCTTCTTCCAGAAGGAGGCAATCTTACATGACTGAAGGATATTTAACACGGGAGCGAGGAAATCTGGGGGTTACCTCCCACTTCGCCACTAACTAGCTATGTCTGGTGGTCAATTTCTTGGGGTTTCCATTCCACACCTATAAAATGAAGTGCTTAACTAAGGTACCGGGGAAACCAAAAATATCACAATTCTAAGATTGCCTGTACTTGTTTGCAATTCATTTCCCATTCTCTTAACCTTTAGGCCTCTCACTTCATTAAAAGTGCTCTTGAGAAAGACACACAATAACGTCCCCATTGCTAGATACAATAATCCATGCTCAGTCCTTGTCACCTGACATGTCTCTATTCTCTTTCCACCTGTAAAGCTGTAAATTCTATTTTCATTATAGCAGCCCGGATGATCTTTCTCCTCCTCCTTCCTCTTTCTTTTCTTCTTCCTGTACCTCTTTCACAATTTCTAACATTTTTTTTCCCCTAAACTTTTTGTATTATTTTCAACCAGCACTCCATAGATAGGGCCTTTCCCACTGAGGGAATCTGAGTCAGGTCAAATGGAGATGAATCCTTTCAAATGAGCATTTGTAGAGGGCTATCAGGTAAGTCAAAGATAACAATTCTGTAGTGATAGGGATTTCAGTGCAGCTCCACAGCAATTCTGTCCCTCCAGGGGCTGCTAGACCCTGGTTTTCACAGCTTTCACGGCTGCAAGGCTAATAATTTTCAAGGCTTCCATGCAGCTGGGAAGAAGGATACAAGGCATATCCATACGCACACCATTATCATCCTGTTCATACCAGGATTCACTCAACCATTTTTCTTGAATAAATGCTCCTTGACCGTTAACAGGATTTTGGTTCATTTGAAGAGCTCAGAAAAATGTTGATCTGGGCCATTTTGGACTATTGTTGGTGCTTTTATGGAGCAAAGGATTTTCAGAGGTTCTTAATTTGCCTTTTGGAAGTGCTTCCCTACAACTAATTTTTAGGGAGTTGGTCCCACCAAACCTGATTTTAGCTCAGGTTTTCCAGATTGCTGAAATGCTGCAGAGAACGCCAAGCAGGAAAAAAATAACAAAAGAAGCACACCTTGGTGCATCCTATTCAAGCAAGTGAAACATCAAAGATAAAGTCCTAAATGAAGCCAGAGAGAAAAAAAGAAACTTTACAAAAAGTAACATTTTTCATCAGAAACTACGGTTGACCCGTAAACAACATGGAGTAGGGGTGCCCACTCCCCCCAACATACAGTCACTGATCCACAGACAACTTCCGACTCCCCAAAAGCTTAACTACCAAAAGCCAAATGACTGAAAGCCTCAGTGATAACATAAACAGTGGATTAACACATATTTTGTATGTTACAGGTGTTATATACTGTATTCTTTTTTTTTATTTTTTTTAATGTTTATTTATTTTTGAAGGAGAGAGAGAGAGACAGAGTGTGAGCAGGGGAGGGGCAGAGAGAGAGAGAGACACAGAATCGGAAGCAGGCCCCAGGCTCACGGCCGTCAGCACAGAGCCCGACGCGGGGCTCGAACTCACAAACCGCGAGATCATGACCTGAGCCGAAGTCGTATGCTTAAATGACTGAGCCACCCAGGAGCCCCTATATACTGTATTCTTATAATAAAATAAGAGGGAAGAAAATGTTATTAAGAAAATCATAAGGGAGAGAAAATACATTTGTAGTACTTTGCATGTAAGTATTCACAGCTCAAACCCACATGGTTTAAGGGGCAGCTATATACTAGCCAGAAGATGACCCTGACCACATCTTTAAGGCAGGAAAAAAATCAAAAAGGTCATCTTTGCATTCTAGTTCCAGTGAAAATACTTGAAACACAAAGGTTAAATAAAAATGCCATCGAATATGCCATCACTTACGAATTTTTTCATAGCCTTTTTTTAACAAAGTAAGTTCTTTATTTTTAGATACATTCACCAAATAGTTGTAAAACAAAATACAGAGAAATCCTATGTACCCTTTAGCAAATTTCTCCGAATGGTAACATTCTGCCAAACTCTACTACCAGTGAGATACAGACATGATATAGTCAACATTTAAAAAGCTACATTTCCAAAAGGATTCCTTATAATTCTATTCATAGCCACAGCCACCTCCTCCCACCATCCCTAACTCCGACAACAATTTATTCTCCATTTCTATCATTTTGTCATTGCAAGAATGTTACATCAATGGAATCAAAACACCTTTCAAGATGGACTCTTTAAACTGAGCACAGGGGTGCCTGGGTGGCGCAGTCGGTTAAGCGTCCGACTTCAGCCAGGTCACGATCTCGCAGTCTGTGAGTTCGAGCCCCGCGTCAGGCTCTGGGCTGATGGCTCAGAGCCTGGAGCCTGTTTCCGTTTCTGTGTCTCCCTCTCTCTCTGCCCCTCCCCCATTCATGCTCTGTCTCTCTCTGTCCCAAAAATAAACAAAACAAAACAAAACAAAAAAAACATTAAACTGAGCACAATTACCTCAAAATTCATCCAAGTTGTTTCATATCAATAGCTTTTTCTTTTTCTTTTTTTTTTTTTAATTACCGGGTAACATTTCATGCTATAGATGCATCATAGTTAATTTAACCAATCATCTGTTGAAAGACATCTGGGCTGTTTTCAGTAGGGGCTATTTTGAATAAAGCTGTTAAGAGTATTTGTCTACAGGTTTTGGTGAGAGCACAGATTTCACTTCTCTGTGACAAATGCCCAAGAGAATGGCTGCTGCTGCATTGTATGGGAGTTCCAAGTATACTATTACAGGGAACATCAAACTGTTTTTCAGATGGATTACAATTTTACATTTCCATTAACATTGTACGACTGACCTAGTTTCTCTAAATTTTACCAACATTTAGGGTTGCCATTATATTTTATTTTTGCCATTGTCCTATTCTGTTTGGTCAAGTGGAGGGATGAGCTGGGTCAGTAGGTTAAGGGTTGGGATCTCCAGGATCTTCTTTTGTTGGGTGGGGAATGGGAGGTCATGAAACACCTTGCCATTATGCGTTTCCTCCAGTTCTGGAGTCTTTAATCAGTTCTCCCTCCTCTTGTCTATATGAGTTTCCTACTGAGGCTGTAACAAACTACTGGAAATATGGTGGACTACAGTAACACAAATCTATTTTCCTGTAGTTCTGCAGGTCAGACACCCAAAACTGTGTTTCATTTGGCTAAAATCCAAGTGCAGGCTGGGCTGGTTCCTTGTGGAAGCTCTCGGGGAGACTGCCTTTTCCAGTTTCCAGGGGCTGCCTGTATTCCTTGGCTTGTGGCCCCTTTCTCCATATTCAAAGCCAGTAGCACAGTATCTTCAAACTCTCTCTGCTTCCATCATGAGATAGCCGTCCTTTCCTAACTCTGACCCTCAGGCCTTACTCTTAGGAGGATCCTTGTAAGGGACCCTTCTAGATAATCCAGGACAATCTCCTCATCTCCGAATCTGTCATTTAATCCCATCTGTAAAATCCCTTTTGCCATGCAAGGTAACATTTGGATCCCAAGCATTAGGATGTAGACATCTTTGGGGGACATAATTCAGCCTACCATACTACTTTTCAGAGTTGTCTGGTTGTCTCTCATGTTCTTTCTAGGGTATGTTATTGATTTAGCGGGAAGGGAGGAGAAAGAGACAAGTGTTATTGGCTCAAGGTTTGTGTCTCTCTTAAATTCATATGCTGACATCCTAACCCCCAATTTGATGATATTAGGAGGTGGAGATTTTGAAGTGATTAATTTAAGTAATGAAGTTATCAGGGCTCTGTCCTCTTGAATGAGATTTACACTCTTATAAAAGAGACCCCAGAGAGCTCCCTCACCCCTTTTTACCATGTGAGGACACAGGAAGAAGATGGCCATCTGCCACCTGGAAGAGTGAGGGTCCTCACCAGAATGTGAATATGCTGGCACCCTGATCTCCAACTTGGAGCCTCCAGAACTGTGAGAAATAAATTTCTGTAGTTTACAAACCACCCAGTCTACTATGCTTCGTTACAGCCGTCTGAATTAAGACAACAAATATAGGTCATCTTGCTCGGACTAGCAGTATACTATTATTTTTGTCTCTAGCTTTGTGTCATATTCAAATTTTATAAGTGCCCTTTTCTGTTTGTTTTTAATTCAAATCATCGATCAAAATACTGAACAAGACAAGGCCAAAGACAAGGCTATAGAGTCCTATAGCACAGTTTAGGAATGTCTCATTTTGGTCCTATCAGAATATGGTTGGGATTATGAATCCATTGTTTGCATCATCACCAAGTTTACCCTCCTCCATCTTTCCTTTAAGTATATAAAAGAAATTTTGTAGGATGCTCTACTGAAATCACAACGATGATAACGTTGCTCTCACAAACAGATTAGGGAATCCTCTAAATAAATTGTGCTCGTTTTTAGTACACTTTCCTTATTTAGTAGACTCTAAACATCATTTTTTAATTGAAATCACTCCAGGTTCTCTACCTCATAAGATGTTATAGAATTATGGCAGAAATACTCGTATCACTGCTCTGATAAACTCCAAATCCATCTCTTTCCTTTTTTCAAACTTTGGATCAGAACACTCTGACTGCATCTTTGAAACCTCTATACTTGGATCCCGACCATTGTTAATGACAGTTCTAACATCAGATTTGCAGAGCCTTGCCTCTTGGGATATCATTCTTCTTGGTCTGTAGAGAGACGTTATTGAGAAATAAGCAAGTCCCTTAATTTGGCATTTCATGTTGGTATTGAAATCTCTCCTATAAAACTCCCATTTATTCTCTGACTTTTCCATGTTCAAAATCACCGTTACCACCAGAGCACTTCAGCCACCCATCTCCTCGCATGGGTGTTATACTCAATAGGTGACCGTCACTGCGCTCGGCGCAGGGCGTGCAAAGGCGAAAACATCAATTATCGAGTAACACTTCAGTCATCGGTTAGGAGTGTACCACTTCCAGCAGTGATCCTATCCCTTCTCTGTTCACAGGGTTCCTGGACATGGCTTCCACAGCCTTTTCTTATCCTTAGCAGTTCCTCAGGCTTCCATAACCCTGGCCTCTAACCTCCTGATCCTGCTCTTGTAAGTCTACGCAGCTCTTTTATTTTCATTCCTTGCTATGTGCGCCTCTTTCTACCTCTTCCACATGTTCTTTTATAGTCCCTGCTCTTGGGAAACCTTCTTGGGCAGCTCAATCAGTTCCCTGAGGAATATTTTCTTCTCCATTTGAATGGAGACTGTACAAACTGAGGTTCATTTTCCTTCCACACTCCTTGGACAACATTCCCTTTTCAGGCTCACACGAAAGACAAATCTGATTTTTTTTTTTTAAGTGCTTTTGAAATCTGTTTTTTAAATACCTTAGTCCCATGTCTGGTTACAGTCAGTGTTTATTTCCACTTAATCACTTCCCACCATGAATACTTTCTTGCTTTTTGATCAGAATTAGCTTCACAGAAGCAGCATCTTAATTTCTTCATTTGTCTTAAGAAATGTAAAAAGAATACTTTAGGTGCTCCTTCTTCAGCACAATTAGATTCCCAGATGGTTGAAACTTACGACTTTACCTTAACAGGTTTTCCCTTTCTTCTGCTGTTTATAGTAAAAATCATGTTTAAGGACAATCTTGATTATTTTCTCAAAATGTCTTTCCTAAACAAAGACATTGAAACCATTCTTCCACCAGTTCCTTCCCTAAATATTATAAAATTTCCACAAATACAAAGAGCCATGTCATTTTTTTTTTTTTTTGGCTCTACTTACAACAAACCAGCTGTCTACAGAGCTATCAGCAGGGTTTATTTTTCTTGGCCTACATGCAAACCTCTAGTTATTAATATGGGTGTGAGTTCTCCTTGCTGACAATTTAAGATAAAGTAAATTGGAAGTGACATAAAGGAGCGTGTGTGTGTTAATGTGCGTCACTGAGGTTCTTTCCTGACATCCTGAAAGGTCTCCTCTGGATGGCCCGCACCAGCAGCCACCGCAAGTAACCTCATGCAATTAAAGGGTGGGCATTCTCATTGATTTGTAAAAGTGACAGATGCAGCCTGTGATTGTAAATTAGCAATGTGAAGTTAGTCCCGAGAGATCCCCAGGCAGGCTCCCCCAACTTCCCACCTCCCAGCAATTATTTGGCTATTACTCAAGCTTTTTAACATTTCCTCCGACCTGCTGCAGTGAGTCCTTTGGGGTTTGGCTTATCTTTTTCTTCCCTTTTTCTCCTTACTTTATAGTCCTTCAAACCAAAATAGTTTAACCATGGAAAATTATCTCAACATTACAATTGTTCATATCTTCACCTTCTGGATCTCTGGATGATAATATTGTTTTTGGACACTGTCCATATCACAGTGCTTCACAAACTTCACTGTGCATAGAAATCACCTAGAGTGCTTATTAAAAATGCAGATTTCTAAGCCCCCTGCCCAGAGATTGTGATTCGGCAGGTCTGGCAGGCAGCCTGTGGTTGTCTATTTACTGTGCTCTCCAGGTGACCTTTATGCAGGTGGTCTGCGGACTGCCTTTGAGA
The DNA here is from genome assembly GCF_028749965.1 of Puma concolor. Lineage (NCBI taxonomy): Eukaryota > Metazoa > Chordata > Mammalia > Carnivora > Felidae > Puma > Puma concolor. The sequence continues at coordinate 137,496,046 of NC_141667.1, read as the reverse complement.
AGCCTAAGATTTAATCCTTAATCTCTTCTCAAGCTGAAATTATGTGTTTCTTTCTATTTTTAACTAGTTTATATTTTCCGTAGGCAATGCTTTTACGAGCGAAGGCTGTGGTTCTGCAGGGTTGAAATGAACTCTTCCGAGACCTGAAGCATTCTACAGCGTCACAGGGAGGAGACAAGGGCGCAGGAGGCATGGGCGCTGGGCACAGGCTCTGCACTAAATGCTCTCTCATGTTATGTCTATGGGGGGCTTGTTTAGAAGGCACCTCAGCCCACCCTTGATAAGAGCAACATTTCACTCTTGAGAGATTCATCGTGGAGACATTTTATATCAAATTAGATACTACCTCTACGGAGCCACATTTTTTAAAAAAGAGCATGTTCGTATAAAATATTGAAACACCATTAAATTTATAAGGCAACTAATGCTATAGCACCTTAATCAAAAGCAAAATACCACATGACGAAATGTCATGACTTCAAAATGCGTAGGAACAAACTTTGGCCCAGACTAAATGTCAGCAGTAAAATACTTGGTAATGAAATGAGCAAGACCAAAGGTCAGGCTTCCATAAAAATCCCATTCTAGCTCCAGCTTCGTTTTAAATCATTGCAGATTATGTACGGTAAGCTGTCTATATTTCCAAGTGAGATGTCCTTCCCATGAACTTCAGGCTGGGTATTGCTCAGGAGAGTGGAAGGTTCCAGCCTAGGAAGCTGTACTTTGCAGTGCTTTTCCTCTTCCTCTGCTTTTCAAGTTGTAGAAGCCTGTCTTGGTGACTTCTTTATATTTATTTATTATATATTATATTATATTATATTATATTATATTATATTATATTATATTATATTATATTATATTAATTATATTTATTATATTATATTTACTTACTTATTTAAATTTATATATTTTATTTATTTTTCAAGATTTATTTATTTATTTTGAGAGAGAGGCCTGAGCAGGGGAAAGGCAGAGAAAGAATCCCAAGCAGGCTTCACGCTGTCAGCACAGAGCCCGACATGGAACTTGATCCCATGAACCGTGAGATCATGACCTCAGCCGAAATCAAGTCATATGCTTAACCGACTGAGCCACCCAGGTGTCCCCAGATCTCGTTTTAGATGAGCCTGTAATATTCTATAGAATAAATGAGTGATTTATGGCCTCCCACATCCTGGTTTGACCCAGAACATCTCACCTTATACTCTGTTGTAGATAAATTATAACTGTTTTTTAGTATTCTTTTTTACCCTCAAGAATGCCCAAATTATGGTCAATCAGTAAAAGTCTTAAGGTAAATGATCAAGTTAGATCATGATGTCGTTTTGCTTGGAATCATCCACTGCTGTGATTCTCCACCTGAACATGGATCGGAATCACTTAGAGTACTTATTAAAACAAAGTGAGGAGCCCCATCTCCAGAAATTTTGATGTGGGTGGGACCCGAGAATTCACATTTCTTATAATTCCCAGATGATGCTTGTGCTGCTGGTCCAGGGACCATACTGTAAGAACCAATGACCTACTGGCCTTTCATTTTACTCACAGTAAAAGCCAAAATCCTTAAAATGGCCTAAAAACTCAGATGATCTGGCTGACAGCTACCTTTTGGACATTCCACTTGCTAATCTGCTTTCTCCCTTCCAGCCACACCGTTATCCGTGCTGCAGCAGGAATAAGCAGGCAGTCCCTCCTGCCTGGAGGGGTCTACCAGCTCCTTCCATGGTCTATTTCCTCAATTCCAGTAAGTATTTATTCATGCTCTCAGTAAAGTTCCCGGGACCACCCTCATCAAAATTACAACCCAACCGCCCAGCTCTTTTAGCTTACTCAAATGTTCCTTTTTTTTTTATTAAAAAAAAATTTTTTTTTTTTAATTTTAAAGAGAGAGACAGAGCGTGCGCACGTGAGAGGCGGAGAAGGGCAAGAGGAGAGAGAGAGAGAGAGAGAGAGAGAGAGAGAGAGAATCTTAAGCAGGCTCTATATAGCACAGAATCCAACACAGGTCTCAATCCCATGACCCCGGGATCATGACCTGAGCCAAAATCAAGAGTAGGACGTTCAGGGGCACCTGGGTGACTCAGTCAGTTAAGTGTCTGACTTTGGCTCAGGTAATGATCTCATGGTTCGTGGGTTTGAGCCCCACGTCAGGCTCTGTGCTGACAGTTCACAGCCTGGAGCCTGCTTCAGATTCTGTGTCTCCCTCTCTCTCTGTCCTTCTCTCACTCGTACTGTCTTTCGCTCTCTCTCAAAAATAAATAAATGTTAAAAATAAATAAACATTTTTTAAAAATCTGAAAAAATAACAGTGGGACGTTCAACCGACTGAGCCACCCAGGCACCCTCAAGTGTTTTTTGTTTTTTGTTTTTTGTTTTTGTTCTTGTTTTTTCACAGAACGTAGAGATTTATAACATTTCACTCCATTAACTGTCTACAATGCCACCTCAATGTAAGCTCTGCGAAGGAACATCCTCTGCTTTGTGTAATGATCTGGAACACCTTGATGAGAGCCTGGCATATGATAGGCATTTTAATACAGGTTCACGAAAGAAGGAATGCATCATCAATTTTGGTTGTTCCTTTTTACATAAATTAGTAAAGCATGTGACGGCTAGCAGACTACCACGGAATCCTAAGGTACTGTAAACACATAGATAAATAGATGCATACAATTTTAGGATCAGAATTTAATGCTCAAACTTTGGACTTGTGACTGTCTCATGTCCAACCTTTTTACTCATCAAATTTGTGAAGCGTTATGAAATCTCTGTGCTGTAAAATCTTTGTGCTGTTCAATTAGCACATAAATGTCACGCATCCTTAACTTTATTTTAACACATCTGTGGGTCAGTCCTTCTCCAACTATCTTCCTGGCTCTTTCACCTCTTACCACCACAGTTTCAAAAGTCCAACATTATCTGTTTCTATGGAAACTATTAGAAATGTAACACGTGTGATACATAAGAAAAAGAGGTAATAGGAAGAATTGATCCAGAAGTGTCACCTGCATTATGCGCTGTTTCAAACCTCTGCAAGAAGTGATTTTGCAAACAATACTCTTTCTGAAGGGCAATGTTAGAAGGCTGGAAAGATCACTGTTTCATCTGAGTTAATGGTTCACAAGTTCATGATGAATTACACTCCATTCTCTTGCAAGACTCTTTGTCATCACTGTATTTTAAAAACCTGTCTTTTGATTGTCTTCTAAATACCGCTTCCTTTTAATCTCAAAGTCTGTGTGGTGGTGGACGCCCTCATTATCCCACCATCACACCCAACGTGCCCTCAGCCGAAAAGTTAACCCTCCATTTCTGTCGCTTTCCTGTTGTATACCTACTTGTACAGCAGAAATTATGGGCTGGATTTTTTGAAACCAGTCAGTTAATTTGGCAACCCCTTTAAAGCATATCATTTTTCTATCCCTTCCATCAAAAACATGTCACTGGAGCTCCTCTTCATGTTTCAGAGGAAAGAAAATATTCTTGCGAGAAACTGTATCCAATCAGAGAAAATAAGCTCAGTAATTACAGGCATATAGGCTTCCTAGAGGAAAGACACATTTTTTCTTTAATAGTTCAGCTGCTGTCATCAATTATTCAAAGCCCAATTTAGATGTTGTTGTTCTTTAAACTCTACTGGTTAACCGATTTGGGATTAATGTGTTAGCACTGGCCATAAGCTACCTCACCCTGCATTCACTTGTAAACTGCTCTCTGCTCTGTGGAACCCAGTTCCCCTGGCTCTTAATTAACTACTCTGACCATCCTGTAAGGCTAAGCAGACTGATTAGCCCCACAAGCAGAGCGGCCAACACATTGATGGCTCATTTTTATTTGACACGGAGTTTAGGGGTCTGGTTCAGGGGTCTCGGTGGTATTTTTTTTTCCTCCCAAACCCAGTTTGTAACAGAATGTTTTCTAAATGACTATTTCTCCTGGAAGAGTAGAAATACAAATATGTCAAAGCTGTCAAAACTGTTGACTCCTAAGATAATCACTCAATGGGAAGAAAGCACATTAAAAATAAAATGGAGAGAACCCAAGAAATTCAAGTGACCCATGGTCACTGCACTATTTTGTCACATTTCATGATTTCAGACCTGTAACGACCTATGCAGGATCTCTGAATTGTCCTGGGTGCCTATCTCTAAAAACTTCCTTATTGTTCCTTTTTTTTTTTTTTTTTGTCCTCAGCTTGGAAGCTGTCTGTTGTCTTACCTTAGCCATTCCCTACAGTCGCTTTGCTACATTCCCAAAGGACAAACAAATTATTTGACTATAGTAATACTTTCTAATTTTTCCATCCACCACTAAAAGGAATTATTTTAACACATTTTAGAGGCCAGAACAGTGCCTAACACTATATACTGCACAGTAAATTTTCAATGAGTGGATAAAGAGTTCTTTACATCTTTGTTCTCTCTTTGAAGTTCCTTGTGACAATGGAGCAAATTGAGTATGACTTTTGGGAATAAACCAGAAAAAATAATTAAGTTACTTCAATATCAATTATCGTGTGATTCTACATAATGCTGACTTGTTGTGGCGGTATAAAATTATTTATTTCAGTGATCCTTCTGATCAAAACAATCTTGTCAAAGAAATCATGAAGAAAACAAATTACAGGGAATTAAACCAAGTCCCTGCTGTCCAGATGTTTTCTGTAACATGTCCAGAGACATCACTCCATATTTTCCAGAGCAATTTGGGACTCACTGGCCTTCACTCTCTGAAAAGGTCAGCACGTCTATGGGTTTTCAGTCCCCTTTCATCCTCTGTCTGGCTTCATTTACCAACATTCTTCTTTGAGTCTTTCATGGTCTCATACGAGTCCTTGACTGTTTTGTTTTGGGGGGTGCTGGTAATAAAGAGGTATTCACTACGTGGGAAGATGTGGGTGATTTGTTAGAAATTAAAACATCTTTGAGAGTTTGAGGAGAAAAAAAATGATATGTCTCTTTCTCTCCCTTTATTTGCTCCCTCCACCAACCAGGGTGATATCCTGTCCTGGGAACAAAGGACTGCTTTGTGCTCATCTGATTATTTTTTGTTTCTTATCTCCATGTTTGAGATTCACCAAGTAATTGTAGGGTAGTTTTGTTCAGATGATTATCATTACTGTATCTTCAATTCAAGACTCCAAAATTTTCTTCAAAACATGACTAAGATCAACTTTAGTCTTACGATCAGTCTTTCTAAAGAACCATTAGAACATTAATGACATGTGGAGAAACACACATTTTCTGTTGATAAGCCTCCCAAAGAAGCACATGAGTATCCAAACTTCTGTGCTTATCACTTCTAAGACTTTTACTCTTTCCCTTGTTAAACCAATAAAAGGCATGAAAGCTAAGGTCTTTGGTTTTTGGATTTTTTTTAAATGACAGTTTGTCTAAGACAATAGATTCTGGTAAATCTATTGTCTTAGAATTAAAGAATTAGAGCCCAACACATGTAAGTATTAACAAACTTTATAGAATTCCTGGATGGGTATCTTACTTCACTTTGTAAGTTAGTGTTCAGGAGCCAAACAACTCCTATATAAGGAACTAAGCAGACATAGAGGGTAATCTTAACACAATGATAGACACAGAATCAAAATTGATAGGAAATTGAGAGATGTACCACATCTACAGATAAACTCTGATCACTAATTATTAGGTGGTTAATAAAATAAGAATTCTGTTCTTCTCGCTATTTTAAAAAATAAAATCCCCTTAATCTATGCACTGCTTAACTCTAGCTATTTTTAACTCAAATGGCTCAATATCGACTACATATGTTGTAGCATTATTCTTAGCTCTCCATATGAACTAATTAATTTGATCCTTAAAATACCGTATGAGATATACATGTAGCCTTTTAAAGATAAGAAAACTTAGTCACAAAGACTATAAATAAGTTGCCCAAGATCACACTGAACTGTGACCCAAACCCAGACAGCCCTGATCTAGAGTATGTGATCCTAACCCCTACACCTCCCTTAACCATCAGTAGTGAATATATTAGTCTCACATTATCATTATAACAAGTTACCCACAAGTTAGGTGGCTTAAACAATATTGATTAATTATCTTACAGTTCTAGAGATCAGAAGTTCAAAATGGCTTTCACTGGCTAAAATCATGATATTGGCAAGTCTGCGTTCCTTTGTGGCTCTAGAGGAGAAGCTGGTTCCTTGCCTTTTCCAGCTTCAAATGGTCATGTGCCTTCTTTGGGTTGTTGGCCCGTTCCTGTATCTTCAAAGTCCGCAGGGTAGCACCTTTAAGAATCTTTCTCTGTTTCAGTCATCATACCAGCTTCTTCTATAACTGATTCTCTTTCCTCCCTTAGAAGAGGGAGGACCCTTTTAACTACATTGGGCCCACTCAGAAAATCCAGAAAAATCTCCCCATTACAAAATATTTCATTTAATCACAACTGAGAAGTCCCTAGTACCCTGCAATGTAACATATTCACAGGTTCTGGGGATTAGGACATGGACATCTTTGAGGGGGTATTATTCACTCTACACTGTGCATCACAATTAATGTTAAAGAGGAGAACTTGAATTGTATGTGGGAATGAGAAGTGATTGTTGTGACTTTTGATCCCATTCTCCAATACTTTTTCACATCTCAGTTATGAATCATTTCTCAAATTAGACAAAATTAGTACTATCCCTTTGTTGTAAACAGGAAAAAAAATTGCTTTGAGACCTTCCTAGCATGTAGATACTTCATGTTTATGACTGTTGTTTTATTATTTTTTAATGTTTATTTATGAGAGACAGAGAGAGACAGAATGTGAGTGGGAGAGGGGCAGAGAGATAGGGAGACAGAATCTGAGGCAGGTTCCAGGCTCTGAGCTGTCAGCACAGAGCCCCACGTGGGTCCTGAACTCATGAGCTATGAGATCATGACCTGAGCTAAAGTCGGCCGCCCAACCAACTGAGCCACCCACACACCCCTATGACTGCTATTTTAAACAGACTATTCTTGTCTGATTGCTGAGGCTAGGACTTCTGACACAATGTTGAACAACAGTGGTGAGAGTGGACATCCCTGTTCTGTTCCTGACCTTATGGGGAAAGCTCTCAGTTTTTCCCCATGAAAGATGATATCAGCTGTGGATCTTTCATATATGGCCTTTATGATCTTGAGGTATGTTCCTTCTATACCTACTTCCTTGAGGGTTTTTATCAAGAAAGGGTGCTACATTTTGTCAAATGCTTTTTTAGCATCTATTGAAAGGATCATATGGTACTTATCCTTTCTTTTATTAATGTGATGTATCATGTTGGTTGAATGGTGGATAATGAACCAGCCAGGAATGCATCCCAGGAATAAATCCCACTTGATTGTGGTGAATAATTTTTTTAATGTATTGTTGGATTTGGTTTGCTAGTATCTTGTTGAGAATTTTTGCATCCACGTTCATCAGGGAGATTGGTCTGTAACTCTCCTTTTGAGTGAGGTCTTTGGTTTTTCAAATCAAGGTAATGCTGGCCTCATAGAATGAATTTGGAAGTTTTCCTTCCATTTCTATTTTTTTGGAACAGCTTCAAAAGAAAATGTATTAACTCTTCTTTAAATGTTTGGTAGAATTCCCCTGGGAAGCCATCTGGCCCTGGACTCTTGTTTGTTGGGAGATTTTTGATTACTGATTGGATTTCTTTATTGTATGAATCTGTTCAAATTTTCTACTTTTTCCTGTTTCAGTTTCAGTAGTTTGTATGTTTCCAGGAGTTTGTCCATGTCCATGGTATATAACTTCTCCTAACATTCTCTTATTGTTTGTATTTCTGTGGTGTTGGTTGTTATCTCTCCTCTTTCATTCATGATTTTATTTATTTGGGTCCCTTCCTTTTTCTTTTTGATAAACCTGGCAAGGGGTTTATCAATTTTGTTAATTCTTTCAAAGAACTAGCTCCTGGATTCATTGATCTGTTCTATTTATTTCGTATTTTTTTTTTTATTTTGATACCATTGATTTCTGCTCTAACCTTTATTATTTCCCTTCTTCTGCTGATTCTGGGCTTTATTTGCTGCTCTTTTTCCAGCTCCTTTAGGTGTAAGGCTAGGTTGTGTATCTGAGACCTTTCTTCCTTCTTTAGGAAGGCCTGGATTGCTATATACTTCCCTCTTATGACCACCTTTGCTGTATCCCAGAGGTTTTGGGTTGTCGTGTTTTCATTTTCATTGGCTTCCATGTACTTTGTAATTTCCTCTTCAATTGATTGGTTAACCCATTCATTCTTTAGTAGGATGTTTTAATTTCCAAGTGTTCTTGGTCTTTACACATTTTTTTCCTTTGGTTGATTTCAAGTATCATAGTGTTGTGGTCTGAAAATACACATAGTACTTGTTGAGGGCTGATTTGCGACCTAGTATGTGATCTGTTCCAGAGAATGTTCCCTGTGCACTCAAGAAGAAAATGTATTCTGCTGCTTTAGCATGAAATGTTCTGAAGGTATCTGTTAGGTCTATCCGGTCCAGTGTGTCATTCAAAGCCATTGTTTGTTGATTTTCTGCTTAGATGATCTGTCCATTGCTATAAACGGGGTGTTGAAGTCCCCTACTATTATGGTATTATTATCAATGAGTGTCTTTATGTTTGTGATTAATTGATTTATATATTTGGGTTCTATCATGTTGGGGGCATAAATATTTACAATGGTTAGATCTTCTTGGTGAATAGACCCCTTAATTATGATATAATACCCTTCTTCATCTCTTGTTACAGTCTTTGTTTTAAAGTCTAGTTTGTCTGATATAAGCATGGCTAATCCAGCTTTCTTTTGACATCCATGAGCATGATAGATGCTAAAAAATGAAAGATATCCAAATCAGCCAGGAAGAAGTCAAACTTTCATCCTTCACAGACAAGATACTCTACATGTAAAACCCAAAAGGTTCCACCAAAAAACTGCTAGAAATGATGCATGAATTCAGCAAAGTCACAAAATATAAAATCAATGTGTAGAAATCAGTTGCATTTCTATACACCAATAATGAAGCAGCAGAAAGAGAAATCAAGGAATAAATCCCATTCACAACTGCACCAAAACCCATAAAATACCTAGGAATAAATCTAACCAAAGGTGTGAAAAATCTATACACTGAAAACTATAGAAAACTTATCAAAGAAATTGAAGACAACACAAAAAATTGAAAAACATTCCATGCTCATGTATTGGAAGAACAAATATTGTTAAAATAATGACACTACCCAAAGCAATCTACATATTCAATGCAATCCCTATCAAAATAACATCAGCATTCTTCACAAACATAGAACAAACAATCCTAAAATTTGTATGGTATCAGAAAAAAAAAAAACCCAAATAGCCAAAGGAATCCTGCAAAAGAACACCAAAGCTGGAGGCATCAGAATTCTGGACCTCAAGCTGTATTACAAAGCTATAATCATCAAGACAGCATGGTAGTGGCACAAAAACAGACACACAGATCAACGGAACAGAATAGAGAATTCAGAAATGGACCCACAAACATATGGCCAACTAATCTTTGACAAAGCAGGAAAGAATATGAAATGGAAACAAGACAGTCTCTTCAGGAAATGGTGCTGGGAAAACTGGACAGCAACACACAGAAGAATGAACCTGGACCACTTTCTTACACCATACACAAAAAGAAACTCAAAATGGATGAAAAACTTAAATGTAAGCAGGAAACCATCAAAATCCTAGAAAACAGTCAACAGTCTCTTTGACCTTGACACAGCAAATTCTTTAAAATTCTTTTTTTAACGTTTATTTATTATTGAGAGACAGAGCATGAGCATGGGAGGGGCAGAGAGAGGAGGAGACACAGAATCTGAAGGAGGCTCCAGGTTCTGAGCTATTAGCACAGAGCCCGACGAGGGGCTCGAACTCACAAACCCAGCGAGATCATCACCTGAGCTGCAGTCGGACGCTTAACCGACTGAGCCACCCAGGGGCCCCTTGGCACAGCAACTTCTTACTAAACCTATCTCCGGAGGTAAGGGAAACAAAAGCAACAATGAACTATTGGGACTTATCGAGATAAGAGCTCTGTATGGCAAAGGAAAGAATCAACAAAACTAAAAGCTAAGGGTCAGAATGGGAGAAGAAATTTGCAAATGACATATCGGATAAAGGGCTAGTATCCAAAATCTATAAAGAACTTATCAAGCTCAACACCCAAAAAAACAAATAATCCAGTGAAAAAAATGGGCAAAAGACCTGAACAGAGACTTTTCCCAAGAAGGTATCTAGAGGGCTAACAGACAAATATCACCCATCATGAGGCAAGTATAAATCAAAATCATAATGAGATACATCCTCACACCTATCAGAATGGGTAAAATTAGTACCTCGGGAAACAACAGATGTTGGCAAGGATGTGGAAAAAGGGGAAACCTTTGGCACTGTTGGTGGTAATGTAAATAAACTGTTGCTGCCACTCTGGAAAACTGTATGGAGGATCCTCAAAAAATTAAAAAAAGAGCTACCCTATGACCCAGCAATTGCAGTACTAGGTATTTATCCAAGGGATACAGGTGTGCTTTTTAGAAGGGGCACATGCACCCCCATGTTTATAGCAGTGCTATCAACAATAGCCAAATCATGGAAAGAGCCCAAATGTCCAATGAGTGACAAATGGATAAAGAAGATGTGGTATATATACATACATATGTGTGTGTGTGTGTGTGTGTGTGTGTGTGTGTGTGTGTATAATGGAGCATTACTTAGTGATCAAAAAGAATGAAATATTGCCATTTGCAACATGGTGGATGGAGTTAGGATGTATTATGCTAAGCAAATAAGTCAGTCAAAGAAAAATACCATATGATTTCACTCATATGTGGAATTTAAGAAACAAAACAGATAACATAAGGGAAGGGAAGGGAAGGGAAGGAAAAATGAGATAAAAACAGAGTCAAACCATAAGAGACTCTTAAATACAAAGAACAGACTGATGGTTGCTGGAGAGGTGTTGAATGGATGGATGGGCTAACTAGGTGATGGGCACTGAGAAGGGCATTTGTTGGGATGGGCACTGTGTGTTATATTTAAGCGAAGAATCACAAAATTCTACTCCTGAAACCATTATTACACTATATGTTAACTAACTTGGACTTAAGTAATTTTTTTTTAAAAAAAGTAAAAATAGACTATGCTTTACTTGCTTCTAGATACACACAGAGCCTAAAAGGCATACAGCCAAAGGCCTGACTGTATGTGGAGTGTCTCCAATGTGAGAATAATCTATTACCAGACAAGACTGCATTGATGTAGACCCAGGTGACGCTGAACTTGTAAACAGCCATGATTACAGATGGCAGGCGGATGGCCTAAAACATAGCTCGAGACAGAAATTCCCTCTTTATCTCCTTACCATTTTCTTGTATTAGAGGTAGAAAATTTGAAAGATAAATTTAAGAGATGGAGTAGTGTGCCAAGTAGTTAGCAAACCCCCACTGGAGAAACAAACTAAATTCAAATCTAAACCCAATAGGTATTATTAGAAGTTTCCTCCCTCATATGTAAATTAAATATGGTAATTTCTTTCCTGCATGTTTCCCTCTGCAAAGGATGGAATTGTAACAATGATCCAAGCACGGGAAGTGGCAGGGGGTGATGGAGAGTCGCATTATGAGATACTGTCAGAAACATTTCATCTCTATGGATTCCTGCAAGCATCCTGGGCAAGAAGAACAAAAGAACCGTGGCCAGCTCAAAATCACCAGGTCCTTCTCTTGACAAACATCTAAAACTGTGTACTGTACTAAGAAAAGACTAACTTTATATATACATACTTACTGTAAGCACCCAGGTCTTTGTTGTGCTTCAAGAACATCTATCTGCTCTGCACACACTTAGCATTTCAAAACACTATTAAAAAAAAACAAACTGGGAGACCAGTCAATCAGATTAAGGAATGGACAATTTGAAGTTTCCCCTGATATTTTAACATTCCTCTTTGGAAAACTGTGCACAGGTGCAATCAGAGCAAACAAAGACAATTCGCTTTTACAATGAAGTAGCTTAATGCTTTCCTTAAAGGTGTAACTTGATTAATTTCTTTTATGAGGCTAAGCAGGATGATCCAAGAAGAAAAATGTCATATAGCTACAGAGTATTATGATTCATTATAATAAAGGCCAGGATAATAACAACCTAATAATAGAATATGAATAGACTTTAAAGCAACAATTCAACGGAATTTATAGAAAGCAGCAAGCAGCTTTAAAGAAAACAGGATGGGCACTTCTCATGGCAAAACACGCATCTTGTTTGTCCCAGGGAAGATGAAATACAAACTGGTGATCTTTAAGTCTCTATTGTAGCTTTCCATTTACGTTGGTAGGAGAAGCTCCGGGGTAGAGAACACCAGTGCTCCTTCCAAATGGATGCAGCAAGAAGTTACTCCTATCAGCTTTTGTTTAATGTTATAAATCTGACCTACTTGTCAGCATCATGATTCATGACAGCAAACAGAGTGTGAAGCCCGCATTTCTGTGGGTAGGGAATAGATTATAGAGTATTTAGACAGCTTTAACGCCCAGTCCCAGCCAGTCTTGCTGGACATAAAAGAAACTCCAGAAAATTCTGCAGTTCTACTACAGACTCTGAGTGAGATTCAGGGAGATGAATCATTTCTTGCTGAAGGTAAGTGTCTTGAATATAGCCTCAAAGCCTACACTGGCAACCTTAGGGAAAAATCTTTTTCTTGTGTATGAATAAAAAACTCCCATTAATCCTAAATAAATTAGAGATATGTGTTGAGGAGCTTCTCAATGTCTTTATCTTCATGGGCTGGTGGAAAACTACCTAAAGGAAGAAGCATTTGTATGTGTGCGTCTTATGCTTGCCGGTTGAGGTTGGTAGCGACTGGTCTGTTCAACAACAAATGGCTCCACTGGTGGTATGAATTCCACTCTTAGTGACCGCACATCATGACTTAGCCCTAAATTTGTTCTCTCTCTCGTTACTCAACACTTACTGGGCAACTACTGTATAGAAGGTACTGTGCTGGGTTTTAGAGATACAAATGTAAAAGACAACCCGAGTTCAAGAAAGCTGGGTCAAAAAAATGTAGATACTCTCCCCCCAAAATGTTATCACATGGTTTTGTAAACATGCTTAGGGAAAAAACACAGCATTTCTGAGGAGGTAAGAGTCAGAGGCTGCTTCCTAAAGAACAAAACATATGGATTTGATTTTGTGGGATAATCAAGTGCTTGACATTTTGTAGCAAAGGGGAAAGAAAAGAAGTATTTTGCTTAGAAAGAATAGCGTGAACAAAAAAAAAATCATGAAGCAAAAAACAAAAATGTTATGCTAGAACACTAGCTAGTAGAGTGTTGGAATAAGGGCTTCTTACTCAAGGAGGGGAAGAAGGGCAGATCAATCTAAAAGGGCTTGTTGGTGAAACTCACTAAAAAATATGCTACACAGACATTTTAAACTTCATTATGTATGTATTGTGTTTTCTGGTGTGTTTAAGTTTAGTTGTGGGTTAGAAACAGAATGTTGATGGAACGTGGCTTGAGGAGGTGATGACAGAGGCAGGAGGAATCCAACGGAATCCGGAAAAAGGGCAGGAAGAGAGTGCGTTGCAGAGGAAGGAATGAAATTGGGGAAAAGATTAGAGATGAAATTCAAAGTCTTTTGTCACACACATGCACACACACACACACACACACACGCACACACACACACACACACACACACACACACACAATGCCTTGTGTTTATCTCGAATCACTGTGTAAACTCAGTTTCTTTTAGGGAGGAACATAGTGGAGTAGCAGAAAGAAGATAAAGAACTTGAACAGGAGCAGACTGAAAGAGTAGGTCCGGGTAGAGATGTCTAGGACCAAGCTGAGCTTGGACTGAATGTAAACTCTGGGCAGAATGTAAGGGTTTTGGAGAGAGCATGGTGGGGCTGGCATTTCATACCACGGCTATAAAATAGACTCCCTAGAAGCACATGTTCACAGAGAGGAAAGTGGAACAGACACCAAGGCAATGCTAATGGGATATGTGTTCATTTTGCTTCACTCAGAAAGTTCACTTCCAGTGACTGTATCTGGAGGGATGGAGTGGATAGATTTGAACCAGAGATGATGCTGAGTCCTCCTAACACTCTTGGGCTCCCCATGTGTCTTCTCCACTTATCCATTATAAAAGTCATACATGTGTACCAGGCTTTCCTGAGGTGTCCAAAAGTGAGATCACAGTCTGTGAAAAAAAGATTTTGCATTTCTCATAACACAAGGGAAAAGCAGTATAGAAGCTAAATCCCTCATGACATGGGTTCCCATGATTGCCTCCAGTTCCTAAGTTGGTTTCTTATCCTTCCCAAAAATCCACCTCTAAATCTGGTGTATTAAATGACAACCATCTTTTAAGGATACAGTCCCCCCTTCCCAAAGGGCCTGATCTTCTAGGTTTCTTCCTTCCCCAGCAAAACAATTCTGTACATCTGGGTTATTTTGTCTACAATAACATGCCTCACAGAGCTTTAGATAAGGTAATTCAAGGTGGCTGTAAGGACTCCAGGTCTAGTCGCCTTAAGGTCTTCCTGTGAGGATATGAAAATACATGTGGGTTGTTTTTTGGTGATTTTTTTGAGTGTCCAGTGGATATGTGTTGGACTACTAGTGTAATTTATTCTCTACTCTTCATACTACACCTATGAGAAATTGGTGTTGGTTAAATAAACCTCATCCACATGGGGTGATTCAGGTTAGGCTACCTGATGCTGGATCTGGGAATTCAGTCAAGCTTCCAATAGCTCTAATATGACCCTCTCTCATCCACAGACATGATCATCAGCAACTGTGTTCTACACAACAGAAAGCCAGAGGATTGCCCTGTGTCTATCCCCACAAATGTTTCTGGTCTTGTCACGTACCCCAGTGGCACAGACTCCCTTCTGTTTCTGTAGAACAGATTTATCCACGTGGAGTCTGTGCCAGGCCTTTTCATCCATCCGAGTTTCTTGTTGACAATTGTTAATCCAGTGAAAGCCATACTATAATGGGGGTGAGGGGTCACTGAAACATGTCAAGGTGGAGATAGAAGTTGGCAGTCACGGGAAGGGAGTGAAGGCTACATTCAGGAAAAGAATTTTTAGGATGAGAAAGATTTGAGGACATCAATAGCCTGAGAGAAAATTCTAAGTGGGGAGGAAGAGAAGCAAGACACAGGAGAGATGCTATAAATGATGGCTCAGGAACCCAGAAAAGGCAGGAGAGTTTGGAATGAAAGACTGAAGTGGAAATATCTAAGATTGCTGGTTCCTCTTCCCCTCAAATGGAAGAAATGGATGAGCACAATGAAAACATTTTTATGTTTGTCTATCAGAGTTGTCAGACTAAAAGTCATTTAAGTACAGAAGCCTGCCTTATCCCTCGTAGGGTTGTCAGTCTGTCCCCTTGTTTACACAACTGCAAACTGAAAAAAGGTGAATTGCATGCCATCAAGAAGCCACGCTTCTGTTGGGAAGAGAGAACAGTAAGCGATTACGATAAATTAATATACACAATGTTATAAGTTATTATAGCAATTCTGTAATAATTTTCTAAATATGGTATCTTGCTCTTGTACTTAAATAGGAAGGGACTGAGAAGTCTCTTACAAACGTGACACCTTTTTACAAGAAAGAAAACGTTTAACATAAAGGGATAAGAACTAACTTAGAATTTGGCAGAGTGGAAAACCTATTTTGTAAGATTATAGAATTAGAAGTGTTTTGTTTCTGCTTTTATTTGGTTCACTGCATATCAACTTCATGAATTTAAGAGCTGTATGAACCAGAAAAAAAACAAAAACAAAAAAACACTGCTAGAATCATTTTGAACCAAACTAATCAGTTTCAGAAATGTAGGGGCACCTGGGTGGCGCAGTCGGTTAAGCGTCCGACTTCAGCCAGGTCACGATCTCGCGGTCCGTGGGTTCGAGCCCCGCGTCAAGCTCTGGGCTGATGGCTCAGAGCCTGGAGCCTGCTTCCGATTCTGTGTCTCCCTCTCTCTCTGCCCCTCCCCCGTTCATGCTCTGTCTCTCTCTGTCCCAAAAATAAATAAACGTTGAAAAAAAAATTAAAAAAAGAAATGTATAGCTGAAATTGATTCTAGCATTTAACACAATGCTAAATATGGCCGTTATACAAAAATCGCAATGTTGAATCCGTGCAATACCAACTGGTATTGGAGGGCACGAAGGAAGGAAAGAACTTTAGCTCTCACATTGAAACACATAGTTGAACCTTATTAATAGACATTATAAACGACCTATTTCTTCTCTCTCTCTCTCTCTCTCTCTCTGTCTCTTCCCCACCTAATGCATTCCACCCTCACACATACACAGAGAGCAAGAGGATTTCATACAATCGCTCCCACAGAAAGAGACTGTGAGATATCTCCCACAGAAGTCTGCATTCAGTTCTAACTGGCTGGAGAAACTGGATTCCATTCCTAGCTCTGACAGGACTTTGACTCCACATTACCACACTGAGGAGTTGCCACAATAAATATTATCTTTAAAACCCCTTAAAGCTCCATAGAGAAATATCTTATAATTACTCAGTGACATGTTACTTAAATTGGCAAACCAGGACAGCAGCAATGCCATAAGGTGTGTAACAAAATAATAAAATAACAAATGATGGCCAAGAATGACCCTGGAACATTTCTGGGCATGAATCCTTGTTGATCACAGAACTTACTTGATAGGCAACCACTTGACAGGTTTTGAGACAAAATAAAGATAACATTTCCTATTTTAACTAGAAAATATATGTTTCTCATCTGTTTCTCAGATAGAAACAACGTCTATTATTTCCCAAGAGAATTATGACTTTGTTCAGAGCAGAAATTGTCTAGCTGGGTGACCTTGTGACCTGCTTATAGCCAATAAGATCTGAACAGAATGTAGCTGAAAACAGTGGCATCACAGTAACCTTTCTTTGTAAAAGAGGCAGACCAGGCAGGTTGTGTTCTGCCCGGTTTCCTTCTGTCTCACTTTGCAGAGGTAATGGCTGGATCTGCGGCAGACATTTTGTGACCACGAGACAAGCATAGATAAGAAAATGAACATTCTGAGATGACAAAGCAGAAAGGAAAAAAGATCCTAATGGCATCCTTGAGCAAGGGAACCAACACTACCATCCAGGAACTCTGGATATCTTGTTGTATAAATAAAATACATCCCAGTGTTTAAGCGTTTTTTTATGAACATATTCTTTTTTGCAGCCAAATATATTCCTGATACACCACGGGTTTTCCCTGATTCGATTTTCCTTACCATCTGACCACACTCTTGCCTTGTTTTTCTCTGGCACTTGGTTTGACAGAGAAGTTCAACCTAACATCCTGAAAACAGCCTGCCCCAAATCTCTATCCGTTTCCTTGCCAATTGTAATTACTACATTCTTTTGCCTACTGCTCGCCTCCTGCTTCTGTCCTAGCAGCCAATCTCATCCCCCTTACCCTCTGCCTACTCCACAAGTTTGGGTATGCTTAAATGATCCCAGCTTCATATTATCTCCAGCTCCCACACAGCTCTCATCACAGAAGAAGGTACTCCTTTCCAATGTCTACCACCATAGCCCCACCTTGGAACCTAATTCAACCCTATACCATGACTTATCTCACTTCATCAATATTTACTGAGCCCATGCTGCACGTACATGTTGAGAACATAAAATGTACTCATTAAATGCGTGGACACTAAAGGTAGAGCAACTGGGTTCCAATCCTATGACACCAGACAGTTATTTAAACTCTCAAAGCATCGATTCCCCATCTGTAAAGTAGGGACAATAATATCAGATACATTCCTTAGGATTTTCTGAGAATTAAGTGAGTCCATCCATGTAAAAGTACTTAGCGCAGTGTGTGACTCATCACAAGAACTCAGCACACAATTTATGGACCATGGCATTTGCAAAGTTGTGTAACCTACACTTCTGCAATAAGGAACTTAATATCCATATGGGGGAAGTGCTGGGAAGCTAGTTAGCAAATCTCAATAATAATTACAATTTAAGATGGACTATTTGTGTTAGTAAAGGAAATAAAAGCAAAAAATATTTTTATTTTGGGTGATAAAGACCCCAGGAAAGGGAGATTATGAATGCAGTCTCGAAAGTAATGTATGTAGGCCTTCACTTTCCCTTCTCTCATGCAGCTTTCTTCAAGTATTCCTTGGCCACAAAACCCCCCTCAGCTGAATCTGACTCCCTTTACTTAGATAATGTGAGTGTCGCTCTAAATAGCATGGGGATGGAGAGACGATATGAGCCAATGGAGCCATCTATGAAGGTCAGACACAGAGCACTGAGGCAGAACTTTGTCTTCTGTTCTGGCTGGTTTCATGGGCCTCTGGATATCGCCAGCTCTCTGCAGCCCTTCAGGATAAGGCTCTTTCCTCTTCCAGTCACTACACGGAGGTCCAGCTGACATACTTGATCGTAGAGATGGGATATTTTGGTGTGAGTCATCAAGGGTATGAGGCACAGAAGAGCTGAGCTGCTCTAAACCTTCCAAGTGCTGCTCAAGTGCTACGTGACCAAGAGCTGGGCGGAAGCTGAGTCCGGGGGGGGATTCATGCTGCAGGGGGGCTCCACGAGGCTCCAGCTGATCCTGGAAGGCTGGAGCCACAGTGTAGTGCTCCCTCAGTCTAACCTGGTGCTCTGACTCAGCATGCATGTGACAGGGAGCCCTTCTCCGGTGTTATTTTGAGAGACGGAAATCCTTCTGTGTTATGTTTTAGTTTCATGCTTCAATGTTGTAGCTCAACCATTTTAATACATGGCCTCCAGCCAGGGAGCACAATAGATTAAGACTTGTTCCAGCACGCATTATAGGCTTCTTTCTTTTCTATCATTAATTCCCCCATTATGGATAAAGCTCTCTCTCTATGTATATACACACATTATATATACACACACAGTGTGTATGCATGCGTGTGTGTGTGTATACACATACACACACGTCATATGTATATACACATTGTTATATATACACACATACATTATATATGCACTCACACATTATATATACACACATTTATATATATACACATATACATACATTATATATATACAAATTATATATACATACATTATATACACATACACACATTATATGTATATATATACATGCATACATTATATAAACACACATATACATGCAATTATATATACAGAGACACATTATATATACACACATTACATATATACACACATGCATTTTATAAACACACATATATACATACATTATACGTATACACATACACTATGTACACACACATATATATACACACTATATATATACACACAGAACATTGTATACACACATACATACATATACATTATATGTATGTGTATAACATACACACACATTATATATATATACACATACATTATATGCACACAAATATATATATACATATTATCTATATACACACACACGCATTATATATATACCTACACATTATATATACACACATTTTATCTACATACACACATATTATCTATATACACATTATATATACACACACATTTTATTTGTATACACACATATTATATATATACACACATATTACGTATATACACACATTACATATGTATACACACATACATTATACATACACATGCATATATACACACATTAATATATATACATTTATATGTATATACACCTACATCATATATATTCACACACACTATAAACATACATACACATTATGTACATATACACACACATATATACACACTTTTTATATTTATACACATATACACACACATATTGTGTGTGTATGTGTGTATATATATATACACACACACTCACACTTTGTATATACATATACACACACACTCACGTTATATATATATATATATATATATATATATATATATATACAAACTTTATACACACATATACATGATATATGAACACACATTGTATAAATACACATGTTACATATATATACACAGACATTATATGTATGGATACACATTTTATCCACATCATATCCATATATACCCACAAACACACACATATTATATATATATACCCAAACAGTATGCGTGTATATACACATACATACACACATTTGATATGTGTATTGGCTAAATATTGGCAATATATACATATACATACTTTAATGTAAATACCCAAAATATACACATATGTTAGGGAATTGGCATAATGACCTTCCACATACTCGTTATCTAGCTTCACAATTATAATCAAATAAAGCAGTTTTTAAAAAGTTACCCAAAATACATGTATCTTATTAGGCTAGTAGCCAGGACAACTTTCTCTATATTTATATAACTATATAAATATCTATGTAAATAGTGCTTATGAATATTACAAATATTTATACAAATATATATTTACATTAATAAGTGCCCTAGTGGCACTTTACAGAAGTGAAACCTTTGTTTTAAGGTCATTTTCTGTCTTCTCCATCATCTAGGATCAGGTAGGAACTCTCTGGTTAGAGGCAACACACACACACACACACACACACACACACATTTCATCCTGGCAAGACAGCAGATTATGATTCCATTCTTTTTTTTTTTTTTTTTTTCAACGTTTTTATTTATTTTTGGGACAGAGAGAGACAGAGCATGAACGGGGGAGGGGCAGAGAGAGAGGGAGACACAGAATCGATAACAGGCTCCAGGCTCCGAGCCACCAGCCCAGAGCCCGACGCGGGGCTCGAACTCCCGGACCGCGAGATCGTGACCTGGCTGAAGTCGGACTCTTAACCGACTGCGCCACCCAGGCGCCCCATGATTCCATTCTTATTCGATTGCTCACATAGCTTAGTATCTGCCTGTATGCACTGGTTTATCCTACTCTTAAATCTCCTGACCTCTTCTATCGTGCTCCTTTCACCTCTTCCACCCACACTGTTGTTGGGACTCAAGAACTGAGAAACCATGTTTTCCCTGCATCAGAGCCTCAGGGCTGCACTGAGTAACTGTGAAGTCCGTTCCCTGCAGCCTTCACGTTCCCTCTGCTCTTTTCCCTGCTCTCTGCCACCTCCTTGGATTAGTTAACTCTGTACTCCCACCCCCACAAGACTGAATGCAGGGGCATGACCTATTCATTGACAAATCACCTAGAACAAAATGCACAGATATAGCAGCTAATCTGTGTGCTAAAACGCCTGGTTCAAAGATTGACGATCCCTGCTGCCCACATTCCTACAGCAAGAGCATCCTCTCTAGACACAAAATCATAATTGCTCCCTGTTACCTGGTGTATCAGATTGACATGCCTCAACTTGGTTATAGAGACCTTTTGTCCAAACTCTGGCCTTTCTCATGTATGGTATTACTTCTCTCACATAGAATCTACGATCAGCTAAAACTAAGCTATGCCCTGTTCCTCACCCAGAACATGCCCCTTCCTCTGGCCTTAGCACATCGTGTTCCTGCCCTCCTTGTCCCTACCAAGAGCCTTTGAGCTCCTTCCAAATACCGCCCCCCTCCCCCCGCAGAAACAAGTAACCGCTCACCCAACCCCCATTCTCTGCTCAGGAGGGGTTCTGGCCTCACACACTTCCTTCAACTCCCACTTCTCTTGCTTCAGCAAAGATTTTGCTCAGGAAGGACTCGCCTTCCTCACGTAGGTTGTTTACTTGCTTTACTGGACCCAGACCCTCGAAGGTTGTTGCTGTTCCATCGTGCCAGCTGAGACTAGTGCAACGTTCTTCGTCAGAAACACACTAGATAAATGTCAGTGATCAAAATGCAGCAATAAAGATTTTGTTTTTATGAGAGCAACTTCTCCCACAAAAGGAGGCTGGACGTCCTGACCTCCAACTTGTTGTTATTGTTGTTTTAAAACATACAGCACGGTAACATATTCCTAAGCTTGTTTTCCTCAGTGGTTCATACCACTTGGACTAATGGAAAAAAATTTCATCATTGAGGTGCTTGTGGCAATTGTGATCTATTAGCAAGTGCTAAAAGAAAACAAAAAAAAACCAATAATCAAAAACTCTATGGCTATAGGATGCTTCTTGAAATAAAAATATCTGCCCTTTCTTTATGATGGAAAAAAAAAAAAAAAAACAGAACAGAAAAATACCTCTGTGCTGGCAAGGGGCAAGTTCAGGCATCTAATGGATCTTTTTGTCAGCTGTCATTTGTTTCTACCGAGTGTTACATACCCTTTAGCGGAGATGAATACTGCTCATGTCTACAGAAAGACCCAGGGTGGCTTGGCGTGGGTTGTAGGCATTTCAAAGTCATTCTTCTTCTATATCTCTGCCTGTGTTGTTCAAGTGCCTATTTTCAATTTGCAGTTGTGCTGGGAAAACGTTTTGATTCTTGATTTAGAATGTGCACTCCCAGAAGGTTCCAAGAAGGTTTCAGGCAGAGAGATAAAGCCTGTCTCTTTATGCTTCTTTGCAGCATGTGCTCTGTGGCAATAATACATACCCCACACTGTGCTTAAATCCCTGGTTTTATGAAAGTCAGTCCAATTCCTATTTGGTGGGTCTTTTGACATGCAAGTACCGTTCCCTGAGGAAGCAAGCCAGTTGCTGTGCTTTCTCTCTTCCTTTCTTTGTTTCCCACACTACACACGATTCCTAGGAAACCTGTAGCGTGAAAGGCACAGGAAAAACTGAAACTGCCATGAAAAAGTCAGCTGTAAACATATATCCGACGCTGTGGTCTACAGTAAAAAGACCCCCCCCCTTTTTTTTATGAAGATAATAAAGCTGGGGTTCTGTGCTTTGAGCAAGGGTGATATCAACATGCAGGCACCAGCCATCTGAGTACCAAATTACCCAAGCCAACAAGGGCCCGCAAACTCCTCTTCCCAGGTAATATAATCTGCAAATAAATCAAGTCCAAGAAAGCTGAGTGAAAGTTCAAATACATTATAAGCTAAGACTGTTAAGCCAAGAACATACAATCAGACTCTGTCTGTAGCCAGAGGGGTTTGATCTCACCTCAGAAACAGCCTTCCATCTAACAAAATACTAAAAAGGCTTCCAAAAATTCTACCGCTCTTGCCAAAATGCGTCTTTCATCGCGTTAGCGAAGTGCTGTAAGCTCCTTGGAGAGGAGATTCTATATTTATGTAGAATGTTGTCATCTAGATGCTGGTATTTACTAGATTTTATTTCATAACATTTTTTTTTCCAATCAGACTAGCTGGATTGAATTTCAAAATTGAGCTTTCCTTTTGGTGGTGGTAGTAGGGAATGGGGAGGTTGAAGAGCATCAAATCAAAATCTAATGAAGTTTCTAATGATCAAATAAATAATCACTTGACATTTATTGCCATGCTTGGCAATCTGCAGAAATGGAATGGAGCAGAGATGCCTAAAGCCCCATTTCCCATAGATTTACATTATGCTACCACACAGAATTAAGCTGACATAAGCTCTTTAAGACCCACTAAAGCAGCAGATTTTACACAACTTGTTTAGATTTTTTTTTTCCTTCTCCACGATCCCATATTCCCTGAATAACTCTTTCTATCCATTTTCTATTCCTTGTTCTTTTGAGAGGCCTGCTGGAGCCTTCCCTTCATGTCATTTCAGGCTATAACCCTGCAGTTTGAGTTTATCTTAGCTGTAAAATGCAACAGTAATTTATATGCTCCCTTACTCCAGCCTCCTCTGAGGCAAGGGCTGCCAGCTGTCTACCCAGCAGTTTAAAGAAAGAGTGGTAATGAGCGAGAGTGCGGCAGGGGAGGGGGCAGCACCACATCAGAGTGCTTTATTTCTGCTTCCTTAGTGAGCACTGGGTCCACAGAAATGGCATTTTCTGGGGCTGACTGACAGCGGTGTAACCTCCTTCCTCCCCTCCAGCCCCACCTCCCCCCGCCTGCCTCACATCAGCCTTATGGGGACAAGTTTTCTTGTTTCTTCCTTTCGTTTCTGAGTCAAGGAGAACAGAGCCAAAAGATGAGACGAAGCCTGATGTGGCATGGGGTGTGAGCTTCGAGTACAAACCTTGCCCCTCTCTACCAAGAATATGCTCTTGGAGCTTTAAGACAAAGCTCCCCAGTAGCTTAATGCACTCCACACCGTTAGGTTTTAGCTGGATGTGGGTATATTTTTTTGATGTGATTCACTTGAGGTTTCTTTTTGAAAATATTCCAGCAGTAGGCTCATTTGCCTTGTATGTTTCACAAAAAATAGAGCAGAGACATTTTTGTCTCAAACTCAAAATCTACTCCCCCTACCCATTCTGTCTCTCCAATTTTCTGAGTGGGGGTGGGATTAAAACATGCCCCCTTTCCTGGATGGTAGCACACAACAGGTTCAGGGAGTGCAACTCAGCACGAAGCAGGCACAAAGGATTTTCCCCTTATACTGCTGAAATCATATGGTTCCCTTTTGCCAGTCCATTGAAAAAAAAAAAAAAATCCCACTCAACAAAAGAGAAAGAAAAGGTTTGAAACTCTCTGGATATATGTGCAGTATTAAAGCTGCCACTGTGCAGAAGACAGAGATATGCCCTGGCATATCTGATTCCTTTTCCATGATATTTCTGAATGTGTTGACTATTAACATCTCCAAGGAAGAGCCGGTCACTTTAGGGTTCACACCCCTCACAACTCGCTTTAACGTTGTGTAATCTCAGTTTTTGTCCAAAACTGATATATCTCAGCAGACACTGGCAAAGCAAAAGCTAGGAGCTGTGTTGAACAAGGCTGAGCTCCGGATCAGTGGAATGCAATATGAAGGAAGTCGTGAGGCAGCACTTAACTCTTGCAGGTGCTGGCCTCTTCTTGATTCAGACACCACAGAAGGTCTTTTTGTATTATTTGTCTTTCTTTAGTTAAGTCCACTGGCCACAATTGTACCTTCTGCTGAGAAATGATTCACCAGTCTGACAAAGGCTACAATATCTTTGTTGTGTGTGTGGCTCTCATTATTTATTCTTCAATAGCTGGAAAGTGTAGGAAAGATTTCCATGTTTAGAAAATAGAAATTTCCCTGAGGTTTCAAAGTGAGAATGGGAATAGCTTCTTTCTGACTGTTTCACATAATAGCTTTGTGATGTTTCATTATAACTACAATTTGGTGGGGGGGGGGGGGCGGAATTTAAAGAGAGAAAACAAGAGAAAGCTAACTGGAGGTTATTCTCTTTCTCTAAGAATCCTTCTATACTTTCAGCGAAAGATAAGTTGGGAGTCGTGCCAACCTTTCTTATTTCTCTTCCAGATGGTACTAGATTTGTGAAGAAGGAAAGTAGATCAGAAAGGCTGATGTATTTCTGGTGTTTTCTAAATACGTAACTCAACACCTATTTTACTATTAAGGAATCACAATTTGCATGTACTTACTTGTTCTCAGGCCTTTGAATTCTCAGAAGCTACCCTTACTAAGAAGTTCTCCAAGAAATAAACACTTTGGAAAGCCCAAAGGGATATGCCCTATCCTACTTGCATATTGGCCTGGAATCAGAGCAGCTTTCTAAATCCAAAGCAATATGAAATACAGCGACTAGAAAAAGTGTAGGGCAAAGAGAATGAAGACAGGCTAGATCCACCAGCTTTGTGAAAATTCTGAGCATAAGCCAGTAATCATAGAGCAATCACACCTCCTACTTCTTTTGATATTGGCAGAGGTTTGGAGGAGTAAAATGATAACAATGGTGGGGAATCCTTTCTCATTTAAACTAAGGAAGCAGATGAATCTTGAAATTTATGTACATGATGATATATTGCAAGGGGCATTTTAAGAATGCAGTGTTTTGAAACCTGGGATTGACTGTTGATCCTTCTAAGTCAGCATTTGCTTTCAGTGATATTCAAATAGGGCTGATTTACTTGAAAGAAATTATCTTTATACAGAATTAACTGTGCTTTCAGTGTGTAAAAAGTTTAATCCACTTTCATATAATACACTCGGATACACTATAGATTAAAGTATCCTAATTAAAGAAAGCCAAAACAAACATAAAATCTTCAACTCCCTATAAAGGTAGAGATAAGCACAATCACTACTTTCTAGCAGAAGGACCTTGTGATAAGAGGAGAAGTAAAAAAAAAAAAAAAAAAAAAAAGGAAAGGATGCAGGATAAAAGAGTAGAAATGATTTAAAAAGACGTCAGGAGCAGACTCTGCTGGAGAGTGACGAGCAGAAGGCATGAATTTATCGTCTCTGAAGCATATTCTCTCCTTTGGTTCTGAGCAGGATCCCTAGAGAAACTGAATAGATGAATCAAAGTAAATGGCATCAATCCTAGAAAATAATACATAAAGAATTATGGTGTAGAGGTTGGGCAATAATCAAGATGACTCATTCATACATCTTTTTTTTTTTTTTTTCAAATTTAACATCCTTTGCACTAACCGTGGTTTGCAATTAATTTTAGGGCTTCAGAAGAAACTCCACAAAAATGTATAACATGGTATGAGCCAAGTCTTTGTGCATTTCCAATAGAAAATACCTCTTTAGATTAACAAGTCACTTTTAGCACATTCTCGCTATATTTAGTAGGGAATTATCCATTGTGATTGCTGGCATAGTAAATGCTAGCATCTAGACCCAAATTTTACATCACTGGAGATGTTATCACCCTTCGTTAAGTCAGTTAAGTACTAATTTGACCTGATGAAGTGGCATTCATCGACAAGGTTCTTTAAAAAATTCTTTAATTTTAGTTTTCTAAACTAAATACATACGATCAGACTATTTACACACATACATACATACACAGACAGCCTCACTTCGACTGTAAGTGGTCTTCTCTAAGATGGAAATTTCATTTTGCACCTGAGCTAACTGAACAGCCACATGGATCAAGTGTTTTTCCTCCACACAGAAATGTAGCAGGTAATAAAGCTGTCTTTGTAGTAAACCCAAAATTCACCATGTAAAAAGCACTAATTTGGTGACTATGTTAAACACACATTTATATAAAATAGTTCCGGGCCTGGAGGAGCTTATAACTAGTGAGGAGGGGAAAAAAGCTTACAGAATTTGGAAAATTGCCAGCTACAGTCAGCAATAAGTGCCAAGTGAGTGGTACAGAGAATAAAGGCTCTCAGGTTTCAGAGAGGGAAGCATTGTTTTCTATTCAGGGTGGCCTGGGAAGCAGTTGTATAGCTGAAAAGTTATGGCTTTAAGCTTGGAGAAGGAAAGAGCTAGGTACACAAGAATAATAGGAAAGATTGCCAAGCAGGATATATGGGGATGAGAATAGAGAATGTTATAGATAAGAGCAGGGGTATGAACACGGGAGAAAACAATCCGTTAAAGCGAATGGATGAACAAATTTTTATTAAGATACTACAGGTACCAAGCACTGTCTTACGTACCGGGGATTTTAATGTGATGAACTTTTTGACACCAGGGATGCTTTATAACAAAGGCCGACCCTCTTGGGCAGCATGATGTAAGAGTCCTGTGTTCCACCCTGGCTGTGTATAAACTATAGCTGGTAATACAACTCATCATATTTCACAAAATAATAAAAACACAGCCACATAAATCATAGGGACCAAATAAATGCAATACAAATTCACTGAGCACCTATGCTGGGTAGCTACAGAACTGAGAACATAACTGGTGACTAGAATGAGAAGGCAGTCGAATAAGCAGGCTCAGAGCATGGGCTTTGAAAACTTTTGACCTGGCTTCTTGCTCTTTGGCTTACTAATTTGTAACCATGGATAATTTAACTTCTTTCAACCTCAATTTTCTCATCTTTAAGAGAGGAATAACAATAACACCTACCTCCTGGAGCTCTTGTGAGAAATTTAAAACAACATTCATGGAAAGAACACATAAGTGCTCAAAAAAATGCTAGCTGTTATTAACAAGGCTCCATGAACCTAAACTCATTCTTGGCAATCCACTCCCTCCTATTCTCTCTGTTTTATGGACTGGGCAGGCTGATTGCCATTTTGCTTTCCTGCTTAGAATGAGCAGGGGCTGGGAAGGTAGAGAAAATCAGGTTAATAGTAGCAAAATACAACAAGAGTGGCTAAAGTTACTTGACAACACAGTGTGACAGTCACTGATCTGAGCACCTTCCATGTATGAAATCATAATAATGAATACATTATTCAAGTAAAATATGTACTTGTACAAACTGTCAGTCTAATATGCTGCTATATGTCATTCTAAAAATTTTTAACCCAATACTGCCGCAGAAAAAGTTGGGCTGTGTGCAGAAAAAAAAGAGGGGGGGGGGCAAGGAAACAAGAGTGGAATATACCTGTTTTATAAAGCTATGTTCTTTCTTTCTGTGTGTGCCAGGTAAAAAAAAAGAAAACAAATTGAAACACACATCCTCATTGTAAGACAAATACTGTGTGCATGACAACCTCAGCCAGTAGTTTACATGCAACAGACACAGAGGACATATAAACCGACAGAGATACCCAGAGCCCTAGTTTAACACTGGGCATTCTCCGCATTGCAATATGTAATTAGCTCTGAATTAAACAAACATGAGCTGTTTCATTTTTGTAAGAAACTGTGTCATTCTTAAACTTTAAATGCTTGATGTATGTAATATTTACCTTCCTCAGCAAGTGATCGGAAATAAAAAAGCCTCATTAAGTGCATGACTGCTGATCAAAACTGCACAATTTTTTTTCCAAATTAAAGTTTTTGGCAAAATGGAAATTAACACATTGGAGAAAATATTTCATCCTATCAGTAAAGGTATGGTTTTTAGCAAGCGTTTTCTGGATTACCATAATAATTTTGCTTAGACATAATGTAGCATTTTAGAGGTTTGAAATTATTCTTTTTTTTTTTTTAACTTCATAAGTTTGGACTCAAAACCCATACTAGTATAACTATTGTGCAAAACTTCAGGACACAATTTCCTATCTCTTGAACTAGGACTAATGAAACCATCTGAAGTACCTCTAGACCTCAAATACTATTTACCAAACAACCATACAACAAGCTGAAAGCAAATGAATAGGAAATATATCATTAGTAATTTTTGTTTTGTTTTGTTTTTAAAGAATATAGAGAGCTTTAAAAACAAGAGCAAAATAACAAGGTTGGGTCAACACCAACACCCTAAATCACAAAAGCCTATTTTAGGGGCGCCTGGGCAGCTCAGTTGGTTAAGTGTCCAACTTTAGCTTAGGTGATGATCTCATGGTTCGTGGGTTCAAGGCCCGTGTTGGGCTCTGTGCTGACAGTTCAGAGTCTGGAGCCTGCTTCGGATTCTGTGTCTCCCTCTCTCTCTGACCCTCCCCTGCTCATGCTCTGTCTCTCCCTCTCTCAAAAATAAATAAATGTTTTAAAAAAATTGTTTTTAAAGCCTGTTTTGTGATAAGCGGAAGTTAGAGAGTAATTCTAATTCAATGGTTAGGTCATGTAAAGCGGCTTTGGAAAGTACACTTGCTGAATGATCTAAGCCTTACAGGCCCCAACACATTCTGTGTTGAACCATTTACTCCTGGCAGCAAAGAAATGCAGTCTCCATTTTCAACAGGGAATGTTCTTTCTTGGCCAGAACTTAAAGTCCAGGGTCCAAAGCAGAGATAAATCAATAAAACTCTCGGCACTAGAATTTTCTTGTTAGAGGAAAAAAAAAAAAAAGTGGAGAAAAATGAGGTTAGGGATTTTATTTCTTTTCTTCTTATAATTCTCTTTTGTCTTTTCTAGGCTATTCTTTGCTTTTCTTCTTGTTTCTGTTTTCTCAAATTTCCATGTTCAACACCATATCCACAGCCCCTCCAATTTCATTAATTTCTGCTTCATCATATTCTTCTTCAAATTCTCCTTTGAGTCCCCTCCCCTTCTAGATTCTCAGATCCATCTGGGGACCTAATGGATGTCTGTATGTGTGTATTCATTTACATACGCATATACAAATTTGCAATTAACAATAACTTTGAATGGCAGGAGTTGGGTCAGGATAACCAAGTGAGAGGGAGGTCATGTTTTTGGTGTCTCAAAGCCATAGTCTATTGATGAGGAACCAGAGATCCAGAGGTTTCCATCAGTTCTAAGTCATCTGGGGGCTAACGGCAAAGCCCTAAACTGATCCCAGGCCTCTTGACCGCAAGGGACCTGTCTGCTATTCGATGCTTCAGAACCTTTTCAAAAACATGAAGACACTTTAGTAGAAAGTACAAAATTAGTTTTCAATGCTGTACTTCTTCCAATACCAATTCACACGTACCATGAATGCCTAAAGATAACTGAATTTACAAAGTTTGATGCTTAGAAGAAAAACAAAGTAAAGGAAATGAATACTTCAGAAGGAGTCAGATTATATTGCCCTTGGATTCTTACTTAGCCTTAGGTTCAAGAAGTGAAGTCAGGCAAAGCAGAGGAACCACTTGGTTTAGAATTCCTCTGAATTCCTTTAGTCCCTCAGGCTAGTTAAAGGGAAATGATCTGACTGTTCTGCATCTGCTAGTGATTGAGGGCAAATGGGAAGCATTGTGCAAGTTCCCGGTCAAGAAATATAGCGCACATGGCTATTGTGAAAGCAAGCACTGCAAATCACAGCGGACCCAGTCTGACTAATGAATGCGAGACACCTCCAGCATATGGGGAACTACTGCCTGAGCAGAAACAGAAGGAATTACCAAAAATGTGCCAGAGAGAAAAAAACAAAAATAATTTATTGCCAAGATATGTGTGCGCTTGTTCCTATGTTATCCTCAATATTTAGTCTGCTCTAAAGTAGAGCAGAGTTGTATTCCCAATGAAATGCTCTTGAGAATTCCTCTCACCTTCCCCCTCCTGCCTCCCACCTCCCACCCCCACCCCCAGGTTTCAGTTCTCTAAACATTCTTCCCAGGCAGCCCATGTGATGACATAATAGAAGTCTGATTATCTAGGGAAACTTTACAGGCATTTAAACCCACATTACTGGCATGTAGTGCTGGAAAGGTTCCCATTTGGATTTGTAATGGGCTGTGATTAAGTAAAAATAAAATTTGTGTGTACCAAGGGGTGCAATGCATTACAAAAGGAGGTAAAGTAAGGCCAAGCTATTTGCACTTACCAGAGTAGATTAAAGTATAAATTACGGCAAAATGGTATTTACCCCTTCCTGGCATGCCCATTTTAATAATGCTTGCTCCTGACCTTTGTGAACTAGAAAGTCAGAGAACATAAGTATGTAGAAGGCAGTGGTATTTGTTTTGGTCCAGCAGGATTTCTTGGATCCAAAGGTTGAATGGGAATCTTCTTTCTTAGCCAAATTTGTCCTAAGCCAGAAATATCTCAGGCTCAACTCAAACTTAACTTCAAACTTAGGTTTGCCAGAAGAGTTAGAAAGAGCTGGAGCGAGCCAGAGAGAGAGACTGAGAGACAGACAAACAGACCTCCTTCAAGAAAAACATGTTTAATCTAAAAAGAATGAAAACAAAGATTGCAGCTTTTGCATTTTTCACATGCTAGATAAAAATAACATATTAACTTAAAATTTATTTTGGTATTCTCTCATTCACATGACTCTTCTCAAACCACCAAGTACCCAACATACCCATACTGCCCTCCTAATGTCCAAAGACAGACCAACTTCAATTTTTACTCTGTCAGTGTATCATTTTGTTCTCTGTGATTAACCCTAAAACAGGTTTTTGTTTGGGAAAAAAAAAAAATTGGCTCATCTTCACCTGTGAACCTAGGAACCTCGGAGACTTGACTTTCTTCGTATAATACTGTTGCCAGATTATATGTTAGATCATTTAATGAATAATGTTAAAATCACTTTTTTTTCTGGAAAAATGCTTACACTCTAATGTAAACCCAAGACAATAATAAATATTTGAATATTGACCATTCCGAAAATACTGTTTACAAAATGAACAAAATGGATTAACCTTAAAGAGGGGGCAGAACTCTAGAGTGTTCTGGAATGCTTTGCATTTTTTCCCTAAACAATTTGAAAAACTGTGTCAATTAAGTGAAGAAAGAGTAATAATACAGGGATTTGTTACATTCATGTTCATGTCACATTCAAGAGCCTGTGAAATTATTTTGCACGGAAATATAAAATGCTAGACTAATTCTTGGCATAACTCAAAAGCGAGCACTTACTTGTTCACACTCTTTGCTCTCTTCCAAATAAAATAAGAACAGCTTTGGAGATGCTTCTTCAAGCAAAATAGCTTTTGGAGAAAAAATATCTTCAATTTAGTTTAGCTGTAGTACTTAGATTAGTTTGTGGATATCTGGGTCTATTAATAAAAGTATATTCGGGGCGCCTGGGTGGCTCAGTTGGTTAAGCATCCGACTCTTGGTTTCAGCTGAGGTCATGATCTCAACGGTTCATGGGTTTGAGCCCTGCATTGGGATTTGCACTGACCAGGCAGAACCTGCTTGGGATTCTCTCTCTTTGCACCTCCCCCATTTGCACTGTCTTTGTCTCTCTCAAAATAAACAAACTTTAAAAAAAAAAAAAAAACAGTACATTCTTATGAAATAGATATTTCATTTTGGAAAAAAAGAAAAATGTGGCATAGATGTTTGTCTTGTTTTTAAGAGAATGTGTAACAGAACGACCCTCTTCCTTACAATTTACGATCTCCAGTATGTGAGTAGTGAAAAGAATCTCTCCGGCCCAGAAGAACCCAATTGTACTGTATCCAATAAGTTTCAAAACTAGTTAACCATTAATACTGAATAAGAGTTAACTTGTAGTTAATAGTAAGACTAATAGGGTTTTTGTCACAATGCCCAAGGAGGCTGGAAAGACAGTTCCCAGGCTTCAGACCTTGCTACTTTTAGGAAAGGAACATCGCCAAACATAGGAACGATAGTCAAATGGTTCACGCCAACCAGCAGACATACCAAATGTCAACTACAGTCTATGCTTTGGCTTCATCAACATTAATATATTCCATCTTAAACATCCCAATAACATGCTAGTGCTTAATACAAATATACTCTCTCTCCAGAGAGGAACAATCAAAATTTTCAGTGGCTAATGTATCCAGCACTCTTCCTCCAGTTCTATCACTATATAATGACAGACTCTCAACTGAGAGCTCAGTTGTGATATTAATCATCTCCAACTATCCTGCATAAAAGGGTAGGGAAATAAGAGAAGAGAAGGTAGGGGGTAAGTGGAGAGCGACAGGAGTAAAGACAAAAATCTATGTTTCTGAAATTTTCGGGGCCCTAATAAGTTCCCTCTTCCACTATTCATTCTGTACTCATTTTCCTTCAGTAGCACCTCAGCTAATTTGGAATTCTTTGCCTGGTGAGGTTGTTTAAAACTTCATTCATTCATAAGAAATCTGCCTGCATTGGATATTATTTAACTTCTATAGAAGAGGCAATCCCTGCCCAAGGGGATATTTCTCTGTTACCATTGCTTAGCTGTTATCCTATTTTTCTTGATAACTAGAAAAAAGAACCCCAAATATAGAACCCCCCCCCTCATTTTTGCTCATTTAGTCAGTGGCATGAGGCACCTATAATGGCCAGAAGCAGCCTCAGTTTCTAATCGGATGGAACCATTATTATGTCCTCTGGTGGAATCATTCAAACATTAAGTCCTAATACCTCCAAATCAGTAGAGTCTAGGGAAAAGATGATGCAGAACAAAAATTTGGGAAGGGTATCAATGACTGCTTCTTCTGTCTCTTTGTGGCCCAGACCCATGTTTTCTGGCTATGGGATAATGGTCACAAAATATCAGACACTGGTTTGCTATATACCAGATCCTATAGAACAGACGCCAATCTTACAAGGTCCTCCAGCAATTGCAAAAATTAAGGTTTCTAAAGATCTATCATCTTTTTATAAGGCCAGATACTTCATGTATTATGATAAAAAAGGTATTAATAAGTCCATAGGTGGGGTCATTGGTAGAAGCATGGTAGACAATGAAAGGGAATCGAAATACAGAGAGTAATCTATTCTAGAAGAAGGGGATATATCTGAACTATTGGCATATGGCTGACTGACTCATGTAAGGTATAGGACCATATCCAGTCGCAGGGTTGGTCACTCTTGCTAGTGAACTGGTTCCCTATGAGTGATGGTAATCAGATTAATCTCCATGGAAATAAATATCTGTTGGTGAGCTTATGTGAAATGTTATTCCTAACACCATGGCCCCATTGTTCACGACCCTTCAAGAAGGCACTGAGGTGACTTCTCTGCCATGGAAGGAAACCGACTGATAGAGTAGTGATGGTGATGTATGGATGTCACTATCTACCTGATTGTTGAAATTCTCTTCCACACCAGAGCTCATCATGATCACTCACATGGAAAATGTATTTTCAAACTCAGAAAATCAGGGTGATAAGTCTTATGCAATCTTCTTTTTCACAAAGCCATACATCTCCCACCCTAAATTCTTCTTCCATAATTACACAATTAGCTGCTACTTATCTCTCAGTGAAGTGATGTCTGTAGCTTCAGACATCTCTTTACCAAAAAAAATAGATAATGAGACTCACTACTTGGAATTATGGCCACGGGGAGAATGACCCTTCCCAGGGTTCTTTAGACTTCCATGGCTACAAAAGTCACAACAACCTGCCTCTGGCTGACAGCATGTAGTGCAACATTTTCTCTTATCCCCTTTAGGTCCTGGAAACTACCTATAAAGCAGAAGGTACTGACTGGAATAGGGATGGCAATCTTAGAGAAGTGTGCCCACTGGGAATGCTCACAAAACTAATCTGTGCTTTTAAGCTGGGTCTCTGTATGTCACTGCAATTTGTAATAAACTGTTGCCAGCCTTCTGACTTTACAGCTTCCTGGAAAGTTCAAAACGGATACCTCAGATTACAGGGGAAGCTGTTATCTGATGACCAGGCATCCAGTCTACACGTGTAACCAGGGCAAAACAAGGAGCAGTTTCTCAAAAGGAGAAGAGGTATAGGTGAAGAGACATGGCTTTGTTCTCAAATACTTGGGTGTCCATGGTAATTCTCCTGCTGTGTCTTTCCACCAGTTCAGACAGCTTCCTAATCTGCTATAAACACTTCTGTACCATCAAGTCACTGGTTTAAAAGAGACAGTGCCCTTGTTACTTGCCTTGTAGCCCAGACCAGCAGGAAGCCTTTCCCTGACTCTGTTCCTCTCTCAAGTATAAAGTGTTCCCAAACATCAAACAGGTCTACCAAACATTCTATTGTTTGCTTGTTTTGTTTGAAAGGCAGGGGGTGTAAGATATACCAACTAACTTTTACTTTAAAAAGGCAATTTTGACATAAACAGAGTCCAGAAACATCAATGAAGTCCCAGAGCTCTGTAGTTATTTTAATGGAATTTATTTTCTACTCTCTGGCAGTCATGTGATCTTTTATGGCCTCTAGAATACTCAGTACTTTCTAAGTCCTGTAGACATATCACTACAGCTGTTGCAGCCTTGATGCAGTTGATGAATCTAAATAGCTGTCTATCAGGTAAAAGCCACGGCTTCTGATGTTCTTTCCTTATTGGCATACATTTTAAAAAAGGAAGAAGGATTTTCCAGCTCAACAGCTGCATAACAGTTACCGGAGCCTGGGCTGATCTGCCCACATATACAATAGCAGCTGCAACAGAATATATCACTTAATTAAGCTCACAATATTCACCGTCATTGTCCCAGACCCATGTGTCTTCTGCACAGGTCCATCATGTGAGTTAAATAGACTTCTGATCAAAATTATCACTCAGGCATCTTTCAAGGAAACCACGCGCAACACTTAGGCCAAGACACAGCCTATTCCATGATGTATTTCACATGTACTTTCCAAATACTTTACCCTGATAGAAATCACAGTCCTCCTTCCCTCAGCCCACCCCTCAGCACCCCTTCTCAAACATATTTTCCAAAATTTTGCTGATATACAGAAGGGCAATCTCACAACTTTTTTACATTTTTTAAAATTTATTTTCTTATTATTTTTTAATGTAATTTATTGCCAAATTGGCTAACATACAGTGTGTAAGGTGTGCTCTTGTTTTGGGGGAGGTCACAGAGGCTAATC
This sequence comes from Puma concolor, assembly GCF_028749965.1. NCBI lineage: Eukaryota > Metazoa > Chordata > Mammalia > Carnivora > Felidae > Puma > Puma concolor. Next base: position 137,460,145 of record NC_141667.1, on the reverse strand, counting down.
TGAACCGTGGGAGTGGTTCATCGCTTACATACAACACCCAGTGCTCATGCCAACAGGTGCCCTCCTCAATGCACATCACCCATCTTCCCCTCTCCCCTGCCCCCCCATCAACCCTCAGTTTGTTGTCTGTATTTAAGAGTCTTACGGTTTGCCTCACAACTGTTTTTTTAAGTGCTTATTTATGTTGAGAAATAGATAGAGAGCATGAGCAGTAGAGTGGCAGAGAGAGAGGGAAAGAAAATCCCAAGCAGGCTCCACGCCGTCAGCACAGAGCCTGACGTGGGGCTCCAACTCATGAGCCATGAGATTATGACCTGAGCCGAAAGCAAAAGTCAGACGTTTAACTAAAAGAGCCACCCGGGTGCCCCCTCACAATTGTTTTCCCGTGCAAGCTTTCTTCTCCCAAATGTGACACTCTAATTGGTGTCACAAATTTCAAACCCTCTAGAGCATTCTGTGTGATATGACTTTTGATATAGGTCTGGAGGCAATGAGGACAGGTGGAGACGGAGCTTGACAAGTCCTGGTTTCCACTTCAAAGGTGAGGACCTAGGTAAGGTCAATTCAAGGGCTTTAGGCACAAAAGGGACAGCTTGAGCAAGGTGAGGGGAGTAGCAGGGGAGAGTTACTGCTTCTTCTGACAAGGGATCATCAGTGGGATATGAGAGCTTGGGGTACCCAATATTCCCCTCATATACTTTTGTTTCATTATTTAGGTTATATCGCATCTCGTCATTCAATCAAAAGTAGCATTTCAGAGAGAAGAGAAGAGTTAGGCAATTTATCATTTATATCACTGAGGTAAAGGGTAAGGAAGAAACAGTACAAGTGATTAGTGTCAGAAAACTCAGTTCTACTGAATGGAAAATTATTCATCTACTCATCAGATAATTCTTCTAAAAACCTTTATGTAGTGGGAGAAAGCCTCCTTTACAGTTGTTTCTATTTATGTAGCAACTGTAGAAATATATAACATATTCACAACATGGAAGCTAAGTGCTGCTGACTTTTCCCCCCTTGTATGGCAAATTAAGTTGAAAAAGGATCCTAACTGTAAGAACTATTTCATGCGGTGGAAGAATGCAGAGTGTAAATTCATTGGAAAATAAGGTTTAAAAATAAAATTCCAAATTAAATAGCCATTTTATAATGACACTAGGTGACTCTAGGGCATGCTTTACTGGGCTATTAATACATGCCTCAAGCAGTTGAAGGCACCCAAGGCGTGCATTAATAGACACTAAAACACGCCCTGTCATGCTTTAATGCTAAATTAATTAAGCACTAACGTGACCTGTATGAAGGTCTTTCTTGGTCCAGCAATTACTGAATGGAAAGAGATAAAGGTATTTTCAGACACTGCTTGGCCAAACAATGGTTAGTTTGCATACATAAATAGAATAATGTTTTTATAAACTACAGTTTGGGTTTTTTTTTGTTCCCCAAATATTTTCAAAGTTATGTTGAGGACAAAAAAGGAAATTTTTAGCTCAGTTAGGCCATACTCCTATCTTTTGTTTAAAGTATTCCCTTTGAGCTTACAGATACAAATGCACATCTGATGACTTTGGTTTCATATATTTTTCATTTGAATCTCATTCGATCAGTGAGTCATAAAAATAAAAAGTCAACAAAAGCATATTCAAAAGACACATGTACTTGCTATAGGAAGCAAGTTTACAGTCAACAAAATTTCTCACTGAGCTTACAAATTCTATTCATTATTGCTTTTATTGAATTCCTTTAATGCTGACTTTTCCAAATTTAACTTCAGAATTACTACTAGTGAGAAAAAGCTCTTAAAACATTTAAATTATAATTGCTTTGTAAATACATATGCCACCCTTCCCGTGAAAAGAAGATAGAAAAATTATATATCAAGAAATACATTTAGCATATGATATGGTATAGTTCAGCTTTCCTCCAGATTTTGAACAAGGACTTTTGTCTATTTTATACACTGATGTATCTCAAGTGCACAGAAAAATATCTGGTACACAGTAGACAGATCTCAGTGGGCATTTGTTGTGTGAATGAATAAATGAAAGAATGCTTGCTCTACACCATAAAGTATATTAAGGAAACCAAAGCAAAACATGTGGTTCTTGCTCTCAAGTTGCTCACAACCTCTCAAGGAAAGAAAAGAATCCTTTTTTTTTTTTTTTTTTTTTTTGAGAGAGAGAGAGAGAGAGAGAGAGAGAGAGAGAGAGAGAGCATGAGCAGGAAAGACAGAGAGAATCTTAAGCAGGCTCCATGCCTAATGCAGAGCTTGATGTGGGGCTCAATCCCACCACCATGAAATCAAGACCTGAGCAGAAATCAGGAGTCGAACATTTAACTGATTGAGCCCCCCAGGCACCCTGAAAAGAACACTTTTGTAACTAGCAATGATGTCATATTGTTTTTTTACTTTTATTTTTAAAAAATCATTTTGAAGGCTATTTGGGAAGGGTTCACAGTGACCATTTTGAAACTACTACATCTGTTCACCAAGCTGGATGAGGAGCTGCTTCACGCACCGAAAAAATCACAAAGGAACAAATGAATGGACGTGCATTGTAACAGCAATGTCAGGACTGGAATGTGGGGGCAGGGGAGACAGGAAATGCAGAGGAAGACAGACTAGAAGCTTGGACGTGGATGGTCGAAGACCCTGAACACTTACAAAGAGTTTTTTTAAAAAGAAGAGAGCAGTCAACTTGTATTCAATGTTGTTTAGGAGTTCAATTAAGAAAATATAAGAAAACATCCATATTACCTATTAGGGGTTTCTTGATGATCATTGCAAACATGTGTTGAATCAAATGATGGCCGAAGAAGCCAGATGAGAGTGAATTAAGAATAAATGTAATGGCAAAGATAATTTTTAAGAAGGCAAAGGATGGAAGTCCATTCCTTCATAATTAAAATCACAAAACTATACCAGCCAACTCAGTGTGGTATGAGAATTAAAATAAAACCGGATTAAGTGCCAAGAAACAGACACACTTATATAACAAAAAATGTGATATGACGGAAATGGCATTCCAAATCACTTGGAAAGAATGGACAATTCAGTAAGTGATGCTGGAATAATATAAAGCCACAACCATAGCTCACTCTACAAACACAAACACATATACACACAGATCATAGAGCAATTAAAAGTCTAAGGCTAACAACTGAAACTTTTAGAGTAAAATATATTTATTATATCAGTAAATAAATGTATTCTCAAATAAGACACATAAAGTATAAGTCCATAGAAAAGACTGCTATTTTACATTACAAATTAAAATTCAAAAATCCCTCATGACAAAAGACACTATCAGCCAAGGTTAAAGAAAAGTCGTAGACTGGAAAAGTTACTTGACCAATAACTAATCATTTGACTAACTCTAACTGACTTAGAGCTAGTACTCAGAATATATAAATAAATTCTATAAATCAATATGAAGAATCCAGCAGAAAAGCAGGATTGACATGAAAAGGTAGTTTATATAAGAAGAACCCTGGATATGACAATGATCATAGTCACTCATCCTTGCTGATCCTCAGGACAAATTAAAACAAAGAAACACCATTTCATATTGATCCAACTGACAAAACTGAATGTGTCCGATTGCTGATGGGAATGTACAGCTACATCTGAGAGAAATCTGACAATACCCATTGAATTAAAGATGCACGAACCATAGTTCTCATCAATTATACTTCCACATATATTCATTGTGGAAAATCCAACACATGTACACAATGAATCATACGTAAGGAGGATAATTTTAGCACATATTTGAAGAAAAAAATTGGGGAGAATCATTTATTTACGGAGAAATGAAGAATAAGTAACTGCTGGTGCTTATGCAAAGGGGAATACTTTAAAGTAATTAAAATATATGAATATGGAGAAACCCAAAATGTAACAATGAATGAACAGAGTAACTCATCAAAGACTACGGACAGGATGAAAGTATTTATGGAAAATTATAAATGCAAACAAAACCCCTATACTTCTATGACTGCACATATGATAAAAGTATAGAATCATACTGGAGTATAAAACATTCTAAATTCCAACACTGTTATTGCAATAACACTGTATAAGCAATAACACTGTTATTGCTACAAGAGGCAAGAGTAACAGGAATGTAGAAATACAGCTGAGACTGCCATTTATGAATTAAACCTCTCAAAATGACAACATCTCTTAAATCTACAGAATGAGTACATGAGAGGTTGTCACAACATTTTTGGGTTAAATAATTCAGAAATATAAATTAAAAATTAAAATACATAATTAGAATTTAAAGTAATAAGTGGTATATTAGATGTCAGCAAAATATTTATAAGTCAACAATTTATGATGTATTTTACATTAGGGCTATTTTTAAGTTCCTTGAGGGAAAAGGCCACTCTCTTAGATTAGAGTAGATTGTACTTTTGGGCAGGTATGTGTGAATTCATGGCAGACCTGGCAAGACAAGTATACATGATCAATAGATAATTAGGGGAAAGATTCAATCACATTATTCACGCATTTAACAATCACTTATTGGGTATGCACCATGTTCTCAGCAATAATCTGGATGCCAAAGGTCTAAAGAGACAAAAATCCTTGTCTTCATGGAACTTACATATTAATAGGTGGAGAGAGAAAGTAAATATAAGAAATAAGTAAAAGAAAAAAGAATATGTACAAGCAGAAGAAAGAAGAGTTGGATAAGTGGTCAGGTCTACCAGTGTTAAGGAGTACTGGTGGAAGAAGGTGTGGTATTAAAGAAAGGGTGGCAAAGTTACACTTGCTAAGAAGCTGACTTTTGAGCAAAAACTTAAAAAGTTGAGTAGGGAAGACACAGGGAGGACAGGGAAGGGAAAACAGTCAGTGCCAAAGCCCTGAGGCACAAATGTATCTGGTAAATTCAAGGAACAGTAAGGAAGCCAATGTGGCCGAAGCAAAGTGGAATAGAGGGCAAAAACTAGGAGATGGTGTGAAAGAAAAACCAGGTCTAGCAAATGTAGGCCTTCACAGGCTGTTGTAGAGATTTAGGTTTAGTTTGGACGATTCTGAACAGAAGAATGATGACTTTCATTTAAAAAGACATACTGGCTGCTGTGTTGAGTAAAAAAAGTACGGAGAGGACAAAATCAGGGAAGTCAGTTAGGAGGCTAGTCTAACAATCCAGGCAAAAGATGATAATGTCTCAGATAAATAGACAAACTGTGAACATATTTTGAAGCTAGAATCAAGAAAATTTGCCGAGGAAATACATGTGGGAAGTAAAGCAAGATAAAAGTCATGAATGACTACAAGTTTTGTGGCCTGTGCAACAGAAAGAAGGGGCAAATTTATTCAGTTGGGGTTGAACAGGTGGAGCATTTTGTGAAAAAAGAAAAGCAGTTCAGAGTGTGGCACAAAAAAGTTTATAATTATACCAAGAAGAAGGAGCTGGTTGGGGGAAAGGGAATCCAAGAGTATGTGTTGCTTGGAAGCCAAAAGAAAGTCCGTCAAGATAGAAAAAATGATTCAGTGATCTCTGTTCCACAGATGTGGGTAAAAGCCTGATTGGACTGGATTTAAGAAGTTAAGGGGTAAAGAAGAATCGGAGAGGCTTCACATAGAGAACTATTTCAAAGAGTTGTCACTTTTTGTTGTTGTTTTAATTTTTAAAAAATGTTTACGAGGAGAAGCTGAGAAATGGAGTGATAGTTGCGGGGGAGGAGGTCTGGGAATCCACCCTCAAGTGGCCTCTACTTGCTGAAGTGGGCTCAGGAAAAGAAGATTTTAAAGATGAGGGACACTGGTTGAGGGAACATATTTGATAGGAAGGATGGGAGGAGAGAGACAGAGAGGAGGAGAAAGGGAAAGAGAAAAAGAGAGAGGAGAATTGGAACCCAAGTGAAGTGTCCAGCATTGGATAAGAGCAGGCTATCTGCTCTACCACAGTAGGAGGAAAGCAAAATGTGTAGGTGCAGATTCTGGTAAGAATCTGGTAGACGGAAGGACGGAACTTCGGCAAGTTCTTTTTCAAGTGCTTTAATTTTCTTAATGCAAAACGGTATGAAATCCTCAACTGTGAATAAGAACAGGAAAAAATGTTAAAGATTTGAAATGAGAGGCAATTATGTGAATTATTTGCTTAGGGGACTGTGTGCGTGAATGAACTATGGAAATGTAAGACTGCTGGGCATTTTTAGAGATCAATTTTTGAGTTCGTAATCATGAACTTAAAGTGAAACTGCCATTACGCCTTATCCTCCAGTCATGTTCAGCTGTACGGGTGATGTTTATTTATTTAGGGTTGGTTTTGATAGGAGGTTAAGATGAAACAAAATACCGGAAATAGAACTGTAGATGTTTTCAAGAAAGTAGTTAAAATGATTGTAGAATTTAAGTTGCCTAAGTAAGAAAGAGAAGATGAGACGAGTGTGGGATATTGAAAAGATAAGAGGATTGTAGGTCATAGGCAGTGGTAGTTGGTATTTCTCAAGTTGGAGGATTAGGCATAGAGAAAGAATGAACTGGAAAGATGGGAGGTGTCAATCAGGGAGTGGATACGTGAAATTATTAGCAATCATTTGAAGAGGAATTAGTTACTAGCAATAACATGGCTAAGATACCAATGTGAGAATCATTACCATGTAGACTGAATATGAAACTACGCCAATAAGGCACCCAAGAACAGCAGAGAGAAAAAAAGAAGTATAAAAAAATTTTGTTTCCTTTCACGTTGCCCTCTGAGGAAGAAAAAGCTCCTCCACCCCTCCAACACTGTTTCTAAGGTCTCTCTGTTCACATTTTCCTCTTGTTGATCAAGGCTGCAAGATAGAAGAAGAGGACGCTTCAATACCCAAGAGAAGGTAGAGGTACAAAGCTAAAAGACGAAAGTCAGAAGACTACTATTACCCTGTTTGTACTTTTTCCTTCCCGTCGCTTCACTTTCGATGCCACAATTATGCTTTCAGAATGCATCTTTAATTTTATAGCTACTGTAAAGGGCTGGCAAAATTGGGCTTGACCCATAAAATGTCCCTTTATAGGTGTCTTTTCAAGCACAAGTATGTTAAGGTGGCCATACAAAGAAAACTTTGGAATTTGTGTACTGGGAAGAGACAACTGCTGTATCCTTTGAAGAAACACGATTTTATTTGGGGGCCTTCAGACAAGCTCTTTTGAAATGACACAACATTTCATGCTAGCTGATGAATCCTCATTCTTTTCTACACAGATATTGGTACCCTGAAGCTTCTGAAAAGAAAGATTATAGTACTGTCTGATATGACCACTACATTGGTGCACAAGCTTTAACCTTCCAATTTAAACTTTAGTTATAACTCCACTTTCTACAAGCATAGAAATGTCGGGTGCTGGGTTTTTGTTCACCTCTCTAGCATGCTCATTGAAGAGGCACTTGGGTACATTTTGTTCAAAGTCAATGGGACTTCCATCAGTGAAAGATTTCAGCAGTGTCGACAAAATGAACATTTGGTCTGATGTAGCGTGCTGTGACCCACAGCTGTAACAACCAGCTGCGTCTGCTCAAACTTCAGCCATCAGCCAGCTCCATCGTGTAATGGAATCTTAGTCACAGAATGGCTACATAACAATGGGTTTCACAAGGTCATTTTAGAAAGGAAAACTATGGTTAGTATGAACTGTTGCTAAAAATACAAGGTGATAAGTATAACAAACACAAGAGATACCACTGATGTTTCACATAGTCTGAATGCATAAAGCATAAAAAAGTAACCTTGCCTTGCAGTTTAGTCAAATACTATTTTTAATACACAATATATAATTTTAATACATAAACTATGTACTAACAAACGGAATCACTAAGGAGCCAAGCAATAAAGATTAGGAATATAAAAAAATAATGATATTCATATAGACTCGGCTGGCTGGCATCTCAAAGTTTCACAAAGTGGATGAGATTTGGTACCTAAGGAAACTTCCAAGGATATCACCAAACAAGGCAAAATTTCGCTATATTCTGGAAGTGAAGATTTAATTCATGTTAGAAAATATGATTATGGAATCAGTGAACAGTAAACATATAGTATTTATATTTCTAACATAATAAATATAATAAAGGATGAAGTAACTAAATTAATAACAAAAAAATGTTCTGATGAATAATGGGTAACCCTGAAAGAGAAATGAATAGTACAAATTATTCAATACACAAAGGAAAGAGTGCTCTGATTCTAAATTACTAGTCTTGGTTTTTATGAAAAATATCTCAGAACCAGGGATACAATTCTCCACTGAAGGACCACACATGATCAACCTGGATAAACACAGCCTATTGAAAACTGACCACAGCCAATTTGTTCATTTTCCTTTTTTTTTCCAAATTTTTAAAAGTCTATTTATTTTTGAGAGAGAGAGAGAGAGAGAGAGAGAGAGAGCGAGCAGGGGAGGGGAAGAGAGAGAGATAGGGAGACACAGAATCTGAAGCAGGCTCCAGGCTCTGAGCTGTCAGCACAGAGCCCGAAGTGGGGCTCAAACTCATGAACTATGACATCAAGACCTGAGCCGAAGTCAGACTCTTAACTGACTAAGCCACCCAGCTGTCCTGTTCATTTTCCATTATTATGTCCTTTTTGGCAGACAGCAGATTCTATATTAGTAAGAGATAGGTAGGTGCTATAGGCCTCCTCCCCCACCACCTGGAGGCCAGGTGGAGGAACACTAGGAAAGCAAGCCTCAGTCCAAATTTGGAATTTATGCGAATACTTATTAGCGTAAACACACACACCAAAACCCAACAAACAGTGATGTGATGGCAAGTTCCAGAGGCTCAATAACATTTTTAGACTCTCGGATAGCAACTCTCAGGAAAGATTCACTGGAGGCAGATTTGTTATGCTTATTGCTGATGGAGTAGATCAATGTGTTCTGCAGGATATCCAGATGGTCCTGATCTCTTTGGATTATGTTATGGCAGAGGGCAGGAGAGTTAACAGCCCTAGAGCAAATCGACAATTGCATACTGTTTGCCTCCTCCATGTAAATACAAAGTGTAACTCTGCTTTGTGATTGGAATAGATAAAAGTATTCACCAAGTTATTATCCTCAGACCATGGACATGAGGTCATGTTGAATTGCTCTAGGAAAACAACACATCTGGAATAGCAGCTGCAACTACAGACACCATTTAAGCTGAGTTCTGTAGCTTACGTTCATCTTTCAGGACCCCGGAGGTTTTTTTAGTGGCCAAACCAGTGAATTAAATGGAAGTGACACCTCCATCCTTGATCCCTTAAATCTGTGCTGTTCCATAAGATGACCAGTAAGTATATGTAGCTATTTATATTTAATTAAATTGAAATTAAATAAAATTACAATTTCACTTCCATAGTCACACTAACCACATTTCAAGTGTTCAGTAACCATTTCCATCATTACAAAAAGTTCTGTTGGACAACACTGCCTTAAATCCTTAAAGATAGCACTACTTTAATTCATTCCTTCATTCTGGGATGTTTATTTTTTATTCACTATTTTGATAGGGGTAGGGGAGTAAAATTTCACAGGTTCCTATTTAGATTTCCCCAATATTAGGGGTCATATTATGTCATATGTCACAGTAGGCCAAGAACTCAATGTGAGTATTAAGCCAACTATATCATATGTCAATCTCAATTGAATATTTGCCACTGGATAGGGCAGCTGACCCAGTAGACCCACTGGAGGCCAGGCACTGGTCAGGAATGCTTTTATTACTTGGCTCCTAAATGCGTCCACTCTTACAAGTGAGCCGAGATACTCCGTTTTTCAGGGTCTTGATGTCAACTTGGACATCAGGCCCAACCCTCCTAGAAATATTTGGGTTTTTCCCTTTCCTCCATGTATCGCCACCAAAGTAAATGAATGAAGATTGCTTTAAGAAAGGATTGAGGGGATCACCACAGTATATATGTGTTACAGTGTTACAGCATCCTTTCATAGGTTCCCTGTCTGCAAACCTGTTTGATTCAGAAACTGAACAAGGGAACACAATTCCTTATTGAGACAAGAGCCCTCAGCCTCTGGGTCATCCATCTTTGCTTTCTTCTGATGGTTCAAGCTGAGTAGTACCCATGTTGGCTATGTATGTATCTTGTTTCTAGGGATGCTCTATGGCATCTCTGTATTCTCTACAAGTCAGGTCCCCTGGCTGTCACTCCCAACTCTGCAACTAATAATGATAATTTGCATCTACTTGGTTTCTGCATGTAAGAATTGTCCCTTGGCCTTTACTGTTTTAGGGTCCTATCTGTTCTGTAATGCCTGTTCCTACTATCAGTCTCAGCTAACAGAAGAGAGCCACTATTACACTTTTTACTGATATGTGTGCTCCTCTCATATGTGCATTCCTTATAGACTTTTCCTGAAACACAATCATCTGATAGATCTTTCAGCTTCGCATACCACATCTACTCTAGTACACCTACCTTCTGGAGTCTTTCATTTCCTTTCTCCACCATCTGTCAAGATAATTCTGGCATTTCAATGGCATTTAATATGGGCCATCACTTTCCCACACTTTTATGAACTATGCTAGTCACTAGTTTACCACCCATCTCCTGGGATCTTCCTCAGGATATTTAAATCCCACGTATCTCAGAAGAGTGGTCTCATGTGAAATCTCTGCTACCCAATCTTATGATCTTGCCTCCTTAACCAAAGACTTAAAAGTTAGTCTTTTCCATTATATGTTGGCTAATTATGAGAGTTCCTTCAGGGTACTGTCCCTTTCTTTCCTTATTAGACTCACATGACCCCAGCTGAAAGTGACTTAACCCAAGTTATAAGCCTATTAACCAAGAGGCAGTCAGGAGACAGATCCTGAGGCTGGTGTTATCCTCAAGGAAGGGGAAGAGTGCTGGGGATTGCTCTCACCCACAGAGAGGTTCCTTGCCCAAAGGACTGCCCTCATCCTGCACCAAAAATTGGTTAGATAAGGAATATCTACAAAAGGATCATCAGAGTTGCAGAGCTCCCTGTAGTTTTCTGAAGTCTCAGGGATAGTTGACTTGCAGTTAAACTTCTCTATACAATCCTCCCTCCCTTATGCTCTCACTGATGCTGTTCCCCAGAGCACTCTCCAATAACCTTCCTGCATGCATGTTTTTGTCTCAGAGTCTGGTTCCCAGGGAAACCTGAGCTAAGAAAGTGTATGATTTTGATTTGTACTCTTATCGTCCATTGGGTGCCCCTTTCATAAAATACCACCCAACTACAGGCAAAAAATGCTGAAACTCATTTGCAAGAAGTAACACTCGGGTGTGTAAAACAGTGAAAGTGAGAAAAAGAGTTATATGATGTTTCAGAGGAGACGGACACCAACAGCGTGTGTTTATTTGCAGAAGATGAAGGAGGGGGGTGTAGGCAGATAGTGCAGAAATTGAAGAGAAGAAGACGGGAAGAGATTGGGCATGAAAAGGTTTGTGTAAAAGAACAATAGTAAATCTGGTGAGAATGCCGTGGGAAGCATGATTAGAGGAGGAGCACCCTATGAGAGGTCACTCAGGTGGCAACACGGTAAGAGACTGACAGTCAGGAAAGCTTCTAGGTGTTGCACCACACCTAGATGAGAGCTGATGGAACACCTGGTGCTTTATACTCTTGGCTCAGTCACATCACACCTCATTAATGGTGTATCTATTCCCTTTCTTCCCTCAGAAAAACATTAAAAACTCGAGATGAAAGCATGTCATTCTAAAACATATTTGGCTCAAAGAAAAAGATGCTTCCCAGGACTACAAAAGATCTTTCTTTAATGAAACTTTAATTAAACTTTGCTTTAATTTGGATCACAATGAAGAAAATAAGGGATTTTTCATCTTGCCCCAAGTGGAAAGTGCCAGTGTCTCCCATGAATAAAACGCTGGCACGTAAATCTACTGCAATCTTTTAGCAATTTTAGCCCCACTGATAACTAACCATAACAACAAAACCAAATGTTTCCAATTTCATCTACAAATACATATATGTTTATGATGGATGCAAGTACCAGAACTGTATTTTTGCATGCCCTCTAACATCACAAGAGCAATGGTAATTAGAGAGACCAAAGGCAGGGAAATAAAATTTGGAGGAAGGTACAGCTCCATCATTTAGGGTTCATGAAATAATTGGCATCATTTAGCCACTCTCAAAAGCAGTAACCAAGTGGCAATATACAATTAGCATGAACTAGTACCATGCAGAACAGTTCTTAGGTGATAAATATTTTAAGTTATCTATGAAGAACATTTATTTTTAAAATGTCAACTTCAGAAATGACTCAAGCCCAGCATTTGAATGTGTCATGTATAGAATCTGGTCTGTTTCATACATAGTGTTCTAGCTGTCACCCCTGGTGTCTGTTACCTCTCCACTGAGAAGAATTCCGTATGTCTCAGATCTGCCCTTGACCACAGACACTTGCCAAGAAGAGGCAGGACATGTGCCCTCACTTGTACAGAGTTGAAGAAAGTTCATCATTTTTTCTGAAAAAGTACTTAAACGCTCAGCATTGTGCCCGGTGGGTGAATTACAAAGTGGAAAAAGAAACGAAGCCTGTCCTGAGAACTGAAAAGTGTTGTTAACGGGTTTTCCCCAAGCACACCATTCTTAATCATTTTGCTACAGCAGGACAAAAACTGGGAAAGGACTGCTTTCACAGCTAGGGCAGACATCTGCAAACCATAGTGACTGAGCCAATGCCAGCCCTCTGTTTTTGTAAATAAAGTTTTATGGGAACATAGTCATACTCATGTGTTGATGCATTACGGCTTCTTTCATGCTACAAAGGCAAAGTTGAGTGGTTGTGACAGAGATAGCCTGGCTTACAAAGCCCAAAATATTTACTGTCTGGGCTTTTACAAAACAAGTTTTCAAATCCTTGATCTAGACGAAGGAACACACATTTGAAAATAGATCCTCCCTCTCTGCCCAGTACCCCGTATAGGTAGCAAAGCCACATAATAGCCAAAGCGGTTACTAAAAGGCCTAGTGCATGTGGCTTATAATTTAGCTTGAATTTATGAATGCTTTTGCTCTAGAGTAATTCCTTTAAATGCATATCCCATTTCTTTGGTTTGGTTGTTACATATATATGCTGAATGTATAATTATAACTTGGAGTGAGATTAGTTCACAATCACCTTACTGTCACCATGCTATTAATTTTCTACACATTCTATTAACTCCCTAATGGTAGTCACATTGGTTCTCTCCTATGCCCTAAGTAATTTGTTGAGCTTCAATATAATGAGAATCTGGCTGAATGGGAGAAAAAGGAGTTTCTAATTTAAGAGCAGACTTAAGGCAAATTTTGAGTGTTTTCACTGAGTATTCAGGAGCCATTCTGTAAAGTGTAGACTAAGTTCCTAGAACATCCTAAGACAACTTCTTCACTTGGAATGTTTTCCACTCTTTCCCTAGTTAAGAGGTAGGATCAATGAATTCCTTGTCCACAGACCCAGAGCCGCTAGGTAAGGGAAAGAGAGGACACTGAAACATCAGATGTGCAGTCAAGACTGAAGGATCACTCCTCAGAAATGATGTATCTCAAGATGCCTACAGCTCATAAAGGAGTGACAGAGGATCTCATAGGACAAAGAGTCAAGTCCCAATGGCAAGTGAGTTTATCCATCAATGCCACTTTTTACCAGGATATTATTTTGAGGGATTAGTCAGGAAAATGTAGAATGTGTGGATGCCATACTTGAGTTGTAGGAATGACAGCAGAGGAATGAGGACCCAAAGAGATGAGTTCTATCTTATGGATGTCCAGGGACTTAGATGGCTACTAGAAGCAGTCCTGCCCTGGAAGCCATTATACACACACACACACACACACACACACACACACACACACACACATCTCTTCCCCTCTTCCCTATGAATTTAGACACCCCCACAGACAGAAGGAAGGGAGGGAGGAAATCATGCTGTTGATGAATACAATCCCTGAAAAGCTTTCTAAAATTCTGAATTGACTGGATTTAGATGTATGTTTAAATGAGTCTGAATGATCGTAAGCTTACCCTGAATTGACAAAATTATATTTTCCACCATCAACTAAAGTGACCTCAAGAGCTAAATTACAGTAGAGAAACTTTGAAAGGTATGCTATTGTACATATGTTTGTGACTGAAAAATTCATTCCAGCCCAGAGATAACATCCTTAAAGTTCTCTACTTTTTTCACTCTTGGCCCATTATGAGTGGCTCTAACACATGCTAAGTCTGACAGCAGATCTTGTAATGCTGCAGTGGGGAAGTGTTGGCTGAATCATGGTCACAGTACCCCTGCCCAACCTGCTAGGGTCCTGGGCTCCTGCAGTTAAGGGGCTCTTCACTGAACATGGGCAAGTAAATACACTCAAATGCGACCCAGCCTAATCCTTTTTTAAGCTACTAAGACCCCAAAGTCCCGGAACATCAAGAAAACTCAAAGTAGCTTGTTAAAGGTATGCAGTGGAATATATATTTTTTGACAAAGCAAATGTCAAGATGTCTTTTCTCCCATCCAACATTTTGTGCTTTCTTCTACAGTAGCCCTCATTGAGCTGCTTTTAAAAACTGTCCGTCTTCTGCCCATCCCACCTTCAGTAAAATACAAACTCCTTGAAGATATAAGGAGAAGCAGTTTCTTTCATTGATGTAGTCTCAGTATCAAGCCAACTCCTAGAATCATGCACAAAAAAACAAATAACTCTTTGTGACCCCCCCCAACCATGAATCTCCCAAAGCACAGTAAATATAGTTTCTTCTTCTCTCTCTCTCTCTCTCTCTCTCTTTCCCTTCCTCTCCCTCTTTTTCCTTCTGTCTCTCTCCCTCTTTGTGATTTTTCCCCCAAAGGACTGCATAGTCCCAACATGGAACCCACTATTTTAATCAGCATAGTGACATAAAAATATTGTCTTCCAGTGGGGAAAATAAGCAAATTCCTATTCCTACTTCCTGGGGTGAGTGACATAAAATGGTTTGACTGATAAAGCATACAATTCTGAGAAAGAAGGAGCAGCTTTTCTTCACAGGGTAAGAGCTATCACACCAAAGCACAGGAGGCAAAGCCTGAGAACAGGCTATAGCTTCCAAAGAAGTTAAGAAGCTAATACTTGGCAGATGGGCAATTCAAGGATTCTCGTGACCCTTGCAAGACTGGGCAAAGCGTGAGGTACCTGTAGCCTTTGGGTTGGTCTCCTCTGGCTAAGAGCAGCCTATGCTGTTCAGTGTGCATCCAGGTAGGTAGTTTATGTGACTTATCACATGAGCAAGGATAGGAAGCAACGAGAGGTGGCATACTTCCTACAACCTGTGAAGCTGTCACTACATGAGTTTTCATTGGCATCGGTGGCATGAGAAACTGAGCTCCCATTTCATTATAATAGTTAGGATAACAGACTCCAGCCTGAGCAGAAGCTGTGGTCCCATGGAACATACTTTCCATCTGTTTCTGTTTTTCTGTACAGGAAGGGATGTCCTTTGCTAATATGTGCTTCCAGCAAAGAGAGTTCTTGTTTGTTAAAGTGTCCTCTGATGCGCTCACAGCATGCTGTCAACTGGCTTATAAAAAGTGTCCTGTCAGTCTTAATACAACCTCATAGGTCCTTATAACCCAATGGCTCTGATATATAACAGCCTGTGCAGGAAAGGGTTAACTCAGCACGCTTTGGTTGCTTTACTCTGTCTATTCCTCCTCATGAAAGAGACCTGTTTTCAGGACTGGCCCTTGGCCAGCTTCTGGGAAATGCAGCGTGAGCCTTGGAACATTCTGCCTTATAACCGTGCTTTTAAGTTGTGTACCTGAGAGCGTGGGCCAGGCTGCACCAATTTGAAATTTGTGCTAACAGTGTGATTGCTGGTGAATACTTTGTCTTTGCTGAAGTTAGTCATGGAGATGTTGCACGCCTACGTGACCGACTTCCCAGGAAAATGCTAAACACCAAGGTGAGCCTTTCAAGTGAGCATCCTTGCTTGGCATCACTTTATTTTGCTACATTTTTACCTAAATTTAACACCCAACTTGACATTACTTGAATATTCTCCATCATCTCCGTTATTTACTTCAGCTTTGGAATTACAAATATAGTTTCCTAGATTTTTATTTTTAGTCCTTAGTTTAGGTTAAAATTTTCCCTCCAAAGCCACTGAATCCGACTGAGAGATCTCCTCTTCCTTTGGCTCTGCTCAGTTCCTCGTCATCAACCTTTTTTTTTTTTTTTTTTCCCCTTGGGACTTTCACCTGCTCTGGCCCTGCCAATGAGCCTGTGAGCCTTTGGAGATTAACTTGCCTGTGACCTGTTAATGTGCTCCTTCATCCCTGCAGCAAGTTTGACTGTCAAACCAGCACTCTAAATGTGTTCTTTTTCTATTTCTACTCACTGTATAGTTCACTTATTGTCAACGGGCTATAGTTTTTGTTTTCAAGACATCTGCTTTTCTACCATATAGAGACAAAGAGACAAACAAAAACTAACCACAACATTCTAAAAACCTAAATATATTTCAGAGTAAGGTTTCTGTATTTTTCCTGAGACTGTAGCTACTTCATACTCAAAATAAAATCCGGTGTATTTCCTTCCAATATCGCAATATTTTTGGGTCTCAAAACAATATTGTTTTCATCAAGGCGCTTTTGCTTGTAACAGTAAAAAAAAATCCTACTTAGTAACTGTGTTAGTTTTCTATTGCTGCTGTTAACACAATTCCACAAACTCAGCAGCTTAAACGAATGTGTTTATCACGCATCTCTGCATGTCAGAAGGTTGGGTTGTCTTGACTGGTTTTTCTGCTCTAGGGTCTCCATATGCCAGACTCAAAGTGTCAGCCACCTGGGCTCTAACTGGATGCCTCTGGAGGAGAATCACTTCAAGGCTGAGTCAGACTGTTGGCAGAATATTCCTTTTGGTTGTAGGACTGAGGTGCTTGGTGTGTGTGTGTGTGTGTGTGTGTGTGTGTGTGTGTGTGTGTGTGTGTCTGCGTGTGTCTGTGTGTGTGTGTGAGACATCTCAGCTGAGGGACATTCTTACCTCCTAGAGGCCTCTCGCTCTGGTTCTTACATCTGGGCATTTCAGCAACTGAATCCTTCTCACTTTTTAATCCTTCCGACTTTCCCCTTCTGCTACATGAATCTTCTAACTGCAGCTAAAGAAGTTTCTCTGCTTTTAGGAGCTCCTGTGATTAAATTAGGTTCACGTATAAAATTCAGGATAAGCTCCGTATTTTAAGGTCTGTACTCTCTCTTTTTTTTAAGTTTACTTTGAGAGATAAAGACGGAGACGGAGCTTGTGAGTACATGTGAGCAGTAGAGGGGCAGAGAGAGGGGGAAAGAGAGAGAATCCCAAGCAGGCTCTGCACTGTCAGTGCAGACCCTGACATGGAGCTTAAACTTACAAACCGTGAAATCATGACTTGAGACAAAATTAAGAGTCAAACACTTAACCTACTGAACCAACCAAGCACCCCTTAAGGTCTGTACTCTAAAAACATCTGCAAAGCCCTTCTGTCACATAATATGTTCATAGCTCAGGGAATCAGGATGTGGGCATCTTGAAGAGTCATTAGTTTACCTATGATGGTGAATATAACTCAACCCATGTAACTGAAAAAGTATACTGAGTAGAGTAACCTTTAGGGACAGCTAAATCTATCACCTCAAAAATATCCACAAGACTCTGTGACTCTCCATTGTGGTAACACTATTCTTTGATTTGGCCTCATTCCTAGGTCTTCCCCACGGAGTGGGGAAGTTGGCCACCATAAAATCTCAGCTTACACAAGTTTAGTTAAGAGGTACATGTGGTGAGTGTTTGTGAGATGAACATGGGCGTCTTGTTTTTAGAGGTACTCCCAGCAGGATGTGATTTCCTATCAAAGGAGTTTGAAACATCTAACTCATCACCATAGGCCTAGCAGCAACAGACCTGGATACCTGATATTAGAGCTATAATTCTCTACAAGGACAGGAGTTGGAAGAATATAGAAAGTGGTACACGTGTAGCTGGAAATAAAACAGAGCACAGGTATGATATTAAACATGATCCATCTTGTCATTTACCCTCCACACAACCTAGGAAGCGAATGCTTTTGACAAGCATGCAGTCTCAGTTCTTGCACTGATACCAAATGATCAAAGTAATAATATATTTCTTTCAAGTTCAAAGTTGGGTAGATTTCATCTTAGTCAGGGCATTCATTGTATTTTAAAATCTCAACTAACTTTAAGGAAAAGGATGTGACTTAGCATATATTTTGGCTCCACATAACAGAAAACATAACAAGCAAAGTCAACAGTAAGTGTAAGTTGTAGTATCTAATACAACAAAATGTATGGAAGCAGAGTAATTCCAGGGCTGGGTAAGTAAACGTATATTCAAAGACACAGGTTCTCCTATGTCTTATTTAATTCTCCAGAGTAGGAACTTGTCTTAGTTTTGTTCTCTTCAAGGTCCTCAGATGGTTACCTCAGTTCCAGGAATCACATGCAGGTAACAATGTCAAGACCAAATAATTTAAAAAAGGATATATCGCTCTCCTGTGGCTCTTTAACAAGTGAGAAAAATCTTTCCAGGATTACCCTAACATTTCATTGGCCGGAATTATGTCATATGACCATACCTCAATCAATCAATTGTCAAGAGAAAGTAGGCCAGTAATTGGCTACGACCAATCAAGATTCTCCCCCAGGCCAAAGCTGCTTTTCCAGAAGTCCACTGACACTCACAGAATGGTGAACAAAGCCTGCCGTTTGTCAACAAGGAAAAGTAAGGAAATGACCACTGGAGAGGTGACACGTGTGCCTCTTCCGAGTGTGAGAAATAGGGATGCTTTCAAATGTTCCAGGGATAATAAAATATTGAAAAGCATTAGATTGGCAACACAGAGCAGCCAGTATTAGCCTATCAACGATCACCCAGCATTTTTAAACGTATTGGAAGAATGAATGCCTTTCTTTGCAATCAGATGACAAAGACTTAGTTTAAACAAACTCAAAGAATGAAGCAGATCAAATGTGGCCTTGGAGGAATAATGGTCATCCTAACAAAACATGGCATGACGAAATGTGTGGCTACACAAGATCCCAACAGCAAAGATAGTATTGCCTCACATGTTCTGCCAAGATCCACAGGGAGAATGAACTGCATATCAGTGTCAGAATGCATGTGCTTGGGTCTTTATAAAAGGGAGAATAGTAAAATCCATGTATTCTTCTCATGGCAGAGTGTGGTTTAGTCTTCTAGGCTGAAATTTGTGTTCCACACATTTTTAGAGTCTGTATAAATTTTTTTGGTTCAAGAGCCCTTCCAAGTAATGCTCTCTACATGTATAAGCACGTTCTCTATTGCTAAATACTTAGGAACTACGAGACCATAAATTCCAGAAGCACAGAGGTGGCATTTGTGTCATTCAGTATCTTAATTCAGAGCCTCGATCAGTGCCTGACCCTTATTGAAGAGAGGGAGGGAGAGGAGGGAGGGAAAAAAGGAAGGAAGGAAGGAAGGAAGGAAGGAAGGAAGGAAGGAAGGAAGGAAGGGAAGAAGGACGGAGGAAAGGAAGGAAGAGAAGAATAAGGGGAGGGGAAAGAAGGGAAGGGGAGAAAAGAGAAGAGAAGAAAAGGGAAGAGGAGAAGGAAAGTAAAAGAAATTCTGTTGCTCAGAGTGGACAGAAAACAAGCATACCGATTTACAGATGATTTAACAAGCATATCTCTGATGGGGAATGTTTTAACTTGTCCTTTTAACAACCAGTGAGGAAGATATTCTCAAGACTAACATTCATTTGACCATAACTGATAAATGAGTTATCTGATTGCAGATAATTTCAGAAAATAGTTGAAGCTCTATTTTCATTACAATGGCACAATTCTTAGATTTGCATCTCTGCATATATCCCTGACTCAAGGTTTTTTAAGGTAAAAGTCATTGGGCATAAAAAAGAAAAATACCCTCAGTGTTATACTTTCTTCACTGTGAACCACCATTATTTTCCATGTGCTCTGCGTGAATTACATTCAATAAAAGTTGTGACTTAAAAAAAAAAAACCCATAAGGCATATGTAAGTTCCAACCAACATAATAAAATCAATGAAATTCCAAGCATGTCTGCGGCTGCATCCTGAATTCATCTCATCTCCCAAGTGATACAATACAAATGAAATGGAACACTTCACCCCATTCTACAAATTCCCTCTGCAGCCTTTAGAGCAGGATGAGTTATGGTGCAGCTGAAAGACTCACCAGCCCAGTGCTTTGTGCAGTGCTTGTTTTGTTACATGTGACACATTGGGTCTGGGAGAGTCTGGACTAAATTATGGTCTGCTCGAGGTTGGAAGCGGCAAGCGTTTTCCATAGATCAGTCCTTCTTTGGGATGGGGTGGGGGTGGGGGTGGGGCAGACTGTGAATCTTTTCAGGAGCAGAAGCATCCTACCAGGACTGAGGCTGAGACCACACTGTGCCTGTTGACACGCTGGGCACGTTGCCCGCATCCATTCCATAAATGTTCTCTTGGCCCCCTTCCTCACAAGCTGAATGCTGGGAAGTGACAGGTGCATGAGTAGACCAGGCTGGCTCAGTGTCTGACTGTTTGAACGGCTGGGACTTTCTGTCTGACAGGATTTACCCAGTCATGATGGATGGTGGCTGGAGCACAGGAAAGAGAAAGCGAAGTGGGAAAGGAAACTAACTGTATTACACCATGGGGGTCTGTAAAATGCCCACCTATGAAACGATCTGAGGAGCTCAATATCTGACAAGACTTGAGGGAATTAAGAGGAATTTGATTACAGGTGCTCAACTGGCATTCATTTTCCTCTTATTATCTGAGAACCCTCCCTCGAGAGAGAACACCAACCTTCAAAAGGAGCAGATGAATGGCTCTATTAAAAGCACTGTAGTTTGTTCACGGCTCTGTAGCATCTGACCATTTTATGAACCCAGTGGAATGGCAAGTAGGAAACAGAAGAGAGGAAATGTCTTCCTCAAACAGTGTACGGATGACTCTATCTGTCTTTAGCGATTTGTAACCCTGAAAGAGAGTTCGTACATGGAGAGAACGATGTAGGATAGTGATATCTGCTCCCACCCCCTCTAGCCCCTATCTTGAATACATCCCTCAAAGGTCAGACATTTCAAATATCATGTTTTGTCACACTGTGATGGTTTCTTATTAAAAATAAACAGATAAATTACCTAAGGTAGATGTGCTTGGTTTTAAATAATTTGTGCTGATATTTTATATATATACTTGGTTCATTTTAATTTCAGTTAAAAATTAACCCTTAGATTTTTTTATCCCTTCTTTCAAGTACAATTTCTGTAACAGTAACATTTATGAATGAAACATATTTTACCCAAATAATTCATAAGTACATAAACCCCACTGGTTTACCTCTTACGAACCCATACGGCAATACCAACTTTCCTTCCACTAGTAAAAAGCAAGATGAATAGAAGTGATCTAAAGCCATGTCTCCGATGTGAGTATTACTCTTGTCTCATTTAATCTTTACTTAGAAAAATAAACTAAATGGTTCACTGGTGTCATGACTTGTTTATTAGCTTACTTCCGGTTGTCACTGAAGAAGATAACACTAATATCTACATCTTGCCAATGGGACTAAGACCTTGGATACTAATCTGTAACATATATAGAAGAATTCTCAAAGATTCAGAAACTCAGGAACAATAATTCATGGGAGATATAAATAACTGTGTGAGCTCATTTATTCTTTTAAAGAAATCTGAGCTGGGGATAAAAATGAATGCATTAAAATCCTGATAATAGGAATCTCAAAGGAAAGTTTCTCTCTTTTGACAAAATATGTTAACTGAACATAAACTATAAAACATCATTTAAATATACAAATTACAAAATCTGCTGTCAAAGTGTATTTTACACACACCAAAAATATTAATACCAAAAGGTAGCAACTGTATCAAAAAAATTTCAGCTTGAGTCTATTTAGTAATTTTACTACTCTAAAAACAACTTTTGAAACTTCCTGGAACTTCTTAAGAGTTTGTAATATTTCCTTCAAAACATTATGGAAATATCCAAAAGCCATTTTTTCATGGGTTTCAGTACTGCCTCGGCCTCTGTGCTCAGAGTCTAGAGTCTAGACTCCAGACTCTGTGCAGCTCAGAGTGTAGAGTCTGCTTTGGATTCTGTGTCTCCCTCTCTCTCTGCCCCTCTCTACCTCGCACTCTGTCTCTCTCTCCTCTCGCTCTCTCTCTCTCAAAAATAAACATGAAAAAATTTTAAAAAATAATCTGTGTTCATAACATGAATTCCAAAAGTATTTTCATCATTTATTAAAATTGAAAACTGTGTAATAACTTTTAAATAATCATTACTTGTCCTATTTGTATGACATGCACATGAGTTTTCATGGTAACAAATATATACAGTTAGGTCTTTATGATTCATGCTAATATGAGATTATAAGTGGATAATTATTTAATTCAATAGGTCACATAATCTTAAAACTATAAATGTTAGATTATTTTTCCAAGCTACTTAAAAATTTACTGCCATAAAGTCTACCATAGCAATTTACTATGAACCACATGGTGGGATTAACAGTATGTTTTCTTTACTATAAATACTTCTAATAAAAGTTGACTAACATTTAGTGATTATGTACTGTTGTGTCCAGCACAAGAGAAAGGTTTTCACCTCATTATCATATTTACTTCTCATACTATACAATCATTGCCTTCATTTTACAGGAGAGAAAAGCAAGGCTTAAAGAGATTAAGAAACTTGCCCAAGGATTTAGGAGACTGTTTAACAACCATAAAGGCCTTTATCCTCACTGTACAACTGACCGTTCTCTGTTTCTCATGGGAAACAAATGAAATCAATGCATTGTGACTGGTCTTCTCTTCTAAAGAAAGTCACACAAAGATCTGCATCTTCCTTAGAAGAGTGAAAATTTTCATTTTCATGATTGTGAGTGGAACTTCTAAACCTTACAATTTTTTACAGAGGAAAAAAAAATCTCTGTTCAAAAAAAGTGAAGGTTTGTAGTTTAAGATTTTTACTAAAAATGAGAGTGACTTATCTACTAGACCTGCCTCAAATGAGGAAAAAGGAGTAATTTGTTGGCATTACTGACATTCAGTTCTGTCCCAGGCAAGGTTACAAAAGGGCCAGCATACCCTCTACCTTGAAAGCAAGTGACCTTCCACAGGCAATATTCTGCATGTCCCAACCCCTAATAGGCTGGCGACACGTATACAATTTAAATGACTTCTCATAAGTACGGAGCTGAACCTAGAGCAGAAATACTAGAATGTTGTGGCACCTGTGAGGCTCAGTAGGTTAAGCATCTGACTTCAGCTCAGGTCATGATCTCGTGGTTCAGGAGTTCGAGTCCTGCAACAGGCTCTGTGCTGACAGCTCAGAACTTGGAGCCTGCTTCAGATTTGTGTCTCCCTTGCTCTCTGTCCCTCCCCCACTCACTTGCACACATGTGCTCTCTCTCTCTCTCTCTCTCTCAAAAATAAATAAACATTAAAAAAATTATATATATATATAAAAGGAAAAACCTGCATCTTGAATCTTGTAGTGTTTTGGTGGGGGGGAGGGGATGGCAAATAAAGTCTTGGTATTCAAAAAATGTCTAACTTTTTTGCTCATTTAAAGGAAAGAAAGTTCAGTCTTGCCTCCCAAATGGAATCATTTCCACCTTTGTCCAGAACCTAAAAATCCAAGCTCATCAACAAGTTGAAGGGCATACCTGGAGGTGAACTTGTAGAATCTGACTCCAGGCTGACATTCTCCATGCCTGTGCTCCCACAACTTTTCTCTGACAGTACAGTCAGATAGCCATTATTGTTTCCATTTCTGAGTAACAGGTGACATTTAGAAACATCAAATAATTTGCTGTTTTTACCCACTTAGTAAATGAGGATACATGGATTCCAGCCCAGCTTTTCAGAGTCCAATCTACCACAGAGTCTCTGGTTAGCCAACTGGTAATAGAGAATTGACACTTCTTTGGTTTTTATTATATACCAAGCTCTGTGCTGTATGTTTTACATAGGTTATTGGTACCTGTTTAAAACGAACAAATAAACCTTGGGAATTATTATAAATCCATTTTACACAAAAGGAAACTGAAAATCAAACAAGACATTTTTCAAGGTCACCCAAATAAAGTCATGAGGCCACAATACAAAAACAATACAGAAGATAACATTGAGCATTGTCTGCTTACCCAAAATCTCAGCTTTGCTCTACAACTCACCACAGCTCCTGGCATATACTTGCAAAATGAAAAAACAAAATGAAACAAAATTTATATAAAAATGAAAGGCTAATATAAGAGTAAAGGCCCACAACAATAAAACGTTCAAGACGAAGGAAGTAAATTTTTTTTTAAATTATAAAGATCTACAGGATTTTCAAGAATAAGAAAATTCAAGGAAATGTAACAGTATCCCAAACAATGGATAAAATTATGACCACTCTGATATGTCCCTCGGAAAATTTCAGTCAGGCAAAACAACTTGAGTTTGGAAATTAATTTTATCTACATTTTAGTGCCTTGCTCTGAAAGGAAAGTCAATTGTTGAATATTATTCTGGGCTATTACACACACAGATACCAAGTAAATGTGCACTCAAATTCATGTATGCATTCCGTTATATTTTGTTTACTATTTACATGAAACATCTAAATTTATATGATCAGTGAATAATCGAAGAGTGCATATTGTGGCAGAGATATTTGCTGCTCACCAAATATCCATGAGCTCTTTAAGATTCCCTAGATCTCAAGCAGTATGTGGACTCATGTGACTAGATTCAGCCAAAGAACTCTGAATAGAATGGATGGGCGCCACTTGTAGGTCAAAGCATGGAAGAGAAGGTATGATTTCTTCATGTACTCTCTTTTCCTGCCACAGCCACTGGTAATGTTCCAGATGACAGACTTCTGGTAAAAGCCTGAAAAATTAGTTTGGACTCAGATTCTTTTTTTTTTTTTAATGTTTATTTGTTTACTTTGAGAGAGAGAGAAAGCACGAGCCAGGGAAGCACAGAGGGAGGGAGAGGGTGAGGGTGCAGGAGAGGGAGAGAGGGAGAGAGGGAGAGGGAGAGAGGGAGAGGGAGGGAGGGAGAGAGAGAGAGGGAGGGAGGGAGAGAGAGAGAGGGAGAGAGGGAGGGAGGGAGGGAGGGAGGGAGACAGAGAGAGAGAGAGAGAGAGAGAGAGAGAGAGAATCCCAAGCAGACTCCATGCTATCAGCACTGAGACTGACATGGGGCTCTGTCTCACAAACCATGAGATCAGGACCTGAGCCAAAATCAAGAGTTGGACACTTAACAGAATGAGGCACCCAGGCATCCCTTGACTTAGATTCTAATAGAAAATGCAAGCTCTGCTGAAAAGCACGAAGTTCTTCATACTATTTTTCCATATCCTTGAAGTGCCTCATTGACTATATAAGGTAATTCCATCCAGGTAGTCATTTTCACCAGTAGTTTTCTGTCAGAATTAACTACTTAAAAAGAGAGATGCTTAGGCTGACTTGAGATTTGGTGAATTGGTAAGGCCATGATTTCGGACTCATGGAGAAGGAAAGATAATCCTAGCATACCACTTGGCCATTCCATGAACAAAATTTACATAGTTATAATAATGTAAAACCTATCTGTTTTTTCCCTTTTTAGAACATATAGCCAAGGCATATGAGACATAATTATGATGACAGATGACCATGTGAATGTTGTCAACTTCGAAAATGTAGAAGATAGATATCTTAAGTAGAGACAGGAGGCAAAAGGGAAGGTAATATATTCATGTTACAGTGTGGAGAGTAAATAAATAAGTAATGCCTGAATTTGTACATCAAGAGGCAGAGTATACTGTACATAAAGATACAAATGGGACCAACAAAACATGTACCCATCACAGTAGGGTAAGTGGAGACATAGAGAACTTTAAGTCAGGTTGAAATTCACCCATTCCATTTTGGAAAGTCATTTTATTTTTTAACTAAGAAATTGCAGTTTGGGGCTCCTGGGTGGCTTAGTTGGTTAAGCGTTTGGCTTCGGCTCAGGTCATGATCTCACGGTTCGTGGGTTGGAGCCGGTTGAGTGTCTGGCTTCAGCTCAGGTCATGATCTCATGGTTCGTGAGTTCAAGCCCCATGTCAGGCTCTGTGCTAACAGCTCAGAGCCTGGAGCCTGCTTTGGATTCTGTGTCTCCTTCCCTCTCTGCCTTCCTCCGCTCATGCTCTCTTTCTCAAAAATAAATGAACATTAAAAAAAAAAAACAAAAAAAAACTTAAGTTGCATCTTGCATTTCATTTGAAATTCTGGAAGTAACCTGAAGCACTAAGTACAGAAGTGGTTTAGATTACTGATGGGAAAGAGACATGAGCTGAGGAATGACAAGACAGGGATTGTTATTTTTGATTCATGGTCCTTTCAAATAATTTGGGATTTTCCACATATAGCAAGTATATTTTGATTAAATGACACACAAAATTACAAATATAAACGCTACCATGTATGCTTCACATCTCAACAGGAGAATGAATCAGATACTGTGCAACAGATATGAGTAAATTAAACGGTTTTTCACGGGCTACCTCTGTGAGCGAGGTCCCCAGAGCTGTGAGAATGTAGCCCAGACAAGGTGACGCCAATAGTTAGAGAAACAGCAAAGACTATATAGTTCCTTAACTTCCCAAATCATCCTCTTGTTACACACAAATACACTTAAATCTCACAAATTCTTGGTTGTACGTATTAAGGAAGAAAACTACATTATTGAAAATTGCATAATTGCCTTGGTTTGGGCTCCCCAGGGTACAGAGCCTGAAACAGTTTATCCAGGAAGCAAGATTGTCAGGGGGTGGATGGGGGCGGGTACAGAAAGGAAGAAAGGCTGCCACTAACATGCACTACTGAGACAGCCCTAGAGGACGACAAGGGCTCAGTTCCAGCAGATCTTCCAAGGAAGTGAACCAAATGCTTTCCAGAATGGTCGGCCTCAAATTCAGGGAGCTGCAGAATTTGTCCTCAGCTGACCTTTCTGTTGATTGAGGGTTGTCGTGAGGCACTAACTTCCTCACACCTCAGGGATGAGCTTGCACACCCAGGGCTGTGCCTGCATGCTCAGGTAACTACAGAGAAAACCCTAGGTCAGAAATCATGAGGACAGATGCTGAATGTTTGGTGGGACTTTGTCAGGACATTGAAGGGTCCACCGTAGCTCTGGCTGAAATGAGAGGTTCAAGAGGGGATGCAATGTGACATAGGGTAACAGAGGCATCTACTAAAGCACCATAGTAAATAAAAGCACTTGCCTTTGGCATGATTTAGAATGATTTATAGCCAATTCTGCCACATCTCTATTCCAGAATACATGTCACAAAATAAATTGTCAGACATTTAAGTTGCTCTCATATTTAAGTAGTCCATTATAAAAAGGGGGTGGCATCACTTTTATGTTTGTCTACTAGTAATTGGAAATCTCTTGAGATATTACTTTTCTATGTATACTGTGAACTGAATTTCCCTTGCATGCCCATTACAGACATATGGCTATCCTGAAGATAAGCGCACAAATTTCACAAGCTCATATTTCTTTTGTGACACTCTACTCTTCCCACAGGCTATGTTAGTCTAGTAATAAAGCAAATAGTGCTTTACTAAATGTTATTCACACTGATTATGTAGTTATCCACTAACTGGCCTCTGACATACATTCTCATACCTTTTATACTCATTGCATAGAATGTCATACACACACACATCACATATTTTATGGGCCAGTTTAATATGCTCACATAAGTAGATGTTCATATGGAAGTTAAACCTATCTACAAACAGACCATAAAGCTATACTGCACTCATACAGGGTGTTGTTTTAAGCTTTTAGGAATTTTGTGTGTGTGTGAAGCCTGGGAGTGAATATGTTCTTCTTGACTAGAAATAAATTCCTATTATAGAAAATACAATTTCAAAGAATATTTCTATATTTAAAAAAAGTACTTTCCATGTACGTAGCAAGGGCAGGAGGGAGGCTATAATTACTGTGCTTTAGAAACGTAATTAACAAATAATGAAAGCCTGCTCTTCTGAATACATGAGACCATCAGTCATCAGAGTCTTTGCCATGATTTCTTTTTTTTCCTTCCTCACTAGGGCTGACAGAAGGGCCAGGTTTGTCCACCTCAGCTTCTTTTCCTATGACCAATAGCAAAGCCAGTGTCAGACGAGCTGGACCCTAAGCTCCTTTCCAGATTTAACATTCTGTCCTTCCATTCTTTATTGATGAGGTGGTTGGCTAGAGTCAGAGTCAAAAATCTATCCCGACCAAATACAGAAAAATCAGTAGCCTATCCAGTAACTGCATTTGCTGCCTCTGGATACAAAATGGAAACATCCAAAACTTACTTTTACTTATTTTTATTTGAAGTATTGTTGACATACAATGTTATAGGAGTTCCACGTGTACAACATAGTGATCTGACGATTCTATGCACACCACAATGTTCCCCAAGGTAAGCATAGTTAACGTCCATCACCCTATGATGTTATTACAATATTACTGACTATATTCCCTTGATAAGTCATTTGTTCTGGCACAGATCCATCAAGACTCTGTATCCAGTATCATTTTGGCAAATACAAGTTTCAAGCAGAGTAGTATCATATACTTATCTATCCTACTGAAATGTGACACTTTTGACTATGAAGTTTGAGCTTTCTTAGTGTTTTAAATTATCACTTATATTTTAAAAATATTTATGGGGCGCCTGGGTGGCTCAGTTGGTTGAGCGACGGACTTTGGCTCAGGTCATGATCTCACGGTGTGTGAGTTGGAGCCCCGCGTCGAGCTCTGTGCTGACAGCTCAGAGCCTGGAGCCTGCTTTGGATTCTGTGTCTCTCTCTCTCTCTGCCCCTCCCCCACTCATCCTCTGTCTCTCTCTGTCTCAGAAATAAATAAACATAAAAAAATAAAAAAATATTTATTAAATACTGTGTAATGTAAATTGCCACAGATTAACTGTGGACTAATGTGAAAATTAGGTAAGTAAATAAGAGAAAGAAATCTAGTGAGAAAGAAAGAAAGAAAGAAAGAAAGAAAGAAAGAAAGAAAGAAAGAAAAAGAAAACAGACTCATCAACCAAAATTTCACTGCAAATTGCCCAAGGGCTTAGGAAATACTACAATGTCCTACTAATGTGAGAAAAGATAAAGAGAGTCAGGAAAACAAGTGGATAAAAACCCAGGAAGGTGAACACTGAAGAGAGATTTCAGAACTACAAAAAGAAATACTTTCTGTTTCTGTAGATTACAACGATGGGTTCATTCTAGATAAAATATGCACACTGAATGAACTACACTTTACCAAACCATCATTTCTCTGTAAAGGCTATTATCATTAGAATTGACATATCTTACCAAAACTGACCTAGAGAAATGGTGCCCACATTTAAATTCAGTTTCTAGAAAGAGGACAAAGAACAGGCTAGGAGAAATGGACCAGGGAAAATTCTGCCATGTCATGGGAAATGGCCCCAAAGGGCACTATGATCTCCCAGAAACGGGCAATGTTTCATGTGGCCTTGGGGTTTCATCTGTCACTTCAGAGAACACACGTCACCAGTCTCTGCTGGGCACTCACCCGGACCCCAGCGGCCAGAACTGCCAGAAGCACAGGGAGGGGGTGTGCTGCCCACCTACTCCTGCTGCATCATGTGCAGGACAACATGGCCGCCGTTCGAGTCATCCACGCAGCCGCATACTCTTTACAAGTACTTTCCTACCTGCTGTCAGTGACTATAAACTTAATGATAGCACCTGCTGCCCTCGCGCTTAGTTAATTCAGAGTGATCTGCCTGAACAACAATAACAACAACAACAACAAAATCAGAAAAGCCTCTGTTCTTCAGTAATAAATTATCAGTCTTTACTTTGGCCTGAAGGGTCTTTGATTCATGTCATATTACACTTACACTAAGCACTGATGACAGTGGACACATTTAGTTTCTCTAAGTAGTGTTGGGGCTGGGGAAAAGGAAATGGCTACTAAGGTTAAATAAAATGAGAAGATCAATTGTCTGCCTGAATATTGACAGCTGGGGAACTAGTCATCCTAAGAGTTACTGGCAGAGTGAAAAAAAGGAAAAAAAAAAACCATCAGTTATTTTTAAAAAATAATTTAAAGAAATACAATAGAGCATAGGTAGTCTTTTCAACAAATTGTGCCGAAACAAGTGGACATCCACAAGCAAAAAAATGAACCTAGATATAGACCTTACATCCTTCACAAAGATGAACTCAAAGTGCATCATAGATTGAAATGTACTATGCAAAACCATAAAATTACCAGATGAAAACACACGAGAAAATCGAGATAACCTTAGGTTTAGCAATGATTTTTTACGTAAAACACTAAAAGCAAATTCCATGAAAAAATAACTGATAAGTGGAACTTAATGAAAATGAAAACTGTGGCTCCAAATTTTCTGACGCTGTCAAGAAAATGAAAAGACAAATGCCAGAGTAGGAGAAAATACTTTCAAGAGACGCTTGTAATAAACGGTAGCTATCCAAAAAAACACAACTCATAAAGCTCAACAATAAGAAAGTAAACAACCCGATTAAAGAATGGGTCAAAGACTTTTAACAGACCTCACCAAAGAAGATATAAAGATGGCAAATAAGCATATGAAAAGATGTTCCATGGGAATGCAACCTGGTGCAGCCACTCTGAAAAACAGTATGGAGGTTCCTCAAAAAACTAAAAATAGAACTACCCTACGACCCAGCAATTGCACTACTAGGCATTTATCCACGGGCTACAGGTGTGCTGTTTGGAAGGGACATATGCACCCCCATGTTTATAGCAGCACTATCAACAATAGTATGGGCAGAGCCCAAATGTCCACAGATGGATGAATAAAGAAGATGTGTATGTATATATAATGGACTATTATTCAGCAATCAAAAAGAATGAAATCTTGCCATATGCAGCTATGTGGATGGAACTGGAGGGTATAATGCTAAGTAAAATTAGTCAGAGAAAGACAAAAATCATATGACTTCACTCATATGAAGACTTTAAGAGACAAAACAGATGAACAGGGGCACCTGGGTGGCTCAGTTGGTTAAGTGTCCAACTTTGGCTCAGGTCATGATCTCATGGTTCACAAGTTCAAGCCCCCATGTCGGGCTTTGTGCTCACAGCTCAGAGCCTGGACCCTGCTTCAGTTTCTGTGTCTCCCTCTCTCCTGCCCCCCCCTACTCACAGTCTGTCTCTCTTTCAAAAGTAAATAAACATTAAAAAAAGATTAAAAAAAAAAAACAAAACAGATGAACATAAGGGAAGGGAAACAAAAATAATGTAAAAACAGGGAGGGGGTCAAAACAGAAGAGACTCATAAATATGGAGAACAAACTGAGGGATGCTGGAGGTGTTGTAGGAGGGGAGATGGGCTAAATGGGTAAGAGGCATTAAGGAATCTACTCCTGAAATCATTGTTTCACTATATGCTAACTAATTTGGATGTAAATTTTTAAAAATTTTTAAAATAAAATAAAAAAAAAAAGATGTTTCATGACATGTGTCATCAGGGAAGTGCAAATTAAAACAATGAGATACTGGGGCACCTGGGTGACTCAGTCGGTTAAGCATCTGACTTTGGCTCAGGTCATGATCTCATCGTCTATGAGTAGAAACCCTGTGTCGGGCTCTGTGCTGAGCCTGCTTCGGATTCTGTGCGTCTCCCTCTCCTTCTGCACCTTCCTCGTTTGTGCTATGTTTTTCTCTCTCTCTGTCTCTCAGTCTCTCTCTTAAAAATTAACATTAGAAAAAAAGTAAAATAAAAACAAAAAAACAATCAGATACCACCATACATCTATTAGAATAGCCCAAATGCAGAATACTGACAACACCAAATGCTGGAGAGAATGTGGAACAAGGAAAACTCTCACTTAGTTGTGTTGGGAATGCAAACTGATACAGCCACTTTGGAAGACAGTTTGGTGGTTTGTCATAAACTAAATTTACTCTTGCCATATAATCCAGCAATCATGCTTCTTGGTATTTATTCAAAGAGACTGAAAACTTAAGTCTACTCAAAAGGCTGTGCACTGATGTTTATAGCAGCTTTGGTCATAACTGTCAAAAGCAACCAAAATGTCCTTTAGTAGATCAATGGATTGATAAACTGTGGTTCATCTGGACAATGGAATATTTTTTAAAAAGAAGAGGAAGAAGAAGAGGAGGAGGAGGAGGAGGAGGAGGAGGAAAAATGAGCTATCAGGCCATGAAAAGACATAGAGGAAAATTAAATGCATATTCTAAATGAAAGACGCCAGTTTGAAAAGGCTACATATTATATGATATGTGATTCCAACTATATGATATTCTGGAAAAGGCAAACCCATGGCAACAGTAAAAATACCAGCAGTAGCAAAGGGTTGGAGGGTAATGTGGGAAAGGAGGAGTGAATAAGCATAGCATAGATTTTTAGAGCCGTGGAACTCTTTTGTATGAGATTATAATAGTGGACATATGTCATTATAAATCTGTCCAAACACAGAGAATATACACCTAGAGAGGACCTTCATGTAACCTATGGATTCTGGCTAATAATGATGTGTCAACGGAAGTTCACTGATATAAAAGTATACCAGTCTGGTGGAGGATTTTTTAAAAAATTATATGTTGTTTCAGATTTCGGCTACTTTCCAAATAACTTTCTATAAGCTAAATATATTTATTTGCAGTTACCATGCTATCTTATCTCAGTATATTTGGAGATAATAGGTACTATAGCAAGAATAATAAAAAATATATAAATAAACATAGGTACTATTTTCATTTCTGCCAAAATAATCACTGAATGGAATCTTCAGCAAAAGTTGCACTAGAACTATCAGATTGAATCCATGTGCTGGTCTCTGGTTTCAAATTTGAGTTGTTCTCATATAAAAAGGCCATTCATAAATTCACACTAGGCACATGATAGCCTTGCACAGGGTCTATAGATAGTGTGTAGTAGGATATTTCCCAGAATCCCTCTGCTCTCTTTTAACAGTGACTCATTACAAACTTTACGAAAACTCATCAGACAATAAGGAAAGGAGGTCCGACCCATTCTTTATTTTATCCTTTCTTACTCAATTTTATAGAGGTACAATTTGCATAAAACATAATTCAACCATTTATAGTGCATAGTTTGATGATCTTTTACCACCACAATCTTGAAAGAGAACATTTTATCCCTCCTGAAAGTTTCCTTTTGCCCTATCCCACCTAATCCGTCCCCACCCTCACCCCCAGCACCAGCTCCCAGGCAACCCACTGATCTCCTTTCTGCCAGTGCATTTTCATTTTGCCTATCCTAGGATTTCATTGAAATGGAATCATATAGCACATGTTCTTCATGCCTGGCTTCTTTTATTCATAATATTTCTGACATTTATCCATCTTGTTCCTTTACCAGTAGTTCATTCTTTTTTATTGCTCAATAGCATTCCACTATATGGATATATTATCTCATATTTATCCATTCACTTGTTGATAAATACTTGGACTCTTGATTGATTTTTGATATTATGAATAAAGTTACTATGAACATTTCCCATGGGTAAATACCTAGGATTGCAAATGTTAGGTCATATAGCTATGTCTTTTTAAAAAATAACTGGCAAATGACACAAAATGTTTATAACACAGGAGTGCATGACAGTTCCATTTGTTATACGATGTCTCAAATATTTAGTATTGTCAATCTTTTTATCGTTAGACATTTTAGTGAATTTATATAGTAATGTTTAACTGATTTTAATTTTGACTTCCTTGATGACTGATACTGTTAAAAATCTTTTTGGGTGCTTATTGGCCATTCTTATGTATTCTTTTGTGAATTATCAGTTCAAATTTTTTGCCTGTTTTTAAATTAGACTATTCTTATGATCTATTGCAATGGCTTTAAAAAATATGCTCTAGGTGCAAGTCTTTGTTAGATATATGTTTTAAGAATATATTCTTCCATTCTATGGCTTTTCTATGTATTTCTTTAATGATATCCTCTGATGAAGAGAAGTTTTTAATTTTGATGAAGTCTAATTTCTCCATTTTTTCTTTTATGATTTTTTTTTTTTGCCTTCTGCAATGACACAAAGATTTTGTTATAGGCTATCGTACAGATTTGGGTTCTGAGGTTATATCTAAAATCTATTTGAGTTTCTTTTTTTTTCCATAAGGAAATCAAACTGATTCAGCACAATTTGCTAAAAATGATCAAACTTTTACATTTGAATTACCTTGCTGGATATATTAAAAATTAGTTGACATACTGTTATAGTGAATTTCTAGACCTTATATAGTTGGGTATTGCTTTTATACCCAGTCTGATTATCAATGACTTTAAATAAGAGATTTTGGACATGTACATTTAATATAATTACTGACATGCTTGTGTTTAAGTCAACCATTTTGCTATTTATTAAAACATATTTTCCTTATTAGTTCTTTGATCCTTTTATTCCTCTTTTCCTGCCTTGTTTTAGAAAACTTGAGTCCTTTTTCCTTTTCTATTTTCTCTATACAATTGGCCTATTCGCTGTATCTCTAGCTTTTATTTAGTAAGTGGTTGTTCAACAGTTTACAGTGCACATCTTTAACTTATCACAGTACACTTTCTAAGAATATTATACTAATTCAGATATTATTTAAGAATCTTACATTATGCTTCCCTTTCCCTTCATCTGTAGTATAAAGTCATGCAATTAGCATATGCCAGTACAAGTCAATAACATCTTTATTTGCAAAAATTTAGAATCACTTTTCAAAATTGTCTTTGTCTCCCTCCATATAAAAAGGCCTCATCTCCAAAAGAAGAGGGAAGAACATATGTTAAAAAGATACATTATTTAAAACTCCATAGTAACTCGTCACATATTTTCTTACATTGGAAAATAATCTTTACTTACATCTCTGGACAAAAACTTATTTATTGATTTATACTAAATTTGTCCAAGATATTATGGAAGATACAAAGATAAATCAGATATAATCCCTGCTTTCAAATAACTTATATCCAATTGTGAATGGGAAAAGGTGTTATTTTTTAAAGGCTACAATATGATTCAGTATAATAAACTCATGAAAGGTACAAAATGCTGTGGTAGTTCAAGTAATGAACTAAAAAAAGGGAGATAAGGCTAGAAAGGACCACTGGGTACCCTCTGGGGAAACTATGAATCATTTTAATCACATACATACTATGATTAGAATTTTCTTTCAAATATAAAACTGATTAACACATTCAATGACTTAGACAAATTATGAGGCTTCGTCAATCTCGAGGAAAGAGTCAATGGAAAGCTGAACAAAGATAGTAAAGAAAAGAAGATAAAAATGTAAAAGATCAAACAACCGATTTGAAGAAAGAAATAACATAGAATGGCTACAAAATGATAGTACCCTAATATAAATGGAAGTAATAGAGAAGAAGGAAATTTTCACAGAAAGGTGATAGTGGGAACCATGGGGATGTAACGAGTTTAAGACGCCATTGAGGCACCTGTGTGAAAACTGGTTAGGCAGCAGTTGAATATCCAGGACTGAATTTGAGGGAAAGTTGGATTTTATATGTAATTTTACCTAGAGGTCTGAAGAGGGATGACAGCTGAAGTTGTCAGATGCGATGAGATATTTAATGGAGAAAATGTAAGAAGAGAGTAGGCCAAGACAAACTTTGATGACAGGAACAATAACTTCAGGATAGAAGAAAAGAAAGAGAAGCTTAAGAAGAAGACATATGAGAAATCATTAAAGAGCTAGGGAGACATCCAGAATAATGATTTTAAAGGAAGTAGCATGGGGGAGAGATCTAAACGAAGGAAAGGGGACCAGCAGTAATATGAAGTCAAAAGAATGAGAATTAAGAAAAACCCTTGATCTGGAGACTGAGAGCCCGCTTGTAAATGAGAGCAATTTGAGTGAAAGTGTTGCACAGTGTTAGAAAAATGAGACTATCTATAACCCCAGAAATAACTTTTTATAAACACAACCACCACCACCAACAAAAAGAAACAAAAAGAACTGTAAGCTTACCTGAATATTCAACCAGTCAAAGAGAAAAGAAATATCGGTTGGTGAAGGGATAGAGAGGGAAGTTGAGAGCCAAGGTTTCCAAAGGAAGAGAAGAGAAGTGGAAGGGAGGGTTTCGAACTGAAAACGCCATCTTTGTGCACTAAGAGGAAAGAATATAAGGAGTAAAGACAAAAGACAATTAAGTGTGACAAGAGAGAAAGCTTATACAGTTCTTGTCTGTTCTCCTTCTATCTTGTAAAACAGGAATGTGAAGAGTGGGGATAACAAAAATGACCTAAGAGGAGTAGAGTGGTTATCACAGCTGTGAGGAAAAGGACCCACAGCAGACTTGACTGTCAGGCAACGGTTAAGAGCATGTAAAGGTCAGAGAGCATAAAAATAATTAGAATTCCATTTGGAGTAAAAATTTTAGAGCTCTATCTTACAAATCTATCTACCTGGCTGAAGCTTTGCTAAAATGACGCTCTCACCCTGTAAATAAAGACACTCGAGGGGCGCCTGGGTGGCGCAGTCGGTTAAGCGTCCGACTTCAGCCAGGTCACGATCTCGCGGTCCGGGAGTTCGAGACCCGCGTCAGGCTCTGGGCGGATGGCTCAGAGCCTGGAGCCTGCTTCCGATTCTGTGTCTCCCTCTCTCTCTGCCCCTCCCCCGTTCATGCTCTGTCTCTCTCTGTCCCAAAAATAAATAAACGTTGAAAAAAAAAAAATTAAAAAAAAAAAAAAAAGACACTCGACCATCCTTTACCGGAGAAAACTAGATACCAAAGTGCTATTTTGCTAAAGTCATTCTAAAATTTCTTGCTTTTTAATCCTTACCTCATTCAAAATCAATATTTTCTTATATTTTAATTATTGTTTTCCCTCATGCAAATGAAATCATCTGGAATATAAAAAAGAAGTCACTATAATAAAAGAGTTAAATTGATACAGATAACATTATTTCTCTGTGTTTAAGAAAACCTCAATTTCGTGGGTTATACAAAGTCTTTGTCCTGTAAAAACGTAGAAGTTACTTCCCAGTAAAATTTATGTTTTACAAGAAATCAAAAAATATGTATTAAGCCTTCTGAATAAATGCTTCCCAGAGATAGTTAACCTACCGAACCTGTGAATAAACATTTCTTTGGTAGCACATGGCGGTATTCACACAACAATTGGGTTCCAAAATATGTTTCTTCAGTGTTATATAAAAACATCCAGTTTGTGTAATGAACAACAATAGTGCCAGTAATCAAAGAAAATCAGGATTGTCAACAATGAGAAATAATGTCTCCTAGCAACCAAGTTTCAATTACTCTTTGTTTGCTAACAAGCACGGAGATATTTTATGCTGGTAGCTTTATTCCAGAGAGTAAAGGATTATCAAAGACCGTAAGAGAGAGTTCCTATTTTAACCAGCTCTGGTTTCCAATCAAACATCTTGCAATTAATTTTATTAGTGTTTTAGACGTAATTTACTTTGAATAAGCCATAACTATGATTTGTTATTGTCATGTTCTAAAAGAAACTGTAATGTGGAATAATTATTTGTTTAAATAATGGAATCATTGGCATACAGATGATACTCCAACAAAGTAAAAATTTATTATCATTAATAATAAGATTAAACAAAATCATATTCCAGAATAGATCCCAGGAGGACCCTTTAGCTATTTTAGTTGAACTAGAAATAATACTACTAATTAAGATATAACACCGACTGTCATAGCAGTAGTCACAAAGACCATTTACTAGTGCCTAATAAAAACCTTCTACTGCAACACAGATACACTGTGAAAGTACACCCTTAAATGAAATCAATCTGCACTGTGAACATTACCTATCAAACTTTGAAAACAATTTTATTCAAGGCATCTGTACTAATCCCTTTATATTATTTAAATTGGGGAAATGACCACTGAAACTGACCTGTTTCAGCTGTACTCCCTCTGCATTTGGTGGGTGGGACTTTTACCTCTTACAGCTTTACATACAAGGCAGACCGAAGAGGGTAGTGTGTGAGAGGGACTACGGCTGCAGTGCTGGTACAACAATTATTTCTCTCACTATTGGATTTCTGCAATCCATTTTATCTGAACCTTTTAGAGGGGAGAGGCTCATGGAAAATACCTCCCCCTCCCCACCACACACACACACACACACACACACACACACACACACACACAAACTAGAGGCCAAGAAGATAAGTAGTCAAAATCCACATCAAAGCAGCCACAGCTATAGTTCTGTAAACTCAAAAAAATGTTTTCAGACTGGTCATTTGGGGATCTATTTCTGTTAAATAATATCTCACTTTTTACTGAGTGATATTGGTATTAGGTAGGAAAGGATACTCTATCTTTTCAATTTGTTTCTAGCGCCATTTAGTGCTTTTCAAATTAGCTTTTGTAAATGTTTTGAAATAATCTATTTGTCTATTATTTGTATTATTGTTTAACTAAAGGTGAAGAATGAGGGATCTGATTTAAACTTATCTTAATAGGGGTGCCAGGGTGGTTTAGTTAGTTGAGCAGGTGACTTCTGATTTCTGCTCAGGTCATGATCCAAGGGTCATGGGATAAGCCCCATATTGAACTTGAGATTCTCTCTCTCTCTCTCCCTTTGCCCTTCTCCCCTACTCATGCTCTGTCTCTCTAAAGTAAAAATAAATTAAACTTACCTCAATAAATAAAAGTATCTATACTTTTATAGATAATAAATAAAATTATCAAACTGAAATGCAATTATTTCTGCTTAAGTGTTTTTTTCAGTTTATCTTAATTATAAGAAATTTGTAAGCCTTTTTTTCTTTCTCTGATTGCTTCCTTTGGCTAAAATATCAAAACCTCTCCAAAATAGGAGACTTTCGAATATAAATACTTTCATTCATGTCTTAATATCTTTGGTTTTTAGCTTCTTATTACTTAGCAAACGAGCAACAAATCAGAGATCATACGACAGTATTTTAGCCTATGTTTAGCACCAAGTTGCACACATGCCAAGACAGAACTATTGCATATAGAGTCACATAAGTACACATATAAGTGAGATGACCTGTAGAAAACGATGAGAGATTATCTATGCACTCAGAAGTCAACTGTTTTTTTGTTAATTATTATTATGGACTATAATGAATAGTATCATGCAGCATAAATGATGTCGAACCAAACACATTTTCCGGCAAGCAAAATTATTTTCTACAGTCAGTAAACAAGATTTAATTAATCAGAAAACAAGGATTTCAGGAAAATGCTCTTTTCAGAAGAAAGTCATCATTTACCGTGTTTGTCCAAATGCTGCTGTTGCAGGGGTTACAGAAACAAGATCAGCTACAGTCTCTGCTTTTGAACAATGGGTTAGAGTGAGATCCTCAGCGTGCAAATGCATCATCTTTCAGAGGCACTTCCATAGCCACCATTTTTACGGTTTTAATATGAAGCTTTGCAAAAATATCTGCCAGCTGACCATGACCAATATAAAATGGTTTGTCTCCCTATCCTTGAAACAGTAAACAAATGTGAAAAGGAACTTTTTTTTTCAATACTTACATGCAACAGGAAAACACTACTCCTAAGAATAAGAATCAAGAGACTTGTATTTCAAACCCAGTGGAATTGAGTCTTAAGTAAATTGTGTAACTTTTTGGGGTCTCGATTTTCATACTGGTAAAGTGTGTGTGTGTGTGTGTGTGTGTGTGTGTGTGTGTACGCACGGGTGTTTATTTAGAACTAAATTTTCAAAGAATGCCTTTTAATTTCTCATGGAGATGGAAACAGTGTCTGAAGACAGGGGGACAGGGAGGGAAGCAACCGTGACAGTGAAGACTGAGTATCCTGCTGGCAGAAGTGGGGAGTTCATAAACATGTCCCTGAGGAAGACACAAGGGCCTTCATTCACAGACTTTTCTTTTCACAGGGGATTGTGGCAAACACGGAAGTCACTGGTGTAGATACTCCACTGGCCTGAAAATTTCTTTACTTTTTACTCTCAGTATACACTGAAAAGCTCCTACAGGCACAGATTTATACATGGATATGTGCATAGGCCAGAGTGTAAAACAAAGTTCTGCTGGGGAACAAGTACATAGTGGAGACTCAGCACATCAGGCTTCTTTCCAGAGCCCCACCGTTGTGCTTTTGAGCCATTACCAATGCCTTTCAGCAATGCTGTCGACAGAGCTCAGATAGGGTCCTGAACTCTAGAGAATGAATGAGATATGCCAAATGAAGCATAATTACTTGATTGACGTCATTCAGCTTTCAACTCACATTTAATGGGGGAGCTTCTACTGCTTGAAACAGTGGGCCGTTTGTAGCACATTATGCAAATGATAAGACTAATCTTTTGCATTATACATAAGAGCTGCTTATTGTGCATTAACTAATTTATCTGACTACGCAGGGGCTATGAATGCTGATTTTTATTGAGCTCTTCATTAAGTGAAAACGTAGGCATGGCAAGTGCATATATTAGCCTGTGCCTGCTTTGCGTGGATGAACAAGTACACACACACACACACACACACACACACACACACACACACATCTAGTTACCAAATGACATTCTTTTGGTGGTAGGAAACATCAAGCATGATATTTCTTTTCAGTCAAATCAGGAAGACGAGAAAGTGAAAATTAAAGAATCAGAAGGAAGACTCTAGTGTTGTTAATATTCATCACACTTACTTTTATCATGGTCAGGAAATTGCTTTTTAAAAAGACAGAATGTGTAGGTTGCAGTCAATAGTTTAAATCTTACCTAAGAACGCTTAGGATGCTAGTGACTATTATTGTGATTATCATAAAAAGCAAAGGAAGAACAAGTGAACCCAACGCGTAATTAGAGCAGTCACTTCAGTTTTAAGGTAAGCATATTCATTTGAGAACAGAAGGAAAAAGAGCAAAATAATATTTTATTAAGTAAACACGAACCCATTTGGTTACGATCTAGGCACAGGCGTGTGTAGACAGACACGTGAATAATGTCTTAGGTAATGCTCCGATAAGAAGCACATTTCATTCAGGCACACGTTTGAAACCAACGCAGACTCTCCACACAGAGCCTGCTCTTCTCAGTGAGAATTTGTAGAGTTTCACAAGAGATCCCCAAAACACCACACATTTGATTTTCTTGACTAAATTTAGAGAGATTTCATTTATTCTAATCGGCAATGTGTACTGGAAAAATTATTTGCAACTTATTACAAGTATTTTGAGTTTATTACTTTAAAAATATTTTAACAGTGCAGTTAACAGCTCACTAATGGGTGAGTTCCTGATTACATCTATAACTAATTTTCAAGGCAAAAAGGCTAGCAGAAATGAAATGAGCCTTAGTTTGAAGACACTAAATACCAACAATGACCAGTTCAACAGATGTAGAAGGGCAGAGAAGCCCAGTACACCCTTCTGACTTCAAAATTGAGTTCCCAGTTTTAGTTCATTAAAATTAATGACCGATCACTGTGTATCATGCATGAGAACAGCTCATTCCTTTATCAGCCAGGTAAACTAAAACACATATTACTAGACACGACACAAAACCAGCCCTGGGATTTGGCCATGAGCCCAACCTAACTGCAGAATGTTTATTAAATTATTAAAATTTATGGGTTGATAGCACTCTCAAGCAATTTATTATAGCTGTAAACCATTTTTAAGTTTTGAAAACACAATAAAGTTGATTTAATAATCCCCCTAATCTTATACACAACTTCCTCCAGAATTTTCTTCAATTACGGCTCATAAATTACAATTTATTGTGTATTAGAGAAACACTAAAAAACAAATACTTCATGAGAATTTCATCAGATTCATTTATTCTGAAACATTTGCCAGGAAGCATAACAAATTCACATGTGACCCCTGCACTCACAGAGCTGAAGTTCAAATCAAAGCCACAATAGAGAGTTCCTTTGCCAAAGATAATAACGAAAATCTTCCCTGAACTTGAGCCAGGAACTTGACTTTAATGAATGCAAGGGTGAAGGGGTCAGGAAAGGGAGAGAGAGGCAGTTCCAGGGAAATTCTCTCTACTCTAAAAACAGCTTGAATTGCAAAGCACAGATGGTCACATCACCTCTTTGTAGGACTTTGTTAGAGAACGAGCAAGTGAAAAGAGGGACCGCAAAGCGACAGTAATTAGGAGCACACATTGTGTTCTTCTCAGGGGCAGCAGGTCATCAGTGTAGGCAAATTCACTTAGATTTAATGACTTTTAAGTGAACATTTCATACTTTTAAAAAACCAGAAATGACAGTAGTTTA
Organism: Puma concolor; assembly: GCF_028749965.1. Taxonomy (NCBI): domain Eukaryota; kingdom Metazoa; phylum Chordata; class Mammalia; order Carnivora; family Felidae; genus Puma; species Puma concolor. Next base: position 137,417,855 of record NC_141667.1, on the reverse strand, counting down.
GGAAGAACAATCCCTAACAGTGGAATAATTGTGAATGTGTTTCACATTTCACAGTGACTTGAGTAGGGCAGAATTGTCTGCTGGATCCAGTTGGTCCTGTGGCTTCTATAAGTGTGTTTTCAAAACTGAAATGGAATTTTGGGGGAAGTCTTAGGGCCTCCGTTAATGGAACACAAGGAAAATATATGCATAAGAGTTTGCATGTATTGGGAAGGAGAGGCACTACTCTGTCCAGAGGACAAGCAACGTGATGTGAGAAGAACTACTGCATCTACATTCCTTAGAAGTTTCAGGTTTGGGCCCTTTGGCTGACTTTAGGAGGCTGGAGGATGAAACTCTTATTCAAGCAAGCCTATCACTGATATCAATTATAATAAATCTCCAGCGGGTTGTTTCCTTGACTTGTAGAACCAGACACTACACGGAGCTGGCTCTGGGAAAACCTCCAGAGACAGAGGATTTCTTCTAAAACGGTATTTCCTTCTACTTGGGAATTCCACAGAATCTATTTGCTTGAAATGAGCAAGATCCTTCATGGGACTCAAGGACAATGAGGAATGAGAGATGACACAATCAGTGACTTAGTCATACTAAAGAGGCCTTAACATGATGAAGACTGTAGTTGGCTCTCAGGGTCAGTTTAAAGGCAGAACTCCATGGAAGAATACGGTGGGCTTTCATTTCCCTCTTTTCCTCTTATTTATTCTGCCCTCGGGGCCTGGTACTCTAAACACTTGACTATGGTGAATGTCATTAGAAGCGCCTTCTCTGATCTCTCACAGGTGCACCTGGTTGTATTAAATGATTTTCCTCCCCATCTTGGCCACACATGTGCCAATCAAATTTCTGTCCCTGAAATACTGAGCCACTTAAGTCTACGGAACTGAGCTGAAAGATCCTGGAGACCAAAGATCGAAGGTACGATTTGTCTAGGGAACTTGATGTCTATGAGTAAAGGAAGATGATCCACAGGGGGAAAAGCACAGAATGGAGTTATGGAGACAAGCAGGGTAAGAAAATATGAGGCCATAGGGAGAGTTAAAAAGTAGTTGCCTTCATGTTCCCTATGACTTATATCACTTCTTATGAGGCCTACCTATATTTCTAACCCTTGAATCCTTTATATTCTCCTGCTCTATCAACCCCATTTACATTTGAGCTAGTGTACTAGGCTTCTGTTCTTTAAATATCAATGGCACTGGGTACACAAATGGGGAAATAAAGTACTCTGTCCTCACTCTACTTGCAACTTTGCCACAAGCACTGACACCAGAGCAAACTCTGTGCACAACCAACACGGGCAGGAAACACGCCGACCTCTCGCTTCTGTGTTCACTCGCCCAAGAGGTACCAGGTAACAATGCTGCACTCAGTATCAGTGACTTCCTGGACTCTCGATGGCTTATGTCCTGCCCACCTTTACCCCTGAGAGGAGAACACGAAGAACAGCTCCACAGTCCCCATCTCCAAGTTCTTCAGGTCATTTTTGCACGTGGAGCTGAGTCATAAGTTAGAAGTGGTCTACTTGGAAATATTGTGTCGTATGTATTTTATCCAAGAAGATCGTATGTAGGGATTGCCCATAAGTCAGGGCAATACGTTGTGGAGCATGTTCCAGAAGATTCTTAAGTGACCATGAAGTATTTTCAAATAGGTATAACGATATAAATGTGACAGTAATAATCACCAGTTTGAATTTGGGTCACTTCCTCTATGGCCAAAAGATCATACATGTACCAGCTATGATGGAGTAACAAAGGCCAGATATATCTTCTCACAGGAACAACTGAAAAACTAGAGCAAATATACCCATGAGTGGGTTTCAGACAGTGGATCCTAGGAAACAGAGGGCAAAAAAATCATTGAGGAAAGGGAAAGAGCGGATCCTTACAATGCTCCAGCTTGCTGCCTGAAGAAAGTGTCCCAGGTATGCAAAGGGACAGGACACCCAAACAGAGCTCTGTGGTCTCTGTGAATAGAGAAAAAGTTGAAAATATGGGAAGTATCTGTGGGATAGAATTTTCAGAGAAAGTACCAGAGTCAAGAGAACCGCAAAGAAAGTTCCAGACATTTGCACTAGTTTTATCTGCCGTCTTTTACGGAGGCCTAAAAACTGCATTAATATAAGAAAATACCTGAGGTTGGGGAAAGAAACACTAAAAAGGAGCAGGTGGAAAAGTCCCAGACATCACACAAGGCCAGGAGAAGGTCATGCTCCCAGGAGCCACAGAAGAAGTCCTCAGTAATACTTGGCACATCAGGGGGAACACCCAGAAGGTTACAGTCTCACTACTAGGGAAAATTAGCCCTAGCATAAAAGCCACCTAACAAAGCTTAAAAACAACTCCAGAAAGAATAGAACTGTTTCTCAGTAACCTAACTGCATCCCAGAACACAGTTCAAGAATATTTAAAGGAATTACCCAATACAGTAAAACTAAAACACCTGATATCCAATAAAAAAAAAAACTAAACATGTAAAAAAGGAAAGAATAGATAAAAATAAATCAATTCAAGTGATAGAATTATCAGACAAGGACATTAAAATAATTACAAACATATTCTATATGTTCAAAAATATAGAGCAAGAAATCATGTATACATTAAGGAGATCATAAAATATCATGATATAAATAAGAAATTATTTAAACCTCTTTAAAAAAACTTCCATATATAATATACAATATATTGTATATGATTAAGAACAGATTAGACACTGCATAAAAAATAGATCAGTGAATGTAAAACAGCAATAAAAACTTTAAAAATAAAACATAGAAAAAAATTGGAAAAAATGATCATAATGTCAGTGAGCTCTGAGAAAATTCAAGCAGCCTAATACTTGTACAAGTAGAATCCTGAAAAAGAGAGAAAACTGAGATAGAATAAAATATTTGGAATAATGGCTGAAGTTTTCCAAGTTTGTTAAAAATTATAAACCAAAGGTGGCTTGGGTGACTCAGTTGGTTCAGTGTCCAACTCTTTATTTTGGCTCAGGTCATGATCCCAGAGTCATGGGGTAGAGCCCCATGGAGGGCTCTGAGCTGAGCATGAAGCCTGCTTCACATTCTCTCAGGGTGCCTGGGTGGCTCAGTGGGTTAAGCATCTGACTCTTGGTTTCGGCTCAGATCATGATCTCACAGTTCATGAGTTTGAGCCTCATGTCGGGGCCTGAACTGTGAGCCTAGAGCCTGCTTGGGATTCTCTCTCTTTCCCTCTCTCTCTGGCCCTCCTCTGCTTGTACGCATACTCTCTCTCTAAATAAGTAAATAAATAAACTTAAAAAAAAAAAAGATTTGTCTCTCTACCTCTGTCCTTCTTCTACTCATGCTTGTGAATGCATGCACATACTCTGTGTCTTAAAAAAAAAAGTCTCTCTCTCTCTCTCCTCTCCCTCTTCCTTTTCCTCTCTCTCTCTCTCTCTCTCTCTCTCTCTAAACCAACAGATCCAGGAAACACAATAAAGAAGTACAAGATACATAAAGAAAACAGAAAACTACACTGGGGCAGAGCATCATTAATGTGCTTAAAACATACTAGTATAAAGGGAAAATCTTTAAAAGCCGCCTAAGAACCCATCACTTACATAGAAACAAAGATAAGAGTAACAGCCAGCTTCCATCAGAAACAACACAAGTCAGAAGATCATAGAGCAACATCCATAAGAGCAATGAAAGAAAAATTGGCAACATAAACTTCTATATCCAGTGATAATATCTCTCAAAAACAAAAGTGAAATAAGAATTTTTGCAGACATAAAAAAAACCTGATAAAACCAATCACACACAGACTTGTATTACAATAAATATTGAAGAAAATCTATCAGGCAGAAGGAACCATAACACCAAGTTGGAAATGTGGATTGATAGGGAGAGCACCAGACATGGTAAGTAAGTGGTTGTAAAAAAATATTTTTCTTAGTTTTAAAATATCTTTTATTTATTTATTTTTAAAGTTTATTGGGGGGGGGGGTGGACAGTGTGGGCATGCACACACACACATTTGCACACATGTCGAGGTGGGGCAAAGAGAGAGAGAAAGAGAGAGAATCCCAAGCAGGCACCATGCCTAGTGAGGAGCCATTCTCGGGGCTCAATTTCACAAACCATGAGATCATGAACTGAGCTGAAATCAAGGGTTGGACATTTAACCAACTGAGCCACTCAGGCATCCCTAAAATATCTTTTAAAAATAAAATATCTTTGGGGTGCCTGGGTGGCTCAGTCGGTTGAGCATCTGACTTCAGCTCAGGTCATGATCTCGTGGTTCATGAGTTAGAGCCCGGTGTGGGCTCTGGGCTGACAGCTCGGAGTCTGGAGCTGCTTCGAATTCCGTGTCTCCCTCTCTCTCTGCCCCTCGCCCGCTTGTGCTGTCTCTCTCTGCCTCTCAAAAATAAATAAATGCAAAAAAATTTTTTAAGAAATAAAATATCTTTTAAAAATTTCAAGTAAAAATTATAAAAATGTATGGTGGGGTTTAAAGCATATGTAGAAAGAAAATGAATAACAAAAGCATAAAGTCTGAGAGAGTAGAAAGACAATATACTGTTTTAATATTCTTACAGGGCAATTGAAGGGGGGTAATATTACTTGTAGACATGTGATAAATGTGTACACTAGAAAATTTAAAGCAAACATAGACATATACGCACACACAAGAGTTAGAGTTAATAAGTCAATAAGGAAAGAAAATGGAATCAGAAGAAAAATGCAGTCCAAAAGCAGGTGTGAAAAGCAAAAGAGAACAAAGAAGGCCTAGGACAAACAGAACACATATAGCAACATTACAGATTGAAAACCAACCATTTCGATGACCATATTAAATGTAAATAGTGTGAGTTCACCAGTGAAAAGGTAAAAACTGACAGATCAAATAAAAGCAAGATCCAACTAAATATCCTATAGATATTAAAATAATAATAAAGAAACATGCTAACGGTCTTTATGCCACTAAATTTGACAATTTACATAAATTGGGTATACTTTTCAAAAAAACAAGCTACTAAAACTCACTTAAGAAAAAATAGATAAACCTGAAAATCCCATATTTATTAAGGAAATTAAATTTGGAGCTGAAAATATTTCCCCAAAGACACCAGGTGAGTTAGGTGATGAGTTCTAAAAACACTTAAAGAAGGACTACGGACTCTTCACAAATCCTTCAAGACAATAAAAGAAAATGCTTCTCAGCTCACTCGATGAGTGATATTCTCATCTCATGAGTGATATTCTCATGTCATGAGTGATATTCTCATCTCATGAGTGATTATTCTGATACCCAGATCAGAAAGAAAAAAACATAAGAAGACTTTGGATCAACACTCTCATGAACACAGACAGGAGAAATCAAAACACACTTTTAGCACATATATTTCAACAATATATAAATAAGGGAATATATCAAGACCGTGATTTTTATCACAGCATGCAATGTTGGTTTAACATTGGCAAATTAGTCAAGGTAACACGCCATATTAACAGACTAAAAACAAACCCCACAACTAACTTCACATTTAATGTTAAATCAGAAACACGGCAAGGATTATCGGTCTCGTTATTTCTATTCAACACTGAACGGGAAGATTCTTAATCCGTGCATTAGGGCAAGAACAAGGGAAAATATAAGGCACATCCATTGGAAATATAGATGTATGCACACACATGTATACACACATACACATAAAACACATTTCACAAGTCAATAATAGGAACCGATATTTAATGATTACATTTACCTGATTGTTCAAAATAGGTAAAACGATAGACACTAATGATAGACGAGTGGCTGCCAGAGACTGGGAGAGGAAGGAATGTGCAGGAAGGAAAGGAGAGTGACAGTTAACAAGCACAGAATTTCTTTGGAGGTGACGAAATATTTTAAAGTGAGATCGTCACAGTGGTAGCACAACTTTCAAGTATACTGAAAGCACTGAAATGTACACTGAATTTTATGCTGTGTAAATTATATCTTAAGCTGGTATAAAAAAGAAGTTATACAAACTCACGATTAAATAAATTATATTAATAGCAAAGATAAAAATACTCAAAACGCATCACTTCCTTGTTATTTTGCCCGGTTTTTTTGAAATATTATTTATGATCTTGAGGCGATTCATACCTATTTTATCTGTAGGATAGGTAAGCAGTATAACAGTATTCTACTGCACACATTTTCTAAGCTCTGAATTCAGTCACCATGTTGGCAGATTGAAATTGGACACTGTCAAAAACCGACACCACAAAAATGGTCAACCGCTACAAATTTGAGCCTGCATCCTCCAGAGAGCTGGTTGTTAATCATTCACAAGTACCTCACTGCCTGTTTTACTCCATCCTCTCCAGACCAGTGCCACGTGGACCACAGAAGGTAGCCAGGAGTGACAAAATCCCGAGGAGAAATGCATGAGACAATACATTTGTTTGCCCTTGTAATGAGAAAATGATGTTCCTGGAAGGAAAGGAAGGAAGCTTGATAAATACCTGACTTGCACACGATTTGGGAAACATCTTGTCTCAGGCTGGAAGCTATAGTCCAAGCGTACATTGTTGGTAGATCATGTGGTAGATCTCTTAAGTGGTTTGCTCATAAAAAATACCAGGCAAATAAGAACTACAACTTTTCTACTTGTATAGATACGCACCTATGTACCTCACTACTTCCTCCTCTGTAGCAAACACACTAGGTAATTAGGGCTACCATTACCTTTTTTTCTTTACCTCAATGTTGCATTGGGTAAATGGTTGTATTTGTTAAGTTTGAGACTTTAATATAAATAACAACACTTACGAAAAGGTTTTCTGAGTCTGTAGGAAAAAAAAAATTAAGGTACTGACTTCTATTACTGGAAGAGTTTATTATAATAATCATAATATCTATTTGCGTATACTGGAAAGGATGAGGAAATTTAAAAATGAGTATAAAATATCTGGCTCCATCGGTTACTAACAGTGAAAACACTTAGTGTGCTAGCTATTTGTGCCTTCTGATTCTCATCTTCCCCATCGGTAAACTGGGGTGAATAATGGTTCCTGCCTTTTAGAACTGGAGATTAAATGAGATGATCTCTTGTAAAAAAAAAATTTGCAGTATACTTCCTGGCACTTAATAAGCACTTAATAAATGTTTGCTCTTTATATATTTTGCTGTCAGGATTTAAATAGGCAATCATAATATGTACTGTGGAAATTCTTGGTGGATTTCATTCCAGGAGTGCATATCATATTTATTTCCTAAGATTCATTATATTAGTTTTCCCCGTGCAATTTCTTTGCACGTCTTACGCATGTGTAGGCAGTATATTCAGACACAAGACCCTTGCATAACTAGGGGATTATTTGGACTTTAAGGCTGACTGAAAGAGACGGCTGTCCTATGAGGTGTATTTCCTCAAACACTGGAAAATGGCAAAGGAAGCAGCTCTTCCTCTAGCAGGGTTGCCTTTTATCTTCAGCTGCTTACAAGCCCTCAGAACTCTTCGGGGATAATTGCGATGTAATGCGTTACAGATGCTTGCTAGGTAATTTACTCAGCTGCCACCACCTGGGGAGATTAGACGGGATTTCCCCTCCTGACACTGGGCCCCGGGAATTTATAGTCTTTGCTCTTTCTCTTCTCTGGTGGTATCACTCTTCTCCCCCAGGCTTTACTAGGAAGTCAGCCATTTTAAAGTATACAAGTAGTTTGCCTGCATGAGGAAATACCAGCAAACAAACTCTATACAGGCTGGGTAAACTTTAAGGCATGGTCCCTATTTTACCAGCCCGGCTAAACCTGAAATATTATCAGGCTCTTCGGGACCCACCCAACTTTAAAGCAGTGCCCTTATCTTTTCGTGTGCCATAGACACTTTGGAAGTGTTAGGGGCTGAATTATGTCCCTGCAAAGATGTATGGTGAAGTCCTAAGCTCCAGGATATCAGAATGTGACCTTTTTTGGAGATACCATCTTTACAGAGGTGATGAAGACGAGGTCATTACAGCGGGTTCTAATCCAAAATGACTAGAGTATAAAAAGGGGAAATTTGGAGACAGACATGCACACAGGAAAAACACCACATGAGGATGAAGACAGAGATTGGAGAGGTTCATCTAGAAGTCAAAGAAGGCTAAAGATTGCCAGGGAACCAGGAGAAGCTAAGAGACAGGCATGGAACAATCTCCCTTACAGTCTGCAATAGAAATCAGCCTTTCCAACACCTTGATGTTGGACTTCTAGCTTCCAGAACGGAGATAATAAATTTCTGCTGTTTAAGCCACCAAGTTTGTGATACTTGGTTATAGCAGCCCTAGCAAACGACTTTGAAAGCCTATGAAAGGCTGTGGATCCCTTCTCGAAATACCTTTTTAAAATAATGTACATAGGATAACAAAGGAAATCAAACATTACAATATTGGTTTTAACTTTTTTTCAAAAACAACTCTGGGATGTACGCATATATGTATTGATCTATTAATGTGTTAAATACAAGATCTAGTGGTGGGTCAAAAAACAGTGCAATTCTGAAGCATGGTTAAGTGTAAATGGTATATTAAGGTCTGCAACAAACCTTATATGAAAATACCTGTGATTTCTATTGGTTATAGGGTGCTATTATTACTGTTGTTTACTGTCCATAGTCGTAATTGAAAGAAACGGTAAATTCCAATTAGGGATTAGTGAAAGTTAGGTCAAGTCCACTGACCACCTGAATTCCTTCCACAGACATCTCCAGGGTCATGGACTCCAGGGGAACAACTTCAGCTTTAGAGGCTTGGTCTCACTGAATCTTTCCTTATTTATAACATCTAGTCACTTTGTTCACTCTTACTTGTTCATTCATGTCTAGTTCCAGGCTATATCTTTCCTGGGTACTTCAGCGATAAGATTCTATTCTCTCTGAGGCCCTCTTTACTCCTCAATACCGCACAAAGCTCATTCTCTTGGACCTGACATTGATCTTAAAGTTGCTAGCAAAGACTGAGGGTTGCTGGAGCCATGTCGGGTGGGGTGATGGGCTAAACAGGTGATGGGCATTGAGGAGGGCACTTGTTGAGAGGAGCACTGGGTGTTGTATTTAAGTGATGAATCACTAAATTCTACTCCTGAAACCATTATTACACTATATGTTAACTTTGATTTATATTTAAAAAAATAAATAAAAAATATTTTACAACGGACGATTCACATTACAGCCCCACTCAGGGCAATCTCTGAAACAAGAAGAACGGAAATCTTCCCAGTGGACAGAGAATTACTATTATGATAAGTATCATTATTATGGTTATAATTTCCAGTTTGCCTCTGATGGCTAAATACCACCAGTTGGTCTATGCTATTCCAGAATCCTTTAGTATTTTATATGAATATTGGGGAGCCTCATTTCATAGCAACATCTCTTGCTATCATCTATGGCCTATAGAAGACATCTACCACTGAACTTCCCAACCATTCTGGTACCTATTTACTAGTGAATTCTTTAACACTTTACAGGTAACAGTGTCCTTGCAGCCTGCCTGGGGATTATAGGCAGCTGTCAGGTCATTGGACTTATGTAGTAAATCCAGCCGTGTATGTCCTGCTGTCCAAGCATTTTAGGTTCCTCTTTATTACTATGTCAAGACATTCGAGCAGTCCTACCTCTTTTACTCTAGGCCATCAGTGTTTTAAACACCACAGGGTCTTCTAGCAGGATATTATCACTGGCTCCAATGATCCTTCCATAATGTTAAATCCAGACAATGTTGCCACATCAGCAAACTCTACAGTTTGGTCTCATATCCCACCTTCCCTGCCCCAGCACTCTCAAGATTCTCCCCTGGCATTTTTAGCTGCTTCTGCCATTATAAATTATATATCCAGTTCTCTCAGGCTGAATAATCCCTTCCTTTGAGTATTCAGGACAGTTCTCCCGTGCTTGAACACTTTTGAAGCATGATTATTCTTATTGCTTTAAAAGCAAAGAGGAGAGATGGGGACATCTCTTGAGAAGACAAGTGCCATATTACAAAGTATTTGATTCAGGTGAGAGCTTTGCAAAATCACTAGGCAGTGGGGGACAGGTGTCCTCTATCAAGAAAAGGCCACTTTTACCAGCACAGAGGGTTTAGGGGAATCAGAAGATTTCATACTTTTTTAAATGCATCCTCTCTTCATGTCGCCAACTCCAGTCTCAGAATCTCAACACCTTCGTATTTGGTCCCTATCTTTTTTCACAAAAGCTGTAATATCAGCACCCTTTTTAAATCTAGAACTCTCACAATCAAATCTGAGTGCAGATTTTCAGCCTACCCTTTGGCTATAGTCAATAAAGGTCTTTGTAAATACTGCCATAGATCACTTTTAAGTTTTCACGTTGTAATCGGAGCTGATAGTTGGCTGATCTGTATTCTTCCATTAGAACATCTGTGTCCATTAACAAAAGCCATATTGTCAAGAATCAAGCTCTAGAGCTATTGCATACATCAGGGCACCCCCTTCACTTATACCCTATGTCACACCACTACAGAGATTCTCATGCTCCAGGACCACAGGCTCTCTCCTCCTACCACTTAATACTAGCAGTGTCCTGGCTTGCAATTAATTCAGTTCTAGAATCCTATTCTGTAAGACAGCTTTCTAGAATCAACTTTCCAAAGTTGGGACCCATGTCACTGACCCTCAGCCAAGGAGTTTAAAGCAAGTTATTTATCTGGAAGGTGATCTTATAATCCACCAGTAGGGAGATACAAAGTAAGACAAAGAAGCCAATCGGAGAGTCTTATTGAGCATGCTATCATCAGAGCCACTTGAGGCTCAGGTACACTCTAGTTTGTAGAATTCTGTATAGAAAGTGCCTCAAAGTTATCCCAGCGTAGGGGTGAGGAAGATGGGCTCTTTATGCATGCACACATGCGGTCATTGGATGAGAGCTACTGTCAGGAGTGTTAATGGTAACCCCGCAGCATTGTCTATCTACCTACATTTGGGCAAAGTCCCAGGTGTTTTCCATGACACTTTATTACCCATATGGAAGCAGTAGGCATAGGACACTGACAATGTATGCTCCAAGCAAGGGTATTGGTGAAGCAAGAATCACGAAGAGGTGAAAGAGAAAAGTCCTTCAGACCAAGATAAATGTATCCTCTTTACATGGGACAGTTGTTTCTCACATGACTTATCCCAGTAGACAGAGCTTTGAGCCACATACCTATTCAGTGACTTGATGTAGAGGGAGAACTGGTCTGAGGTGAAGATAGGCGTAGACGCAAAGACAGTGGCAAATCGCTCGGTCGGGGCCTGAAAGGAACAAGATTGTAAAGCTAAGGCAAGGAGTACGGGTAAGAAGAATATGAGTGCATCTATGGGAACAGAAGCTAAGTGCAGCCCTGTGTGTCCTGCCAAGTCTCTTCTCACCAGGGGACATCCACCCAAAGAAGGCTCTGTATAACGGAGGACTCCTCCAGTGGATATCAGCCACCCCAGCGTTGGCACAAGAGTTCTTGAAGACAAAAATCATAACGGCAGAGGTGGAGGCTATACACATATCCAGGATAGTGGGCACCACTCATCAATGCTGATGTAGCTGCTGCCACTGTCGAACGTCTTGCATATCAGCAGGAGACCAACACTGAACCTTTGATGTAGTTCCATCCCTTGAGGAGACTAACTAGCCTCTTGGTGGCAAATTGTTTAGAACAAACCTATTCCACCTAGGAGACAACAAGGATTCATATACACCTCTGATATGAGTTTTCCTTCTCTGCCCACAGTAGCCCAGCCGACAGAACTGTCCAAGAGGTCACAGAGTGTCTTGATTTAACAACATAGGATCCCACCTAACATCACTTTAGACATCCTAGACTATAAACACAGGTAAGAAAGGGATCAGTACAGCCAAGGACAATATTCCGCTCCCCACATCTTACAGAGTTTTACACAGTATTTAGGTAGTTGATTGATACTTATTAAAAGGGAAAAAAAAGCATTTTGAAAAAAATCTCTCACCAAGGATACTTAAAAGTATATTTCATGTCCTCTGTATGAAGTAACTATACATTAACGCCAGTGACAAACACACAAAATCTTTAGATAATATTTTCCAAGAATAAAAAGGATTAACGAATTCACTTTAAATTCTCAGATACGTGAATTAGAGCAACTGAGTTTTAACACAAAGGGAGAAGAAAGGAATTTATTTTGAAAATTTATGCCTTAAAGGACATGATGAGGACTTTAATATCACCTTCTTAATTTTGTATTAGCTGGATAATTCGTAAAAGTGTGAGCCAATGCTAAGTTCAAGCAGAGTCAAGTTTAGGTACGCCAAACTGGATTATATTATAAAGTCTTACTAGTTTTCAAATTTTTTTAAGAAAGCAATCAAGAAGACTTTGGAACTCCTAAGAATTGTACCTATTGAAGCAAAGTAATGTATAACTTCAAACCATTTTGCTACACATAGAAATTTAAGGAGTTCATGAAACACTAGATATTATGAGCTACATTTTTTTTAATGTTTATTTCTTTATTCTGAGAGAGAGACAGCATGAGCGGGGAGGGGGAAGAGAGAGAAAGAGAGAGAGACTGACCCCCAAGCAGGCTCCACGCTGTCAGTACAGAGCCCAATGTGAAGCTCTATCTCACAAATCATGAGATCATCATATGAGCCAAAATTGAGTCGGACACTTAACCAAATGAGCCACCCAGGCGTTCCTGAACTACATTTTATCAGAAGAAAGTTCTGTTATGTCAGTTTATAAAGGCAGTGCTTGTTGATGACCCTCAAAGACATTTACAAGAATCTGATCATATAAATTTATTAGAGCAATATAATTTCCATTATTTTAAATTCTATAATAAAACTGATTAGCTTTAGTAGTATGGCTGTAACAAGCATTTTTCTCGTAGGTTGGCCAACCTTCAACTGCTGCGTTGCTTCAGGGACACAAATGAGCATGTCTGCATGTCATGATCGCATGGCTAAAAATGGAAACACACATGGACAAAGGGGCAATGCAAATGCTAACTTTCTAAATGATCCAAAAGTCATTCGGTAAATTGATTATTTGCAGTTTGGTATGGACACATCTTAAAGCATGGCTCTATAAACAGAAGTACATGTGTAAGCAATAATATATAAACAATATACTAAAGATACTGCCAGTGAAAACAGTATAAATGCATACAGTTGGAACACTGCCAGGCAGTTAGTACTCTATGATTTCTAAATCTATATAATCCCTTCTGAGAGTCTTCCCTTATTTTTTTTTATCCAGCCTGGATCCCATGTCAGTTTACCCTTTCTTACCTCTCTGTCTCTTGGCTGGACCCAACTAGCCAAATCTCAGCCCGGGTGAATCCTTCAACTACATTCTCTGCACTGACACCAGGATTGCTGGAAAAAAGTATCACATGATCTGATAGATTACCATGAGTACAATTTGATGGCCTTTGACATCCAATTGGGTCTCACTGCTACCAGATTTCCTTCAGTTTCCACACTCAACTCTTTCTTTCCTCGTACTGGCTTTTTCAAACAGTCTCCATTCTCCTCAAATCCCTATGGCATCTCCTCCATCTCTACTGTAAGCACAAAGCTCTGCCTCTACTTTAGAGAAATTAGAAAGTATAGCAGTAGGGTGAAGGGAGGGTAAGAGGTGGACAGGACGGTCCCTCAGTTTTCTTTGCCCAATTTATAAAATCAGGTCTTCATTTACAGTCTCCTTTCATTCCCACCCACCCATTCCTTTGGAGGAAATCCTCCTGACTCATGTCCTAATGGTGAGAATAGAGATTAGACTTATTTATCAATGTGTTAACGAGAACTAACTTCTTGTTCTTTCACCCAGCTGTTATACTTTTAGAAAGGTATTCCAAGAAAAAAAAGGATCATACTGTAATACAATTATTATGTTTTTTAGTAGCAAATATTAAAACCTTTCTGCATGTCCTTTAATACACAATTAGTTAAATATAAAGTAAAATATAGACTTAAAATAAATAGAGTTAAATAAAATACAAAGTGAGTTAAACATAGAGTAAAATATGCTCGCTTGTTTTGCAAGTGTAATTTGTTCCAGAAGCATGCTTGTAATCCAAAGCACTTGTATACCAAAGTGAACTTCAAGAACCATTGGCTCAGTAGTGATCATGTGACATTTGGCATCACATACGACTCATATTGCAAGACACCGGTCATTGATCAAGTTAAAATTTATTAAAAATGTTTGCTTGTCTTGTGGAACACTCACAGAACAGGTTACTTGTAACCCAAAGTTTTATTGTATCTACTGTAGACTGAACGTTTGTGTCCACCCAAAATTTATTCATTGAGAAACCTCATCCCCATGGGGATGGTAAATGGAGATGAGGCCTTTGGGAGATGATTATGTCAAGAGGGTAGAGTCCTCATGGATGGTGTTGGAACGTTTAGGACAAGAGGCCAGAGAGAGCTCCCTTGTTTCTATTGCTATATAAGGAAACCAAGGAAACAACTGTCTGTGAGCCAGGAAGTGGCCATTCACCAGATGGCCGGCAACTTGTCCTTGGACTTCCAGCCCCCAGAACTGCAAGAAATAAATTTCTATCCTTTAAGCCTGGGTAGTCTACGATATTTTTGTTATAGCAGCCCAAATGAACGAACACAATATCCTACAATGGAGAACAATGAGTATTGTGAAGATTATTAATATTATAAAGACTTTAAAAGTCTGACACTGCTCTTTGGTCTTAACATGAAGAGAAGTCTGTCTGTGATACATCATTCAAAGGTGAAAAATCTTTTCATATACCAGTATTAACATTATAGTTCCATAGTTGTTGAAAATATAAACAACTTTCAAAGGCAGTTTTCCTGGGTTAAGGTTGGAAATTGAAGGGTACTTTATTTATTTATTTATTTATTTATTTATTTATTTATTTATTTATTTATTTATGAGAGAGTGAGAGAGTATGTGAGCAGGGGAGGGGCAGAGGGAGAGGGAGAGAGAGAGTCCCAAGCAGGCTCAGCACTGTCAGCATGGAGCCCAACGTGGGGCTCAATATCACCATCATGAGATCATGACCTCAGCTGAAATCAAGAGTCAGTTGTTCAACCTTCTAGCCACTCAGAGACACCCTGAGGGACACTTTTAGGTTCTAATTTCTACATGTTTGTATTTAAATTTTAAGAAGGCAGACTTACATTTATAACCGGAAAAAAAAATTGTTTTTTTCCCAATCGTAAAAGTCTATGGATAAAATTCTACTCCAGGGCTATGGTGGAATCCTTCAGCAACATTAGTTTATAAATTAGGCCATTTCTTTTCAAATTCACTGTTGGTTGCTTACTCTTTACCATTAACATCTAGACGTGCTCTAGTCTCTTTCATATTATCCTTCTCCCATATGCTACACCTAACAAGAACCCTTCATCTCACATCACCTTCACAGCCTGACATCTTGACTTAATTGTTTCTAGGTCCTCACTCTTTTATTTAACAGTTTACAGTGATGTGCTTCAGCTTCTAGCACACCACAGACTTCACTCCCACCAAAGTCAGCTAAGGCCTATTTGTGGACAAATCCAACAGATAATTTTCTGTTGTCTTATGTGAACTTCCTGTGGTGTTTGCCACTGTTAACTGTTTCCCTGAATTTCTTTTTTCTATTAAAGTCCACAACCCTACATTCTTTTGCTTTTTCTCTACCAGGAGAGCTGCTACTTATCATTAACTTTCAAGGATTACTTTCAGGTGCTTGCTCCTGGAATGAATTTTGTCTTCAACTCAACTACTTTTAGCCTTGAGGAGAGAAAAATGGATGGAGATTATATTCTAGAATTAAAGAAAATCTGTGTTTGCATCGTGGCTCCCTCACATGTTTATTAGGGGACCCACAGAAAGCAGCTCATCCTTTTGGCTCTTGCTTTCTCTGTAAAAAAAAAAAAGGGAAGTAGCTTTCTTGTAAGGTTGTTGTTAGCATTAAACACTCACAACTATGAACACCCCATGATAAATATTTAATAGCTGGTAGCTGCTATTACTCTGATTTTATAATCTCTCCAGGGAAATTTCTACTCTCCAACTATGACACATAAATGAATAACCACCACCTCTTTTCCCTCCATCCCAAACTCTCTCCTAAATTTCTAATCCAAACTGATGACTCAACAGTTCTACTAGATACCTCCTGTCATAAAAATCGACACCCAAATATGATCTCCACTAGCTCTCTGCCACTCCTCTTAAAACTCTGTGTTTCTCTTTTGGAACGCATGGTGTCACCGCCACTCAGTTCAAAACTGAAACCTGACAGCCATTGTTCCTATTCCCCGTTTCGTCTCTTTACATAACTGGTCACTAAATCTCAGTCGTCCTTCCTCCGAAATATTTTCTGAGTTCACCCTCACAGGCCTTTGCACCATCTTAGTTTATGACATCATCAACCCTTACAAATGGTGATAGCAAGAGGCTATTGATCTTTCTACGTCCAGGTTCACATTTTTCTTTCTCCTGGCCCTTTCCATCATCTCCTCACAGACTGTAGCTAGTAACTGTCCTTATGTGCTTAACATCTTCCCACAACCCTCCTACATTTTGACCTCATCTGTTACCACTGCTGTCATTCCAGCCTCCTCACGGCCAACCCCATCCAAGCCTCATCCATACCAAACATGGTTACATTTCTCTAATGAGTTGTATAGCTCCAACCGGTGATGAACTACTTCCTCTCTTCAGTCTTCTCGCTGGACTTTTTCCTTGGCTGAACTGTATCTGCCCTTGAGATCTTACCTCCTGAGGAAAAATCCATTCCCAAATCTTAGCTAGTTTCCCCTCAACATCATTTGCTCCCATAGTAACATATACACCTCTACGAAAGCACTTATTTCAGGAAATAAAATTTTGTTTTCATGCCTACTTTTTTCTCTGAGCCAGTGTTTCCCAATTCACATCTGTTTCTCCTCTGAAGCAATTTTTTTTTAAACAAGTGTGAAATGAGATCAGCTAGGAAGCTTATTAATAATTATCTATATTCCTGAATCCTACTTCTGGCTTAATGTTGCAAAGGAATCACATCCTTTCTTACCCCACAAAACCAAATAAGAGTAGCATAATAACTAAAAAATGGCATAACTACATTATAAGTTAACAAGGACAGAAAAATAATAGAGAGGAAAATGGAAGATGAGTTTATTTGAACCAATTTTTGGAAAATGGGAAGCAAATGGTGGAGTGATAACTATCTTAGCACAGTGGAAGAAATTAAAATTTTAGCGCCAGGAAAAGGAGAACATGGACTATAAATGACCCAATTTTCCCTAAATACTGCTGAAAAGTTTAGCACTTTGAACTCAGTCTAATGACTGAGCTGAAAACAGAATATTTGAAAACCTACATTAAAAGTAGTTGAGGGGCACCTGGGTGGCTTAGTCAGTGAGACATCTGACTTGATTTCAGCTCAGGTCATGATTTCATGGTCCATAGGCTGGAGCCCCATGAGATTATAGAATGTGAAAATGGGAAGCTTGAGATTCAGGCTGAGCATGTACCTTACAAAGAAGTTTTGGCATGTGGCTGAAAAATAAGAATTAAATAAATGTGTACATATTATTTTACAGAGAGAATTCTGAGAAAGTAGTAGGGTAGAAAATACCAGGAACCTGTCTCCCCACCTAGACAACAAGTGCACTGGCAGAATCTACCTAATGCAACTATTTTAGAACTCTGGAATCCATAGGAGCTTTACAACTGTGAAGGCAAAGCTTAAGGGACAAACTGCAGTTAATTTCAGCCTCAGCTCAGCAGTGGTTACCTATCCACCACCAGTCCTGTGGCAGGCAACTTGGCCTGTGTTCACTCCACTCCCCAAACCCTTGGGCTGAAGCAAGTTCTAGGAGATGTAAATTGGTGGCACCTCCCCCCACCCCTTCATTTTTCTTTTCCTCATCTTAGAAGCCAGATATTAATGACTAGGACATTGAAAAGCGATTGCATAAACTGGAAATCAAAAGATCACTGTGCATAGTCTGGGAAAGGCACAGTGTCAGAAAAAAAGAGAAGACCTGAAGTTTGCACCTCAGATGGATTCAAAACAAAGAGAAAAACAATCAACAAACAAAACCTCAAGACCCAGGGAAGGGGAGAATCTGATTATCAGAGATAACCACATGATTAGATGCAAATGTCCAGTTATTGACCAAAAGGCAAAATGAAAACAAACAAACAAAAGATATACAAAGAGATGGGAAAGTATGGCCCATTCAAAGGAAAAAAAATAAACCAAAGGAAATCATCCATACCAGAGAGAGGACCTGCTGTAAGAGGACTTTACAATAACTACTGTAAAGATCTTCAGAGAACTAAAGAAAGATGTGGGGAGAGCAAAGAAAATGATGAAGGAACAAAACTGAAGTATCAATAAAGAGTGAGAAAAAAAGAAACAGGAAATTCTAGAACTACAAAATACAATAACTGAAATAAAAATTTTACTAAAGGGATTCAAAGGCCGATTTAAGCAGGCAGAAGAAAGAATCAGTGAATGTGAAGATAGGAGAATTAAAATTATTGAATCTGAGGAAAAGAAAGGACAAGATTTAAGAAAAGTGAATAGAGCCTAAGGGACGTGTAGGATACTATCAAGGAGACCAACACAAGCACTGTGAGAGTCCCGGAAAGAGATGAGAGAAAGGGTCAGAGAAATTATTTAAAGAAATGATAACAAAAATTTTCCCAGGTTTGACAAAGACACAAATATAAATACCTTCCCCAAATTCAAGAGGTTCAACAAGTTTAATTTTCTTTTAAGCTATAATAAATGTCCTCAGAGAGTCAGAAGAAAATTGCATTAATAAAAAAGTAACAGCAAAAAAATACACAAAGAAAAGGGAGTCACGTTCTCAACAGCAACACCAAAGCTAGATGATAGTAGAGCTGTGCTTTCAAAATTTTGAGAGAAAATTCTTTTTGTGCTACGATTCTATGCCAAACTTTCAATCAAGTGTGAAGGTAGACTAAAGGTGCACTTAAACATACAAGGAATTCTTTGTCAGGACGTTGCTGAAAAATATACTTCAGTAAAATAAGTATACACACCAAGAAAGAGAAAAATCTCCCTCTTCAAAGCAAGAGTTTGGCTCAGCTTGAGTCAGGAACGCTCTACTCCCATCACCCACGAAAAATGGAGGCAGGGTCATGCATGGCACAGAATTTAGCGCAGAATCCATCACATGGATTTTGGGACTGAGCGTATAAAAGAAAAAGCAGTTCTTTATGGTCTCATCAGTCATGGCCACATCATTTTTTTTTTTAATTTTTTTTCAACGTTTTTATTTATTTATGGGACAGACAGAGACAGAGCATGAACGGGGGAGGGGCAGAGAGAGAGGGAGACACAGAATTAGAAACAGGCTCCAGGCTCCGAGCCATCAGCCCAGAGCCTGACGCGGGGCTCGAACTCACGGACCGTGAGATCGTGACCTGGCTGAAGTCGGACGCTTAACCGACTGCGCCACCCAGGCGCCCCATGGCCACATCATTTTTAAGCAAAGAATCTGAATCCCAAAATGGCAATTACCTTGCTCAAGGTGATACAATTTGATAGTGGTGAAACCAGGCCTGGAACTCAGATTCTTTAATTTCTTAATTCGGTCTTCGTTCACATTGCTAGTATTGGAACAAGAAACTCCGCCATGTTGGAATTTGCAGCTACCGGTTAACACTAGCCTCACCTGCTGCTAGGTGAGATATTAAGGAACTAAAAGAGTACAAATTCAGATACAACTAACATTTGCAGGGCTCCGTAGTTTGACTCTTTCACATACATGTCGCCTATAAGCTGATTATACCTTGGGTGACATCCAGGACCATATCAGGTATACACAAGAGATGATGTCATTAAAACTTCATGTTCACAGTGCTTACTTTACCATTAGAAGAATATAAAAGGAAAAACCACCAAGGACCAGAACAGTTTCACTGAGCTCCAGAGAGTAAGTCAAAATCTGATCTAAGTTGTGAAGTGTGGGTAAGTTTAATGTAGCGATAGAGGAGAGTGAGGGCATTTGAGGCAAGGAAATGTTCTTGAGCAACAGGACAAAGATGGGGATGAGTGTATTTTGGGGCTGGGGTGGGCGGAAATTTCGTGAATTATAATTGGATGAAGCAGAGAGATTCTGTTGTCAATTTCTGGCTTAAGAGGAACAATTTAAAGTTATAAAATGGGTTACACGCACACTTTAGAATTCTTGGTGTTTAGCTAAATCATACTGCATTCAAGTCAGGGTGATACATGGTTTTGCCAGCTCCTTGCGGTTTTTCTACAGTTTTGAACAGAAGAAAAGGTCAAAGTTTTCTAAAAGCTCCAAGATGTTATTGGAAACATACGGCAACATAAATGGCTGGAGCTACAAAGCATGTTGCCCTTTTCAACCTATTTATGGGTTAAAAATAGCAGAATCTGATTTTCAGATGAAGCAATAATCTTTACCATGAAAGTAAGGAGGAGTAAGCATATCCTTATATGCCAGCTGTGTAAATTATTTCTGTTAAGATAGACCTTCAGTCTTGGACAAGAGGGGAAAAAATCGATATTAATCCACTCATACTTGTAATGGAAGGATGTGGTCATATAAAGTAATACTGGCTAGTGCAGGACCACAGTCTGAATTTGAAGACAGATGCTATATGTTTGCTATGGAAACAATAGACCGTAACATTGTATTTGATATGGAAAAATCAATCACAGTGTTACCAGCTAGAAACTGCTCCGCTTCGAGGCAAGAATACAAAGGACTCCAAGCCGTTGTTAAACAGAAGAGGTTTCACGATTATTTAATCACCAGAGAGGCCAAACCAATTAAAATATCATCTGTCAATACTTTTTTCCTAGGATTTGATTTCAGGAATAATAAATGTTTTCTCAACATCATTGTCTTGACCTAAATGATGACATGGAGAAATAAAAACCATCAGGATCAGGTTCACATTTTCCAGCAGGAAGTGGTTTCAGATTTTATTTGGAAATAGAAAAGGCCAGTGTTGCTTAAGGCATTTTTTCTGGAATCTATCAGGTAAAACTCAGGCTTTACAAAGGTCTGGCAGTGTGAATCTGAATCATCAAATAACAACCAGAATGCACACAGCCTTCAGGCTTCAGGGATCTGGTATGAATTCATCTCCGGCTGTGACCACACACATGTGGTGAAACGGTACTCTTACTGGCAGGATTCAGACATTTAATTCCCAATTGCTCATGCAGAAGCAATTGCGTAGTTTCAGTGTGACTGGAAAATAGGTGCCTTACGCAGGGAGAGGTGGGAGCTGGGAAGATACATTGAGGCAGGGAATATCTTCCTGAGGAGTCTAACCTTAAAATCTAAGGAGGTTGGGGCGCCTGGGTGGCACAGTCGGTTAAGCGTCCGACTTCAGCCAGGTCACGATCTCGCGGTCCGAGAGTTCGAGCCCCGCGTCAGGCTCTGGGCTGATGGCTCGGAGCCTGGAGCCTGTTTCCGATTCTGTGTCTCCCTCTCTCTCTGCCCCTCCCCCGTTCGTGCTCTGTCTCTCTCTGTCCCAAAAATAAATAAAAACGTTGAAAAAGAAATTACAAAAAAAAAAAAAAAAATCTAAGGAGGCTAAATGGATCCTCCCAAAACTTTCAAGTAAGGAAATTATACAATCAAATCTATGTTTTAGAAAAATAGCCGTGGTGGCAATATGGATGATAAATTATAGTGGGAAGGTTCTGGATACAGGAACCGTGTTGGAGACTATAAAAAGTTCTACAGAATTTGACTTTAAGTAAGAGCAGTAAGTAAGAGAGGAAAAGGCCAAGTTGAGGGTATGGAAAAGAATAGATTAGAATGTCAGAGAGGAAGGAATTGAAAATGATGTTGAAGTTTTTTTTTTTCTGTGGGAGCCTGGTTAGATATTGAGATCTTTAAGAGATTTGGGGGAGACACAATGCATTTCAAGGCTAATACACTTTAGGGCTAATTCATTCTCTCTGTCCCTCTCATTCTCTTGATTCCGATTTTCCTCTTAACTTGAACATGGCTGAGAAGAAGTGTACTGTGCTCCACAAAACACTTCCAGCTCTGCAGAAAATAAGAGAATTGTCCAGGTCTAGAACTACCGCCTGATCCTCTCCTATACCAAAGATATATAAACCTCAAACCTTATATTTGAAATGAGAGTTCGCTCTAAATTCAATACTATTTGTCAGTCTCTTTCACATAATGTCTTCTCTTCAAACTTTTCACAAGACGCATTTCAAACATTTCCTACCATGGAATATAAGAAATTTCTGTGAGCACTTTAATGCTTTATCTTCTAAAACCTAATACACCTTATAAATAGAGTTTGCAAAAATTAATTGGGCCATCTTTAATCTCCCCAAATCCATCTAGAGTTGCACTAATACATATCACAGAGTAATTAATTACAGTGCATTGCCCATGCAGTGTTCCATGTCTTACACACAATAAGATGTAGATAGTCAATAAAAAGTATTGAAGGAAAAGTGAAATATTTTTATACAGTTGCATAATCTTAGGCAACTTACTTCACACCTCTTGCCTAAACTTCCTTGTCTACAGACAGGTAACAATATCGTCTATCTCAGTGGTAATTACAAGGTTACATGAGATAATACACATCAACTGTTTAACATAGCACATGTCATGTAGCAAATTCTTAATAAATAGTGAATTTTACTATCCCCCAAAATAATGCTTCCAATAGAAAGGCAATGTGAGACACACAGGTAATTTTAAATTTTCTAGTAGCTACATTGAAAAAAAATTCAATCATGTAAGACTATTTTAATAATATACTTCAGGGGCGCCTGGGTGTCTGAGTCGGTTAAGCGTCCGACTTCAGCCAGGTCACGATCTCACGGTCCGTGAGTTCGAGCCCCGCGTCGGGCTCTGGGCTGATGGCTCAGAGCCTGGAGCCTGTTTCTGATTCTGTGTCTCCCTCTCTCTCTTCCCCTCCCCCATTCATGCTCTGTCTCTCTCTGTCCCAAAAATAAATAAACGTTGAAAAAAAATTAAAAAAAAAAATATACTTCACCCAATATATCAAATAAATTATAAAAACATATAATCAATATAAAAAGTGATTGAGATATTTTATATTCTATTTTTCATAATACATCTATAAAATCCAGTGTGCATTTCACACTTACAGTGTATCTCAATTCAGACTGAGCACATTTCTTTTTTTTTCTTTTTTTTAAAATTTTTGTTAATGTTTATTTATTTCTGAGAGAGAGAGAAAAAGAGAGAGCATGAGCAGGGGAGGGGAGAGGAGGGGCAGAGAGAGGGAGACAGAGAATCTGAAGCAGTCTCTAGTCTCTGAGCTGTCACACAGAGCCCGACGTGGGGCTCAAACTCACAAACCATGAGATCCTGACCTGAGCTGAAGTCAAGTGTTTAACTGACTGAGCCACCTAGGCACCCCTACATTGAGCACATTTCAAGTCTTCAGTTACTACAGGTGGTTAATGGCCATTGATTTAGATGCTCATTATCTATGGATGCGAGTGATATGTAAGTGGCTGAATAACATCTTTACAAATGGGTTCAAAACCTCAAAAAAATGAGAAAAAGGGGGGAAAAAAACCTCTAGGGAATGGATCAGGATAGAGTACTGAAGATCTTACTATTTTATTATTAATTGGCCTTTAATAAATACTGTATTTCAAGTAAGCTAACAGTGAGATAAAACTATTTGAATTTAGAAAAAATGATCATCACCTCTTTTTAAAAAGTATGGGAAGTCTGCCCTTGCTTTAGATAAAAGCCTATTTTGAAACTGGTAAACTCACAGAGAATTCTACAGTAAGTGTGATTCTCAGAGAGGCAAAAAGACCCACACAGTGTTTAAAATGTTCTTAAAATATTTTAAAGAATGTTTCCATTCTCACTGTGCTAAAAGCACAAAAGCTCTCCTGGGGCCCACCCTAGGCTTGCCAGCTCAATGTACCATATTTGGCAGTTAAAAAAAAATAGAAGAGAAAATCCCTCCACCTTCACCTCTTTCTTACATGAGCTGATTTCACAAGATCTTTACATGCTTTATTTACTATTCATTTTCATCCTTGGGAAAGAAACTTGAAATATTTATTCACAAGGTATTATTCTTTTAAAATGTTTCCTAAGCCAAGGGCTTGGTAAATGGCAGAAAAAAGTGTCTGCAACAGTCAGCGTAAGTATTATCCCTGAAATTGCATTTTAAAATATTTTAATAATTAAAAGAGTTTTCTGCAAAACCAGGCAAAGAACTAAGAGAATAAAAAGGCTCAAAGATCCAGGGTAAGTAAGCCTGTCAGACTGTATGTGTGTGCATGTGCTTAATTCTTACGTAAAGCCCAACAACATTAATCATGTCTGTAAAATGATAACCAAAACGACAGCTCTCGCTCTGCAGTCAGCTGTACAAGGAAGCATTTTCTAGCCATAACCCACCACTCTGAGCAAACAACTGACGGGCAGCAGTCCTTTTGTCAGATTCTGACAAGTGAATCAATAAAAAGACACAGCAAAAGTTCAATCAGAACAGACACCACTAATACGGCCGGCCTTGTGGGACCCACATAAGCGTGGAACTGCTTTTCCATGTTAATTTCTCTTCACTACCCCTTGGGGTTATCACCTTCTCTGGCCCCTGTTAATTAAAAACTGCCTCCTTCTAAAGTTCCTTGGCAGGCATTTCCCTCATGTCAGCCTATTCTGCTGACTGCTAAAAGAAATGGGGGAAGGAGTTTCCAAAGCACAGAACACCAGCGTGCCAAACCTCTGCTCTGGTCCTCCCACAAGAATGTATATAATCAAATCCTTTGACTGAACGGAATTTCTTATAATTGTTAACAAAAAACACATATGAAAATTAACACACCACACACAAATTAAAAATAACACTGTATCAAACAGTGAACTAAGTAGCTGGATAGGCAAATTAATAATACATCAGGAGACAATCAGGTTATCATTGTTTGGATTAGCCTTGTTTTGAACTGGTTGATTTAAACATTTCAATTGTATACACATTTCTATTTGATTCCACTTAGCACTCGGTTCTTGCATTCTTTCTTTTCCTAGAAGAGAGACAAATTTATCTCTACCTGTTTACTAATCTTCAATAATACCAGGATTGACCCTAACAATTTTTGTGTTATTTTGTGTCTGTGCCAAAACCTCTAAGAAAAAAATGTTTAAATTTTAAAAATGGTAGCAAGGTCCTTTCAGCCATGTTAATGACAAACATAAATTACCTATGTGACTAGGCAGTCATATTATTCCAAATTGGTTTGATTAAACATGCTTTCATTGATTTTACACACACACAAAATATGGGCAATACATTCAAACAATACAGAAGCACATATAGTAAAAAGCGAAAATCTTTTGATTCACCAAGACATGCCCAATCACATTCCCATCATTAACTATTAGTATAATTTAGATTTTCCCATGCATTTACAAACACACATACAAATATGTGATATCATCTTGTTACTTATACAATACAGTCATAATGTATACCTTTTCTCTGCTTGCATTTTGACCTAATGATGTGTCCTGGAGCTGTTTGCATGTCAATTGATCTTTCTCTGTTAAGCTGCTAAACAGTATTTCACAATATGTATTCACTAAAATCCAAAACCATTCATGTAATGGATGTACAAGTTTCCTTTTATTTTTCATTTTAGAAAAAACATATGTTAATAAAATATTTATACATGTCTTTTTAGGTAAAATGCCAGGTAATTTTTACAAAAGTAGAAGTGCTGGGCAAAAATGTTCATATTTTAAAATTTGATGAATACTGCAAATTGTTCTCCAGAAAGACTTCAGCCACTCCACTTCCACTAACAGTGTATAAGGTCATCAGTTTCACTATACCTTCACTGGCACTGGATATTACCATTTGTTTTAATATTCTACTGGTTGTGATTTATAGGACTTTACTTAGGATCTATACTCTCACTTTTAAAAAGAATATATATATATATATACACACACACACACACACACATATATATACACACACACATATATATACACATATATACACACACATATATATACACACACATATATATACACACACACATATATATACACATATATATACACACACATATATATACACACACATATATATACACACACACATATATATATATATACACACACACATATATGTATATATATTATTGTTAAATAATCTCTAAACCCAACAAGGGCTCAAACTCACAACCCTGACAGCAAGACTCACATGTGGTACCAACTGAGCCAGGCAGGTGCCCAGGATCTGTGCATTTATTTATTTATTTATTTATTTATTTATTTATTTATTCAGAGCACGAGCAGGGAAAAGGGGCAAGAGAAAGGAAAAACCAGAATCTTTTTTTTAAGCTTATTTATTTATTTTTTGAGAGCAAGCATGAGTGAGAGAGGGGCACAGAGAGAGAGGGAGAGAGAGAGAGAATCCAAGCAGCCCCTGCATGCACTCTAAGCACAGAGCCCAGTGTAGTGCTTGAACCCACAAACCACCAGATTGTGACCGGAACTGAAACTAAGACTCAGATGCCCAACTCACTGAGCCACCCAGGCAACCCAGAAAAAGCAATTAGCCAGGCTCCACACTCAGCACAGAGTCCAGTTCAGGGCTCATCCCACTACCCTGGGATCATGACCTAAGCCAAAATCAAGAGTCAGACTGAGCCACTCAGTCACCCCATGGATCTGTGCTTTTAAACTCAGTTATACCATATCATCTCTGCCAGACACATAAGCTTTTGTTATCAAAACCTATAATAAATTGCATCCACCATCTGAACAGCACAAGAATATAACAAGCCATCACTTTTCTCTCTTGCTTCCGGTCTTCTTTGTAATCAACCACTGTTCTAGAATTTTTATCCTATATTGTTATTGCATTTTTTTATTACTTATCAATATTTTAAAAACAGAATCCTATGTTTTCTGTTTATTAATTTACCATTCTTTGATTTCTACTACCTGAATAATAGTAATAACAATACTAATATTTAAAATTACTATTAAGATTTTGCTGCAGTATTTTTGAATTTTTTATGCAGAAAGACATCATGACTGGTAAGCTCACTGAATCTCTGGATGCCCAAATGAGACTTTATTTTAATCTCACAATTAAATATACATCAGACCACATATAGAGTTAAGATACCTTTCGGGGGGTGGACATAAGGTGGCACACTAGGAAGCTTCAGGCTCTCATCCTCTCCTAGGAACATCAAATAAATAGTTCCAGACTAACTAAAATAGCTTTGTAGGAGGTCCGAAAAAAATAGTTAAAAATCTGCAGCAACCAAGCAAACAACCAATGAAGAAAAAGCCACACTCAAAATGGTAGGAAATTTCATGGTGCTTTTGCTTGCCCTTACTACTCTCCCTCCCTTCGGTGGCATGACAAAGTCAGGGGGAAATTGCCCAATTCCAAGCTCCTTCCCTTGGGATGGAAGGAAAAAAGCAGAACTTGTGTGCAACATTGTGGCCTTTCTGTGAGATCCAAGAAGGACTAGCTTCTAAACTGCGGGACTAAGAGCTCAGAGAGGAATGGCAGCATAGGACGGATGCCAGGTTGAAAGCCATGGGAGGCTGTGGCAGACACCATGGCACACGAAACTGCAGGGAGACTGAAGACCTGCAGATGCCTGGGGCAAGAAATTATGAGCAAAGAAATGCACTAGAACATTTAAGTCCCCAAGAAGATGGAATGAGACTCCTGGGGAACTTAAAACATTGAAAAGCAGACATTTGTATGGAATATTTTGAAGAATATACACACACAGGCCCAAAGAAGATGCAGGCTCAGAAAAGGTCTGAGAAGACCTTAAGTCTTCATGCTGGGCTGATTAGTGAGGCTTTTCCCCTGCACATAGCCAGTTTGCATACGCTCAAAGAGGTAGCTGTGGTTTCCAAGGTTTACTTTTCAACAATAGATTGCAAGGCATACAAACAAGGAAATATGGCCAATCCAAAGGAACAAAATTAATCTCTAAAAACAAAACTAAACAAACATAGACCTCTGACTAGACAAAAATTTAAAACAAATGTCTTAAGTATATTAATTAAACTAAAAGAGAATACAAGCAATAATTTATACAAAATCAGAATGATTTATGAACGAAAGGAAAATAGTAAGAAAAAGTTATGTGTGTATGTGTGTATAAGAATTACAAAATTTCTGGAGCCGAAAAATACAACTGAAGTGAAAAAATTCACTAGAGAGGTTCAGTAGTAGACTTAATCAGACTGAAGAATGAGTGAACATGAAGATGAGTCACTGGAAACGACTGAGTATGAGAAGCAAAAAAACCCCGACAAATTATAAAGAAAAATGGACAGCATGCAAGGGACTTTTGGGACACTAAAAAGTAGGCCAAGATAGCATAATTGGAGTCCCAGAAGGAGAAATGAGGGACAAAAGAGCAGAGAGCTTACTGGAAGAAATAATGGCTGAAAATTTCACAAATTTGGTGGGGGAGAGGGGTGCAGAGAATGGATATACAAACACAAGAAACTCAGTGAATTTCAAGTAGGATAAATTCAAAGTAACCTACACTGAGACACATAATCAAACTGTTGAAAGTCGAGGACAAAGAGAGAATCTTGAAAGCTGCAAGAGAAAGTCAATACAATAGAGTAACTTGAAGCCATATGAAAATATAAATTTCTCTAATAAAAGTAAATACATAAACAAACATAGTATTATCATTTTAGCTCATAACTCTATTTGTAATTTTCTATAGGATTTAAAAGATAAATGTTTAAAGTAACTATAAATCAATGTTAACAGACACACAATATGTAAAGATGTAATTTGTGACATTAATAATATAAAAAGGGGCCGAGGTGTAAAGGAGCTTTGGCATGAGATTGATATTAAATTTGTATCAGTTTAAAACAGATGATTATAACTCTAAGATAAATGTATGTGATACTCACAGTCAACACAAATAAAATATCTACAGAATACACAAAAGGAAATGAGAAGGGACTTAAAGAGTATCATCACAAAAAATCAGCTAAACACAAAGAAAGGCAGTAAGGGAGAAAATGAAGGACAAAAAAGCTGTAAGAAACACAAAAAACAATTTTCCAAACGCCAGTAGTACATCCTTCCCTTTCAGTAATTACATTAAATGTAAATGTAATTTTCGTTTAATCAAAAGACACATATTGGCTGAATAAATTAAAAAAACAACAGAATTCAACTATATACTGTGTATAAGAGACTCACTTTAGATCTAAGGACATGCATAGCTTGACAGTAAAAGGACAGGAACGTTATGCCTTGCAAATAGTAACTAAAACAGAGCCTAGGCTAGTTATCCTAATGACAGACAAAATAGACTTTAAGTCAAAAACTGTTACAAAACACAGAGAAGGACATTCCCTAATGATAAAAGGATCAATTCACCAAGATGTTACAAGTCTAAACACAAATGCTGTAAATGTATAAAGCAAATACTGACAGAACTGAATAAAGAAATAAAAAGATCTAGAGTAATAGTGGAATTTTCACTAGCCCACTTTCAATGATGCATAGAACACCAGACAGAAGATTAATATGGAAATAAAGGACTTAACATTATAAACCAATTAAGCCTAACAGACATATACAGAACATTATACCCATCAGCATCAGAATACACATTTTTTTCTCGAGTGGATATGGAACATTCTCCACGACAGACCATACGTTAGGTCACAAGTCTTAATAAATAGAAAGGGTTCAAATCATAAAATGTATATTTTCATAATAAAATTAAACTAGAAATCAATAGAAGGAAAACTACAAGATCCCCAACTATATGAAAATTATATGACACATTCTTAAACAACCAAAGGGTCAAAGAAGAAATCTCAAGGAAAACTACAAAATATTTTGGGACAAATGAAAATAAAACACAACATACTAAAATCTGTGTGATGCTATGAAAGTGCTAAGAGGGAAATTTACATCTCTAAATATTTATATTAAAAAAGAAGAAAGATGTCCAGTCAACAACCCAATTTTACAACTTAAAAATGTAGAGGAGGAAGAAAATAATCTAAACCCAAACCTCGAAAAGCAAAAACTAAACCCAAAGCTACCAGAAAGAGGCAAACAACACAGATTAGACTAGAAATAAACAATACCTTCTTGAACCTATTCTAGGATATGTGCCATTATTTTCTCTATATGGTATTTTATAAAAAGTATCTGATAACCATGTTGGTTTCTGTTTCTTTGAAAGTAAACTTAATTTCCCTTTCTTGTTTTCTGAAAGCATTTAGGATTTTTTATTTATTGATGGAGTTCTAAAAAGTTCCAGGATATGTTTGATTTTTTTTTTGTTATTGTACAAATTTTGCTAAACCACCCAGGGAGCCCTTTTAAGAGAAAGCTCCTAAGTTTTTTTTTTTTTTTGTTCTGTTTTTTATCTTTGAAAATGTTTCCTTTATTTTTACATTGGATTATGCTTCAAGGTACTGTTTATCCTTTTAAAACTACTGTTACAAGGAACCTGGCACTCACGGTTTCCATCATTTTGTCTTCTGGCTGGGTGTCTGGGGAGAATTCCTGGACTTCATCTTCTGCATTACTAATAGAGTCTTCAATAATATGAATTATTTTATTCAGCCCTTCTGTTGAATTATATTTGCATTCCTATGTTTGTTTTCCAACAAATATACTCATTGATTTTTTTTCTATTTTGCAAATTCCTGCTCTCGTTTTTAAATGGTATATTCTCTTGAATCTTTTTGAGTGTACTAATTAGAATGTTCAGTTTTTCTTTCCTGAATTTTGTCTGTTTGCTCTGCACTAATTTGATCTCCTTGTTTATCTTGGTGTTTTGATTCCATGTTGTTGATTTTCCTTAAATATCTGGGACATATTTTTATATATGGGAAAGATGTTTGAGGCTAATTGGTATAATACCTGGCGTGGATTTTCGCTGCAAATGTTTAAAGTTTTATTTCCCCAGTATGCCTCTGCTATGATCAGGACAGTATTCTGGTCTGGTCTGGTCTGCAAATGCTTTCAATGTGGTTTGACTTACTGATTGCTAACATTCACTGTAAAGTCAAGGGGCCTGTAACAAGCAGACAATTTTTCTCCCCTACATTCCCCACGCCCTGCCCCCGCCCAGCTGCCAAAATAAGGAGAAATTTCCTCTGACATTGAGGAAATTGAGTCTATTTTGCTTTTCAAAGGAAGTGCTTGGTTTTTGCTTGCTTGTTTTTTCCTATTTCAAGTCTTCATTGACAGTCTGGAGTTACCTCAAACTGTAACTACTTCTCTTGTAAAATTGAAGGCCAACACCAAGCATTCTTCCCAGCTAGGAAAGTCACACCCTAAAGTGTGTGGCTCTCAAATTTCATCCTGAAGTCAAATATTCGATGTAGGACTGCAGACATGGGCTGGGCATGGTTTTCCTCAATACCTTAAGACATTTAAATAATTATTCTGACAAGTGTCCTAGAGAAGCTTTTGCTCCCTGCATTTATTCTTTTACCTTGATCTTCCCCCAATCTCTCCTGTAGTTTTCTTTTGAGGATACTTTCAGCTGTAATTTTCTTATCATTCTGATCTCATTTGTTTAATGAGTCTGGTCCACTGACAGCCCTGCCTGGAAAATAAATTCCAGGGCTGAAGAGAATTTATTCCTTTTTTATTTGTCACTTGCAGGAATTTAGAAGTAATAATGGAGATAAATGCATAGGCTAGGTTCAAGATCCTGACAAACTGGCTTTTAAGGAAGATGCTATGAATCGGGAGAGAAAAACTAATGGATGCAAAAATCATGTATAGCTCCAAACATACATGTGTCTGGCCAAATGCCTTACAAACTTTATTGAATAGCAGAGTACTTTACTTGGTGTGGGTGTGTGATCATGATCTGGATAAAATATCTAGAATAACTGCTCTCTTGCCCAATAAAAAATATTTCCAAAAAATTTCTCTAATTAAACTACAGTTCTTTGATGAGATACAGATTGAAAGAGAAGAGCTTAGTTCAAATTAATACCTTATCAGCACTGGCAATAAAAACGTGGAAGACTTAAAATATATTATCGCAATTCAGACAGGAAGGAAAGCAACTTTGATACAATGTAGCTTGCATGTGAACCCCGATTTCTGGTCTGTGGAGGGAAGGCAGTAGTGTGTTTGCATGTCTGAATGTGGACGGACTATGAATCTCACCTGTTAAAAGCAACCCGCTCACTTCAGATTTATTAAGTCATTTCACGCTTGTGGTAAATATCCAGCCTATCAAGATTTCTACTCATTCTGCTCCTTCTCTTCCAGGTCATATCTTTGTGCAAGAATTCATGTATTCATTCATATAGCCACTCAACTAGTATCAATTGAAACCTGTTACATGCTAGGCGCTAGAGCTATAAACATGAAGGAGACCTGGTACATCCTTGCCCTCACAGTCTTACACTCTAGTGGAGACACATACACACACACATAATATGCACATAAGTCTATAACTTTAGATTATAATAAGCAATCTGGAAACAATAAAGCAGGATAAACGGATGGCACGGATGGTAGAGGAGGCTATTTTAGGAAAAATGATGTGGGTAGCATCTTTAAGAAGAGAACCTTGGAGCTCTGAGGAAAAATCTGAACGAAGATTGGAGATGTGAGTGAAAGAACAAAGCTGTGAAGATCTGAACAAAGAGCGTTTTCAGCAGAAAGAACAGCCTGCCAAGGTCTGAGTAGGAATAACCTTCTCCTGTCTGAAGAAGAGTAAGAAAAGCACAGGGCTAGAGTAGACTCAGGAGAGTAGTAGCAAATGGGGCTAGAGAACTTACCAGGAGCTAAATCATACAGAGCTGAAAGTAACATGAGCAGTGAAGGACAGCTTCAGGTTTCAAGCTGTCCCGACTTTTCTGTGTTCCAGGGATGCAGTTTATGCCAAGGCTCTTAGCTCCTCTCCCTCTGGAACAATGTCACACAGATTACACACGGTAACAGGCTCCCAACACCCCTTCTCACCTGCACTGCTCATCATCTGAAACTCAAACACGTCTGCCGTATCTTCACAGACTCCGTTCTGGGAAGACTTTACTCCAGCTCTTGGTGACCAGCTAGGGATTTCTTCCTCTTCCCTGATGACCATAAATAGTTTTTTCTTATCTCCTCTCTACTGGAGCTGGAACAAAGAAGATTTACTGGTCATCTTGGACCCTCTTGTTCTGAAGGCCATTTGCCCTCCTTTGAAGACTCCCTTAGTGTCATTGGGAGCCATACAATTTTGGGTCCTCAGATGGTTACAGTCAGGAAGCAGACCTTGATCCCTTTCTGCCTGAAAAGCTCAAAACCCCTTTTCCTCAAATCATCCCCTGCCCGACTGCCTGTGAGGATATCAACTCCAAGGAAAGGTAGAGTTGAGATCTCTCAAAGATCCTAAGCTCTGTCTGATCCTGATGACTCGCCTAACTTTTCCTCTTAGCATCTCATTCCAGAAAGGAAAAAAACACAAAGTGCTCTCATGTCATGTCCTGCTTCTTTAATACTGTATATTTAATTTTCATAAGCTCTATGTTCTTAGTATAGGAGACTTTGGTTCTTGATATCAAAGATGATTTTGATATTTTATTTTTGGAATGTAGAAAGTTCCAAATTCCTGATTCTTATGGCTGAGAAGTATGAATTTCAAGACTTCTTTTTGTTTGTTTGCATGTTTTACCTCCCATACTAAAAGAGGGAATAAGAAAAGAGTCCCCTGAAATTCAAAGCTGGGATAGAGAAATGACTGGCTTTTGTTTTCAACTGTGCCTGTTATTGTTTTGAGGACACTGTGTAGAGAAAGCTGTCACTGATCCATGAATGATGGGGGAGAAACACGTAATCTAAACATTAGTCAGGCACATGTCTAAACTTCCTAGTGGGTGTTTTTCTCTCAGTGGATAGAAAGATAAGACAGAAAGAGCCAGTCAGATAATAGCAGAAACAGCAAAAGGAAGGAGGGGGATAAAACTCCAATTTTTTAGCATTTTACCAACAAAGATCCTAGTGGATAGTTGTCACTATCTTTGTGTCTTTGTTGAAAACCGAGGCTCAAAGATGTGTAAACAACTTGCTCAAAGTCACACAGGAAATAAATGAGAAGGTTATGATCAAAGCCCTTTGTCTTTCTCTGTGTGCTGTATCACAGTATGCATCAAATTAAACCACTTTTGTTGCATACTTGGGACAGTATTGGAAACAGGTGGTAGCTTACTGTAAATATTTCAGGTTCGAAGGGGATTTCTTAAAATAATATAAGTACTGTTTTTATTTATAAAATTTATCAGTTGGAAGATATCTGTGAAAAATCGTAATATTTGCCTATTGGTAACAGCCAAAATTGGATAGCTCATCTTCACATACACAACCCTTTCTCATTGAATTTCGTATGCTTAAGTATACTGACTTCTCACTCTTACTGAATCAGAGAGCTCTCATGCAGCCTTGTCCTTAGCCCTAGATCTGATATCCAAGTGTTCCTTTACAGGATATCACTGTGGACTTGGCAGGTCTCAGCAGCCAAGCACAACGGTGCTGGGAATCACTGTCTTCCCCAGAACGTGTACAGTGCCTCAAGAAGCAAAGAAATTAGGAAGGGCGGGTCCTTTCAGGCAGAGTTTATGTTGACCAAACACAAAATCCAAATCCAAAGGGCATGAGAAATCTGGAAATAGGAATTAGGGTTAAGCTAGGAAATGGGCAGAAACTTGATTCAAAGCCAGCTTCATTATTCCCAAGGATGGGCTCTGACTAAGCTAACTACAGGTTCTGATTTCATATTTTTTCCTGTTACCCCAGTACGATTATTAAGGGTGCCCCTTTTGCTCTCAGTATGTTCTGGTTTAGGGAAATCTCAGTTGCATCTGGTTTATCAGAAAATTATATGGTCGCCGTACCCCTGTTGAGGGCCAGAAGCCATGCTGAAGCATCTGCAACTATCCTAATTGATCTGGTTACAGGTTAAATACGCAAACTCAATGAGATGATCTAAGGTGCATGACCATGTTGGACTCCCAGATAATATTATAACTGACTAGTTGGACAGAAGTAAAAACAGGCAAACAATAACACAATTATTTGTATCCATTATATAGAAGTTAGGTTATTCCCTACTCAGCCGTCACTCCGTTTCTCTCATTGATTCAATTATTTGTATGCGTAGCTGTCTCTACTACTAAATTAAATGGTTCTTGAGGTCAGTGCTGCTGCCTTACTCATCTTTGTCTCTCTTAATTCCTAGCATGAAAGTTTAAACATTGCAGGTATTCAATAACAATTACAAAAATGTATCATAATTATGATAAAATAGCTAGGGCTGGTCTTATCCCTTTGTATTCATACAGAAAAATAATGAGCAACTATACCTACTGTTTGAGAGATGCTATTATTGACTTTATTTTACAGATTAGGAAATTGAGACTCAAAGACATTATGTGATTTTGCTCACAACAACCCAGATGTTTACTAACAGGTCCATGATCCCCGAATATTCTGTTGGAGACTTAAACTTTTATCTAGTGCACTGCCAATAAACATCGAGATATTCATGATCTGACTTTTTCTTTCTGTTTTGGAAAATATTATGATTAATTTCATACATTCTCAACTTACTAGCTCAACAGTATCTATACCATCTCTATCCATGAAATTTCTGCCAGGCTGTCTTCATTAAAGCACTGTGTCTTCAAAGGCATTGTAGAATAAACACAACAATAAATCATTCATTCATGATTGTGTGCTACTTTACAAGGTAAAAAAGAACATTAGTTGATTTAAATATTTCACAGCAATATATGAGCCATGTAGTACTCTCCCTAGGTATTTCTACGAATATCAGTCTCTTGAAGTTGATACAGATACAACACTCACTTCTTACGGACTCTTTGATATCTGTGGGTTATTAAATCCTTATTACTGGATGATACACTTACTGAATCAATCATTTAACAAGAACAACAAAAACACAGTTTGGCTCATGAATAAAATAACACGGCGAAGGTGTACTTTTATAAAGAATTACACTAGCTATTTGATTCTAAAACATATGTGTATGCAGTGGATTTAAAAGAACAGTTATAACCACCACTGAATGTAGATTTTATTGAATCAGCTTAATCTTATCCTAATTTTTGGTCATGAAATAATAAATTAATGAATAAAAAAATAAAAAAAATAATATATAAATAAATCTTCAGTTGGCTAGGCTGTGGAAGTTTGAAAAATACATTGCTGTAACTACTGTCTCTTTGAAAATTATATCACACAATAAACAACCCTATTTCATAACAAAACCTTAGAGGCCTTGTGTTGTACGTAAACCTATGTAAGTATCTGGATGTCTAGTATGAATCACTCAATGACCCTTGTTGATTAACAGCATCTTTTTTTAAACATATATTCAATTAGATTTAAATAACATTGGATCAGTCAGCCAATTCATTGTATTTTCACAAGTGTACGGTCAATTTAGTAAAATTAAGTAATCAGTCAATGTCAAAAAATTCAGAGACTAGCTTATCTGGTAAATATTTTTCAAACTCTACCCAATTTCTGGGTCCCTCACAGACACAGTCACAACTCAGTCTGATTATTAATTTAGTTGGAAAATTTCTCAGGAAATCTACCTTTCTAGAAAACTCATTTTCAAGTGCATCTTGGATGCAATTTTATTTAACATTTCTAGACCAGCTGGCATTAAAATATAACATCACAATTTTATTAAAGAAATCATACCACAAATTTCTCTTTGTTTTAAATATGGATTTCTACTCCCTTAAATATTTAATGACAATCTAAAAAAATCAAAGATTAAAAGGAAACACTTTCAAAAACAAAATATCACAGAGATCAAGTCAAACCTTTGATGTTCTACTTTACATGTCTCTCCAAGAAGAGTAAATTATGTTTGACATGAAGAAATGTAGAAAAGACTATTTTCACCAAAAAAAAACCAAAAACAAAAAACCCTTTACCTATAGGAAAGTAAAGCATGTTTATTATCCTTTAGGTGTTTAGAATTATTACAATGCCAAATAGGAATGTGTTACCTTTGCTAAAGTTTCTTATTTTTAGGTGGAATGGGAAAACAGAATTCATTTGTCCTTCTGACAACTAGCTTCTTTGTCTCATTTCTGTTTATTTCTTTGGCAGCTAAAACACCTTGAAATTACCTTCTCTAGCATAGAAGAATTATATATATATATATTTTTTTTCTATTTCTAGCTGTCAGAGTGATTAGAATTTTAATTAGCAAAGGAGAGCTCAGAACGGAAAATGAATGAAAAAAAAAGCACACAAAAGATCCCAAATTGGTAGAGAAACAAAGGAGCAACCAAAGCTGCCTCACAGCTTAATTGTTACATCTGTGACTTGCCTCTTCCTGGATTCCCTGTGACTTAGGACAGTGCTGTCCTATAGCCCCACGCCAGCACAAGATGGCCCAGGCACTACTAAACGCTATCCCTAGCTGTCGCTAAAAGTAAAGCAAGGCTCTTAAGGCACAGGAACAGCTCTGTTTCACTGTCAATGTCCGCCTCTTTAATTTATTCTCAGAATCCTACTGAGGATCATAAGTCCAACCACAAAAGATGGAATCCACCAAGTATTCAAGGAATAAACACTCTTGGGTTGGTGAGAACACTCTCAAATTTCAGAGGAATTCATTCCTTCATAGGTAGTGTGATGCACAGCAGGCACCTTTCATCAAGAAGGCACTCAGGAAATATAGAAGATACATTAGTTGTTAAACATGCCATTAATTGGCTACGAGTCAGAATATTTCTGAAAACTCCAAAATAAACCAAAGTCGCCTAAATTTACATTACAGTAGTTATGTCTATCACCTACATTTACTATAGTAGTCCTGTGTGTATGTCTATGTAAGTATACGTATCACCCAATTATGGTATGAAAGTACCTACGGATTGCCATACAATATCAGGGTCCTGTGGCTTCAGAGTAACCTGATATAGCTTTGGTCCTGAATTGTTAGAGCTGGCTATGGGACCTTGGGAAGCTATTTAAATTCTCAGTCTCAGTCTATCACCTATTTAAAGTAGCGAACATTAAATATATGCCATGGAGATAGTGTGAAGAATGTGTGAGACAATGAACATGTAGCGGTGGTGGTGGTAGTAAATGTAAACAAATAACTCGTAGTAGATTATAAGTAATACGATTTAACTGTTAGGCAGGAAAATAGGGCTAAACACTTATACTGAGCTGTGAAATAAAGGAAAGATATCGGCGGGCAAAAAATGGGAGCTGGTGATTTCAGAAACAAGCAAAAACACAAAAGAGTAGCGCATACCTTGAGGGTAATGAATAATCTAAGAAATGCAAGAATCATGAGAATCAGTGGTTGGAAAAGAAATGGGATATACCAGGCTGGAGTGATGCCAGGATACTTGGGAGTGCAGGCTGTGGGAGAAAGAATGTTTTGAGAAAAGGGGATGACATGAATAGTCTTACGTCCCAGCAATAAAATCACATATCAATGTGTCTTATGGACCGAAGGCAGGAAAAACCCGTTAATAGTCAAAATAAGAGAAAATGAAGCTCTGCTGTTGGTGAGTGGCACTAAAAAGGTGACAACAGTGGGGGGAGCTACAACCAGAAAATAAGGACTTGACATCACACTGGGTAATGGACAAGGAGAAGAGGGAAGTTAATAATGGTAACATTTCAACTCCAGGAGAATTGAAAAACTGTGCTGTTGGGGTGCCTGAGTGGCTCAGTTGGAGGAGTGTCCAACTTCAGGTCAGGTCATGATCTCACGGTTTCTGAGTTCCAGCCCCGCTTCAGGCTCTGTGCTGACAGCTCAGAGCCTGAAGCCTGCTTCAGATTCTGTGTCTTCCTCTCTCTCTGCCCTTCCCCCACTTGCACTCTCTCTCTTTCTCTCAAAAATAAACGTTAAAAAAATTAAAAAGAAAACAAAAATGTGCTGTTATTTGTAGACATAGGGGTTATTGTGGTCTTTGAAAGAGAATGAGAAACATTTAAGGGAAGGACCAAAAGTCTTCAAGTTCACATTTGCAGAATGGAGAGACACCAAAATCATGTGATGAATACTGTTCCAAACAAGCTGCTGCCAGATAGGATATAGGTTCCTCTTTGAAACTTAATTAGCTCATTCGTGCCATTTAAAGCTCATCTTATTAGATTCATTTTTAATTGATTATAAGGACCACTGAAGGCACTGAGAGAATCTGCCTTAATTTTCAAGTTGCATCATGTGTAATATTTCGTTATTTTTAAGATAACAATAAGCTATTAGTATTCCTTTTACTAAACTTACAATTTAATATGATAAAATTAGTTTTTACTTTCACAGGATTAACTTGGAATTGATGTATTTGGGATGTTGCAAAATACCATGTATCTATCCCCCATCACAGAATATTGACTTAAAAATAAATGTGTTACACTCAAAAGTCAGTTCACAACTGCCTATTCAAAATTATGTAATCTTTTAACTATTATGGTAACAGTGATTTAAATTCCATTTTACATACAATTTGTGTTTCAGTTGAAACCCAAGCTAAAGAGTTAAAACCAGAAGGCTCTCAACAAACGGATCATTGTCCAGGCTCTAGTAAATGTGCTATTGGTGTAACAAATTGGTTTGCTGACCTTTTGTCTAGTAACATAACGCATGACATATTTGTAATTTATGGAAATCAATCCATAGAGAATTTTTGGTTTCATGTAATTATAGACCAGTGCAAGATCTAAATAAAGGTGAAGAAAAGGTCCATAGGAAAGTAATGGTACACTGTTGATAAAAACTAAAAAGCAAAGTTCAAAGCACTGATCCATGCAATGCATCTTTAAATACTGGTAAGAGGCCAATAATTACAGTTAAAGTCAGTTACCAGCTGTGTTTTACTGCATACACTTTAAGGCACCATTGAAACTGCAACCCTATACTCAAGAACATAGGGAGGAGGGGGGGATCACAAGACCAAATCTATCACCTAGTTACAAACTGTAATGGTGCTGGGCAATTTCCATCTGGTTTCTTAAGTGCTATTTTTAACAGGTAGTCACCAACCCATTTAGACTCTCCCTTTCTAGCAGTAAGCCCAACCTCCACCTGACTGAATAGGGCAAGCTCTGCTTTCAACAGATCTCAGCTCAAAGCCTGGCTCTGTCACATAATAAAAATGCCACATTGGGCAAACTACTCAAATTCTCTGTGTGTACATTAGGATTTTGAGGTGTTCTGAGGATTAAATGTGGTGGTAAGTTTAAAGTGCTTTGAATGGTACCTAATACATACTAGGCTCTCAAGAAACATTAGCATGTTTATCATCATCATCATCATCATCATCATCATCATCATCTGTTTTAGAGGGAGCAATAGAAAGGGAATTGATCTATTCATAACCCTCCTCTTTCCTGTCTCCCATTTGATAAAGTTTTCCTGCAGTGAGTCAACTCCCCTGCACTTCTAGGCCAATTCCCCAATGCCACAGGCACTCGCCTGTAGTATGGCTAAAAGAGCCTTGCTATACTTTTTCTACTTCCTAAGAAATGTCTGCCTCTCTCCACATATAGACCATCAACTTAGGTCTGGAAAACTCTTCCTTCTCTGTGCTTGGCTAACTCTTGTGACTCATTTCTCAGCCTAGACACTCATCCAGGAATCCTTCATTGATTCCACCAATCAAGATTAGACACCCTCTCTATATGCTCCCAGGGCATCTGCTCCTTCCTTTTCCTCCAGCCCTTAACCATTCTTTGGTGTCACTGCTTGCTGCCTTTCCTTCGTGTTCCCAGGTGAGTTCTCTGAGTGCAGGGACCTTGTTTATTTTCCTTACTGCTATCCCCTCAGCATCTAGTAAAAGGCCTAGCACACAGAAGGTGCTCCAGAGATACTTTTCGTGACTGTTCTTACAGGATTTCTGTGTCTCTTAAACATTATTAAAAGGTTTGCCACAGTTCAGCATATATTATGTGCCCAGCTTTTCTGTCCCAATACCAGAATGTAGTGTGGACTTAAGCACAAAGTATCCTCATGTTTTCTAATGCTCAGCATTCTTTCTGTCACCAATTTGGCAGCGATTTCTGCAACATATTCTGCATATAATTCCTCTATCTCAGTGGCCATAACTTTACCCTTTTTTCATTCTATTAAAAAAAGCATATGAAGATACAAATCAATAAAATTAATTCCATTATTAGGGATAATCTAATCTGAATGTGAATAAGGGATATCTTAGTACGTGGTATGGACTGAATGTTTGTATCCTCTCTTCTCAAATTCACATGTTGAAGCCCTAACCCCCAATGTAATGGTATTTGGAGGTGGGGCCTTTGGGAAATAGTTAGGTTTAGATGAAGTCATGAGAGTAGATCCCCATGCTAGAGACCTCTTCTTGTAAGAAGAGGAAGAGAGACGAGACCTCTCTCTCTTCCAACCACTGGGAGGACAGGTGGCCACCTACAAGCCTGGAAGGCAGTTTTCACTAGGAAGTTAAGCTGCCAGCACCTGGATTTCCAGCCTCCAGAACTACAAAAAAGAAAATATCTGTTGTTTAAGCCATCCAGTCTCGAGTATTTTGTTATAGCAGCCTGAGCTGGTTAATACAGCATATACTTAGGAGAGCTTGAAACAAAAAAATTCTCACTGCCACTACACGTAATCAAAGTTGTTCAAAACTCCATTCCGGGTCATCTTTATTCTGGGACTTGAGTTGATGGATCATGCACTACATGCAAATTTCTGATTATTGTTGTAAATGGAAAGAACTCTGAAGGATCCCCCACTGACAGTAAATGAGCCAGCCCCAAAGTGACATCATCAATTCCACTCACAAATTATTGACCATAAATAATTATCAGTCACATTACTTCTTCCAATCACATCAGAGTCAAGAAGTACAATCTTACTATATGCCTGCAAAGCTGATGGATTAATTTTGGTGCCAATCAAAACTAATGACTGCTATCTGATCAGACTTAAATATTTTAACTATTATAGTAAATATTTTATAACCATTCTTTGAAAAAAAAACCCAAAGATTTATCAATATGTTATGACCCTAAAAATGCTATATATTTTCCCTTCCTTAAATTTATAATTCTGGGTTAAAACTAACTGTGGATATCAAATTTTTCTGAGCAAAATAGCAAATTAAAGTAGGTGGCAGAGAAGAAGGATGGAAGGATGGAAGGAAGGAAAGGAAGGAAGGAAGGAGAGACAGGGAAGGAAGAAATACAAAGCCAGACTACTAGCCTCAAGAAGTAACCAACATTTCTACCTAGAGTTTAAGACGAGTGCTTCCCAGGAAAACTGTCAGGCACATCTAAGTTTAATAATGCTATCATACTTCAGATTGCTTCTACAATTGGAGCTCCATGTTCTTCCTACAATTATCTCTTAGAGATGGCACACTCAAACTGACAGTTTTACCAAAAGATGTAGGTAGGTTTGGGAGAAAACAAAGAATAGTGTAGATCCTTGGGGCAAGCAAAAGAGAAGTCATTTAACCCCCTTAGGCATGAATGGACAAGAGGAACGAACAGCTAAATTAGGGAGAACAGCTGCATAAAGAGTTCCACCTTATAAAAACCACAGGCCTTAGTAAAGAAATGCTTACAATTTCCACAGACTCCATAAAGAGGAAATTAGATGAATATCCTTACTTTATTTTCATCCCAAACCAAGCACCAGTCAATAATCCCATTGGCCAACTTACAGCCAGAGTACAAGGAAGCAGGCTTTTATAGTCTGTGTAGTTCAGCCTTCCAGAGCAAAATACAGAGTGGAAAAATAGTAGTAAGTAGATCAGGAGAGGCAACCAGACGTTATACACAGCTTATAAATCTTAGCTGTATCTCAGTTACCAAAGAGGAGGGTACCCCCTTCACCTTCACCAACTCCCAAAGATAATTCATTTGGCGTGAAAATGTGATGTCACATGGATCCCCCAAAATATTTTTCTTGAGAACAACAGGCTTCCTTTCAGGTAAAATCTATCCTGATTTCATAGCATTGCCTCTTGAGAGAGACTTCAGTTTTCTAGATACATGTGACACTTGATGCTGCCATTTTCAGTGATGGGGGTGATGTTTTGCCAGTAAACATTCTTACCAAAAAAGGCAAATGTGCTATTATTCCTCATCTTTGCCAATAACAGAGAAAAGGAAGTTTGCCAACTCCCACCTGAAAAATCTAGATCTGTATAAACTTACCTCACGGAGTTGGGCTTAAAGGCATGAGCCAACCGGGAGAGCCTAGGCAGTCATCAACTAACTCAATTGCAAATAAAGGTAACAATGGCTGGAAGGAATTCAGTACCAGGATGTTGCTGCAGAAACAGGTATCAAATAAGTGGTCATTGCACAGATACAAACCTAAGCCCCACCTCTAATGAAAGTGATTACAGACACTAGGGGCAGTCAGGCAGAGTTCTCTGAATGACAAGTCCTTTAAATTGTTGGGAAGAAGAGAGAAAATATTTTAAGACCAAGTGGTATCAACTTCGATTTTTAAAAA
Source organism: Puma concolor (assembly GCF_028749965.1). NCBI lineage: Eukaryota > Metazoa > Chordata > Mammalia > Carnivora > Felidae > Puma > Puma concolor. The sequence continues at coordinate 137,374,362 of NC_141667.1, read as the reverse complement.
TCTCCACTGCCTTCCATGTTGCTAGTTCTACCCCACGTTTCTTAGCTGGGGAAACAGATGCAGACAGATCTAACACACCCTCTAAGCATATCAATTAGGAGAAGTGGTGGGGTGATAAGCCCATGTGGAAGTACACAAAGATACCACCAGTTTGCTTTTCCAAGAAGATAGAAAATCTTTACAATTTTTTACTACAGTTGAGAAAGAAATGTGGAAAACTAGAACTTATGCATTTTATGTCAATACATAGCACAAGTTTTGAAACCTGGCCATATTGTAGAATCACCATGAAAATCTTCAAAAATGCCCATGTCCTGGCTCAGCTTCCAGAGATTCTGATGAAAATGGTGTCACGTACAATCAGCCACTGGTATTTTTTGAAAGCTTTCCAGGTGAAGCTAAGAACATTCAAGCTTGCAAATCACTACATGCAGGAATAGAATTCTATCAAGTTCATGAAACTGTTCTTTAGATATTTGCTAAGAAGGCAAAGAGGAAGACAAATCTGTTCAATAAGCAAGAGCCATGTCAAGGCTTGAAAAGATCTTTTATTTATTTTTTTAATGTTTGTTTATTTTTGAGAGAGAGAAACAGAATGTGAGCAGGGGAGGGGCAGAGAAAGAGGGAGACACAGAATCGGAAGCAGGCTCCAGGCTCTGAGCTGTCAGCACAGAGCCCAACGCGGGGCTCGAACCACGAACCGTAATAACATGACCTGAGCTGAAGTCGGACGCTTACTGACTGAGCCACCCAGGCACCGGAAAAGATCTTTTAAAGAGGTGAATTCTGAGAAAGTTTCACAATGATTTGTAGAAGGCAATAAAGGATAATGTTTTAGAGCATGTACTTTAGAATTAGAACAACTTGACTTTGCCTTTCATCTTTGCTATTCACTAGGTTGGTAATTTCAGAAACTGTCCACATCTGTGAAAATGAATATAATATTATCTACCTTGTGGAGTGTCTATGAGCTTGTGTGTGAGCATTAAACGCAGTCAAGTATGTAAATCGTCATCACACAGCCTCTGCTCAGTAACTGACATTTCCTTTTCACATCCAACCATATTCCAAGCCCAGCTCCTTTACAGAGACACCTGCATAATACTGACAGCCACCTACAATCAAAAACATAAAGTGCTAAAATAACCCAAGGGGCTTTATCACAAGAGCTAAGATATAAAATTTGTGATCTAAACAGAAAATTACAGCTGAAACCAAGCTATCATTTTCAAGATGCACTCATTAATTCAAAAGCAAGCTTAGTCATCAGCTTACATATTCCTAAAATCTATCACTTTGGTCTAGACTGAACTGTATATAAAGAAAAATTAAGAGAATTTACTGCAATCCTATAATGTTAAAATAAGGCCATCCTGAAAGAAACACAGGAGAAATACAAACCTCATATAACATATTGAAAGATTATCCCTGATCTCATTTTCACAACTTGAGTAGTTCAAAAAATTCTCAAGAGCAATCTCTTCCAAAGAAAAACATTCATGTTATAACCCTCCTTCCACACACGAAACCCAAAGAGGTGGGGTCAAACTTTATTAAAACTCTGAGCTGTGTGGAGATGGTTGCATATAACTTGAGCCCTGCATATCCAATGAACCGGTTTTGTTACGTCAATAAAAGATCTCCTTGGCCATCGTCTTTCCAAAGTTACAACCGGAATGGGAGGCATGCTATCCATGACTCCAGCCTCTAAAAATATTTCCTTACAGAACAGTCTCTCTGTAAGACAGATCAGTTTGCTTCAGTCCCCCCCTGCTCTATGCCTCACGTGGGAGTACTTGCAAATAGAGCGCCTGGAGGGATCAACACAGTTTTCTAAAGCAAACATAACACAAGTGCTATTCATGGGTTACACACTCCACAGCTGTAATATGAAATGTGTAGGAGCAGCCCCTAATGGCATTCAAATCATGTACTAACAGTTCTCAAGTGTCAGGTGTTTTTCATTTTCTAGCAAGGGGAAGAGATATTCACGTGCTGATTTCCTACACTGAACAGCTTTGTAACCCCCGCAGAGTGAAGGCGCACTGTGTTTCTGAGACTCTATTATGTCAGATGAATGCCACAGTTAGATCCCGGAAAGGACATGTGATCCGAGTTTAGATTCTTTTTTTTTTTTTTACCCCTGCCATCTCTCAGCACTTCAGTGGCACGGATTTTGTGTATATGCATGGAAGAAAACTTATAGAGCATGTATCAATGTTAAATTTCACATAAAAGAATGAGCACACAGATTTTTCTATCTGGGTATAATTTAATACTTCTGGATACACTTTGATCTTATTGAAGGTTTGCATTTTCAAAATGGCCTCTTGCAGTGCCCCAGATGGCTGCCTGTCAAACCCAAGCATCAAGCTCACTATAAATAGTGTGGGTTCTCATTGCAACAATGAAATTCACATTATACATGCAGAGGGAATTAAGATACATTTTATTTATTTAGCCTTTTTTTCCCCTTTACTTCAAATATGACTTGGTCATAGAAAATAACAAAGAATATTATAACATACTTTAAGAACACAAAAAGGCACATTTATTATACATGTTGGATCAAAAATTTCAACTTAGATGAGAATGTATGAGAGACTGGAGTATTTACCACTAGAATATTATCTAAATATGTGGAATTCACTGAAATGTGAAACATATTTTAGCAAACACTTCTTCCATTACATTTGAAGCTGCATATTTCAAAGTTATTCACTCCATTTGTTCCAAATTCATCTATATTAACCTCATTAGGACTGTGTTTTGTAAACAAAAATCTTGACGTGCAAGAAGACTTACAGTCTCTTTAAAGCCATTTATCTAGATTTCAGAAGGTGACTGGAACTTGAGGTTAAAACAGAGTTCCTTTTCATGCTAAATTGTACACATCTCCTTTAAGAGTAAATGAACACATCATTTCATTGTCTGAACACAACAAATGGATATATACGTACTAAAAACTACATACGAATACCTGGTATTCAATTAAACATATACGAAAGAAAGAATTTAACAGGATTTTTGAAAAATTGCTGAGGCAACCATGTGAAAAGTAGCTATAGAGAGATGCTAGGTCCATAATTTTAGTTAAAAAATATTTATTCAGGGGTGCCTGGGTGGCTCAGTTGGTTAAGCGTCCAGCTCTTGGTTTCGGCTCCGGTCATGATCTCACAGTTCATGAGTTCGAGCCCTGCGTCGGGCTCCGCACTGGTGGTATGGAGCCTGCTTGGGATTCCTTCTCTGTCCCTCTCTCTCTGCCCCTCCCCTGCTTGCGCTCTTTCTCTCAAAATAAATAAAATAAAACTTTTAAAAAAATATTTATTCGGATGGCATTAAGAACACACTTTCCAGGGTAAATGAAGAAAAAATGTGGGTTTTTTTCCCCTCTATAATCAATGTCACTGTCTTGCAGTCCTGTTTTCTAGGCCCAAGCAAGCTGGATTCCTGAGGAGTAGCCTGGGGACACATGTATTAAATAATCAACGACTCTATAAATGATAGCTACATAAATACCTGCATCTTGTAAACAGCTTTGGTCACAGAGGGAGTAAGAATCTAAACAAGAGGGAAAAATAATATCTAAGTGCATTTAGGTATCTTCATATAAGTAAAATCTAGAGTCTGTGAAGACAGAAACAGTGAATTTGGGGAGGACTGGCATAGAATATGCCTGACATTTAAGTAAGAACATGGATGCCAGTATGTGGAGACACAGTGGAGGGTCCTATTCACTGTTCTGTCCCCACTCCAGGAATATTCACCCCTGGCCCTCAGGAATGGAGAGGACACAGGATATGATAGAATCACCAAGCCCTGCCCTTTCGCAACTTTGGAATCTCGAGCAAGTTAACTAACCTCTCCAACTGTTTCTTGCCACGAAAAAGTAATTAAGATACATGCCTACATTTGCCACCTGATTGTGAAGACTGACATGGTGTATCCAATGTGTCTATCATGTAGGAGTTGAAAAAAAATACATAGATATTATTGTAAATTTAATAAATCTGCCTTCTGACAGTTACCTTACACATTAACACAGGATATATCAGAAAGGAGGTCATCGAAGGCACCATTAAGATAAATTTGCATGTAACATTATCAAAAAACAGTGACTTGTTGCACAAAATAACACATTAACACACGGGGGATCGGTCAGAAATGAACACTGTTCAAAGGGGATGAATTTTATTCAGCAGAAATTCCTCATGAGGAAATCTGGATATGGAAGCAGTAAGACCACCACATGCTTCCTTCTCTGAGAGCAACATGGACAGACAAGGGTGATTTAGCAGAGCTCTTAGGTCTGCAGACCATCACCAGGTTCTAGTCACGATCTGATCGCACTACGTACACTAATGTGCACACTGCCATGTATCATATTCTAGGACAATGTGCAATCATTTCCATCTGTACTGTGAGTCACTTCTATCCACCACCATCACCACCAAGATTCTCCAAGTGCTTTTCAAAGGGAACTGCTGAGTCGGCATGGCTTATTAGGACTAATGTCAATACAGAACTAGTTAATGTATTAGGGATAATCTAACTGGTTCCGAGAAAACACATGAAGGATTGCTGTGGGAATAAAAAGAAGTCAAAATCTTTGGGGCTTAAAGTCCTTAATTTCCTTATCCCACCCAACCAGAACCTATACTGGAATTTAAGTAGGAGTGTATTTGATAAATTCATTTTCTGTCAAAAAAAAAAAAAAAAAAAGAGAGAGAGAGTTTAAAAACCATCTGCCTGGTCCCACATTTCATGCTACAGATGCTGAAACTGACTCTGGTGGCTGGGTGGTATCCTCAAACTCGTGGGGACAGTAAGTGGCCAACATGATCCCATCCCGGTTTCACATACTGAATTCAATCATCCTTTATCTATACCACGCTGTGTTTCACCTATTCCCTCCATATCAAAGCAAATATGTACATTTCCCTTAATAGGCATTGACGTTGTCCTGACAGGCACCCAAGCTTAAAGACTGAACTTCAATTCACCAAAGTTTTCTAACATTTCTCAGTAGTTTATTTTTACCCTACATGTCAGACATGGATTAAACAAAAAGTAAATAAAGGCTAAGAATGGCAGCTTTCTAAGGGGCGTTACTGCTCCTTCCTCCTCTTTCCACCCCTCAGACTCAAAGAGATGAAAACAGTAGGAGTATTCAAGAAGCAAAATGGTAGCTGTTGGTTTTCTGCTGGCTTGCTTAATGCGAGTCAAGGAAGAAGGCCCTTTTGGAAGAGGGTTATGTCCAAGAAACTTCGGGCTCACAATTCAAAGATGACTTCACACAAAGAACTGCTTCATTATTTAGGAGGTTCATGGACGTGGTAAGACAGCCAGACGCTTGGACTGCTGGCCCCAGACAGGAGTCCTTCCACCCAGGCTCAGGGTCTTATTCCATAATATGCCTATTGAGTGCTTCCCACCTACTATCTCTTCTCTTTGATTTCCTTCCCTTAACAGATGGTTCTTATGTGCACTCTAAATTTTCTCTGCGTGCCATCTCAGTCTCTGGCTTATGTTTCAAACTTACAACACACGAAACTAAAGACCTAGCTGTCTGGCTTAAATATTTCAGACATAAACATATTTTCCTTTCCTATGCATGTGTGTTCTGAGCACTAGAGACAGCTTTCTACTTTCTCTCTTTTGCCCATTTCATTATCCGTACTACTAACAAATACAGTCACAGGGCCTGTCAAAGGATGATGACGGAGCAGTTCATAATATCACGCGTATTTGAAGCGGGGAGATGAAAGGGAACTCTGAAAGGAAAACACCTCTTCCCAAATGTGTCGCTACCTTTCTCTCCTTACCCGTATGTCTCCAGGCCCCGTGCGTCTCTGTGGCAGAGGCTCTCTCCACACATCCTTTTCTTTCTATGCCTGGACGACCCCTCAACCAAAACTTACCACAGTTTATCAGAACTAGTGCAACAGCTTCCTGCTTCCTCTGCTTTTCTTTTAACAGTCATTTCTAAATGGCTCCATCATCTCTGTGACGCTCAGTCTGACCTACCTTCCAGGCCAAACACAAATGGTGCCTTCTTCCCAATGGCTTCCTTTTACCTAAAAGTACTGCTCATTCTATTGGGTGCCCACAGCAATCTGTCTGTATTTCTACTCTGGCCAATTGTGGGAGGTGGAATGAAAGCCATTTCAGACTAACTGCCTAAAAAAAAAAGCCTCCCTGATAGGCAATGGCCACATCCCGGGTATAGTCTTTGTTATGGATTGAACTGTGCCCGCCCCACCCTCCAATCATGGTTTGAAGTTTTCATCCCCAGTAGCTCAGAATGTGACCTTACTTGGAAACAGGGTTTTTAAAGACATAATTAAGTACAGATGAGGTCATTAGAGTGGGCCCTAATGCAGTATGAGGGATGTACTTATGAGGGTAAATTGGAACACAGAGACAGAAATGCATAAAGGGAAAATAATGTGACAAAAGTTCAAGAAGAAAATTATCTGCATGCCAAGGACAGAAGTCTGGAACAGATGCTGGCCACAAGGCCCTCAGGATGAACCAACTGGCCTACACTCTGATTCCAGACTTCTAGCATCCAGAACTGTGAGACAATAAATTCCTATTTTTAAACCATCCGGTCTGTGATGCTTTGTTACTGCAGCCCTAGCAAACTAATACAGCCCTCACTCTTGCAGCCTCAGAAGCTACATTTTTTCAGGGTCTTTCACATATTCAGACTTAGGGATACCGACTCACATTAAAAACAAAACAAAACCAAGAGACTAATGTCTAAAGCCAAAATGTTAATTCACTCATTACACTAATAACTACAGTTGCTGACAGGATCACACACTTTCATCCTCTGGCCAGCACATACTCTTTGAGCAATCATACCACTTGGAACACCTAACCCTAATCACTGAATTGTACAGTGAACATAAACTGAGAGCGAGTGAAATTAGCAACAGGATTCCAGAGTTCAAGACATTAAGTTACCACGCTCACAGTATCTATTCAAATGACATGCGTGCTGGCAGGACCAATCAAATTAAATCCTTAAACTAGGTTATCTTTAACTTTACCCAGTGTTTCAAAGGGTGCAACAGCTAACAACGTAGGAAATACTACTGGCTTTCTTCCTAGCCCCCACTTCTCCTTTAGCCTTTTCTGATTTTGTTTTGGGGTCTAGGCAATCCCCTGCACCAGGATCATAACCATGCAATCTCACTCTTCAGTGACAGGCTCAATAATACAGACAGGTCAACCCTCACATGGTCCTTCCCAGGCTCCCTGGGAAAGTGAGCACCTACTGAAAGTGAGGTCCTCCAGATAAAGGGAAGGATTGGAAGCAATGTATTCTTTGCTCTCTCTCTCCTGAATGTGAACATGAAGCATGCCATCCTTGTTATTCATGGGAACCTGTTAAAATATACTAATACTGTGGGGCACCTGGGTGGTTCAGTCCCTTAAGTGTCTCTTATTTTTTTTAATGTTTATATTTATTTTTGAGACAGACAGAGACAGAGCATGAGTGCAGGAGGGGCGGCGAGAGAGGGAGACATGGAATCCAAAACAGGCTCCAGGCTCTGAGCTGTCAGCACAGAGCCTGACACGGGGCTCCAACTCCTCAACTGCGAGATCGTGACCTGAGCCGAAGTTGGAAGCTAAACCAGCTGAGCCACCCAGGCGCCCCTGAGTGTCGGTCTCGTGATTTCGGTTTGATCTCATGGTGCATGAGTTCGAGCTCCACGTCAGGCTATACACTAACAGAGTGGAGCCTGCTTGGGATTCTCTCTCTCTCCCCTGCTCACTCTCTGCCACTCCCCGTGCACTCCCTCTCGAAAATAAACTTTAAAAATAAATAAAATATACTGATATTACAATAGGCAAAGATTATAAATAGAAAGGATCTGAGTCCCTGATGTCATCAGGACTTTTTTTTTTTTACACTTTCTGTAACAATTGCAATTTATATTTTCTTTCTTTGGTTTGATAGCATAAGCGGCAGTTTTATAGGTCAGGAAACCATTCTTTTTATGGGTATTTTGCTGAACCTTGATCTCATCTGTTTTGTGGGGATTTGTAGTGGAAATCTCACTAGGGAAACTGCTATGTAGCAGAAAACCTAGTGGAGATTCAACAGAAAAAGGCAAGCAAGTTAAACTCAGGGAGTGTGCATCCTAATTGAGAAGATACATGAAAACACATGAACCTATAAACAAAATACTGGATTGCAATTTATGGTACGGAGAAAATAAACAGGGTGCTGCTATAAAGAATGAGGACAGATCTTCTCTAGGTAGGGTGGTCATGAAAGCCTCTTAGAAGAACTTTAAGCTGAAATCCTACATTTATAGAAACCACTGCATGGTGGCCCCCATGTGCCACTCACAGAGTTTTTGCTTTTTATTATGTATCATTTACAGAATGTAGTGGATATCTGTCATTAATGTAGACGACCTGAATTATGAAGTCATCTATTCATTTTAATGTTTGAGGAGCTCCTCTTTTTATGAAACCTAGTGGTGGCAGCCACGATCACAGAACCCCAAAACTTTACTTATTTACTTACTCATATACATTTATATCCAACTTAGTTACCATAGAGTGCAGTAATGATTTCAGGAGTGAAATCCAGTGATTCGTCCCCTGCAAATAACACCCAGTGCTCATCCCAGCAAGTGCCCTCCTTAATGGCCATCAACCATTTAGCCCATCCGCCCACCCAGAGCCCCTCCAGCAACACTGTTTGTTCTCTGTATTTAAGAGTCTCTTACGGTTTGTCCCCTTCCCTGTTTTTATATATATATTTTTGCTTCCCTTCCCTTATGTTCATCTGTTTTGTATCGTAAATTCCTCATGAGTGACATTATATGATATTTGTCTTTCTCTAACTGACTAATTTGACTTAGCATAATACACTCCAGTTCCATCCACGTTGTTGCAAACAGCAAAATTTCACTCTTTTTGAAGGCTGAGTAATACTCCATTGTGTGTGTGTGTGTGTGTGTGTGTGTGTGTGTGTGTGTGTGTGTACACACCACATCTTATTTATCCATTCATCAGTTGATGGACATTTGGGCTCTTCCCATACTTTGGCTCTTGTTGGTAGTGCTGCTATAAAATATAAACATTGAGGTGCACGTGTCCCTTCGAAACGGCACACCTGTATCCCGTGGATAAATGCCTAGTAGTGCAATTGCTGGGTCGTAGGGTAGTTCTATTTTTAGTTTTTTGAGGAAGGAACCTCCATACTGTTTTCCAGAGTGGCTACACCAGGCTGCATTCCCACCAGCAATGAAAAAGGGTTCCTCTTTCTCCGCATCCTTGCCAACATCTTTTACTGTCTGAGTTGTTAATTTTTGCCATTCTGATAGGTGTGTGGTGGCATCTCAGAGTGAACCCCAAAACTTTAGAAGACCACTTTCCCAAGTAGCCCTGCCAAGTGACTCAGAATCCACAAATCAGAGGCACACACTTTGGCGTAGAAGCTCATACATGAACAAGTTCTCTCTGGTAGTGGGAGCTTCTCCCATGTTGGGACAGAAAGAGGGGTGGTTCCTTGATGACAAGAACAAGGTGTTAAGGGAAATATCCAGTCCTATTTCACACCAGGCCACCTGTGTAGTGTTTGAGGCATTATTTCCAAATATTTCATCTCTATTCTGGTTCTTCAGTTCCACCAAGGTTTCTAAGAGCTCCATAACATCCTTTAAGAAGATTCCTTTCCTCTTTAAAAGCTGGTTTCCTGTGGCATGTGGGTGGCTCAGTCCATTTGGTGTCTGACTCTCGATTTTGGCTCAGGCCATGATCTCATGGTTCATTAGCGAGTACAAGCCCCACGTGGATTCTCCTGGGAGAATCTCCTCTCCTTCTCTATCTGTTCTGCTTGTGAGTTCTTTCTCTCTCTCTCTCAAAGTAAATAAATAAAATTTTTTTAAAAAGTTGGATTTTGCTTCTTGCATTTAAGAGCCCTGTTTGACACATACGTCTCATGTCATATACCCAAGGATATCCAAGGTCAAATTCATGAGGATACTTGATTTTTGTTATTATTTTTTATCAACTAGTCACACTGCCTGACATACTTGGGTTCTTCAGAGCTTATCGGATAAATGATTTCTTGTATTTCAGTTTCCCTTTTAACATGAGGGATAAAATATAAAGAGGGTTGGATACATATTCTTTACCTTCTAAATATGGTTTTAATTGCTTCACATGAACCTCACAGAGTTAAATAGAATTACCCTTCAATAAGCCTTTTTATTGTACCACAAAATCATATTTGGCAAAGTATCTTGGTCTCCTTGGAGAACACTATTGATATGTGTGTGTGTCTAAGAAAGAAATCTCTCCTGCATTCTTTGGTTCCCAGTGTGGAAAATTGTGAGCCACTGCTGTGCATTATCTGATGACCGTTCCTCTTTTCTTTAGCTTAGGCACAGAGAGCTACAAATAGCGCCCAAGGAATAGCAACCTACGGTATAAAAAAACAATAAGATAGCATCCCTGACTTGAGAGTTCAGAAGCTAAGTTTCAAGTGAGAATCATCAATGATATGAAATACATGACACTAACTTGCATCCAGCAATAGAATCTTCAAGTAATAAGTGCCAAGTTGGGGGCGCTCTACCTGTAAGCATTTGACATATATTATCTCAATTCTCACAACAGCCACACATAGGCATTAATATGGACATTTTACTATTGAATAGAGTTTCAGAGAAGCTGAGGATCTTGCCTAAGGTTATATTGTCAGAAGGTTGCTGAACAAGGATTTGAAAAATGGATTTATCGGAATCCGTTCTCCACTACCACACTGCTTCCTTCGAGGACGGTAGGTAAAACTGACACTTCTCTCACTAAAGCTCTCCCTTTCACAGACAGGGAAATAAAGCTGAGTGGGCCAGAGCCATATCCCTGTCTTAGAACAATGCCATATACACGGAAGAGAACATAATGAATGGCTTGCTGGAAGATGATTACTGTTTTTATCATTTTAGTGTTCAAATTAATTACATATGTTTACAGCTGCTATTCCTATTCAGTTGTTTCTCAAGCTCCAAGCACAGCCCTCAATCATAAGATCCTGATAAGAAAATAATTGAGTACCATAACATACCACAGTGCAAATATTACTATTTCGCAGCCATTAGACTAAACAAATTGTAAGGTAATAAATATCAGAATGATGCACAGAGTAAAATTAATTACTGGGCAAATGTGACAGAAGAGGCCATGGTATTCAAAGCCAAGTGAAAAGTAAAAGTAAACAAAAGCAAGTTACGTGTTTCATCCAATGATTTTGGGTTATGTTGACAGAAATGAAAATTTAAGAACTACAAAGTGGCAACTTGCACTCATTTACAGATCATGGCTCAAGATTCATTTATTATATCAGGATTATTTATTATATCAGGATTTAATTTATCTATGTCTGAAAGGATATAGAAAACTCAGAGTCCAGGGAATGAAACCAGAATGACCAAAAACTGAAAATATTCAGAGGAGGTGAAGTTGGCTATTCAGAGGGAAAGTCAGCTATGAAAGTGACTTCAAATACAAAAACCTTTACCAAGCGGCTAGCATTGGTCAATTCAGAGCAGTCAGTTCAGAGCATCCATCAAAGCAAAACCAACCTGAACAAGAGGAAGTGAGAGGCTGGCTGATGACAAAAGGAACCCCTCTTTCCAGATGTTTCCTTTATGCTTTTTACCACCCAGTCCCCCCAAAGGCAATCATTTTCAAATCTACAGATTTGGTTTGTCTGTTCTTAGACTTCACATAAATAATTACACATTATGAATACATAATGTGTTATTTTTATCAGATACAAAACAGACTGTATCCATCAGGCCTATCATGAGATGGATCTCACATTCTACAACTCAGAATTCCCAGAGCTTTTATGGTACTGGGAAAACCTGATTACAGCTTGACTTCCAGCTAATAGCATGACTATCAGGGTGCCACAGAGACCCCAAGAGCATTCTGTGTTGGAACCAGAGTGTCACGTTGTCTGCAGGAGATGGCCCCTCTGGGATTTAAGCAACTGGTGACAAAATCAGAACGTGGCTCCTCAAAACCTAACTGCTGGGTTCAAATTCCATCTTTCTCCTCTTAGCAGACTGACCCTGGGCAGCTGTTTTCACTTTTCTATTTGCCCCTCCAGTTCCAATCTCCATCCACTCTTCTTTACACTGAAAAAATTGATCTTCATGCAAATGTGTGCTCTGGGTTGACACTGGGTTCAGCCAGTAGGGACTGCAGGATTGCAGAAGATAGGAAGTAAGGTCCAGGTATTTATTCTTCTAGCTCCCTACAGTAGGGTTTGCCTTAGCTGACTGGCTCTGCTGAAATCACTCTCAAGACACCTCCTCTCCCTGGGCTTCTCTCCGGTAAGAGCCCCTCTTCAGTTATTCTAGGGCCAGGATACTGCACTATTCTTTGTGATTCCCCTACTCCCCTTTCACATTTTGCAAATACTTTAAAGCAAACAAAATTAAACTAACAGGAAATGAAAAAAAAAAAAAGAGTAAAAAAACCCCAAATGAATAAACTCAAATTATCCCGATTTGAGTGGTGCTCTCTGTGTCCAATTTCTTCATCTGAAACACTTTGGAATTCCTACTTCACTTATGAACGTCAAATGAGTACACATGGTGCTTAGAATAGCATCATCGGGTGGGAAGTACGTGCTCAGTGAGTGTTGAGGGGGAAGAAAACTGGAGAACGTCGCGCTGCTTGCACCTGCCTGACACTATTAAGGCAGACAGTCCTCCTGCTGGCACATTACCTCAGAAGCAGAGCCACACCTTCAGTGAATAGTTCCTCTCGATACGGTAGCAAAGGGAGAATAATCTTCTCCCCAATATGATGCTCAGTTTTGGCTACCTACGGCTAAGGTAGACCCTTACCTTCACTCTCAAGCACAGTGACTCCTTCCAAAGATACTCACTGTGCTGAATGTGACTGAGTCCGAGGACCTCACTAGGGTCAGCTGTACGACATGTCACCAAACAGTGCTATGTCCGGTCTGGCTAGCTGCATTGACTCCAGACCATTATTCAAGCTCTGTATTAGTTTGCTACGGCTGCCATAATGAACTACCCAGACTGGGTGGCTTAAATAGCAGAAATGTATTTTCTCACACCCAAGATCAAGGAGTTGACAGGTTTGGCTTCCCTGGAGGCCTCGCTCCTTGGCTTGCATATGGCTGCCTTCTCCTCATGCCTTCACTTGACCTTTTCTATCTGTATACAAACTTCCTCTTCTTATAAGGACACCAATCGCATTGGATTAGTCCCTAACCTAATGGACCTAGTTCTGACTTAATTACCTTTTTAAACACCCTATCTCCAAATAGGGCCATGCTCTAAGGTACTGAGGGTTTGGACTTCAACGTATGAATTTGAGGGGGGCACACACAACTCAGCCCATAAGCTCTCTCTCTGCCCATGGTAATTTCTACCATGTAGAAATTCTACCATGTAGTGTGGAGGGGCTATTTATTTTTGCCATCTGACCTTACTTGGGGGGATCTCAATCTATCAGGAATGTTCCAGTTATTGCTACTACTACAAAAAATAAAAGTGAAGAGAGGAAGCATGTGGTTCCCTTTTCAGCAAGTGGCTTCTCCATTCCCTACACACAGTTTTTTTGCCACCAAGCAACAAGGGCAATACGTAAAGGTCCAAGGACAACTGGTGCTTTATATTTACACAAGTAAAAGGATCACTCAAATTCTTCTTCTTGAGGGGGCACCTGGGTGGCTCAGTCAATTAAGCATCCACCTCCTGATTTTGGCTCAGATCACGATCTCACGGTTCATGAGATCAAGCCCCCTCTAGGGCTCTGCGCTGGGTGTCAACCTGCTTAAGATTCTCTGTCTCATGCTCCCTCTGCTCACTCTCTCTTACTCTCTCAAAATCTTCTGGATCCTGGGAGATCCTCCAAAACTGTGTGTGGTTGGGTGCCTCTAGGATGGAGGTAGACAGACTAGCAACTCCTGAAAAGCAGCTTTTCTGTCTTCTAACTAAAACAATGATAAATAAAAAAATAAATAAATAGTAACAAGAAAAATACAAACAAAAAAAACCCCACAAGAAACAAAACAAACAAAAAAGGATGTAATTTCCTTTACCAGTCATCCCAGGCCACCACAATTACAAGACTGATTAAACACTGAAGCTGACTACAAATTGTAGAATTACCAACCCACTAGCTATTTTTAAACATAACAGAAAACCATTCACCATCAGTAGTTAACTATTGGTATGCCTGGAAGCAGGAGCCTGAACCAGATGACCTCTTGAGATGACTTTGTTGTCCAATGATGTCATGAAATTAAATGGCTAGCAGCCTGGAGGAATACAAAGTAAGTCCAACTCTAATCCTTAGGATGACATGGCGAGAGCAGGTGCACCTGTATTAATCAGCATGTGGCAAAGATGCTTATGCCTGCTAATGAGATGACAGTGCTGTGTTGTGCAAACTGTCAGGGTGAAGGCATCCCTGCCTGGCACCTATGCCCTTGGGCACTTGTCCAATCACCATGCGAACAGCAGCCGCTGAGCAGGACAGGCTGTAGAGATAGAATTCATGTGCATAACTTCTCTCTCTAAGACCATTACTTCCACTCACTGACACACTAACTCTGCTAAACACACTAACAGGGAAAATTCTAGTTCACACTGAAATAACATTAAAAAATGGGGACTTGCTTCTGTAGCCACAGAAGGGCTTCACTATAATAGCCAAGAGAAAAAGAAATTGATGCTCATGCCATCTCTCCCCTGTGGTGTTCTATGACTTACAAAGCTTGGGCTGAGAGTTTTAAAATATTGCGTATTAAATCTTGCTGAACATTAGGAATAAAGTAATGGGAAGAGAATACTGTATTTTATATCTATGATTTCCTTTCATAGAACACTGTCTTACCATTTTAGGAAGAAAGGGCAGAATAATCCCATAATGAAACTATTTATTACACCATTCTATTTTCATAAGAACCTTGTTCTCATTGCTTCTTATACAACGAGAACTAAATAAAATGCTAGTTAAAATATATATTTTTGCTTCCATATATAAACAGATGAAACCATTCAATTCAATGAAGTAGGATGGAGCATTAACCTTAGGAGAACAAGGGTTCATGACTAAGGATTGATGGAATGATTCTGTGTTTTATCAAATCACTTAAGCCAAAATGGAGTGTAAGTTAATTGGCTATTTCAAAGCAGTGCAAAGACAGTTTCATGGTTTAAAAAGCATCCGTTTCCATTATCATCAATGTGATAAGTATAAAGCCATTTTACATTGTTTCTACATGCTTTTATTGTATAGAAAGGGAAATGCATTATATTATGTCAAGATAGGTGGATTTTTTTCAGCATTGCTTCTTTGTGAAAATACACAACTTAGGATAAATATTCCAAAAAATTAAAAAATTAAGCACTAGAGAATCATACAGATGGAATGATGTTGCTCTACTTTCAGTGTAGAAAAAAATGTCTTCCACAATATTTGTGTTCCATAATTCTTCTCTCTTTTTGCCCCATCCTCTCCAATGCTAGGCAGATATTATGCATTTATTCAAGAACAGATAGTGCCTGTTCTGTGCAAGGTTCCTGTTAGGTCATGGAGCTATTGAAGGGAATGATAGCAACAAAGTCCCTGATATTCTGGAGTTTACACATTCTTCATATTATATGAAAAAACAACTCAACAATTACTTTGATAAAATATTTTCAGGCACTACAAAGTGTAATAAAAATAAAACAGAATAGGAGAGTCAGGGTGAAGATCCTAACACAGTGGTCAAGGGAGGTCTAAGAAGGTGACATTGGAGCTGACGTTGAATGAAATAAGGAAACAAAAAGATTTAGAAACAGCCATAGATGGAGGGAAAGCATGGAGACAGGTCTAGAGATTCCTTGCTGGATATGTCCAAGGCAGAGGAAAAAGATCAGCGAGGTGAGAGCAGAGGGGAGGGCAGCTGCTTTTAAGAATATATACTAGTAGCTGAGACATGACACTTCTGCTTACATCTTATCAGTCAGAACTTGGTCACACAGCCAAATCCAGTTGTAAAAAAAACGATGGACAACAAGGCTTTGTGGGTAGCCATGTGCCCAGCTAAAATTTGGGATTCTATTACTAAAAAAGCAGGAACTCTGATAGTGGGCATAGGAAATACTGGTATCTGTTGTATACTTCTAATTTTGTCAGGATTAGAGGTACTTTTCTTTTCTCATTATTTTTTTTTGTTTAAAGTTATTAATTTTTACAAAGAACTAATTTCAGAGTGTTCATTAATTACAATCTGTTTCTGTTTTCCAAACCTATTCATTGCTGACCTTAGTACTGTTACTTTCTTCCTTTAAGTGTCCTTTGGTTTTGGTTTTATTTCAACCTGATACCTAGTCATTTCTTAATATGTTACACAGACACTTGAGTAACTTCCTATTATTCCTTTGGAGGCAATATTGTAAACAAATCAATGGTAACCAACTTCATTACGTTATTCTGTCCTGTGTATCCCTACTTATTTGATCTGATCAGTTGCTTTCAGTTACTTATATTTTTTGCTGCTTTTTATTTTTCCCAGAATTTAACCAATTTCCTCCTCATCTTCAGTTGTGGCATATCTTCTTTCAACCTATGTATCACTTACTTTATCATTTTTAGTTCGAGAGTTATTTTTTTTCAATTTCTTTCACTTCTTGGAAATTGTTCTGTTCCTATTTACTTGCATTAGGCATAATTGTGTTCTTACTCTGCCTTTTGAATGCCAAATTTTGATCCCCAATTTTTCTTATAACATCTTTGCTGGGTGTCCAATTATTTTTTGAGCTAAGCAAGAAGCCACTTTGAGTAGCAAGCAGTGGGAGTTTCTTGCCTTCAGCAATTTTCTCACCAACAAAGATATAAATTTCTTTCTGACTAAAGACAGATATTTAGCAAGATGCTTTGGGTTTGTGTATATGTGAGTGTCTTGATTTAGCCATTACTCATCCTTCAAGCTGACCAAGATCAGTAGCCTCAGGGATGCTTGTCACCACTTTTTCCTCCTTCTAACACCTGGGTCTCTGCTCAGCCCCAAGTTCCTTAACATTCCATATGGTTCCCCAGGTTTTAGGGAGCCTCGTACTTCTATTCCTCATACCTAAACATTGTTCTAAGCATGGGGTTGTAGGTTTAAGCTTTCAGGGTTTGCCCCCAATTTGAAGAACTCTTCCTTCTGCAGAAAATCTATATAGACAGCTATCCACCCCATGTTATCTATCATACTAGTCCAATTACTAAAGTATTTTCTTCATATATTGCTGTTTGGAGTTATAGGCCATTCTTATTTTCCTGGGAGATTGATTCACCTTTTCTATTTTTCAATCTCTCATAATTGGGTTTGGCTTCAGAAAGAAGGGTAATTGGATCAAAGATAATTGTACACTGACATCCCAGACTGGGAGCCCTAAATATTTTTTTCTTAATGGGGATGTGTTACACTGAGTGTAAAAATGGAGAAGCCATGATTATCTATGGCAGAGGACATCTATCACATCATAAGTAAAAACAGGGGCATGGTGTGCTGGAGTTTGAAGGCAAATCTTGATCTAATTTAACAAAATAATGACAAATAGTTCAACACGAAGAAAAGACAACTCTTTTTTTCATGGGAGGAAATTCTGTACAATTGAAAATAAGGAAATTTATCATTATTATATTCCAATACCCCAAAGATCATTTAGTGACCCAGCTATTAACATACAGTCCTGCGGCAAAAATTTCAGAGCTACTTAGGGCTTCCAATAAATTCAATTAAGGATAAGCAGCTGCCTTAAACTACATTTGCATTTCATTTACATAAATCTAATGCTTTAGACAGGTCATCTGATTTTGTTTTTACTCTGATATCATTGTTATCATTTGTGATAGTAGGTCTTACCAAGGGTGAAAAGGAATACATAATCATTTTTATCTGAGCACAGAGAGATCATTTATAAGCTTTGCCCCCCATTATCATCAATGAGAATTAAAGATTTAAATAGCCATGACTAAAGTACAGATTGTATCCCTCTGTTTCTGAACTCATTATGACCTATAGAAGTGTGTGTACTGACACGACATAATTATGAGGAACAACATCATTATAATACAAGGAACGCTAACTGGGGTGCTGCTTCTTTTATTCTTTAGCAACTCTCTCTCCAATTTCAAATGAAAAAGGTCTTGCTTCAACTAAATTATTAATGTTGTAATAATCTGTCATTAGAATCAATAACTGCTTTATTATTCATAGTGCATATAGTGCTAAAATGGACCCTCTCTGAAATAAATTTAGTGCCTTGTCACAATACAATATGATTTTACAATATTGCTAATGTGCACAAAGCATTCAAATATAGAATATCGACATGTCAGAGATTTATGACAAATGGGAGGAGAAGATGAATCTAGGTTAAGCTTTCATGTCACTTGACTGAGGTCAAAAAAATCAATACTATTCATAATGTATCTTTCAGGCACAGTTAAATGAAAAACCTTCAGAGCACAGACTTTTTCACTCCTTTACCTCAGCAATAGAAATATTCCAGAATTGGAATTAAAAGAGAAAATGAATGAAAACTAATTGGTAGGAAAGTAAGGCAATCACATTTTGGGAAAGTACGGTGACTCAGGAACAGGGAGCTGGATATATACCCAATGTGCTTTGCCCATTCTGTTCTTTACTTTTATCTGCAGGTATGTTTAATACTTATGAAATCTAAGAATGATGCAGGTAATACGCACACCTCTCTTCTCAACTTCAGCTTTTATGGATTTTATAACATGAAAATAGGCAGAAACTGCTTTTTTATTTTTTTAATTTACTGTTTCCTAATTCTGTCCAAGCAACATGACTTTTAGGCACACATTGACCACAGTGCTTGATACCGCTAATCATTTCCATCCCTAATAACTGGAGTAGATCAAATATCTACTTCCCCATGTCACTCAGAGGTTTAGAAACGGGCAAGTCTCCACGGCTTGCTTGATACACAAGGAAAAGTCAGTTGGGAATTTTGGGGAGAAGACTCTTCCTTCTTCGAAAGAAGACCCAGAAGAAACAATGTCATTCTTCCTCCTCTAAATTTTATCTAGTGACTTAGGGAACTGCTCCAAACATCTTGAAACTCTGAGGGAAGTCAGCTGATTTGCAAAGGATGCAGAGCAAGAGATAAAAGAACCTGATTACTTCATAAAGGGTCTTCAAATTAGTCGGATGATCACCTTACCTTTTTTTTTTTAATTTCTTTTTTTTTAATGTTTATTTATTTTGGGGACAGAGAGAGACAGAGCATGAATGGGGGAGGGGCAGAGAGAGAGGGAGACACAGAATCGGAAGCAGGCTCCAGGCTCTGAGCCATCAGCCCAGAGCCCGACGCGGGGCTCGAACTCTCGGACCGGGAGATCGTGACCTGAGCTGAAGTCGGACGCTCAACCGACTGAGCCACCCAGGCGCCCCTGATCACCTTACCTTTAAACTATTGTTATTTAAGATAAATATCCGATTTTAAGCCAGTTCGAAGCACAGTTCTATGTTATAGTCAAAAACTATTCTGATTGATGCTATCACTCATCATTAGACATTAAAGATTATTGTTCATATTTTCATATTTTTCTTTGGTGTGAAGAGACTATAGTCTGTAACTTTCTCACCCATGGAATTAACATGACTAATAAACCTGATCCCAAAAACACTGAATGCATTTTTGCTCAGAGAAATGATAGCAGTCCAGATTTATGGATTCAACATACACTTGGATATTTCTACAAAGCCTGTTTTTTTTTATTTCTGAAAGGTTTTCAAGTGTTGGGATAATTTCAAATAATTCTACTAATCGGTTGGTCCAAAGCAATGGTTCTCCTTATGTACTTTCAATAAACATTCACTCACTGCATAGTAAGAAAGGCAGACACAAAATTTGACAAGTGCAGTGAAAGACATTATCCCCAGGATATTCTGGGAACATGAAAGACAGGTACTACCTAATCTAGCCTGAAAAAAAAAAAAAGGGAAGTATCAGAAAAGGTTTTCTGGAAAACATTAGCCTGAGCTCAATCTGGAACAATGATCAGGGGCTTGCTAGATGAAAGAAAGATATAATGTGAGGGTATAAAGAACAGAAAAGCAAACAGACCAATAAAATGGAAAGGCCTGTGTGTTAGAATTATGAGTCCAGGGACCGAGGCAAGGAGTGACAAAAGATGAGGCTAAAGAAAACAGCATAATATTGTGGTTAAAATCAAGGGTTTAAGAATCACAAGTTTCTGAATGTCAATCACTCAATCAATAACTACCAAGTTCCAATTATATATCCAGCTCTGTGATAGACATTAGTAATACAATAACAACCTTTATTTTCATAGAGGGTACATTCTAGAGAATTAGAGTGACAAAATAAAACAAAGAGATAAAAATCTTTCTAAATAGGATGGTCAGGGTGGATCTCCTGGGGAAGGTGACAGGTTGAACTTACCAGCTCAAAAGAACACAGCTTTGTTAAGAAACGAGAAAGGCCATCTCAGAAGGCCTTGCATGTATACCATCCAGTCACAAACCCTTCTTTCCACCAAAGGAAAACTATCTTCCAACAAGAAGGGAAATCATTTCCTTGCTTTTCTTTATAATTGTATCACCCAAGTATGGAACACAAGTACTATAGTTTAATTTTGCCCGTATTTTCTTTTCAGTTTACATAACTCAAGTTTCTTCTCAGTTATTGGTTCACCCTCCATCCAATACTTTTTCTTGCATGTATCTATCAAATAATCTTGGTCATTTAATCTATGAAGTCACCCACCAGGAGAGAAAACGAAATTTTTATCAATCTCCTTTTGGACAGCTCTTCAGGGCATGTTATCTCCTCTTTTAGAGATTTCAGAAATAATATTCTTAGAGGACCCACTCTTAACTTCCACAAGGAAAGGTTTTCCTTTAGCTTATTACCTTTTTCAGGGTGGAATGCCTTATGTGACTTACAAACTGGGTAAGAAAAATTTGCAAGAGTTGACTCAACTTCTTTCTTCCCTCTTAAGAGCAACTGGTCAGGGAGAGTGTCATTTTCTATTTCTTCTGGGCATCTCTTCCAATAAGCAGGGGGTAGACAGTGGAGTTGGTAGAGATGTCTGCCCTCGTCCAGCCTAACTCTGACTAGAAGTTCCCGTAAATCCACATGGCTAACTTCTAGCCTGGTCCTCCATTGGGCCTCGCCTACTAACAAGAGTGGAATTTGGACTCACTGCAATCATTAGCTTCATTTCTAAAATTGTTCAAAGCTCTGCAAAGCACAACTGGTGGTCATTTTATCCTAAGATTCACTGTGTAAGCATGTGCAAATCATCATGAATAATAACTTATTTAAGTAACAAGCACATTTCTAAAAAAAAGTGAGTTGCGGGATGCCTGTTGGCTCATTAAGTTGAATGTCCAACTCTTGATTTCAGCTCAGGTCATGATCCCAGGGTTGTGGGAATGAGTCCCACATGGGGCTCTGCGCTGAACATGAAGCCTGCTTAGGGTTTTCCCTCTCTCTCTCTGTCTCTCTCTGACCCTCCCCCACTCACAAGCACTCAAACTCTTTCTTAAATAATAAATAAATAAATAAGCTGAAATACAGACTCTGTAATTTGAATCATTTAATCTTTAAATGGTATGAAGACTGAGCATCACTTTTTTAAAGTAATCCTTTGGTGAACTTAATTATTTGTTACATTTAAGTATGTTCCATACCTTCAGTATCATCTTATCAGGTTTGTTTGCTGAAATATTTACAGAGGTTTCATGAACACAAAGTCAGATACTCAGAATGAACTCTTACATGACAACACTGAGTTCAGGCAATGAGTATTGCATACAAGGTTTTGGCAGGAATTCCACAGAATTTTGGAAACTTAAAATGTAGAACATTGTACGGGGCACCTGGGTGGCTCAGTCGGTTAAGTGTCCAACTTTGGCTCAGGTCATGATCTCATGGTTTGTGGGTTCGAGCCCCATGTGGGGCCCTGTGCTGACAGCTCAGAGCCTGGGGCCTGCTTCAGATTTTGTCTCCATCTCTCTCTGCCCCTCCCCCACTCATGCTCTGTCTCTCAAAAATAAATGTTAAAAAAAAAATGTAGAACAGTGTATGGATAAGATACACCATTAAGGTAAGATATCTCCCACATCCACATTTCTACTTGAATGAAGAACTCTCCTGTGAGAAAGATATCTCAATCTAATGTTAATGGGCAGAAAAGGGAAACATTTGGTCATTTTCCATGGTATAGTTATAAGAAGAAGCTTTATCAAAAATTTTTCAGGTATACTAAAATATGCTAAAGTTAAGCCAGAAAAGTCTCTGTAACCCCACAAAATAAATTCAGAATAAGTTTACCTTCACAGAAGTCCTATTATTACCTGCTCTTTTATTTCAGAGTTTTTAGATAGTGACTTCAGAATTTTATTTCCACAAATAGTGATTTGTTTTACTTAATTTATGAGAATAAAAAAACAAAAGTTCTTTTAACTAAAAACCATTATGTAATCTATCAATTCATGACTTATCATATATAACTGTGATGAATATTGTCACTCATAAATTTATAAGTAATAAGAAGTTATTTTACTTTTAAATGAATTTATTGAAAATCTATGTTTCATAGTTGCAACGTAATCCCCCTGCTGGTAATTATAATTTAGAAAGTTCAAATTTAACTCTGTATATCATTACTTCTGCCAAAAATGCTTTGGTAAATCTTTGCTCTTTGACCTGAATATCTATAGTTAATCTTTAGAAATCTTTAGCAGCCTCGTAGGTTAAAAGCCTAATATCTCATCTTCATTTATAGATCTACTTCTCTGTTCTTAAGTGTGACTATTTTACTTAACAAATAAAATCCTATTCCTTTAATGAAAAAAAGGGGATCTTATATTTTTCAGTATCATAGTTCATCTTAATAGTTAGAAAAGTGATAGTATTAATCGTGTATCTTTATCCGAAAGAGACAAAAAGGCCCTATAGATTTCTTCTATATGATTATTACAAAGTAAAAAATGAAATAGGAAGACACAAATGCATTAGTGATTTTTCAGTGAAAAAAGCATTAGAAAGATGAGTAAAAGAGCTTTATTCAGTGCAATGCTATTTTTAGGCAACATGTCAATTGCATAACAGAAATATTATCACCATGTCAACCGGCTTTCAAATTGCCCTTGACCAGATAAAATAAATGGTTTGCATGGCAACCAGGTTGCTAAGCATAATTTATACGGATTCATAGATTCTTGGACATTTTTTAGCCAATTTGAATTAAATGTATTTTTTACTTCAATATGAAAATAAGAACTGACACATTCCTTTGAAACGTCACGAGGAAAACTATAATGATGTCTATAGTGATAGAAAGAAGAAGGGAGACAGGAGAGAGAGGGAGAGAGGGAGGGAGATGAAAGGAGAAAGAGAGAGAGAGTGAGAGAGAGAGAGTGAGAGAGAGAGAGAGAGAGAGAGAGAGAGACATCCTAGAGTGGATTTGAAAAGAAATAATTATGGACATTATTTTGTATACATTACTGGTGCCATGAACATGATCCTGGCATTCAAACTTTTTTTCCCACTAGTAAGAATGAATTTTTGCAACAGAGAAATCAATGATTATAACTGAGAGATTTAAATACTCATCTTTCAAAAACTGATGGAACAAGTAGATAGGAAATAGTAAATACAGAGAAGACACACAATCAATAAACTTGACCTGACTAACATTTACAGAATATTCCCTCCTAAAACAGCCAAATATACATTCTATTCAAATGCATAACATTTGCCAACAGAGACCATATTCTGGAACAGAAACCAAGTTGCAAGAAATTAAAAAGGATTCAAATCATACTATAAAGGAATTCAAAGTCAATAATGCATAGATTTCTGGAAAATTCCCCAGTATTTGAAAATACTCAAACAATAATAAAATAATCTATGGGTCAAATAAGAAATCAAAATGGAAATAAGATTTTCAATTCAATAAATATAAGTAAATAAATACAAAAACATAAAATATCAAAATGGAAATGTGTGGGAATGTGCTACACCAGCACTTAGGGATAAAAGTAAAGCCCTAACTGCCTACATTAGAATAAAAAGAAAGTTTTTATGTCAATGATCTCAGCTTCAAACTTAAGAGACTTAAGAAAAGAAAGCAAACGATTCTCAAAATAAGCAGAAGGAAGCAAATAATAGAGGTCAGATCAATGAACTGGAAAACAAAAGACAACAGAGAAAATCAATGAAACCAAAAGTTGATTCATTGAGAAAACACAACTGATAAGCTTCTTGCCAGAACAGCCTGGAAAAGAGAGACAAGGCAAGACACCACTTACCAATATCAGAAATGAGAGAGGTGACACCAACTGTGACTATTTAAAAACTGTTTCCTCTTTTCACTTAATTTTCCTTACATTTCTCTGCTCTACCCCCAAAGTCTTTTCTTCGAGCCTTTATTCCTCCAACTGTTTTTAAATTAGCCTTCATACTTTCATTTCAGCTTCCATTTTTAAAAATCAGATTTCTATGAACTAAGATTTTTTTTTCCTTTTCCTTCTTGAATATTGTTTTTGTGCTTTGATCTCTTATTTTGTACAGAAAATCACCTTTTCTGTCTCTGCACTCCTTCACTGACAGTTTACATTCTGCAAATATGGCTGCAGGTGTGTTTTTTCCCTTCAGTTGAAAAAAGCTTTCACCATCAGCCCACAAAAACATTCTTACTGGTTTAAATAACTGAAGGTTAATTTTGCACTAAAGTGCCACTTACTCCGTAGTCTTTGTCTAAATTCTACAGCCAAGAGCACTCTGTTTCAGTATGCTTACTAACCTGGATCTGACCTTCAGTGTATTTGGTAATTACTCCTCAGGTTCATGGTCTGGGATTACTTATATCTCCTAACTTCACTGACAGTGGAGTCCAAGTTTCTGATTTGTGTTCACCTTGCTGTTTTTGGATAATGTTTAAGTGAGGAAATCATTCTAAAATCTATTACTTCATATATTTTAAACTATGTTTTAATAAGAAATGTATAAAGCACATTAGTATTATAAAAATAACATAGTTTGTTTATTTTGGAAGTATTAATGTAGACTTATAAAGATTTTAGAGATAAAAAAAGCTAACTGGCATTTCAAAAAAACTTTTGATCATAGTATGATACACTATCACACTAATAAATACAATTAATATAAATAGTCCTGAGAGCTAATTTTATTGTCATATCATTCACTCCAATATGTAGTCTTAAATAGATACATTAATCATCCTATCAGAAAATTAACACAGGAAGGGTATGGTTGTCTTGACCCTCAACACAACCTAAAGAGAAGATAAATAAAAATTATACAGTACTATTTAAAGAATGTATAAAATTTTAGACATAAAGCTTTACTCTAGAAAGCAATTAAGAATTTTATACCTAAAATATTTACATTCTAGAAAACAATTGAGAATTTAACCACGATCTTTACCAAATATGAGTTTGTTTTGCCATTCCTTACTTGGGGAAAGTGGGGTTAAACCCATGGGTTTTCTGGCCTGGTCAGAGAATGCACAACAACGGAAATTAGCTTTTAGAATTACATCTTTTTCTACTTCTACTTCAGCCTCAGCTAAAATATCAAACCAAACACATACTCCTGTGAGCTCCAGGAAATTCGTTATCACACATACTTTAATCATCTCAGTACATAAAAGAATGCTTTTAAAATTTGTATGAAACCACAAAAGACCCTGATAACCAAAGCAATCTTGAGAAAAAAGAAAAAAGCTAGAGGCAACATGCTCCCTGATTTCAAACTATATTACAAAGGTATAGGAATCAAAATAGTATGGTATTGGCATAAAAACAGACACATAGATCAATGGATCAGAACGGAGAGCCCAGAAATAAACCCACATATATAGGGTCAATTACTTTATGACAAAAAAGCTAAGAATATATAATGGAAAAGGATAGTCTCTTCAAAAAGGATGTTAAGAAAACTGGACAACCACTTGCAAAAGAAACGGGACCACTATCCTACACCATATACAAAATTTAACTCAAAATGGATTAAAGATGTAAAGGTAATACCTGAACCCGTAACATTCCTAGAAGAAAACATAGACAGTAATCTCCTTAACATGGGTCTTGGCAATAATTTTTTGGAGCTGACTCCAAAAACAGAGACAAAAAAAATGCAAAAATTAGTAAGTAGGACTCTATCAAACTAAAAAGCTTCTGCACAGCAAAGGAAATCATCAACAAAATGAAAAGGCAATCTACTGAATGGGAGAAAATATTTGCAAAACATACATCTAATTAGGAATTTACATCAAAAATACATAAAGAACTCATACAACTCAATAGCAAACAAGTAATCTGATTTAAAAATGGGCAATCTTACTAGATATTTTTTTCAAAGAAGAATACAGATGGCCAACAGATATATGACAAGATGCTCAACATCGCTAATCATGAGACAAATACAAATCAAAACCACAATGAAATATCATCTTACAATTGTTAGAATGGCTATAATCAAAACTATAAGAAATAACAAATGTTGGTGAGGATGTGAAGAAAATCCTCATGCACTGTTGGTGGGGATGTAAAATGGTACAACCACTATGGAAAAAAGTATGGAGGTTCCTCAAAAAGTTAAAAATAAAACTACCTTATGATCCAGTAACTCCACTTCTGGTTAGAAAATAAAATCTATCTTACTTGAAAATATATATGTACCCCATGTTCACTGCAGCACTATTGATAATAGCCATGACACTGGAACAAACTAATGGTTGGTCCATCAATAGATGAATGGATAAAGAAAGTATAGTGCATGTAAATAATGGGATATTATTCACCCATTAAAATAGAATGCAATCTTGCCATGGGCAACAATGTGAATGGACTTTGAGGACATTATGCTTACTGAAAGTCAGAAAGAGAAGGATAAATACCATGTGATCTCACTTATATGGGGAATCTAAGAGAAAACAAAACAAAACAAACAAAGAAAACAAAAAAACCCAAACTCATAAATACAGAGAACAGATAGTGGTTGCCAGAAGTGGGGATAGCATGGTGGATGAAATGAGTGAAGGGGTCAAAAGGTACAAAATTAGTTATGAGTTATGAAATGAATAAGTTATGGAATGTAATGTGCACCACAGTGACTATAGTCGATAATACTATATTACATAATTAAATGTCACTAAGAGAATAAATCCTAAAAATTCTCATGACAAGAAGAAAAATATTATAATATAAATACGTATGGTGGCAGATGTTAAGTAGACTTACTGTGGTGATCCTATCAATATACATACAAGTATCAAATCATTATGTTGTATACCTGAAACTAATGTAATCTTATAGATCGATTATACCTCAATAAAAAATAATACTTTTAGTATCAAATCGTTTCCAAGATTAGTTTTTAAATAAAGGAGTATTTTTTCATAAAATGTTGAAACTTTTGTAGTGAATACCGTTTTATAAGTATAAATTACTTAGGCACATTTAGAAGGTCATGTCAGTTTACTATTGTAATGGAGTTGCTCTGATACTCAACTAGAGTGCTGGATTATATTTGTTCTTTCTGTATAAATCACTAAGAACACATTCTAAAAAGTATTTTGGTTTTAAATAAATAATGTAGGCACAAGATGCAAAAGAAGGAAAAGAAAATCAGTTCAACTGAACCTCTCAGTCATTTCATCTACCTTCCTAGAGACAACTCACTATTTTCAATGTCTCATAGAGGTTCCAGAGGTTATCCATGCATATAAACTATATACACACTTCCTTTTAAACACAAATGGTAAAAGCTATATACAGTCTTCTGTACATTTCCTATTTAACAATATTTTGACAATTACTCTAGAACAAACAGAAATGCCTTATAGTGCTGAACAGATGCAAAGTATTTTATTGCATGAGTGTCATTACTCATGTAATTAGTCCATTTAGATTGTTCACTGCAATGATTTCTCATCATTTGTTAGTACTAGCATTGTTGACATTAATATTCTTCTACATTTCACACATGTATGAGTATATTTTAAAGGTAAGCTACAAGTAAAAATGGAAAAAAGTTTATAAATTTTGATAGATATTATGAAAAGGCTTTCATAGAAATATAGAGGATATATCAAATTTGACTTGAGACCAGTGCAAGAGTGCTTATTTACCTCAAACTCTCATCAATTTGTTTTCAAATATACTGAACTTACTGGAACTAAAAGTTGAAAACAATGTATCTCTTGTATATTTTTAACTTGATGTCACTTTTCTTTTAAAAATAGAAAAATATAGTTTCCAGTGACTGCTCCTTTACCTTTCGCTTACATGGGCCATATCCACCTCAAACTCAAAGATACCCTACCAACAATATCTATGCTCTTTTTTATTTTTCATCACCTTCACATAATCTTACACAGACATATATACATATATATGTATATATTTCCATACCTAAACATATGCCAGCATGTATACATATATATTTCTGTCACTGTTGTTTTATAAAATTGTGATCATACTATTTATTTGTCTGTTTTGCTTTTCTTACCCAATTATAACTCAAAGACAAAGAGCCTAGATTTAATTTATATTTTTGCTAGCTATATAAAATATAAATTTTTCAATTATTCCCCTAACATTTACTCTGTTTCTACATTTTAGCTTGATAATGAACATACAAGTTCATAAATTTTACGTAGTAAAACAATTTTATTCATTACAATTTTGTAATATATTAATTCACTTATATTGGCATCTGTGCCTTAACTCTCTATTTTGTTTACCTGAATTACATATTCGTTTTTCTATACCACTTTTATGTCAATATCAGAGACCTTAGAAAGTATTCTAAGTTTTGGTAAGGAAAGTCCTTCCTCCTGTTCTTTTCCTATATTACTTGGCTCTTTTGGGGGTATGTATTATTTCATATATATTCTATAATTGTATCTAGTTACCAAAAATCCCTATTAAGATTCTAGTAAGAATTGTTTTAAATATATACGATAATTTTGGAAAAGTTCAATCTTACACTGTGACTTTTAATCAAAAACAGGGTTATGAAGTTCCATTTGTTCAGACCATGTTTTATGTTCAACGCACATCATAATTTTAATCATAAAGGCCCCATGATCCTCTTATCAAATTCATCACAATCAATTCTATATCATGGTATAATTACAGATAAAATATTTTATTTATAGTTTCTATGTTCTAATTGCAAGTAGAAACTAAGTAGTAAGTTCTGTATATTTACCTTGTAGCTAGTCACTTTATTATATTATTTGTTAATACTAAATCAAAACAAAATCAAAAACAACCTCCACAAAAATGCTTCAGTTTTGATGTGTAGCAATGTGTCTAAGGAAGTGACTTTGCCAAAGAACATATGAGCTTAGAAGTCTTTTCTTCTCTGGCTGAATGACTGCAGCATTGCAGAAAACCTCGATAAAACTATGAAGTAAGAAATGTGTGTGCTTCAAGCAAGTAAATTTGTAAGAGTATTTTTATACAGCAACATATAAATAACACAATGATCAATTTACACTTTTAATAATTATAATTAACACTTATAATAATAATTATACTTATAATAATGTTAATTAATTATGATTAACAGACACCCATAGTGTCTACTTATGGAAATTTCCTGGTGTTTCCTTTGTGTCTTGATAAGCACACCAAAAGAGTCATTTTTTAAATATTCTATGAACATTTGAGAAAATATTTTGAAGATACAGACTTCATTGTATGCCAGTTATATGTACTATGTTTATTGTATTATTAAGGTTTTCCCTATGTTTGCATATCTTTTTATCCACTTAGTTTAGTGGACTAAGGGGCTAAGTTAAAATCTGCTACTTAATATAGGTTCCTACCTTTGTTGCATTTGATTTATGATATTTCATAAAGTGCTAGTTGGTGCAAAGACATTTATAACTGAAAAGCTTTACTTTATCTTTCTTCTTATCACTACAAGGTTTCCTTTTTCTATTTTACCATCATTTGTTCCAACTTGCCAAATGTGTTGTCTATTTAAATGTGATTTTTATCTTTTTAAGTATTCCTAGAATGTCTTAATACATAGTCTTGCATTTATATTTCTGAGTTACTTTGAGATCAGTCTCTTATGTGTGTGTAAATGCTCTGACTATATGTTTATGTGTATATACATGTATGTGTGTGTGTATATCTTTTCAACCAATTTTTCTTTTAACGAAAGAATTTAGCTGATTTACACTTAGTTGATATAAAAAGTAGGTTTGATCTTCCAATTATCAACTTATTATCTTATATTCTTCTCTTTTTTATTGTATTCAGAAACAATCTACTGATAAATGACATAATTTCTTACGGATTCTTTGTGTATGCTTGCTCTGTAAAAGATAAACTTGGAATCAATATTTTTTTCATGATTCTGACATCCACTCCTAAACTAATCAAATGTAATTCTTCTGGGGTGCCTGGGTGGCTCAGTCGGTTGAGCAACCGACTTTGGCTCAGGTCATGATCTCATGGTCAGGCTCTGTGCTGACAGCTCAGAGCCTGGAGCCCACTTCTGATTCTGTGTCTCCCTCTCTCTGCCCTCCCCCACTCATGCTCTGTCTCTCTGTGTCGCAGAAATAAATAAACATTAAAAAAAATGTTTTTAATGTAATTCTTCTTTTACCCTGAGAGAAAAGAGGATTACAAAATTCAAGCAGATTCCACAACATTTTCTAAAGGAGAAATTAATGACAATAATATAAACTCAAGAATATATAAATATAAGTACTTTCCTTTTTATAACATGTGGGTAATTCCATTTATGGAACACTAGGTCACTGACATTCCCAAAAAACAAGCCACCCACTCTAAATAACTTCGACTTCACAGAGAAGTAAACATATGTTTTCCTTCTTATCTCTTAGTATTTAATCAGTCTATTTCTATACCTTTTAAAACTTTCTTTGCATACTAACAATGCTCCACATTTTCAAACTCAAGGTCATCTTTCTTTATCTCCAGAAAGTTTTCCATTACTCCCCTATTTAGACGTCAAAAGAATCTTGATTTGTAATCTATATTGATATATTTCATATGCAATTATATTTGTTAATTTCTTCACTGATTTAACAGATACTTTAAAATTTTTACTCCGTGCTCAGAATTGTACTACAACTTGAGGACAGCAAGATAAAGCATAACATAGTTACTGGTCTTGAAGAGCTCATATCAAATAGAACTTGTTAAATAAGTTTAACTCCATCGCAAAAATCCCATTTCAAAGTATACGTCAAACGGAAGTCAGTTAAAACATTTTATAATAAAAGTTTTCTTGGCACTGCTAATAACACTGCTCTGGATACATTTCACATTAGAGAAAGTGGGAAGAAAATATCAGCAAAAAATTCTTAAGTTCTCTAAGATTGAAAAAAAAATGCTGAATTTCCAATTTTTTTTTTAAACAAAATCAATGAGTATTCATCTTCATTCTTCTTTTCATACCAAAAAGAATTTAAACTTTTAATCTTTTCACTGCAGCAAGAGCTCAGCCTTCTCTCAACTTCTCTAAGAGTTGCTTGATGGGCACCTCAGGTCATCAGCCAACAGTTAGTTGGATCAAGCCCCATGTGGGGCTCCACGCTGACACACAAGCCTGCTTGAGATTCTCTCTGCCCCTCTCTCATATGCACTCTGTCTCTCTCAAAATAAACCAATGGACTTAAAAAAAAAAAAAAAAAAGAGTTGCTTGAGTGACTGGAAGTGACAAAGCCAGAAAGGCAGTACCTGTATGCATAAGAGATGACTGACATCAAAAGAACAGTGTCACTGATGTCAATAATTCCTTTCATTTTCACCAGGAAATTGGAAGAAAGCCATGATATACATGATAGTTCAGTCATTCATACACTGGGTAACCATTCATCTAGGTTTGCCCAAATAATCTGTTAATGTCTGTTGTCCCCGCACAATTATTAGTAGTGTTCCATTTTGTTCTCAAAAGTGCCCCCATCTGGGAAACAAATTACATTGTTGCCCCATTACTATAGGGGTATGTTAAATCTAGACTATATAGATGTGACATTCATTCAGTATGCGAACCTAAAGACTGAATAGCTTTTTAAAGAAATAATTTCTCAATCACAAAGAGAAATTCTGAAGCTCAAATCATCCACCAACTCCTAGCATTCATTTAATGAGAAGAAGATAAAAATCATGAAAATTCCAAGCCAATTACACGCTAGTCCAAATCACTCTTATCTCAGTTGGACAATCCTGGATTCCATGCAATCCAGTGATAGCCCAGATGAGAGGTGGTTAATGATGGAGATGTTGAATAGGAAAGTAAAAGTAAAATCACTCTATTAATTAAACCAATAATTCTAGCCATAACAAATGATATTTCAGAAGCACTCACATTTGATCCCCACCAAAGAAAAAATGACTGTTGTTGACAATGCCGTGAAGTGGAACCCAGCCTTTTTTTTTTTAAAATCCTAACAGTTGATACCAAGAGTGACAACCAATTCCAGGTACTAGAGAATAAAGCCCAAATCTTTAACTTGTTTCCACTGTTCTATTTAACTTTAGAATCCAATATAAACCCTCTTTTCCAGTTAGGATTCTTCACAGGCCACCCTCAAATGCCACTGCATTTATCAGCTTTCACTAGGCTATGCCACATAAGGAATGATTTCAAAATCTTAGTAGCTTAAAACAACAAATGTTTATTTCTAGCTTGTTACATGTGAGCTGCAGCTTGACTGTGGCTCTTCTCTGGGCCAGGGGTCAGATAATACGATTTACCTATTTTTTCAGAGAAAAGCCAGAGATCAAACTCAACTCATTACATTTGAAATTTTTGCTCGGGTGAAACATATGTCACATATGTCATAGTCTATGAGGCAAAATAAATCATACAGGTAAGCTTTACATCAGCAGGGCAGAGAGATGTAATCCCACCACAAGATTAAGGTAGAGGCGTATTCCACAAAAATCATAAAATGTATCACAGTAATGCTCAAACATTATTTCAGCAATTTTTTTTGCCATCCTACTTGCTTACAAATAATGGTGTTCCTAATCATTTTATTACCAAATTCTCCCACCTTTCAATTCCCACTTATGATTCTGTAAGTCTATTCCTGATGGTTTCTGTTCACCGTAGTTTACTTCATCTACTCTTCTGTGCACTTATATTTATCACTTATTTTTTCATAAAACTATGGCTTGTATCATAATATATTTCTTTCATATCCTTATACCTTCTGTTAAGAACAAACACCATACCCTCTTTTGATTAATTTATGCACTATGCATTTATAAAATACAACATAAACACTTGTGGAATGGATTATCCACTACATTTCCCCCTTTTAATTTCATTATAGGTTCTGAAGGGTAAAAGGCCAGGTATCGAAACTACATTCACATTCTTTCAATATTGATGTCATTTATTCATTCAACAGACATTTACTTAAACATATACCATAATAGGTACAATCTCACATAAGAAGATACTACTACTGAGTCAACAATAGTGCTCTATCAGTGCTGATATTCAGAGTTTGGTTTAAAATTAAAAAAAAAAAACAAACATAGGATTTGGAGGTTTGCCTACTATACCTCTGAGAAAGTAACTTAACGTCTCTGAGTCTTATGTATGAAATATGAGTAATGCCTACCTGTAAAGGATTATACAGTATATGTAATGTGCCTAGGACAATACTGGGCCCAAAACAGGTGCACAAAAAATAGTAGTATCTTGGGGCGCCTGGGTGGCGCAGTCGGTTAAGCGTCCGACTTCAGCCAGGTCACGATCTCGCGATCCGTGAGTTCGAGCCCCGCGTCGGGCTCTGGGCTGATGGCTCAGAGCCTGGAGCATGTTTCCGATTCTGTGTCTCCCTGTCTCTCTGCCCCTCCCCCGTTCATGCTCTGTCTCTCTGTCCCAAAAATAAATAAACGTTTGAAAAAAAAAATTAAAAAAAAACAAAAAATAGTAGTATCTTTATTTCTAATACTGGTAGTGATTTCTATGAATCTTTACTCGTTCTCCATTTTATCATTTGTATAATGCTAACTGGGGCTTATATCAGCTTGCACCTATGAAACAGTATCCATTAATCCTATACGGCAAAAGTCCAACTTGTGCTGACAGCCTCAAATGACAGAGGTCAAGTCAAGTGAAAAAGGTTTTGTTTACATAAAAGCTAGTAGTGTCATTGTAAAAATAATCTCAGGAGGTAAGAATGAAGGCAAGTAATAATAGCTTAGAGAAGAACAGGAATTCACAGAATTGTATGTATACAAAAACAGGAAAGTTATTATCAAACCTTTTAAAATAACTATTTCATTACTTTACTAAGATGGACCCTTGATCACATGTCTTCTTGAAGAGTTTCATGGCACCAAGAAAATAAATAATGTCTATGCAAAATGAGGGACCAAAAAGCCTAATCTATAAATAATTATGGAAAATATATAGAAACAATGTTCACATTCACAAACTCCTTAAGATGTGTACCTCAGCTAGCTCTGTCCACTGGGATCAATCTCTTCCTCTAAAAAAAAAAAAAATTCAATTCCTTGTAACTAACATTAGAACACTAGAATTATCTACAAATGACAATTTACCATGTCCAACTTACGTATCTCTAAGTCCATAAGAAAGTTTTATCACTTTGTGAGTATGAATAACTGAAATATATGGGGAGAAACAGTACATCAATTGATTAATACTGCTACCACCATAAAAATATTTTTTCCTATCCTTGCCTTATCCCTAGCACCCTGCATTTCCTCTGCCTTGTCTTAACAGGCAATGAAGGAAAAGTCTGAGAGTAGTTCCCTAATACAGAGTGTGTGTGTGTGTGTGTGTGTGTGTGTGTGTGTGTGTGTGTGTGTGGTGTGTTCATATTTGCAGGCTGTTATCAGAGACTCTTGGACAAAAATTATTTGGGGAAAGCCTGAGATTCAGGCATCATGTTAAAATAACATATTGTTCTCATAGAAACAGAAGTTTTTAATAACCTATGACCAATATTCTAAATCAAGTTGTGCCAGGAATTTTGTACTCCTTCAGTAAAGGTTAAGACAGTATTACATCTGCAAAACATTTACTTTAAAACTCTTTTCCTGTAGAAATCACGATACTTGCTTTTTATGTTTTGTAAAAGCCCAGGACTCTCTAAGTTAGTAAAAGAATTGTGATTTAATATCACCATGATCTCACAATTTCTGCCTTGAGCAGAGAAGTCTAAAGGTAGATACCTTTCTTAAAAGGTTTTCAAGATTTAATTATTCCTCATATCTTCATCCACAACAGGTTTTTAGAGCCATGGAAACAATTTTAGAAAAGGACCATAGCCAAGTAATATGATAAAAGTCTATAACAGGTTTATAAAATAAAAGGCATTACACAAAGATTCGGCACCCTTTGGTGAGTCAAACTTCTTCACAGCAGCTTGAGGTTATTTATGTTGGCATATTAGTAAAAATTTCTAGGTTACATGCACAGAAATAAAAATAAGATTTAAACAAAGCGGCAAGTCATTCTAGAGAGACTAGGATTAACCCCATTTCACTAGCATATTTGTGGTGAGTAAGACACTGTGGTGTCGTACTCTAAAGTAAAGTAAAGTAAAGTAAAGTAAAGTAATGTAAAGTATGGCTAAGAAAAACTCTACTTATCTTATGATATTTTTTTTCTGGCATCTTTTTAATTATTCAGTCCATATTAAACACCTTGAAGAAAACTGATAATAGAGTTCCAATAAGAAATTATCATCGTTTCTGACTTTCAAAACAATAAGATAGTCCTAGAGCATCCATTGGTACAATGCTCCAATGTGTCTCTTTAATGATAGTCAATTTGACACAGAGGAGTATCATACTACTAATGCCCAAGCAAGTGCGAAAGCACTGCTAAATATTATTGCTCACCAGCCCCCATTCAGCAGTAAGGATAACAGTCCCCTGTTATCGGTGGTTAAATTATGCCCATTTATCTCATCAGCTGGAAGCCTGTATTCGTATAAAAATTCAAAATTAAACCCTAAAATGCCAAAAAGTTGATTGATAAGGTTAAAACTAAGTATCATAATTAACTGAAGGAAAATGTGGTAATAAGTAACTAATTACCCATATCAGTGCATGAGATTAGTCCTGAAGATGTCAGAAATTTTAGTTAAGTTACTAAAATGATTCTGATCTTCCAATTCCAATATGTGAAAGTGAGAGTTTTGCCCCATACCCCCAACCAATTTTCTTACATCAGCGGGGTGTCCTATAATTCAACTCAATTCTAATACTATCTGTGATGATCCCACAGGTTAAGGGCTCAATTATAAAAGACTGCCCTCCCCACACACGAAATACCAGCCACAAGTTCATACGGTCTGGTCTACCTATGCTTCTGACCAAATGATTATAGGCTGGAGACCCCAAAAACCCCCTTCTTGGGTACAGTTAACTTGCTGGAGTGGCTCCAAGAACTCAGGGCAACATTTTACTTATTATATCACCAGTTTATTATAAAATGACGTAACTCAGAAACAGCCAGACAGAAGAGATGTATAGGTCAAGATATGGGGAAAGAGGATAGAGCCTCCATGCCCTCTCCAGGTGTACCATTTTCCCTGTACCTCCACAGGTTCACCAACCCCAAAACTCTCCACAGCCTGCCCTTTCAGATTTTTATGGAGGCTGCATTACATAGGCATGACTAATTAAATCACTGGCCATTGGTAATGGGTTCAACCTCCAACTCTTCTCCCCGCTCCCATCCACCATCCCAGTTCAGTAAGTTGGAACTTTCAGTTGGTTTCACGTGGTTTGTTTTCCTGGCAATCAGCCAACATCCTGAAGTAGCGTTCAAAAGTCACCTTGTTAAGATAACAAAAGATACCTTTGCTGCTCTCATCACTTAGGAAATTCCAAAGGTATCAGGAACTCTGTGCCAGAAATGAAGACAAACACCAAATACTGATTTCTTATTATAAATCACAAAATCACAGTTTCTAACATCAATCGTTCTGTATTTACATCAGTTTAGGTGTTAATTAAAAGAATTTTCTTTGCCAAAATAGATTTTATTAATATAGTTTTTATTTTATTTTTTAATATAGTTTTTTTTTTAATTTTTTTTTCAATGTTTATTTATTTTTGGGACAGAGAGAGACAGAGCATGAACGGGGCAGGGGCAGAGAGAGAGGGAGACACAGAATGGGAAGCAGGCTCCAGGCTCTGAGCCATCAGCCCAGAGCCCGACGCGGGGCTCGAACTCACGGACCGCGAGATCGTGACCTGGCTGAAGTTGGACGCTTAACCGACTGCGCCACCCAGGCGCCCCTTAATATAGTTTTTAAAAGTTTACTTATTTACTTTTGAGAGACAGAAAGAGAGAGAGTGGGAGAGAGGAAGATAGAGAGGGAGAGAGAGGAAAGGAGAGAGAGGGAGAGAGAGGAAGGGAGAGAGAATCCCAAGCAGGATCCATGCTACCAGTGCAGAGTCCAATGTGGGGCTCAAACTCACAACCATGAGATCATGACCAGAGCTGAAATCAAGAGTCTGAAGCTTAACCGACTGAGCTACACAGGTGCCCCTAGTTTTTTTCTTTCTAATCAAATTGGCATCCCATTTCAAATCCAATGACTCAATAGAACCTATACGGACTTAGTAAAGGCAAAATGTTTCATCATTCATTTGCTCAGCATATACTTAATGAATGCTTATATACATCATTGTATTCATTTCCTGTTGTCACTATAAAACAAATTATGACAAATTTAGCAGCTTAAAACAACAGAAATTTATTCTATTATAGTTCTGCATATCAGAAGTTCTAAATGACTCTTCAGGAATGAAAAGCAAGGTTTTAGTAGGCTGGTTTCTTCTGGAGAATCCAGAGGAGAATATGTTTGCTGTCTCTTCCATTTTTTTTTTAAGTTTATTTTTGAGAGAGAGAGAAAGTGTGTGAACGAGCACACAAGTGGGGGAAGGGCAGAGAGAGAGAGAAGCCCAAGCAGGCTCTGCACTGTCAGCACGGACCCAGATGTGGGGCTCAAACTCACAAACCCTGAGATCATCACCTGAGATGAAATCAAGAGTCACACGTTGAACCAACTGAGTCACCCAAGTGCCATCGTCTCTTCCACTTTTAAAGGCTACTCACATTCTGTGGCTCCTGGTCACATCACTCATATCTCTGCTTCAGTTTTCACATCATCTTCTCTACTGTAGTCAAATCACCCTTTGTCTCCCCCTTATAAGGATAGTTGGATCAACTCATTATAGCATCAACTCAAGAACAAAATCATCTAAAATATGTAACGATGGTCAGCTCAAAAGTCCCAGATCTCACCATCTAAATCAAGTATGGTTAAGACTCAAGCTATGACAAATTCCTGGCAAAATTCCTCCCAATCTGTCGACCTTTGTAAACAGATGACAAATTACCTGGTTCCCAAACACAATGTTGGGTAGGCATAGAATAACAGTTATAGACAATTGCATTCTAAGACAGAGAAAACAGAAGAAATAAAGGAATCAATGTTCCCAACCAATTTCAGACTTCAGATTGGAAGAACAAATATTGCTAAAACGTCTATACTATCTAAAGCAATCTACAGATTTAATGCAATAGCTATCAAGATACAACAGCATTTTTCACAGAACTAGAACAAATAATTCCAAAATGTGTATGGAACTACAGAAGACCTCAAATAGGGGGTCTTGAAAACAATCTTGAAAAAGAAAAACAAAGCTAGAGGTATCACAATTCCAGATTTCAAGTTATACAACAAAGCTATATTAATCAAAACAGTATGGTACAGGCATTAAAAAAAGACAGATCAATGGAAAATATAGAAAACACAAAAACAAACTCACAAGTACCTGGTCAATCTTCAGCAAAAGAGGCAAGAATATGTAATGGGAAAATATACTCTTCAACAAATGGTGTTGGAAAAATCATCTACATGAAAAAGAATGAAACTGGACCACTTTTTCATACCCTACACAAAAATAAACTCAAAATGGATTAAAGACTAAATGTAAGACCTGAAACCAAAGATCCTAGAAGACAGCACAGGCAGTAATTTCTCTGACATCAGCCATAGCAACACATTTCTAGCTATGTCACCTGAGGCAAAGGAAATAAAAGCAAAAATACACTATTGGGACTACATTAAAATAAAAAGCTTTTGCACAGTAAGGGAAACAATCAACAAAACTAAAACACAACCTACTGAATAGAAGATATTTGCAAATTATATATCCAATAAAGGGTTACTATCCAAAATATATAAAGAACTTATACAGCTCAACACCCAAAAAACAAATAATTCAATTAAAAAACAGACAAAAGACATAAGCACACATTTCTGCAAAGAAACACACAGATGACCAACAGACACATGAAAAGATGCTCAACATCAGTCCTTATCAGGGAAATGCAAATCCCAGCCACAATGAGATATCCCCTCACATCTGTCAGATTCGCTAACTCTAAAACAAAAGAAGCAATAAGCATTGGCAATGATGTGGAGAAAAAGGAAACTTTTAGCACTCTTGGTGGGAAAGTAAATTGGTACAGCCATTCTGGGAAACTGTGGAGGTGCCTCAAAAATTAAATATAGAACTATCCTTAAATCAGTAATCACACTACTGTGTATGCACAAAAAATATATATAAAATAAAAACACTAATTTAAAGGGATATATGCCCTCTTAGGTTTACTTCAGCATTATTTAAAATAGCCAAATTATGGAAGCAGCCCAAGTATCCATCAGTAGATAAATGGATAAAAACGAGGTGGTATATGTATACAGTGGAAAATTATTCTGCCATAAAAAAGAGTGAAATCTTGAAAGAGGAGAGAAGATGACGGCGTAGGAGGACGCTGGGCTCACCACGTCCTGCAGATCACTTAGATTCCACCCACACCTGCCTAAATAACCCAGAAAACCACCAGAAGACTAGCAGAACGGAGTCTCCGGAGACGAGATTAGATGAGAGGCCCACGGAAGATGGGCCCCTCCCGAAGCAGATCTCCGAAGGAAAAGCGAGCTGAGCCTGCTCCTCCCACTGCTGTGCACGTTGCCGATCCACCCCAGCTAATGCGCCAGATCCCCAGCACCACAAGCCTGGCAGTGTGCAAGTAGCCCACACAGGCCAGCCACCCCACAGTGAATCCCGCCCCTAGGAGAGGGGAAGAGAAGGTACACACCAGTCTGACTGTGGCCCGAGCGGTGGGCTTGGGGCAGACATCGGGTCTGAATGCAGCCCCTCCTACCAACGCAAGTTATTCAAGACAGCACAGGGGAAGTGCCCCGCAGTTCCGCACCACTCCAGGGACTATCCAAAATGACTAAACGGAAGAATTGCCCTCAGAAAAACCTCCAGGAAATAACGACAGCTAACGAACTGATCAAAAACAATTTAAATATAACAGAAAGTGAATTTAGAATATGGGTCATAAAATTAATCAATGGGCTTGAAAACAGTATAAAGGACAGCAGAGAATCTATTGCTATGGAGATCAAGGGACTAAGGAACAGCCAGGAGGAGCTAAACAATGCTATTAATGAGCTGCAAAATAAAATGGAGATGACCACAGCTCGGATTGAAGAGGCAGGAGAGAGAATAGGTGAACTAGAAGATAAAATTATGGAAAAAAAGAAGCTGAGAAAAAGAGAGATAAAAAAAATCCAGGAGTATGAGGGGAGAATTACAGAACTAAGCAATGCAATAAAACGCAATAATATATGCATAATTCTGATTCCAGAGGAGGAAGAGAGAGAGAAAGGTGCTGAAGGGGTACTTGAAGAAATAATAGCTGAGAACTTCCCTGATCTGGGGAAGGAAAAAGGCATTGAAATCCAAGAGGCACAGAGAACTCCCTTCAAACGTAACTTGAATCGATCTTCTGCATGACATATCATAGTGAAACTGGCAAAATACAAGGATAAAGAGAAAATTCTGAAAGCAGCTATGGATAAACGTGCTGTAACATATAAAGGGAGACCGATAAGACTAGTGATGGATCTCTCTACTGAAACTTGGCAGGCCAGAAAGGAATGGCAGGAAATCTTCAATGTGATGAACAGAAAAAATATGCAGCCGAGAATCCTCTATCCAGCAAATCTGTCATTTAGAATAGAAGGAGAGATAAAGGTCTTCCCAAACAAACAAAAACTAAAGGAATTCATCACTAAACCAGCCCTACAAGAGATCCTAAGGGGGATCCTGTGAGACAAAGTACCAGAGACATCGCTACAAGCATGAAACCTACAGACATCGCAATGACTCTAAACCCATATCTTTCTATAATAACACTGAATGTAAATGGACTAAATGTGCCAACCAAAAGACATAGGGTATCAGAATGGATAAAAAAAGAAGACCCATCTATTTGCTGTCTACAAGAGACTCATTTTAGACCTGAAGACACTTTCAGATTGAAAGTGAGGGGATGGAAGTCAAATGAAAGCTGGAGTAGCCATACTTATATCAGACAAACTGGAGTTTATTTTTTTTTTTAATTTTCTTTTTTTGAACGTTTATTTATTTTTCGGACAGAGAGAGACAGAGTATGAACGGGGGAGGGGCAGAGAGAGAGGGAGAGGGAGACACAGAATCGGAAACAGGCTCCAGGCTCTGAGCCATCAGCCCAGAGCCTGACGCGGGGCTCGAACTCACGGACCGCGAGATCGTGACCTGGCTGAAGTCGGACGCTTAACCGACTGCGCCACCCAGGCGCCCCAGACAAACTGGAGTTTAAATTAAAGGCTGTAACAAGAGATGAAGAAGGGCATTATA
Source organism: Puma concolor (assembly GCF_028749965.1). Lineage (NCBI taxonomy): Eukaryota > Metazoa > Chordata > Mammalia > Carnivora > Felidae > Puma > Puma concolor. The sequence continues at coordinate 137,332,511 of NC_141667.1, read as the reverse complement.
TAATAATTGCAGGGTCTATCCATCAAGAATAACTAACAATTATAAATGTCTATGCGCTGAATACGGGAGCCCCCAAATATATAAAACAATTACTCACAAACATAAGCAACCTTATTGACAAGAATGTGGTAATTGCAGGGGACTTTAATACCCCACTTACAACAATGGATAGATCATCTAGACACACGGTCAATAAAGAAACAAGGGCCCTGAATGATACATTGGATCAGATGGACTTGACAGATATATTTAGAACTCTGCATCCCAAAGCAACAGAATATACTTTCTTCTCCAGTGCACATGGAACATTCTCCAAGAGAGATCACATACTGGGTCACAAAACAGCCCTTCATAATACACAAGAATTGAGATCATACCATGTATACTTTCGGACCACAATGCTATGAAGCCTGAAATCAACCACAGGAAAAAGTCCGGAAAACCTCCAAAAGCATGGAGGTTAAAGAATACCCTACTAAGAATGAATGGGTCAATGAGGCAATTAGAGAAGAAATTAAAAAATATATGGAAACAAACGAAAATGAAAATACAACAATCCAAACGCTTTGGGATGCAGTGAAGGCAGTCCTGAGAGGAAAATACATTGCAATCCAGGCCTATCTCAAGAAACAAGAAAAATCCCAAATATAAAATCTAACAGCACACCTAAAGGAACTAGAAGCAGAACAGCAAAGACACCCCAAACCCAGCAGAAGAAGAGAAATAATAAAGATCAGAGCAGAAATAAACAATATAGAATCTAAAAAAAACTGGATAGCAGATCAATGAAACCAAGAACTGGTTTTTTGAAAAAATAAACAAAATTGATAGACCTCTAGCCAGGCTTCTCAAAAAGAAAAGGGAGATGACCCAAATAGATAAAATCATGAATGAAAATGGAATTATTACAACAAATCCCTCAGAAATACAAGCAATTATCAGGGAATACTATGAAAAATTATAGTATTTTCAAACTGGACAACCTGAAAGAAATGGACAAATTCCTAAACACCCACACACTCCCAAAACTCAAACGGGAGGAAATAGAAAGCTTGAATAGACCCATAACCAGTGAAGAAATTGAATCAGTTATCAAAAATCTCCCAACAAGTAAGAGTCCAGGACCAGATGGCTTCCCTGGGGAATTCTACCAGATGTTTAAAGCAGAGATAATACCTATCCTTCTCCAGCTGTTCCAAAAAATAGAAAGGGAAGGAAAACTTCCAGACTTACTCTATGAAGCCAGTATTACTTTGATTCCTAAACCAGACAGAGACCCAGTAAAAAAAGAGAACTACAGGCCAATATCCCTGATGAACATGGATGCAAAAATTCTCAATAAGATACTAGCAAATCAAATTCAACAGCTTATAAAAAGAATTATTCACCATGATCAAGTGGAATTCATTCCTGGGATGCAGGGCTGGTTCAACATTCGCAAATCAATCAACGTGATACATCACATTAATAAAAGAAAAGATAAAAACCATATGATCCTGTCAATCGATGCAGAAGAAGCATTTGACAAAATTCAGCATCCTTTCTTAATAAAAAGCCTCGAGAAAGTCAGGATAGAAGGAACATACTTAAACATCATAAAAGTCATTTATGAAAAGCCCACAGCTAATATCATCCTCAATGGGGAAAAACTGAGAGCTTTCCCCCTGAGATCAGGAACACGACAGGGATGCCCACTCTCACCGCTGTTGTTTAACATAGTATTGAAAGTTCTAGCATCAGCAGTCAGACAACAAAAGGAAATCAAAGGCATCAAAATTGGCAAAGATGAAGTCAAGCTTTGACTTTTTGCAGATGACATGATATTATACATGGAAAATCCGATAGACTCCACCAAAAGTCTGCTAGAACTGATACATGAATTCAGCAAAGTTGCAGGATACAAAATCAATGTACAGAAATCAGTTGCATTCTTATACACTAATAATGAAGCAACAGAAAGACAAATAAAGAAACTGATCCCATTCACAATTGCACCAAGAAGCATAAAATACCTAGGAATAAATCTAACCAAAGATGTACAAGATCTGTATGCTGAAAACTATAGAAAGCTTACGAAGGAAATTGAAGAAGATATAAAGAAATGGAAAAACATTCTGTGCTCATGGGTTGGAAGGATAAATATTGTTAAAATGTCAATACTACCCAAAGCTATCTACACATTCAATGCAATCCCAATCAAAATTGCACCAGCATTCTTCTCGAAGCTAGAACAAGCAATCCTAAAATTCATATGGAACCACAAAAGGCCCCAAATAGCCAAAGTAATTTTGAAGAAGGAGACCAAAGCAGGAGGCATCACAATCCCAGACTTTGGCCTCTACTACAAAGCTGTCATCATCAAGACAGCATGGTATTGGCACAAAAACAGACACATAGACCAATGGAATAAAATAGAAACCCCATAACTAGACCCACAAAAGTATGGCCAACTAATCTTTGACAGAGCAGGAAAGAATATCCAACGGAAAAAAGACAGTCTCTTTAACAAATGGTGCTGGGAGAACGGGACAGCAACATGCAGAAGGTTGAAACTAGACCACTTTCTCACACCATTCACAAAAATAAACTCCAAATGGATAAAGGACCTGAATGTGAGACAGGAAACCATCAAAACCTTAGAGAAGAAAGCAGGAAAAGACCTCTCTGACCTCAGCCGCAGCAATTTCTTACTTGACACATCCCCAAAGGCAAGGGAATTAAAAGCAAAAATGAACTATTGGGACATCATGAAGATAAAAAGCTTCTGTACAGCAAAGGAAACAATCAACAAAACTAAAACACAACCGACAGAATGGGAAAAGATATTTGCAAATGACATAATGGACAAAGGGCTTGTATCCAAAATCTATAAAGAGCTCACCAAACTCCACACCCGAAAAACAAATAATCCAGTGAAGAAATGGGCAGAAAACATGAACAGACACTTCTCTAAAGAAGACATCTGGATGGCCAATAGGCACATGAAAAGATGCTCAATGTCACTCCTCATCAGGGAAATACAAATCAAAACCACACTCAGATATCACCTCACACCAGTCAGAGTGGCCAAAATGAACAAATCAGGAGACTATAGACGCTGGAGAGGATGTGGAGAAACGGGAACCCTCTTGCACTGTTGGTGGGAATGCAAACTGGTGCAGCCTCTCTGGAAAACAGTGTGGAGGTTCCTCAAAAAATTAAAAATAGACCTACCCTATGACCCACCAATAGCAATGCTAGGAATTTACCCAAGGGATACAGGAGTACTGATGCATAGGGGCACTTGTACCCCAATGTTTATAGCAGCACTCTCAACAATAGCCAAATTGTGGAAAAAGCCTAAATGTCCATCAACTGATGAATGGATAAAGAAATTGTGGTTTATATACACAATGGAGTACTACGTGGCAGTGAGAAAGAATGAAATGGCCCTTTGTAGCAACGTGGATGGAACTGGAGAGTGTTATGCTAAGTGAAATAAGCCATACAGAGAAAGACAGATACCCTATGTTTTCATTCTTATGTGGATCCTGAGAAACTTAACAGAAACCCATTGGGGAGGCAAAGGAAAAAAAAAAAAGAAAAAAAAAAAGAGGTTAGAGTGGGAGAGAGCCAAAGCATAAGAGACTCTTAAAAAATTGAGAACAGGGGCGCCTGGGTGGCGCAGTCGGTTAAGCGTCCGACTTCAGCCAGGTCACGATCTCGCGGTCCGTGAGTTTGAGCCCCGCATCAGGCTCTGGGCTGATGGCTCAGAGCCTGGAGCCTGTTTCCGATTCTGTGTCTCCCTCTCTCTCTGCTCCTCCCCCGTTCATGCTCTGTCTCTCTCTGTCCCAAAAATAAATAAACGTTGAAAAAAAAATTTAAAAAAAAAAAAAAAAAAAAATTGAGAACAAACTGAGGGTTGATGGGGGGTGGGAGGGAGAGGAGGGTAGGTGAAGGTTATTGAAGAGGGCACCTTTTGGGATGAGCACTGGGTGTTGTATGGAAACTAACTTGACAATAAATTTCATATATTAAAAAAAAAAAAAGAATGAAATCTTGCCATTTGCAAAGACATGGATGGAGCTAGAGAGCATTACGTTAAGCAAAGTAAGTCAGAGGAAGACAATGATTTCACTCATCTGTGGAAGTGAAGAAACAAACAAACAAACAAACAAATTAAAAAAACAAAAAAAGGAAAAGAAAAAGACAAAGAGACAAACCAAGAAACAGACTCTTAGCTATAGACAACAAACAGATGGTTACCAAAAGGGGAGGGCGGGTGGGGGGATGGGTCAAAGAGATGAAGGGGATTAAGAGCATACTTATCTTGATGAACACTGAGTAATATCTGGAACTATTAAATTACTATATTGTATACCTGAAACTAATGCAACACTGTATGTTAACCACACGAATTAAAATTAAAAACTTAATAAAAATGAAAAATAAGTCTATAAATAAAATGAAGTGAACAACACCAACAAAATCCATCTGGGCAAACTCCAATAGGTTTCAAAGCCCAAAAATAATGTATGGCTCAAGGCTTCCTCTGGGCTAAATGTTCTGCCCTTGCAGTCATCCTTCCCTTCTCCTAAATGGTAGTGCATATTCTCAGCTCAATAGTTTTATCAGCTCATTTTATGCCTGTAGAATTTTGGTAGTCTGAGAATTTTTCATTTTGTCCTATCTGTGACCCTTTTAGTCCAGGCTAGCTGTATTTCTGCTGATGAAACAATCTCGACACCTTGGTGGGTCTCCTGTGTATACCTCAAGGATTCACTCTATTAGACAAGAAGCTTCTTCACAGATCTCTCCTGGATAATCTAATCTGTATTCCTGGCTTCTGCTGAGATGCTGAGGGGATCAATGAGTCATGCCCCTAATCCATTTAGCACAAGCAAAACTTTGTCCAAACACACTCTTGGTCTCTCCAGAGCACAAATACCTGACAGTGAATCTTCTATTTTAGCACTTTTTGCAATCAGATAGACCAGGAATTTCCTACATCATCAAATCATAGTTCTCTTTTGCATAACCATTTTTTCCTCAATTTCTCTCTTCCTCTCACATATTTTTGAGAGAGAGAGAGAGAGAGAGCGCAAGTAGGGGGAGAGGGGCAGAGAGAAAGAGAGAATCTTAAGCAGGCTCCACACTCAGCATGAAGTCTGCCTAAGGGCTCAATCCCATGAACCCTGAGATCATGACCTGAGCCAAAATCAAGAGTCGGACGCTCAATCGACTGAGCCACCCAGGAGGCCCATCTTCCTCTCACATGTTACTATGAGCAGCAGTTGGAAACTAAGCTGCACCTTCAACACTTTGTTGGAACTACACTCAGCTAAATATTTAAATTCATTACTTGCAAGTCCCACTTTCTGCATAACCGTAGAACATAAGTCAGCTAAGCTTTCTGTCCTTATATAACAACGTTCCTCTTTCCTCCAGTTCCCAGTAAGATGTTCCTCATTTCTTAAGAGCCCTCACCAGCATATGTTACTAATATTTTAATGCCATATTTCTACTAGCAATCTGCTCAAAAAAAAAAAAAAAATCTAGGCTTTTTCTATTATGTTCCTCATAATTCTTGCCGGTTCTATCCAATGCCAAATTTCCAAGTCACTTCCACATTTTTAGATATTTGTTACAGCAGCCTTCTACTTACAGGTACCAAAATCTCTGTTTGTTTCTTGTTGCTACTGTAACAAATTAACACAAACACAGTGGCTTGAAAGAACAGAAATTTATTCTCTTCCAGTTCTCCAGGCCAGAATTCCAAAATTAATCTTATGGGGCAAAAGGTGAGGTGTCATCAGGAGTGGCTCCATCTGGGGGCTTCAGGGGAGAGTCTGTTCTTTACCTCTTCCTCTTACAGAGCTGAATGCCATTCTTTGGCTCCTGGCCCTAACACTCTAATCTCAGCCGCTTAGTCACACTACCTACTCCTTTACAGTCAAATCTCCTCTGCATCATTCGTAGGAGAATACTTGTGATTGCATTTAGAGTTCACTTGGATAATCCAAGATGTCTCCAAGATAACCCAAGATCATCTTGCCATCTCAAGATACTTAACCATCTATCAAGTTCCTTTGCCTCATAACACATTCATACTTCCATAGGTTCCAAAGATTAAGATGTGAGTATACTCAGTGGTCATCATTCTGCCTACCACACTAAGTATTATTCCAGAAAGGACAAGATGCCCCTGAACCTAATAAATTTTTAGACTACTATGTTTACTTTTAAACTTCTATCTCTTAAGGTTACTCAGACAAAAAAGAATAACAAGACCAGGTTAGGCTGAGGCTGGGAGAAATAATCAGGAGGTAAACCAAACCCAGAAAGCAGACAGAAAGTATATAAATGTTCCCTGGTATAAATAACCACATTGGTAACAAGAACCCTGAAATAGCAGGAAGCCCAAGGCTTAAGCAAGGATAGGAGTGAGAAGTTCAAGAAAAAGGAGCCAGGAACAAGAAGACCCTGAAAGTGAAGAAATTTTATCAAGCAGGCAAACTTCTCATTCTTTTCCTGCTGCGGCACATGTAAATCCTAGGAACAATAAACTCAACCAATGGTTCAACAGCTGAAATGGAGAGTGCGAGCTTAGAAATTAAGAACAAAAACAAACAAAAAAAAAAAACTGAACTGCTTCATTCAGAAACTTCTAGAACATCAGATTTATTAACTTTCTTTTTGAAAATTCTCTCAACTTACTGTATTTCTTCTCGACTCAATAATAAAATTCTAGTTCTTGCAGACTTCTAAAAGTACTACTTCCCTGATTTAATAATCTCTAAACAAGATTCTGTCTATAATTTGATAAAAATGTATAATCCTTTTCCCCATCTGTACAACCTCTATCCCTCTGCTTATGAAGGGTTTTTGAACCTTGTGTTTATATGTGATAGATTTCTATTTGAACATGAATTCTTGGCATTTTATGAGTGCTCCATCTTGGGTTTCCATATATGAATACAGATAGGCCATATTGTTTCTCAGAACAGATACTCACTCTCTTTATGTGAACATTTAGCATCTGCCTAGTGATGAGAGTACAATCTTTATGTGTCGGCCATAAAACCTTCAAATTGATGGAAAGTATCTGTCTATTCAAAATAGATATTTTGCTACTTATTCCCAAATCCCAAAGCACATATTCAAATAGTTTTGTAGAAAGTAACACTGTACCTCCATGGAATTTAAACTTGTAGAATTTGGGCATCATCTTATCATTCGGTATTCTATTACAACATAATTGTGTGACTCCATGAGAATTAGCCAATGTAGGGGCAGTCATTGTCTGAGTTAATAGATTACTCTCATTATTCACCACAGCTATCAATTACCACTGAGTACCATGATAACTGAATTGCTTCTAATATTGTTCTTGGGAGAGTATGAACATTTGGGGTCGTCAGAGAACACGAACAAAAAAAGCTTCGGTGGGGGGTGAGTGTGTGCCCACGTGCATGTGTATAAATATGTTCAGAAAGACAATTCTGCAGGAATTCATTTCTAGCATAAAAATTGATTTCAAGTAATAAAATGTAAAGTATTTCAAAAGGAAAAGCATGGCTAAATAACCTCAGGAGAGACACTAAGGTAACACGTCGTTGCTCCCCCCATCTCACTCTGATGATCACACCCAGTATCAGCACCCTGAAAACACAGGCAAGTTTAAAACTACCTCAGCCCTGGCAAGTTGCAATTTCCCCTGCATACTTTTCTTTTTTCCTTTGAACCACAGTTGACTGAACAATACATATAACCTTTCATTTTTTTATGAAAAGCAACAGCTGGCAAATTGTTAAACTGTTTGGAAAATTCTGGCAAAGTAATGTTAGTTTAAGACAATGCTAGCTGACATAAACTTGTCGCATTAGGACAGATTAAAAAGACTAATGGAAACGTTAAGGAAAGAAATAAAGAAGGTCATTGCACCGCAGTAAGATCTTGCCCTGGGCTTGGACTGTAGACAATAGATCTGAAACTGCCGCAGACTGATGCCATTAAAAAAGGGAAAGAAGAATCCATCCAAATGGGTCCATACTAATGCATCGCCAGACCTATCATTCTGTGGCACACCAGCACATATAGCTGTAAAAGACTGAATGCAATTACTTCCTATTTTCTCCAGTCACAATTGGAAATGTCAATCTGCATAGACTGCAAAGCAAGCATAGCTTACAGCATGTTTTTCAATGCACTTTCATCATTTCCCTTTGAGTTAATCCCATCATTGATATAGCAAATGGCTTTTTCTCATTCTTTTGAGTGTTTATATGTATATACTACCTAACAACCACAAAACATTGAAGAATACCACTGGTATTTTGATACATAAAACCGAAAGGGATTTGTTACATTTGCTTCATGTATATTACAAACAGACTGCTTTTACACTAAAATATAAACATATCACAACTTAACGAACTTAAGATCAATAGTAGCTTTTGGTTAACCGAGACATTTCATATAACATTAATTCCTGTGAAAACACTGTGAATTCTTATTTACTTATTTGCCCAAATAAAACGGTTATACTCTGGAATAAAACCATGTAGAAATGACAAAAATAAAAACAAAAACAAAACTAATATCGAACCATAAATACCAAACTCTTCAATCTGTATGTGCAGTGAATCAATCTAAATCACTATCGCTTACAACTAAATGTCCATGCAAAATTATGTTTTGTCATTGAGAGTAACTCCCTCTCTTCCTTGTTCTCTTTCTTGCTCCATCTGTCATGCTAAAAGTGTGTGTCTGCATGTGCACATGCATGTGTACCTCCTTTCCCCAAACCCTGATTATGTGTGTTTCATTCTGGATTTAAATTGACTCAAGTCCAGATTATCTCCTTCATGACTCTTTTTCCTGTCTTCCTGAAGGTGATCCAAGATTTGGGGAGCTTGCCATTATCATTATTTGGGGAGGAAAGATTGGTTTTACCCAGTTTTCCTCTCCTGTAATGTGTTTCATGCTATCTGGACCTCTTCAGGATAAGCCAGCAATAATGTCAGATGTCCACAGTTCTGCTTTGTCCCACAGTGGCTGGTATCACAGGTCACCTTCGTCTTCCTCCAAGCAACCCATTGTTTCTCCGAGCACTTCCTCATTCCTGCCAAGGGGCTGGGGAACACAGAGTTCTGTCCGACACAGCAATCATGTCCTAACTTGGAATTTGTAAGGCTGTGCTTGAGACCCTTCTGAATCATATTTTGCACATTCAACTGCCTACCATTGAAAGTCATGATATTAAAAACTATTTTAGAGCTACAAATTTATGAACCATGCACTAATTATGGGACAAAACCGTGTATGTTCAAAATTAAATATGTATACCCATGCACATGTGCATGATTCTGTTTACGTGAAATATAGAAATAATCCATTCATACAAACGATCAAAGATTACAGAGGTTTCTAGAACAACAGAAGTAGTCTCTCACACCTCACTGCAAAACTCCTTTCCTTATGTAACCAATTGTGCGTAGTTTTTATATTATTTTGTATGTTTATAATATTTACATACATTATTCTATAACACATATTATTCAATATATCATTATTCTTCAGTAATAAAAGTTGGTTTCTTAAGTTAATAACTTTTATCCTCAAAATCAATATGGATCTGCCTATGATTATTTATTTATTTGTTAAAAGTTTATTTATTTGAGAGAGAGAGAGAGCATGAGCAAGGGAAGGAGAGAGAAAGAGAGAGAGAGAATGAATCCCAAGCAGATTCCATGCTGCCAGCACAGAGCCCACTGTGGGCTCGAACCAACAAATCAAGAGATCATTACTTAAGCCAAAACCAAGAGTTGGACGCTTAACCAAGTGAGCCACTCAGGCAACCCCTACCTATGATTTTTTTAAATAATGGTAACTGTTCTGGCATTTTCCTCTTTCTGCCAATGGCAACTTTTTTCTTCCAGTCATCTTTCGTTCCTCTTTTCCTCTTATGCTCCATATGCAACCCATCACCAAAGCATTTGGGATCAGCCTTCTAAATACAAACAGATTCCTTCTACCTGTCTCACTGTCATCATCGTCCAAGCTACCCACCACTGTAACTGTCTCTGAATGATTCCTCTTGCCTCCTGTCTTTGCACTGCAAATAGTCTATTTTCCACAGAGCAGACACAGTGATGTTTTTAAAATACTGCCAGGTGTACATTTTTTAAAACTTAAATATGTCAAACATTTTTAAATAGGAAACTAAACTGTAGTTTGAGGGGAAACCATGAAAAACACAAGAAAGTAATCACTACAAAACCCATGATAATGGTCACTTTTGCAGAATGGGATGGATGTATGGCAGGGCTTCTATGGTGGCTGACAAAGTTTCACTTGTAGAACTGGGTTCAGGGATGTTTCCATCATAATAATTTAGTAATATATACATTTGTTTTGTTGGGTTTTCTGTTTCTATGTTTAACTGTTTATTATTAGCTGACATTATTTTTTAAGAGCAGTTTGAGATTTACAGAAAATTCAGCAGATAGTACAGAGAATTCCCAGTTCCCCTCTCTCTTTCAGCCCAGTTTCTTCTAGTGTTAACATCTTGAGTTAGTGTGGGACATTGATTAACCAATATTGATGGATTATTATTCATCAAAGTTCATACTGTACATTACGGTTCACTTTGTGTTGTGCATTCTATGGGTTTTGACAAATTCATAATGTCATAGGTCTGCCTTTCAGTATCATACAGAATAGTTTCACTGCCCTAAGAATTTCCTGCACTTTACCTATTTATTCCTTCCTCCCCATTAACTCCTGATGACCACTGACCTTTTTTACTATCTCCATAACTTTGCCCTTTTCCAAAATGTCACAACGTTAAAATCATACACTATGTAGTCTTTTCAGACTGGGTTTATTAATTTAGAAATCTACATTTAAGTATGTTCCGTGCCTTTTTTTAGGCCTAGTACCCAATGGTACTCAATAAATGCTTCTCAGACCTATGAATAAACAAATTACTTAACAAGTGTAGAGTATTCCAGGTCATAAACCATTTTATATTTTATCGTTCTCTTACTAAGGGACACTGAGGTACATCAATTTTGCACCATTACGATTAGTACCGTAATTCAAATGTTTGAATGAATAACCTTATCTGCAATTCCACAATTTCCTTGTGTAACAAAATAAAACACAAAAATATTAACTAATGAAATCATCACTTCTAAAAATCGTCCTCTCTCAGATTTTCCTCCCTGGGCAAAACTGTTATCTTTCCCTGCCCACTACATCTTTATTGTCTGTCTCCTGCTCGTTACTGGATACTGCATTTGAATCTGCTGTTTTGGAAGACTATGCAATATTAATGAAAATTGAGTTTTAACGTGATACCACAAATTTCACACAAGAAAATGTGTCTCAGGCTGTGGTACTGGGGAAATTCTAGTCACCAAAGTGATCACAATGGAGATGTGGCAAAGTTAAACGAGTTCACATGAGGAGAAAATGACAGTGACAACTATTATGGCATGGCAGATGTTTCAAAATAATTATTTTATTTTTAAATTTTTTTCATGTTTATTTTTGGAGGAGACAGAGACAGAGCGTGAGAGGGTAGGGGCAGACAGGGAGGGAGACAGAATGTGAAGCAGCTCCAGGCTCTGAGCTGTGACCACAGAGCCTGACACGGGGCTCGAACTCACGAGCCTATGAGATCAGGTCATGATCTCAGAGTTCGTGAGTTCAAGTTCGCATCAGGTGAGCATAAGCCCCACATCAGCTGAGCTTGAGCCCCATTTCAGGTGAGTCTCGCTTCTCTCTCTCTCTCTCTCCCTCTCCTTTGCCCTGGCTCACTTGTATCCTCTCTCTCTCAAAATGAATGAAGGAATGAATGAAAGAGATTAACTTAAAGTTACTAGTAACTGACCAGATAGCTATTCTCAGATAACGAGGTTCCTCTCATATTAATCTAAGGCTGAGCTGCCTGGTTCCTGAGTTCTTATGTAGGAAATAGTACCCAGCCTCCCTCCCAGTACCTTAACAGGAAAACTGAAGACTGATAGCTGACTGCATTGATCAGTTTAAAAAAACAGCGGCAATGTTTACAGTGGAAACTAATAAAAGTAGAATTACTAACTCTAACAGTAAGAACATTTTAAGTTTTGACAGATATTAACAAGTATCCCAACAAAAAGTCTTTACCAAAATACACTCTCGTTGGTAGTTTATAAGAACATATTTTTTTTCCCTTGCCAAAATCTTAGATCACAAATTTTTAAATTTTTTGTTAAGGTGTCGGCAAAAAGAAAAAATCATTTTGATTTGTATTTCCTTAACAACTAGTGATGTTGAATGTATTTTCACATTTTCTTATTCTTGTGAATCATTTCTTCATCTTGTTTTTTTGCTTCTGCTTTTTTTTTCCCAAATGGCTGGACATTTTAAAAACTGAGTTGAATACATAAATTTTTTAAATTTAATCCCTACCTCATACTGAGGATGCAAATATATTATTTGTCAGTCCTTAGTCTTTCAATTTTGCTAATGGCGCTTTTATTTCTTATCCTGTGAAAAATTTTAATTTCTCCATAGTAGGGGGGCCTGGGTGGCTCAGTCAGTTAAGCATCCAACTTTGGCTCAGGTTGTGATCTTGAGGTTCTTGAGTTTGAGTCCTGCATCGGGCTCTGTGCTAACAGCTCAGAGCCTGGAGCCTGCTTCGGATTCTGTGTCTCCCTCTCTCTCTGCCCCTCCCTGGCTTGTGCTGTGTCTCTCTGTGTCTCAAAAGTCAGTCAACGTTAACAAAATAAATTTCTCCATAGTCAAATCTGTTAGTCTTGCATTGTAACTGTTGGGCTTAGATAAAGATCCCATCCTATGTGTACACATTTTAGAACAAGATGACAAAACATTAATATCATTAGATCATTCCTCAATATTTCCCTCTACAGACTTCATAAATTTCTTTAACTCTTAAAACAATCTGAAATTTGTGTGAGTATGCGTTTCTGTGTGAGTGTGGGTGTGTACGTGGATGAAATCAATACCTAACCTATTTTCCTCCTACTTCATTTTCAATTGTCCCAGTACGGGTACACCATTTTTCATTAATTGGAGATGCCACCTTTATTGAAAATGAAATTGTTATACATATGGCCCTATTTTCTTGGATCTTCTACTTCAATGATCTGCTTCTGTGCCAATACCACACTCTTTTAACATAAAATAAGTTTTGTAGTTTATTTTAGATACAGAATGGAAATCCCTGTCAAGTATTTTTGTTCATTTTTCTATTTTCAAAATTAAATGGTTACTCTTCACGTCTTCCTTTTCAGATGCCAACTGCCATAAAGTCCCAATGGGATTTTCATTGAGTGTCATTAAAGTGATGGATTAAATTTTAGATGACTGGCATCTCTGCAATGTATTTTTCTAATCAAAAATACAATATGCATTTTATTTATTCAGGTCTTCTTTTAAATTAGTCTTTTTCTAATATTCAATGGCAGTGCTTTCAATATTGTGCCATCATGATATTTTCTGTAGACTTCTAGGGAGTCTTCTTCAATAACTTAATGGAAATTCTTTCTCTTTTTAGTTACTAGGAGTCAGGGAAATAACCAAGATATCACTGAGTGAATTTTGTGTTTTGTTTTCAACTTTAAAAAGGAGCTGAAACTATCTCATTTATTTAACTTTTCTTCCATTAAACTACAATCTCCATGAGAAGAGAGGCCTTGTTATTATTAACTTTCACAATCCAGCACCAAGGACAGAGGATCTCACTAAATGGTGAATGAATGAAACCACATTTGGGGATTTATCCAATGATTCATAAGCTACTATAAGCGTATGGTTCTCTGTTTTGGTGGGAAAACTTTGAGTTTTAGAGGCAGATCCATTTAATTTGAACCCTGGCTCTGCCTCTTAGTATCAGTGTGATTGTGGATAATTTATTATACTAAGTTTCTTCAACTGAAATTGGAGGGGATGGGACATTGAACCATTATGAGAATTAAATAAGATGATGATAAAGTTCCTAATACAGTATCAGATACATAATATACAAGAGAAAATACTATTATCATTTTTCTTTCTTAATAAAGTAAAAACACCCTTATTTTTTTAAAAAAATTAATGTTTATTTAATTTGCAGGGGGGAGGGGCAGAGAGAGGGGGAGACACAGAATCCAAAGCAGGCTCCAGGCTCTGAGCTGTCAGCACACAGCCCGATGGGGGACTCAAACTCAAGAACCTTGAGATCATGACCTGAGCTGAAGTCAGACACTTAACCAACTGAGCCACCCAGGGGCCCCAAGATTACCTTTTAAAATAACTGTTCAGGGGCGCCTGGGTGGCGCAGTCGGTTAAGCGTCCGACTTCAGCCAGGTCATGATCTCGCGGTCCGTGAGTTCGAGCCCCGCGTCGGGCTCTGGGCTGATGGCTCAGAGTCTGGAGCCTGTTTCCGATTCTGTGTCTCCCTCTCTCTCTGCCCCTCCCCCGTTCATGCTCTGTCTCTCTCTGTCCCAAAAATAAAAATAAACGTTGAAAAAAAAAAATTAAAATAACTGTTCAGCAATTATATATGCTATTGTTTATATACGTTATTGAAATATGTGGATGAATGTTTCATGTTTCATGACTTCTTTAATGAGCATAGCTTGTGATTTTTTTATGACTGAGTTCACGTATGTGCAGGACCACAGAAATCTCACCTTGAGTAAGTATTTTCACAAGCAACCAATACTACATGAAACTTCTCATAATCCTTCTAAGTGATACAGAATATTCAGTCCAATTCCCCAAATATTTAACATCTCTATAAAAGGGTTTTCCCAGGCAACCATGATATGAAACTCTTCCCAAGACCTCTATTGATGCAAAATATGCAATCCAATTCCACAATGTTAGTTTAACATCCACTCTCTGTATTGTAGGAAATAAAACATGAGTAAAATAAGACCAATGTCTTCAAAGGAATTCCATATTATGACCAGTTGATGAGAAATGGATTTCAAGTAAACATATGAGTAGGTGTATGTAATTTGCAGACATCATAATATTGCTTTCATACCTATTTGATGCTGAATATACGTGCAACAAACTTACAAAAATGGAACTAGTTATTTTTAGTGCAAAACCTCCTGGAAATAAACTGAATAAAATCAAAGATTGAAAAATTTTGAGGGACTCATATATATCAAGTCAGAAATTTCAAATGAGGGATTAAAGGAAGCCCAATGTTATCAAGCCAGGTACAAGTTAAAGCCAGATTTCCCAAATGCCAACTAATTATCTCTTTCAAATAGAACATGTGATATATGTTGAGAAGTTGCATTAATTCACTTACACACTTCTGTTTTTATTTAACTTTCTGGCATGGCAATTTATTTGGAAATCCCTGTATTAATACCGAAACTATGTGCTAAATATAAAGCTTTTCTTTCAATTTTGCACAATCAATCCATTCACCCACTCATCTGAAGATCTGATAAAATAACTTTTAAATTGCGTGTCTCATGGGGTGCATGGGTAGCTCCGCTAAGCATCTTACTTCACCTCAGGGCATGGTCTCGTGTTCTATGGGTTCAAGCCCTGTATCGGGCTCTGTGCTGACAGCTCAAAGCCTGGCACCTGTTTCAGATTCTGTGATTCTCTCTCCCTCCCTCTCTCTCTCTCTGCCCATCCCCTACTCATGCTCTGTCTCTGTCTCTCAAAAATAAATAAACATTAAAAAAATATTTTTTTAAAAATTGCCTGCTTCATTCCCAGAAGCTAGTTATACCCTAAGAACATATTCACTTTGAGTAATTCAGTTTTGTTAAGCTACACTGTAAAATGCTCCTATTTTCTCATTTTAAGACTTGGTGACCTGCTCTTTTTGTTAACTTTTTAAAAACTTGTCTCTAAGTAATACAAAGGTTTCCACTTATTAATCATTTGAAAAAAATCAGTGGTTCTTCAGAACTGTGACTACAAATTTGGTTTTAAAAAGGATTTCTTGAACGGAACAAAAACAATTTTACAATATACAAGTCAGCTATTTTTTCCAAATGGTCATGATTTATGAGATGAAATCGATGACCCAATTAAGCTAAATATAGCAAAGTCAAGACCATGTATGACCCAATCCAGTCTTGTCTAGGTTCTTTGACATGGATATTACTCCAATTAGAAAATAATGAAGTCCTAAAATCTTGGGGGGAGTGAAGAACAAATTAATTTCAAATCAATTTTGAGGATCTGGTTCTTTCTTCTGTGGGGCAGGGGTTATCAGAGCTTCCCTGGTCATCTATAGATTGATACGTGTGTCAGTTTAGGTCCTAAGAAGCAGCTACCAAGGGATGTATTAGTATAACTGCCCATGAAAGAGAAATAATCAGCCACAGTGGGCTCAATACATATGAAAGGAATAAGGATGGAGAGAGAGTGTGGTGCAAGACTGTGAGACAGTAGTGCTGTTGGGAGAAAACCTCCAGCAGGTGAATGAATGAGCTCTGAACAAAAGTTGCAAGGTAGAGAGTGCTGAGCAGGGACGTGTAGAGCGGTACCCACACTGTACTCTGTCACCGCTGGGAATGGCGCAGGGAAGACTGGTCTCAATGCGGTGGTGGATTCAGTAGCGACGGCTGAGACTATCAGTCTACTGCTTGAGGCAGTTTTTCTTGCGAGAGATCTGAGTGGCACGCTCCAGGGCTGCCACACTATGTGGACATGGTGGCATATGATAAAACTCAGGGAAAAGGAATCTCAAACACGTTTTCTTTCTACTATTTTATCATGCTGGGTTATATTCGGAAGAAAAACAGTATCCATAAGAATATGTCTTATATACAAGAAAAAAGTAGAGGGAAGAAGTATCTGTTTTTAAACGTTGACTTCTAGTTTGTAGCCCTCCTTCCAGGGGCAAGGAGAAATGTTGCTGATCCCCTCCAATCTCTCATACGAATCTTTGGCCACCTTCTTCAAATCTTCTCTCTGCTCTGCTAATGTGTGTACTTCCCAAGGTCAGATTTAAGTCTTCTGCTTATCTGTCTTCTTCTCTCCTCAGTTAACTCTCATTACATCCGCATCTGTGCCCAAGTAGCTACTTCTCCAATATATTTTCTGCAGCTCCGACCTCAAGCAACAATCTCAACTACCACCTAGGAATAGTGACTTTGATATTTTAACATGACTTTGGCCGTGTTAAAAAAAGAAAAAACAAACAAGTAAAAAATTCATTCCTTCCCTTTTCCAGATGGCTCCCCCTTTGGCTTCCTTAATGTCATCAGCTATTTTTCCCCGAGGAAACCATGCTTGAAAGATTTGAGTCATCCTCTCCCTACAACCAGAATTATCAGGGCTTGTCAACTCCTTTTTACGGAAAAACCTTTTAAATCCTTCATTTCTACTTACAGTACCACAGTCAACATCCTCATCACGCTAACACTGGCCTCACTCTAATAGTGTCCTGCCTTTTACCTCCCTCCCCAAAATAAGAAGTGTCAGAGCATCAGCTGGGGTCAGTGTCTCAAAGAAGGGGGAAAAATGGAAAAGAAATGTGAGGCTCAGAGTCTAGGCAGCATTCAGGGGGCCAGGAGTTACCCACCTATCAGGGAAAAGGGACTTGAACATTCAAGTGTGTAAAAACATCCTCTTAACAGTGCTAGGAGTGGTAAGCAGCAGGGAGAAGCAGTTTAAACCTTCTGTGAGAAAGCTGTTGCATGTTTTATTTTAATCCATGGCAACTTTGATACAAAAACCTGCTTTTGTTCTTGTTATTCTGCTTCCATGGCTTTGAAATACAGCATGGGTTTTCGGATCACTTTGTGTGTAACCACTTCCGCCTACAAGGGGGTGCAGCTAGAAATTAAGTCTAAATTTGCAGGTACAAAACGGGCTCTAATCCTTGCTTCCAGTTAAGAGAAACAAAAGAAAATTTAAAATAGGAATCCCAACATCCCCCAAGGAACTGTTAAAGATACTACAACACACTCTCGAGGTCACACACAGGTGACAACACTGGAACCACAGATACTCTTTTTGGATTAGGTAAAGCAGTATTTTTCATTGACAGAAACCCAACAGGGTTGAGACAGGGTTAGAATCATAGACATAAGACTGCAGCCTAAAAGTTAACAGGTTCCAGAGTCAAGTCAAAGAAAAAATAGGCCCTTTCCTGGTCACATTCTTTTTCCTCTCCTCTCAGAATTCCCTTGCTTCTCCCTTAGAAGTAAATATAAGCAGGGCACAGCACACACACCTGTCCACACAACACAAGAAACGAGCTGAGAATGTCTCCAAGGGATAAGTTCTTAACCTGAGAGAGCAGAGTGTAAACCTTCCCTTTGCAATCTGCCTGTTCCCCATATCATACATCCTCCTCCCTCCCTGAGAAAGATGCTAGCCTTCTCCGTTCTTTGTTGTATAAAACATACCTTCAACTCAAACACTAGCGCCTTTGCGTTCACCTGGCCCTTATGCTAGAAAAAGAAGCTTGGCAAATCCGTGCCTCCAGAGACACGGCATGCCTCTCCACTCAGCCAGGTACGAACAATTATCTCTTTCTTCTTCCTTCCAAAATTAGTGCACATCAATTTGTATTAAACATTCAGTTATTTGGCGCTAGAGAAATGATAATAGTTTAGTGTAGACAGAAGACTGTCCCCCATACTTCCATGTCTAATTGTATCAAGCTGCTAGAGTCCATATCTCGAAAAGAAATGCAACGTATGTGCTTAATTTTTCATTGCTGTAATTTAGAAACATGTTGACAATTAGACACAGGAGTGATTTGCTCTAAGCTTTTTGTCCTGCTGTGACCTTTGGTCTACTGATGTGACTAGGATCAGAACACCTGCTCATCATTGCAATATACGTCTTTTCCTAGAACTCCTGATCATCTTTACCCATCACTCCTATAACTCCTTGAAGTGATAGTATAATGCATTCTATTTTGTCCATCGTCTTAGCCATATGTTTTCAACTATCTATCAGACTGCTATAAAACAGCTATCTCAGAGACTTTTTTTTAAATATTTATTTATTTTTGAGAGAGAATGAGAGAGAATGACGGCGTGCAAGCAGGGGAGGGACAGAGAGAGGGAGACACAGAATCCAAAGCAGGCCTCAGGCCCTGAGCTGTCAGCACAGAGCACAAGGTGGGGTTCAAACCCACGAACCGTGAGACCATGACCTGGGCCAGAGTTGGACGCTTAACCAACTGAGCCACCCAGGTGCCCCTAAAAAGTTATTTTTAAAAAATTTTTGTAATGTTCACCCATTTTTAAGAGGGGGGAGGGAGGGGCATAGACAGGGAGACACAGAATCTGAAGGAGGCTCCAGGCTCCCAGCTGTCAGCACAGAGCCTGATGCAGGGCTCAAACCCATGTGAGATCATGACCTGAGCCAAAGTCTGACACTTAACCAACTGAGCCACCCAGGCACCCCTGAAAAGTTTTTAGAAAAATGTTTTCTTTCAAATGACTCCTAATGTTTATTAACAGGCTCCACTTAAAGTAAATATAATCTTCTCTCCACAAGTACATGAAGGAAAAGGTAAGCAAAATATATTTTTCTGATATAAAGCAAGTAGAAATGCTCAATGATAAATGCAGGGGTTGGTGCGCCTGGGTGCTCAGCTGGTCTAGGGACCAACTCTTGACTTTGCTTCAGGTCATGATCTCACTGTTCAAGAGATCAAGTCCTGAGTAGGGCTCTGCTTTGATAGCATGGAGCCTGCTTGGGATTCTCTCGCTCGCTCTCTCTCTCTGCCTCTCCCCAACTCATGTGCAAGCTCTCTCTCTCTCAAAATAAATAAACACTTTAAAAAGAAAATAAATAGCATTTTCTTCAAGACTTGTCTCTCTTTTCTTTTATTATATAAGACAAATACTTTTACTAAGAGTTATTTTTTTACTATTTTACAATGTTTTGTTTTGCATCTCTAAGACTGACAGAAATTCATAAAAAAATTAAAACTATACACAAAATTATGTGTTCTAAAATTAAACATAATAAATTTTCTCACTTTATTATCACTGAAACCAAATGCATTACTTGAAAGTGATTGAAAAATATTCAACCAAATTAAATAGGCTGCTATACTATGAGCTGGTGTTAATTTCACCTCATTTATATTAATGTAAAGCAAATCATCAGAGCAGAAGTGAAAACTTAACAGCATTTGTTAGTAAATTCCACTTAATGCTCTGGCAGTGTTATAGACATATCATTAATTACACTGTGCTAGGACACAGTGCTAAATCACTTATTGGAAATCGTCTTCTTAATGTAGCCCTTAATTTTGGCCACTATCAAAAGAATGCTTCATCTTGAAGACCTATCAAAATATTGATCTGAAACTCCAAGTCTAATTGGATATTTCACAATTATATTGTCTCAGAAAAAAATAGTTGGCAACGTTTGTCATTTCTGGACAATTAGTCTTATAAGAATAAAGAAGATAAATCTGCAGATCAATTACCTGTTGGATATCCTGAGTACTGAGTGATTACCTGTTTTTTCAACAATTTATTTTCTCCTCAGTAAGAGCGTAAAGTTAATTCTTATGCCATACACATGTGATCACAATTGATAAGGAATTTATGACGGTAATCATAAATCAATTTTTGTATTCACTCTTCTCCTAAGATATATAATGAAAGAGGATAAATACATCATTTGTAACACATCTGCAGGACCGAAAGTATAACTATATTGCTGTTTTATTATGAATGTGGTATGTTAAAATATGCCAGGATTTGGGGGAAAGACTACACTTTTGTTTTTTTCCTCTCATTCTACATGGAACAGAAGTATTGTTTAAATAAATTCATAGCATATTTGAAAATTCAAAACAACCTGATTAAAATGAACACTTACTAACTTTTTGAAGTGAATACTAAGGCTTTTCCTTATATAGAACTTTCTTCTTATGAAGAAATAGAAATATTATCTGAACACAGTAGTACTAAGATGACAAAATATAGCCCAAAATACTTATGTGGCAAATTTATCCTATATAGATGAGCTGATAAGGGACAGGTAGGACAGGGTATACAGAGCAATTATTGTGTTATTGGGGCTAGCTGTTCTGGCTTTGGACTAATACAGCTGTATCTTCAGCTGATGGGAAATACCTGTGAAGAAGCTTCCAGTTTTCTTTTGTTATGTGTATACTAGGATTGAGTGTCCTTGGGGAACATCACTGCTACTATTTCCTCAGAGAATAAACATATGAATGTATTATCTCACAAGTAGCTTGCTTCTCTGAGTATACTGGGAGACAAAATCATGCAACCTTTCCCCATAGCCTGTGAATTTTCTGACTGGAAAGTGATTTCCTGTTCCTGACTCTCCACTTCCATAACAAAAATACAAGCATTTTTCCAGTGTTTACCCTGGGCTTGTCCTTTTAATAAGTGCAGGGACAATCCCTTAGCTGAGGTTTAGTTCACTCTAAATGAATTCCTAAACAATCAGAAATTCTTTCATTTGCTGTTTGTAAAAGTATAAGTCAGAAGTAGGTTTGACTCCTTACAATTTTATACACACACACACACACACACACACACACACACACACACACAGTCACACACCCTACAGGCTTTAATATATAGAAATTAAACCAAAGTGGGGCGCCTGGGTGGCGCAGTCGGTTAAGCGTCCGACTTCAGCCAGGTCACGATCTCGCGGTCCGTGGGTTCGAGCCCCGCGTCGGGCTCTGGGCTGATGGCTCAGAGCCTGGAGCCTGTTTCCGATTCTGTGTCTCCCTCTCTCTCGGCCCCTCCCCCGTTCATGCTCTGTCTCTCTCTGTCCCAAAAATAAATAAACGTTGAAAAAAAAAATTAAAAAAAAAAAAAAAGAAATTAAACCAAAGAGAAATTTATTTCTTTCTCACACAATAGAAGTCCAATGTTTCTGAGCCCAGAGTTCCATGGAATCTCCAAGGCATGCATAAGGCACCGAGTTGCCCTCCAGCTCCCTGTTGTGCCACCACTCAAGCATTATCCTATTTACATAATCCAAAATGGTTGCGTGAGCTCCAGCTGCTACATCTGTACTCCAGGTCCCAGGACAGGAGAAGAGGTAGAGACATGTATACACCTCTTTTTCAGGAGACATCTTAGGGATAGCTCTCTTGTTTCTCACTGTGCAGAACTTACCACATGGTCATATTTAGATACAAGATTAGCTACAAAATGCAGTTTTAAAATGATATGTCAATTTGCCTGGTTAAAGGTAGCAATTATACTGGGGGGAAACTAACATTGAAAGTCAATAAGCTCACACTGCCACAATACCAATTTGTCAAAGTTTTTCTTTTTAAAAAAATAATTTCTAGGGCACCTGGGTGGCTCAGTCAGTGAAGTGTTTGACTTCAGCTCAGGTCATGGTCTCATGGTTCGTGCATTCAAGCCCCACGTCAGGCTCTGTGCTGATAGCTCACAGCTTGGAGCCTGCTTCAGATTCTGTGTCTCCCTCTCTCTCTGCCCCTTCCCCAATCTCTCATACATGCTCTCTGTCTCTCAAAAATAAATACACATTTTAAAAAAAGAACTTAACATTTGCCACTAAGTAAGTATGCAGTTATAAGTCAAGCCTCAACCAATGTGTTTCTTCCTAAACACTACTCACTGCAAATCAGGAATCAGGACTGCAAGGGACTTAAGCAAATGGACTGCAGGTTGTTGCATGTATGCAATGAATACATACTAACATTTGAGTGAAGAATTAAACAGTTCAGATAATGTATGATCCAAACAACAAAGGGTAAAAATGTCAAACCCAGAAAACATCTGGACATGAGACTGAGATTTCACATGCCACTTACTAACAAGCGATGCCATGCAAATCACCCAAACTCTGGAAGGCTCAGCTTCCTTCTTTTGCAATGGAGTCAACAAGCCAATCGACGATAACACAGAATTGTACAATTTATCTGATGGTAATCAAGGGGTCCAAACTTTTTGAATACACCACCGTGCTTCTAGAGGCTCAGTTATGAGTCCAGGTGCCATGATTGACTGATATTTCCTTGTTCAGCTGTCCAGGATATAATTAACTACCAAATCCTCTGGAGCTTTACCTTCGGTATCAATTTGTCCACGTTGTTCCATCCATTTTGCTACACGGCCAGTCTAAGACCATCATACGACCACATCTTATGTGGATTACCACAGAAGATTGGTCGCTCCTCTCATTTCCACAGCCTTGCTTTTCTTGGGCACATTTTCCACGTACAAACCTAGTAAACACAACACCTGACTACAATCATTCAGTGGCTTTCCATTTCCCTTAGGATCAAGTTCAAATACCTTAAGTTGGCTATCAAGTCCTTCATTACCTGGCCTCGAGCAGCTTCCATTTTTGCTTCTTCTCTTCCCTAACTCACACCCTTTCATCTAGCCATAGTTAACCACTTTCAGCCTTTTCCAAAGTGTAATGCTCTCATCTACAGGCTTTGCACATGCTTTTTTCCTTACTTGAAACATCATTCCTTCTCTTTCTACCTCTCTCAACTTTTCTATCTAGCTCTTTTTTTTTAAATTCATTTATCTACTAATCATTTCCTCTGCAATCTCACCCCACTCCCAGACTCAGTGAGGTGCCCCTGCATTTATCAGTCTATTTTTTAACTGGCTGTTTAATAACCTAACCTCTACAGACTGCAAATTCCACCAATGAATTAACCGAGTATATTCTTCATATTTATCACAGTACTTACTTGGGATGTAGTAAGAATTTATTAAATATGAACAGTATATATTTCAATTAATCTCAGTCAATAGACATATTTTTCAGCCCTAAAATACAGAAGAACAAAATACATGTAAAGCTGCATATAATTATAATAATAATTTTTGCATTAAACTTTAGTCTATTTATATTTTTCTATAATATAAAAATATCTTTAGATTTCTGTCATTTAAACTTCAGACGCCAGATGTCACAGATCTGAACCTGTTCCTGCTTTTCTTAAAACATAAAATATGCGGCATGTTCTGGCCTTGTTGAGCCTGCAGATCAGAAGCAAAGTCTCAATTTTCCCTCTCCTGTCTATAAAAGAAGGGTTTAGCTCTGGAGAACTCTGCTGATGTAACTCAACAATTTTTGCTGAACCTTCTAATCATTTATCTCCAGTCAACGGGATTTCTTGAAATGTGGATCTCTAAGAATTGTGTGACTTACTTCTGAAAGGCTCTTTAGTTTTTCTCGTTAACTCTTCCTTTCATGGGAAATAAAGGAGAAAAGTGCCAGAGGGTGATCAATGAAGTTTTTATCAAGTCTGATGATAATATCTATCCAATAAAAAAAATGATTCTTGTGGCAACCGTACTTAATATCATTTCACTCCATCTTTTATTTTCCTCTTCAATCACTGTATTATTTAGATAGGAAAATGCCACTAGAATGAGCCTTCCAACAGTTTTTGTTTACAACTTGGCTTTTATTAAAAAAAAACTCTTAAAAATTATTTTCCCCTTCAATATTTTAAAGATATTTTAAACGTTTCAGTGTTAGTTTCTAAAATATCATAATGCTATTAATTATCCAAGAACTAAGCAATTCATTGGACAGGTTCATTTCTCTATGGAAAGAGCTCCAGAAAATTGAAGTGAAGGTAATTCTGAAAGCACAGGTTCTTTCAATTTACAGTTCAGTTGAAAAAATAAATAGTACAGGGCAACTGGGTGGATCAGGTGGTTAAGCATCTGACTTCAGCTCAGGTCATAATCTTATGGTTCATGGGTTCAAGCCCCACATGAGGCTCTCTACAGTCAGCTCAGGGGATTCTGTGTCTCCCTTTCACTCTGACTTCCCCCCTTGTGCTCTCTCTCTGTCTCTCTAAAAAATAAATGAATAAACTTTAAAAAAAAAAAAGAAAGAAAAAAGAAACGGTACAAACTTACAGACGTATAGTCACACAGACATAGCAAGAGAATCATCTACACCCATTGAAAACATGAAAACACTGCCATATCCAAACAGACATCCATATTTAACCTGAATAGTATCTGAAACGGATGGAGGCGAGGAATATGTACCTCTGTATGTTTTATTCTCTTTATAAATAAATATCTTAAATACAATAGTTACAGCCGGGAACGATAGCTTAACTGTGACAGTCAGGGTACATAATCTAACCCCTTCTCTTTCCCTCCATCCCCACCCCGCAAACACACTCACACACAGCATAGCACAGAAATATGCATTTAAGCACACACAGATAATATTCATTCCTATAAGAGGACACATGGATTTATATATACAGAAAACACAAACTTCACATAAGTCCACAGATGGATGCATAATAGTTTTCTATTAGAAAAGCAAATTGTAATATTTTTAAAATTGTTTGTGAGGCATATTTGTACCAAAATGGTGAAATGAAAAGACTTATGTCTTGTTGATAGAATGCCCCAACTAAAATCTAATAAAAAGTCTTTTAAGAGAATTAGAACATAATAGAGCTGGCAAAAGAAAAATAGGCTCAAATGGGCCAGAAATTAAAAGAAATTCCTGAAGATTAGAGGTAGATACAATCGAATTGAAATAGGAGTACAACAGACTACTAGTAGCAGTGGAAGCAATCCGAGATTGTACGTAACCAATAAAATGAACAGAAATGGCATCTGAGGAAAATACTGAACAACTAACTGATAGACAACTCACAGTCACAGCCATCTGGTTGTTCTCCCTATTCTCTGTTCCCTATTCTGCTTGGCTTTGGAGGAGGCCATAGCATTCATTACCAAAAACCCAGATAGGAAAGTGACAAAATTTTGACATGCTGAGCATTTCCCAAAGGAGTTCGTGAACCCCCAGAATATACTAGAAGACCAAAACCAAGAAGGAAACAATTTCAGATACAACCAATATATTTGTCTTTCAAAATTAAGACAGGGGAGATCCTGTCCTTAGAAGCTGTATTCACAAAGAAGCTGTGTCCACAGAGCTGTATCCGCAAAGAATAGTGTAGGAGTTCTGAAAACATGTTTATATCATCCCCAAAAAGTCACCAAACTTTCAGAAAAATTTTTTTAAAAAAACCATGAAACAAAAGCACTTAGTTAAACTTACAGAGAAATCCCCAATTGGGAAGACAAGAAAGGGTATGAAATCTATATGTGCAAAGCTAGAGAGCCCATCATAAATCTTGGAAACTAAACATCTCACAGTATTATTTTTTAAAGTAGTATGGCATGTAAGAGCACAAGAGAAATAAGCCAGGGGTAAATGAAAAACCTGGGACATTAGAAGGAGATAGTCTCTTGTAACACAAAAAAAGCAAAGGGATAGAGAGTATGAACAGAGAAAATTGTACACAGACATAAAAGATAAATCCATTTGTCCTAATGAATTGAGACTTCAGAAGCCACTTAATAGGGATTCCAAAAAGAAAAAGAGAGTAAATGTAAAGAAATAATAGTAAAAAAAAAAATCCCTGGTTAAATAAAATAAATTTATAGACTGATCCAAAAATTCATTTGAAATTGTAAGGGATTTAGAACCTTGGAAAAGGAGACACAAGTTTGAATGATCACGCTTCCTGATTTCAAAACTTACTGCAAAGTTACACTTATCAAGACAGTGTGACACTCGCATATGAATAGGCATACAGATCAACGGAATAGAATTAAAATTCCAGAAATAAACCTTGACATTTATGATCATTGGTTTTCACCTAGATGTCAAGACAGTTCAATGTAGAATAGTCTTTTCAGCAAATGGTGCTAGGCAGCTACATGCAAAATAATGACTACCCATTCCCATGTTACATAATGTATAAAAATTAATTCAGTGTAGATTCAAAACCTAAAAAGAAGAGTTAAAACTATAGACCTAGCTCAACAACACTAACAACAAAAAACACAACCAACCCAATTTAAAAATGGGCAAATGAATTGAATAGACATTACTCCAATAAGACAAATGGCCAATAAACACATGAAAATCAAATCCACAATAAGACATCACTTCACATCCACTAAGGTGGTCATAATAAAACAAAAACAAAAACTAGAAAATAATCAGTAATGTCAAGGATGTGGAGACTGGAACCCTCATGCATAGCTAGTGAGAATATAAAATGATAACCATTGAGGAAATCATCTTAACGTGTTCTCAAAACACTAAACACAGAATTATCACATGACCCAGCAATCACACTTCTAGATATATAACCCCATCCCCCAAAAGGAAAAAGGATGTTCAAAAACCTTTTACACATATGTTCACAGCATCACTATTCACAATAGCCGAAGATAGGTACAACTGAAATGTGGACCAATGGTCGAACTGATAAAATGTGGTAATATGCATATGCAGAGGTTCAACAGATTTGGAGGCTGATCTAGAAACATGACCACAAGTTGGCAGTAGCACACACAAGTATTATTAGGTGATGCATTACTGTATTTTCATGGAAGAAAAGTCCCTCACAACAATAATCTGTCCAGAGGCTAGAGCATAGGGGTGGCTGTTGATAAGGGGAGGAGGGCAAGGGAACTTCCAGGGGAGAGAGGGTTTGGGAAGGGAGCTCACAAATCCGTATGGTATCGGTAAACAGCAGAGCAAGGAGTCTCTGGATCAGAGAAACATGATGCGGGTAGCAGCGTGGGGCCCTATAATGACAAGGCCTCAGCTTATCAATGAATGTCAGCTTTCTGTGAGGTTTTGTGGAATATGCAAAGCAGGTAGGCTCTCTGTGACTAAAAATCTGCTGGTTTAGGCTACTTTAAAGATAATTAGATGTGAAAATTTGAGTATGGCTCTGGCAGATTTTGTGGCTAATAGATTTCAGCTGCTATAAAAAGGAATAAAATTAAATAAATAAATAAAATAAATAAAATAAAATAAAATAAAATAAAATAAAATAAAATAAAATAAAATAAAATAAAATAAGATATATGAGATAAAATTAAAAGGGGTGCCTAGGTAGCTGAGTTGGTTAAGTGTCTGATTCTTGATACAGGCTCAGGTCATGATTTCAGGGCTTGTGAGTTGGGGATCCACATCTGGCGCTGTGCTAACAGTGTGGAGTCTGCTTAGGATTCTCTCTCTCTCCCTCTCTCTCTGCCCCTTCCCCACTTGCTCTCTTTCTTTCAAAAACAAATAAATAAACATTAAAAATATAAAAGCAAACAACCTAGGAGCCAATACAAAGAGGATATGTTTGGCTCATTTAAAAAAAAAAAAAAACAGCACAAAACTGGAGGGGCCAAGATGGTGGAATAGCATGGAAGTATTTTTTGTGTCTCTCATCCCTCTTGCACACCTAGAAAAGTGACTTGAGGGTTAACACAACAATCTGCACAACCTGAACCACAGAACTCAGCAGGTACGCATCACGGAGAGGTAAACTGGGGGAGAGAAAAGCCACAGAGGGCAGGGAGCTAATTTTGCTTGCAGAGAGAGAATGGAGACAGCGGCGGGGGGGGGGGGGGGGGGGAGGGGGGGAGTATGGGAAAGCACTTCCCCCAAAGCAGCTGGAGAGAAAAGAGTACACAAGGGAATGAACAAAAAATAGAAAAAGAAGAAAGGAGGGGGTTTAAATTCCATTAAGACTCTATAAACAGGGGGAGTGCAGAGTCTGAGACTCTGCAGCTTGATGCCTGGAGGTGCTCTAGTGGGAAGGGCAAATCCCCAGGAGCAGAGAGTAAGGTCCGATGAGTCCTCTGGCCATACAGGGAGAGGGGGTTCCCCTGATGGCAGGACATTTGGTACAGGCTGTATGGCCTGTCCACAGACAAAGGTTCCAGAGGACCCCAGAGAAAAACCACATTCGCTGGTGCTAGAACAAGGACATTAAGTGGGAAGCCTAGTGCCGATGTGTGTTGTGGTTTACCACAATCCCTGAAATGCTGTTATTACATGATCACATGAACATTTTCTGGAGCAGGCTAGCACCCAGCTGCAATGTCTGGGCATGGACAGCAGCACAGTGTCGCAAATGTTCCTGGGGGAGGGTGAGCACCCGGCCATTGCTCGGTGAGACCCTCCCCCAGAGGGCTAGAGTCACAGTCCCTCAGAAGTGAGGAGTTGGGAAACACAGATACATGTGAGATAAAACTCAGGAGGAAAGTGCCTCCTGGCAGCCTAACAGCTTGATTACAGACAGTGTAAAAGCGGGGAGTGGACACAAAGTGGAGACAAAGAAGGGGTGTTTGACTGCCACTTGGGGAAAGCAGAGTTCTGATACTACAGACTGGGTAGCCAGGTGATGCCATTCACCCCTGCTGTGTATCCACACACACGCATACACATGCCACAACAATCACTCCAGTAAGCTACACAGAGCCATCCAGTGGAGAGCGGAGCCATTAGACTAAGGCCCACCCAACCAGGCCAACTGCACTCTTCAGGAACACCACAAGTCTCTTCACCTGCTTAGTATACGGACTATAAAGTGCTTCATAGTTTGACTTGGGGAAACCAATGTAATTTCAATTGTATTTCAGTCTGTTTGCTGGCCCATTTATTCATTTTTTTTCTTTTTCTTTTCTTATTCTTAAATACAGAAAGAGAAAAAATTTTATTTTCATTTTCCATTTTTTTATTTTTTAAATATCGCTATTTATCTTTTAGAGAGAGAGAGAGAGAGAGAGAGAGAGAGAGATGGACAGAGCATGAGCAGGGGAGGGGCAAAGAGGGAGACACAGAATCCAAAGCAGCCCCCAGGCTCTGAGCTGTGAGCACAGAGCCCAATGTGGGGCTTGAACCCATAAACTGAATAATCATGACCTGAGCTGAAGTCAGACACTCAACTGACTGAGGCACCCAGGTGCCGCTATTTTCCATTTTTATTAAAAAGATTTTCTTTGTTTTCTACTGTATTTTTTAATTTTTTAAATTTTATTTTACTTTCATGAATTCATTTTATTCTATTTTATTGTATTTATTTTTTCAAATTTTGAAATGTTTTCCTTTTTTTCTTTTGTCCTTTTTTTCTTATCATCCCTTTTTTCCTCTATCAAGTTCCTTTCAACAACCAGACCAAAACATACCTAGGTTCTAGTATATTTATTTGATTATTTTGTGTTGTTTTTAATTGTTTAATTTTTTTTTACTTTATTAATTCCTTTTCTTCCTTCAAAATGACAAAATGAAGGAATTCACCACAAAAGAAAGAACAGGAAGAAATGACAGCCAGGGACTTAACAAAGATACAAGCAAGGAGTCTGAACCAGAATTTAGAATCACGATAATAAGAATACTAGCTGGGGTTGAAAATAGATTAGAATCCCTTTCTGTGGAGATAAAAGAAGTAAAAGCTAGGCAGGATGAAATAAAAAAATGCTATAACTGAGCTGTAATCTCCAATGGATGTCACAGCGGCAAGGAGGGATGAAGCAGAGCAGCAAATCAGGGATACAGAGGACAAATTGAGGGAGAACAATGAAGCAGAAAAAAAAAGAGGGAGACTGAGGCAAAAGAGCATGATTTAAGAATTAAAGAGCTCAGTGACTCATTAAAAAAAAGAATTGTAAGGGTCCCAGAAGATGAAGAGAAAGAAAAGGGGTCGGAAGGTTTATGTGAGCAAATCATAGCAGAAAACTTTCCAAACCTGAGGAAAGACACAGACATCAAAACCCAGGAAGCATAGAGAACTCCCAGTATATTCAACAAAAAATGACCATCAACAAGGCATATTATAGTCAAATTCACAAAATACTCAAGCAAAGAAAGAATCATGAAAGCAGCAAGGGGAAAAAAAGTCCTTAACCTACAAGGGAAAACAGATCAGGTGCACAGCATATCTATCCACAGAAACTTGGCAGGCCAGACAAGAGTAGCAGGATATATTCAGTGTGCTGAATCAGAAAAATATGTAGTCAAGAATTCTTTATCCAGCAAAGATGTCTTTTAAAATAGATAAAAAGTTTCCCAGACAAAAATCAAAGGAGTTCGTAACCACTAAACCAGCCCTGAAGAAATTTTAAGGTGGAGTCTGATATCTGAGAGGAGAAAAGATGGGGAGAAAACAAACCCAAAAATACCAAAAGCAACAAAGATAAGAAAGGACCAGAGAGCAGCACCAGAAACTCCAACTCTACAGGCAACATAATGGCAATAAACTCGTATCTTTCACTACTCATTCTAAACATCAGTGGACTAAATGCTCCAATCAAAAGACATAGGGTAACAGAATAGATAAGAAAAAAGGATACATCTACATGGTGTTTACAAGAGACCCACTTTAGACCTAAAGACACCTTCAGATTGAAATTAAGGGGATGGAGAACCATCTATCATGCTAATGGTCAACAAAAGAAAGCCAGAGTAACCATACTTGTAGCAGACAATCTAGACTTTAAAATAAAGACTGTATCAAGAGATGAAGAAGGGCATTATATCATAATTAAGGGGTCATCCACCAAGAATATCTAACTATTGTAAACATTTAGGCTCCAAACGTGAGAGCTCCTAAATATATAAATCAATCCATCACAAACACAAAGAAATTCATTGAAAATAATACCAAAATAGTAGGGGATTTCAACACCCCACTTACAGCAATGGATGGGTTATCTAAATAGAAAGTCAACAAGGAAACAATGGCTTTGAATAACACACTGGACTGGATGGACTTAACATATATATTCAGAACATTTCATCCCAAAGCAGCAGAATACACATTCTTTTCCAGTACAAATGGAACATTCTCCAGAATAGATCACATACTGGGACATAAATCAGTCCTCAACAAGGACAGAAGGATCAAGATCATACCCTATATAGTTTCAGACCCCAACACTATGAAACTTGACATCAACCACAAGAGAAAATGTGGAAAGATAACAAATACTTGGAGACCAAAGACCATCCAACTAAAGAATAAAAGGGCTAACTAAGAAGTTAAAGAGGAAATGAAAAAGTACATGGAAGCCAAAGAAAATGATAACACCACAGCCCAAAACCTCTGGGACACAGCAAAGACAGTCCTAAGAGGGAAGTATACAGGAATCCAGGCCTTCCTAAAGAAGGAAAAAAGGTCTCAGATACACAACCTAACCTTACGCCTTAAAGAGCTGGAAAAAGAACAGCAAATAAAACCCAAAACCAGCAGAAGACAGGAAATAATGAAGATTACAGCAGACATAAAAGCTATCAAAACCAAAATACAAACCAAAACAAAATAGTAGAACTGATCATTGAAAACAGGAGCTGGTTCTTTGAAAGAATTAACAAAATTGATAAACCCCTAGCCAGTTTGATCAAAAAGAAAAAGGAAACGACCCAAACAAATAAAATCAAGAATGAAAGAGGAGAGATCACAACCAACACAGCAGAAATAAAAACAATAATAAGAAACTATTAGGATCAATTATATACCAATAAAATGGGCAATCTGGAAAAAATGGACAAATTCCTAGAAACACATACTCTACCAAAACTGAAACAGGAAGAAATAGAAAACTTGAACAGACCCATAACCAGTAAAGAAATCAAATTAGTAATCAAAAATCTGCCAAAAAACAGGACTCCAGGGCCAGATGGCTTTCCAGGGGAATTCTACCAAACATTTAAGGAAGAGTTAACACCTATTCTCTTTTGAAGCTATTCCAAAAAATAGAAATATAAGGAAAACTTCCAAACTCTTCCTATGAAGCAAGCATTACCTTGATTCCAAAACCAGAGACCTCACTAGAAAGGAAAACTACAGACCAATTTCCCTGATGAACATGGATGCAAAAATCCTCAACAAGATACTAGTCAACCAGATCCAACAATACATTAAAAAAAATTATTCACCATGACCAAGTGGGATTTTATACCTGGGATGCAGGACTGTTTCAATATCTGCAAAACAATTAACATGATTCATCACATCAATAAAAGAAAGGACAAGAACCATATGATCTTCTCAATAGATGCAGAGAAAGCATTTGACAAAATACAGCATCCTTTCTTGATAAAAAACCCTCAAGAAAGTAGGGATAGAAGGATCATACCTCAAGATCATAAAAGCCATATATGAATGACCCAATGCTAATATCATCCTCAATGGGGAAAAACTGAGAGCTTTCCCTCTAAGGTCAGGAACGAGACAGGGATGTCCACTCTTGCCACTGTTATTCAACATAGTATTGGAAGTCTTAGCCTCTGCAGTCAGACAACACAAAGAAATAAAAGGCATCCAAATCAGCCAGGAGGAGGTCAAACTTTCACTCTTCACAGATGACATGATACTTTATATGGAAAACCCAAAAGATTCCACCGAAAAACTGCTAGAACTGATGTATAAATTCAGCAAAGTCGCAGGATATAAAATCAGTGTACAGAAATCGGTTGCATTCCTATACAGTAATAATGAAGCAACAGAAAGAGATACCAAGGAATCAATCCCATTTACATTTGCACCAAATTGTAGGAGGGGGAATGGGCTAAATGGGTAAGGGGCATTAAGGAATCTACTCCTGAAATCATTGTTGCACTATATACTACCTAACTTGGATTTAAATTTTAAAATAAATTTAAAAAACACCATACAATGGAATATTATTCACACATAAAAAGCAATGAAATACTGACGTATGCTACAATATGGATGAAATTTGAAACATTATTCTGTATGAAAGAATTTAGACACAAAGGTGTCATCTTGTATGATTCCATTTACACCAAATATCCAGAATAGGCAGATCTACAGAGACAGAAAGTATATATGTGGTTGGAGTAGGAGAAGGGCATAGAGGAGTGACTAGCTAATGAATATGGGGTTCCCATTTGGGGTGATAAAAATGTTCTGGAACTAGATAGTGATGATAGTTGCACAACCTTTTGAATGTAACTAATGTCAATGTCTTACTTTAAAATGGTTGCTGTTATATTTTGTGTATATTACCACACACACACTCAAACTATACAGCATTCAGAAAAAAAAAAAAATAGAATCACCTACATGATCTTGAGTTACACATCAATTTCTTAGATACAACACCAAAAGTAACAATAAAGTAGATTGCAACAGTACACTTCATGAAAATTAAAATTTTGTCAAAGGACACCATCAAGGAAGTAGAGAGCTCACAGAATGGGAGAAAGTAAGTACAAACCATATATTTGGTAAGGGACTGGTTTCCAGAATAAATAATTTGAAATTCAACAAGAAAAACACAAATGACCCAATAAAAAAATGGGCAAAAGATCTCAACAGATATCTCTCCAAGAAAACATATGAATGGCTAATTAACACATAAAAAGATGTTCCATATCATTAGTCCTTAAAAAAAAATTTTTAACATTTATTCACTTTTGAGAGACACAGAGCATGAGTGGGGGAGGAAAAGAGAGAGAGAGAGAGAGGGAGAGGGAGAGGGAGACACAGAATCCAAAGCAGGCTTCAGGCTCTGAGCTGTCAGCACAGAGCCCTACACGGGATGGAACTCACGGACCAGACTGCAAGATCATGACCTGAGCCGAATTTGGACGCTTAACCAACTAAGCCACCTAGGCCCCCAATATCATTAGTCCTTATAAAAACAAAGGTCAAAATCACATAAGTGACCACTTCACACCAACTATGATGGCTATAATCAAAACGAGTAATATGGATGTGGGGAAATTTGAACCCTTCTACACTGCTAGGTATATGTAAAACTGTGCATTCGTTTTGGAAAATAGTTTGAACTTCTTCAAAAAGTTAAATATAAATTTACCATGCATGTGACACAGCAATGTAATCCCAGGTAAATACCCAAGAGACCTGAAAACATATCCATGCAAACCTTACACACAAATGTTCACAGCAGCACTATTCATAAAAGCCAAAAGGTGGAAAAAAACCAAAATGCTCATCAATGGATAGATGGATAGATGAAATGTGGTATTATCCCTACAATGGAATATTCTTCAGCAGTAAAAATAAATGAAGTACCAATACATGCTACAGCATGGATGAATCTCAAAAACATTACAATATGTAAAAGGAGGCAGTTACAAAAGATCACATATTACATGACCTTTTTCTTTATAGAAAATATGCAGAAAAGGGAATCTATAGATATAGAATGTGGATTACCAGTTGCCTACGGCTAGGGCCAGGGCATGGGTATAGACAAAGAATGACTACTAATAGGTACAAGGGAGGACGAAAATATTCTAAAATTAGATCATGATGATTATTGCACAACTCTGTAAATTTATTTAAAATGACTGAATTGGACACTTTACATAGGTGAACTTTATGTATATATACATTATATCTCTATAAAGGTTAAAAATGAGAGCATTCATATTAAAAAGACCAGTTAATGACAAGCTCTATCAGTGAAAAAAGATCCAAAAGTAGTCACAGTATGTGGACACTTAAAATGCTAGGAGGATTAAAAACTATCCATTTTAGGTGAAAAAATAAATAGCTGCAATCACCACAGGTCTGCCACCACACAATGACGATCAGATCAGAAGCAGACTTCTAGTAATAAGTTGCGTGAATATAATTAAGCAGTATAGACTAAGCGCTGAGGGAAGTTATTTGGAATGTGGATACCCACATCCATAAAAAGGCAAGTTCAAGACAAAAAGCAAAACTCAGAAGTCTTCAAACATGTGAAAACTGGGACAGTTTATCATCCACTTACTCTATGGGGAAAAAAATGTTACTAGAGGGAGATAAGGAGGTCATCATATGTATTTTGCCTTTACTAAAAGCTGTGAAAACTTGATTGATTTTTTAGCTTCCCTTGTAGCTAGAATTTACCGTGTTACACAGTTTTGACCAATGAAATTCAGGTGGGAATCTCTTGCTCTCCCCCTTCCTGGAGTGCAGACACAAAGCCTGCTGGCATAAGCAAAAAAGCTACGTAGCAAAGATGACAGAAGGAGAAGATAAGAGGGATGTAGATCCTTGAGGCATTGGCTAGTTCTTGCAGGTGTAACTTTTTAATGTATTAGATAAGTGTATCCTTATATGTCATTTAGCTACATTTAGCTACAATTAGATATTTGTTTTCTTATTTGCTGTCACCTGCATTCCTGAATGAGATATTCCTGCATATGAAGACAAATACAAACAAGGAGATAATATGGAATACAAATTATGACTGCAATGGAAAATTCAGATGGTGTTAAGAAAGCTAGAATTAACTAAAGGAATGTCTAACGGATGGAAAGCTTGGTAGACTACCTTTGGCAAAACCCACAAAGCACAGAATATGTGCTCTACATGTTCCAACCACAATATTGATAAACCAAGCATTAGCGCATGAATTAATGTAACATGAACCGCCAGAAGAAAGTAAGTTATAATCATAAATAAGTCAGAAATGGGACAGTACATAAATCCAGAAAAAGGGAAAATATGTAAATAACATAAATAGAGCAAATTATGGTATAGTCATAATATATGAAATTATGTAACATATATAATACACAGTAAATACATAAATTATATAAAGCACAAAATGTCAAGTATAGGCAACTATAAAGAGAAGGTGTTGCGCTATTTACCCAAAGGGAAATGCTTTAAGCAACAGAGAAATTACTATATTTTTCATTATGTTTTCTTTTCTTAAAAAATATATATTTTTTTACCACATATATCATTTTATAGAATAAGAAACAAGTCAATGAAGTACATATTTTGGAAAAAGAAAAACTCCAGCTCTGTTTTGCATTAACAGTAAAGGACCAGATTGCAGTCGTCACCATCAATTTAGCCACCAATAGGCAGTTACACAACAGCAAATATAAGTGCATGCAAAATACCCTAAAGGGTCAACTTTTTTAGTAATTGCCCAAACCTCATTCCTCAGTAACACTGTTTCTGAAGCTGCTAAATGTTATGCAATAGGCTTAACTTATCACCGTGTCACTCTTTTCTTGAATTTGTGGTCCAAGAGTGAAAGTGAGCTCCATGATAATTAATTACCTGACAGTTTTATACTGAAAGAGAAAGATCATAATGATGAAGACTAATATAAATGTTGACATTTAACAAAATGCTGTAAAAGAAAATTTTATTATACTACAGTGGCTACTTAACAATTGATTTCTTAATAATCCAAAAGATTAAATGGACCTAACAGAAGTCCCTAAATTACTCTTAGAAAATAGCTTCCACTGCTATACCTCGCTTTTAAAGATGAAGAAACTGCTCAACTACTATCCTTGGCTTCCCATGGATCATGAAAAATCATGTATTCAAGTTTCTCAACCCCTTTATCCTTGGGTCAAAGGAAATTGAACAGGCTTTTGAGATCATGATCACTTGCTCATTGTTAACGTTAAGATATATTCAGAATATGAACAGAGTTGAACTCAGATAAAGGGACATAAATGTATCTACAGAGCTTATACTTTTAAATGCTTTAAAATCATTTAAAGATGCAACATTTGATTTAAATGTGTTATTTTTCACGCCTACAATGAAAAGCTACCTGTACAGCATTTTATTTTTCTAAGTGTAATCATATCAAAATGATTGCTTAGATGTGCTGACCTATGAAATTCTCTTGGCATGTGGTGGTATTCATTAACTGTAATCATTAAGTCTATAGTAAACAATCCATTTCTGCAGTTATTTTTAAAAGACATCCTGATAAAGCCTAAAAAAGAATTATTCTGCCTGTACCTTGCACTACAATAAGATACGCAATTAAAATTACCATTCAACAGGAATGACATCTTTATGAAAATGGTTTGATAAGAAATTCAGGTCAAGAAGGCTAGCTAGAAGAGCATTCCATTTGCTTTAGCTAGCTAGCATCCTTTTCAGACATTCCTTTCTACAAAAAGACAATAGATGAAAGAAGAAAAGGGGAAACAAAGATTCTTTGTAAATACTGGTGCTTAACTCTGGGTGGGAGAGGACTACTGACCCTGAATACTCTGTAATTTCCTTGTTCAACATTCTGCCCCTTATAGCCTTGACAGGTTGTAAAATCAAAAGGTTCTCCAGGGTTGCTCTGAACATAAGTTTCCATGCTTGTTTGAACATGAATACTGTGCCAGTATTTCTCTGTAATCTATTCAGTTTTAGTTTGTCTGTTTGTTTGCTTACTTAACATCCTGCAATATTAGACATTAAGGAAAAAATATCTGTGTTATCATTTTCATACTTTCCAAAATATTAAGAGCGACACACTAACAAAATTTTTAATATACCATATCCAAGACAGCTTTACTTTAAAGTATATCTTCAAGGAAATCGACATGATTAACATACAGTTATGTTTTGAGATGTTGAATATTGTGGATTATCCAAGCTCATTTTTAAAATTATTTATCTACATTTCACATAGTTTTATTTCTGCAGAGTGACCTAAGAATTAGACAAATTTATTTCTCCCATCTCGTGCTTGGTACTGATGTTTGGTTTCAAACGTCATAAAAAAAAATCAGTGCTGAATATGAGCAAGTTATTCATACTACAGCTTCTAATGAAGTATGGCCGTGACTTGAATAATAAATGTCCTAGCCCTTTAATAAGGTTCATCTCAGGCTCATAATACAACCGTACATTGTATCTATAATCCAGGGGAATTTTACCAAAGTCAAATTAAGACACATAAGAGCACATTCTTAAAGTGTGAGTCATAATCCTTAGGAAATGACTATAATTGATTTACAACAAGCCAGCTGTACTGAGAACTCAGCAACCCCAGGTGATTATAACAGTTGTGCTCGGGTAAACCTGTGTGCACAACATGGTATCCTGGAATTTTTTATTTGTCAGATTGTAAAATCCAAAGATAAAACACGTGGCTAATGGTGAACTTTCAGCAAAAACTACTGGAGAATGACCTTGCTTAAGTAAACATTTACTTAAACACATTAATAAAAATGTCAGACACATTTAAAAATCACAAAGATGTATAAAGCTACCGTGTGTTGCTAAAAAGTAAAACTTTGTTTGCCTTCATCTTACAGATTCTGCTCGTTCAAGCTTTCTCCTTAGAAAACTCCAGATATGCACTGTACTGTATCTGAAAATGATAAAGTGTGCCTCCCTGGTACAGTCTTGTCAATTACATGTGCCTTGTTTCATTAGCTGCAGCTAATTATCAGCCACAGTGTTCTAGGCTATGAATTTAAATTGAGTAAAATGAGTGGTCATTTTTTATGATTTCCCTCTCGTCATTTCAAATACATCAGACTATTTTTATTACATGTAAAAATACAAAGAGGATAATAATCCAAATCTTTCACCGCCTTATTCAGTAAGTGAGTAAGTGTGTGTATTAAAGGTGACAAAGATAGATGGGATTAACTCCTTTTTTTTTGCTTGACGTCTTTTGCCCACAACATATGTTCAGGGCTATCAGGGTTATTACAGGGAACACGAACTAATCAGGTGGACAGTTTCACAAATAGTGCCTAGAACACATGGTGTCCTCCCAGTGTTAACAAGCAATGTCCCAATCACTTACGAACATGGTCAAATAATGTGAAGATTTGTCATTTTTATTGTGGTTCTTAAAACTGTCGTTAAAATAATCATGCTGTCTATGAGCTTCTGGATTGGAAGGTGAGATGCTGGGCCTTGACCTCGTTTGCTATTGAGTCATGAAAGGGAAGAAAATACAGGCTCTGTAATATTTCTCATGTTTATTCAAGCATCTACATGTTTTAGCTTTAAAAATAAGTTGTGGTTGAGGTTTATTCTTGAGGCTCAACTTAAGGTGAATTAATATCAGACATCCTTTCTGCTGAGAAGTTAAAAACTTAAGTCTCTTAATAGCTATCCATTTACCAATATCTGTCTCCATTAAGAAAAAATGTTAACTAAATCTGACTGCAAAGATCATTCAGGAAATCTAATTCTAAGGTAATTTGGTGATTTTGTCCATTTACTTATATAAGCATTTAAATTTACTTGAGCACTGCTTCTAGTCTCCCATGCAAGAGCACATCTACAAAAGCGTGGATGTGTGGATTTTTATTTTTTAATTTTTAATTTTCACATATTTTCTGCAAATATGTCACTGCAGTGGTCTCCTGGACAACTAACTAGAGAATATCATTCTTTGCTTGCAAAGAAAACCAGCACAGAAAAAAATTATAGCTAAATGAACTAAATGAAGTATTCTGGGAAATTACATACAGAATATTGCTGGAAAACAACTCAGAATTGTGAGATCTCCAAGTAAAGAGTCCCATTAAAAAATTGGAGCAGTATCTAAGGGCAACAGCCAAACAGAAAGCCCCCTGGGCCCAGCATTTATTCCACTGGCTTCCCTCAGGTTTTAAAAAAGAAGATATTTCTCTATTAAATTTGTATCCTCAAGGTTTATAGCTTTCTTTCACATTATTTTTTTCTCCATTTAGCCTTCTTCTTTCAAGTTGTTTATCATACTCAGGGTCACAGATAATCATTACTGAAGTATGAAAAAAAATCTTAAAAATTAGAATTACATGAATTTGAAGTTAAAATAGATACTATCATATTACCCAATTAGCTTTTATGAAGTTTCTAGTACCTGGCCTTCCCACATAAAATAGAAAACTACTCAAAAATATAGGCTTTGGAGACAAAGAGGCTGTTTTGGAAGGTTGTCTATGATACTTCATAGCTGTGTGAATTTGGGTGATGTATTTAACTACAGTGAGTCTCAACATTCTCATCAGGAAAACGTAGTTAATAAGTCTTATTAAGTAGATGTTTTTTTAATAGGGCTTTTTTTTTAAGTTTATTTATTTATTGTGAGAGAGAGAGAGAGAGACAGAATCCCAAGCAGGCTTCACACTCGCATCACGGAGCCCAATGTAGGGTTAGAACTTATGAACCATGAGATTGTGACCTGAGCAGAAACCAAGAGTCAGATGCTTCAACAGCTGAGCCACCTAAGCACCTCTTAAGAGGTCTAAAACAAAACCCATCTTGGCAAAGCATTTAGTAGAGTGAATGACACACAGGAAGTGCTTAGTAAGTGGCCTCGATTATATATGTGAGACAATAGTCTTGGTTATTTTTGTGTTGAACTTTCAGGCCAAGCTCTGGACTCTAACGTTGTGGGAAACTATACCCATTAGTTCTATTTCTATCAACTGGGTTAAACTTCTCTCTTTTTCAACTCCTCATCAAGAAACAGTGACCTTCTCTTTCTGGGACATCGCTTCTCTCTGGCCAGTATCAATCACCACTACTTCAACCCTCGACCATTTTCCCCAGTCCCGTTCCAAATTTTTAACATAACTACATCCAAGTTCATGATTCACCATCTCAGAGAAGACACATCCCTTCCCTTGGTCCATAGTAACTTTCTCAAACTCTCGTATGGACCCCACTTCTAAAGTTATCTCACCCCTTCAATTATCTTATCCCCTTCGTCTAGACTTTTAGCCCCATCAGTCTATATGCATGTCTCAATGTATATCATCTTAAAAAAAAAATCTTCCTTCAACCCAAACCTTCCTTTATTTCTTCCATTCATATCTAAGTGTCTTGAAAGGAAACACTCTGCTGTTCCTATTTAATCATTTTATTTACTCATTAAATATTAAAAATCTTATTTTGACCCTATCACTCCACTGAAAATATTATACCCTTGATCACCAATGATCTTTTATTTATAAAGCCCAGGGGACACTTGTAGTCTATATTTGTAACATTTGAAAATGCTGATCATCCTCTCCTGGAAGTTCTCCTCTCTGAGTTTCTAACAGCTTCACTATCACAGGTTCTCCTCCTAGCTCTCTGGCCACATATTGAAATCCATGATATCTTTTTCTTCTGTTTCTGCATTGTAATTATTCTATCTGTAGTTCTCTTTCATTCAATAAAAGAACACTGGTTGGTCTGATATACACCATGATCAAGCAGGATTTATCCTTGTGATGCAAGACTACTTCAACATGGGGCACCTGGGTGGCTCAGTTGGTTAAGTGTCTGACTTTGGCTCATCTCACGATCTCACGGTTGGTGGGTTTGAGCCCCGTGTAGGGCTCTTTGCTGATAGCTCAGAGCCTGCAGCCTGCTTCAGATTCTGTCTCTGTCTTTCTCTGCCCCTCCCCGGCTTGTGCTCTGTTTCTCTCTCTCTAAAATAAATAAACGTTAAAAAAAATTTTAAAAAAAGAATACTTCAACATATACAATCAATAAATGTGATATACCACATCAATAGAATGAAAGATAAAAATTATATGATCATCTCAATAGGTGCAGAAAAAAACAAACTTCTTTCATGATAAATACTCTCAATAAACTGAGTAAAGAAGAAACACACATCAACATAATAAAAGAATAACAGGACAAATTCACACTCCCTCATATTCAACATTGTAAGCCAGAAAGTTTTTCTTCTAAAATCAGAAACAAGAAAAGGATTCCTACTCTTACCACTGCTATTCAACATAGTACCAGAAGTCCTAGTCAAAGCAATCAGGCAAAAAACAAAAATGAACAAAAGACATTCAAACCCAAAAGGAAGTTTTGTTTCCAGGTCATATAATCTTGTATACAGGAGATTCTCAACACTCCACCCAAAACTATTAGAACTAATCAACAACTTCAGTAAAATTGCAGGACATAAAACCAACAAACATAAATCGATTGCATTTCCATAATCTAACAACAAAATAGGTGAAAAAAATAAAGAAAACAATCCCAAATAGCACAAAAAACAGTGAAGTACTCAGGAATAAATTTAACAGAGGTATGAAAGATCTATACACTGAAAACTGTATATTTGGATGAAAGAAACT
The DNA here is from genome assembly GCF_028749965.1 of Puma concolor. NCBI lineage: Eukaryota > Metazoa > Chordata > Mammalia > Carnivora > Felidae > Puma > Puma concolor. Next base: position 137,289,926 of record NC_141667.1, on the reverse strand, counting down.
GAAGAAGACAAAAATGAATAAAAAGATATTCTGTGTTCATGGATCCAAGGAATTAATATTGTTAGAACGTCCTTTCTACACTAAGCAATCTACAGATTCAATATCATTTATAACAACATGGACAGACCTAGAGGGCATTATTCTAAGTGTAATTAATCAGTCTGAGAAAGACAAATACTGTATGATAGCACTTATATGTGGAATCGTAAAAAAAAAAAAAATGAATTCTTGGAAACAAGAGAGTAGAATGGCGCTTGCAGGGGCTGGGAGTTGGGGAAAATGGGAGATGCTGGTTAAAGGGTACAAATTTCCAACTGCAAAATGAAAACTTCTGGGGATCTAATGTACTGCGTGGTAACTATGGTTAACCATACTGTATTATAGACTTGAAAGCTGCTAAGAGAGTTGATCTTGAATGTTCTGAATGAAATGGTAATTATGTCAGGTGTTAACTAACCTTCTTGCAGTAATGATTTCACAGTATATAAGTATATCAAATCATCATATTGTACATATCATACACCTTAACCTTATATAATATTATGTATCAATTACATCTCAAGCTGGGAAGAAAACGAGGAAATTTTCCCTTGAGATAAGGAAATAACATGCATTTTGCTTGGATCAACGTGTTCTAAAAGCCAAGTATACTTTTTTTTCTTTGTGTTAGGCCATGCTTTATGGAGACTTCAGATCTATAGTTAATCAGTACAAATTGTCATCATTTCCAAAATTAGAGCTAGCTGCCTACATTCTTTTATACATTTACAGTGACTTTAAAATGGCATGTTTGATCTTAGAGCTCTATCCTTTTTACAGAATCACAGCAAAAAGGTCTTTCATTTGGCCACATAAAGAGAAGTTATTCCTGGTACTATATAATTAATTACAGCTGGTGTGTGTGTGTGTGCATGTGCAGTAAATATACACACATACACAACATGGAGGAATGCAAAAAAATGACAGTGCAATTGAGAGAAAGGACAAAAATTGTGTAAATGTCATATATGTTGCCTACTCAATGTTCCCCCAAAAGTTGGATGTTTGCTTTATCCTTCATCCATTCCAAACTGCCCAATTTCACTATATCATTTAGACTTTTTTCTTGTAACTAAGAGAAATATACTACATGGAAATCACACCTTAAAATTTATCGTATCGTCCAAACATTAAACCTCTTTCAGAGGTGTTATCTCTACTATTGCTCCAATTGGCCCTTCTACGTACATTACGGAGGGTATTACCTGTGTTTTATAATCAGAGCAAACTGTAAGTTACAGCAGACACATGTTTTGGTCAAGGTCATGTGACTAGAGAGTGTTTCATGGGTAAGCTTTGAAAGATACAACTTAGTTTTGCAATTTCTAATAAAATATTAGAAGATCAGAATTTCACAAATTCAAAACCTAAGTTACTTAGCCATAAGAAACTTAATACATACTATAGCTTCAAACTCAACTTTTTTCCTCGAAGTGTTTGCCATAGCAGCACAAGAGATGAATAATTATTTTCAAAATAGATCTTAACTTCTAAACTAAAAAATGAGTAAAGAATATATATAGCAATAAAGGACTAGAAACAGCTTATTAGCAACAGAAAAATAATCAACTTGAAAAAATAATCAAAGAAATGCAACCTTAAATAAAATAGCCAACATGTTGCAAAGATTTGGGGGAAAAACACAATCTTATACAAGATTGATGGAAATTAAATTGGTAAAAACTTCCATGAGGAGTAATGTGACAATAATTCAAAGAAAATCATAAAAACATGCATTCCTTTCGATTCTGAAATTCAGCATATTAGAACTGATCCTAAGAAAACAATCATACGTATGCAAAACTTTATTTTCAAATACATGTTTCACTTTGTTGTTAATGACACAAAAACCCAATAATAGAAGATTGGCCTATTAATTATTTAATAATATAGCATTACAGGCATTTAAAACATGTTGTAGGAAAATAAATAATCCCTTTGAAAATATTTATGTATTTTAGGTAAAAAAAAAAAAAAAGAATATTTAAATTGTATGTATAATAGGATCCAAGTATGGAGGCAATATGCTTTTGTAGGTAAAACCCCAGTTTAGAATCGGGCAAACGAATTCCAACTTGGGCTACAGCATTTACTAGTTGTACCTTTGGGATATTATTTTCACCTTTCCAAAATTCAGTTTGTTCACCTATAAAGTGGAGTTAAGAAAATCCAAATTTGCAGGGATTTTGAAAGAGTTCAATGAGATAATCCATATTAGGCTTTTAGCACAATTCATGAGTACAATAAGTATTCAGTAAATGTTACTTATAATTTTTACATAATATGTATATTCTATGTCATATTTTACATTATATGCATACAACATTCACATAGTATATTAAATCTGTTTATGACCAAACATTCATCAAAACTTTCAAGTGACACTTTCTTAGTAATGGGGTTGTGAATAGCTACTTTGTATGTCCCTGGATTTTTCTTCAGTGATTTACCATAACTTATAATAAGGACAAAATAAAACTGCACAGGTCAGGTTAGGCTAGGCACTGCAGTAGTAATACCCAAATTCTAAAAGCTCAGTGGCTTCTTTGTCACTTCTAGAGAGCATGCATGCATGAGGTGGCCCTCCAGGGAAGCATGGACAAGCAGGGATGACAGTCCCCTTACATCATGATGGTGCATGTGTCTTCTAGCACATCAGAGAGGAGAAGTGAGCTAGAGAGCTCCCTGGGGATTTTTACTGCCTTTGCCTACAGATGATACATGTCTCTTCCACTTCCAGTCCACTGGCCAAACCAATTACTTGGTCCTTGCCATCTCTGACAGGGCTGGAAAGCGTGGGAAAGCACACGGTTATGTGTCAAGAATTAAATGGCCCTCCCATAAAAAGTAATAACTAAATGAAAACTAAATAAACTGATTTTACTAAATTCCAAAGTACATTTGATGAGGTGACTTGGAAATTTTGACTTCTTTAATCTTTCAAAGAGAATACAAGTTACAACATCATAACTTTTTCCCTAGATGCGCCTTTCTTAACAGCTCCAACTAAAGTTAACGGAGCAAGTAAAACTTGCACCCAAAAGAGAACTTCCTAGGACTAGCTTCCCATGAACTTGTGGTATGATGCCAAAATACAAGCCAATAAACAAAATATAAGTCAATGAACATCTCCAGCCTGAGTTGCCTTATTTGTAAAGTAAGTGAGTGAATACTATTTCTAATATCCTATCCAGCTAAAAATACGCTTCCGTCTTAAATCAACATTCCTACCAGATGACAGCTTTGTTTTTACTCTGAGATCAAATTAGTTCAGCAATCACATCTTTTCATTGGTAATATTAGTGTCATAAACCCAAATTAACTGTCCTGTGGTATTTATTTCTGTGGCTTTCTCATGGAATTCTTGGTACAATAAAGACAAATAAATACATCCACAGGATGAATTACAATTCCACATCAACTTAGTTCTTCTCAGCAAATCATGTCTCTTACAGTGTGTGTTTGGTGGAGTGGGTTTTAGCAGGTGATGCTTACAATACCTCCCAAGATAAGTATGGTTGTAGTTGTTATAAAGATAAAGAGATGAGACTTACCCAAGTTCAAAGCTAGTAAGTGATCATACTAGGTTTTGAACTAACTCAGGTATTCAATCCAGGCTGATGACATTTTTATACACAACCTTCTTACAACAAATTTGGGGCCACACTTTTCCCTTTACCTCTTAGGTTTCTTTTTAGTTGGACCTGAGAATTAAATTGACATAAGGCAGGTCTTAGGATCTATCAACAGGAAAAAAGCATACAAATGTATTTAACACAAGTTTTACTTGACATCAGAGCCTTCATAAGGAATCGAGGACCCAAAGAAATGGCAAAACCTACCTACTTTTATATTATGTTGAACAAGGAGACACAATTGTGGAAACATGACTAAGCTAAGTGCAAAAGCTACAGAAAGATAATTATTTTAACAAGGTCTGTTTGTAGAAGATTCTCTTGGTCTCAACTTTTCACCCTTGATAATTAGAATGTTATTTGCCTTCTGGTATATGGAAAACATCGTTCATATAGGAACTTTATCTCCTTCTTTTAATAAGAAAGACCAAGGTATTTTTCCTTTATTTGAGGTTTTCACAGTGCCTTTAACTCAAAATAATCGATAGGTCAGATTGGCATGCTTAGCAGTGGCATGTTCCAAACTCCTTGTAGACCGTCACAACAGCAGTAATGATGGTGAATTTTAATTAGAACGGAGATTTGGGGGCCCTGGGTTAAGGAGCTGACTCGGATTTAGCTTCAGGTCATGATCTCATGGTTCACAGGATCGAGTGCCACGTTGGGCTCCAGGCTAACAGCACAGAGCCTGCTTGGGATTCTCTCTCTTTCTTTCTCCTTCCCTCTCTCTCTCTCTCTCTCCCCCCCCCCAACACCCTTCCCTGCTCACTCACTTTCTCTCTCTCACTCTCTCTCAAAATAAATAAACAAACATTAAAAAAATAGATTAGGAAGCTCTCTTCAACTATTTGGGGAAAAACAGCCATGTTATTGCAGACAGTCTCATTCAGAAGAACTTAAACTGCTAGTTGGGAGTAACTTCAAAGAGAAATAGTAACAATGTCTGCTCCTTCAGTTTTTTTTACCTTTCGGCAAACAGGTTTATTACAAAAAGTGCAATATTCTATTTATCTTCTCCAAGGACAGGGACCATAACTATAGTGCCCAGTGTTCTCACAAGCAATTAGTGCTTAGCATCTTAAGGCCCATTTGAAGGAATGAAATCATACAGGATTTTCTCCAAATTTTCCCAGCATAACATGGCACATCTCCTAGTAAACAACTGAATTTTTACATAATAAATCCTAAGTACAGCTTTCTAATGTGAAATTTATGTTTTTTTGTCACTAAAGGCAGAGAAAAAAAAACTAAAACTATAGAGGCATCATGCAAAGTTGTACTGCTCTTAAGCATATAAAAAAGCAAAGCCATCCACTAATTAAATGAAAAATATCCTCCTCTGAGAGAAAGCAGATTGGAATATTGGCAAGACTCCTATGTTAAATGACTATGGGATGTCACATAACATCACTGCTTTGAATGTTGAAAATCATACTACTAGATTTCCCACTTTACATTTGGATAGAACTAATGTTCCTATTATAAGTAGCTCTTAGTTTAAGTGTGGTAGATATGGGTAGGAAGTACTTGGTAAACATCATTTTAAATACCTCCAAAAGTCCATACCATAGAAGAAGACGTTTAAGTTTATTTTTTGACAGACAGATAGAGACAGCACAAGAGGGGGAGGGGCAGAGAGAGAGAGAGAGAGAGAGAGAGAGAGACAGGATCCCAAGCAGGCTTTGCACTGTCAGTGCAGAGCCTGATGTAGGGCTCAAACTCATGAAACATGGTATCATGACCTGAACTTAAATCAAAAGTCGGATGCTTAAATGACGGAGCCACCAGGGTTCCCCAGGAAGAAGTCTTTTTTTTTTTTTTTTTAAGCTCACTGTGTCATGAATCATGATACAGATTAGGAAGCATGCACTGAAATCAGTACCAATGAAGCACAGTTATGTGCTAACAAAGCTAGGTGTTATCCAGTGAATAATAAAAGATTATATCTGAAAGTCAATCCTTACACTATTTTATTGTTTTAGACAACAATATATACCTTCATGGCTTAGTACTGAACAAATGATAAAATTAAGAAGATAATAAAACCAAAGCCATTTAATTTACAATTTTTAGGGACTATGCCAAACGACAATCGACAACAGCAAAGATGGTGACACTCAAGAGTGTTTCATATGATCAATAAATGATGAAAGCAGTTCTTCATGAGCATGATCATTCCAGTCAGTGCCATTTCCATAATTTCAGTTGGTTCGCTGAAGTGATATGCATCAGCAGTATAGCGATACCTTATATGATTTCAACTTGTAAGTTAAGGGCTAGAATAGCAAAACTGTTTTTTTTAATGTTTTGTTTATTTTTGAGACAGAGAGAGACAAAGCATGAGCAGGGGAGAGGCAGAGAGAGAGAGGGAGACACAGAACCTGAAACAGACTCCAGGCTCTGAGCTGTCAGAACAGAGCCCAACATGGGGCTCAAACTCACAGACCGTGAGATCAAGACCTGAGCCGAAGTCAGATGCTTAACCGACTGAGCCACCCGGACGCCCCATAGAATAGCAAAACTTTTAATTTAATATGTAAGACAATAAGGTTTCTTAAGAAGATTGATCTGTGATGTAATGTTTCAGTCACCTGAAGTTTGAATCTCAATATGAGCAATTTTCTCCACTTACCAGTGAAAGAAACCAATAATAGTTTTGGGCAATATACAAAATACATTCAGCACATGAAGGAATATATTTCTAAGTGGTCTATAACCAAGAAGTAAATTGATAATCCATTTGCTGCTATTTCTCAAGTTAATAATATTCAACCTTCCATGTTTTTAATGTAGTATGAATGTTGAACTTAATATCTTTTGTGAGAAATCCCTTCATAATTTCAGATTAATGTTTAATCTAAAACTATGCATAACTGCCTTACAAAGCCATGATGCATTTTCTGACAGCCTCAATGGTCTATGAATAATAATTTTCGAACTCAAAAGAAATAACTTCAGATAAACCAACATCTGGATGTGGGACTGAATCAAGCTGTACATCATCAAGCAGAAACAGATACATCAGAAAGAACTTGAGTTCAACTTCATCCCTCCTAATGATTTATTAGTTTTCAAGATTACACCTTATTTTCTTAAATTGTGATAAACTTTGGCTTTTCCCTGAACTTTATCTAAAACTGGTATCCCCCAAAATATATTAAAAACCCAAATTTTAAGGGAAAAGAGAAATGCAAGTAGTTTGGCTAAAGCACTATCATGTTTCTTTGAGCTCCTTTAAAAAAAGTGTTATTTGGGGCGCCTGGGTGGCTCAGTCGGTTAAGCGTCCGACATCAGCTCAGGTCAAGATCTCACGGGCCGTGAGTTCGAGCCCCGCGTCGGGCTCTGGGCTGATGGCCCAGAGCCTGGAGCCTGCTTCTGATTCTGTGTTTCCCTCTCTCTCTGCCCCTCCCCCGTTCATGCTCTGTCTCTCTCTGTCTCAAAAATAAATAAACGTTAAAAATTTTTTTAAATAAAATAAAAAAAAAATTTAAAAAGTGTTATTTTTAGCAAAATATAAAAACCCATTTCTAACCCATCGCCCTGGTGACTAACTTCCGCCACTTAATATGTTCACTCAATTCCCAGAGCTAGAGTTTACAAATTCTCTTAAATTCTTCTTGAAACTTCCATCTACCTCCTGACAAGCATAAGACAGTAATCAGAAACTGATTAATGTTTCCTTGTGGGGAAAAAACAAGGAGAGCATGCTGCTCAAGGTGGCAGAATCATTCCTTGTAAGAAGACAATCAGGTTTGAAAAGAGAAAAATAGCAGAATGTCTGTTTCTAGTCTATCAAGTAATTCCTCCCTGTTAATTACCTCAAGGTATATTCGCTTTAATCTTTTCAAGGTGTGTTGACAGTGTGAATTATTTTAATGATGAGGAAGAATACCTCCACAAAGCACACCATTTCTAATTCAATCAATAACATTCACAGAAAACAAGTTTTATCAATTCAAATAATCCTCACATTCTCTACTAACCCCAAAAAGCGACACAGGACATGTTATTATTAATGATGTTAATATATCAAAAGACCCTCAGTCTGCAGCTAGGATGACATTTTGGGACCACAGCTTCCATTTTTCTCATCCTAGGAGAGCTAATTGAACCGTTTAGGGAAGTCAAGGCCAAGGAAGCGCCTATCTTACCATATTACCTTTTATTCTCGGAGGTCTCACCAAACTGTTCCAGGGAGTTTTTATAACAGAAAGGGATTCTCAACGGAAGCCTCCCATGAGGATTCTGAGCAGGGAGACAAAGGCACACATCCACACAAACAACACAGAATCAGGTCTATTGGATCACTATAACTTCCATGTTTTGAAAGACTGTTCCCATTACAAGTGAACAATAAGGTGGATTTCTGGTGGTCGAATGTATTCAACTTCCTTCTCACCAAAAAACACAACAAAACAAAAAAACACTTGGTTCTATCACTTGAAAAAGAAAAGATAGGGAAGGGGAAAAAAATAGAGAAAACTGAACTAAAATTCATTCTCCTTATTTAGCTTTCTTCTAACAGGCAAAACAAGTTGAAAGCTTTTCTGTTCAAAATTAGATTGCTCTTAATACTGAGAGGGATTTTCTTGCCCTTTTTTTCCCTCCTCTCTTTACAGGACACTGACTCTGGGCCACCTCTCTGCTTCTGCTTGCTAAGCTCAGGCAATGACCTACACAAATCCAAGGTTAAGCTACCAGGCTGGACAACGGCTAAACTCCTACCCAGCCGTATAATGGAATTCCCCCATGGCATCATGCAACCCCAGACCATCATACCTAGCCCCTCTCAGAGCTACATTCTCTCAGATCAACAACATTGGTTTCCAGGACTTCCATTTTTTTTTATATTTTGACTGCCTCTCCTCTAGACTTTGACACATAGTAACAACCTTCACTCACTGCCTATTCTTTTCCCATCCTGGCAAGACAGTGACAGCAGAGTCCCCCCAGATTCCATGGGTGAAAGACGGACAGAAGACAAGGGAGCAGGCAGGATCCAGCTTAGCCCTAAAGCCCACAATGTTCACGAGACAAAGACAATGCCAATCTCTTGCTACTAGCCCTCGTAACTTCCCTCGGGCACTTTGGCCAAGAAAAAAAAAAAAAAAAAGGAAGAAGAAGAGTACGAAAGAGACTATGAAAAATCTTTGTGGAGGGAAGGAAGTGAGGAAAATCTTTTGCATTTGTGTTAGCCACATATTTCATGGCAATTGATTTGGCTTTGCCCCTGAAAAAGCTTTCCACACAGCAGACATGAAGCTTTTGGTGATTTCTTTGTTCAAGGTTAACTTTCTACAAGTCTGATTTTCTCCTACTCACCTAGCTCCGCCACAGGCTTTGGCATATAGAACATTCCAGAGCAAAATAAAATGATATGAAATAAAGCTTCTACTGTCTGCTCCCAAGCCTGCCTTATTGGCATTTTAAAGCAGTATTCAACTCTTCTATACATGTAATTTTCCATCAGTTATTCTGCCCCAGGGTAGAACACCAAGAGCAGAGGAAAGGAAGGAGAGACAAGCCTGCCTGGAATCACCTCTCTACTACTAATATCTGTCAAGGTGCACTGATGAGCATCCCTTCTTCCTTATACTGTGAGAACTTTTTTTTTTCCTCCTGCAAACCTGACATGAAGCCAAAAACTCCCAGGAAGGAATTATTTTCGTTTAACTGTGCAAAGGTCAGACAAAAATGTGCTGAGGGCATCTGATTTTTCAACGCATATTAATCTCCGTTTTGCTCCCCCACAGAGATCCTTGAAAAGCAGTGGGAGTCAGGGAAGTGCCTTAATGCAGATTTCTGGCAGGCAGAGTTCAAGGTTCTGTGGGGTGACAATGACACGGGTGGTCAAGGGCGGAATTACACAGCTCAGAGACATTAGCTAGCTCCCTTGCTGCTATTTTCCTTTTAATGTAGATTCTCAGTCTTTGGAAGGAATCTGTTAAATGGTTAAGTTTAAGTTAGAAGCTACCTCTAACCTTAGCCCAATTCAATTACTTCCAAAACAATCCTACAATTCGTATCCATGAAACCTGATGAAAATTAACGAATGATGGATGAAATGTACCAAGAAGGAAATGTTTACAGGCTTTGCAAGTTTTTTTTTTTTTAATTCTTTTTAAAGTTCTTTTCTATTTCTTTTCTGGGTTAAGAACAAGAATGTGCCATCATCTTTTGATGAGACTAAGCACAGCATCTTCTTGCCTCAGATGTATCTTACTAAATAGCTTCTAAAGATATTCTTCCCTTCCCAATCATAGCAAAAAACTACTTAGTGTTTTCCAAATCAGACCTCTTACTGTGTCTTAAGTTTTACCTTTATTATCAGAAAGGTTCTTTCATTTAAAACCAGTTACTTCCTTTATTATGGTCAACAGGGAATTTGGTGATACACTCCAGTGATTAAAGTGCCAAACCCAAAGAACAGTCTCCACTCACTACAATGAGCAGAAATCCAACAAGAAAGGACGTTACCGAATTAAAAGGTTGTGCGGGTATTCGGTAACAGAAGATTCACTTCAGTGCTGCCACAAACACCATGGTTTGTTTCCAATGTATTTTTAGCCAAACACCCTCCAGCTACTTCAAGCAAATCCACCCACCGGGTGCTGGGGAGTGGGTAGGAACAGAGGCTAGTATTAAGATGCACCCACTTACAGTTACGTGGCCACTAAGGACTCAAGGTACATTTGTACAAGAATTCTGCTTCTGTGAGTTACATTCTCATTAGAGAAAATGGAAAACACTTTTAGTGCTTTGAGGTTATGCTATTTTCACATCACATGCAAAGCTGCTTTTCAAAATCTTAGATAAAACTTTTAGATTAACAGCTACTGTGTACAATCTAGCCCTAAGGCAAAGAAGGATGGAAAGATTAGGATTTCTTTTTTATTTAAATCTTGCTGTTAAATCATGGGAGCCAGCTGAGCTCTAGGGGGAAAAGTCAGGGAACAGTAGAGCAAGAAAAGTAAGCACTTTAAATTGATACCCTTTCAAAAATTTCCCTAAACCTGCTTTTATCAGACATCAAAAGTAGTTGAAGTACATTTACTAAGTTGTTTTTATTCTAGTATTTGGAGTATATTGAAATCTTTCAAATGGCAGTTAAATCAAACATACCTAAAGTAAGTTGCCAGGGTGTGTATTTAAAAAAGAAAGAAGGCTTGTGAAATAGGGTAAGTAACGTTGAACTATTTTACATGACTTCTATTTTATCTTAAGAAACACTTTAAATTCACAACTGATTTTGTCCCTAGGACAAAAACATGAAACAGCACTTATTATCTGTGGATTTTAAGTTTTGATTCTGCCTCTTATAAAAGACATTTTGTGTTTCATTATCATTATTATCAGCTAGAGCAATACGTATATATTGAGTAATTACAGGTTTCTAAATTCTTTCCTTGTCTTGTAAGTTCTAATATAAAAAAGGAAAAAAAATACGTAAGTGAGACTAATCTTCCCTAGTTAAAATAAAATGTTCAGGGGCGCCTGGGTGGTGCAGTCGGTTAAGCGTCTGACTTCAGCCAGGTCACGATCTCGCGGTCCGTGAGTTTGAGCCCCGCGTCGGGCTCTGGGCTGATGGCTCAGAGCCTGGAGCCTGTTTCCGATTCTGTGTCTCCCTCTCTCTGCCCCTCCCCCGTTCATGCTCTGTCTCTCTCTGTCCCAAAAATAAATAAAAACGTTGAAAAAAAAATTTAAAAAAATAAAATAAAATAAAATGTTCAAGTGTGACATATTCCATGGAAGGGCTTCTTTCCCTGTTTCCCAGTCTTGAGAATTAGAAATGACTTCGTACAGGAGCTAGATTTGAAGAATACCATGATTTCTTTTTTAAATGAGTCCTTTTCTTGTTATTACATTTAATATATAAAGAAAGATGATGCTTGCTATCTTAAACTGTATCTTTAAATATATATTTATATACATTTATTTATTTATTTATTTATGCCTTTCAAAATTGAATTGTGAGGGTTGATTCATGATCTTCAGAAGTCAGGGATTTGTAAGAAACATAAAAATATTTTAAGAAAATCTCATGTATTGCAACAATTACCTCATTTAATAACCTTGAATTATTGCCATTGTTATAAATGTAATACCTCAGGTTATTTGTCCTTAATTTTTATTGTTGAATGGATGTGTCCAATGACTAGAATAATGGGGGTGTTGTGAACTGTAGATCTGGACACTTGTTATATCTGTTCTCTGTCAACAAAAACCAGACATGATTTTAGCATGTATAGTTTTTTATGCCGTACAAGGATATCCTCAATATTTTGCACAGACTGCTAAGTTGCTTGACCTGCCTGAATGTGTCTCACTTGGCTAGAGATGGCCTGTCAAATCCATCACATACTGATTGGAATAGATTACTGAGTTGATGGAGCCCTGGGATTAGACCCATCTTTCTGCAAGAGACTCTGTAATCATGATGAGAGGTTATTGTTGCCTGTGAACTCAAAAGAGACAAACCACACTGCACGCAGGGATCAACTCCAGCTTTTTGTTATGCAACAGACATTGAAAAACAATACTAGTCAGGACATGTGCCACAAAGCCCAGTGAACATCAGAAAGGTCTGTTCAGCACTCATAAAAAGTAAAGCTAGAGCATTTTAACAAAAAATAATACATTCATTTGGATGGCTTCCAAGTAAATTATATATCTTCTGGAACCAATATGTCTGCTTAATTGAAATTCAATGTTTTATTTTTGGCTTTATACAGAGAACATGGTATCTTTTAAGGCAATATTCTAATTGATTTCAAATATAAATTATATTATTTTACTCATAAAATTAATATATAGATACCGGAAAGTATATTTTGTAACTATATAATGATGTGAACTTGGACTGAGAGAAGCTGATATTGTTGGGATTTCACCGTGTTACAAAACAAATACAGAGCTTTGCATAAAACCAGGTTTTTTAAATGTTTTAACCTAGGATATATGATAAGCTCCCGTTAAGGATATATTTTGTTCATATAAATTGTACCAAGAGTAAAATGCATGACATGGAGGATGTGAAATACACTCTCATTGAGCTGTCACTAATGTGTCATTTTTCTTTTCTTTGACCACTAGAAAATTTATGTATCTGTTTTCTTTCAGTTCTTAAATGAAGCAGGATCACAGTTTAAAACCAAGCCAGTTATCCAGCAAGGCCTGTGCCCCCAAATAAATAGGTGAAATAAGAGAAGTTCATATACACATCTGATCTCTGATAGGTATAGAACATTCCTAGTAACATCTCCTTGCATAACGTACTCTGATGACAGAAAAGCAAAAATGTTTATTTTCCATATTATCAGAAACATGGCATACACTCAGAAAGGGGTTCTCTTAAGTACAGGACCACATAAGTGCATTTACTTTTAACATGAGAACACTAATTTTCCTACTCACTCAAAGAACAGCTATTTCCCTTGTGGAGTAGCAATCAGAGAGATTCGGGCATGATAAAGATGAAATACATTTTTCACAACCACCCGTGGTCTGCAATTTCTAAATTTTGACATTTGCTATCAAAGATAATGTGAGGTATAATAAACAGTACCTACTTTGGAGTCTGTTAGATATATTCTAGTATCTTTACATATATGTTTTCAAAATTATTCTTCCTAAGCGTTTTTTTTTTTTTTTTTTTGAGGTAGGCATCATTATCTTTATTTAATAAATTGACAAAGCAAGTCTTAGGATACTTGTCCATAATCACAGAACTGGTACAAAGGAGCTAAAAGTCAACCCCGAATCAGTTTAAATTGAATTTAATAGGGGGAAAAAGGACCACATTAGAAAAGTTACAATGCTTTCCTCTCGTGCACTCAGAGCCACTGATTTTGTATGTGGCTAGACAGGACTGTTCAATAGGCATTATTTAAAAAAAAAGTAAAGTTATACTTACCTACAGCTCCCATCTTGCCTCACTTTGTATATATCATACTATATTGTGATTGACTTCATGTTAATTGCCCCCTTAAAATCTAAGACTAAACTATGCTTTTCAAGGGACTGGGGCTATGTCTTGTTCATTTTTATATCCCCAGCAGCTAACAGAATGCCTGGTTGTGACAAAAAGAAAAAAAAAAGATTATACGAATAAAAAAAAAAGACTCACTGCATAAAAAATAGCTGTTTAATCTTAGAAGACTATGAAGGAGGTCTTAACCAAAAAATCCAATCCAAAATTATTTATATTCTATTTATTTTTATAATAAAAAGCCAGTATTATATATATACCTGTTAATAAGGAATCAGCCACAGACTAGTGACCACAGTGCCAGATGTAGCCAGCACTACTCTGCGTATATGTCATCTCTGCTCTGGTATATATACCAGCTAGTTTTCTATTACTGAATTTTGTTTCCTGAAATAATTTCTGAAAAATAGAACAGGAATAACAATCACTTTGAAGTCCTTCATGGATTCCAGAATTCACTTTTTCGCTCACTCCATACACACATACTTACTGGACACTCTCTGGGTAACAGGTGCTGAAGATACAAATATGAATGAACTAGGGTTCTTACTAATTATAAGCTCACATTTGAACCACTGGCAAAGTCTACATAAGAACACAATGCAATGGTGAAAGTGCTAAAGCAGGGAGTTCAAGGTGCTAAGGAGGAAAGACGGAGGGAATAATCAGAGATGTGTGAACTGGGTCTTGTGGGAAGAACACGCTTTTGTCACAAGAAAAGGGACGATCAGGGGTGCCTGCCTGGCTCAGTCAGTTAAGCATGTGACTCTTGATTTCTGCTTAGGTCATGATCTCACGATTCCTAGGATGGAGCCCTACTTCCATTTCTGCACTGACAGCACGGAGCGTGCGTGGGGTTCTCTCTCTCCCTGTCTTTCTGCCCCTCCTCTATTCTCTCACTCTTGGCTCCACCCCCCTCAAAAGAAATAACATTTAAAAAAAAAAAAAAAGAAAAGGGAAGATTAGAAGATTCTAGGAAAAAAGTTAATGACATTTAGTGGTATCCTCCCACAGGGGCCATAGGAGCCTGAATGATGTGTGTGGACACATCCCAACACAGGTGGTACAACACTGTCTGTAATTTGTATGAATTCGTCCAGGAGATACTCCAGTGTTTGATGCCTGTCTGCTCCGTCTGCTTCTTGCCTTGATTTTCCCTAATGTCTCTTAGACCAGCTTATGATTCTGTCAACTCCCATTTCGGATGTCTCTGAAATTCTACTGTGTCAAAATCTCCTTCATTGTGGATAAAAACTGACTGATTACCATGCAAGACAAAAATATATACAACACACTACCGGACAGTCTTTGTTCAACTCCAAGGAGCCGGCAGCAGATATCAGCCAGTCTTACATAAGTCATGTCCCTTTCTGGACCTTCATTTCATTATCTTAAAAGTCATTTGTTCCAATTCTTTGCTCAAATGTCACCTTTTCAGTTAGCCTTGCCCTGAACACTCTATTCAGAAAGGCAAACTTCCCTTTTCCTCCACCTTTGACACACACATTCCCAATTCCTCTTACCTCACTCCATTTTTAAAAAAAGTTTTCCCTCTGGGGCGCCTGGGTGGCTCAGTCGGGTCATGATCTCACAGTTGGTGAGTTTGAGCCCCACATCGGGCTTTATGCGGACAGCTCAGAGCCTGGAGCCTGCTTCGGATTCTGTGTCTTCCTCTCTCTCTGCCCCTGCCTGGCTCTCATTCTCTCTCTTAAAAATAATAAACATTAAAAAAAAAAAAGTTTTCCCTCACACTTATCTTTTAACACTCAATATTCAATACAATTCACTTATATATTATTATGTACTCAAGAATTTATCCTTGCCCAAAGAAAAATCTAGGCTTTGCCCTCAATTTCTGGGATATAATCTCTAAACCCGTGCAATATCCTGCCTAATAAAAGTGTCTTTCTTTACCTGGGATCTCCACACCATGCCAGAAAGTCAAACAGTGTGATTTACAATGGGGACTTTGAGTCACACGGTACCAGTTCAGTCTCTACAGGGGCTGGATGGAGATTGAGGTGAGCCATGTGGGCAGTTGACCATGTCTATGTAATGGGATTCCCTTAAAGGTTCTGGACACCAAGTCTCAAATGAGCTTCCCTGGTTGTCAATACTCTGTGCTTATTACTAGAGGTCACTGCCGTGAGGACTTAACCCTGTCCACGACTCCACTAGGAGAGTCTATAATGGACGGTCCACATTTAGAACCCTCTTGCACTTGGCTTTCCCTTAGCTGATCTTAAGCTGTAACAAACCGTAACCATAGGTATAACAGCTTTCAGTGAGTTGTGTGAGTTCTTCTAGTGACATGATATCTGAGGGTATCTTGGCTCCCCCAAACTTGCAATTGGTGTCAGCGGTGAGGATGGTCTTGTGAACTGTTCTCTAACTTTACAGTTAGGCTCATCTGTTATTATCAGTGCCTCTCACTGGAACAAAAACTACATGAAGACAGGATTCTTCATATGTTTTGTTCCCCAATTAGCAAAGGGCTTGCAGAGAATCGTTACTCTACAAATATTTGTTGAATGATTGAATTGAATGTATTATACTAGCTGAATTCTGCTCTTTTACTCTATTATTAAAGGGCACAGATTAGGGCTCCTGGGTGGTTTAGTCAGGTAAGCAACTGACTCTTGATTTCAATTCAGATCATGATCTCACAGTTTTGAGACTGAGCCCTGGACCAGCTCTGCATTGAGGCAGTGAGCATGGAACCTGCTTGGGATTCTCTCTGTCTCTCTGTCTCCGTCTCTCTTTCTCTGCCTCTCTCCCACTTGCACACACATGCTCTCTCTCTCAAAATAAATAAACTTTTTTATTTTTTATTTATTTTTTTTTTAATTTTTTTTCAACGTTTTTTATTTATTTTTGGGACAGAGAGAGACAGAGCATGAACGGGGGAGGGGCAGAGAGAGAGGGAGACACAGAATCGGAAACAGGCTCCAGGCTCTGAGCCATCAGCCCAGAGCCTGACGCGGGGCTCGAACTCACGGACCGCAAGATCGTGACCTGGCTGAAGTCGGACGCTTAACTGACTGCGCCACCCAGGCGCCCCTAAATAAACTTTTTTAAAAAAATGACAGAATTTAGGGGCACCTGGGTAGCTCAGTCAGTTGAGCAAATGACTTTGGCTCAGGTCATGATCTCACAGCTAATGGGTTCAAACTCTGCATCAGGCTCTGTGCTGAAAGCTTGGAGCCTGGAGCCTGCTTTGGATTCTGTGTCTCCCTCTTTCTCTGCCCCTCCCCCACTCACACTCTGTCTCTTTGTCTTTCTCAGAAACAAACATTAAAAAACTAAAAAATAAAAAGGACAGAATTTGATGATACTGCCACATCACATCATCCAGTTTCCCATGTGAATTTATTTTAAAATAGAAAAATGCAAAATGGAAGGAGCGTTCTTCTAACATTTTTAGAGAATGTAGGTAGTTTTAAAGGAGGCTTCTAATTTCTGTGATATTTACAGAAGTTGGACAAAAACAGTGGGCTTAAGAGAAGGCTCAATGCTCATCAAGTCGCCTTTGCCCAAGTTGCTGATATGCGCATCTTTTTCCACATCTGAATCATAATGAGTGAACATAAATATATAATTGTCAATAGGCAGAAATATCTGCAAAGAGAGACTCAGAGAAAAGCAAGCAGGCTGAGGCATGACCCTGTCACTCCAGCACCTAAACAAATGTTACTACGCAGATAGGCCATCGAGAGTTTTTCCCAGGGAAGGCAGATGCTTTGGACCTTTTGATAGTTTTAAATTGCCTTTCTTTGTGCAGGGATTAAGCTAAGCAGCTCTATAGAATTTCAAAAGAGGAAATGTGAATTTAAAGCCCAAATCAAAGATGATTCACTTGTCTTGGTCTATTGATTTCATATGTTCATAGAAAGGAGATTTTTTTTAAGCTGTTAATCTTGTTCATATTACATCAATAGTGTAAAGGCTGAGAGAGCACCAGGGATGTTTAGAAGCCAGTTTTATGACATCTAAATTATTCTGCTTAATAAAATAACACAACATGGGTGCTTATATGTGACCCCTGGCTTATATGTGACACTGTCGAGTCCATCTGTTTTCAGGTACACTTAAAACAATTTACAAACACCTATGCTCTCAATAATAATTGTAATCAGTTATAGAGATAGAAGCGTTCTAATTTGGTTATCACCACTGTCTACACACGATTATGGTCGACAACTAACAACAGTTCATCTTTCTCTCATGTGACACATACCTATCCAACCCTTGTGTTCCACTTCCTTGGTAATAAATAATACTAACTTACAGTGAAGCTAAAATAATAAATATATAAACTTTTTAAAGAACTCAACCTTATTTGATGCCTGGGTGGCTCAGTCAGTTAAGCATCTGATTCTTGATTTCAGTTCAGGTCATGATCTCATGGTTCATGAGATCAAGCCCCACATAGGGCTCTGTCTGCTTGGGATTCTTTCTTTCCCTCTCTCTCTCTGCCTCTCCTCCAGGTGTGAACACATACACGCTCTCACTCCCCCTTTCTCTTTCTCAAAATAAACAAATGAAAGTCACCCTTGTATCTCACTATTCCTATCCAGTAAAAATGCTTCTGATTTTATTTTCTAATGTTCTTTCTATTTGTGAATAGAAATTTACTCAATTTACACTGCCATTGTTTTTTGGAAATTTCCGTTTCACATCTACCTGGATTACTGTCACAGAATCACACTACTGTGACACAGATGTTTTGAGCCTGGTTCTTTTAATGCAGCTATTGTGGCAGCTGTGAAGTTTTAATGTTACCTACCCCTCAGATATGGAGGTCTAGATATAAAGTATTTTTAGGTCTTCTCAGTAAACACAATCAGCCAACAAGTGGAAATTGACTCCCAACCAGAGGTGCAATGGCTAGAAACACAGCCAGCATGCAGTATTCTGGCAGAAATGTGGCATATCCAATCATAAGAGACCACTGAAATAACTGGTTATCTTGATACTCCTGAGCCCAATTGTAAGGCAACAAGGCAGGCAGCAGGCAACGAACCAGAAAATGAAGAAAGGACATGTGAACACAGTTGACAGGGAAATCAGCCATTCTTTCCACATCCTAAGATCTGCAAACCATTTCACCTGCCAATAAACCCAATGAGGCTTTGGAGATGGGCTGGAGGCATGGATTGCTAGATAATTCTCTGTTGAGGGAAGGTTTTAATAATGCAGGGGGAAAGAAAAGGTTTTCACTCCAAAAGAGTACCGGTTGGAGTAAAGAAATTTCCAGAAGAGCAAATGCAAAAAATCTCACTGGTTTGCACTGCTTCTGGTATGTCAGAAGATGAGCCTTACACAAAATCATGCGCCTAGAATAATTGGAGTAAAAATCCCAACTATATTTGAAAGTTCTCTACTTTTCTTATCAAGAAAGAACTATTCACAAGAGAGTGAAAAGTAAATACTACATAGACTTGCAGGAGAGATTTTCATAAAATGGAAGTGCCTTCTAGAAGTAAGACTTGATGTCAACAAAGGGGATTTGTACATTAAAGGACATGAGGGCCATTTTCCTCTCACAGAGAAGTGAGGAAGCATCTTTGGGCAGTCCTGAGTGAGGAGCCCACAAAACAGCAGCAGCCCATGAAAACTTGGTCATGCTAACAAAGAGTGATGGACATCCTGAAAGCAGGAAATGAAAGGGTATGGGATGCAGAGGTGAGTTTGCCAAGATCACAGTAATGTCATGAGGGGGTCAGGGTGTCTCAGGTCCATCTTCCCAGGTCAACCACATGGCCATTTTCACTCTAGAGCCCTTCTTCTCTCTTGATTACTAGGCAGAAAATGAAGCATGGGTCCTCTCTGTACTTGCATTTTCAAATCTATCTGGAATTGCTATGCCAACAGAGAGCCAAGGTAAACATCTCCCTTTCTCTCTTGCCACCTATTCCCTGTTGATTCTGCCCCTGACTCTCCAATTCCCCATCATCCAGGGAATCTATGCTACTTACAAGGGAAGGAAATCTTGCTCTGAGTTGCTACATGTTTTCATAGCTTTGAGTTCCCTTGGGTCCTATGATTTTGAAACCTAAACTGTTACTCCTCTTTTCAGCTGTAACAAACTTTTCCTAAGGAACGGATGTGGCAAGTTCTGGCTCCTGACCAAGTGGGAAATAGGTCAGGTTTATAGGAAATACAAAGAGAAAGGCCACCAGTTCCTATTTCAAAATATCCCATCACAGTGTAATGAACCCTTTCTGTCAAATAGAAATTAAAGTGCTTTTCCTATTGTCATAATAAATTCTCAATAATTGTCATAGTACAAGAAAACTTGGGATAATTCAGCTGCCAATGAGAAAAAAAGAACATGCACAGATTAGAAAGATAGAGGGCTACATCATTTCCTTGCAGAACAAATTTTGTTATATATTCATTCATACACAAATACTGAGCACTTGAGTGCCTGCTCTGTACTAGGTTATAGACTCTGAGGATACCATGATGTATAAAATAGACAAAATACTCCTTGACCTGAAAGAGTTTATATTATTGCGGTAGAAGACAAAAATTAAGAAATAAAAACAAATTAAATGTTGTATAACAATGTTAAATATTACCAAAAAAAGCCAGAAGGGATATACAAAATACTAAGAAATATTAGAGGTTTAAACAGCCAGAAAAAAGCCATACTTGAAATTAAGATGTTTAAACAAAGATATGATAAAAGTGAGGAAGAGATCAGGGGTGCCTGAAAAGGGAAGATCAGGGGTGCCTGGGTGGCTCAGTCAGTTAAGCATCTGACTCTTGGTTTTGGCTCAGGTCATGATCTCACAGTTGCTAAGATCAAGCCTTGCATCGAGCTCTGTGCTGACAGCATTTTCTCTCTCCCTCTCTTTCTGCCTCTCGTCCGCCTGCACTCAGGCTCTCTCTCTCTCTCTCTCTCTCTCTCTCTCTCTCACTCTCTCTCTAAGTAAATAAATAAATTTAAAAACTTAAAAAAATGTGCAAACAGTCACTTGGAATATAACTGCTGATAACTATGGGTCACGATTACTGATCATTTACTCAATTATGCATCATGCTATAATTTTTACCTATTTTACATCGTTTACTCTTGACAACATCTTTATGACCCAAATGGTATATTAAGTCCACTTACAGATGAGAAAACAATTGAGAACAAATTTCTAATTTCACATAACTAGTTCATGGCAGACCTTAACTGTGAACACAGTACAAACTCCTATGAAATCTCTGATCCTGTGAAGCTCTACATGCAAAGAGAAGTGATGCCCCACAGATTCTAGAGAAACGTTCAGTCAGTTCCTATATAAAAGTCCTTATATTACTCACTAACTTGCTTGAATTCAGATGGCTCTGTGGATTCACCTTTCAGTTTAAACAAAATTTACCTAAGATCAGTATCCCCAAAATCTTTTCATTTTGGCCTCCTTCTATTCTTGCTATTTTTAAATACCGTGTGACCAAGGCCTTGATTTAACCTGCTGCCATCTACTATCGTGAGGGACAGATAGCTCCTCAATCTCCTTGAAATGAAGACAAGAAAACTGTGTGCCCTATATTCTGACATTTTTAGAGTGTAGCATTGCTCTTTTGCTCATACTGATCCCCGTTACAGCATAACTTCAGTTTATGATTAGAAATGAAGACTCCCTTTATGAATAAATAGTAAATATAGAAAGACAAAAGGGAAGAAAGGGATCAAAGTACTAGATTTTTCCTTATAGAGTAGGCAGCTAGAAACGTGACCAAAAAAAATGGAGAAAGGCAACACAATCTATAAAAATCAATTATTAAATTATAATTATAATATAATCATATTTTAATCATATATTATTAAATTATAATTGTAATATAACTATATTTTAATCATATATTATAACCATAATTTATAATTATATTATAACCAATTATAATTATATACAATTGTATATAATTACAATTATTAAATATTAATTGAATTGATTAACTGTTGAAATATTAAATTATTTAAATATTGATTATATTTATTATATTTATATACTTATTAATATTTGTTTATTACTATTAAATATTAATTAAATGTTAAAATAATTAAGTATTGATTTATTAATATGGTTATTAATGGTTTAAAATATGGTTATAATTATTAAATTATTAAACAGTAAGTACTTAAACTACATTACAAATGCCTAACATATATTGTTGAGTTGAATTTTATTATTTGCTTCACATGGATTTGGCTTGGGTACCATCAATCTAAAACTTTTCTCTCTAGGCTGGGTTTCCCAAACTTGACACTGTGGTTATTTTAGGTCAGATATTTCTTTATTATGAGACTGCTCTACACATTGTAGAATTTTCAGCAGTATCCCTGATACCTACCCAGTAGATGCTGATAACTCACATTCCCCAACTGTGACAAATAAAAAAGTCCATGATATTGCCAGGTGCCACCTAAGGGAAAAAAAATCTCCTGGTTGAAGATCACTTCTCTATACTATAAGCAAAACAATTAGATTTGTAAACACAACAGCTGTGTGTATGTTTGTGTCTGTAAGTGTGACAAAAAGGCCTTAAAGATGGAAAAGTTTTTTCAAATAAGTTCATCCGAAAGTTATGTGACAAAATGCTTAGAGAAAACTCCTGTCATCACCTCACAGCAGTGTTTTCATGTGTTGTGGTCACTGGTATCAAACTAACCAGTCTAAAAGTGTGGATGAGTCATCCAAATTGCCCCTTCACCCTTCAAGTGTTTATCCAGAATTCTTCGGAACAGTAGTGTTGCTTGAAACCAGCATTTGTCTATAAAAACTCAGCTGGTGGGAGTGAGAGATTCATAAAAAGAGAGGGACCTCAGAGATCAAGTCCACTTCTCATGGTTTATAGGACAAGACACTGAGGTCCAGAAAATAAGAGTCTGTACACAATTTATCATGATAAACCTCAGCGATTCAGACACTAGCCTGAAATTTTCAACAATACAGGTATCGAACAACAGAGGCACAGACTTGATATTAAGATGTTAAAAGTATACTCTTCAGTCAATTTTCAAGGTTTTAAAAGTTAAGTAAGATAAACCAGAAACAAAATTAAAAATGCTTTTCACACTGAATGCACAAAAATTAAAGATACCAACAATGTAACCTTTGCCTCAGAATCCAACAATTTGCATTTGTTTTCTCTTTATAACACACGATTACTTAATATCAATGAATTGGAAATGGTAGATTTCAACTTCTGCCTTATACTTGTAAATTATGCCTACCATATAAATTATTTGGCAATGGAAAAAAAATCAATTGTTAAAGAGTAAGTACTTCGACTATATTACACACACCTAAAATATATTGTTGAATTGAATGGGTTCACAGTAGGAATAACCAGATTACAGTACCCACTCCACAACTCTGTTTTGACAAAGCTCACTCCTGAGACCAGGTCCATGTTTCATTTCTCACATGTATCATCTTAGATCCTCATGATAAAATCAGTGTCATGTACCTAGCACATTAAACAGTTTGAATAAGCAAGGAAGAAATTTGGATTTTATATTTTAATTCAATCACTGCTTTCTCAGTCCTATTCCTTTTCATGTATCAACAGCCCAGAGATACATCAGCAATTGTTATCTCCTAAGGAAATATCCAAGCAAATAATTATTTACCAATTTTTCCTGTGTGTAGCCATTCCCAATCTCTGAGTGGTTCTCTTGAAATTTTACTTATTGATTGAGGAGTTATGCTATCCATATTAGGTTTGGTGAACATCTGAAGATTATTTAGCATATACTGTCCTCAAGTTGGAGACTTTCACCACAATCCCGAGATTTAAAATTCCATTCAGAAGTCCGTAACAAAAATATTAAATTTGTTCTGGTTTCAGGCAATGACAAGGTAGCTTGTATTAGAAAACTCTCCTACCAAGAGCAATTTTATATGGTATACAAAATATTACAAAACTATTGTTCAAAAACACTGGAGACCAGGTAGTAACTATAGGTGTTAGGAAATCTGAAAAAAAAGGGAACTAAGATGAGACCCAAATTTATGTATTCCCCACCTTCAGCGAAGTCTCCAGGTCTGTTGAAGTAGATGATACAGCTTCATCAGAACATACTAGTTTTACTGGGATGACTAGTCAGGTATTAGAGTTCAAGGCTTCCAAAACAGAAGAAAGTTAAAGGGAAAATCCGATAAAGATGGGATGCACAGGAGAGATCCTAAAATCTAAGTACGAACTCTGCTAAAATTCTTAGATGACTCTTGAACTTAGAGAAAGTCTAAGAGGTCCAGGAAAAACAAGAGCTGACAGTTTAAAGAAATTAACTAGTGATTTCAGAAGCTGCCCACCACCTGGGACACAGACTTAGGAATTCAATCAGTCAGGGTGATAGAGGCTTGATAAATACTTTCAGTTATACACTGAAATTCTATTAAGACTACAACTTATCAGTGAAGATCATGTTCCACAACTAAGAAATCTATCCCAATAGTAAAGGCAAAACTGAAATGAACCATTCCAACAGCCTGAAACCAAGCCCCGCCGTGCCCAAGTGATCTACCAATAATTTAATTGCCTTTCAAAACAAAATGCAGCATTTTTCAAAGAAAGACAAAGGAAAAATGGGTCTCTACAATGTGTTATCCACAATGTCTATTAATCAACTATAATAAGACAAACCAGAAAATATTACAATGATTAAAAGAAGAAATATGAAATAGAAATAGATCTAGAGGTGACCCATATTTTGAAATTAAATCTGCTAAAGAAAGCATAGAAAATGAACTATGCGAAGTGAAGAGATGAAAATATAGGAAATTAAAAATTAAAAAAAAAATGAAAATCCTTGAACTGAAAAATATAGTATTTGAAATAAAAAACTCATTAGATATGATCAATAGATTGGACACAAGAAAAAGAATCAATGAACATAAAGATAGAATAATAGTAGTTATACAAATTGAAGCACAGTGAAAAAAAAGCATTGAAAAGAAATAGTTCTCAAAGACTTATGGATAGTGTCAAGTGATCTATGTTTAAGTGAAGCCTCACAAAAGGTAAAGAGAGAATGAAACAGAAAACATATTTGAACAATCACTGGCCATGATATTTCTAGGTATGACCGGAAGAGCAGCCCACATATTTGGAGGAGCTTATCAAAACCCAAAAATACAAACACAAAGAAATGCAAAACTAAGTTCCTCATAGTCAAATTGTGGAAACCTTAAAAAAAGAAAAACAATAAAATAAAAGCCCTGGAAAAGAGAAACAATATTCAAGAAAAACACAATAATAATGGAATCCAGTGAACAATAAAATGACACCTTTTAACTCCTGGATATAAAATAACACTGTCAACAAGAATTCTGTATCTGGTAAAAATATCCTTGACAAAATGAAAGCAAAGTCCTTTTTCAGATAAAAGAAGGCTAAGAATTCATCTGCAGACTCCTAAGAGATGCCAATAAAATGTGTCATGCATGGTGAAGGGAATAATACCTAATGAGAATTCATTTGAACAAAAATAAATGAAGAAAACAAAGAGAAGTAAATATATGGGTAAATTTAAAAGACTACTTTTCCTTCTTATTTTTTAAAGAAAACTCACTAAACAAAAGTAACAATATAGAGTTCATGACATATGTATAAGTAAAATATATGACAGCAGTGGATTAGAGAATGGGTAATAGTAAGTGGAAATATTTTATTATAATATTCTTACATTATATGTGAAGTGGTAAAATACTCAACTAAGTTGAAAAATCAAAGATAAATTGTAATACACCAGCATCACAAAAGAGAATATGATTTGAACTACACAGGTCCACTTATACACAGATTTTTTGCAATAAACACTAAATACAGTAAATACACTTTCCTTATGATTTTGTTATAACATTTTCTTTTCTCTAGCCTACTTTATTGTAAGAATACAGTATATAATGTATATAACACAAAATATGTGTTAATCCACTGTTTATGTTACCAGTAAGGAGTCTGGTCAATAGCAGGCTATTAGTAGTTAAGGTTTTGGGAAGTCAAAATTACACGTGGATTTTCAGCTATCGAGGGAATCATCACCCCTATCCCTCACATTTTCAAAGGTCAACTGTACAAGGTACTAGGACTTAAAAAGCCATTAGAGAAGAAAGAATGAAATACTAAAATGTGTGTATAGGTGTATGTACTTAAATGTGTGTGTGCGTGTGTGTGTGTGTGTGTGTGTGTGTGTGTGTGTGTGTACTGATGGCAGGGAAAAAGAAACAAAAGAGCAGGAACAAAAGCACAAATAGGAAACAAACATTAACATTACAGATAAGCCCAATTAGGTACATTGTGAGTTTATTTACTTATATGAATGGATTAAACACTCCAACTAAGAGGAAAAATTGATTAAAAAAATCAATATCCAACTAAATCTTTTTTTCCTAAATATGCACTTTGAATATAAGCACAAGTATAGATTTAAAGTAAATTATGGGGAAAACATACCATGGAAGCAATAAGCAAAAGTAAACTCGTGTGGCTATATTAATCTCACAAAAGTATACTTTAAGACAAAACATTACCACAAATAGAAAGGTTTACTTTATAATAACAACTCATCAATTCATCAAGAAGATAGTAGCAAACTAAATGCTATTTGCCTAAAAAAAGAACTTCAAGACACATAAAGCAAACCTTACAGAACCAAAGGGGGGAAGAGATAAACCGACAATCATTATAGGAGATTTTAACACCCTTCTATCCATGATATCTTGATCAAGTTAGAACAAGTGGGAAAAAATTCAGCTGTAATATCAAAGATTTGAGTAAGACTATCAATCAACTTCAACTAAGTGACATTTATATAGCACATGAAACTTACACAATTCACACTTTTTTCAAGAACACATGTAACATCCACCAGGAGAGACTATGCCCTGAGCCACACATTTCAAAGGATGCAAACATACAGAAGAGACTCTCCAACTATCATGAGACTGAATTATAAACCAACAAGACAGCTAAAACATCCCCAAATACTGAGAAACCTATGGGTAAAGGAACAAATTGCAAAGAAAACCATACATATTTCTAAGTGAATATTAATAAAACATAATTTTTCAAAATTTTGGGAATGTTGTGAAAGCAGTCCTAAGAAGGAAATTTATACCCTTAAAACGCTTATGTTAACAAAGAATAAAGCTACCTTCACAAGAAACTAGCAAGAGTAAACGAAAAAAATAAATAAGCAATATAATAAAAACAAAAGATTAATCAAAAATGCCCAAATCAGTAAAATAGAAAACATACTAAAAGTAAAAGAAAACCATAACGCCAAAATTTGGTTATTTCAAAAATATAACAAAATTGATAAATGCCTAGGTGGACATACGTATGACATATATATGGCATATATACATATACATGTATTTGTGTGTTTGTGTATACATATTATATGTATATAATATCAACTATTACATATGCATATACTACATATTATTATATATACATGTAACATATATTATTATATATATTATATATTGTGGGGAAATAGGTTCTACTTACATAAATGGGTTAAAAAAAAGCTTAGGGCAGAAAACCACCACCACGGGGCAAAAGCACCTGAGGTCAGCTAGTGAGATATTGTAATGGGATCACCACTAACTTGTTATACCACCTGCAGGAAATTACTTTCCATCTAAGTCCAGTATACTATTGTACTTTACTCACAAACTCCACTTACTCCCCAGACCCTTTGCTTCTTACACACACAAGTTAATGAATACTGTCTGGTTGTTTTCTCCACATTCACGTGTGTAAGATGTTGTTTTCTTCACATTCACCACGTGGGTAATATCTTGTGAGCTCAATAAATATGGAGACAAAAACCCCTGTTCAGAGCTCTCATAGCCTCTCGGACATTAGCCTCTCTAGTTTTCAATTTTGTGTCCACTCTCTTGCTGGACAAGAGAGAAGTCCAGACTCATAGTCTGCAACAATATATTACATATTATATACATACATATACATATGTGTGTGTGCATGTGTGTGTGTGTGTGTGTGTGTGTGTGTATATATGTGTGTGTAATCTGTAAAATGCGAAGAAATCTACAATGACCAAAAACAAAACAAACAAAAGAAACTGGTGTTTCTTAGAGTCACTCAGCATGCTAATTTCGAGATTCATCTATGTTATTAGGTTTATCAGTAATTCATTTGTTTTCATTACCGAATAGTATGCCAGTGCATGGATATGCCATGTTTTGGTTAACCAATTACTTGTTAATGGATATTTGTGGTGTTTCAAGTTTAAGGAGTTATAAACAAAGGTATTATAAACATTTGTATAAGAAAAAATTTTTAAATAAACATCTGGGTACAAGTATTTGTGAGGACTTTATTTATTTATTTATTTTTTTAATACTGATCATTTGCCATTTATTATTTAACCCTGTTTATTTTTTTATTTTTTTTTTATTTATATATGAAATTTATTGTCAAATTGGTTTCCATACAACACCCAGTGCTCATCCCAAAAGGTGCCCTCCTCAGTACCCATCACCCACCCTCTCCTCCCTCCCACCCCCCATCAACCCTTAGTTTGTTCTCAGTTCTCAACAGTCTCTTATGCTTTGGCTCTCTCCCACTCTAACCTCTTTTTTTTTTTTTTTGTTCCCCTCCCCCATGGGTTTCTCTTAAGTTTCTCAGGATCCACATAAGAGTGAAACCATATGGTATCTGTCTTTCTCTGTATGGCTTATTTCACTTAGCATCACACTCTCCAGTTCCATCCACGTTGCTACAAAAGGCCATATTTCATTTTTTCTCATTGCCACGTAGTACTCCATTGTGTATATAAACCACAATTTCTTTATCCATTCATCAGTTGATGGACATTTAGGCTCTTTCCATAATTTGGCTATTGTTGAGAGTGCTGCTATGAACATTGGGGTACAAGTGCCCCTATGCATCAGTACTCCTGTGTCCCTTGGATAAATTCCTAGCAGTGCTATTGCTGGGTCATAGGGTAGGTCTATTTTTAATTTTCTGAGGAACCTCCACACTGCTTTCCAGAGTGGCTGCACCAATTTGCATTCCCACCAACAGTGCAAGAGGGTTCCCGTTTCTCCACATCCTCTCCAGCATCTATAGTCTCCTGATTTGTTCATTTTGGCCACTCTGACTGGCGTGAGGTGATATCTGAGTGTGGTTTTGATTTGTATTTCCCTGATAAGGAGCGACGCTGAACATCTTTTCATGTGCCTGTTGGCCATCCGGATGTCTTCTTTAGAGAAGTGTCTATTCATGTTTTCTGCCCATTTCTTCACTGGGTTATTTGCTTTTCGGGTGTGGAGTTTGGTGAGCTCTTTATAGATTTTGGATACTAGCCCTTTGTCTGATATGTCATTTGCAAATATCTTTTCCCATTCCGTTGGTTGCCTTTTAGTTTTGTTGGTTGTTTCCTTTGCTGTGCAGAAGCTTTTTATCTTCATAAGGTCCCAGTAATTCACTTTTGCTTTTAATTCCCTTGCCTTTGGGGATGTGTCGAGTAAGAGATTGCTACGGCTGAGGTCAGAGAGGTCTTTTCCTGCTTTCTCCTCTAAGGTTTTGATGGTTTCCTGTCTCACATTCAGGTCCTTTATCCACTTTGAGTTTATTTTTGTGAATGGTGTGAGAAAGTGGTCTAGTTTCAACCTTCTGCATGTTGCTGTCCAGTTCTCCCAGCACCATTTGTTAAAGAGACTGTCTTTTTTCCATTGGATGTTCTTTCCT
This sequence comes from Puma concolor, assembly GCF_028749965.1. Lineage (NCBI taxonomy): Eukaryota > Metazoa > Chordata > Mammalia > Carnivora > Felidae > Puma > Puma concolor. Next base: position 137,260,535 of record NC_141667.1, on the reverse strand, counting down.
GCTTTGTCAAAGATGAGTTGGCCATACGTTTGTGGGTCTAGTTCTGGGGTTTCTATTCTATTCCATTGGTCTATGTGTCTGTTTTTGTGCCAAGTGAGGACTTTAATAAATACCTAGAAGCTGAATGTCCAACTCCCAAACTACATCCACATTTAACTTACTAAGAAATTTCAAAATAATTTTATAGAGTAATTGTAGATGTTTATCCCCATGTTAGTGTTTAAGAGTTCAAGGGGCTCCTGGGTGGCTCATTCAGTTGAGCATCCAACCTCAGCTCAGGTCATGATCTCACGGTTCTTGAGTTCAAGCCCCATGTCAGGCTCTGTGATGATAGCTGGGAGCCTGGAGCCTACTTCAGATTTTGTGTCTCCCTCTTTCTCTGCCCCTCCCCTGCTCATGCTCTGTCTCTCTCTCTCTCTTTCTCAAAAATAAACATTTAAAAAAAATTAAGAGTCCCAATTGTGCCATATCTTCATCAACACTTGCTTGAAAAGGTCAGTTTTAAAATTTTAATCAATCCACACTTATCTAGCAGGGGAGACACCATGATCACTAAGGTGGTTTTCCCAGGGCGAGGCATATCCATTGCACTCCAGATGTGCTGACTGCTGCAATTTTCTCAAATGAGGCATACTTGACTGCATAATCTGTGGTAGTGGGGGACTGCATTCGTGAAAGAAAGAAAGAAAGAAAGAAAGAAAGAAAGAAAGAAAGAAAGAAAGAAAGAAAGAAAGAAAGAAAGAAAGAAAGAAGGAAGGAAGGAAGGAAGGAAGGAAGGAAGGAAGGAAGGAAGGAAGGAAGGAAGGGGAAAGGAAGGAAGGAAGAAAAGGAAGAAAAAATTAAATTATAATCAATCTAGTGACTATAGAGTGATATCTAATTGTGATTTTCATTTTTTTCTGTTGAGTGATTTAAGCAACTACTTTGAGTAAATTTGGCATTTGTATATTTGCTTTTGTGAAGGGTCTGTTCAATTTTTTTGCCCATTTTTGTTTTTTCTTTTTTGGTTTTATTACTGAGTCACACAAGTTCTTTTTATGTTCTGGATATGATTTCTTTGTAAAATATATGTATAGCTAATATTTTTCCCTTTACATAGCTTTCCTTTCATTTTTTAACGGTTTTCTTCAAAGAAAAGGTTTTTTTTTTTTCAACATTTTTTATTTATTTTTGGGACAGAGAGAGACAGAGCATGAACGGGGGAGGGGCAGAGAGAGAGGGAGACACAGAATCGGAAACAGGCTCCAGGCTCCAAGCCATCAGCCCAGAGCCTGACGCGGGGCTCGAACTCACAGACCGCGAGATCGTGACCTGGCTGAAGTCGGACGCTTAACCGACTGCGCCACCCAGGCGCCCCCAAAGAAAAGGTTTAATGATAAAGGCAAATTTTTTTTGTAGCTAAATGCTTGTTAGTTTATATGTAAGAAATATTTGCCTATTTCAAGGCAGCAAAGATTTTCTCCTATATTTTCTTCATTTGTTACATTTATTTATTAATGTTTTTATTTATTTTGAGAGAGAGAGAGAGAGAGAGAGAGAGAGAGAGGGAAAGCACAAGCAGGGGAGGGGCAGAGAGAGAGGGGGACAGAAGATCTGAAGCAGGCTCTGAGCTTACAGCAGTGAGCCCAATGCAGGACTTGAACTCACAAACTATGAGATCATGACCTAACCGAAGTCAATGCTTAACTGACTGAGCCACCTAGGCACCCCCAATTTTTTTTAAGTTTATTTAAGAGAGACAGAGCTGGTGGGGGAGGGACAGAGAGAGAGAAAGAGAGAGGGAGGGAGAGAGAGAGAGAGAGAGAGAGAGAGAATCCCAAGCAGGATCTGTGCTGCCACACAGAGCCCAACAGGGGGTCCAAACCCAGCAAACTGAAATCATGATTCGAGCCAAAACCAAGAGTCAGATGCTTAAGCACCTGAGCCACTCAGGCTCCCTTCATTTGTTATGTTTAAACATTGATCCATTTCAAGGTCATGTTTGTTCTTGGTAAATGTTGATGTTATTTACTTTTATTTTGTCAGAATAAAAATATACAGCTGCTTCAGCACTATTTGTGGTGAAGAATCTTCTTCCGATAGAACTGCTTTGGTATTTGTGTCAAAAATTAACTGATTTTATCTGTGTCATTCCATTTCTGGATTGTCTATTTTGTTCTACTGACACGTTTATGCTTTTACCAATACTGTACTGTCCTAACTATTATAACTTTATTGTTATCTTTAAATCAGGCAGTGCAAATCTTCCTATTTTGTTCTTTTAAAAAGTTATTTGACTATTCTAGGTCATGCACATTCCCATGTACATTTTTGAACTATGAAATTCTACCAAAAAACTCTACATGAATTTTTATTGGGATTGCATTTAATCTATAGACCAATTTGGGAAACTTGCCATGCAATTCTTTTTATTTTCTGTAGTCTTCAATGAAAAGCTCTTATGCATGTTCTATTAAACTGTCTCCTTTAATATTACTAATTTCATATATTACTTCATGTAATTGCTTTTTGGGTTTTTTTGTTTTGTTTTGTTTTTAGTTTATTTATTTACTTCGATAGAGGGAGTGTAAGCAAAGGAGGGGTAGAGGGGGAGAGAAAGAGAGAGAAAATTCCCAAGCAGGCTCTGTGCTCAAACTCATGAACCATGGGATCATGAACTGAGCTGAAACCAAGAGCTGGATGCTTAACTGAGAACCACCCAGGTGCTCCAGTGTAGTTAGATTTTTTCACTTAACCATGAATTCACCCTCAAATAAAACTTTTTCTCCTTCCTTCTTGACCTTAAGGGATTTTATTACTGACTGTATTTCGATAGTTAGGACCAATAGTACAATGTTGAATAGTAGTGTGAGAGTGGACATCATTGCCTGGTTCCCCATCTATGGAGGAAAGCATTCAACATTTCTTCATTGAATATAATGCTAACTACAGGTTTTGGAAATGCCTTTCATCTATTTGCAGTTTGCAGTTTTTGTTGTTATTTACCATAAAAGAATGCTGAATTCTACCAAATGCTTTTTCCTGCATATTCTCCACAGAGTATATAAAATGTTTATGAAATATTTTAACAGCTTGCCAATGTCTAGGAAAAAATTCTGTTGAAATTCTTATTGTGATTGCATTGGATGAAGATCAATTTCTGGAGAACAAACAAACAATATTGAGTATCCCATTCAATGAATATATACTTCCACTGAGTGGCAAGGTCTTCCTTAATTCTTTTCTTCAGTGTTACATATATACATATATTTGTTAAAACTTGTCAAATAATTTAATTGTAAATAATAATTTTATTGTGTGTAAATTCTACCTAAATTTAAATAATAACAAAGTATCCCTTTTACTTTCATTTAGGAAATGCAGGCTCACAGGGAATGACTGGCCAAACACCTAACTCAAGATTTTGGGTTGTTTGTTGGGTTTTTTATAACAGTACCTAAGATGGGGCACCCAGGTGGTGGTTAAGCATCCAACTCTTGATTTCAGCTCAAGACATAATCTCACAGTTCGTGAGACTGAGCCTCAAGTGAGGCTCTGTACTGACAGCATGTCTGCTGTGGATTCTCTCTCTCCCCCTCTCTCTGCCCCTCCCTTGCTTAGGATGTCTCTCTCTCTCTCAAAATAAATCAACATAAAAAAAATTGTAAAGACTTTAAAAAAATTATTTCTAAGACAAACTAAAATACCAAGTTCTTTAGTTCCAATTAATAAGAGCATCCTTTCCACCATTATTTCTTATTTCTGAATCCTATATAAAATAGTAAAGTAAGCATGGTGTAAAGCGATCATCAATATTCTGAAAGTAAGCACAAATGTGGGGTGACACAGGAATTTTTACAAGTTGAAAAAATAACTTTCTAAATCTTATTTCCTTTACTGAAATTTTTGAAGTGTTGCAAAGCTACATTAATCACTTAATGCAGATCCTAATCCCATTACCAATCTCTTCATACAATATTTTCAAAATAGCATGTTAATTTTATAATATTAAGACTGTGTCATAGTAACACTACTAAAACATAAACAATTTGAAAAGTAAACTCTGATCTATGTGTACTGGCAATATATTGCTGAATACTATCCCCTGGAGTAGTCCGTAAATATTTGTTGAATAAAATAAATCTACGAGAAGATTTAAAATGCTTTCTTTTTATCATAAATTTTATGAAGCATGTGGGGTTATGAAGTAGGAAGCAGCAATCAGAATACTGCATCTAAAACATAAAAATCTCACTATGCTTCCTCTAGTGCACACAAACCACATCCATTAGGGAAGCAAAGTTGATGCAGCATTCCACATCCTGTAGGAGACAGAAATGCAATGTATTCGAAGAACAAGGATATGTTCAAAGACATTTTAGAAACTATGAACAGCAATAAGACCCTTTCTACCTCATTTTCAATATGAACCAGTAAATTAATACCAGGCTTATTTCTAAGGATAGAAAGAAGGACTTTGCCCTGAGTCTAATGAATTTCAAGAACCAGGGGGTAAATGAAGAAGTCTTACCTATTACCTATGATACTGCCATGCAATATCTTAGTCACCTTCTCAACAGCAAAAAAAAAAAAAAAAAAATCATCTTGAATTGCAGACAGACGAAATACATCCATTCCAGGGGAAGGGACAGACAAGAAACAAGTATGTAAAATGTATAGATGATAATAAATACTATGTAGAAAAAGAAAGCACAGAAGGATAGGAAGCTGTTTGTGTTAGTATTTTTTAATGCTCCATAAATCTCAGTTTTTATATGAAATCTCTTGATTTTGAGTGTTGACAAGTGATTTTTTTAAAAAGTAAGCAAAATGATAAGGGCCAGTATCGCACCAGCCAAACAAACCAAGGCATCTCTGGGCCAGATCTTAGCAAACGCATCGGGGTGAAAACTCTATGCTTGTTGACATGGTATCTGTGGCTTCACATTCTAAAGATTTAGAGTACTATAAATTGGCCAAAACAAGGAAATTCAACTCAGAATATAAAAGAAGCATCAGTGGAGTTTGGAATTAGAGCAATCCTAGTTTACTGTAGCATAAAGAATCACAGATTCATTTAGAGCTCACAGAGGTGACTTGGGGTATGGGTGCCCCACATGCAAAAATATATGGAATTTAAAGGGTACAGGCATTAACAATTTTACAAAAGGTTGAAGGATAGAATATGCCACCCCAAAATATACCACTTTGGCATACTGATTATTTTGAGATGTAGGCATTTGAAAAACAGCAAATGCAGGGAGACAACTTTCTTTGAACTTCCTTTATCCTCTTATGTTTGGAAGATAAATCATTCAAAAGGAAGGTAACCATCATACAGGTCCTCCCTGCTAGGTTCCTCAATCAGGGAAGTTTGACTCTTCTCACAAAAAAGAGACTAGAAACCCACACCACACCCCAACATTGTTGCAAATGATCATGCCTCCATTTTATTCTCCCAAGGACCCACACACCTTTCCTAAAAATTATTTACCCTACTCTGACAGGCTCTGAGGGCCCCTACACTTTCCCTTACTAACATGGTATTTAATGCTAATTTCTAAAGCCAACTCTGTGAGTTACTCATGTCCCCTGGGTATCTTCCCTGTGTATATGAGGTATACACGCTGCTAACCTTCCATTTGTTTTTCTCTTGTTAATCTGTTTATTAAGGATTCTTAGCCAAGAACTCAGAAGAGTAGAAGGAAAATTATTTTTCTTCCCCTGAAAGCCCAAAGGAAGGATAAATTATATTGGGTCCACTTAAAGAAAAGGAAAGTCTTCACCTGTACCCAAACTATATCCTTGTTCACAGGGAAAATTAAAAAAAAAAAAATGGACTAAGAAAAAGGTAGGATGGTACTGAGGTAATCAGTCCAACTACAATTTTTAATGGGTGCACTTTAATGGAAATTTGCCATCCATAGACTCTCCCTGTAGCTTCTTAATCATATAAGACCCAGCACGCTGATATTATCATTTTTGTTGATAAGGTTTTCTCATCATTTCAACGTTCTAACTTTTACATACATTCTGGGATTCATATCCATCAGAATCAACCTAATTATCTGTCTTATCCACAAAGGTTAACTGAAACTACTACCTTCACCATAAAGACCCTCAAGGTTTACCATTTCACAGTTTATTTTTCTAACCAATGGGTCAGGAAGGGGATAGATCGCCAGCCCATGGCACGTCATCCCCAAAGCCATCTGGAATCATCTTACTTCTTAGAGTCATTTGCTGCTTTCTCAGGTCATGATTTCCTTACATTTCCTTCATTTTTCTTTTTCTGGATTTGCCAGACCTCTTTGAGCTCAGCACAAGCTTGACAGGGTTGTTTGAGTTTTGATTAAAAACTTACAGAGGATTCCTTTTTCTCTACATCCTCACCAACAATGTTATTTCTTGGGGGGGGGGGGGGGTGGAGGTGGATTTAGCCATTCTGACAGGTGTAAGGTGGAAATTCCTCAAAATCAAAAACAGATTGACCAGATGATCCAGCAAAACTGGGTATTTAATCAAAGAAAACAACAACACTAAATTGAAAGGATACAAGCATCCCTAGGTTTATTGCAGTATGATCTACAATAGCCAAATTATGGAAGCAACCCAAGTTCCCATCAATAGATGAATGAATAAAGAAGATGTGGTATATACATACAATGGAATATCACTCAGCCATAAAAAAGAATGAAATCTTGCCATTGGTGACAACAAAGATGAAGGCAGATGGTATTAGGAGAGCAAAATAGGTAAAAAAAAAAAAAAACAAAAAAACAAAAATAGAATATGATTTCACTCGTACACAGAATTTTAGAAACAAAACAAATGAAGAAAGAAAGAATGAGACAGACTCTTAAATACAGAGAACAGGTATTTACTAAGGGAATAAGGGATTAGCAATATAGATAACAGGGATTAAGGGGCACCTGGGTGGCTCAGTGGGCTAAGCGTCCGACTTCAGCTCAGGTCATGATCTTGCGGTTTGTGAGTTCAAGTCCCGCATCAGATTCTGTGCTGACAGCTCAGAGCCTGGAGCCTGCTTCGGATTCTGTTTCTCCCCCTCTCTAGCCCTCCCCCGCTCACACTCTGTCTCTCAAAAATAAACATTTAAAAAAAAATTTTTAAGGGATTAAGAGCACACTTAACACTGAGTAATGTAGGGGCGCCTGGGTAGCACAGTAGGTTAAGCGTCTGACTTCAGCCAGGTCACGATCTCGCGGTCCGTGAGTTCGAGCCCCGCGTCGGGCTCTGGGCTGACGGCTCAGAGCCTGGAGCCTGTTTCCGATTCTGTGTCTCCCTCTCTCTCTGCCCCTCCCCCGTTCATGCTCTGTCTCTCTCTGTCCCAAAAATAAATAAGTGTTGAAAAAAAAAATTAAAAAAAAAAAACACTGAGTAATGTACAGAATTGTTGAATCACTGCAATGTACACCCGAAACTAATATAACATTGTACATTAATTATACTTAAATTAAAACACACACACACCAAACCAAGTAAGCATCGGTAGTTTTGACAACAGAAACTTCAAATATGGCCTTGAATTATTTTTCCATGTGGAATACTTTCTGTCAATAACAAAATTCATTTCACAGCAGTTACACCAGTTTTTTTTTTACCAAGAACATTTTTAGCAATTATTTTCCATTTTCTAAATGCAATTTCACTGTTCTAGAGATCAGCAAGGCTTACTTCAGAAACAATCTTGCAGTCATCAGATATAATTTTGCTTCTTGAGTTCTTGTGACTAGTGTCTTCCCAATATATTTTTACATTGGACATAGTGAGTACTTGCCATCATGGTAATCTTTCTGAGAAAATAAATTTACATCTTTGGTTTTGGCTTCCTTTCTGTGATCTATTCATAAGTTGCTTTTCTCTCCCAACTGCCACGGTACTTCTCAGAGACCCGAAGGGCTGCTAATATATTTTAAAATAATTCTAGATATCCCAGCCTCCAGAAAAACCATACCCCCAAAATAAAATGTGCTTGAAGAAAATAACATTTAAAATCCTCTCCTGAAGTTGTGGCACTTATGTTAAAGCAGGATTTTTCCCCCTTTCCTAATCTCACTTTAAAATGTTATCCATTTCAAATTTGATTTATGTAGCTGCTGGATGAAGGAGCTCTTTTAAATAATTGCCAAGAGAACAAAATAGGAATCAAAGTGTCAAATTCCCTTACATTATTTTGTAGGTAGCCTTAAATACTTCTTTAGTGCCTGTGAGAAATCAAATATTGGTAATCTGTCTCTGTCCATTTCTCTCTTCCCAGATAGCTAATGACATGCATTATACTTCCCTGACTGTGTGTACCTTTCATTTCATGCAAAGCCTTTAATCCTTCTCTTTTTAGATAAAATGCCATAACCATAGTGTAGTAGGTTAAGATTGATTGACAAGTGCATATAATTATGGCTTCAATAGTGGAGTATGTTTTACAGTTGAAAAAAAAAATGCACAACCTTGAAAATAAAGAAGTTGTGCCCTTTCTCTGGGATAAAAGGATCATATCAAATTGGTTCATTTCTTTGCTGGAATGAAATAAAAGATTTCCTATAGCAAAGAACACCACCCAAAAGGCTGCTGGAGGATGTCTTTCTTGACTAGATAATGCTTTGCCAATAAGAAAATCAAAAGAGATAAAAGTAGAATTTTAGGAGTTTGTCCCTTTTACTTCATTTTCCATTCATAGTTCATACATAATTGGAAACAAAAAGAGAGAGACAAGAGCAGAAAAAATGTAACATTCGAAAATATAAATTTATAAAATGTCTAAAAGGAAAAAGTTTGTGAATTAAAACCAGAGGGGTACAGTAAAGAAGCTTCCCTTACCTTGCTACTGACCTTAGGTTGTACCAAAACCCACAATAAATTCATGCTATATTCCTTTAGTTTGGCTATTCTGTTTCAGTCAATTAAAAACAAAATTATTTTCAGATTTTTGATTTTGTATTAAAATAAGAATGAATATACCAATTGGGAACCTGAGATCTGAGCTCTTGGTGAGAAGAGATAAATGTCACCCATCCAACAGTGGGCATGACAACTGTGTGTAGATGGGCAGGCATGTCTGGGATTTGCTTACCGACCTTACTAAATAAAGCATTACTCGAGCACCTACTATACGCCATGCATCACAAGATGGCCTTCAACTCACTGTGCTCGGCTAACAGAACCTCATTGTTTCTCCTTTTTTGCTGGGCTAAGCACCAGAGTTTTCACTAATAATATAATTTTGGATGATTCATCATTTTGAACCTCTCAATGTTGTCTGTCAAGCAAAGAATATATTAGGCCCAGGAGCACTTTTATCCTGGAGACCATTCTTTTATCCATAATGTCTCAAAATCCATGAAATGTAATTTAGCCACTTCTTGCCCTAAGAATTTTTTCAGGAAACAGGGAGCCTTTCGTATAATAAGAGAAAGGGGCATGGGGAGTGTAGCCAGAGAGAGAGAATCAGTAAAAATATTTTGCAACCTCTAGTCTTATCAAAATACTTAGCTGTCATTTTTGAAATCAAAAAACAGCATCCAGAAGCAAGGGGACGCTGCTCAGGTTAATTTGAAAGGGGCAAGAGAGTGGCCCAGAATCGCAGACGTAATCCCAGACAGTGAGGTCAAGACTTGGTAAAAATCTATCGAGAAGACGTAGGGGACAACTTGAGGTAAGCGGGAGGCCAGAGTGGAGGGAGTTACAGCATGAAATGTTTGCATGGGGAGACAGCCTGAGCAGTGGGAAAGGGAGAAAGGAAGTATTTAAAGACAAGAGAAAAAAATGTTACATCTGGCTATAAGAAATGTATCAGCCACAACAGCAGTGAAGGGAAAGATGACTTTTTTCCTCGTTTTGGGTTTTTTTTGGGGGGGGATTTTTTTTGTTGTTGTTTTGGGGGGGGTTGGGTTTTTTTTTTGTTGTTGTTGTTGTTTTTGGGGGGGGGGGTTGGTTTGTTTTTTTTTTTTTTTGCATTAGCTGCCAGTGTATGATGGTGGAAAATACCATGACTACCAGTAAGTCTGGCACTGCTGCCTTGATTCAGGCTCATGAGGGAGCAATCTCATGGCCACGGCTTTTGTAACATGAGTGCCAATCTCAACAAAGGGAAAAAGACGAACGATGCCCTGCTATTTTTGTTTTAAAAAGCTGTGATATTTAAGATCCCCTGGGAGGGTCTCTCAGGCACTCCCAGGAGTCTGAAGACCTCACTTTGAGAAGTAGGGCCTATATTTCACTTTATGTTCCACAGGATAAGACCTTTTCAGTCTTCATTCAAAGATGGGATTTCTCATCCTCCCCCAATTATGGCCTGCCACTGGGGCGAAAATGCAAGGCACAGGGCCATGGTGTCTTCCACTTTCTACCTCACTACTTATCCCACTGGATAACAAATGTATCTGAGACCTCCAGGGTTGGAAAGCTGGTTTAAATGCTTTCTGGACCTGTTACAGGTTTAAGATTGTCCCAGATGATTTCAAGATTCCTCGGAGACCCAAGCCCCATAGCTAGGAATTGTTCCTCTCAAGTTCCTTTGATGAACTTGATATGTCTCCATTCTTGCCTATCACATCTTTCTTCTACAGTTGGTAGGATTCCAGTTAGCATCAGCTTGTCTCTGGCCAGGCTGTTTACCCCAGACAGTGGCATTCCAGTCTGTTCCCTATCCTCAAAAATGTATCCTCATTTCTGAAAATGTCCTCAAATATTTCTATCCCACAGAAAGACTTCTGAGTTACACAGTATAATTATTTAGCAAGCCACAAGTTCACAATACCAATTAATTATAAACTATGTAAGAACAATATTACCATGCTGAGCAAGACATAGTTGATTTCATCCATATAAGCGCTCTTGGAGTAACCATGTTTATATATGCAACCTCTGACCTGGCCTACAACATTATCAATTATTTTGACCAACTTTATAATCAATACAATTCATTATGACCAAATTAACCACAGGGTAATCAACACTTTTTGTTAAAGTGACCAAAATATTTAATAACTATGTTTCACTATATTATAACAACATATTTACATTTACATGTGTGTATCTGTGTATGTATACATACACACACACACACACACACACACACACACACACGTACCTGCATATACTTACATTGTATCATGAAGTTATATTTATATATACATCTATACATATATATTATTTCATGCTTCAGAATTTATGTTTGAAAGCCAAAAGATATAGCCTATTTCACAAAGTTTTCTCAAAAAAAGGACCTATGTATTCAACTTGTACCAGAATGGCCAATAGTGATTACATATATATTTAACATGGATTAACCAACAATGTATATTCCTTGAAGTTCTAGTAACAATGTACTATCTTTTATAATATTTCTAAATTTCAATGAAGAGTTTTAAATAATTAATTTTCCTTGAATTTATATAAGTAACTGTCTTAATAAATTAATTTAAATGCCTGCTTAAGATGTAATTTAAAGTACTGCCCTCTAAACTGTGTAGCCTGACCATACAAATGTTCTTTATGCCAGAAATGATTTGTACTTTAAAATCCTCAGGGAAAAAACAGATAAAAAGAAAAATGGATCAGCACATCCTTAGTAGCTAAACCATTATTTACTTACTAGGTTTAGTACAGGAGAGGGATATTGTCAGAGCGCTCACTGCTGCGATAAAATTAAATCACGTCAGCATTTTTCACACCCAACAAAAGAAATATGTAATATATAGAGAATTGTACTTCCTTTTAAAGAAAAAAATCACCTTCTCAGCTCAATAGCCTACCTTAATCTGGTGATTAAATTCCAAGGATGAGTGATCTTGAGCTGCCATAAAAATACAGTGTATCCATATATTGGATTTTATTAATCTCCTGATTTTGACTGCCTGGGTTTCTTTCTCAGAACAAACTAGAAAAGTCCGTTTATGCTTATATTCTAAAGCATAATTACTATGATTAAAAAGTTGCAGTAACTTATGAGCTGTAAAACTAGTAAATTATATCTAGCCTGTAAGTAGAACTAATTATAAAGCTGTTGCTTGATTAAGGTGTTTATACTAAAGAGTATTAAAGGGATTAGTCCAAAGCTTTACATCCTGCAGCACAGAATTAATATGCAGGATTTAAACACTCAAATTAATTCAGGTGCAGCAAACAATTATATGAAATAGGAACACTCGACCCAGCTAATGACCACACTAGTCCACCAAGCTAATTTATAATCATGTACTTATTGACCTCTCTGCATGTTCACAAAAGGACTGTTCTCATGCTAATTCCTGCCTGCAAGCCATTGTCACAGCCCAGTGTCATCCTAGTGATTAGCGCCAGACAGGAAGCAGATCTAGCCCCTAAGATCACTACAACTTTTGTCGTAAGGAAATATCTCCTAGTGCAAGAAGTTACATGTAAATGATAAACTCTGTATCATCACCACCATCAGGAAGAGGCATTTAGTAAGAACTCACTGTGAGCATTTCTAGTCTCTTCACCGAACAGTGAAGCTGTGCTCCAAACTTGAACTCTGTGAGTTTATCGGCTAATTGGAACAAATATGTTGAGGGAGGGAGAGACTATGTCAAAAAATTAAGAAGTCTGGTTTAAGGTTTAAGATTTCTGTATTAGACAATTAAGCTAGTCAAACCACATCAAAATCCACTGCTAAGCTTTCTCCAGGATTTGTTCTGAGATAAATAAATGCAGTTCAGGCCCCCTGGGGTTCATTCACTCAAATTTTTCAACAAACAATTATTAAGTTCTACCTTACAAAGTATGGAAGACATTTTCAAAAGAAGAAATTGATAAAATGCAGCCTTTGCTCTGAGAAATTAAGGCGCACACACTTCAGTAGGAAAAAAGATAAACATACTACTAACTATATACCAATTAGAAAGAGTATCAGAAGAAGAGGCACAAAGGGTGGCTCAGTCAATTAAGCATCTGACTTCGACTCAGGTCATGATCTCATGGCTCCTGAGTTTGAGTCCCCTGCGTCGGGCTCTGTGCTGATAGCTCAGAGCCAGGAGCCCTCTTCGGATTCTGTCTCGCTCTCTCTTCCCCTCCCCCACTCAGGCTCTATCTCTCCTTCAAAATAAATAAACATTCAAAAAAAATTGAAAATAGGGGGCGCCTGGGTGGCGCAGTCGGTTAAGCGTCCGACTTCAGCCAGGTCACGATCTCACCGTCCGTGAGTTCGAGCCCCGCATCAGGCTCTGGGCTGATGGCTCGGAGCCTGGAGCCTGTTTCCGATTCTGTGTCTCCCTCTCTCTCTGCCCCTCCCCTGTTCATGCTCTATCTCTCTCTGTCCCAAAAATAAATAAAAAACGTTGAAAAAAAAATTAAAAAAAAAATTTGAAAATAACCGTCACAAAGAATTATGTGAGCTCACATGCAGGAAAACTGATACCACAGGTAGTGCTAGTGTCCTATTAAAAGCACTAGATCAAGAGCCCACAGACGTGGGTTAGACAGAGAGTGTAATTTCGTTTACTAGTTGTGGACTATCACTGAATAGCCCACCGAAGACGTAACTGACAAGGTGAGCCACCAAGAAAGAATACAACTTGTCTCATTTCTTCTTGTATCTTCCTTAATGTTTTGTCTATGGATTTATCTGTGTGTTCATTCGTTCATTCATTCATTCATTCATGGCTCCTTTGGTAAGAAACTCTTTGGAGGGCAGGTACCCCAGCAAGCAAAAATGAAACTTTAGGGGCACCTGTGGCTCAGTCGGTTAGGCATCCGATTCTTGGTTTCACCTCAGGCCATGATCTGATGGTTCACGAAATCAAGCACATCAGGCGGCATGAGACGGCTTGAATTCTCTCTTTCCTTCTCTCTGCCCCTCCTCTGCTTGTGCTCTCGCTCTCTCTCTCTTGCTCTCTCTCTCTCCCTCTCTCAAAATAAATAAACTTTTTTAAAAAGTGAAACATTTATGTTCTCTCAGTGTAATTTTTTAAATCATTTGGCCTTCTTTAGGAAGGGTAAAAAAGTGTTGCAAAGCCTCAAAGGCTGTTTCTGATGAGTCCTAAAAGTTCTGTATGATGGGCCATACGAATAACAAAATAAGGATATCGAGTATGCAGCTCTAAAGGGAGGTTGCAGGGGCACATGGGTGGCTCAGTCGGTTAATCATCTGACTTTGGCTCAGGTCATGATCTCACGGTTCTCGAGTTTGAGCCCCACATTGGGCTCGGTGCTGACAGCCCAGAGCCTAGAGCCTGCTTCAGATTCTGGGTCTCCATCTCTCTCTTTCTCTCTCTCTCAAAAACAAACAAACATTAAAAAAAATAAAACAAAATAAATGGAGGCTGCAGAAGATGTGGAAATGTATCAAGGGGAAGCAATAGAAACTAATTTTGCCTGGCAATGTTCAACAGATTGGAGGCAAAGCACATTTAGAAAAGATTCAGTAGACCTTTGTGTTTGAATAGCCTACCTTGAAAATTATTTCAGAAGACCTTAAGAAATCATACATATCTGATAAGGAAGATATGATTTTGTGGGAGGGAATAGAGAATTTTTTATTTTAACTTTTCAGAAGCCACTAACTTTAAAAGTAATTTGGCAGCTATCTTAATGAATAAAGATTCTCTGAGAAAACCCTACAAAAAGGAAGTTGTGCCAGAGTCATTCAGGAACTGAGCTGTGTGAGGAAAAACCTTGCCCTATGTATATTACCTAATTTTAGAGCAATATGGAAAGAAGAATTTACTTTTTTTTTCTTTACATACCAGAAGTTTTTAATGAAAAAGAGAGAAGCACAGAATTGTATTGACAGCCAAATGGGGAAGGAGATTCTCATGATCTTAAAACCACAAGCTTCTCAGTGCAGAAATGGAATTTTCAGATTTTCAGGGATCCTAAAACCTAGCATGAAGTCTTGGGTATAGTATGCTACTAAATAATTACTTGTCTCTAACAAAATGGGATGATGCTAATCAGTTGGAGAAGAGAAGACACAATTTCAGCATCTCTTTTTTTTTTTAATTTTTTTTAAACATAGTTCATTTTTGAGAGTTAGAGGAAGACGGAGCATGAGCAGGGGAGGGGCAGACACAAAATCTGAAGCAGGCTCCAGTCTCTGAGCTGTTAGTGCAGAGCCTGACATGGGGCTTGAACCCATGAACTATGAGATCATGACCTGAGCCCAAGACACACACATAACCAACTGAACTACCCAGGTGCCCTAGGATCTCTTTGAGCGAAGGCAGAGCCTTATATGAGAGGCATGTTCTCAGGAGAATCCTACAGAGGAGGAAGAAAAGCAGGAGAGAAGGTAGGCAAAGTTGCGGCTACAAGAGAAGTCTATCCTGAGCTAATTCCAAGGGGGAACTCTGGAGTGTAAATTTTAGCACTGAGATTGCCCCACCAGAGTAGAGGGGATTAACTCTTATCTCCCACATGATTCAAGGGTTATCCATTACCTGCTTTGGTGGGCAGGAGGCATGAATTACCTCTCAGGCATGTCAAAATGGCTCTGTCAGCCAAAAGCAAATGTAAGAATAATAAAAAAAAAAAAAAAATGGTATGGGTGTGATCCATTAGCAGCCAACACCCACTGTAGCTGGCACATGAGCGCACCAGCCTAATATAGGGTTCTATTATAAATGTTGCCTTTGCATCACTTAAGATGTTCTGTGTCCTAGCTTGGATGGCATCTAAGAAAAAGAAATAAAATTGCTGGACCAAGGGAAAGAAAAAAATTTTACTGCAAATGGACAATAGAAAACATACTCATAAAAAAGACAAATTTTTTTCAACCACATTTGCTAACTCTGTGGCAGGCACTAGACTATACAGTTTATATATATTGTTTCTTTTAATGTTTAGGGGAAAAAAAGCAATGAAGGAGATATCACTATCCCCATTTTGCATATAAAAAACGAGGACTTATAAAAATCACATATCTATTAAGGACTGGATGTGAGAGTTAGATTCAGGTCTGTGTGACTCCAAAATCCATTCCCTAAACATTAAGCCATTCTAAAAGAGTGTTTTTTTATCAACTTTACATACTATCACATCAATAAAATTCTGGTAAGTTTCCTCACGTAATATGAAATAATTCCCTTCTAAATATATTTATTTTTTGTCTTTAAGGAAGATAGAAAAGATGGGGCACCTGGGTG
Organism: Puma concolor; assembly: GCF_028749965.1. Lineage (NCBI taxonomy): Eukaryota > Metazoa > Chordata > Mammalia > Carnivora > Felidae > Puma > Puma concolor. The sequence goes on along the minus strand of NC_141667.1, from coordinate 137,244,435 downwards.
GCTCAGTCAGTTAGTTAGGCATCCAACTTCGGCTCAGGTCATGATCTCACAGTCCATGAGGTCGAGCCCTGCGTCAGGCTCTGTTCTGTGTGTATGTATACATACACAGATACACACATGTAAATGTAAATATGTTGTTATAATATAGTGAAACATAGTTATTAAATATTTTGGTCACTTTAACAAAAAGTGTTGATTACCCTGTGGTTAATTTGGTCATAATGAATTGTATTGATTATAAAGTTGGTCAAAATAATTGATAATGTTGTAGGCCAGGTCAGAGGTTGCATATATAAACATGGTTACTCCAAGAGCGCTTATATGGATGAAATCAACTATGTCTTGCTCAGCATAGTAATATTGTTCTTACATAGTTTATAATTAATTAATTGGTGAACTTGTGGCTTGCTAAATAATTATACTGTGTAACTCAGATTACCAGTTTAAATAAGATGAGGAAAATTTTATAGGAAAGCAACCTAATCAAACATTCTTTCTGTTCTGTGCCAGGCTGTTTACCCCAGACAGTGGCATTCCAGTCTGTTCCCTATCCTCAAAAATGTATCCTCATTTCTGAAAATGTCCTCAAATATTTCTATCCCACAGACACACACACACACACACACACACGTACATGCATATACTTACATTGTATCATGAAGTTATATTTATATATACATGCTCTGTCCCTCTCTCTCAAAAATAAATAAGTGCTTTAAAAAATTTTTTTTAAAGAATATAGAAAATAAATCCACAAAGGGCCCTGAGATTGAGTTTTGATTAAACTTTTGGTTAATATAATGTCCACTGAAATCATAAAGTGTTTTCAAGATATAATATTGTAAAACAACAGTGGTTCCCCGGAGAAGTGAGAACTGTCAAGCTAACATGTGGAACAGACACTATTAGGAGATCCCCTCAAAATATGCACTGTATAAATCTGGGATCCTTAAATATTCCTCAAAAAGAGTTTTTAAATCAAATAATTTTGGGAAAAACAAATAGGACCTGCCTCTTAAGGCAGAGCACATTAATACATTACATGTTCCAAAGTAATCCTGGATCAAGAATTCTGTTGAACTTTTTTTTTTAATGTTTATTCATTTTTGAGAGAAAGAGAACAGAACGTGAGCTGGGGCGGGGCAGAGAGAGAAGGAGACAGAATCCAAAGCAGGCTCCAGTCTCTGAGCTGTCAGCACAGAGCCTGACACGGGGCTCAAACTCATGGACCGCAAGATCATGACCTGAGCTGAAGTTGGATGCTTAACCGCCTGAGCCACCCAGGTGGCCCAAGAATTCTGTTTAACTTTATTAATGTAAGTTTTCCAAGCTGATCTCTACACAAAATTCCATTTTAAACAATTATGAAACACTTATTAACATTTCAGAGAATAACTAGTAGTTCATGACTATGTGTTAGGGAATGTCAGCATATTGCATATAAGTGGATCTAAGAATACTGCAAAGAGGAAAGCATAATAAAATGTGTAAGGAGATGACTATTAGGAAATGTTAGCAGAGAGAGCAAAGGGATTGGACAGTATCCATTGCCATTCTGAGGTGGTGCTAGACAGACAGAAAGATACTATAAACAGGTGGACAGGTGTTCCTTATGCACACCACTATGTGTATGCATAACGCCCATAATTTAGGGAAAAGGTATGCCTTACACATACTAGGTATATATCAAATGCTTTCTTAACAAATGGTCCAAAAGAGAAAATCAGAATTACGCAGACATAGGCTCATAGTAAACAAACGTAAGTATCATTACATGAAAAAATTAAACCCATGGTACAGAGTCAAAAGTCTTTGAATAAATCCTAACTCCACCCCTCATAGAAATATGATATCATCTCCACTGTGTTTCTTTACATGCAGATGAAAAGACCCTGTCCTTATTCTACTCTTAATAGATGTTTGGCAAATCACCTACATTATAGTGATTTGAAAAGAAATAAATGGTTTTATAAGTATTAAGTATCTTTATGTAAAGAAACGTTGTGAACACTTTTTTTGATAACTACAGAATGGCACTTTGTCTCTTCAAGGCATTTCTTCTTTATACTAATGAGCACAGATGGGCAATCTTCAACGGACTAGGAGATTCAGCTTAGCGAAGTATTATGCCAGTTCAAATTATACAATATTTTAAAGACGATATATCACCAACTTATGTATTGACTTAACTTCTTTTTCACCTTGTAGAATGGATTCTCTGAGCACTTGTGTCTCAGTGAGTTGGTGTGTTTAAGGATGAATGCTCCGAGATGGCCAGGATGCTACCTATAAGTATCTCTTTGAGTTAGGCATACTTTAGCAAAAGATCAAACCCTTAGGTTAGATAAGCAGGGTCAGTCATATATCAAGTAGATACACATCTGTGTGGAAGTTAATCAACTTGAAGGTGGAAATGCAGGATACAGCATTTGGATGAATTTAAAATAAAGGGTGAACTTCAGCAACATTCTCGTGAAACTATCAAATGTGTACCTGTATTTTAGAAATATAAAGTGACTCCATGTTATCCAGACAAATGTGAGAAAAATACATACATTCCAAAATAGTCCCAGAAGCACAATTTAGTAATTACAAGACCCTTCTCTTTTTTTCATAGCTAAATAAAAGCAAGGACCCTGTGTACAGAAACAACATTTTTTTTTTTTTTTTTTTTAGGTTAGGCACCTTATCTTCTTTTTGTTTGCTTCTGCCAGACACTTCCCCAGCCATGGAATGAAATTCCCACATCATCTTGGCTGCAGTGTGAAGGTATATATTTGAGCATGTTGAGTGAGGTGTTAGGCAATAAAAAGTTTTGGATTTGAACTTTCATGATCTGTGCCCAAGAAATTTAGAAATCACTATGAAGACTTCATGGATTTATAGGAATTTGGTCACTAAAAGAGTTCAAAGTTTATAACAAGGCACTTGGAGACCAAGATTCATCAGATGTTACCTCCTAAGCAAAGGAATTAATTCAGACCCTATATATTTTCTCCCTTTTGTATGTTTTCTTACCAATTTCTTAGATTACATTGACTATTATACTTGGCTATTAATAACTTTAATTTATACTTGTAATATATTGTATTACTGGAATGTCTATTATGTCCATACAATAAGATGGGCATAAAACTTTTGTCTTATGTTAAGTGTACTATCTTTAAAAAAAATGTTTATTTTTTATTTTGAGAGAGAGGGAGCGTGTGAGAGCAGAGGATAGGGAGAGAGAGAGCTGGAGAGAGAGAATCCCAAGCAGGCTCCTCAGTCAGTGCAGAGCCCGATGCGGGGCTCTATCCCACAAATCATGAGATCATGACCTAAGATGAAATCATGAGTCAGATGTTCAACCGACTCGGCCACCCAGGTACCCCAAATGTACTCTCTTTTAAAGCTGTGTATATACACACAATAAATAGGTTGTATGGAACATAAACCAATGAGTCATAGTCAAAATACTCAAAATGAGATATACAGACAGGATTAATATTTAAATGTTACATTTAAATTTTAAATTCTTAACATGTTAACATTTAAATAAATATTTAAATGAATAAAAAAAATTAAGAAGTATAGGGGACACTTCCAGGCAAAGAAAATGTCACGTGAAAAGATTTCAGGAGAAAAAAAAAGGCAGAAAACTTATCTGTCCTGTTGGGACTTTTGCTTCTATACATTTCAACCAGCCTTCAGGCAACGGCTACGGCTCCTGTGTCAACAGCCTCTCAGAGCACTGATCTCAGTATTTTTCAGACACACACAACTTGCAGTTACATAAAATGTATTTCTACATGGCTTAACAGGCTGTTAGGCAAAATCATGGCCGCACGTGACAGATCATGCATGACAAAATGAACACTGTGTTTTATGTCAGTCATCTGTTAGCATTTTCCTATAAATGACAGTGTTTTTTTTTTCAGTATTTAAACTAAAAAATGAAGCCTTCTTAAGGTAGCTTGGATTTCAAAGAACTTTACTTAGCCAGTAACTACATGGGACAGATGCATTTATAAACCTAAGTAGAAATGACATTACTGTGTACGTTAATGGCCACATATATTCTCCTGGCTCTCTGTACTTTCCAGGGCTTCTAACTTTACTACTATTCCTTCCAGAAAGGGGGAGTGCAAACAGACAAGACAGAGCAAAAAGTTCTGTGGGTCACCAGATCGCCCCCGAATTATCACTCTTGTAAATCTCTCTCTTAAACTCATTATTTATTAAAAGGTCTCCTTTTGGCAATTTCTATATGTAAAGACTCAAGGATCTTTTAGGATGTGTCAGTGAAAGAGAGATGAACAAATCAGGGTCTCCTGCTCTAAGGACCATACAATCTATTGGGTTTGACCATCATACATATAATTATCTAAAAACAAATCGTACCATCGGAAAAAATATACAAAAACATGCGAGTAGAGATAAAGGTGAGATTAAATTTCAACAAGAGAAGCTGGGATTGCTTTCATGGAGATGATTGCCAGCTGAGTTTTGAGTAAGGGGAGGATTTTATTAAGTAGCAAGACTGGAAAAAATATTAGACAAAACTATGTAAGTAAATCTGTACTTGTATCCTCAGGTAGGACTATTTTAATGAAATTAGGGGTAATTTAGTGCAGTGGGCTGTGGGAGGCAATGGAAGCATGGGGGAACAGGAAGTTTAAGACCACTGAAATGGTTGAGACAAATCAAGAAGTTCCTTGACTATGTAACAGTTTCAACTTTACTGTGCAGGCCACTGAGAGTGTTGCAGGGGTGTGAGCAGGAGAATGTCTTGATCTCAAAGGGAAGACAAGAATATAGGTCAATGCAACTTTTTTCAATTAAGAAAAAAAATATACGGTTAAGACTTAAGAAAATATGTTCTCTTTCTGCTTACAAGTAGATTACAATTAAAGTTTACATTCTTTTTCATGTAGTTGGAAGCAGTTTCTCTAAAGAATAAGTAAAGCTTTCTCAGAGGATATCAATGATGCTTTTTATAGAATAGTCTTTGTTTTGTTGTTTTTTCATTTTAAATTCCAGTATAGTTAACATACAATGTTATATTAGTGTCAAGAGTATAATATAGTGATTCCACAATTCTTACAGAGCAGTGTTTGAGATGAGGAGCCTTGGTTGCTAATCTATTCCTGAAATGTTACCTAGCAAAAAACTATATACACACAAAAGTGCATGGCAAAAGACTTTCCTGTGCTCAAAACTTGTTTGTCACTTTAGTAGAAGGCATAGGGATCTAGCTCATCAAGTGTACCTTCCATGAACTTACCCTTCTTATAAAAATTTATTGGCAGAAGATGGGAGATGGGATTGGCAGGGGAGCGGAAACTGACAGTTTAAAAAATTGAGACACTTGGCCAAACACTTGGCCCAGGACACCCTATTTTATTAAAATAAAATGATTCCACTGTTACCTCTTCTACTGGCAAGAGCCAAGGCATTATACTTTTCTATGTATAAAAAAGTGAACAGGCACACCTAGAGCAAAAAGGTTAGTGGTGGGGGCGGCTTGAGATGGGATCTGGAGATATCACAGCTAAGGACTTTGAGGAGTGCAGTCCCCCACTTGAAAGGTCTTTAGGAATGGTACATCTATGTGCTGAATTTCTTACGCAAGAGAGGGATTTCGCTAAGTCTGTGTGGATTCCTGAGATTCCTTTTTCCTGAGAGTGGCTAATTTACTTCTTATTTGAGACACAGTTCTTTTTAAAACCTATACTGATTGCTAATAATGTTATCAGAAAGAGATTTTTAAAAATGAGACATGTATAGATGGCAAATACTACCTTGAAAAAGATTCGTCACTGATTGCTATAAAACCTTCTTGAGCTCACCTCTTTGGGTAGTGAGATTATATTTCTGCAGACGTTTTAACTTCATCATGGGTTTTTATCCTCAATACTTTATCTTCCTAGAAATAAGGTGAATTCAGAAACAAAGGTGCTATCGCCCCCAATTTACTCTGCTTGGTAAACTGGAGCCTAGATGTTAAGTAACTCCAAAAGTCACACAATAATAGAGCCATACAAAGAACTTAAATCTTTTAACGGTAATCCTGTGCTTTCTCATTATATGATGTGTAAGTAGCTGCATTTGATTCCTTCAGATAATATCATGTGAACAGTCTTCAGAGAATAGACCTTCTCTGTCTGTCTGGTCCTTCATCTCCCTCCCTGTATGTCAGCCTGAGATGGAAAATCAGCCTTTCTGTGTAAGACAAAAATTAGTGTTATTCCTTTAGTCTCTGACTTGGAGCATCAAGTTAAGGTGTCCTACTCCTCTATTCATCATATTTGTAAGATGCAGAAGCCATGAGAATGATGGCCTTGCTGGGGAATTATTTCCTTGCAATGATTTTCAACAATGTCAGAGTTTCCCTAAGGGACCGATAAAGATCATTGAATAAATGTGATGGTGCTCTCGGTTAAGCATTAGTTACTGTGTTTAGGTGTTTTCCCTGGCTCCTCCTGAGGCCACTGAATACCTCTCAAAGGAAAAAATATGCTCCTGATTTGTCTGTCAGGGCCACTATGAAAAAGGCTCACCCACATGTGGTGATTTTTCCTCAAATGATTCCATTCTTCCAAAATGTCTATTTTTGTCTATTATTACACTATCTATTGAGTAAATGTCTATTTTTGTCTATTATAACACTATTATTGAGGTAGTTAATATGCTCTATAGTAAGTGTGGTACAATTCACTACTTCCAGGATTAAGTTGAACGTAATATTTACTTTGGGTTGGACCTAGGCCTGAACCTTGGAAGTTTTACATTTAATTCACACAAATTAACTTTGACTAGGTAACTGGGATGAAAGCTATTTCTAACAACCTTTCAAAGACCATCATTTTGTGCAGTTTGGTTAGAAATGCAGCTAATAAATATTTTTAAAAAATAAAAGGTGTGTTGGGGGGGGTGGTATCTGGTTGGCTAAGTCCATAGAGCATGCAACTCTCAATCTAGAGATTACGAGTTCGAGCGCCATGGTGGGCATGGCATATATATATACATATATATACATACATGTGTGTGTGGCTGTCATATATATATACGTATATATACACAAATGTATACACAAATACATTAATACTAAAAAATAAAAGGTGGGATTCTTTTCCTAAAATAAACTTTGTGGCTTACAAGGGCAAAAACAGTCACTGTTTATGTTGGAATGTGTGGCTTACAAAATAGGGAGAGTAAAAAATAAGAAACCAGTTATTCATTTATATGATACAGCATAATTAACTTGGATATATAATAGTCATCCTTGAAATCTATGGCCTCAGATTACCAGTTTAAATAAGATGAGGAAAATTTTATAGAAAAGCAACCTAATCAAACATTCTTTCTGTTCTGTGCCCATGCCTCTTTGGGTTTTCTTACCTCAATTTATGCTCCATCTGCATTGGGTATTAAGGAAATCTTATTGATAAAGTGTTAAATAGCTGTTAAATCCTATATTTTTGTATTTTTTTTTAATTTTTTAATCTTTATTTATTTTTAAGAGACAGAGCATGAGGGGGAGGGGCAGAGAGAGGGGGAGACACAAAATTCGAAGCAGGCTCCAGGCTGTGAGCTGTCAGCACAGAGCCCGACGTGGGGCTCAAACTCATGAAACATGAGATGGTGACCTGAGCCAAAGTCAGATGTTTAACCGACTGAGCCACCCAGGCCCCCCATATATTTTTGTATCTCTTATGCTGGTTTTGATATCTGTAATTCTAGTTAATGCTTTCAAAAGTAGAAACACTTACTGGTGCAATGACATTTTAAATACCGTAACAATTCACTCTCTAGCCAGCACAGGCCTTGGACTGCACTCACTGTCTGGGGCTATTTAGAATTTTCTGAATAACCTTAGACAAATCCTGACTCATTGACCCAGATAAGCTTCTGAGAATGCTTTATAGTCAGAAGTTGTACTAAGCTTGGAGACGGAAGTGCTCTTTCTTTAATGTCACTTATTACACAATGAAATTATCTTATTTTTTGACTAATATGTGTCTCTTCCAACTACTGTGTAAACTCCACAGGGGCATCCTAAAAAGTGCCTGCCACAGTAGATCCTTATGAGTATCTGCTGAGTGCCAGAAGGGATGAATGAACAAATAGAAAAAAATCTTACAGTATTTCTGAGCTTTCTAAATCAACAAAGAAGAATGAATGGAAAAGGGAAACACAGCTGTTTTAAGTGATTTACTCACTACTGATCAATTCCCTTTGAAAATATCTTATTCTCTACTTCAATTATTATAATTTTTCCTTAACACTTTGCACCATTTTTAAGAATGTTTATGTTTTTGTTTTTTTAGTAGTGCCATTACTTCATTTTTACCTTTGATTATTCCAGATAAAAATATTTTAAATCTTAGTATGACACTTCTTTATCCATAATTTATCTCAAGTGAACTTAGGTACCAATTGTTATTTCTTTTTTCTCAGCATTACATGATTTAAAGGATTTTGGAATTGTGATTTACAGACTCATTTTGAAGAGGGAAATTTTATCTGGCTGTTGTGTTTTTGCTTTTTATTGCATCTTTGGTGATGATTTTTTCCCTCTTTTAAAATTTTTAAGGCTTGTTTTATGGCATAGCATATGGTCTAGAGAATGTTTCATGTGTACTTGAGAAGATATGTATCCCACTGTGGTTGGAATGGATCACTCTGTAGATGTCAAATAGGTCAAGTTGGTTGATAGTGTTTCTCAAGCCTTCTATCTCCTTGCTGATTTTCTGTCCAGTTGTTCTTTCCATTACTAGGAATGGGTATCAAAACTTCTACTATTGTTTGGGGCGCCTGGGTGGCGCAGTCGGTTAAGCGGCCGACTTCAGCCAGGTCACGATCTCGCGGTCCGTGAGTTCGAGCCCCGCGTCGGGCTCTGGGCTGATGGCTCAGAGCCTGGAGCCTGTTTCCGATTCTGTGTCTCCCTCTCTCTCTGACCCTCCCCTGTTCATGCTCTGTCTCTCTCTGTCCCAAAAAAATAAAATAAACGTTGAAAAAAAAAATTAAAAAAAAAAAAACAACTTCTACTATTGTTCAATCATCTCTATCTCCTTTCCGCTCTTCCACTTTTTGCTTCATGTATTATTGGCTCTGGTGTTAGGTGTGTGCACATCTATTATTGTTATATCTTGCTGATATGTTGACCCTGTCATTATGAAATTACTTTCCTTATCTCAAGTAATATTTCTTGTCTCAAAACCATTTTTGTCTGATACCAATATAGCAAGTGTTAGCCATTCCCATATCACACAGAAAAAAATTTTAAGCAAAATATTTTAACAGTTTACCCAAAACATTTTTTCTACTTTGTTGTGGTGTTTTTTTACATGAAGTTGTCACCAAACACCTAGTCAGTATATTGATTTAGGAATCTAAAGAAAAGAATTGTATGGTCCAGACTTTGATACATGGTTGCCATAGTAACATATGTAAATAATTAATCTTACCATGTGAAATATCTGTGAAGATCATGTTTAATATTTCCCTGTGATGAAGCATTACTGTCTGAAATCAACTATAGTGTTCATGAATATAAAGTCTAATATAAACTCCTATTAGGTCAGTCACTTTAACAGTCAAATCTGTAACAATGTTTTCTATTATGTAAGAGCATTACATGGTAAAATATTTAATTTCATTATTCTTTGGAAAAGTTCATCAAGCTCAGAAAAATGACTATTTTGGTGAAAGCTTTACATACATAGAGCAAAGACCATTCAGCAGATTTTGTTCCCATATAATCAACTAAATGGTCAGATCCTTGAAAAGAAATAATGATAAGCCCTAGAGCAAACACAGAATAAAATATTTAATGTATCTTCCCTTACTACTTTCAAGATACGTATTTGCTAAACTACAATCAACATTAACATAGAATGTGTTTCCTTTTTAACAGTATTAGGACTGGGGATGTTTTTGCCCAAATAACATTTCATTAGCTTTGGATACAATGACATAAAAACTGAAAATACCATCCTTCTTTAAGAAGATAACAAGGGGCGCCTGGGTGGCTCAGTCGGTTGGGCGACTGACTTCGGCTCAGGTCATGATCTCACAGTCCGTGAGTTCGAGCCCCGCGTCGGGCTCTGTGCTGACAGCTCAGAGCCTGGAGCCTGTTTCAGATTCTATGTCTCCCTCTCTCTCTGCCCCTCCTCTGTTCATGCTCTGTCTCAAAAATAACTAAACGTTAAAAATTTAAAAAAAAAATTAAAAAAATAAAAATAAAAATAAATAAATAAATAAAAAGATAACAACGGGGCGCCTCGGTGGCGCAGTCGGTTGAGCGTCCGACTTCAGCCAGGTCACGATCTCGCGGTCCGTGAGTTCGAGCCCCGCGTCAGGCTCTGGGCTGATGGCTCGGAGCCTGGAGCCTGTTTCCGATTCTGTGTCTCCCTCTCTCTCTGCCCCTCCCCCGTTCATGCTCTGTCTCTCTCTGTCCCAAAAATAAATAAGAAACGTTGAAAAAAAAAATTAAAAAAAAAATAAAAAGATAACAAATATTTACTAAGTGTCTACTGTGTGCAAAACCCTGTACATAACGCCGGATATACATGGATGCACTCAAAGAGCTTTCTGGCTGGTGAGGCCATCTGCAGGTAAAACATGGCATAGTAAGTGTTGTGACGGGAACATGCACAAGGAAGAATAATCAGCTGTGGGGCACCTGAGAGGGCCTCCAGGAGGACCAATGATAGAAGTATGGAATGATAAATGGCAGTTCTTCAGGTGAAGAAGAAGGAACACAAAAGACGTCCCAGGCTGAGATAGGAGCATGCATTTTAAGCAGAAGATATCCACTAAAAAGAATAGTTTATTGCAAAGGGGCAAAACTGGTCTAGAGTGAGGTAATAAAAATCTTACTATAAACCAAGGTGAGAAAGAAGATGGCTTGTTTTTAAGTAGTATGAATGGATATAATGAAATATGCATCAATTACAGAGCTTTAGGGGGGAAACTGACATGGCATGTTCAATTTCTTGAGTGTGCAGGCAGAGAGGGAGGGAGGTGAGGAGAATTGTCAGAGAAGTGGTTTGAGTAAGATTAATAGAGTGCCATTTACTGAAATTAAAAATCAAGAATAGTGTGTAGTTATTGGAGAAGGAGTAAACAGCAGGGGTTTTCAGGATGAGTCCATACAACAAGGTAATAAATTTGCTTTTTAACATGTTTTAGTGGAGATACCTGATATCTAAATTGTTAGATAAATTCATTCTGAATCTTAGGAGAGAGAGTCCTGGTAATTTTTAAATCATCATATGATAGCCTGAAGCTATCAAATTATCTATAGACACACCATGTAAGAGAGTCAAGGATAGACCTTGAAAAATTTATCAGCAAATCTTAAGAAGAGGAGCCAGTCATGACATTCTGAGTGTAGAAAACCAAGCAGGGCTAACGTCCCAGAAGCCAAAGAAGAGTTAGCTACCAGCTCTGCAAATACAAGGTGGGTGCTTTGTCTTTTGGTATACTTAGTGACGTGAACAAAATCAGAACGCTTGGAAGGGTTCTGACTACTATCATATCACACATAGGGAATTGAGAATTCAGTATGCCATACACAGCCAGCATAGGAACCTCTCCTTCCCATTTGAAACAACACAGACTAAAATAACTGAATATGGAAGAGTAGCATAACATGCCACCACAACATATGCCACTCTGGCATATTGATTATTTTCAGCTGTAGACATTGGAAAAAAGAGCAAACACAGGGGCAGGCTTTCTCTGAACTCCCCTCATCTACCCAAACACCGAGATCTTCCAGAAGGAACTCAACTGTCTTAATCCTTCCCCAGGACAGTCTTCAAGCAAGATTGATTCTTAATCATAAGAGCAAAGACTAGAAGTCAACATACTTTATCACAGACTTTCATATATCCATCTACTCTCTAAGGACCAGATACTTTATCACAAACTTTCATATATATGGGGTGTGTGTGTGTGTGTGTGTGTATATATATACACACACCATATATATATATACACATATACACCTACACATATACACATATATATACACACATATATACATATATATACACACATACATATATACACATATACACATATACACACACATATATATACACATATATGTATATACACACACACACACACATACACACACACACACACACACACACACACCATATATCCAGATACTTTATCACAAACTTTCATATATCCGTCTATTATTCTCTAAGGACCCATTCACCTTTCCTAAAAATCATTTACTCTTCCCTGACAGGCCCACGTCCTCCCTCCCCTTTTCCTGTTAAGATGGTATATAAACCTAAATTCTATTTTTTTTTTATTTTTCAGTATATGAAATTTATTGTCAAATTGGTTTCCATACAACACCCAGTGCTCATCCCAAAAGGTGCCCTCCTCAATACCCATCACCCACCCTCCCCTCCCTCCCACCCCCCATCAACCCTCAGTTTGTTCTCAGTTTTTAAGAGTCTCTTATGCTTTGGCTCTCTCCCACTCTAACCTCTTTTTTTTTTCCTTCCCCTCCTCCATGGGTTTCTGTTAAGTTTCTCAGGATCCACATAAGAGGGAAACCATATGGTATCTGTCTTTCTCTGTATGGCTTATTTCACTTAGCATCACACTCTCCAGTTCCATCCACGTTGCTCCAAAAGGCCATAGTTCACTCTTTCTCATTGCCATGTAGTACTCCATTGTGTATATAAACCACAATTTCTTTATCCATTCATCAGTTGATGGACATTTAGGCTCTTTCCATAATTTGGTAAAAAACCTGAATTCTAAAGCCATTTCTCTGAGTTACTCATTTTCCCCTTGGTATCTCTGGTGCGTCCAGGAAGTACATATGCTACTAAAGTTCTATTTGTGTTTCTCTTGTGAATCTGTGTTTTACCATGGGAGGTCTCAGCTAAGAATTCATAAGGGTAGAGAAAATAATTACTTTTCCACCCCTGCAACAACAAATTGAAATGTATTGCGAAACTTTCAAAAAATAAAAAATCTTCATGTGCCAAAACTGAAGGGCCAACTCAAAGCCAGAGAGAAGAATGCTCCCACTCTAAAGGCAAGTAAGTAGTCCAAAGAGATACTGGAAACCAAGGTGCAAACTAAAGGCTGTGCAGCTTTAATACCTGGTGGAGAATGTGAGACAAGGCATTAGTTCCATATACAATGCAGTTATTTATTATGAATAGAACTTTCTGCATAAATCCATTACCACCCATCACCAGAGCCAGAAGTAACACTTTACTGGACACTGAATCTCTTAAAAGTGACTTATAAATAATGTCAATACCACATCTGCAATATATGCAAGTGAGAACTGCACATACAAGCTATCAGATAATTCCTGAAAACCCAAAGTAGGGCTTGCTTCTCAGAAGCTCACAGGTTCCCAAAACAGAAGAAGGTAAACCCACCATCTGAAGATGCACTCATAACTGTGTGCTTAAAATGAAAACGTCCTTCCCTGAAGAAGACTATCCACTAAAAATTATGAACCACATGAGGACACGAGCCATTGTAGTGGGGTTCAGGAGACAATAAATAATCACACTATTTTTAAGAGGGTGAAGCAAATTCCACATCTGCTTTCTGGAGCTGAGCTGTGAGGTAGAGAGAAAAAAAGAAGAGCATCCTGTATAGATTTAAGAGAGAGAATTGATTATGTTTATGTGCTGATAAAAAGAAACAGCTTTTAGGAAGGTGAAACTGAAATCATTTGAAAATTGGCGAATAGTCAATGCTAATATGTTTCTGAAGAAATACTGAAGCATAAGCGGAGAAATTAGACTTAAACAATAGGAGAACAACTATTTTGCAAAAAAGGAAATATGATGTGAGAATAAATCTGTGGGAAAGAGGAAAAAAAGTAGAGAAGTTTTCAATTTCATAACATCATCTCACTTAATTCTTGCAACAATAGTGGGATTCTGATATTGTTACTAATCTCAGAAAATGTGTTGTTGAGTTATGTGCCCAATTTTTCTTCTATTAAGGGCAAATCTGTGACTCTAATCTGGGTATTTTCTCCTCATAATACTATGCAAACCTCATCCAATAAAAATTTTAGCGAAGCTCAAACCCTATAGAGATGACTTTAACGTATCAGTAGGGAAAAAGATCAGTTATTTTTGACCCCTCGTATATATATATATATATATATATATATATATATATATATATTTAACATTTACTTATTTTTGAGAGACAGAGACAGACCATGAGTGGGGGAGGGACAGAGAGAGAGGAAGACACAGGATCTGAAGCGGGCTCCAGGCTCCAGGCTCCGAGCTGTCAGCACAAAGCCAGACATGGGACTCGAACCCACAAACCGTGAGATCAGTCCAAGTGGGATGCTTAACCGACTGAGCACCCAGGTGCCCCGAGCCCCTTATTTAACAGATGAGGGCATTATCCTGCCGTTTTCCCAGGACAAGCCAATGTGCTGCACAAGTCATAAAACAAGAGCCATACACTAAAAATAAACACAGAGATTGTGCTGACAGTACAACTAGATAAACTAACATCACTAATGTACACATCAATGATGCTTAAGAACAAATGAGTCATGGGTCACAGAAGTGACCATTTGTGCTGCATCATGTGCACACATACAATTGTACATGCACAGAGTTTCGTTTATAACTATTACATGGGTCCCTGTCTCTTCCTTTAGCTTTCAGTTTAAGTTCTATCTTAGATCTACTTTAAACGTCCAATTGAAAATAGGTTTATGCCCTTAAATTCTATCATTATACATCTCTCCATAATATATCCTGGATTAAAACCCATTATTTTTGGGGTGTGCCTGGGTGGCTCAGTCAGTCGGTAAGCATCCGACTTCAGCTCAGGTCGTGATCTCGCGGCTCGTGAGGTTGAGCCCCACATCGGGCTCTGTGCTGACAGCTCAGAGCCTGGAGCCTGCTTCAGATTCTGTGTCTCCCTCTCTCTCTGCTCCTCCCCCACTCAACTCTCTCTCTCTCTCTCAAAAACAAATAAATATTTAAAAAAACTAAAATAAATAAAATAAACAAAAAACCCATTGTTTTGTAAAACAACTTCTAACCCACTGATATTTGAAACGCACAAACTCAACATATCAAAAGTTAGTTTACAACACATTACTTATCTGAGTGCCTACTATCAACTGAATATTGTTATAGGCATGAGAAAACAGCAATGAATAAGGACACTAAGTCTCTGTCTACATAGAGCTTCATTCTAGACGGAAATGGGAATAAGATGACAATACAAATTAAATTAGTATAAAACAATATTAGTATGCTATAATATTGTGTAATAATATAAAATCAGTATAATGTAATGCTGAACATAATATATATTACACTAGATACATACTATAATGATAAAAGAACTAGAAATGAAGAAGCAGAATAATTTTTGAAAATTGTTCATGTTTCAAGCAACCAGAGTTGAGAAATCTTGTAGTATATATATAGTTGGGTACTCAGAGTGTATTTCTTCAGTACTGGACCCAAAATATCCCGAAAATACATGTTGCTCTGGTCCCACCTAACCAAGATTAAAGGTAACATTTTAAAGAATCAAAATGTTCCCAAGTAATTAAACTGCATCTCTAAACAAAGCACAAAAGTGTACAAAGAAGGACAAAAAAATACCTAGCACCAACTTCATAAAACTAACAATGCTTGTATCAGATAAAAAGTTACCAAACATGTAAAGAAGCATAAAGATGCAGCCCATAATGAGAAAATCAATCAATACAGACTGAAAAATAACAGAGATAATAGAATTAGAAAAAAAAAGATTATAAACAATTACAAATATATTTCCTCTGTTTAAAAAAAGAGAAAAGCATGAGTGTAATTAGAAGACATATTAAAAAATACCTGAGATATACACTGGAAGGGATTTGTAGCAGATAAGCATCCCAGAAGAAAAGATTAGTCATCCTGAAGATATAAAATAGAAAATAGGGGCACCTGGGTGGCTCAGCCAATTAAGCATCTGAGTCTTGGTTTCTGCTTAGGTCATGATCTCACAGTTCATGAGCTCAAGTCCCACCTTGGGCTCTCTGATGTCAGACTGGAGCCAGCTTTGGATCCTGTCTCCCTCTCTCTGGCCCTTGCATGCTCCCTCGCTCCCTCAAAAATAAATAAACATATAGGGGCGCCTGGGTGGCTCAGTCAGTTGAGCATCCGACTTCAGCTCAGGTCATGATCTCATACTCCATGAGTTCGAGCTCCACGTTGGGATCTGCACTGACAGCTCAGAGCCTAGAACCCACTTCAGATTCTGTGTCTCCCCCTGTCTCTGCCCCTCCCCTGCTCATACTCTGTTTCTTTCTCTGTCTCAAAAATAAATAAAAACATTTAAAAAAATTTTTTTAATAAACATTAAAAAAAAAAAAAAAACAGGGGCACCAGAGTGGCTCAGTTGGTTGAGCATCTGACTCTTGCTTTTGGCTCAGGTAATGATCCCAGGGTCATGGGATCAAGCCCTGCATCTGGCTCCATGCTGAATGTAGAGCCTGCTTAAGATATTCATATTCTCATTCATTCTCTCTCTCTCTCTCTCTCTCTCTCTCTCTCTCTCCCCCTCTGCCTCTCTTCCCTACTCACTTTTCCTCTCTCTCTAAAATAAAACGAAATAAAAATTTAAAAATAAAATTAAAATAGAAAACATCCAAAATAAAACACAGAGAAAGAGAATGAAAAAAATAAACACAGAACTGTGAAATAATAATGAGGGTTCTTATATATGTGTAACTCAAAAAATAATGGCTGAATTTTTTTCCAAATTCAGTGAATAATAAACCCACAGGTCCTAGAAGCTGAACAAACACCAAGCATGATAATATATCTTAAAAAATTACCAAAGCATATTATAATCAAATTGTTTAAAACTAGCCATAAAAAGAAAACCCTGAAAGCAGTTACAGGGGTGGGAGTCAGGAGAAAGGCAAACTGCATAAGAATAACAAATAATTATATCACACATCTTGGTAGAAACAAGACAGAAAACACTGCATTTTCCGAAATTACTTACAGGAAATTATTATCAACGTGGAATCCTATACACAAATTGATTTTTTTTTTCAAAATCAGGGCAAGTAAAAGATTATTTCAGGCTTTCCAAAAATTAAAGATTTCATTAACAGCATACCTGCAACTATAAGGAATGTTAATTGAACTGCTTTAGGCAAAAGGCAAATGATATCAGATGGAAATGTGGATCTACACAAAAGGATGAGGAATACCAGAGATGTAACTATGTGGGTAATTACAAAATACCTTTTCTCATATGTGTAAAACTCTTTAAAATGATTTACGTAAAGCAAAAATAGCAAAATATTGTACAGTTGAGTTAATAGCATGTGCAGAGTTAAAATGCATGGCAACACTAGCAAACACAGCAGAAGAAGTGAAATGAAGCACAATATTGTTAGCTTTCTATTTGTGAAATGGTATAATAGTGTAAGATTCCTTTAAGTGACACTGTGATTAGAGATGCATTATATAAACCTTAAAGCAATCACACACAAAAGAAACAGAGCTGATAAGCCAATGTAAGAGATTAAAAAGTTCATAAGAAATACCTAATTAGCTCAAAAGAGAGTAAAATAGAACAAAAAAATGAACAAAGAACAGATGCACCAAATAGAAAATAGCAAGATGAAAGATTTACACGCAACTGTATCAATAATTGAGTGTAAATGGTCTAAACCCTTCAATTAAAAATCAGAGACTATTAGGTCATATAAAACAGCCAGAGACAGCTAAATGCTGCCTATAAGAAACCCACTTTAAATATAAAGATAGAGATAGATGGATAAATAGATACAAGTAAGAAAAAGTTAGAGAATGCAAATATATAACATTCAAAATGGATCGACCCAGAATTTGGTGAACCTCAAAACTGCAAATACCAAGCTAGAGACCCAAAGAGCTAAGAGCATCCAAGATCAGACTTCTAAAACAGGTCTATAAAGCAATTATTTTAAATTTATAAGAGAAAATCAGAGAGTTCTGAAAAGACTTCCCATTTTAAAGAATGAAATAGTCTCAAAAGAACATACAGAACCAGAAAATATGCTGGAAGCTATAGTATTAGGTATTGGATGATGAAAACAAATGTAATTTCTTGTTTTAGTAAGGGAAAACAAAATGCATTAATAAAATTCAAAACCTGTTCAAGAAAGCATTATTTAAATAGAAAAAAAATTAAAGTACAACATGAATTTAAATAATAGCGTATAGGAAAATACAACACAATTAAGAACTGCTTTTACCACTGGCCTATGGGCTGCAACACTGTAACTGTAGATAAGGTAATATAACACTAGCATATTTCCAGCTTCATCTATGGTGAATGTGTCTGCAAGGTGAAAATTTAAATTTCAAAGATTGGTTTTGAAATTTTAGATTATATATGATATTCAACAGAAGAAAGATCCAAATTTGGTTAAAGAGCAGAATACAGTGTTTTCAATCTTGATAATGTTTGAAGGAATAAAATGGATAGAAAAAGTAAAGAGAAAAAAAAATAACGATGGTAATGGTAAGAAATCAAGAAATAGAATTCTAGACATATTTATAATAATAGAAGTAAATAATAAAAAATCAAATTAAAAATATACATATAATTAATTGGAGAGTAATCACATAAGTAAAAATAAACATTTTTGTAATAGTACACAGTCAATAGACATTATCATTGGTAAATCAATCAGTAAATCTATAAACACTGATACTCTGTCAACATAAGCTCTTCTGTATTATTTGATTTTTCAAAAATGCCTCAATATTACTTTTACTTTGGCTAATAAAGTTAGCTAAACATCTTCCAACATGTTCATTCCACATTCTGGCCACAATGTCTTTTTTGGTTTCTATATCTCCAAGTAAAGAGTCTATACCTTTCAAGACAACTAAATATATTAATCTTACAAATCTCACAAATAATTGGTTATAAAATAATGTAGGCTCAGGGTGCCTGGGTGGCTCAGTCGGTTAAACGTCTGACTCTTGATTTCAGGTCAGGTCAACATATCACGATTCGTGGGTTCGAGCCCCACATCAGGTTCTGTGCTGACAGTGAGGAGCCTCCTTGGGACTCTCTCTCTCCCTGTCTGTCCACCTCTCCCCTGCTCGTGCTCTCTCTCTCTCAAAATAAATAAATTTTAAAAAAATTAATAATGTAGGCTCTTTCCTGATGACAATTTTTATTATGGATGCTGCATTTTAAATAAATGCCTAGGGGCGCCTGGGTGGCGCAGTCGGTTAAGCGTCCGACTTCAGCCAGGTCACGATCTCGCGGTCCGTGAGTTCGAGCCCCGCGTCGGGCTCTGGGCTGATGGCTCAGAGCCTGGAGCCTGTTTCCGATTCTGTGTCTCCCTCTCTCTCTGCCCCTCCCCCGTTCATGCTCTGTCTCTCTCTGTCCCAAAAATAAATAAACGTTGAAAAAAAAAAATTTAAAAAAAAAAAAATAAAAAATAAATAAATAAATAAATAAATAAATAAATAAATAAATGCCTAGAATATGGAGGAAGGAAGAAGTTATCTTCAGAATTCAAGGCCCTCTCCATTGTGACCCCACTCATTTTTAAACTTTATCTTCCTCTGAACGCCTACACGAACCATTTCTCACTGCCATATTGAAGCCACATGCATCTGTCCATCCTCCACACACACATTCAAAGCAAAATTGAGTACCTTCAATGTGCCAGTCACTGCAGACCACTGGTTATAAGAATATGTAAAATAGAGTCAATCATGAGGCACATAACAGAGAATATTTAATATTCAAGAAGAATAACCCACTCAAGGTCCTCTTGATTTCCAAACTGACAAATGCCACCATAGAGAATGGGAAAGCTAACATGAAATGAAGACGGATGTTAGGGGCATTTCAGCTGTTCTCCCTCCCTACATCAACCTTGTAAGCTACACAACAGAACTCTTCCTCAGCAAAGGTACAAATCCACATAAAGGGGTCTTTGGGGAGTCGTGTAAAATGAGTGGAAACTGAAAATGTTAAAACAATGAATTTCAAGGGTATACTTTATAGCAGAGCTCTCGTCTGAAATTTCTCTCTCCTGATAACCCACCTGATAGTAATCTCCTTTCAGTTCATGAATATTTACTCATATTGTTCATTTAGTCATACAGTTCATTTAGTCATACTCTATCGTAGAAGTACCTGGTAATCTCTTGTTATTTAGCCTCTCACGTGTGTGTGTGTGTGTGTGTGTGTGTGTGTGTGTGTGTGTGTGTGAGTGATCTGTATTTTCAATATGCAGACAGCACTGTGTGTTCTTTGTACCCTACAAAGTGTCCAGAGAAACTTTTATACAGAATCAAAGATGAAAAGCTAGGTATAAAAGGTTCAATTCATATCAATGATGACAAATTGCGGAAAATTAATCTCTTAATTACTTATTTGAAACCATAATGCAAGTTACTAACTGAAGCTTTCAAAATGATTGGCCAGTTACTTCATGCCATAAAGACAGTCACCAAAACACTTACAGAAAGCTTACTCTTTCGTAAAATTAATTTTAACAAGTAATGAAACAACTTAAAAACAGAACCTAGTAGATATTTCTGCCAATCATATGGGATCTTTTTAACACCTGACAAGTTATTGTATCCATGCTAAGGATTTAGACATCATAAGCCTAAAAATAGTTATTCTCATGAGGTATAATTGGTGTTATCAGAAATATGACCCTCTTCAGCTTATGAACCTAATATATGAAAGATGGTAATATTTTATTTCATAAGGCAAATGTTAAGATCATCTTTCATTCCTAGTCAATCTTTTTTTTAATTTTTTTAAATTTTTTTTAACATTTATTTATTTTTGAGACAGAGAGAGACAGAGCATGAACAGGGGAGGGACAGAGAGAGAGGGAGACACAGAATCTGAAATGGGCTCCAGGCTCCGAGCTGTCAGCATAAAGCCCGACGCAGGGCTCGAACTCACGGATCGTGAGATTGTGACCTGAGCCGAAGTCGGACACTTCACCAACTGAGCCACCCAGGCGCCCCCCTAGTCAATTTTTTTAAGAAAGTCAATGCCAGGGGCGCCTGGGTGGCGCAGTCGGTTAAGCGTCCGACTTCAGCCAGGTCACGATCTCGCGGTCCGTGAGTTCGAGCCCCGCGTCAGGCTCTGGGCTGATGGCTCGGAGCCTGGAGCCTGTTTCCGATTCTGTGTCTCCCTCTCTCTCTGCGCCTCCCCCGTTCATGCTCTGTCTCTCTCTGTCCCAAAAAAATAAATAAAAAACGTTGAAAAAAAATTAAAAAAAAAAAAAAAAAAAGAAAGTGCCAAAGTCCTCAAGGCATCATGTTGCATCTAATTACAATATAGGAACCCGTGCATCAGAGATTTAAACATTAAATACCCACACTTATTACATGTGTCGTTAGCATTGCTAAAATGGAAAAATTTATCACTAAATAATATCTACCTCTGAGAAGCTGTGAATTTAAACCAGGCAGTATGTGGGTTGCCAAATACAAGAGAACACACAATAATACAAAAAGCACAAGATACTGTGAGAATGCACATTTCCTTAAACACAGAACTGGAGGTGCATCTCAGAGAGATGATTATGGTTTGTTAAGGAAGCAAGGATGTTCAAATGCAGCACCACTCTGATTCCCAAATCACTCTAGAAGAATAATAGTGTTTCGAGCAGTTTTAATGCTAATTCAATCAGTTGATAACAAATGAAAGATTTATTATATTAACACACCACACAGCTGTAGCACAAGGGGAAAAGATATTCTAGTGGAAATATGTCCAGAACAGCTAAGCCTTTAAGAAGAGGGCTTACAACCTGCTGAAAAATTAACTTAAACTCATTTATCAGTTACTATACACCTAGAACTTCATGGGATCTTTAAGAAATATGAAAAAGGTAAAAAGCTATTATCAACCAGAATGTACGTTCAGTTGAGGAAATACAAATAATCCTCAAGGAATCACCAGAATCTAGGTAAAGGAACTTAAATGTGATATATAGTATTGTTGTAAGTCTACAGGAAATTCAAAATAATAGAAAGGCAATATAGAGCGGAATTAGCCATGGCAAGGCTTAGGTATAAGGTGACTTTGCAAGTGGGTCTTGAGCCATGTGTTAATCATATGCACTCTTCTGGCATTGAGAGTGATTGCACGTGGGTTTGGTGGGTATTGAGTTAAGGAGAAGAGCAAGGATAAAAACAAGAAATGAGTAAGGAGAGAACAGAAAGAGAACAAAAATTTAAATAAATAAATAAATAAACAAACAAACAAACCAATAAATAAATAAATAAGGCTCGTTGTGAGAAGGCTCAGATGGACAGGGGATAAGGGAGGCAATTAGGGTCCTGGCACATGAACAGAAGAAAAACCATCATGTTGTGCAGAATTGTCCTGCACAACAATCTCCCCACCTTGCCGATCATACAATTTCTACCTATATCGGGGAACAGTGTCTTGAAGGTCTTGTAACCGATCTCAAAGACAACATGGCATTTGGAAGAATTCTCCATGCACAGACTACATTAGACAACTAAGCTTTCTGTGCCTCCAACCATCTTGGTGCACTCTCTTTCCCACAGTAGAAAGAGAGTAAGGTCACTCATTGTGCCAGTTCTCACAGCAGAGTTTAACAGCATCACCCAACAGGGTGGGGAACTTGGGTGGTTCAGTTGGTTGAACCTCTCTGACTCTTGATTTCAGGTCAGGTCATAATCTCAAGGTTCACGAGCCACATCCGGCTCTGTGCTCACAGCAAGGAGCCTGCTTGAGATTCTCTCCCTCTGTCTCTGCCCCTCCCCAGCTTGGGCGCTCTTTCTCTTTCTTTCTCTCTCTCACTCTCTGTCCCTCCCCAACCCCGAAAAAAAAAAAAAAAGGAACTGGGCAAGATAGAATATAAATAATTTGTTCCCAGAGTAAAGAGCTGTGAGTTGAAAAGGAAGGCAGTGGACCTGCTGTGTTTTGTCACCCGGAGAAGACTTGCATAGAACACTTATTTACATTTCTTTCCATTGTTAACCCAGGTTAACCAAACTGACGGGCTTTTAAAAAATTTAGACTACTATTACTTTGACCATAGTTTTTCCTTTGTTATTATTAGTTCAGTTAGTTTTATTATTCGAATTGGATGAGAATAACAAAAATAACCTGACGGTTAAAGTCCCCAAGCCATATTTGACTACAGTTATAAAGTTGGTTCCTACTCAGTAACTTAGGAAATTAAAAACACTAAATCTAGGATTTTCTCCACTGGGACCTAATCCAGTCCAATTTAGAAGTTGAGGATTTATAAAGGCTTTTCTGAAAGAAATGGGAAAATGTCAGCTACAATTTCTTGCTAGACTTGAACTGAATCTATTAACCTTGCCCAGAGAATATAATGTTACAGTTATATCATTTACAATGTTATTGTATATGATTTATGGCCACAGTATCAAGCCTCAAACTAGGTTTCGTAGTTTTAAGTTAAATTTACATGTCTGTAATACAAATGATTTTTTTCTTGTTCAGATAAAAAGATATTAAAAAGTGATTTATAATATTTCAGTTGGATGTAAAATATACAGTATGCCTTAGTCTACTGAAGGGAAAAAAAACATTAGTTAGACAGCTATTATGAATATGCACGTTCACACTGCTTAATGCTTCCCATCTTTTAATGTATGCCTGGTTACCAACGACTAGACATATTCTGAATTACATTATATTTAGAATACAATGAGACACAAATCTATATGAAAATAAGATTAAAAAAAAAAAAAGAACCAAAAGGACAAAGAAAAAAATGTATCATCTATGCAGTTCACCTAAGATCATGAATGCTAAAACTAACTTAGGTACTGCTAGTTTTGCAAATGCCCTTTACCTAACACTATATAATATAATGGTCTTTGAATATGTCATACAATAGCTTCTCTAACATTATCACCATTATTGAAACCCAAGAAAATCTGCTTTACTGTAAACTGTAAGAGTTCGAGATTTGATAGTGGGGGTATTACATTTTATTGGAAACGGCTGATGTAATACTACTTGAAAGGTATCATGACCTACAATTATAAAGTCAGTACCAGTTACAGACTAAAGATTTAGTAACACCGGTACTAGCAAACAATGCCCAGTGTCTTATAAACTTAAAATAAAAAAATCTCTTATGTGTTCTCTGTATGTAGGTCATAGATCATATGCAAATATTCCAAACTTTATATAATGCCACATAAATTTCATAATTTAAGAGAACAATTAAAAATAAAAGCCCTGCTGCTCAAGCTCTATTCACGGACAATATATTGAAGCATTTAATGCTGCAGAATGAAATGTATATATATCAAATCAATTTTATTCAGAATCTCCATAGAATTACTTAATTTTCTGTTGTTTGAACCAAATCTGTGTATGAGAGGGCTTTTAAAATCTCCAACTATAGTGTATTTTTATCAAGTTCTCTTTGTGTATCAGTTAAAACTATATTAAACTTGTTTTAATTTTTTTAATGTTTATTTATTTTTGAGAGAGAGAGTGTGTGAGCGGGCAAGGGACAGAGAAAGAGAGGGGGGACACAGAATCTGAAGCAGGCTCCAGGCTCTGAGCTGTCAGCACAGAGCCCGACATGGGGCTTGAACCCATGAACCGGAGATCATGACTTGAGCTGAAGTCAGAAGGCCAACCGAGGCACCCAGATGCCCCTATTTTAAGCTTCTAATAGCAAAGAGCTAAAACACAAGTTTCCAAAAAGGCAGGGATTTATTTTCTCTCACAAATTTGCTAAGATAGGTAAAGTAGTTCCATATATCACTGGGAAACCTAGTACCTTCTATCCTTCTATTCTGCAACCTTTAGCAGATGGCTTTCATTCCCTGAGTCACCAAATACTCACAGCCATCTTGTCATTCTCAGGGTCACCTCAGAGTCACCTCATTTTCACAAGATATCTGCTAGAATCCTAGCCATCACATCAACATTCTAGTCAGAAAGAAGGATTAGGGAAATGGCTTCAGAAGGTACATGTCATCTGAACAAGCTCATTAAACAATTTTCTATGAAACTCCACCTGAATATGTCTGTTTACATCTTACCAATGACTTCAAGGAAAGCTGAAAAATATAGTTTGTTCAACAGAAGCAATGCTACTGGCAGAAGTCCAGGGTGGTTAAAATTTTATGTGTTCAACTGCTTTGTTAATGGTTCCATACAGATTTATGAATGCTATATCCTTTTCACAGAATATCTTACTTAATGCTTTTAAAGGAACTTGCCTGATATTAATATTAATCGTTCTGCCTTTTTGGTATTAGTTTCCTGTTTCTCTTGACCCAATCCTACATTTTTAACCTCTCAAACAAGTGGTGGAAGAAGATACGTAATTTTATTTTTGGACCCCAAAACGTCAACACAAGGAGTTGGTTTTTCGCTGGGTTTTTATTTTCTTTGGAGGAAAACTTATAATATCGTGCTCAGTAGATGGAAGTCAAAGTGCTATTCCTTCATAGGGCACAGATGGAGTGGGGTGGCTGGGATCTGATTGTTGTGCATATAAACTTGCAGTTACTTCCCGCTTTTATTCCTGTGCCTGACCCACACTTCCTGCATAACTCTGAGCCTCAATCCTATTCTTTTCAAATTCTCCACAGAGGAGAATTGGGTCTCACCCACAAATCTTCATTTTCCTTATTTGAATTAAGGCAACAAGTAGCTAGGAATGAACTTCTCTAGGACCAGGGAACACGTGAATTCACCTCAAATTCAAATCATTAAAAATTATTTATAATTACTTTGCTGTCGTTCAGCAGAAATCTGTCACTTAGGAACACTGTGTTACTTTATTCAAACTATGCATATTTAGGACTATCATTAACTTTATGGAAATGGCTTAATTGGGCTAAGTATCACAAAAACAGGTCAAGATTTGACTATTTGGGTATTTTCTTTCCAAAGATAATTTTCATCATAAGTGAAAATTTTGATAAATCAAGTTTGAAAACTAAGTTTTCCTGGATTAACTTGAACTGTATTCAAGTATTTCTTTTCTAGCTACTACTAATACCATAAGGGAAGCAGTTATTTGACTTGAACTGGATATATAAAATTTAAAGGGATCTTTAGTTGTTAAAAAAAAAAAAAAAAAAGCACGTCTGTATGCCAATGTTCATAATTGGAAAAGTCAACCACTTCCAATTTCATGGTCAAATAGACAAAAGGGTGAGCAGTGATGAAAGTCATTTGAACTCTGAGTTTGCTGGCTGCCTCTGATTCACCACAATCAATTTTAGTGACTAGGATTTCTCCCACCTTGACTAGGCAAGTATCCATTTAATCAAAAGTATGTCAGCCCCCAACAGGAAAGAAAGAAAAAAGAAAAAACAATGAATAAAGTTCTATGTTAATATTTTAATTATTTTATAAAGCATAGTTACCTATGACCTACAAAAACAGGATATTTTCCTTCTTTTTCAATGATTCAAGATGGAGCAACATGCTACAACGTAATTTTTTTTAGTTTTTTTTTTAATGTTTATTTTTGAGAGAGGCAGACAGATACAACATGAACAGGGGAGGGTCAGAGAGAGAGGGAGACACAGAATCCGAAGCAGGCTCTGGGCTCCAAGCTGTCAGCACAGAGCCTGACATGGCGCCCAAACTCACAAACTATGAGATCATGACCTGAGCCAAGTTCGTTTGCATAACCAACTGAGCCACACAGGTGCCCATACAATGTAATGTTTTTAATTATTAATATATTTGGGTACCAATTATTTTACTATATTTAAATGATGAGCAATTACATGGTTAGCCCTAAAAGATAAATTTCTGCATTCGATCTATAAGTCCTCTATTCTTGGGACGCCTGGGTGACTCAGTCGGTTAAACATCCACTTCCTGGTTTCAGCTCAAGTCATGATCTCACGGTTTTGTAGGTTCAAACCCCATGTCAGTCTCTTCCATGCTGACGGTGCAGAGCCTGCTTGGGATTATCTGTTTCCTTCTCTCTCTGCCTCTCCCCACTCGTATTACCTCTGTCCCTCCCAAAATAAATACATAAACTTTAAAAAAGTTTTTTTTTTAGATGAAAGCCCTCTATTCTTTATGTGTCTCCAAACTGGGCAAGCCATTTTATTTTTTTTAATTTTTTTAAAAATATTTATTTATTTTTGAGACAGAGAGAGAGCGAGAGCATGAGCAGGGGAGGGGCAGAGAGAGAGGGAGACACAGAATCTGAAACAGGCTCCAGGCTCCGAGCTGTCAGCACAGAGCCCGATGCGGGGCTCGAACTCACAAACCGTGAGATCATGACCTGAGATGAAGTCGGACACTTAACCGACTGAGCCACCCGGGTGCCCCAAGCCATTTTAGAGCCTCTTAACAGAACTTAGTGTAAATACTCTTCTTTAGTCTGCCTAAACCAAATCTGAGATCAAAGCACTCGACATGTTGTCATGTTTACTCTAAGGAAATTTACAAGAAAAATGAAACTGGATCAAAAGAACAAAGTATGATTTAAAACTCTTTTGGCTGCTTCCTAAGCTATCATTCTCCCAAAAGCAGTATCTACACCAAATTTATGCTTAGATTTTTCTGGAAAAAAAAATCAAATGTGATAATTGCACCGGGAACTTTGCGGTAGATTGTGGTCAACTACTACAAACTTAAGAGTAGTATTTGCATTCCTAGTTACACTATCATTTCCTTACATAATTTCAAACCACACTTTTTCCCATTTTTTAACATAAACAGATTTTTTTAAGTGAAACTTAAGGGACATCTGGGTGGCTCAGTCAGTTGACCATCTGATTCTAGATCTCAGTTCAGGTCATGAACTCACGGTTCCTGGGTGAGAGCCCTGCGTTGGACTCTGTGCTGACAGTGTGGAGCCTGCTTGGGATTCTCTTTCTCTCCTTCTCTCTCTGCCCTTCCCCCAGTCACAGACACTCTCCTCTCTCAAAATAAATAAAACTTTCAAAATAAATAAATAGAACCTAAGCGCTCATATGTAAAAGACCAATGACAAGCCTTTATACCTCAAGTCTCACTTTCTAAAAATCAGTACTTTTAACTTTTTCAGATTTTTAGCTGCTGTCAGGTACATTTATGACTTATTAGTCATATGTTATGACTTATTATCATATGTTATGATGCTATTACCTGATATGCAAACTTGAAAAATTATATACTGAATCTCTGCTTTGAAATATAAGTCTAAAGGGGGCCTGGGTGGCTCAGTCCATTAAGCATCCAACCTCGGCTCAGGTCATGATTTCATGGTTCGTGGGCTCGAGCCCTGCATCACTGCTTCAGATTCTGTGTCTCCTCCCTCTTTGTGCCCTCTCCCACTCTCTCCCCCCTCCTCTCAAAAATAAACAAACATTTTTAAAAAATTGAAAGATAAGTATAAGATTACCAACATACGTTTCTTAATAACAATTTTGGTGAGTTATTATTTTGTTTGTCTAATGATTATTTAATATATATACATTAACCTCAGTTTATCACTGCATTAACTTTTGAATGTTGTCTTAAGTATCCCTTAATCCTCATGATACTATATAAAGATACAAACATTCTGATCTTGCCTTCCACTCTCCCTTCCACCTTTTCTTTGCATCTTCTTTCAGCTAGACTTTCGTTAGCATTTTGCAAAAGTTAGGAACATCTTATTTATAAACATAAAAAAGCTATAGTTTGATTCTAAAAGTTGAAAACACCCAGTGCTTATGTTAGTAGGACTACATAAATATCATACACACAAAAAAAATCAGATAATAAGCTAGGAACTAATTTGTCTATAGTTTGAATATCACAACCGCTCTATTCAAATAAAAATATTACTAATACACAGATAAAAGTATTCAACATTTCTCAAAATGAAACCATATTTTGAGGAGCTTCATATAAGATTGTATGTTTTTTCCCATGAATTTTATGATTGTCTTTCTTTTTTCTTATTAAGAAATAAATCCGATCCTCTTTTTCTTAATCATTAACATCATCCAGCATCCTAATTTTATGGAAAACTTTCCATTCACATAGAAGGCAATCTATGTGAAGCCAACTGATTTCTTCTTCGGATTGCTTGAATGTCTCTTTGTGGTATTTATTTTTGTAATATCAAGTAAGTATGTTTCTACACAACCTCCATACCTGCACTCATATCGCCTAATTTATGCTGATTGTGTCATTAGTTTTATTTATCCAAGGTTGAATACACTTGCCTTCATTCAGTGATACTGAAAGAATGACATATTTATAACATTTATAGCATTATGCTTCAGAATCTATAACAAAAATATTTCCGTTCTTAGTAGGCATTTTCCTTTGGGCTGGGAAAAAAATATCCCCAAGAACAAGGTATATAATCTCAAGTATTACTTCCAGTATGGTTCTGTTTCTACCAAACTTACTCTCAAAGATAGAACCATTCTAAATTCTAGAAAACATCAATAAACAGCCACCTGAACTCATTAGAGAGTGAAAAATAATCAGACAAATTCTAGAGGGAAGTCAAAACTTAGAAAAAGGTATAGTATGGTATGAATTTTAAGACCATATGGTATGGTATGTTTTTAAGACTTTTACACTAACGGCAGAATATAGCTGACACTATGCATGGTGCATAAAATGCCAATAAAAAACATTCAGTCTTTCAGAGAACACAGTGTGAGCTAACGCCAGCCTCTGGAATGAGAGGGACAGGCATTCCCAGAGAAAAACAGAGTCAAAGAGGGAGAGCCCTGAACTGTTTTGTATAAACTCTGCCCAAATCTCTAACTGATCCTTGATCTACACAGCATGTGGTGGACACAAAATGATGCAGCTAAAGCTAAAAGGAACAAACTGATATTTCAGCTGCAGCCCAAGAGGAATAATTTACAGTTTTTGTCTGACCAAGATAATTGCCTCCTAAAACAAACTACCAAACTAAAAACCAACACTGTTCAGGGGGATATAAAAGAATGCAGAATTTCTGCAACATAGCACTTTAAATGTCCAGGAAAAATAATCCAAAAGACACAAAGGAACAGCAACACTGGACCAATTCATAATAAAAGGACAATCATTTAAAACCCCTCCAAAGATGACCAAGATATTAGAAGGAGGAGAAAAGGGGCACTTGAGTGTCTCAGTCGGTTGAGCATCTGACTCTCGGTTTCAGCTCAGGTCATGATCTCATGTTTCATAAGTTCAAGCCCCACATCGGGCTCTAAGCTGACAGCACAGAGCCTGCTGGGGTTTCTCTCTTCCTCTCTCCCTGCCCCTCCCCAACTTGGACTGTCTCTGTCTCTCTCAAAATAGGTAAATAAACTTTAAAAATTTACAAAAATAGAAGGAGGAGAAAAGTATTTAAATTAGCTATTTATAACTTTGGTCACTGAGGTAAAAGAAAATATTTTTGCAATTAATAAAAGATAGGAGGGGCATCTGGGTGGCCCAGTCGGTTAAGCCTCCAACTTCGGCTCAGGTCATGACCTCCTGGTTCACAATCATGTGGTTCACGTCAATCACATGCCCACATTGGGCACTGTGCTGACAGCTTGGAGACAGGAGCCTGCTTCGGATTCTGTGTGTGTGTCTCTCTCTCTCTGCCTCTGCCCCACTCATACTGTCTCTCTCTCTCTCTCTCTCTGCCTCTGCCCCACTCATACTGTGTCTCTCTCTCTCTCTCTGCCTCTGCCCCACTCATACTCTGTCTCTCTCTCTCTCTCTCTCAAAAATAAATAAAACATCAAAAAAATTTAAAAATAACATTAAAAATTTAAAAATAAAAGATAGGAAATCACAGCAGAGAAATAAAAACTATATAATAACATCTAAATGAAAATTCTGTAACCGAAAAATACAGTAATTTTTTTTCAAAAATTATTGGGTAAAAATCTTCCCCTCAATTTGGAGAAAGACGTGCATATACAAACGCAAGATGCTCATCAAACTCCATGCAGAATAAATAAAAGAAACCATTCTAGGTGCATTGCAGTGAACTGCTGAAACCAAAGATAAAGGTGGAATCTTGTAAAAAGTCAAAGAAAAACAACACATTACATACTGAAACCACTGACCTCATTAGAAGCAAATAAGGCCAGATGATAGTGGAAAGTCATCTACAAATGGCTAAAAGACAGAACTATCAGCCCAGAATTCTATTTCAAGGGCAGCAATTTTTCAGGAGTAAAGGACAAGTGAAGATATTTCAGAATAAAGAAAACTAAGTGAATGTGTTTGCCCGAAGACTTGGACTATATAAAATACTGAAGGAAGTTATTGAGGTGAAAGTGAAATTTTACACCAAAGGAAAACTCAGGTGATAATGAAAGGATGCACAGCATCAGAAATTATAAATATTCAAATAAATGCAAAGAATTCTTATTCCTTGCAATTTCCTTTAAATGCATGAGTGACGAAAGCAAAAATTGTAACTTAATCTTATGGGTTATACAGGTACATGGAACATCTTGCAGAGTAAGGCTAGGGAGTACCAAGCAAAGGCTAAATGGGTGCTGAGTGTCTACATTTTATGTGGAGCAGTGGAACAGCAACGTTATGTGGACCACAAAGTTAAGGATTTATATTGTAATTTCTAGAGCAACCATGAAAAGTAAGGTATGTATCCTACAAATATTCAAATAATCCAAATAAAGGCAGGAAAGAAAGAAAAGAGGAAAGACCACAAAAACAAAAACCAGAGGTGACAGATGAAAAACAAATAATACAATAGAGACCTATATCCAACCGTATCAGTACTTGTACTAAATGTTAATGGAATAAATGTATTAAAGAATCCCAGATTCCAATTAAGGGAAAAGTTGGTTGAAATGAATAAAAGAGCAAAACCCAACTATATTCCTTCAAAAAAAAATTGGTCTTTTAATATGAAGACATAGATAGGTTCAAAGTAAATGGATGAAAAAAAAATTCACGAGAAGAAGCCTGGAGTGCCTATTTTAGTATCAGCTAAAATAGACCTCAAGGAAAAAAAAAAAGGTATTACCAGAGATAATAATGGACAATTTAAATAATAAAATGATTAATACAGCAGGAATACAGAACAATCATAAAAGTAACTACACCTTAAAACAGAGCTTTAGAATTGAAGAGACAGAATTAAAGGACAAATAGATAAAATCACAATTACATTTAAATAGCTCTTTCATAAGATCAAAAGATCAGTAAAGACATAGATTATCTAAAAAAAAAATACTATTAACTACCTTGACCTGACATTTAGAGAACACTACACCCAATGATTTCAGAATACACATTCATTTTTAAGATACGTAATACATTGACAAGAAAATAACATATTCTGGGTTCTAACGGAAGGATCAATTGTCATATAATTTAACATATTATAAATAATAAATCATCATTGAATACACAGGAAAGGAAAGAGGCAAGGTGGGTGTGAGAAAGGAAGGAGATGATTATACATAGATCATTTCTGAATAGTTCCCCCTCCTTTTTTTTTCATCCTAGCCTTTTCCAACCTCTGCACCCTTGTTTTTATTCTAAAATAATTGCTGAAAACAGCAAACTGCACAGAATTGTTAAATCACTACATTGTACACCTGAAACTAACAAAACACTGTATGTTAGCTAAATGGAATTAAAATAAAAACTTAAAAAAAAAAAACCAGACAGCTTTGTCTTTCCCATGCTCATTGTTTTTTCTAGAAATTAAGACCCACTGTTTCTAAATCTTGCAAATATAACACCAGACTCTAGTTGGGCTATAATGTGTGTTTGCCATATCATTTAAAAACGTTCGTCTTCTTTGGAGAAGACTTATGGAGAACAAGATAAGCCAATAACGTGGATGAAATGTAGGTGTGTTAAGAATAGTTATAAGATTGCTAACGTATAAAGACATGCTAGACATAGAATAGATACAGTTCATGCATGCAGCACACAAAAGTTATGAAACAATTCAGAGTTAATATGTACATGTAGAGAGATGACAAGACTGATTAAATCTTAAATATTCATAAATCATGGATCATATTGCTCCCAGGGGCCGGTAATGTGATCCCTATTGTGACACTGTCACCCACTGGTGACACCCATCTTGGTCCCACGTGACCTCTGCCAGAGACACACAGATAAAATCCTTGGCTGCTCAGTAAGTCATCGATGATCTACAGCTATTGGCCAGGCATACTTGCCCCTGTGTCCCTCTAATCGAAGAAGCAAGTGATAGGTCAGAAGACCTTCTATGTGCTGAGTGCCCCTTCTAAACCTCAACTCTGGTTCTTGTAACGACACTGTCAGCAGAGCAAGCTGATGAGGCAGAAGGAAAGAGAGAGAGATGAACATGTGAACACTGTATGACACAGGATCGGGCAGTGTGTTCTTTCCAGTCCAAATGCATCCCACTATTTTAAGTGTAATAAACCAACACCAATACTTTGCTTCTTGCTGCATTTTGGAAACTTATTAAATAAACCATTTGATTGTAGCCTTTCATTTGGTCTAGGGATCTCTCTGTTCTGCAACCTGTAAGACAGCTATAAATGCTACTGTTGCCTCAGATGATTTTCCACTGTGACAGTATGCTTCGGTGACCAAATGTCTATGGAAGTTAACAAACACAAAGACTGTGGTTAAGTATGTGACGGGCAGCCACTAATTAGATTTAGACTGAAAGGTTGAATTTGCTTTTAGCCCTGAGTCCTTGAGAATAAAATATATTTTCATGGTGAAGCCTGGGGGGAGGGGGAGAATCAAAGTTCAATGACTTAAGCACATTGTGTCAATTTTAAGAGACATTTCAGAATTTCTTAAAGGTTGAATGATTTCAAGTCATCCCAAATAAACTAACAGTAAAGAAACACACGTACGTACATACACACACACACACACACCAGCAACAACATTAAAAAATGTTTTCTTTATGCAAAAACAAGTATTGGACAAAACACTAAATTTGGAAGTGAAAAACTCTCAAGCCTGTGGTTCACAGATTTGAATTAGCTTGACCTGTCTGTTCTTCTGATTATCTTTCTTCTGCATAGGACTGTAGTCAAGATTAAATAAACACTTTAAGCTTCTCAGAGAGAATGATTTAAAGAACCAAAAATATCAGGACATGTTACATTTTTAAAATGAACACACTTTTCCTCTAATGCAAACTATTAGTCTAAAATACTGTGTAGTCTGTCAGGAGGTTGGTTGTTTTTGGTTAGAAGGTCTCTAATTTGTCCCATATACTTTTGTAAGCCAATCATTCTTCCTCCTGATTGTGCATCAGAACCATATGGAAAGATTTCCCCTAAAAGATGCATGAATTTCATATTAGAGTTTGTGGATCTTTAAAAAAAAAAAAAAGTAAAATGGCCAGGGGTGGGATTCCATATACACAGCATAAAGTTTTGGTATCTTGATTCTCCACACTGGTACAGAATTTAATAGAATTCATCATTTGGCATTATTAGAATGATACAATAAATGTAAATGGAGACAACCAGTTTGAGAAATTACAAATAGTATTCTGAAATATCAGGTACAGGAGGAAACCTAATAAATCTGACTGAAGAAAAACCAGGCTAAATATTACATGATATTTACCACCACTAGGTACACAGAATAACAAAAACCCAGCCTAACCAAATGTTGCCAGGTAAAATTCCTTGACAGAAACTGATGAAATGAATAGATAAGTATGATTAATATATTTAAGTTGGCAATGTAAGGATACCCTACAAAACTCCCAAGTTTCTAGGAGTCAGAAACTTGAGTATGCCACTAAGTAGGACTAATTTCAAGTATGTCTCTTAATATGTCACTGGAGTGCTAATTTATGAACACTTTTCTGGCTAGTAGAGTCTTCTGCTACAATCACTCATTAATAATCATAAACCACCCTGCTGCTCACCCCTTTCCCCTTTTCCTCTTTCTCCCACAACTCCCCTGAATCCAAAGCTGGCAACCCTACAGGAGTCTTTATTGAGACAGTTTGGAACTTTCAGAAAAAAATCTGTGTTGAATGGAAGAAGAAATCGTAAAGCCTAAGGTAAAATGATTTATCAGTGGACTCACGGGGAAGACTGGCTAATACCCCGTCCTAAAATCTCTTCTTGCATCTGTCTGAAATGGTCTCTTCATTCTGCTTCCTGAAATCTCATCTTTTGAAGATTCTCCATCTCACTGTGGGCCAGTGTTAACTGCCTTCTTAGTCGCTAACTTGGAATCCTAAAGTAGCCTAGATAGGCATTGTCACTACAATTCCAGACTCAGCAGTGAAAGGTTTGGTAAATGCGGGACAGGTCATGTCTGCTTGTCCCACACCATTTTTTTTTTTTTTTTTGCTTCTCCCCAATACCACAATACACATGTAAATGGTGGTAAATGATAATTTGCTGAAGAGAGAAGGTAAAATACAAATGTAGCCAACTGAAACATAATCTCCATTAGTGAAGGAAAAAAAAAGCATAAAAATGTTAAATCTCTCACAGCAGGTCCCCTTGAGGGTGCACACATCATGGACTTGTTTCCTCAACTTCGTCTTTTTCTCATCTCAGCAGCTAGCTCCTCCTTCAAATATCTCTCGCACAAACCACAACTCCACTTAGGGAACACTACCCACTCAACAATAAGCCCCTACTCATGGAAGTCCCCCCCCTGCACCTTGCAACAACACACAGTCCCCGTAATCCACAACACCGGGTCACCCCAAATAACTCCTATCCAATCAGGATATCAGTCTACAATAAAATCACTAAGCGAAGGAGGGAGCCAGGTGGGAGTAGGACTATGCCCCAATGAGAAACATGTGACTCGATAAACCAATCACTCCTTCTCTCCTGAGTTCTCAGTCTTTCCCTACAGCCTCAAGCAAGTGTATTTTTCCCCCTTAGAAACAGTTTAAAAAGAGCAGTCATTTAATGCCTAGGTCCAGCAAAATCCACATACCAGATGCCATTATGGAGAACAGCAGAAGTTTCATTTTGTTCAATTTCAACAACTCCAGGTGAACGGCTGGAAGTAGGGATTCTCTTCACTGTTTCCAGTTACACATACTGTATTTGTATGACTTGGAGATAACAGCATTTTCCAGGATAAACAAAAACACTACCACA
The DNA here is from genome assembly GCF_028749965.1 of Puma concolor. NCBI lineage: Eukaryota > Metazoa > Chordata > Mammalia > Carnivora > Felidae > Puma > Puma concolor. The sequence goes on along the minus strand of NC_141667.1, from coordinate 137,208,367 downwards.
TTAAATACACACATTGATAAGATACATTAAAATGTGAAACAAATGTGCATCTTAGGACATAGTTTTTCAAGTTGCATGTGTAGATCTATGTAAACTAAAAATTCTCAGGCAATCAAATTTTATCCACCTTGCCCCAGCATTTGTCTTTTTCATCCTCCAAAGACATTCGTGGGAAACCTGAAGTGCATGGAACATAATTATCTAAGCCTCACAGCTTTCCAAGCAGACGGAGAATGCCAGTGAAAGCAGAGACTTTGGCTTTATCAAAATCGCAGGCCAACCCACCCAAAATGGGAAATTTACTTTCAGTTTTCATAGAACCACTCCTTAAAGACTGATCACTGGAGTGCTATTTCAAACCTCAGAGCAAGGAAGAAAGCTACCCCCAAACCACGTCAACATAACTTCAGTTTCTATCCACTTCAAGAAATCCTGGGACCACAAGCATTGCTGGTGGCCTGTGAATGGAAGCATATCGATTTCATCATTAGAAATGGGAGCTTGATTTGTTTGAATGCTGGTCTCTATGCTGCCTTCTGTTTATTCTTCCTTCACAAGGCTTTTCCTCTCCCTCTCTTCCCCAGGTTTTGTTTGTTTACTTTGGGGCACCCTTGAATTACTCCAGCCACCCACCTTGAGGGCCCTCACCTCGTATCCATGTCTTTACGCAATCACTGCAGAATCTTAGCGACCGCCTCGTCAACAACAGTGGCTCATAAAGCATCCAAGAACTCTCAAGTGCTGCTCAGTTATCTACTTTCATTTCATATCAGACTTGCATTTCTTCTTTCATTCTGTCTGTCTCTATCTGTGTGTGTGTGTGTGTGTGTGTGTGTGTGTGTGTGTGTGTGTGTGTGTGTGTGTGTTTAAAATAATCTTACTGCCACTCTTGAGCAGAAGTCCTTGCAATGCTTGTACTTTTCAAACTCCCTGAGAGCAAATTAAGACAAACAAACTAGGGGCGCCTGGGTGGCGCAGTCGGTTAAGCGTCCGACTTCAGCCAGGTCACGATCTCGAGGTCCCGGAGTTCGAGCCCCGCGTCAGGCTCTGGGCTGATGGCTCGGAGCCTGGAGCCTGTTTCCGATTCTGTGTCTCCCTCTCTCTCTGCCCCTCCCCCGTTCATGCTCTGTCTCTCTCTGTCCCCAAAATAAATAAACGTTGAAAAAAAAAAAAACTCTTAAAAAAAAAAAAAAGAAAGAAAAACAAACTAATCGAGACCAAGAGAGGAAACGCTAGTGTTTGGTGACCCAGAATCTAGAGGAAGATAAAAGTCAAGAGTTTATAATTAACAGTGAAACTGGCTCTCATACATGTCAGGTAAAACCAGAAATAATAAAGGAAGTCTAGATTTTATCAGTCACCTCAGTAATCTCTGGGGTGCAACAACTCTCCCACCAAAAATCTGGTTTTTCCTCTGAATTGAAAAAGATATAGATGAACTTCCTATGATACTGACTGAGGCTACAACTCAAGGAAGGGCAGATCACCTGTTCACCATTTAGCACTGTTATACTGTCATGACGGTCACATCATGATGTCTTTCACATCCTTTTTAAGCATATTTCCTAATTCTTTCTGGGGCCCACCTTTATGGATACAACCATACGAGCAACGAGTAAGCTTTTAGTGTTATGCTTTTACTTGCTGCCATATCCAAATGTGTGGCATCTCCATTGTAAGAGTGAATTTACAGTCATTTGAATTTCCTGTTGTTAACCAGATATTTGGACACTGTGTAGATATAATTTTTACTCCTTAAAGAAGCCGCGAGGGGCGCCTGGGTGGCGCAGTCGGTTAAGCGTCCGACTTCAGCCAGGTCACGATCTCGCGGTCCGTGAGTTCGAGCCCCACGTCAGGCTCTGGGCTGATGGCTCGGAGCCTGGAGCCTGTTTCCGATGCTGTGTCTCCCTCTCTCTCTGCCCCTCCCCCGTTCATGCTCTGTTTCTCTCTGTCCCAAAAATAAATAAAAAACGTTGAAAAAAAAAATTAAAAAAAAAAAAACAACAAAATATTAAAAAAAAAAAAAAAAAAAAGAAGCCGCGAAAGAATAATGTTTACGTGTTTATGAAATTTAAGGTAAGTATCATTTGGAGGGAGATGTGTTTCATTATAGCATGATTTATAAACTGGATGGCAGAAGATACATTGATTATCTTTGCATAAAAATTGTTCATCAGTAAACATACAAAATTTATACTGTATCTGTGACACACATAGCATACCCTTTATTCACAAAGGGAAACTGAATTTCAGATGGTAAATGAGTTTTGTCCAAATAATTATAACCCTTAAAACCCACAGAAAACTAAGTTTGCTATTAACTTCGAAAATGTCACACAATTCCAAAATTGTATCTCACTTCAGCAAACATATTAAAAAGAATAATTATCTCAAATATGATCATAAATTTCAGTTTTTATCATCTATGTTTTTTCTTTTTTTTTTTTTTTTAATTTTTTTTTTCAACGTTTTTTATTTATTTTTGGGACAGAGAGAGACAGAGCATGAACGGGGGAGGGGCAGAGAGAGAGGGAGACACAGAATCAGAAACAGGCTCCAGGTTCCGAGCCATCAGCCCAGAGCCTGACGCGGGGCTCGAACCCACGGACCGCGAGATCGTGACCTGGCTGAAGTCGGACGCTTAACCGACTGCGCCACCCAGGCGCCCCTATCATCTATGTTTTAAGACAAAGCAAGGCAGCTAATTACTAACAAGTTTGCTATTTCTATGTAACTGTGAACAGAGAGAACCTCAAGCTGAGTTTTTGCATTTCTGCATACTCTATGATGGGGACTAAGCCAAAACCCAGGAATTACACCGAATAAGCCTACCATTCAGCTTTTGACCTCTTTTTCTTTTCTAAGATGAATATAAAGATACAATCTAAATTGGTAATTGCACTGGATATGCAATGAAAGCACAAAAACAACAAAAGAACATACTTAACTTTTTTCTCTCTGAAAAAACTGAGGCTGCTTAATTTTGCACAGTGGAAAAGGGGTATTGATGTAACCAGAAATATTTTCAGAAAAAAAATCATCAATACTAAATTAATTCTATCTTAATAAAATCATTAGGTGACTAGAAGAATTCTTTTTTTTTTTTTTTAACGTTTATTTATTTTTGAGACAGAGAGAGACAGAGCATGAACGGGGGAGGGTCAGAGAGAGAGGGAGACACAGAATCTGAAACAGGCTCCAGGCTCTGAGCCATCAGCCCAGAGCCCGACGCGGGGCTCGAACTCACGGACCGCGAGATCATGACCTGAGCCGAAGTCGGCCGCTTAACCGACTGAGCCACCCAGGCGCCCCACTAGAAGAATTCTTTAATCTGATTAATTGATGTGTAACCTCTTAAATAAGACAAATTCCATATGAAAAACTACTTCTCCATGTTAAATGACACAGTTGGTAATCCAAGATGATTTTTGCCATCAAGGTATTTCGGGAGTTTTGACCAAGAAATTTAATTTCATGTTTTGATTTCTATTAACATATCTGTATATCCAAACTCTTAGAAAAATTTATTAACTTACTTTAAAAAATGTTTTATCTTAGCAAAAACATATTCCTTAGAAGTTTTATGTTTAATCTCATACTCTCTTTCAGTATCTGACGGTATATTTACAAGTAAACATCAACTTAAATGTGGCCTCACTTTGGGGTGCCTGGATGGCTCAGTTGGTTGAGCAACTGACTTCAGCTTAGGTCATGATCTCATAGTTTGTGAGTTCAAGCCCTGTGTCGGGCTCTGTGCCCCCTCTCTCTGCCCCTCCCCTGCTCATGCTCTGTGTGTGTGTGTGTCTCTCTCTCAATAATAAATAAATGTTAAAAAAAAAAAAGTTTTAATGTGGCCTCACTTTATACTTGTGGTTCTAAAGAAATTATTGAGAAAATTAAGTGCTCTCTATAAAAAACTGATACTTGCTCTTACAGAGAATACTAATACGCTTTGGAAAATAGAAAAAATATATATAAAAAATGCCATTGTTAAGCATATAAAATAAGAAAAACAGGAGCGCCTGGGTGGCTCAGTCGGTTAAATGTCTGACTTCAGCTCAGGTCATGATCTCGCGGTCCATGAGTTTGAGCCCCACGTCGGGCTCTAGGCTGACAGCTCAAAGCCTGGAGCCTGTTTCAGATTCTGTGTCTCCCTCTCTCTCTGCCCCTCCCCTATTCACGCTCTGTCTCTCTCTGTCTCAAAAATAAATGTTAAAAAAAAAAGAAAAAGCATAAATTATATTTGGGAACTAATTTATACCCAAAAGACAGATTATGATGCAAGTAATTATATAATTTCCAAATAAAATCTGATGAGGTAAGAAAAGGATAGAACGCTTAGTGGTTTGAAGAGTATTATGTTTGCTATGGTTTTTATGTTTTTTTCTTTGCATTTTTCTATCTGGTTTTTATGTACTTAATTTCTGTAATTGAGGGCAATGTAGTGTAGGATAGTACCAGATAATTTTGCTACAATAAACTGCTATTATTATTCCTTCATTTTACACTTTTGGTACTACATTATTTGGTTTATTTGTTTACTTGTGTTATTTTCCTGTTCATGTGTATGTTTTTATGTGCTTTAACTGATACTCACAGATCAGAGAAATTTCATAGGAAAAGAATTTGTACTGAACCTTCAAAGATGAATACAGCTGTGATATCTTAAATATAATTTTACTTATAATCAACGCAGAATCTTGAATAGAGTATTTATGCTCTGCTATCACAATTCTAAAGAGAACAGGCAAAATTTTTTACAAACATAATATTGATGGAAAAATGTCTTATTTATTCACCTCTTTGTACACACCTTAAGTAAAACAGAGATATCTAACCTATAAAACCACAACATAAATTAATCCTAATATACAGAAAAAATTATTAAAATCCAGAACATTAAAAATTTATACTTTCAGGTCACCTGGGTGGCTCAGTCAGTTGAGCGTCCAACTTCAGCTCGGGTCATGATCTCGCAGTTCACGAGTACAAGCCCCACGTCAGGCTTGTGCTCACAGCTGAGAGCCTGGAGCCTGCTCCGGATTCTGCGTCTCCCTCTCTCTGCCCCTCCCCCACTCGCACCCTCTCTCTCTCTCTCTCAAAAATAAACATTTAAAAAAATAATAATAATAATTTGTATTTTCCATTTAATAATTAGTGAATAAAACAAAATTTATTAATTTTGGACATTTGTACAGTGTCATTACAATTTCTTGGTAAGTTAAATTTCAGGGTAAAAAACTAGTATATAGCATAAAGAAAATAAAAACAAAAGCTACTAGTCAGATTTAAGTTTATTTTATGTTGGCTTTTCCAAGTTCAGGCAAATTAAAGATATAGGCAAATAACCACAAACAATTAATTTTTAAAGAATATAAATTGCAACTACACAACAATATTTAAATATATCTTATTGTGTAAAGATAAGAGCAAGTAGAGGTTTTTGACATTTTTCTTGCGAACTGGTAAGGTATTCAAAATTGTGTTCGGTTATTTGCAACTATTATTTGCAATTGTGATTTCTTCTGCTTACTTTTATTTTAATTTGCTCTTCCTTTTCCAGTTACCTAAGATGGAAATTTGATATCTCTCTTCTAATATACGCATTCAGTGCCATAAATGTCCCCCACAAACTGCTTTCATTGTATCCCACAATTTGAAAGAGATGTATTTTCATTTTCATTCAATTGAAAGTATTTTTAAATTTCTCTTCAGATTTTTTCTTTGACCCATCTGTTATGTAGAAGCATGTTGTTTCATCTCCGTGTTTTTGGAGATTTTCCAGTTATCTGTTATTGATTTCTAGTTTAATCCCATGATGGTAGGAGACCAGACATCTATGACTTCTTTCTTTTAAATTTATTAAGGTGTGTTTTATGGCCAAGGATGTGGTCCATCTTGGTGAGGGTTCCACATGAGCTTCAGAAGAATGTGTATTCTGCCATTGTGAGATGAAGTAGTTCTAGAGTTGTCAATTATAACCCTATGACTGATCACCATCATGATTAATTACCACCATTGAGCAACGACGTTCTTATTGATATTCTGGGGTGTTGAAGCCTCCAACTCTAACAGTGGATACATCTATTTCTCCTTGACTTTGTACCACTTTTTACCTCACCTAGTTTGATAGTATGTTGTCAAGCATATTCCTATTAAAGACTATTCTCAGAGGTTTACCTTACAATACTGAGAGTACCTCCCATCACTTCATCCCCTTTGAGTTTTTAACTCTCAGCGTTACCCACACTGAGCCTCTAGCCATTCATCAACTACAGCTCAGCTGTATCCTGGCACTGGTTCCCACACATGCATCTCTGCTCTGGTAAGCCATGACTCCCTGTATGCACCTGTCTGTCTCTCATCTTGGAGGCAGTTGTTTGCCCTTTGTCTTCCCTCTCTGTTGGAGCCAAGAAGAGTTGTTGACTTTTCATTCTGTTGAGCTTTCTACATGTTATTAGGATGGAGTGGTGCCTCCTAAGTTCCTTATATTCTTTTTTTTTTTTTTTTTGATGCAAAAAAAGTCATCTCTTCTAATAGACTTGCAAGGCAAGCTACTCAGTCCTGAGTTCATGACATTCTCACGGACGATCTAGTTGGCCAAGAATCATTTTTTTAAACTATAATTATCTTCTCCAGGTGGCAAAGTTAGTTACGGCTGTTTCTTTGTAACTCTTAGAAGATATTATGTGAATCTTAATTATAACACAATAAGAAGAGATTAGGCTTTGCTCAGATTTGGATTGTTGCACAAATTATAATTTGGTTATTTCTTTTTTTTTTTTTTTTTTTTAATTTTTTTTTTCAACGTTTATTTATTTTTGGGACAGAGAGAGACAGAACATGAACGGGGGAGGAACAGAGAGAGAGGGAGACACAGAATCGGAAACAGGCTCCAGGCTCTGAACCATCAGCCCAGAGCCTGATGCGGGGCTCGAACTCCCGGACCGCGAGATCGTGACCTGGCTGAAGTCGGACGCTTAACCGACTGCGCCACCCAGGCGCCCCTAATTTGGTTATTTCTATAACTGAATTTCCAAAAACTGTAAGCTTTTCATCTCCAGTAAATCTTATATGTGATATATTACACTCCAATAAAATATAAGTCCTTATTATCCTCTTTTTCAAATAGTGTTGTCCATGTAATACAAATCCTATTTCTTAATAAAGAATGTTAGTGAGAGTTTCAAAACACATGAAGCAAAATCTGATGGAACTGAAAGGAGAAATAGCTAAATCCACAAACATATTCAGAGACCCCCAACTCCTCTCTTACTACTAAACATAAATAGTAAACAGAATATCAACACACATATAGAAGAACTGAGAAAATACCATCCACCAACAGCATCTAATTGACATTTGTAAAAGACCACACCCAACCAGAGCAGAACATACAGTCTTTTCAAGTGCACACTGAACATTCATCAAGATAAATCATGAAACAAACCTTTGGCTTGTTGCCCTAAGTTATAAAACAAATCTCACCAACTTAAAAGAATTGAAATCATGCAAAGTATGCTCTCTTACTCTAAGGAAATTAAACTAGAAATCAGTAACAGAAAAACAAAATGCTCAAACACTTAAAAAACATATTTTTAAACAATCTATGGTCAAAGAAGTCTCAAGATAAATTACAAAGTATTTTGAACTGAAGGAAAATGAAATTAAAACACAGCAAAGTTTGTGAGATACAGTGAAACAGTACTTGTGGGAAATTTATAATACTGAACACTCATATTAGAAGAAAGGTCTCAACTCAAAATTCAAGATACTACTTTTAAAAACCAGAAAAACAAATCAAAATAAACCCAAATCAAGTAGAAGGCAAGAAATAATAAAAAGCACCAATCAATAAATTTGAAAACAAAAATAGTGAAAATGAAACCAAAACTCTGGTGCTTTGAAAAGATCAGTAAAATTGGTAAATCTCCAGGCATCTGGGTTGCTCAGTTGGTTGACCATCTGACTCTTGATTTCTTTGCTCAGGTCATGATCTCATAGTCATGGGATCAAGCCCCATGACGGGCTCCTCACTGGGCATGGAGCCTGCTTGAGATTGTTTCTCTCCCTCTCCCTCTACTTCTCCTCTGCCTCTCCCTCTCTCTCTTTAAAAAAAAAAAAGAAAGAAAAGAAAAGAAAAAGAAAAAAAGAAAAAGAAAAAGAAAAAACTGGTAAATCTCTAGCAAGACTGATACAAAATAGAGGGGACAAAAATTAATATCAGGAATGAAAGTTTTAAAAATCTGTAGAATTCACAGACATTAAAAGGATAATAAGAGAATAGTGTGAACACCAAACCCAGGCACATAAATCTGACAACTAAGATAAAGGTCCAGTTCTCAAAAAGCACAAACTATTATTAATATTCACCCAAGATGAACTAGATAACCTATGTAGTCCTATAACTGTTAAAGAAATCTAATTCATAGCTTAAAACCTTCCAAAGAAGGCATTTTAAGACCCAGATTGTTTTACTGGCAAATTCTACAAAATATGTAAGAAGAAATAACATTAATTATATAGAAAAAAATCTCCAGAAAAATAAAATCTATGTTTTTTCCAAGATTCTTTTGGAAGTGATTTCTGTATGATCACATAAAATACTGAGTGTGTCAATACCCCAAAATTACATGAAAAGCATACATTCTCATGTATAAATGTTGAAACTCAGAGATGACAGAGTTACTGTATAGCTAAGATTTATTTACTGTACCCATATGAGCATGAATTTAAAATTTCTATAATCTCAAAGCTGAAATCCTGCTATCTGTGTTGGAATTAACCCAATGCATAAAAAACTCATAAATGTATTTCAGTAAATCACCCTACATTGCATTGTACGTCCATTTTTTATGCATCCAGGAGAAGGAGAAGACAAAAACACAACCAATGAGACACAAAGAGAAAAAACAGTGTATTTGTTTCCCAACCATTCTACTCATTGACACAGGCCCAGGAGTGAATATTAGACAGGAAACATGACTGCTGTTTCTTCAGTTAGCCTCAGTTCTTGAGAGAGAGGAGACAGAGTGTGAGCAGGGGAGGGGCAGAGAAAGAGGGACACACAGAATCCAAAGCAGGCTCAAGATTCTGAGCTGTCAGCACAGAGCCCAATTCAGGGCTTGAACTCACAAACCACAGAGCATGACCTGAGCCAAAGTTGGACACTTAACGAACTGTGCCACCGAGGTGACCCATGTTTGACACAATTCTGAGAGGGTACATTTTCCCAGAAACACTACAGATTTATTTGGGCATTTATTTCCATGATCCGACACAGACACGTTTTTAAGAAGAAAGAAAAAAATGGCACCATAAGATAGAAGAACTCTGAGAAACAGGAGAAATACTAATATGAAATTAAAGAATTATCAAGTACACTATGTTACATAACAGTGAAAATGGGCTGGGAACACTGAAGAATGAGAAAGGCTTGGGGAAAGAAAGAGCCAAATAGAGTAGGACAAACAAATGTAAGCTGTGGTAGAGGTAGGAGAATACAAGTGCACTCAGGGCAAGCCACGGGTGATGAGACCCCATGCTGAATGCAAACACTAAGTATTCTCACGACGAAAATTTCAATCTCCCCACTATCTGAGATTGCTTGTCTATTACACAAACTACCTCATCTAAATATGAGAGTGTGTTATATTTCCAACAATGTAGGCTCTGATAAAATCACTGTTTGAAGTTTGCATTATGGGATGTTTCTAAGAGTTTAAAAGTTATACTGATTACTGATTAATCATATAAAAATTTTAATCAAGATTTTGTTTATTAACAGGTGCCCACGTGACACATAGTTGAAGCTACTGTTTTAGGGATTTCAGAGAACTGAAGGTCACATAGAGGACCTGAGAATTCTCTTGCTTATTCATATTCTGTTCATTTATTTCCCTTAAAAAACCAGTCTAAGGGATGCCTGGATGGCTCAGTCAAGCATCTGACTTCAGCTCAGGTCATGATCTCACAGTTCATGAGTTCAAGCCCCACGTCGGGCTCTGTGCCAACAGCTCAGAGCCTGGAGCCTGCTTTGGATTCTGTGTCTCCCTCTCTCTCTGCCCTCCTCCGCTCACACTCTCTCTCTCTCTCTCTCTCAAAAATAAACGTTAAAGTTTTTTTTAACTTAAAAAACCAATTTGACATAGTGCATTAATTCTCCTTTAAAAACACTGTTTTTCATTTATTTATATAAGACCTTAAATTAAATAAGATATTGAATTAAAAAGTATATTCTTCTCCTTGGGGTACTCACAAGCCATAAGTACACAGAGTTCAATCAAAAGTATCCTCCAGTTAGGGGTGCCTGAGTGGCTCAGTCAGTTGGGCGGCTGACTTCAGCTCAGGTCATGATATCACAGCTTAGGAGTTCGAGCCCCATATAGGGCTCTGTGCTGACAGGTCAGAGCCTGGAGCCTACTTCAGATTCTGTGTCTCCCTCTCTCTCTGCTCCTCCCCGGCTCACACTCTGTCTCTCTCTCTCTCTCTCTCTCTCTCTCTCTCTCTCTCTCTCTCTCAAAAAATAAACAAACATTAACAGAAAAAAAAAGTAAAAAAAAATGTATCCTCCAGTTAATGGCATAATATTATTAGCAGAGTAGATATTATCCCAACTTTTTTGGTGTTTCTTTTATCTATTATCCCTAGTCTCATCCCTACACCCACTAAAAATATTTAAGGCCATAAATTAAAGTTTGCCCTTCTAAATTTCCTTTCACTGTTAAATTCTTATACCTACCAACATGTGTAAAATTATATTTAGGGAAAGAATTTGTACCCAATTGAAAAAACAAGTTATTATGCAAGCTATTATTTCCAAATAAGATATGAGTTAACAAAGAGGTAGAAAACTTGGTAGGTTGAGTAGTATTATGTATGTTGTTACCTTATGGGCTTTTGTATTAGTCTGTCTCTTTGTCAAGCATGGTTTTACTTGCTGTAATTAGGAGGAGCAATGATTTAATGCAGGATTTTACCTACATTACCCAATGATTTTACTCTTTTCGTAATCATTTATGCATGCATAAAAATTTATATAATTATTTGTGCATGCCTGAAAACATATAAATCTACACATTTCAGTGGACTTGCTCATTTTATTCAATGTCGTATTGTGGAAATCCCACCTATGCAGGTAAACGTACATCTGTTTAATTCTACATATACTCTCTGCATATTCTATCACATGAATATCTATTTTGTCTGTCCAGTCAATCACTGATCATCCTTTAGGATGTGTTAGTCTCTTGCTATTTCAAGTAATGCTTCAAGGACATCCAAAATATGGGATGCCTTTAAAATTCTCAATTTGTCCCATAAGTCAAATACTGGGCTCATCTCTCTTGGTTTCTTTCTTTTCCAATATCTTATTCCTTTAATTTTTCACTAACTTATAGCTCTTTGCTGCCTTGAAGTTAATACTGTTTAACATTTTGTCCAAAATTTTCAGTTATTCTCAACGAAATCAGAGGTGGTTACCTTGCCCACAGTTACCTAAAACCCCTTTACTCTTCATATTACCAATTCTTCCCTTACCTCATGTTTTATTTTTTGATTAACTGTCCTACTCCCTCTAAATTTTCCAAGTACAAACTGAAACAATTACATAATATAGGTGAGGTAACATGATTCACAAAGTTCTCACTTATTTGCCCTGACCAAGTCACGAAAAATTCAATATCCAAGAAGTTCTGAAGTGATAAGGCTTGCTACAGACCCTTTTACCTATAATCCAGACTACAACCCACGATTATTTCTTCTTTCTTTCCCAAATCCAGCTTTAGTCTTCTTCCAGAGTCAAACCACCTAGACCACAGTTGCCCACCTTATGATAAAATCACTCTTTACTTCATTTGCTCACGTCACTGTTTCTCCACAATATCTTGTCAACTTGCACACATTTTCCTGAATTTACTGTATTTTTACTTATCTCTTAACTTAAAGTGATACATTTCCCCTTTTAATACCTTTCTCTTCTGATCCCTACTCCCCAATACTGCACTATTTTCCCATAATTCCTGTTTGTCTCTACCTAGAGTTATCACAACTTACAATGGTATTTTGTTCTATTATTTGTGTATCTTTCCCACTAGAAGGTAAACTCCAAGAAGGCATGAATTCTGTCTAGAAATACTTTTATATATTTACCATTTAAAAAAAATATTGGGGGCATCTAGGTTGTTCAGTTGGTTAAGCATCAGACTCTTGATTTTGGCTCAGGTCATGATCCCAAGTTTGTGGGCTTGAGCCCCATGTCAGGCTCCACGCTAAGCATGGATTCTCTCTCTCCCTCTGCTCCTCTCCCCTGGTCATGCTCTCTCAATCTCTCTCTCTAAAAACAAAAAGTAAAATTAAAATAAATATTTAAAAATAAAAATTAGCTGATGTAAAAATTATCTTATGACTCTCAGTAAGTATTTCTTGAATTATTAAATACCTGGGCTGCTTTCGTGCATCAGTGCTATGGATTACAAAGTAAATTTTAAGGTCAATGAAAAAATAAAACTGTATTTACAATAGCCAAGATATGGAAGCAGCCCAAGTGTCCACTGATTGATGAATGAATAAAAAAGATGTGGTTTATATATAATGGAATATTATTCAGCCATAAAAAAAGAATGAAATTGTGCCATTTGCAATGAAATGGATGGAGCCAGAGAGTATAATGCTAAGCAAAGTAAGTCAGAGAAAAACAAATATCACATGATTCCACTCATATGTAGAATTTTAAAAACAAATGAGCAAAGGGAAAACAAAAAGAGAGAGAGAGAAACAAATCAAGAAACAGATTCTTGGGGCACCTGGGTGGCTCAGTCAGTTAGGTGACCCACTCTTGATTTCAGCTCAGGTCATGATCTCACAGTTTATAGGACTGAGCCCCACACTGGGCTCTGCATTGACAGGGTAGAGCCTACTTGGGACTCTCTCTCTTCTGTCTCTCTGTCCCTCTCACACACGCATGCACTCTCACTCTCTCTGTCTCTCTCTCAAAATAAATAAATAAAACATTAAAAAAAAAAAAAAAAGAAACACACTCTTAACTATACAGAACAAACTGATGGTTACCAGAGGGGAGGATGGGGTAAACGGAAGACAGGAATTAAGGAGTGCACCTGTTGTGATGAGCACAAGGTGATGTATGGAAGTGCTTAATTACTATATTGTCCACCTGAAACTAATACTACACTATATGCTAACTAAACGCAATTAAAATAAAAACTGAAAAAAATATTAAAAAAATAAAACTAAAGCTGAATGGCCTTTTAAAAGTATCTACTATGTACCAAATACTTAAGGTGTTTTATTATCACAAAATCATACCATTTTTATGGAATTATAATTCCCATTTTATAAAGAAATTAAGATGGAAGGAAATTAGGTAAATTTCTTAAAATTCAGTTGGTAATCGCAGAACTGAATTTTAATCCCATTCCCCTTCTGAAGTCAGACATATCTACTGTACCGCACAGCCCAACGGTAAGCACTTCTGATGGATAGATAGCTTCAGATAATCTTCATAAACCCTGCAGTTAAAATTCTTTGGACTCTAGTATGTTTCTCTGCCTCTTCTATGTGCTGCAACACACATTCAGGAAACAAGCGATTCCTGTCGGATGTACTGCATTCATATTATTTGTTTCAATTTCCTTGTCACAAAACTGTCTGGAATTACAATTATATATCATTATCCTTAAAGACATCTCATCTCCATAAATCTTGGGCCTGAATTATTGGGGTACAACCAATCTGCAGATGTCACCCTCCATACATATAAAATTAATGTTTTCCTCAATTACTTAGTCATTGAAACTGAGCAGAATACCATTGTCTAGTAGCTGGGGCAAGAACACATGACGAAGAGAAAAGCATAAGCAAGGCATATAATAACAGATCGGACCTAAGCTGTTGGAGGGCCAACATGTTTAATGCTCAGAGGCAGAACCCAAGGTCCAAAGAGGTTAAATAACTGGAACAATACTAAGCAGCTTGCTATGGCATAGCCAGTGGCATGATAATCACTTTATAACATACACACCACTTATGAGTTACTGTTTCCCTGATGATTGGCTCATAAATAATAAACTGTAATGTTTCATCCTAAGAGTTTTATGATTTCTTCGTTCCTGACTTTGCCTAATTCTTTTTCATTACTTCCAATGCCCATATTCCCATTAAGTGCTGAGTTCTGTAATCCTCTTCCTTTCACTACAATTTTCATTAGTTACACTAATTGGACAATAAACTACTACCCCCACAAGGGGCAAATTCTTTCTCATTTCAGTAGCTATGGAAATGAAAACCCCAGGTAAATTTAATTGGGTTTTTAGAACAGTTGGGAAGTCGGATTTTCATAGTCCAGAAATCTTAAGAACACTCATATTTGGTGGTCTCAGATTTACCCTAGCATTTGTGCATGAATTCAACAAAAGGTTTACTGAGCAACCACCGCCCTGCAAGAATTTACTCATATGAAGATGATTAATTTATATTCCTTGCCCACAATGAGGTCACTCACAGGTGAGTGAAGTAAACATACACAAAGAAGTAAACGGACACAAGAATGGCTATTAAAATATTACATAATAATATATGTGGTAAGAACTTCTGGAAAAATATAGCTCAAATGAGGTGCAGAATTCTTTTTTTTTTTTTTTTTTTTTTTTTTTTGATGTTTGGACATAGGTATACACCAGGAAACGACCACCGTTACCAAGCTAATTTTGAAGAGACCGTCCTTTCCCCATTGTATGTTCTTGGCACTGGTGTCCAAGATCAAGTGACCATGAATATGTAGATTTATTTCTGGGCCCTCTATTCTTTTCCACTGGTTTATGTGTCTGTTCTTATGCCAGGGCCATTCCGTTTTGATTACTAAAGCTGTGCAGTCCTGTTTGAAACCAGAAAGCATGACACCCCAGCTTTGTTCTTCTTGATCAAGATTACTTTGACCATTTGGAGTCTTTTGTGGTTCCACTTGAATTTTAAGATTATTTTCTTCCACTTCTATAAAGAATGCCTTTGGAATTTTGATAGAGGGTGCAATGAATCTGCAGATCACTTTGGGTAGCATGGACACTTTAAGAATATTAATCCCGGGGCGCCTGGGTGGCTCGGTCGGTTAAGCGTCCGACTTCGGCTCAGGTCATGATCTCACGGTCCGTGAGTTCGAGCCCCGCGTCGGCTCTGTGCTGACGGCTCAGAGCCTGGAGCCTGTTTCAGATTCTGTGTCTCCCTCTCTCTCTGCCCCTCCCCTGTTCATGCTCTGTCTCTCTCTGTCTCAAAAATAAATAAACGTTAAAAATTAAAAAAAAGAAATTAAAAAAAAGAATATTAATCCCTCTAATCCATGAACTCAGGATATCTTTCCATTTATCCCTGTCTTCTCTAATCTCCTTCATTAATGCTCTATAATTTTCAGTGCAAAAGTTCTTCACCAGCTTGGTTAAATTTATTCCTTGTTTCAGATGTTTGCATCTACCTTCATCATTGAATTTGGCTTTTACTTTCCGTTCTCATATAGGCATTTTTTCATTTGATCACAGTGTATCGTGACCCCACAACATGAGTTAAAGTTTATTTTTTCTATGTCTATACTCTTCAAGATTTTCAGTAATATTGCTAATCACATTTCTTGAATGGTTGGCAGAAGGCATCTGAAAAGCTTTCTTTTATATGTGTTTTAAGACTTTGCCCTTCAGGTTAAATTTCCCTAATAGTTATATGTTTATTCTTGCTGACTATTTCTCCTTGACTCAATCCTGATGGAGCATTTTTGTAGAGTTTCATTTATTGTTTCAAATTTATTGGAATAGAGTTGCTTGTGAAATTATCTACATCTTTACTACACATTCAAATCTGTACCTCCCTTTTTCTTTACCTTTTTTTTAATTTTTTTTTTTAACGTTTATTTATTTTTGAGACAGAGAGAGACAGAGCATGAACGGGGGAGGGGCAGAGAGAGGGAGACACAGAATGTGAAACAGGCTCCAGGCTCCGAGCTGTCAGCACAGAGCCCGACGCGGGGCTCAAACTCACGGACCGTGAGATCGTGACCTGAGCCGAAGTCGGCCGCCCAACCGACTGAGCCACCCAGGCGCCCCTTATTTACTTTTTTTAAGAGAGCGAGAGACACACAGAGCATGCAGCCAGAGAGGGGCAGACAGAAAGCATAGAGAGAGAATCCCAACCAGGCTTCACACTGTCAGCACCCGAGGCAGGGCTGGAACTCACAAACCATGATATCATGACCCAAGCTGAAACCCAGAGTCAGATACTTAACCAACTGAGCCACCAGGCACCCCTGTAGTTCGCTTTTTCATTCTTAGTTTATTTGTGCCATTGTTCTTGGGGCTTTTTTTTTTTTCCTTTAAGTTCAGCAATATTATCAGAAGCTTATCAATTAAATAAGCTTCCCAAGAAGTCACTTACAGCCTTTTTGATCCTCTTCATTAGAGCTCCGTTTCCTATTCTATTGATATTTGAGATTTCTTCATTACCTTTTCTATTTTCTCTGAATTCATTCACTTTAAGTGCTTACCTCATTAATTATTAGGCTTTCTTCTTCTCCACTTAAGGTTATAAATTATTCTCGAATACCATTTTAGTTGTATCCTGTGAGTTTTATATGTAGTATTTATTTGTCATTCAGGTTTATTATTTTCGATTTCCATTATAATTTCTCATTTGACCAGTGGATTATATTTTTTTTTTTTTTCAAAATGGCTGGCTTTTTTTTCTCTTTAGTGATAACCGTACTGTCAATTCTTGCATGCTTTCTAATTATTTTTGCATTGTTCCAATACTTCCTGACATCGAGTCCTTTTTCACTAGTCTCTCTTTTTATCTTTTGGTTAGAGTTCCAAGAACTCAGAGCAAACACAAAACAAAACAAAACCTTCCTTAAAAGATTTCCAAAGGATTGACAACTGAAGAGTAGAAAACATCCTGAGGAAAGACCCAAAAACTGAACTGTACAAATAGAGAAATATGGTTTCACTGCTACTTTCTGACAAGAGAGGAGACAGGAGATAGTTTTTATGGATAACTCCCCTCTCCCCCACCCAGGAAAAATAAAAGTATTCTCTCTATAAATACCCAGTAAGAGAGTCCCTCCATTTCATGTATCACAATATTCTTTAGATTCAAGCATTACCTATGATTGGCAATTACAGTGAAGGTCTATAAAACACAATGAGTTGGAATACCATTTTTTATTTGGTGTAATTACTATGATAGCTGAGAAGTGGTATGATGTAAATTTTATGACTGTGAGGCTACTGGTATTATGTATCTCCCTAGATTTGGGAATTTTAGAAACAGTGGACTAATTGATGGGTGAGTACAATTTTGGAGATCATGAATGATCTACACTAGATCCAGTGGACAGAGAACAGCTCAAGCTATAGCTGCTGAAGAAGGAATTCGGTCATGAATTAGGTGTATGAGTGAGTGTTCTCTGTTTTAGAATTAGGTGATGAGTGAGTGTTCTGTTTAGGACTACACAGAAGAGAAAAATTGGATAAGGATTATTTTCAGACTTGAACTTTACTAAACATTTAATTTCTATAAGATGAGTGATTCCATCTGTGGGCTTTCTTTATGGAAAATTAATAATAGAAAATACTGTATTCACCCTGTTTGAATTTGGGCCTTTTTGAATTGACGATAATGAGTGAGGAATGTAACATTGTCAACTGTCCACTGTATAACCTCTTCAAACGTGCTGGGTTAGACAACACAATTAAGCATAAAAGAGAATGGAAAAGAAAAAGAACATTCAGTGGAAATATGGTGGAACTTTGTAGTTAACATAATGGATATCTTAATATGACCCATTTTAGAGATTTTATTGTAAGACAGCAGACAAGCAACCCTGGCAAGCCAGAAGTGCTCAGCTCCTCACTGATCCCAGACAGCTGTGTAAGAGCTGTGTACCCTAGGAAGCAATTACATATAGGAAGGTGAAGGACTTTGCTGATGCCCTACCATTCCCTGCAAAGAAGAGGGATTAGCCATATCTCTGGTTTCCAACAGGTTTGGCTTTTAGCTTAATTGCTTAAAAAAAAAAAAAAAAAAAGAATTATACACACACACACACACACACACACACACATACACACACACACACTTACATATCTGTCTACCTATCTATTGACACTTTGAGAGACAAGTGGGAAAATTTTTCTAACCAAATGTGATGATGCTGTATTTTATAATAAGGAATATATATATCTTTGACCTTCATCCCTGTCTACTCCTAGCACAGAGCTTCTAAAATGCTTGGAATTTCCTAAGTGAGGAGAGAGATTAAAATACCTTTTGTGATGTTAATGAAATGGCTTTTGGAATGTGCCAGTGGAGCCAACCACCAGCCGTGCCACTGGAGGATTGGGACTTTCATTTGCACCCCAGACCTCTGGGACAGGAGTGGCTGGAAGTTGAATCAACTGCCAATGGCCAATGAGTTATATCAATCACACCTATGTAGGGGCGCCTGGGTGGCGCAGTCGGTTAAGCGTCCGACTTCAGCCAGGTCACGATCTCGCGGTCCATGAGTTCGAGCCCCGCGTCGGGCTCTGGGCTGATGGCTCAGAGCCTGGAGCCTATTTCTGATTCTGTGTCTCCCTCTCTCTCTGCCCCTCCCCCGTTCATGCTCTGTCTCTCTCTGTCCCAAAAAAAAAAATAAATAAACGTTAAAAAAAAAAAAATTTTAAAAAAAAAATAAATAAAAAAATAAAAATAAAAAAAAATCACACCTATGTAACAAAGCCTCCATAAAAACCCAAAAGGACAGGATGTGTAGAACTTCCTGGTTAATGAACATATGGCGATGTGTGGAGAGTGGAACTCCCAGAGAAGGGAAGCTCCATGACACTTCTCTCATGCCTTGCCCTCAGCACCTCTTCCATTTGGCTATTCCCGAGTTATACCCTTTTATAATAAATCAGTAATCTATCAAGTAAAATGTTTCCCTGAGTTCTGTGAGTCATTCCAACAAATTAATTGAACCCAAAGCAGGTGTCCTTGGACTCTCCGATCTAAAGCCAGTCGGCAGAAGCAAGGGTGACAACCCTGGACCTGTGGCTAGAGCCTGAAGTGGGGGTAGGAGAGGGCATTCTGGTAGGACTGAACCCTTACCTTGTGGAATCTGATGCTATCTCCAATGTTTGAGAATTACTTGGTGTTGAGGGGTAAAACACACCAAAACTGGTGTTTGTACCACTCCAACTTGGTTTTTCCAGGATTGTACCACCCCTACTCACTTCTTCCAAAGCAGGTGATACAAATCTCACTGTATCAATTCCATATCACCAAAGGAACTCTACTTACAAATGGTTAGGCTTAGAGTCAGGTAAAAGTCAAGTGTTAAGCATGTGGCTTTCACTAGCACTTTCTTCTCAGAAAATAAGAAAAAAATAAGAGCCAGGTCTTGCCTTATCCGCATGAGCCCCAGATAATCTCTCTTTCTTCATCAGTCCTCCATGGTAATTATGTGTCAACTTGGCTAGGCTATAGCCCCCTTTTATTGAATCAAACACTACACTACATGTTGCTATGAAGGTATTTTGATTAAAGTGTGTAATCAGTTGACTTTAAGTAAGGGAAATGACCCCAGAGAATCTGAGTAGGCCTCATTCAATCAGCTGAAAGGCCTTAACAAAGAAGTCAAGGCTTCTGTAAAATAGAAGTAGTCCTGCTGTGGACAGTAGCTGCCACCCACAAAGGTTTCCAGCCTGCCCTTCCTGACAGCCCTGAGGGACCTCAGACTTGCCTTGCCAGTCCTCACTATCATGTCAACCCACTCCTTGAAATGAATCTCTTTTTATATATAGGGACTATTTATATGGACTATAATCATCCTCAGTCACCCATAATCATCCTTTCAAGCCCCATGACTAAAAAGTAGTAGGACTTTTGTTTAAGTTTAGAAAAAGGCCCTGCCTAGGATTTAGCTAAAGTCATGAGCTCCAGCCCAATTTTCCAGAAAGCTCTGTACTGGAGTAAGAGGTTTCCATCTAACAAAGCAATACTATATTCCTTCTTTATAACCCTCCTTTTTGTTTGTATCTCTTTGAGGAAGCTCTGTGGTGAGGGTAAATTAGCCAAGGCAGAATCCTGGCATTTCTGGATATGGTCCCTATTCCATAAAGTTATCTTAATATAAGAGGTCATCAAAACCTCACTGAAATCTGAAAACACATACACATACACAGTCATATCCAGACATGCACTATTACACATTCCTTCAGCCTACCTCTGAGTTCACCTGTAGCAACATGGGACAGTTCCTAGCGCGCGCGCGCACACACACACACACACACACACACACACACACACACACACAGTCTCCACCACTGAAAAACTGTGTCTCTGAGATTCTCTGCCTGAAAGCTTCATTCACTGCCATGGGAGCTTGCTCAACCCTGTGCCAAAAAGCCTGCAATGCATGGAGTTTTAAGGCCCTTAGCATCTTTCAAACAATGAGGGATAGAAGTCAGAGCATAAGTATCTCAGATTTCCCATTACAATGTGAAAAAATTCCCAGGAGTTTTCCACATGGTTCTTCAGAGGGGTACAGTCGGGAACAGTTCTTTGACTTGAATTTATTCGATGGGTAGATAAAGGTCCCAAGCCCTTCAACAGACCATTTGGAATTGCTCTGTTTTGCTATTATGAATACTCCCCCCCCCAAAAAAAAATGTGTTTAAGAAGTATCTGTTAGAGGTTAGAGTAAATCTTTTCATTCGATGGCAATAGAGCATAGTATGATTCAGGACGGAGAAGGACCAGGCCTCTGTTTTGACAAGCAGGAAAAGGCCCATTTTGAAAAAAAGAGACAGGGAGAGAAAAGAACACTCAACATTTCAGGATTCTTTGGGCACTTGGGAAAGAAATATTAGAAAACCAAAGGACTCCATGGAAGAAAACACAAGAAGACAGGCTTGCTACAGCATGGTTAGGAGCAAATCTGCTCTATAAATCCCATTGTCTGGTTATAAGTTGGCCTATTCAATTTGGCATTGCACTTTTATAATCATACAATACATATCAAAGGCCTGTGTTAGCTAAGAGGTCACAGAGCACACATTCAACAGAAAGACAAAAGTACAGAATGAACTGAGCATGAAAAAGAAAATAATTTTTTGACCAGAGAAACAATAATATTTTCCCTTTATCTGGAAATGATTTCATGTCCAGAGGGTCTTTTTCCATAAATAAAGTGCAGGTGGATTTCATGTTTCCTTTTATGGTCATTATATACCAGTAAACAAATAAGCCAAATAAGTAATGGGAGATTGGAGGTTGGGAGGGCGGGCGCCTAAAACAAAAACAAAACAAGAGCAAAACAACTGTGATTTTCCCTTTTAAGGGGCCAAAAAAACATTCATTGTTTGCCCAGAGAGAATCCTCCTCACTTCCAGATCAAAGGCATTCAGAATACTTCAGCTAGCAATCTTGTCCAATTTTAAAACTATCTTATCAAATGGTATCTGCTATTAACTACCAATATAAACACAGCATGAAAATGAAGGTCAAATGCTGTAGTTTGAATGTTAAATAAGGCTCAGAATATAAGTAGCTTTTAACAGGGCAAATTTTGCTTATTTTAAAGAAATTTACTCTAAAAATGTACTCCTAAACCACACGGCAGGCTACATATTCTTTCCCAGGGTCCAGTAAGAATGATTTTCCGGTCTTCATTGGATTTCTTTTCTTCTCGTTGACAATGTCATGGGGTTCAGGACACTGCACTCTGTCTTTATAAAGTCAATCCTGCAATGAATACCCTATAAGCTTTATCCTCAAAACTCCAGCAATGAATTTTCCAAAAGAGGGTGAACCTTTTACTAATGATAAAATTTTCTAGTGGTGGTATTACAGACGCACAATCAAAGAAGGAACCTAGAGTTTTCCTGTTAAAATTACCCATTCCAGAAAACTGCACCTGTGAGGCCTAAGAACGTCATTTGTGAATGTCATTAACACTAGGGTGTTCCGGGCTCTACTATAGTTTTATCTCCTTTGTTAGCTTTATTATGATTACTAGAAAGACTGCTGACCCCAGTCCCCAAATACTTTTCCTCATCAACCATTTGGTATTTATAATTCTATCATTAACGATAATAATGTCTCTGTGTATTGTGGTTGTTTCTGATTAGAAGACAACTGGGAAAGAATGGCAAGTCAGTCACTGTCTGCTGTTAACAGCTATTTGTTAACTCATGTATCACATTAGGGAGTAACACCTCACACAGCTTAAGACATCTCAGTTTTTTTTTGGTTTTTTTGTTTTTTTTTTTTTAATTTTTTTTCAACATTTTTTATTTATTTTTGGGACAGAGAGAGATAGAGCATGAACGGGGGAGGGGCAGAGAGAGAGGGAGACACAGAATCAGAAACAGGCTCCAGGCTCCGAGCCATCAGCCCAGAGCCCGACGCAGGGCTCGAACTCACGGACCGCGAGATCGTGACCTGGCTGAAGTCGGACGCTCAACCGACTGCGCCACCCAGGCGCCCCAAGACATCTCAGTTTTGATGGAAGAAGCAGATAGGCTGGGATCTGGAGGAGACTGGTTCAAGAGGACATAGTTGTGAGGTCTGAGTGATGAAACAACTTTCGACAATTAGATATAAGTGCTCTACTGGACAAGAAGATACAAACTGCAAAAGGAAGCCACGAAAAATACTAGCTCATTGCTGCTATCCAGACTATCCCTAAATCTAAGTGTCCCCACCACCTGTGTCTGATAGAAGCCAATTCCTCAAAGTTCAAGTATCCACGTATACTGACTCTGAAAGAGGTCTTAGCAACTGTGACCAAACACTTCCCCCTCCGGGAAGTTGTAAAAACACTGTCTTCGAGAATGTTGAGAAGGAGCAGTTCCATAGATGAGCCAAGTTCATACAAAGGATAAACAGCAAGCCCAGGACCCAGGCTTCCAAAGTCTGAGGTCAGTGTCCTTCTCAGAAACCACACTGCCCTTCTGGGTTTGAAGACTCATCCCAACCTCGTTTCCCCACAAATCCTGCCTTACATGGAAAAGGGAAAAAGAGAAATCTGCTAAATGACTCCTAACACGCAGGACGATATCTATGTGAAGTCTGACTTAACAGAAATTACAGTCTCTCCACCTATTTCTAAATATCAGGGTGTGCTTTAGATTTACAATACTGAAAGGAAAATCGTTGTAATAAGCTTGGTGATTCCTAATGCCACCTGCCTCATAAATCAGTATAATAAGGGGAACCTGGGTTAAACCATCATTGTAAGGAGGCAACATGTTCTAACAGCTTCATTCCTTTGCAGTGTATTTACTACTCTTTTTAAAAAAAGTCACAGCCTTGGTGAAAAATAGAATTATACAGCCAGAAGAAACCACAATAAGGCCCTTAATTTACCCCCCACACTCCAATGGACTTCATCTTAGATGGATTATCTACTGCCTATCATCTATGTCCTTTCTTAAAAAGAAAAAAAAATAACCTCATAAAATGGGCTCAAAAAAAGTTCTTTTATATGACAGCACTTTAAAAAGCACTAAGGCATTGTACAGATGTAAGGGATTATCCTTCTTTATGTTAAGGATAAAGAGAGTTCAAAATCTCTATCAGGAAAAAGACTACAATGTTTCTTTCACATTTTTTTTCAAGCAGTTCTTTCTCATGTCCACCCTAAATCTCTCCTTATTCTAGTTACTCCCTTCTTCCCTCCTCTGCTTATATAAATAGAAACAGAAAATAGAAACACAGGAGCTTAGGTTTGAAAAATACATCTCCTGGCTTATCCTTCGGATTTCACTAATGAAGAGGCTATGAACAGTTGGGGCCATGAACATAAATCTTGCCTATAAGGGCTGGACAGTAACGTAAATAAGGAAGTCAGGTGAGTAAGAAAACTTTCTTGGATCTCAAAAAACAAACAAACAATTGGCTGCATGATAAACAGCAGCTAATGCTCGGGCTGAGTGGAAGAGGCGGCGGAGAGCGTGGAGGCCAAGATAGCGCCAGCCCAACAAGGGTAGCAGGTGCCCAAATGAAACCACGTAGAAACGCAAGCGCACTGCCAGCTGATTTCTCAAACTGGCATGCAAATCTTTACAGGAAACTCTCCTGGGTTTAAAACTGTATTGATTTTTTTTTTTAAAACGGAAAAATACATAACACATATAAATACATAAATAAAACACCTACAAGCCTGTTCCAGGCTTCACCCCGCTGGTTCACGACCTCTCGTCTCAGTGACATGATCTGGAATCCTCGCTCTGGTGCGAGTTCTGTCTGGTTAAGAGCCTATGGGAGAACAGCCTCAGGGGTCATTCCTATTACCTATTCAGTGGCCTGAGCAGTGGGCGCTCCAGTCCGGTCCTCAGTGGCGGCCGAGGGCTCCAGTCTTCTGCAGGGAACTGCTGAGTAGGTGCAGGGGGTGGGCACCCCATGCCTTTAGACCAGCCTGCCACTTCGGGTTGAGGAGCAGTAAATTTACGAGCTGAAGCAGTCTATCCACCCCGAAGCTCCCCCGCGTCACAGCCTTTGCAGGTGACCTGCTCTGCCTTCTCCAACTCTTCAGCATCTCCAGACAGAGACAGAGAGAGAGATCAGGTGTGACGTCTCTGCGTGCTTCCGGAACAGCGCCGCGCATGCGCGGAACTCCCCCCCGCCCCCCCCCCCCCCCCCCCCCCCACCTTGCTGCGGACCTGCTGAATGAACTCCCTTGTTGCTGCAGGGTATGGCGGCGTCCATACGGCAAAGAGGGGAGTTTGTGCTCCACAGAACAATGGTAGGCGGATTAATGGAAGGCACCTTTTTGTGGTTAGCCCTGGGATCAGTAACCATAGAAAGTCGTGGCTCCTGAAGGTTCTGGAGTGAAGCGGCCAGCAGTAGAAATGGCTCTCGTGGCAGCAGCAAACTTCAGCAGAGCCCGATGACCAGTGTTTCTAGAGGGTGTGATACCGACTTCAGCCGGATTTTCAATGGAAACAATGCTACAAGTCACCAAAATGAGCTCCTCCCAGGTCTTCTGAAGACAGGATATAGATGCCTTCACTTTTCCTTATATATATCAACTGTCCGTTTGGAAGTCAACATTGGTGCCACCGAAGTGGGTTTCTGCTGCTCAGTGTTGAAGCACATCTTCCTCCTTCATCTGCAGGCCATCAAGGGCTCTGGGCATCAAAAGTTTCCCTTTAAGTCACAATGGGAATCGAGGACAGTACTATTTGGACCCCTCTCTGGGTAGCGCAGAAAGGCGGCCACCTTGGGAAATACACTCTGTCCTCAGTCTTCACAACATGACCAATCTGCACATACATTTGGACATTTGTATTTGTATTAGAGAAATGTGACTGTGATGTTTCCATTCACCCTCGTGCTCCTCTAAACTTTCAGGAGAGGTAAGGTGGGAGGTTTCTCTTTGGAGGTCTGGGATTGAGGATACAGATTGAGACAACACAACAGCAGGAAACACACTCAAGAGGAAATGGTGTCTGTGATGCTGATTTCTTTAAGACTACAAACATCAGAAACATCTAAGATTTTTCACATACGTGGGTCAGCTTTCAAATCACCTGTCAGATCTCTCTTTGCTAGGCAGAATACACCAATTAGGCTCCCTTTCCTTATTTGTTTCTGTTCTTCCACCTTTATGTGGTTTGGCTTATTCTCTTGTGAGTCCTTTCAAGCTTGTTAAATTTGTCAAAACCCATACTTGACAAAATACTGGACTACTGCTAACTCCACAGAACGACT
This sequence comes from Puma concolor, assembly GCF_028749965.1. NCBI lineage: Eukaryota > Metazoa > Chordata > Mammalia > Carnivora > Felidae > Puma > Puma concolor. Next base: position 137,182,618 of record NC_141667.1, on the reverse strand, counting down.
ACCAAGCATCTCTTCCTCCTGGAAGGAAATGATATGCTTCCTTAAATAAAATATTGATTAAAAAAAAAAAAAGCAAACATTAACAGTACACTGTTAGACCTGGCACCAGATTAGGATAGAATTTGGTCTATTAGATGGGCTTTGATGCTTTGTTCCCTACTGCAAATATGCTTCCACTCCCACAAAACAGAAACTGGGGTAAACGCACTATCTGCATAGAAATAAAAACAATGCTCTAATATTAAAGGGAAAACACAATGATAGAAAGAGTCAGGAAGCAGCTCAGCAAAGCCATTACCATGCTTATTGCCATTTGAAGGCACAATGATTGAAGTTATTGTCTTAATGTAAGATTACTAAATAATGCATCCCATAAAGGAAAGACATTGTATTGGCCATAAAACGTGTGTAACTGCAACAGAATTCATACTTATTTAATGACACTTTAGAATCGGATGGTAATTAAAATGAAGTAGGAATTTTTAAAAGGCAAGAAAATTCAAACACACCAGTATATAAATTGAAACATTCCCTTTGTTTTGCAAGCACATAAAGAAGTAAGTTTCACATGGATTTTTTTTTTCCTTTTTGGCCCACTGGGAACAACACAATTTTGACTCTTCAGTATTTCCACTTCTAATTGCTAGGAGGGTTCATTATCAGCTGTCTAAAGTGCAATACATCAACCTTGCAAAGCTGAGTTACAAAAGACGTTCACACATCTGATGGGCTGCTGTGCTAAATACATCTTAATTTGTGCTGCATCTGCTGTTTTCTAATTTGTTTGTCACGCTGTGAATGCTGCAGACTTTGTTAGAGCAGCTCCCTGATTTTTTTTTCTTTAAAAATGCATCAACTCTTCATAAAAAAAAAAAAAAAATGGCCATCTTCCACCATTGTTCATCTGTGTCTTGGAATGCCATAAACTCAATTCCGTTATATATGTATGAAAAAAATTCTGTGCATTTGAATATGTATATGTATTATATTAGAATAAATGCATATATTTTTGCATGTGGATCAAGCAAAACATTCAGTTTAATCGCATGAAGCAAAACAAACTTTCTGCAGCCAGCACTGAATGCACAAGGTGACACACACTCCATTCTCCCAATGCTGGCAATGGGTAAAGGTTTCCCTGCTATGCAGACGATGTGCATTAGGGGGGCGCTCTCACTTCCTACCCGCTAAGCAGCAGGTCAAGTGGTAAACAAGCATGTGCAGTTCGACATGATCCAGAATGAATTAGTCGCGCATTAGGGAAGTTTAATTTCCAGCTGGGGAGGAAAACAAATACCACCACCTCAGTCTTTTCACAAAACACGGTGTCCAAGTTAAAGACAGGGCCTACTTCCTGGCACGTGACTCTGACGTCGCCCAAAGCCTCATGCTTACAAGAGCTGGGATCGGTTTCATGCTCTGCTGTCACCACTTAGAAATTTTTCATACTTGATAAACAAGGGGCCCTGCATCTTCGTTGTGTACCGGACCCCACAAATCATGTAACTGGTCTTGGGTGCACAAGGCGTTTAGAGAGCGCTGGTGGAACAGCTAATGGATGAACTCCAGCATTTCAAGCTGTGAGATCACAAAAATGTACCCCTTGAAATGAAGAATAAAAGAAGGATAGAAGGAAGAAAGCAGAGAGAGAGGGAAGCGCGAAGGGAGGGAAAACCAAACAGCATTTACTTTGTATTCATATAGTTTGATAGGCTGTGAGGGATGGAAAGCAGCCATTTCTACCTGATAGTTATTCTGAACACAGAGTTTGACTGCAACTCGTTAAAGGAATATGCCTCTTGTCACAGGTTTTGGGATTACTAGCCAAAGTAGGGACTCAAAGTCAGTCTATAACTTTTTTTAGAAAAACAAGCGAAATACAATTCAATTTTTTTTGACAATTTCCCGCCACCACTTTCCTTACATATCCACACACAAAATCCAAATTATTTTGGAAAAGTGAAATAAAAACCAGAAATACGGGGGAGCTGGAAACCTCAGAGGAACATGTGCAGTTCTTTCCGTCCTGCAGGCTGTTTATTTGGAGCAAGGCAGTGGACTGACGGGCAATGAGAGGCTGGCATCCTTTGTGTCTGTGCTTGGAGATGGCGATGCAGGGAAGCAGATCTGTGCCCTCGCTTCTCCCGCTGTACACCGCTCCCTCTCCGAGAGGGTGACAAGGACCCCATTTACATAATGCCAATCAGTCTACCGTGTCAAGTTTTCCCAAGAACACGCAGAAGCGATTACCAAGGCAGGCGTTATGACTGGTGGAGTCACAGACAAATCAGGGCTTCCATAAAGGAGTATGTTGAATCAATAAGGCATACTGTTCAACCAGGGCTGAGAAAAACACCTCATAAAGTAACAGCATTTGTAAAGGTTAATCAATTCAGCTAATTGTAAATGCTCTCAATTGTCAGTCCCTAAGCAGTCCCTTCTCTTTGTAGCTAGTAATTCACTGTGGGATGCAGCAGCTCTAAAGCAGGAAGCAGAGAAAGAGGGAAAAGCAGTCAAATTTCTCATTACTCTCTCCATGTTGTGCTCTGTCGGTGTCTGTAAATGTCAATACATTTACCACTGGGAGATCGCCTTTTTTCCCCTACTAGCACTACGTTGCCTCCTTCATTATATACAAAACAAAGTAAAGAGCCTAATTATCTTGGTCTGGGCAGATGGAAAGGAAATCAGGGTATTGATCTTTGGGGGCAATATCTTAAGGCAATGCATACGACTAATAAGCTAGGCAGTTAAAGGGATGGTCTTTTATTGACATCGGTAAGAAAAACACATCTTATTCACTGCCCAGAATTGACTCAGAAAAAGAAAGAAACTCCTTCTGTTTTTTCCTCCCCACTGCCTCCGTTTCCCCAGTAAGAACAAAACTAGAGGGGGGGAGGGGGCTTTTTAAATAAGCATCTCTGGAGATCTGAGATACAGAAATGAATCATGTCAGATAGAAAACGATGAGATAATTCTACCCTAAAATTATAACCAGTCTCTGGCAGTGAAGGCAAACCACTGACTTTCATGGAACAAGGCAATTCTTGCCTGTCTACAAGACTTCATGATCAGAGTAGCCCATATTTCCAGGGCACGAATAGATGTTCTACTGGGGACACAGAATGCAATTTGTTTTATTAATGCTGGATTTGTCTTAGAAAATGGTGATATGGGTCGAGTGATAAATTAGCTTAAGGAAAATCACTCTTTTTTTTAAGCTTTCACATATATCCTTTCTGCCCATTACCATGTAGATGTGTATGTTATTACCTTTCAGAAAGTCTTGTTTCCCTGCAGTTAGAGAAATTGATCTTCTATATTTAGAAAATACAGGAAGATAGTGAATTTCAAGGAATATTTATATAAGCCAAAAATAGAGATGAGAACTATTTCAAATGTTTGGTGTGTGGTTATATTTGTAGCAATGTGTGTAATAACAACTAACATTCACTCATTTATTACACCCTAGAATCCAATGATGTATGTAATTTCCCTTATTGAAACATGAATTGCTGAAGCACACAGTCAATTCCCCCTTTATTTCATCTGCAACTTAGTAAAATGTAAATGTCTTTTCCTGAAAAGTAAGCCTGTGGAGTTTCACAAAATTTGGAAACATACAAAGAATCACAGTAGACTATAAATCCTAAGCCTTCAACAATTTGACAAAAAGAACATACTTTATCTTTTACATATTTCACTTTTTTTAAGTTTATTTATTTATTTTGAGAGAGAGAGAGAGAGCACAAGCCGGGGAAGAACAGAGAGAAAGGGAGAGAGAATCTCAAGCAGGCTCCCCATCTTCAGCGCAGAGCCTGATGCGAACTGTGAGATCGTTACTTGAGCCGACAGCAAGAGTCAGATGCTTAACCCACTGAGCCACCCAGGCACCCCTACATATTTCACTGCAATGTAGTTAAGCAAAGACATCATAAAACTATAGTTAAATAAGTGAGACGCCTCGGGTTCCCATCAAATAGTTTGATATTTCAGATTGTGTAATGTAGTCAGACGAACCAAGTGTTGACCTGAACGGCTTTGAAAATAAACTGGGGAAGACACAGAAGGCAGCTTGTTGGCAGCTGGCACATTGCAAGATATTTCATCCCCCAAAACATGTGGGATAATGCTAGATCGGTGTAGGAAGGTAGCATGTTTAAAGTCAAATTAACTGGTGCATTATAATAATAATGGCGGGTAGTCAGAAAACAAAATCTAAATGTTCCTCTGCAGTGAACAGAACCATTGGTTTACAAAAGGGATTCTGTCCTTAATAAAAACAATTTCACTCATGCATGAGTACAATTTAAAACATGCTATGTTTATCTTTGAAAAATGGGAAATTAACTAGTCCCTAATGTCCTGAAGCTATCTCACTGACAAGTGAGAGAAGACCTCTTCAACAATAAACACTCTCCCACTCTCCCACCTTGCTCCCCTCCCCCCTTCTCTTCCCCTCCTTCCCTCTTCCTTCCCCTCCCTCTTTTTCTAAGATATACTCCTGGGGCGCCTGGGTGGTGCAGTCGGTTAAGCGTCCGACTTCAGCCAGGTCACGATCTCGCGGTCCGGGAGTTCGAGCCCCGCGTCGGGCTCTGGGCTGATGGCTCGGAGCCTGGAGCCTGTTTCCGATTCTGTGTCTCGCTCTCTCTCTGCCCCTCCCCCGTTCATGCTCTGTCTCTCTCTGTCCCAAAAATAAATAAAAACGTTAAAAAAAAAAAAAAAAGATATACTCCTTTCATCTAACAATGCCATGTTCCCATAATTTCGGGAGAAATTTCCTGGCATCTTTGAAAATGCTGAGAATGGAAAGATAAGTCCTCTAAATGCAATTCTTCACCTTAAAGGAACTGAAATACCTGTTGGAGTTTAGAGAACTATAGGCCCCAGCAAGCCGTGAAGAAAATTAACAAAACAACCCCCTCCCCACCTCAGGACCCTATTATCTCATTTCATTGACTGATTGTTCCTGAGCATTTGGTACCTTTATCCTTATATATATTCATTTGAAGCCTCACCCTTTTATACATAATGTAATTTTCTTTCCAGAGGATAAATTTTTATATCAGTTTCATAATTTCTTGAAGTTATACTGGAGTATCGCTCAACTCAATGCTAAATTAAAGCACTTATTAAAAAACTTTAAAGTACTCTCACAATTTTAAATCACTGTGCACATAGCAATTTAAAATTATGGGAGCAGTTTTATAAGCACTTGAATTTGGAGGTGATCAGAGACCTGAAAATGTGCAGTATAGAGTAATTTAAAATTATTAGAGTACTTCACATTTTTTATAAGCTCTTCAGCTGGGAAGCGATCAGGTTCCAACATCTCAGCCTGTGCGGTACAGAGTGAAGTACTCCTCAGCCCGAGAAGATTCACTCTATTAAATCAAACTACTTTAATAATTCTAAAGTAATGTACAGTGAGCATGCTCAGATCTCTAAATTCACTTTGAAATTAAAAATATTTTTCACTTCCAACCTACAAAAGACACTCATGTGATAAAGCAACAATTTACCCTTTCAATTTTAGATATCAGACTGCCCTCTCGCTTTTAGAGTGGTCTTCCCTCGGCGAAAAACAAACACCAAAATATTAAAAATATTTGTTCCTTTTCGTTAAAGAAAAGAAAGAATTGCAAAGCATCATGCTATGAACAATTACACAAGCTAATTGTATTTGAAAATGTTTCCATTTCAAAGTAAACTTTAGTGGATTGTGTTTGGGGATATAACACTTTTACAGCCAAAACAAATGACAAACTAGTATCTCCATGGGGCTTTTAAACTTAAACAAACAGCTAATTGTCTTATGGAAGTATGACATCTATCCCACTGAGACAAATGGATGGTTCTTCACAATAGGGCAGCTGTCTTGCAACCTGAGAAAATCCATAGGGACCCTACTATGTCTTCTGAAGAATGCTGCTGACCTAAATGAAAGCATGGGGTTCCCATAACAGTCCCCCATCTACCCTTGGGTTCAAAGAAGGGACAACATAACAGAAGCAGGAGACCTACTACACTAAATGTACATTTGGCAAACATGCTTTTCAGGTTATTCAAATCAGTCTATGTGATTGTTTTGTTCTTGCGGAATCTTATACTTTGTATAGCAAAGTTAGAAGGTAGAATTCTAGACCAGTTATTTCTGTTAAGAAACAAGATTATTAACCTACTAAAGGGGATTCTAATCTCACAGCAAAAAATGATTTAATTTCTGTTATTTTGTTGAAGTATAATTAACCTACAGTGTTATATTATGTTAGTTTCAGGCATACAATAAAACGATTCAAAATTCTATACATTGCTCAGTGCTCGTTAAGGTAAGTATACTCTTAATCTCCTTTATCTATTTCACCCACACCCCCTAACTCCCTTCTGGCCACCATCAGTTTATTCTCTGTATTTAAGAGTCTTCTTTTTTAAGAGTCTTTTTTGTTGTTGTTTCTATTTTTTTTCTTTGTTCACTTGCTTCTTAAATTCCACATATGAGTGAGCGAATATGGTCTGTGTCTTTCTCTAATTAATTTCACTTAGCATTATACCCTCTAGGTCCATCCACGTTGTTGCAAAAAGCAAGATTTCATTCTTTTTTATGGCTGAGTAATACTACATTACACACACACACACACACACACACACACAGCTACATATATATATTTACTGACATAATATATATGTGATATAATATGTTTATATAATGTGATATAATATATATCACATATTCTTTATCCATTCTCTGTGGAGAGACACTCGGGTTGTTTCCATATCTTGGCTATTATAAATAATGCCACAATAAACACAGGGTTTCATATATCTTTCTGAGTGTTTTCACTTTGTTTGAGTAAATACCCAATAGTGGAATTACTGGATCATATGGTATTTCCATTTTTAATTTTTTGAGGAATTTCCATACTGTTTTCCACAGTGGTTGCACCAGTCTGCAGTCTTTCCCACAGCGGTGTACAAGGGTTCCTTTTGCTCCATATGCTCACCAACACTTGTTAGTGCCACTCTGGCAGGTGCGAGCCGCTATCTCATTGTGGGTTTGATTAACAATGTTGAGCATCTTTTCATGGGTCTGTTGGCCATCTGTGTGTCTTTTCAAAGGTACACTATACTTCCTGGTATTTTAAATTCAGTTACTCAGGAATGAGTGGGTGAAAAACTAATTTGGGTAGCTTACTCACTCCCTTTATTAATTTTTCTAATATAATTTATTGTCAAATTAGCTAACATACAGTTTACTCACTCCATTTAAACATAATGACAATTCAAATAAATAATAAGACATCTATAAAACCATTTTGAAAGACAATTTTTTTTTCCTCATTACTATCAAATAAGCTGGAAGGTTACTTTTCTCCCCCTTCCTTTCCCTTCCCTCCCCCTCTCTCTCCTTCCATCTCTCTCCCTCCTTCGTTTTCTTATTCTCCCTCTCCTCTCAAATGTCCTATTCATCTGAATTCCAAGTGTACTCACACTGCATCTACTGAAAGGTAATCACTTTAGTACCCACTTGTTCTTTGGTAATACTTTGAATTTTAACCTATAGAAGAATTGATCCTAACTAATGTGCTTATAGCCCACAAGTGAACTGGAGGGGTTCCTAATAGCAATTTTCCACTGGTAGAAAGTATGCTTTAACTGTTTGTTACAGCTCATGAGGGAAAAAGGCTACAATATATACAAGTAGTGCTCTATTTAAATGTCCTTCTGGCTTGTCTCAAAAACTTCCAGAGCCATTTCATCTCACACTGCTGATGCTGCCTGAAAATTAAAGTCTCCTGGGTGGTGGTGGGGGTGGGGGAGGGAGAGCACGGTTAGTAATGTCTTTAAAAGTGCTCTTTCTTGGAACAGGCTCTTTCATTGAGAGATATGCCAAGCACACCCTTAAGTCAAACAAGTAGACTTATTTTGAAGGGTGTTGCAATGACTTTTAAACTTCATTTCAAAGGCCAGGCACTGAACACTACAGATGAAATTGGGAAATATGGCTCTATTGCCCTTTTTAGGTAGAAAATGAGATTCTGGATTTCGGGTTATAATCCAATTATAAAACTCACTGAAGACAGGGTACATATATTGCCCAAATTCTCTGAATCTTCCCACAGAGAAATACATGGATCCAACAACTATCCAATGTTTTAGTGATGATGACAATAATGGACTCTGTGGGTTTTCATTTTTAAATATCCATGTGATTTCTCTGAAATCAGAAATATTATCTCTATAAAAATGTTTCTGAATTTAATCTATGAAATATTTCCAACTAGTATATTGAAAACTCTCAGAAGTTATATTATATCTGCTTCTACACAAAAGCAGTTTGAATTCTACAAGATTTGCATTTGTTTTTATATTATGCTCAATTTGTCTTGGTTTTCATGCTACATCCATCACAAATTCTTCTGGAAGAAGACCAAAAGAAAGCTGTTCAGGCATAGAAATTTATGGTATTTAGACGGTTTGTAGGTACTCAGTGGGATCAGCTCTTTGTCTATACTGTCATAAGAGCATGTAAGTATCCAAGAAATTCAGTGGTAATAATACAAAATCCTCTATCTATTCTTGTCTGCAAACTAAAATCATTTCAAGAAGCTAAAAAATCTGGGGTGCCTGGGTGGCTCAGTCGGTTGAGCGTTCAACTTCAGCTCAGGGCATGATCTCACGGCTTGTGAGTTCGAGCCCCGCATTGGGCTGTGCTGACAGCTCAGGGCCTGGAGCCTGCTTTGGATTCTGTGTCTCTGTCTCTCTCTGCCCTTCCCCCACTCATGCTCTGTCTCTCTTTCTGTCTCAAAAGTAAATAAACATTTTTTTAAAAAAACTAAAAAAGGGGCGCATTGGTGGCTGTCGGTTAAGCAGCCGACTTCGGCTCAGGTCATGATCTTGCGATCTGTGAGTTGGGGCCCCGCGTCAGGCTCGTGCTGACAGCTCAGAGCCTGGAGCCTGTTTCAGATTCTGTGTCTCCCTCCCTCTCTCTCTCTCTCTCTCTGACCCTCCCCCGTTCATGCTCTGTCTCTCTCTGTCTGAAAAATAAATAAACGTTAAAAAAAAATTTTTTTTAAGCTAAAAAAAATCTAGGTAATCATTAGCGGGAAGTTAGAAAGAAATAATGAATTAGTGTGTGCCTAAAGTGAGGGAGAAATTTGGGTATAAATGATAGAAAAAAAAATCACAAGAGCACATCTATGGATTCTTGTGTGTTAGAAACAGAGACAATAGTTAAAAGAAGCTCTAAGATGGTTTTCTCTCTAATATGTGGGTTAACAGGAAGCCTCTAAACAAAACTTTTGCTACAATGAATGGGTAAAAACTAAGTCCTCCAATTAGGACACAAGTGAATTTGAAAATCAATGTGGACATTTCAGAAGAAGTAGCTATTAGAAAGCAAAAATGTATTTGTAAGACTAACATAAAGGAATTCAGATGAAAATATAACTCTCATACATGCTATGACTATGTGAACATAATGAAACATGCCACACCTGGAACATTTCTGAATGGTTGGGCTCAGGATCTGTCATTGCATTTCACCAGAGAAATCACTGCTTTTAGGACCCTTATATAAAAGGTGAGAGAAGCAATATTGGATGATGCCAATCTATGAGTCTCTCCTGTGTGCAACATTGACTTTAGGACTGAAACCAGGGAAATAATACTCAAAACCTTTGTACACACATTGTAAAGATGGATGTGTACTTTTAAGATAAAACTTTTTAATTCCTTTGCATTTTCCTACCCCATTGACATGAGCGTATTTAATGTTCTTTTATCTGAAAGCATTGCTAAATAAATAAAAATTTCATTAACACTATGGCAATTTTAAGTAAATCTTTGCCTAATGATATGCCCTTTAATTCCTAGTGCCTACTGCATGAGTTAATCCATTTAAGTGAGAAAACATGTTTTGTCAGATTGTGTGAGTCTGACAATTTTTTGAACCAAACTGAAGCCTTTTGAGAATTGAATTCCATTTGCTTCAGGGAAAAAAAAAAAAAGTGACTTTCTGGTTCAAAGGAAAAATGCTTAGAAGCCATATTTGAAAGGCTCATAAGGGGTCTTACACATCAAATAGCTCTTAGAAAACAACATTCTGATGAGTTAAGTGTAAATTAATTAGAAACATACAGATTGCTTTTCCCTGGCTGTACACATGGGTTTCAAAGTTGAAGAAAGAGTGTTTGACAAAATATGTTTGGAGTTTTCATGACCCAAAAGCATACTAAAGTAGTTCAAGATGTTTCTGTGAAACAAAGATACTTGTTTTCTTGCAGTGATCTTTCCAAACAAATATTTAATGAGCTCTTATTTAAAAACATTGAGACTCAGGCAGGTACTTCATTTTGTGTCCACCAAGTATATCTAAAAGAGGATTTTTCCCTGCAAAGAAACTGATTAAGTCATTATAAATGAATGCTAGCCTTGCAGTGCTTCTGAAAGAGGAAACACAAGTGAAATAAATATTAAGACACGCTCTTTGCAAATCTGTCCTGCACTAAGAGTTGCTGAATGGAATCTCTGAGGTGCTGAGACTACAGACCCGGGAATAGCGTTTCCAAGAAGCTTCTGGGAAAATATCAGACTATAAGAATTTGATCCAGGTAGTCTGGTTATATGCCCATCAAGTGCTTAGATCCAATTAACAGGGAACTACAACTTGTCAAAGATATTACAGCAAATGAACAATTGTGGAAATGTATGGAGACAAGTATTTCCCTAGTACCATCACTTGAGAAAGTACTTTAAAATGTTATCATCAGCAAATATTTATTTTACATCAGTTATAGTGCTGAAAACTAGTACCATTAGTATCCCCGAATCCCTATCTTCAAACTCACCACTAAGGAAAAAAAAAAAAGAATGAATGAAAAGAATGAAAAAAGAAAAAGGCTTAAAGAGTATAAAACACTACCCTTATATTTTTTACTAAGTGATTTAATTTTTCTTAATTCTGTTTCCAATTAGCTAAAATAAAATTAGGAGGTCCCTTTTAAAGATGAGAACCCATAAAAAAAATTTTTTTAAAAAAGGGGCGCCTGGGTGGCTCCGTGGGTTAAGCGGCTGACTTCAGTTCAGGTCACGATCTCACAGTCCGTGAGTTCGAGCCCCGCATCAGGCTCTGTGCTGACCGCTCAGAGCCTGGAGCCTGTTTCAGATTCTGTGTCTCCCTCTCTCTCTGACCCTCCCGTGTTCATGCTCTGTCTCTCTCTGTCTCAAACATAAATAAACGTTAAAAAAAAAAAAATTAAAAAAAAAAAAAAAAAGATGAGAACCCATAAAGCACCAAGCCCATCCAGGAAGAACTAATCAAGCTCAACTACTCCAAACCACTTAATTCTCACCCTAATATAGGGATTAGGGGGTTCATATTTTTAATTTACTATAGTAAGTGGTTCTTTAAAAAAAAATTCCCCCAGGGTCATTAGAAACTCAGAAATTTCCCTCAATTATAACAAAGTTTTGAAGAATTCTGAAGATGGATTTTATATAAAAATTACACTATCACAATTTCAAATAATTGATAGGTTGCTCAAAAAGAGTCATCACAAAGACAGCTGAACTATTTGGTATAAGCTAGTTCCCTGGAAACCCTGGGATAGAAAAGCCACCAAAAGATTTTTTTGTAGGTCTACATGGTAAAGTTGATTTTGGAGTACCATGTCATCAGTTAACATGTTTGGCAGGCTGCATTCCAGGGGAAATGTGGCAGCTCAGATATATTTAAGATGTAATATCAGTTTTCTATGATCAGGTGGCATTTTCACACATCTATTTTCTTTGCATTTAATTGCTTGAAAGTTCTACTTTTCGTTGTGGGAGATTTGGAAGAGAGAACTAACAATGGATGACTGTTTGCTTTCCTGGGCCCGAGAGGCTACGTATGTTCAAGTGGATATAACCCATCATACAGCCTGGCCTCAGAAAAATGAATTCAGTGTTTCAGAATTTCACTGAAAATATCACACCCAGATATTTTTAGAAAAATATTTGTTGATCATAACTGCCCCTCTGCGCAACATACATAAGAAAGTTTCCCATTTGTGATCCAAATTCAGTAATGCATTGAATTAGAAAAGTTCCCATGCTTTCATTCTTCTTTTCATCTTCAATGGTCGCTTCCTTTTGCTAAACTATTTCTTTGATCTTAAATACACTTCAAACTTACTGACTCTCCAAACCTTAAGGTAAACAATTAGTGCTATCAGTTCCTAATTTGCTGGCTGGTTATCTTTTAAGTAGATAGATTTGCAATTCAGAACAAGCCTTCCTATAGACTTCCACAAAATGCATCTTACATTTATGGGACAGTACTAATAATTCTGATTCAAAGTTGTGCATAGCCATGTGGATAACATAGTTTCTGTCACAAAAGAAGCTACTCTGTCCTCCAGGTAAGGACACAAGATCAACCTCTGCTTGGTGGTACCTGGAATAGGTAAGGGAAGAAGAAAACAAGATGGGGACTCATGGGCATCTGAAGTGTAGTAATCCATCCTCTGTAACTACTTAAGATATGGATTTTCTCTTAGTCCATAATTCCCAAATGTTGTCCTGCCCTAACAGAAGTGTCCTACAAATTATTCAAATATGTTCGGTCATAAAAGTTTTCTATGGATAATGGACTTGAAGAAATGTTGGACTAGACATAGTTAAACAGGTTTCTATCCTCTGGGATTTTCAGAATTTTTAATATCCTCTGGGAATCTCCAAGTTGGGGCCAAAGTGTGCAGGATGCCCTTGATTTATGAGATTCAGGAACCTCTGAACAAGGACGTAGATCTCCCTGAAACAGTACCTAGGAAATGCTTTGGTTATTCCTTATTTAAGTGTCCTCAATAGGGACTGGGGAGTGGGGAGCTGTTAAGAGGAGCTCCTCCCATTGAGTCCTCTGCTACCTCTTTATATACCTAAATCATTCATAATTTGGGGACTGACAAGATCCTCTTTTATTCAGCAAAATAATTTATAAAAATATGTCAGCACCTCCTAATGTGAAGACCTATGAGATAATGCCAAAAAAAAAAATTATGAGGGAAAATAACTGTTACACAATCTAGCGAATACAGTTCTGTTGGGTTAAAAGTAGAATTAAATCCATTGCAGAGAATGCCGTCAGTGGTAGTGATATCATTAATACATTAATATTATTCTAAATATACATACCTAGAGAGTTGACTAACACGTACCAAAGCAATCTACCTTTCAAGACTAATACTGTTGAGAGAAAAGAAAAATACTTGAATGGAAAGGGAAAATAAGAGAAACCTGGTTTAGAATATATCTTTGTGTTTATAAGGTACTTTACACATTCTGTACTAGACTTTATAGACTAGACCGTGCAGTGTGGTCACCGAGTGCAATGCCAAGGCTCTGCTTTGCAGCAACCAGGTATGTGTTAGAAACTTCCATATAAGAAGCCTATAGAGTCAATTATTTCCACAGCACGGTGCCATTACTGCAGTTCATACATCCCTGGAAGTGATTTCCTTTCTGCCAAAAAGTCAGTGATGATAAAATCCATCCATTGCTTCCATGCAACTCTTAAGGAGGCAGCATGAAACGAGAGAGTTGCATCACCGTGAGCAAGGAGAGGAGGCGATTTTGGGCATTTCGCAGATTATACGGACAAGAGGAATGGGTGCACAATCGAGATGATCTACAAAGAACCTCAAGGGGAGGTAGAAGGAGGACTCTGATAGTGAAGTTCTAGAGCCGGAAAAGAAACACTTCCTATAGAAAAACCAATTCTGCCAGTTGTTTAATGAAGACAGAATGTGAGTATAATCTAAATCAGAGGTTCTCAAACTTTATTTATTTATTTATTTATTTATTTATTTATTTATTTATTATTTTTATATTTGTTTTTAAATCATCTCTATGCCTAATGTGGGGCTTAAATTCACAACCTCAAGATCAAGAGTCACAGTCTACTGACTGGTCAGCCAGCGGCACTGGTTCTCAAACTTTTTAGTCTTGGGAATAGTTCACCTCGTAAAAAGGCTTGAACACCTCAAAAAACTATGTGGCTTGTATGTACTGGTGTTTACTGTATTTGAAATTAAAAGTAAGACATTTTGGGGGCACCTGGGTGGCTCAGTAAGTTGAGCTTCTGACTCTTGGTTTGGACTCAGGTCATGATCTCACAGGTTCCTGAGATTGGGCCCCATGTTGGGCTCTGCACTGACAGCATGGAGCCTGCTTGGGATTCTTTCTCTCCCTGTCTCTCTGCCCCTCCCCATGTGCATGTGCACCCATTCTCTCTCTCTCTCTCTCTCTCTCTCTCTCTCTCAAAATAAATAAGCTTTTTTAAAAAGTCATGTTTTAAAAAAATAAAATAAAAATAAGATTTTTTGGACGTATGTATAAATTTAGTGACAAGAGTGAGATTCTTTTACATTTTGCAATTCATGATGCTTAACAGAAGATAGCTAGATTCAGGGTGCCTGGGTGGCTCAGTTGGTTAAGCATCTGACTCTTGGTTTCAGCTCAGGTCATGATATCACAGTTTGTGAGTTTGAGCCCTGCACTGGGCTCTGTGCTGACAGCATGGAGCCTGCTTGGGATTCTGTGTCGCCCTCTCTCTCTGCCCCTTCCCCACTCATGATGTCCCTGTCTCTCTCAAAAATAAATAACTTAAAAAAACACACACACACACAAAAAAACCCAGAAGATAGCTAGATCCTCTTATCTGTCTCTGCATCCGATCCCCAGCAACATCATCTGGTCCCTGGAAAATGCCTCTGCACATGCAGAGAGAAAGCAAAGGACAAAGTAAATAAGGTTTTAGTACTATTATAAGAAAAGTTTGATCTTGCAGGCAACCTGAAAGACAGAGACCCAGAGGAGAACCCAAACTATACTCTGAGAACCAATGAGTCAAAAACATTGTGTGTCCAGTGTATTTACAGATATTTACACATATCAATATACTGCATATAGAATTCTCAGTTTAACTTCTTACTAACTTGCAGGTAGATTATTTCATAGTATAAATTCAAACATCCTTAACTGTTCACTTCTTCCAACGGTATAAAGCCTGCCATACACATTACAAACCAAAATGGCAATAAAGATAAAATTTTTTTAAAAAGATTTTTAAAAATGATTTAAAACACTCTCATACTAAACATAGGCCTAACAAGATGCATTCTTCACTGTCAGTGCTAAGTATCATATTTTCACATGCAGTACCATTGTATCCTAATAACGAGGTAGACGGAGTGAGCACTATTCTATTTTGCAGATGAGAAAAGTGCACACAGAGGGGGGGCAGGTGACTTATCCAAGCACCATAACTAATCCGTGACAGAGCTGGGAATGGATCCAGCCCAAGGCTGCTTTGGGCTTATCGCTAGGCCAACACACAATGCCAAAACACATGTTTGGAAAGGGAAAATTATTGCTGGGGTGTTGTGTTGCCTGACTTGTTTCTTTATAATTCTTCACTCACTTGGCCAAATGGTTGTTCTGGCAGATACGTAGCTGGTGCTTTGATATTATTTTGCTAAATTTTCCATTTTAATATTTTGAAATGAGTAATTACTCCCACTGGCCTTAATTTTCCTTATATTTAAAATTTGGATCAAGATACTGTAAAGACTCCAGCAACAACATCTTAATAATTAATAAAACAAGACATATCACAACCTACAATTTAACTTAAAAAAAAAACCAGTCCCCTCAAGTTGGAAAAATATGCAAGGGCACTTGTAGTTTGCTCCAGGATAGTGAATGATACCAGAATCTTGGAAGCCAGGCACCAGGGATGCTTGACATCCTGCAACATTACAGACAATATACTACACGACACTTACCGTCTCATGTCCCCACATGACCTTAAAATGTCTTGTGGACAGCCACAGGGGGAAAATGTTGTTTGTAATTTTCTGAATCTGGGTACTGGTGGGTAAATGCAAACCATTTCTGCAAAGTTTTAATATGCATTGACTTTTCCAAAAATGAAACTATCACCTAAAGGAAAGGAAGACTGTACTTTGCTTTGCCTGGAAATTTACCAAAAATGGCCCACTGATTCAGAAAAGTGCTTTGTGGTTTTGGTGTCATCACAGCTACCCACATTCAGAGCTGCGATACTCAACTGTGATTCTACACACTAGTGTGACCGTCTGACTACAACAGATCTACTATAGAGAAACATAACTGTCTACACAAATATTGAAATATTTAAGTATAAATCACTTTCCAATATTGCTCCTTTATATTGTAATTAACATGTTTTATCATTATTTTCACTGGGTATATACAGATATATTATTTGTGCTTTTCATTATAGATAGTAAAGGGGCACTTCCTAATATCTTTTTTTTTTACTTTTTAATGTTTATTTTGGATAGAGATGGAGACAGCAAACAGAGCATGAGCAGAGGAGGGGCAGAGAGAGAGGGGGGACACAGAATATGTGTCAGGCTCCAGGCTCTCAGCTGTCAGCACAGAGCCCAATGGGGCTCGAACCCAAGAACCTCAAGATCATGACCTGAGCCGAAGTTGGACACTTAACTGACTAAGCCACCCAGGAGCCCCCCTAATATTTTTTAAATAGAGTGCTGTGTCTGATCAGATCAAGAACCACTGGGTTAATTTCCCCCAGAAATTAACAATTAAAATGAAAAATTCCCATTCTTCCTGCTCCAAATTTTTGTTTAGATTCGGTATTAATAGCTACTTCTCAAATTTCAATCCTTTTTTTCAAAAACACTTATGGTTACTTTGCTTGTGTTAATAAAACAGTGTGAAAATACCTTCCAGTGCACCTGACTAAAAGGTTTGACATGTTGGGGTTCGGAGAAGAGGATGATGTATTATTAGACCAACTTCAAAAGAAGTGAGTAAAGGTAGAGTTGGTGACCTGCTTTGTGCAGCCTCAAGCTCTTATTCATTCAAAACCCATGACAGCCTCCACCAGTACTGCCCAGCACAACACCAAGTGTATAACACACTTGAGAGAACACAACGTTCTCTAGGCTTTACCCACCAACAGAGAGAGAAGGTGTAGTTCAAAACACTGTTGATTGTATGAGAGAAGTGACAGCCGCTACTTGTCCTCAAACATCCTCCTGAAAATTATTCCTTGCGATGCGAACCGTAGATTCAAAAGGGAGGGTTCTTTTCAAACACGAATGATCTTCATTTATAATTAAATATCGAAAACAATTTCAGTGATAAATGAGTGCCATTTACCAAAATTAGATACAAGTCACTGCAAGTTTTAAAATCCCGACAAAGTTGTGATCAATGTATTCTATACAACAAATAATTGTGATATTTATTTTGCTACCTGTTCATCAAGGGTTTCCTCGGCTGCTTTCCTGAACCACGCAATTATGTTAAGATATATTTTTCATGCCTCCTGCAATCTGAGATATATTTTTTGAACATCGAAAATGAAATGACTTCTTTTTTTTTTTTTTTTTAATTTTTTTTTCAACGTTTATTTATTTTTGGGACAGAGAGAGACAGAGCATGAACGGGGGAGGGGCAGAGAGAGAGGGAGACACAGAATCGGAAACAGGCTCCAGGCTCTGAGCCATCAGCCCAGAGCCTGACGCGGGGCTCGAACTCCCGGACCTCGAGATCGTGACCTGGCTAAAGTCGGACGCTTAACCGACTGCGCCACCCAGGCGCCCCAAAAAATGAAATGACTTCTTAATCGCATCGTTTTTTTCCCCTCTGGAAGACAATGCCTTTTTTTGCTCACTGTTTTGAAAACTACCCAAATCAATACAACTTTCATGGTTGGGTACTAGCCTACTTGATTGTGTTAGGAAAATATGTACAGGGCTGGGAATCGTGTTTACTTCCTCTGGCTCTATTAGTTTTGCAGCAACGGTTCATAAACAGCATATGCCATTAATTTAGCATAAGCTCTGCACTAATAATGACAATTGATTTCTTTGTTTAATTTCTTTACAACCAAATGACACACTTTACAACAAACCCCATTTTAAAGTCCCTCTGGGCATGTGGATTACATTACACCTTTTAAAAAGTTTATGTTTGATGCCTAACCCACCTGATATTTTTCTCTTATGAACATTTAAAATATAAAACTAAATCTAACTGAACTATTATAATTTTAGTTATTAAGTTTGAGGAAAAGATTAATAAGCATTTCAAAAAATAAAAACTTCCACATAGAAATTTCCCTTTCAACTTGGGCTAACATCCATTATATAATGAACTATAACGCATAACTCCATAATTCTCTGTGGCCTAAAAGTCAACATTTTCAGGTGCCAACAACTACTCTCTCTGAATATACCGACCTCGAGCCAGTGAGACATTCTTTTCTGCTTTAACTTTCTAAGCTATAAAACAGAACGATGATATCTCTAAATACATGTTTTATGTACATACTAATGGAAGCCTCAGTTGTCAACCGTTCCAACTGACTACATCTCTCCGTATGCTCTGAAAAATAAACTCTTGTTGGCATAAGTATAAATCCTGAGTGACTAATCCCTGAATTCAAGTCCTAACTTGCCACTTATAAACCAGATCATGTTGCCCATGTCATTTCACATTTTGGAGTGTCTATTTCTGCATACATCAAAAGTGATTAATGATATATATTCCGCTTCACTCACAGGGCATTTGTGAACACAAAATAAGAAAACTCATGTGATTTTCAAATCACAATACTAAGATGATGAATAGAAGGAGCAAATATAGTTCAAAGAGCATGACGTGTTTTCTGCTCTCTGGAATTTTGAATCCCCAGGCACGTATTTCTAAATAGACAAAATAGTGTGATCTGAATGGAACACTGTAAAATAAACAAAGTCACATCTATAGGGCTGCTATGACTTGACACAACAGTGAGCTGCATCGTCTATCTAATCAGTTAAGCTCCAAATTCAAGCTCATTCCATCAGCCATGTTCAAAGCAAGGCCCACAATACAAGATATATCACATCAAATCTATTATTTTGTTAGAAGTTCCTTTCTTACTTATTTTGATTTTGATTTTGATTGATTGATTGATTGATTGAGAAAGAGGGCATGAGTGGGGGAGGGGCAGAGAGACAGGGAGAGACAGAGAGAGAATCCCAAGCAGGCCCCATGCCTAGCGTGGAGCCAGACACGGGGCTCAATTCCATGACCCTGGGATCACCACCTGAGCCAAAATCAAGAGTCGGATGCTCAACTGACTGAGTCACCCAGGAGCCCTACTTCCTTTCTTATTTTTAAGGCCTAGACTAATCTGTTGGGGATTTGAGGCAAAGGTACGCCCTGTACCTATGAACATAATATAAACATTAGTCAAAATCATGATTTTGACTTTTATGCTATAGGCCAGTCTCCAACATGGGTTTTTAGTTTCAACTTTTATCCAGAGTTACAAACTAATATTTTTTCCTATATGCTATCCACCTCCAACTGTACAGCCCAAATCAAATGCTTCCATTTTATACTTAAATGCATTAGTTAGAGGCTTTTTTGCTTACTTTTTCTGTGTACTTCTTAGTTGGTGCAAATTTTCTATAGAAACATATATAATGGTAAAAGTGAAATAAAATAATAAATTTGTATATGCCACCAATTCTTAGTAAATGGATGCAGGCATAAAGATGAACGTATCTCCTAAAGTCAAGCCTTGACAAGGAAAATAGAGCTGTAAGGGAATATTCTAATACCAGAGTCTCACAAATTATATACCCTATGCAACCTTCATATTTGAAACGGAAGAAATAAAATGAAATCTACTTTCTAATGACTCCATTCAAGTCAACTTCACCCTCCACTGAGAGGAAGCCCACTGAGAAATAGTTATGCAGCATATCTGCAAAGTCCAAAAAACACTGCAAGGAGACACTGGTTACGAAATGTTTTGATAAGTGTGATGTGAATAATTAACAGATGAGAACATTTTTTTCCCTTCTAAGGGCAGCAGGAGATTAAGTTAACAGTCTATAATGGCATGACTGATTCGTTCATTTTCAGTATAAAAATCAGCTGCTTGAAGCTAATCCTCACGCTAAAATGTAAATGTATAGCTCCTCAAGAAAAGAAACAACATGTTCATGACAAGTGGCAAAAACAATTAGACTGGCAGCAGTCTTTGAAGCCAGCTGTGAACACTGTCAAGAAAGAGAACAGACAGAATCAATCTCTCACAGTGGTCCAGGTCCTGAACTACAGTAAAGTTTCACATTATTTTTCTGACTTATATATTCTCTAACTTTAGAAATATCTAGATGAGATGCTTATATTAGAACAGAAATGAAAATGGAGAAGAAAATGAACAAATTTATATTGACTTTGCATACCTTTGAAGACAAAAGTGAAATGAAAACTTTTCAATTTTACTTAAGAAAGAACAGGGGCACTTGGGTGGCTCAGTCTGTTAAACGTCTGACTCTTAATCTCAGCTCAGGTCATGATCTCATGGTTCGTGAGACAGAGTCCCACAGCAGGCTCTGCATTGATAGTGCAGAGCCTGCTGTGGGACTCTCTCTCTCTCCTCTCTCTCTCTCCCACAATAAATAAATAATCTTTAAAAATAAGAAAGAAAGAAAGAAAGAAAGAAAGAAAGAAAGAAAGAAAGAAAGAAAGAAAGAAAAGAAAGAAAGAAACAGACATAATACTGCTCTAGAACTAGTAAAGCCTTTATAATTTATTCTCAAAAAGGCACACATCAGTGTTAGACCATAACACAGGATGGCTAAAAACAGATGGGAATCTATGAAAAATATATAATGTATTATAAAAAATACATAGCATATTATAATGTATATAATGTATTATAAATATTTATAATGTATAAAGGACATAAAGCACATTTTATTTCTTGGATTAGGTAGTGGCTATAAGTGTGTGCATTTTATAATTATTTGCCTTGTTGTGTGTTTATAAACTTTTATAGAAAAGTGGCTATGTCTGCCCTATCTCAAAATTCACTTCAGCCAGAACATCAAGCTGCTGGAAGGATTTGTCAAGCAAGCCTTTTGGCATCATGCAGATAAGATAATCATGCAGAGCAAATAATGAATTTATATATTTCACTAATTCTTAGTAAATGGCCTGAAGGCAGGTATGACAATGAACTCATGCTGAAATGTATCTATTTCAAAAAAAACCAAAACCAAAACCAAAAACAAAAAACCTTGACAAAGAAAAAAGAATTCTAAATGAATTACTAAAACAGAGAAAATAAAATGAAATCTAACTTACTAGCGATTAGTATGACTTACTTAACTCACCCTACACTAAGGGGAAACTAACTATTGTGGGACAGGTACATAGCAACTCATGTCCCTGTTCTTCAAATTCACATCTGGAGATGTTACTTCAGACATGTTCCTGGTAGATAAATCTGGTCCTGATTTATATTCATAGGTCACAGAGCATGAAATTTTAGTGCCCTACAATCTATGTATAAATCTGAAAAGGTAAACAAATGCATTCACCTGTACAGGGACAAAAGAGAGTACTTACTGCATTAAAGAGGATGCATATTACAAAATTCTGTGAAACCAATGAGTGTCCAAAGTTTATTGATCTATTATATAGGTGTGAGTGCAGCAATGAAGATATGGCATCTAATACTGTGTTTAATAATGAAGTAGTGGGTTACACGTAAGAGTTGGTAATACAGGTTTTAAAATTTCAGTCTATAAATAATCTTTTCTAACGTACACTGAAAAATGTCTGAAGGAAACAAGAATGTTACACACACACACACACACACACACACACACACACAATCATTTGAATTGGAAAACTGTGGCAGCAGTTAAAATTTAAGGAGTAACCTATTTCTTTTTAGTCCACAATCCTATGTTAATTTGATTGTCTGGCATTCATAGCCACCAGATGGAAAAAAAACAATGTTGTGCAAAGAGCTACAGACCTTGGCTGTTTGTGGATCATGCAACGTTATTCATTTTGAATATTTTAGGATATGATTGCCTCATGGACTCTCATCATCTTTTTTATTCCTCTGCCTTGTATCTTTAATTACAGAATCACAAATTATGGGATGTTACAAGGTACTGGATGAGTCAGGAAAATATACATGTGCTTATTTTGAACTTTTCCTGGTTTTGGTAAAACTCCTCCTAAGAAAAAAGTATGAAAACTGCACATCAAATAAAAAGAATTTGGACCTTCAAAACATATTTTAGAAAACTGGAAATATATTTAAGAGAAAAATAAGAGTAGGTCAGTGTTTTTCTTTGTGAAAGGGCTCATTAGCCAGGGGCAGTCAGGAACTGTCCAGTTAGACCTTTCAACTAAGAATATCATTCTGATTAGATAAATTTCTATATTCCAGTCAAGCTCAATTACTTTTATTGTGACAATAAATAATAATTATTATTATTTTAAGTGACAAGAGCTAGTATAACAGATAAGCCCTAAAATCTCAGTAGCTTAAACACAAATCTCAGTGGCTTAACACAAGTTTATTTTTCACTCCTGTAGATTCCAAACACTTTTCCTGTTCAAGGGTGCCTCTCTGCCAGAGGTAGTTCAACAATTCTCACCATGGAAGGAGGGCATGAATCTCTGGCAGACAGCTAGCTGTCTCCTCCATGGAAATCGTGTTTTTAGGAAATTTCAACTTACCAGGAAAACTCACGTCATGAATGCGTCTTCTCCTGACTTGGGAAGGCTCCTTCTTAGTTGTGAGACAGCCACAACGTGGAATCATGAGAAAAGTGCAGTATGGGGACCTCCACGCACAATAAGTTATAGAAGAGTTAGGAAAGATTGCCATCCTGTAGTCAATGGAACAATCCAGAAGAGAATTACATATGGTACACATAAGAGGGATAAACGTTAGACCAGACCAATTTTCCCAGACCAAAAGGAATTCTGATGGGTTTTTTTTTTAATGTTTTACTTGTTTTTGAGAGACAAAGAGAGAGCATGAGTCGGGGAGGGGCAGAGAGAGAGAGGGAGACACAGAATCTGAAGCAGGCTCCAGGCTCCGAGCTGTCAGTACAGAGCCCGATGCCAGGCTCGAACCCACAAACTGTGGGATCATGACCTGAGCTGAAGTCGGATGCTTAACTGACTGAGCCATCCAGGCGCCCCAGGAATTCTGATAGTTTTAATAATAGATGTTAGGTAATTTATGCTATAAATGTGTTAATACATGAAACTTACTCTATGACATCCCTAAGGGATCATCTACATCATTTGCTGATGTTTGCATTTTAACCCATGAGAATAAAAAGTTCAACCATGCAGAGTAGAGGATGGCTTCAAGAGAAACATGTTTTTTCTGGATTCTATACGAAAGTGGCAGCAAATTTCTGAAGATGAAGCTGCTGTCATCAGTATCTGTCCCCACTTGCAAAGATGTGCTATCTAGTTTATATTTGTTATCCTATATCCCTTAGATACATACTGGGCTATTGGCCATTGCATGTCCTTTTTGTCATAAAACAGTTTACTACATGACCCTAACTGTTGCATCAAATCTAAGTAATTCAGATATATGACTGACATAATGATTCTAGCCCATGTGGTACTTTCACTGCTAAGGATGCGGCATAAAACCATAAGATTTTAATGTCAATGCAGCACAGGATTTTTTGCACAACCGACTGGAGTCCTCTGACGATGAACATCTCTATATGAGGAGCAAAGATCACACTGGTAGGATGACTCTTCCCCCAGTAGTGTCATGGCTATGGATGCTGCTATTCAGACATAACGGTGACAGAGCATTCAAAAGGTACTCCTCTGAGGAAAGGAGATTCATCTGTAACAGAACTCCCATGATGAGGCAAATATCAAAAATCTTTACATTCTACGATCAGATCAATCTCTGTCTTCATTACATCTTTCCAAGATGCCAAGTTATCACAAATTTTACAAAAGGAACGCTAGCACGTGTTAGAGCCAACAATACCTTTCTGGTCACTGCTGGGAAAACAAAAGGGGTTGGCTCTCATCCTGATTCTTCTATTTAGTTAAACTCAGGGCAATTGTTCTCCATTTCATTTAATCAGAAACTATTTATTCAGGATCAACTATGAGCTGGATAGTACTTGGTACTACAGAGATGATATTTAAAAACAAACAAAAACTCTAAAGTAACCCCTCTTCCTTTATGGAACTGATAATCTAGGGGAGGAGACAGATGAACAAATATTCCCATACTTAACAGAGGCTATTTGTCTTTAACAAGTTTTCCCAGTTTTCAAACCAGCTCAATTTAATCATTCAGGGGAAAACAACTTATTTATAAAAAAGAATTGAATTTCACAAGCCACAAATTTTTCTGATGTTACTGGACAGCATTAACATTACAGACATGGCTTGTAGTTTTTTAAAAAATGTTGACATTTTTCTATACACTAAACACCACATATACACCAGAATATGCCTACAATCTCTTGCTGGCTATGCTTCAGGTTAAAGAAAATGAGACCTCCATTCCACTATTTCCCTGTCCTTTCTGCTTATTCCCAAGATCGAACTTTAATTAAAAAATTGTGTACCTGGGATTGCAAGCTGGTGAAGCCACTCTTGAAAACAGTATGGAGGTTCCTCAAAAAACTAAAAATAGATCTACCCTACAACCCAGCAATTGCACTACTAGGCATTTATCCACGGGCTACAGGGGTGCTGTTTCGAAGGGACACATGCACCCCCAGGTTTATAGCAGCACTATCAGCAATAGCCAAAGTATGGAAAAAGCCCAATGTCCATCAATGGATGAATGGATAAAGAAGATGTGGTATATATACACAATGGAGTATGACTCGGCAATCAAAAAGAATGAAATCTTGCCATTTGCAACTACGTGGATGGAACTGGAGGGTTTTATGCTAAGTAAAATTAGTCAGAGAAAGACAAAAATCATATGACTTCACTCATATGAGGACTTTAAGATACAAAACAGATGAACCTAAGGGAAGGGAAGCAAAAATAATATAAAAACAGGGAGTGGGACAGGGGCGCCTAGGTGGCTCAGTCTGTTAAGCGTCCAACTTCAGCTCAGGTAATGATCTCGTGGTTTGTGAGTTTGAGCCCTGAGTCGGGCTCTGTGCTGACAGCTCAGAGCCTGGAGCCTGCTTCCGATTCTGTGTCTCCCTCTCTCTCTGCCCCTCCCCACTCACATTCTATCTCTCTCTCCTTCAAAAATAAATAAACATTAAAAAATTTTAAAAAAAACAGGGAGGGGGACAAAACAGAAGAGACTCATAAATATGGAGAACAAACAGAGGGTTACTGGAGGGGTTGTGGGAGGGGGGATGGGCAAAATGGGTAAGGGGCATTAAGGAATCTACTCCTGAAATCACTGTTGCACTATAAGCTAACTAATTTGGGTGTAATTTTTTAAAATATAAAATTAAAATTAAAAATTTGTATACCACTAGTTTACATCTTTTCTTCCCTTAATTTTGAAATCTGAAAGTAAGCACTTGAAATTTGTCATGACAAAGTACATTATGTCACAGATGCGAGTGGGAACCCTCAATAATCTCTGAACCAGGAATTTTATCTCTATTGGCAAATTCCCTCTTTCATGAACGCTTTACCTATTTCATACATAAAGTATTGTAGGGAATATTGACCAGCATGTAGCCTGTCCACATTTCTGCAGATTACTTACATTTCAGAATTTAAAAGAATTCTAGAGGGGCGCCTGGGTGGTGCAGTCGGTTAAGCGGCCGACTTCAGCCAGGTCACGATCTCGCGGTCTGTGAGCTCGAGTCCCGCGTCGGGCTCTGGGCTGATGGCTCAGAGCCTGGAGCCTGTTTCCGATTCTGTGCCTCCCTCTCTCTCTGCCCCTCCCCCGTTCATGCTCTGTCTCTCTCTGTCCCAAAAATAAATAAAACGTTGAAAAAAAAATTAAAAAAAAAAAAAAGAATTCTAGAATTGTGAGTTCTGATGGAATCAGCAATATTACAATGCCAGATCTTTGGTTAAACATTTTTGTGAAAATTAAACATGATTTAAATTCTAGTTTCTATAATTTATTTCTCCCTGCTACCATTATACAAAACCTCTATTAATATGCTGTGAAATGAGACATCTACAGCATCGCTAGGAAAAGCCTTTAAGTGGTAATCCTTCTGAATCCTTTCTTGTAATAGTGGAACATTTGCTGTACAAAACCAATGAAATTCACACAGGCTGCTATGGAGTAGTGGAGCGATTATTACAGCATTTTTTTTTCCCAAAGTACCTTAGGCTTTAGATGATTAGAGAATAGTCTTATGTTTTAAACTTCCTGCCAACAATGTGGCTTTTAGTTGCATTGGATTGAGGACAAATTGTAATATAATGTATGTTGACAGTTTAATAACATGGGTTACTATCCTTGGTGTACTTTATGATGTAATACATCCTTATAGGTGTCTCCAGAGAATTGTGCTATGATTTTCAAGGCACAGAACATTCAATGAACTAAAACAGTCTGAGTAAGATTTCTGCCTTCTGTATACTTTGGACATTTTCCTAAAAAATAAATAAGTGCTACCCTTCTAAAATATTTTTTTGACATGCCTTTTCTGTTTTTCTTCTCAAGCTGTAGATTTTAAGATTGGAATGGTACAATTCTTATTAAATTATACATTAAAAATATAAAAGTCTCTTTCTTTATATAATAAACAGTCTTTTTCAGGTCTCAGAGGTAAAGTTCCCTTTCTATAAAAAGCTATAATTGTGGTTTTCAAAAATCTCATTAAATATTTAGATCTTTTAGAGCACAAGTGTTTTCTGTTGAAGTTTAAACACATTTAGGCTAATTATTTCTAATGTTTTGACCATTGTACAAATACTTATAGTATTAAACAGCTAATAGCATAAAACAAAACATCAAGTCTTGTGTGCAGAATTCACATAATTACTCCTGGATTTTCTTTTCATCAAGATATTTTTGGGTAAGACAAAAATGGCAATATAATGTATTTTTAAAGTGATATGAAATATTATTAAATGAACGCAAGACTCAATACAGATGTTACTTCATATAGCCTTATCTCCTCTTTGTTTGCATTTACATGACTATAAACACAAAACAATATTTAAATTCTTTAGCACACTAAACCCACTGTGATTCTGTGATGGACAATTGTTTGGTATTTTAGTGATTTATAGAAAAGAAAACATACTACAATATTAGAAAAGAAATATTCTCCCAATGCTACTTTGTTTTAAAAATAAGAAAAAAGAGGGGTGCCTGAGTGGCTCAGTTGGTTAAGCATCCAACTCTTGGATTCAGCTCAGGTCATGACCTCACGGTTCTGTGAATTCGATCCCTGTATCAGGCTCGTCGTGGACAGTGCAGAGCCTGGTTGGGATTCTCTCTCTCTCCCCTCTGTTTCTGCCCCTATCCTGTTTGCACTCTCTCTCAAAATAAATGAACTTAAAAAAAAAAATTTTTTTAGGGGCGCCTGGGCGGCTTGGTCAGTTAAGCGTCCGACTTCAGCTCAGGTCATGGTCTCACGGTGCATGAGTTCGAGCCCCACATCGGGCTCTGGGCTGACAGCTCAGAGCCTGGAGCCCGTTTCAGATTCTGTGTCTCCCTCTCTCTCTGCCCCTCCCCTGTTCATGCTCTGTCTTTCTCTGTCTCAAAAATAAACGTTAAAAATTTTTTTTAAATAAATAGATACGTGATTTTTAAAAATTAAAAAAAGACTCAGTAATTTTATTATCTACCTATAAGGTGAAAGTACAGAAAATGACTATAAATCACTATTTTCCACAGCTACCATCCTTTATACAACCCTCTCTCTTTTCTTAAAAAGTTTTATGTATTTATTTTGTGAGAGAGAACACGAGTGAATAGGGGAGGGGCAGAGAGAGTGGTGAAAAGAGGGAGAATCCCAAGTAGTCTCCATGCTGTCAGCACAGAGCTCAACGTGGGGCTTGACCCAACGAACCATGATATCATGACCTCGCCAAAACCAAGAGTCAGACACTCAACAGACTTAGCCACCCAGGCACCACAATCCTCTCTTTAAAAAAAAAAACTAGACGATATGGGAATAGAGAAGAGCATAAAAACAAGTTTCCTGTCCTAAAAGTAATACAGTCATTTTTTATGAATTTTATAGTCATTTGTTGCAGATACTATGCAAAATATTTGACATACATTATTTCCTCTAGTGCTCCAAGGAACCCCAGAGGATAGGCTCCTTATTATTATCTTCATTTTACAGGTGAGGAAAGAGGAGCGAGAAAGGTCAGTGGTTCGCCTAAGATTTCAAAGTCCATAGCGGTGGCATTAGGATTCTAAGTGAAGTATTCAGAATTCAGAACCTGGAACATACTGCTCCTCACTGGCCAAGTAATTGATTTATATTTTTTAAATGTGTGTGTGGAGAGTGCCTGGTGGCTCAGTCAGTTAAGTGTCCAACTCTTGGTTTCGGCTCAGGTCATGATTTCATGACTTTGTGGGTTCAAGCCCCACATTGGGCTCCGCACTGACAGCATGGAGTCTGCTTGGATTCTCTCTCTCTCTCTCTCTCTCTCTCTCTCTCTCTCTCTCTGCACCTCCCTCATTTGTGTTGTCTCTGTCTCTCTCAAAATAAATAAATAAACTTGAAAAAAAATTTTAAATGCATAAGTGGGTATTGTGATGAAAAATGACACAAGCCATTGCAAGGAATACTAAATGGATGTGGATTTTATTTATTGTGTGTTTGAGAACTAAGAAAGTCAATCATTTGGGAAATCTGTTCTGAAATCCCTTCCTTTCATAATGTTCACCCAACAACTCAACATTCTCGCTCTTGAAACTCATGCTAAATTATCTCATTGTTACCATTGTCACTGCATTTTCTAGAGGCAACTCAGAACCAGACTGTCTATGTGTTCAAAGCAAACATATATAAAATAATCAAGGTTTTTGTGAAGCCCTTGAGAGCTGACAGAAGGTGATGTGAAAAATAAATTGCAGTAGAGTGTGAGGCTCAAACGAGAAAAAAAAATCGTGCACTTGAATTCTAGCCTACAATGAACTTTTTCGGTTCCAACGTCTTTGTTTCTTTTTCTAATTTTTTTGGCCCAAAGTTTGTGTGCTTTCCTCCTCCTGGGGCAGGCCTGGTTGGAAGAAGTCCCAGCAGAGAGCAGAGGTCTGAGGATTATTGAAGTGGTTTTCTTTTTAATCACTTATAAAAACAGAGACAAAGCCAATCACCATCCATGTGATTTGTTCCAAGTCACCAGCCCTCTAAATTCCCCAAAGAAAGCTAGCATCAGCACTTTTCCAACAGCGTGGTATTTTGAGCTTCACTCAAGTTTGAGGACTGTACTGCTCTGAGAAGGGGAGGGAGGCCGAGAAAAAAATATTACTTGGACACATTAATAAAATGGAGAACGTAGTTAAACTATCATGCTCGAGCACAGGGTATATGCCTATGTGTCTCTTTCCTAACACTTAGAAAATTTATTCTCGCTTTATTTCCTGGTTGATGAAGCTTAACACAATTTCTATTCCTTCCTCTCATAGCCTCTGATTTTTCTTCCGTGGGGTTTGCAATCAGAAAGTACTCCTTAAAAGCTAAATTAGGAACAGAAGATGAAGAGACTGAGATAAATCTGATTGCACTGGTCCTCACTAAAATGTAATTAACTAGCATTTAAATAAACACTCCCTAAGCAATTGCAGAGAAAGGGGCAAAGCTTTGAAAGAGGAATCACAAATTTAACACCCTAGTGGCCAAGCCTTTGGAATGGTCATTGATTTCACTCTAAGTGAAGCCCCCTCCACCCCCCCAGAACACAACAAAAATCCTAACGCTGAGCACAAAGGATTCATTTCATTTTACCGTGTATTTGCTATTTTCAAGACTTTAGCCCAGGTGACAAGCTTTCATTCCCACCCACCTCAACCAACCCACCCCCACGTTAGCAAAGCAATCTGTAAACTCAAACCACATGTTTTCCATTTCTTTTCCTCTCTCAGAAACATCAGCCAGCTTCGTCAAGCACAGGCAAAGTGCCAGCCGCAGCAAGATTACGCTAACCCCGAGATGTGGGAGTTGGCTGTGTTCCTCTGAGGCTTGCACAGAATGGTATTAAAAGTAATGAACACACAGAGAGACCCTGCAGCGCGGGACGTGGTTTGTGTTTATGCCTCATTGGAACACTGTGGGTATTAGCAACTCTTCCAAATCTGCATGTGCAAGGTGTCCTCTCGTTTTGCACATGTACGGACTCACTTCTCAATATATTTAGGCTTCTTTCCCTTTCAAATGTCCACTCCTCCCCCTCCAACCCTGCATCTGTCCTTCCCCCTTCCCGCTCCCCACTAACTAGACTCTAGCCAATTTGGTGGAAGCTTTTAAGCCCCTTTCTGAACAAAGTCCCCACTTCCTTGGTGCAGATAATGCCCAGGGTTACATCCTGAGGTGATACGGACGGCATGAAAAATTTTAAATTTGACTGCATACTTTCACTATAGGTAGAATACCTAGGACCTAAACTAAAGGTTTATTGATGCATAAAATGCAGCTTAAGATCACAAATAATAACTACCTAATTGTTTGGAATATTCACGCCCCTTAAGAACACTGAAGAGACCCTGCCCACATAGTTTTATGTTCAAAAATGTACACAAAGGCTAGGTATACTAAGAGATTTTTAAACTAGAATCAGTAGTCCAACATTTACTATTTATTGAGACTTATGATTGTTGTCCAATAAGGAAACTGACATAATTGTTAACTTTATGAAGAAGACAAACAAAATTAAAATGGCACTGTAGTAATTTTCTTGGTCTCTTTCATCTAGTGATGCTTTACTTGCACTTCCAGTCTGTAGGAGACCCAGGAAACACAATATTTTTTTTTAATATATATAGCTGATTGTCAAGTTAGCTAACATACAGTGTATACGGTATGCTCTTGGTTTGGGGGATAGATTCCCGTGATTCATTGCTTACATACAACACCCAGTGCTCATCCAAACAAGTGCCCTCCTCGATGCCCATCCCCCATTTTCCCCCCTCTCTCCTCCGTCACCCCTCAGTTTGTTGTCCGCATTCAAGAGTCTCTTATGATTTGCCTCCCTCTCTGTTTGAAACTATTTTTCCCCTTCCCTTCCCCCATGGTCCTCCATTAAGTTTCTCAAGTTCCACATATGAGTGAAAACATATGATCTCTGTCTTGCTCTGACTGACTTATTTCACTCAGCATCATACCCTCCAGTTCCACCCACATTGTTGCAAATGGCAAGATTTCATTCTTTCTCACTGCCAAGTAGTATCCATTGTATATATAAACCACATCTTCTTTATCCATTCATCAGTTGATGGACATTTGGGCTCTTTCCATCATTTGGCCACTTTTGAAAGCGCTGCTAATAAACACAGGGGTAGATGTGCCCCTATGAATCAGCACTCATGTATCCTTTGGATAAATTCCTAGTAGTGCTATTGCTGCTAGGGTAGTTCTATTTTTGATTTTTTTGAGGGACCTCCACACTGTTTTCCAGAGCGGCTGCACCAGTGTGCATTCCCACCAACAGTGCAAGAGGGTTTCTATTTCTTCACATCCTCACCAGCTTCTGTTGTTTCCTGAGTTGTTCATTTTAGTCACTCTGGTGTGAGGTGGTATCTCAGTGTGGTTTTGATTTGTATTTCCCTGATGATGAATGATGTTGAGCATCTTTTCATAGGAAATACACTATTTTAAATAGCTTGTGAAATAACAAGGCAACAACAATACAATCTGGAAATCAAGAGCACCATGACACAACTCTCCCTAGCAGGTGACTCCAATCCATTGAGGGGACCCTCTGAATGAAACTAGAATATATGTGCATCTACCAAAGCTTTGGCACAGGGCTGAATGAATTCGTTGTGAAATTAAACCTGTTCTTGGAAGAAAAGAAGTCACTACAAAATCCATGGTCATTACATGGTTAATATTAGTCACCTAATAGTAAGGTTACTTCCTATGACTGTGAAGCTACGATGATTTCTTTACACATAATAGCAATGTACTCAGTAAGGAACGGATTACATTACAGTTATAGGAGCTATTGCAAAGCCCTAAATATATCACTGGCAGGGCTCCTCCAAGTTGAAAGTGCTGATATGCAATACACATCAGCTCTGGCTTGCCTTGTCTTGTTAGGTAAACAAAATGTGTCTTGCCTGTCATTGTCATAAAATATTAATGCACTGGAAGTCTCTAAACCTTGCTAAGCATAAGGCCTATTATCACACTTAAGAGCAAAGCAATCTAATAAATCGCTGGCTGTATAAAAACTAAGTCAGCTGGCAGAGACGGTAATCTCCCTAAGGGATAGTAAGAGCCTCATCTTCAACTACAGCAGCTGCAGTTCCAGAGAAATTATGTTTCTTCTGCTTAGTAAAAATACATTTGTGCTGAATTCTGTTATTTAAACTCTAATGGAATCATTAGGAATATCCATACATTATGAGTAATAGAAAATTAACTAAGAAAATCATCTACGGTGCTGTCATGTAATAGGCACAGTATTTTTATTAGGCTTGAATTTTGGACGGCTAAATCTGATGAGAAAATCAAGCTGCTTATTTCTAACACCCATCTTGAAAGAGTATGAACCCCCAACTCATACATAAATAATCATGTGTAAACACTGAGCACTGAACTACTATCCCTAATTGAAGGCAACTCACTCATTTCCCCCTGGTATGAGGTCCTTGAGGCAGTATGTAAATATAAGTGCAATACTGTTGCTATATACCTGAAAAACAGTTACAAAATTGCTTTTATGTTGCTATTTTATGCTACACCTAACCAACCTCCAAAAACCATAGGAAAGAAATATTTCAAAAGGGACCATACCTTTACTTACCCCACCCATACACACACATTGAATTAGTTAAATCAACATGTTTCAGTAAGAGAGAAAAGATGAGCCGATAGATTTTTAAAATAGTTTTTAAAATAACAGGGACACCTGGGTGGCTTAATCAGTTAAGCATCTGAGGCTTGATTTCAGCTCAGGTCATGATCTCTTGGTTGATGGGATTGAGCCCCACGACAGGCTCTGTGATGATGGTGCTTAGCCTGCTTGGGATTCTCTCTTTCCCTCTCTCAACTCCTCCCCGGCTAGCTCTCCACCCCCTGCCCCCCGCCACTTTATTTTTTTTTTTTAATTTTTTTAACGTTTATTTATTTTTGAGACAGAGAGAGACAGAGCATGAATGGGGGAGGGGCAGAGAGAGAGGGAGACACAGAATCAGAAGCAGGCTCCAGGCTCTGAGCCATCATCCCAGAGCCCGACGCGGGGCTCGAACTCAGACCTTGAGATCGTGACCTGAGCCGAAGTTGGATGCTTAACCGACTGAGCCACCCAGGGGCCCCTACATAAATAAATAACACAAGGGCACCTGAATGGCTCAGATGGTTAAGCGTCCAACTTCGGCTCAGGTCATGATCTCACGGTTCTGGGGTTTGAGCCCAAAGGACTATAGTGGTGTGAAAAGTGGGTCTGAAAGTTACCCATTAGCTGAATAAATGCTGATCAGATCACCAGTTGACAGCACAACCTACCTCTTGAGTTCCTAGCACTGATGTTATTTGTTCAGTCAGCACACAACCTGTTCCATGGGCTGCATAAGGTGAGCTGCTGACATTACAGAGGCAATTAACATGCAATGGCTAGCCTCGAGGTTTCCATACCTTTGTTAAGAAAAATTCAACTAGAGGCACCTGGGTGGCTCAGTGTGTTGAGCATTAGACTTCAGGTCAGGTCACGATCCCATGGTTTCTGGTTTCAAGCCCCATGTTGGGCTCTGTGCTGACAGCTCAGAGCCTGGAGCCTCCTTCCCATCCTGTGTCTCCCTCTCTCTCTGCCCCTCCCCCGCTCATGCTCTGTCTCTTAAAAATAAATGAATAAATGTCAAAGAAAATTAAGTTAAACCATGCACTCAGCTATGTTAATAATAAGGACAAAGTGCTCAGTGACACATAAGATGCAAAAAAAAAAAAAGTGTATATATCTATATCTATATATATTTCTTAATTTTCTGAAATCAAATCTAATCCGGATTCCAAGACTTCATTTGCCACTGACAGCAGGAAGGGCAATAGCAGCCACATTGGTGCCTTTCTTCTTTTCCTTTTTGGCAGATCACCTTGAGCCTTAGCATAAGGGGGCCATTCTTCCTGTCATAGTTCATTCCAGGCCAGGAGGCTGATCAAGCACTGCCCCTCAGAGCTGAGTCGCCTCCCCTCGTCAGATCTTTGTCAAAACTTCCAGGGAACAACCACCACTCACGGGCCAGTTTTGACTACTCTCCACAATGTCTCACTTTAAAGCATGACGTCCAAATGAGTTTCCATTTTCGACCTCCCCAAAACCTGCAACATTATTTGTCTGCCTCTTTCCTTTCTTCTTTATTGGTAATTATCCTCTCATTAACACTACCTGTTCATTCTTACTATGTAAAAGAGCTGATAGTTCTCCCTTGATCGCTTCCTGTAACAGTTGAGTAGAAGAGTGCAGAGAAGTGCCGAATGACTCATCAAGTCAGGCTCCATACCCTTAAGTTAGAAAATACCTGTTTACCAAGGGGCGCCTGGTAGGCTCAGGCAATTAAGCATCCGATTAAGCCTCCAACTTCGGCTTAGGTCGTGATTTCATGGTTCATGAGTTTGGGCCCTACATTGGGCTCTGTGCTAACAGCTCAAAGCCTACTTCGGATTCTGTGTCTCCGTCTCTCTGCCCCTCCCCGTCCTCTAAAAAAATAAACATTAAAAAATTAAAAAAAAAAAATACCTGTTTACCTATTCTGAGGCAAAAAGGAAAAATAAAAGTCACTTCAAAAAAAAATGCAGTACTACTCTCCTGTTCCCCAAGGATGAAGCCCCTTCCTTTACAGGCAGCAGAAAATAAATAACATGGCTGATGTACATATGCATCCTGCAGTTTTAAATTCTCAATATCTCACCCTGTTACTCCTATACCACCAGCACTCAGAAAGCACATAGATGAATTTCTATCTAAGTTCTTCAACTACACCATGCTCTTTCACGATCCCATTTCCATAGCTGTACATGACATTTTCTCTCCTGGAATGAAAATGCTGAAGTTTCAAGGCTCAGTTCATATGTCAACATTTCTGTTAATTAATTACTAACTTCTCCACGCAAAAAGACACTCTCTTCACTTCTATAGCATATTAATATTACTGCTATCATATACTCGAGATTATGTTATAATTATGTTTACTTGACTATCTGTACCCCAGATTAATATCTCTTAGAGAACACGCAATATTTCTATTTTACAAGTACGTTTCCAGGAGCACACAGTCTCAACTTTGAAATAACTAGGGTGACAATAACAGGATGGCAAAGAGTGGATGCAAAGGCAAAAAATAGCCAAGATCAAGACTATAGCTGGGGTCAATTCTCCAAAATACTGACTGGCTGTTCTCGACAGGAATCACTGGGCAGTGGTGAAATTTGGCATCAGGCTAATGACAGTATTTAGATCTAAAGAGTTCTCATGGGTTGACTCTAGACACCAGCTGGTGGCTTGTAGTTCAGGGATTGATGTGTAGTGAGAGCAGTTAGTGTTCCTGCCAGGTGAAACACTAAAACAAAAGCCAGAGAACAGAGCAGAAGAAGAGCAAAAAAAAAAAAAAAAAAAAAAAAAGGCTCATCCTTAGGGCCAAAAGAATTTTTTGTTTGCATCCCTTAATAATATTAATCATCAGTGATAGTGGCATTGGTCATAACTGTTAACATCAATAGTAGTAAAGAAAAATATCTTCCAAAGTCCCCAGCATACTCCCCTCATATCCTATTAGCCAGAACTAGGTAAATGAAATAATGCACCCAAATATGTTAATACTGGCAATGAAATGCTCTGTGACTCACAAAATGCAAAAATATTGTCTTTCTTAATTTTTCTAAAAACATCTGATCTGAACTCCAAAATTCCATTTACCAGTGGTGGCACAAGGGCACTACCAGCTATGTTGGCTCTTTCTCCCTTGCTTTCTTTGGTCCTAGGAAAATGGTAGCCTTAATAATTAAACCTAAGCCTTAATGCATGGATCTCATTCTTAGAATCATCTGATCACTCCTAGATGCTCATTGTCAACTGGGCTTTCTGAATTACCTTACATCAATAATGATTGATATATTCCCTGGGTCTGGGTACATAACCATACAAACAAAGTCAGCAAGAAGGAAGTGGAAATGGCTGATGGTAGGCCACAAACAGTATCTACCATAATCAGACTGAAAACAGATCCCCAAAATTACTTCTTGGACATTTGGCTAAAATCAAGGGAAAACAGATGCCCAAAAGCATCAAGAACAGGTAGAGAGATGGGAAGAATGAAAGACAAGTTGTAAACATGCCGAGAACAGATATAGAAATGTCAACATAAGTTAATGTATGGATTTTATAGTGAATGAATGAATAAATAGAGGGCAAGGCATTTTAGAAAAGATAAGGACTTAAAATTCTCAGAATTAAAGAAAAATATAAGACCTCGGATTGAAAGAATGTAATATGGCAAACTGGATAAATTAGGACAATGCCAAATTGAGACACATTTTAGTGAACATTAAGAATGTCAAGGAAAAAAAAAAGGTTCTTTAAAGTTCCAGAGAGGAAAATCCAATCACTCATAAAGGAGTTAGAATCAAACGGACATTGAAATTCTCAAGGACAACATTATAGTCAAGAAGGCAACAGTTTTATTTTCAGAGTATTGAAAGAAAAGCACATTATACCAGAATTCTATACCCTATTAAACATTTCCTTTAAATGTAAGTGTGAAATAGAAATATTATCAGGCACAAAAGGCTTCAAAAAGTTAATCACACAGAAATCCATTTGGCATGTTCTCCAGCAAATAAAGTAATAGATCCAGGAGGATACTGCAAATACATGAGAAGTAAGGATAAATAAATAACTTAAGGAAATATTTCATTATCTTAAAAAAGCAATGACCGTAAGAAAAAGAAATCTAAAAAGTAAGAAAATGTCCATAACAGTCAAGAATGAAAACCCTAGATGTTGTACAAATGGAGTATTTGCTAAAGTGTTTAACTTACTGAAATATATTTGTAGATGCTTATAAGCTAAAAAAAACTGATTTGACAAAAATAAAATTTAGCTTAACGTATTGAAATAATTTGTAGATACCTCTAAGCTAAAAAAACTGATTTGACAAAAAATAAAATTTAGCAGAAGTCTTGGTAAAAGAGAGCAGAGGTAAATTCACTCTATTCAATAGATACTAGGAAAATAGTGGAAGTAAAGAGGGAGAATAAACAAAAAACTTTTAATAAATGAATATATATATATATATATCAAAAGTAAATCCCAATAGTAACAAGAAGAAAAGGAAATGGCTGTCACCACTAATCAAAAATCTCTGATGGATTTTTGAAAAGATTAAGAAATACTAAAATGAAACAATATGGGAAGTTTGCAAATAAAGGGATAGGGGAAAAAATGGCTGTACACAAACAGGGATGAAAAGAAATCCAGAATCAGACAAAACAATTTAAAATAAAAAGGATCATGAGGAAAAAACAGAAAATATTATATCCGGGCTATGTATAATCAATCTGAATCTATTTTCATGTAACAGTAATATGCTGAGCATGGAGCCTGCTTGAGATTCTCTCCCTCTCTCTCTCTCTCTCTGCCTCTCTCCCACTGTCTCTCTCCTAAAATAAATAAACAAAATAAAATAAAAATAAAATAATAAATTCATGGTCGTTAAAAAAATTAATCTCTAGAAGAAAATACTTCTCAACAACCCTCAGATTCAAGAAGGGAAATTATGGAAGTCTTAGAGCAGAAAAATATTAGTAGAACTGTATTTCAAAATCCGATCATCCATATAACACAGATTTAAAGCTATGTTGGGGTTTTGGGGCGCCTGGGTGGCTCAGTCGGTTAAGTGTCCGACTTCAGCCAGGTCACGATCTCGCGGTCCGTGAGTTCGAGCCCCGCGTCGGGCTCTGGGCTGATGGCTCAGAGCCTGGAGCCTGCTTCCGATTCTGTGTCTCCCTCTCTCTCTGCCCCTCCCCCGTTCATGCTCTGTCTCTCTCTGTCTCAAAAATAAATAAAACGTTAAAAAAAAATTTTTTTTTAAAAAAAGCTATGTTGGGGTTTTGGTTGACCATAAACTCACCATGGACCAACAACTGGAAAAAAAAAATTGGACAAACTGCAAATGAGATCTAACATCTTTTTTAGTGCAAGTACAGTATCCAAACACATAAAGTCAGAATTCATCCTGAATGTTGTATTCTGCACAAGATGCCACAATATAAGGGGAATTGTGAGGGAAAAACAGGGGAAAAAAGGCAGGGGGGGGGGCACCAAGATAGAAAGATACCTGGGCTCAAGACCTTATTCAGATGGTTGGGACGTCAGGACAGTGAAGCATGCACAAGCACATTACTCTTCAGTACATCAGGAGTTGCCATCTGCATGGCGGTGGAACAGGTGGATAGACGGTCCATGTTATTCACGAGGGCAAAAGTGAGACCAACATCTGGGAATTCTCGTAGGCAGAAATTGAAAGAAGGTAAAAAAGAAATTTCTAACAGTAAGAGTTAATTAAAAACAAGTATTCAAAACAGCAACTTATGACAAAAGAATATTCACACAGAGGTGATCTCCTGATGCAGTAGAAGGAACTCCTACAAAGAACAGGTTATTGTAGAGCAGTACATTTGTGCTTCAAGTTGTAGAACAGGATAGAGATATCTATGCCCCTTGGAACTCAAAAATGTCTGAAGTTTGCTATTTTCACAATAAAAATATCAACTCTTTGAAAAGGAATAAATTCTCTTAATAGTATGTTCAGGTTGTGTATGCAGAAAAGTGGTGATTTCTACCGAATTTAACATTTTCATGTTTCTGGTCAAATTTCTGTTAATACACAGCCTTAATGATGTAAAGCAATTTTACCTAGAATTTTGTTTACTTTTTAGCCCTGATTTGTCCCCACTGTATTACAAAAAAGACTGCTAAGAACCCTCAGGTGTTTAAAGTTTTATAGAATTTCCCTTACCTTTTCTTTTGACTAATAAAAACATTAGAAAAAAAAATTCTTTCACATGAGTTAAAAACTGTGAATTTTTGTTTCTACTATAAGCATGGACTACTTATTATAAAATGTTCAGGAGAGGAGTTTCTTTTAGTTTGCAAAGGTGAGTTCAGGTCACCTTTAGTAGGTCACCAATAGTATGAGTTTGAAAAGCAAGGGATGAGGCATCTCTCACCGAAAATGGAAGAGAAACTTCCAGTGTAATTCCTGTAGAGTGATCAAACAGAGGACAATATTTTCATTCATCTGTTAACTAGTTCATTCATTCACATATTATGTGAGTGACACTCTGTGTCACAGTGAACAGCATGGGCAGCCTGTACCGATTCAACACCTATCTCTGTCAAATGAGAGGCAGGACACTCAAAGCAAGCAGACTGATACTCTTGTACTTCAGTCCCTTCATTTGTAAAGGATGATAATGACACCTACTTCCTAGATTGTTATGAGGATTAAATGATAACAGAGATAATAGATAGATAGATAGATAGATAGATAGATAGATAGATAGATAGATACATAGATACATAGATACATAGATACATAGATAGATACATAGATACATAGATACATAGATACATAGATATGGATGGATGGATGGATGGATGGATGGATGGATGGATGGATGGAAAAATGGATAGATGATAGATAGATAGATAGATAGATAGATAGATAGATAATAAAGATGGATGGATTATAGATAGATAGATAGATAGATAGATAGATAGATAGATAGACAGATAATACAGATATATAATTACAGATGACAGCATACTTACAGATATACAGTACCTAGAACAAAGACTGGCCTTCTTGGTGCCATCTAAGTGTTAGCTGTTAACTACCACATTCCAGGTTCTAGGCTGGATGCTGGGGCTACAATATTGGATAAATGAAAGGTACTTAAAGATCAAGTCATACAAGGTATGATAGGTCAAATTACGGAATAATACTTAATCCTAAAAATACAGGGAAGTTGTTAAAAGATTTCAGATGGGCAGGCTGCATGGTCAGTTTTGCTTGTTTTAAAGATTATTCTGGATGCACTGAGACAGAAGAATTGATCAAGGAGAAGGGGGAGTTTCCCAAAGAATGGACATCGAGAGACAAGGGCAATGTTATTAAATGCCAAAAGCAAGTGCAAAAGAAGGCTGAAATTTTCTCATTTTGTTTTCTGAAAATGTGATGTGCTTGTGTTCACGCGTACATGGGTATGTCTGTTGGCAGAGGTGAGGCTGTGGTGTTTATTGTGTGTGTGCACTGTGATGAAATCATTGATGGAGGCCACTCTGCACTGGGAGGTGCAGTAGGTAACTCTCTGACGTGTACAAAATCTCTAAAGTTCTCTAAGCCTTAATTGCCTCTTTTTGTAAAACATGGATGTACAGCATTTTGTAGAAACCTAAATAAGAAACTGTATGTGGAAGGAATTCTTAACCATAAGGCACAATATTAATGTTGTATTTGTCATAGTTACGTGGGGAATGTGGAGAGGGGAACAAAATCTCAAGGTCTCTTCTAGGATGTTTATTTTACCAAAGGAGAAGCATAAAAGATGGAAATGGGATATCGGAAGGCAAGAAAAAGCGTTGTGATTTTTTTAATGTTTATTTATTTATTTTTGAGAGAGACAGAGCAGGGAGGGGCGGGGGGGGGAAGCGCTGTGATTAATATCTGTGATCACAAATCAAGCTTTTCATTTAACATCGTCCTTCAACTAGAATGATGTTTCAAGGGGCCACATTTCTGCCCGAGTGTTCCTGTACCCAACAGGCTCCCTCAGGATTTTGATTTGTACATTTTTTTTCCCCCACTGGGATAGTGATCAGAACAATTTCTTAGCTTTCCCTCACTCCCCTCATGTCCTCACATCCCTCTTTAACCCAGCTTAAAAGCTGTGTTCAATCAATATAATCATTCCTGCGCATATACTTAACCACCACACGCGCAGCACCCCCCTTCATCATACTTCCCTGGAAAAATCCCAAACCCAGTGAAATTCACCTATCTGCATGGGCTACTCTTACCCCCTGAGAGCTGAATACCTGGAGGAAAACAAAACCACACCGACAGGACTCATTTTTATAATCATGACCACTAACTATAGTTCTACCACATTTCTCCTCTTGTTCTTCTAAACTACTGACCAATGCTCTCCATTTTCCTAAATCCAATAGCTACTTGGCCTATTACTTAATTATAAAAGCAACATTTTACATTTTTATATTTAGTCACCTACTCAACCTGGAAAATTTGGGCTCAGTCCTTGTTTGGGATTTCTCCTCATATGGTCACTTTGTCATACTGACCATCTGTGTGAAATATGGTCACTTTGTCATACTGACCACCTGTGTGAAGCAATAGCCTCCTTCCAACATAAACATGTACACACACAGGCACAGGAATCTGCACAAGTGCGCACACAGAGACTCATAAGGGAGGTCTGATCTCCCTTATCCTACTTGATTTTTTTTCCCCCGGAGCCTATACCACCATTTGTCATACTATACATTTACTTGTTTGTCAATATGCATCCCTCACCATTCAAATATAAGTTTCCCAAGGACAGGGACTTCATTTCATTCATCATTAAATTTGAATACAAGGGTTTTCAAAATTTAGTAGGTATTCAACAAGTTTTATTTGAATGAATGAATAAATGAGTGAAATCAATATTTAAATTTAGGAAATTTCCCAGAAGATAAAAATAGCAGTCTAATTAGCAATGACAAATCAAACATGCTAACGAGCTATGATATAAATATTCTATACATGTATTTATTCATTATTCAGTGGTTTTTATGACTCTCCTGTTCCCAAAAATGATCTGAGGCAACTGTTATGTATACAGTATTGCTATTTATAAACTTAGTGTAGAATATTCTCTCTGCATCTTATGAAGGGAAAAAATGTGGTCTAATGGCTTTAATAAAATGTAAATCTTCATTAAAAGGGGAAAGGGGAAGAGTAATAAGGCTTTCTTCAAATAATAACTGATGAGTTATTTGTTTGACTTTTAATATAATTTAAGAAAAATACAGGTAGACAGTGCCAAAGTTGGGGGATACTTGAGTTAACAGAAACCGAGAAGTTGTTTATTATTATTATTATTATTATTATTATTATTATTATTATCTCAAGAGTGAAGATGCCAACTTAGCTTCTATTCCCTTCTTGGGTATACCTATACTCCTTTCTAGTCTTATTAGCTCAAAAGGCAATTCCACATATGCCAAATACAGTATTGAAATTTGCACCTTGTAAAAAAGAAAGGTCATTTTCAAATATTTACTTTTATTATTTTGGCATAAAACCAGGTTTTCTCCAATTCTGAAATGTTTGAATTGGTCAAGACACGTTAAATCTCTCCACCTACATTTATATGTCTAACACAAGCTCCTGCCCAAAAGGAAAAAAAATAGAGATAGCTT
Source organism: Puma concolor (assembly GCF_028749965.1). Taxonomy (NCBI): domain Eukaryota; kingdom Metazoa; phylum Chordata; class Mammalia; order Carnivora; family Felidae; genus Puma; species Puma concolor. The sequence goes on along the minus strand of NC_141667.1, from coordinate 137,140,162 downwards.
TTCATTTCTGTTAAGAAAGTAATTTTCGTGATGGGATTGGCTAGAGTTTGGAACAAGTTTTCCATAGAAGTGGAGAAGGCTTTGAGGCCATTAAAATAAAACCATACAAAACAGTAGGAAATGTACTATACTATGAGGAAAAACTCTGTCCAGATCCCTGGAGACTGCAGCTGAGAGCTGAATAGGCCTTTTCAATCTCCAGCCTTTATGATTCTAGGTAACTATTCTGAGAATAGATGAAAAGAGTGGTGTTTTTTCTATCCGTGTTGAACTCCTATTAGCCTCTTGAGGAAACAGGGGTTTTGCAGAAAGTGTGAGTTTTCTAAGTGTTACCGAAATGTCCTTGTGTCATTTCCTTATGAAAAGGCAATCTAATAATAGCTACATCTTCTAATATTAACAAAGCTGCAAAGTTACGCAAGTCAGAATAATTTTCCTCTGCTTGGATGGCAAAATCCTTCAATGTCCTTGTCTCTTTTTTTCCAATGTGCCACCCCCTTTATAGTCCATGTTTGCTCTTTAATATTTGATTTCACATTTGCTTCCAGTCATCCTGATACAAAGCTGTGGTGTGAAGGGGAAACATTCAAAAGGGAGAGAAGATATGGTGGCCACCCTACCATAAGCAAGTCCACTCAACTGTAAATCTACCCTGCATTTAATTACTCACCTAGATGGGGCATGGATAAGGTTTCCTGAGTGTGGGCTATACTGAGTGACGGAGTCAGCTGGCAGTAGCAAGCTTCTCTACAGCTAAACCGAAAGGTTAACAGTATACATAGAACTTCAAGACAAGCATTGTCCTTAAATAGCTGCAAAACTAAAAGAATAACAGAAACTTCTTTTGTAGGAATTCGTTAGTTTCAAAACCCTAACTTGAAATAGGGGAGTTCTGCGGAAAGGACTGTGGCCCCTCAAGTAAATTTACAAGTATTCGGTCAGTAACGGCGAGGGAAAGCCCACCCTCCTCATGCCAAGTTCTACCACATCCACGGCATCATTAGCTCGTGTTTGTATAATGAATAGCGAAGATGATTGCCCTTGTGAGATGAATCAGCAAGTCCCCATTAGAGCAGCACAATAGCACTGTTTTCTTTCTGAATCACTGTGGAAGGCAAATGGAAAAGTGACATAGAGACTTGGTTCTCCATCAGCGATGGGAGGGGAATTCGTGTTGGGAGCCAAATTTCCAAAGTAAGGCATACACAGCTTGCCAGCAAAACTGTTCACACCCCCGCAGAGACCACAAATCCTGCAGCTGTAATTTCAGAAACACACGTGTGTATAAATCAAGTAATTGCACACCTAACTATCCACTTGAGCCTGTGTGCCTGCGTATTTTGCAGGTGCCCCGGGCACTTATGCTATTTGGCTTTGAAGACAAGGTTTAGTTTAATTGACAGGATATTATCAAATTCAAGCTGACTTGTATGGACATATCTCAAAATATGAGGGTGGCGTGCAGAATCCGGCAGCACCTATGAACATTCTATATGTATGTTCTGCGAGGTCCTTGCAGCTGACTGAATTCTAAACAACAGAAAGAGACAAAATTAAAATGCCAGCTTACTTCTAATTCACGCAAGTATGTTTCTAGAGCATTCAACGAAGCAACACTATTTTGAAATATTCTTGCCATTTACAAGAAAGAGAGAGGGAGAATCTAGCAAGCATTGTTTTGTTTTACATAATGATGTTTTAGGAGGGGATGAGGGGATACTTTGGGTCTATTGGCCAGAAGAACAAGCAGATCCATGTCTCCATCTTCCAGCTGGCAAAAGGCCAGTGGACAACCATGGAGCAGGCTGCTGGCTGCCCAGGAAAGTGAAACTCACCACAACATGGACTCTACCTGCAGGCTAAGTTTGTGCTCTGATTTTTCCAGGAAAAATTCAGGTCTTTGGGACTTCAGCTCAGGTGTAGTTACTACCAGTCCCCTGCAGCTGCTTTACACGTCCAATAAAGTAAGATTAACGTGAGCCAGTTCATCCAAAAATTCAGCTGCAATTCAACAAAAGGCATTTCTACAATTTTTACCTTGAGAGAAAGAAAACCATGGTACCTATTTCACAAAAATATTTAAACCACTAACTTCTCATTTACCGCCCCCCCACCAGAAGTTTACAGATACGGCTTAATGAAGCACACACATATACTCGTGAGTACGCAACACATGCACACACACACACACACACACACACGCACACACACACACACACCGTACAACCAGCAAATTCCTAATGGAATGATGTCAAAACTCACTAGCAAATAATAAGATGCTGTGAACAGTGTCTCCCATGTCTTAAGCTATTTCTAAAGCAACTAGTGTTACTATTGCTACCCAACAGTGAATTGCCGGAGGTTCTAAATGGACCATAGAAATTCCACCTTAGATTTCTTCACATCGGTTCATATTTTACTATTTAAAATAAAGAAATTGGATCAGAGGTAATATGGTAGCTATAAGTAAAATCCGTTTGACAATAGAATGTCCCATAAGGAGGATCTTTCTTGAGACAAAGTCAGGAGTCGGCCAGAGCAAAGAAAAGAGAACTGTATGCAAGAGTTTTTCCCAAAAATGTGTGCAAAGTCCCACTGGTCCATTTGAACAAAATTTCCAGTAAGTCTTGTTTTCATAAAGTAATTATTAAAGAAACCCATTATATTTGCATGTAACATTAGCCAAAAATAACACTTCAATGTGATGGCAACAAAATTTAACCCTTCTTTCTTTTTTTTTTTTTAATGACTTACATATTTTTTTATTAACACTTTATCAAAGGCCTGGTTTTGAGACTTGTAGAACTGGCATGCTCCTTTTGCTTGTTATCATGGAACTTGAAAATGTATAAGGTGTTTATGGCCCATTAAAGGCCCATTAGGCCATAAAAATAATCTGCCTGTAAAAACAGTGAGGGAAGGTGAAATGTACAATGTATAAACTAAAATCTGATCACTGTATAAAGGCCTAGTAGGAAAAGCTATTGATTTCTTTCTCATTGAACAAACATAATAAATTTCAGGTGTATTAATAGGCTAAAAATAAACTTCAATCTTATACAAAGGAAAGAGGGAAAGCCATATAAGAAAAAGAATGTCAACAACCTACTCTAGATTTGAAATGATGTGCATGTGCATTGTGTGGGGAGGCATATGGGATTATGATCAACAAACTCTTTGTTGACTTAGACTCAGCTACTTGCATAAACACATCTTTTGGACAGCATAAGGATTCCTAAGTCTGATTTTTCAAATTCCAACAAGGTACTTAGCATTTGTACACCACACAGTATAGTTTCTGAAATTGTCATGTAGTTTTTGAGCATTCCATAGGAGACAGTCTGGGGACAACAGGGTAAGGAGAGGGCATGGGATGGGGGCACTCAGCCTTGGACCGAGACTCACCGCCAGTCCTAACCACCTGTGTGGTATTAGAAAAGATTCTCATCTGCTCTGCTTCTATGTATCCACATCTTCAGAGGGGAGGATTAAATTATCAAAATGTAAGCAACAAATAAAATAATACATCTAAAGGACTCTTCCTGACACAAAGAAAACACTTGATATATTTCATCAGTTTTTATTATACCATTGCCTGGGTCCTTAAACAATTATGATCTTGGGCATTTCCCTTAACCTCTCTGTCCTGTTGCTTCTGTAATGACGGGATTTGCACTATGGTCCTTCCCAGTCCTAACCACACATGACTGAATAAAATCCTGTGCCGTAAATTGGATCAGACCTTAAAGTTTTTGAGGACCAAATGCCAGACCAATCTCCAACATCCAATGAGAGCTGACACCTTCTTGTATGGTGATGACATATCCAGTCCCTGGGAAGGCCTGGAGGTTGAGTTATTCACTGTTCAAATGTAAAACATCTCCCAAAGTAATAATTCCCACCTTTGGGGTACAAATGTTGGTGTATTGTCGAGATATGAGGAATATAACAACTTTTTTGGCACTAGCAGGTAAATGAAAGTAATAATTGCAGTTAAATAACTGTCAATAGTTATAGCATATAACAATATAGCTATATTTTTATATATTATTATAAACTACCTTAGTAATAATTATATATTATAGATTTAGAATTTGAAATTGACTTACTTCAAAATATATATATGGGAGTTGAATCAAGTTTACTCCTATAAGAATGTCATTTCACTGAATTTGTATTCCCCTCGCTTTCTCATGAGAATCTTGGAAAAACCTTAAACACTTCCCTAATGTTAATGTATGTATTAAATGTTTTGTGGCAAGGAAACAGGTAGTTCCCAAGAGGAAACTTATGACATTATTTTAATAATTGTAAAGGGCAAATGAATCAATGAGTAGACGTAATAAAACATTGATACAATCCCTACAATATGACTGAAAGTTAAGTGAAAATGTTTATCTGCCAAGTTGGAGTCGCAGAGACAAAGTAGAGACATGTTCTATATCCTTCCAATGCCTCAGCATTCCACATCCCTAAAACATTCTATTAGTATGCTTCATCAGTTTTATATTTCAAGATACTTCTTTAAAAGCCATGGCCTCTTTTTACTTTTCTTTCTTTCTTTCTTTCTTTCTTTCTTTCTTTCTTTCTTTCTTTCTTTCTCTTTCTTTCTTTCTTTCTTTCTCTTTCTTTCCTTATTTCTTTCTTTCTTCTTTCTTTCTTTCTTTCTTTCTTTCTATTAGGATTCTAACCTTATTACTCTGGAGCTATTTTTCCTACAAATAATTCACAGGGCTTTCCTAAGTGCCCTTAGAGAACATGTAAAAATCATTACCTACCAGAAAATCATACATAGGGAAATAGAAAAGAACTCATAAATGCCCTACACAGTGAGATAAATGCAGAGATAAGCATCCTAATCTCATTATTACTAATTTGTGCTACCCATATTATTCTTTCTGTGGCCTAAGCCAGTTCTCCAAGGAAGTTCTAGGAATAACCACCAGCAGTACATTGGGACTTGTTAGAAACGCAGATTCTGGGGAGGTCCAGAAATCTGCCTTTTGACAAGCCCTCAAAGTGCTCTGGATAAATGTTAGTTTGAAAACCACTGGTAAAGACCACAAATTAAATCGTAGTATTTTTAAATATTGAACAAAGTAACTTACTAGAATTTAAATAAAAATTTGGAGTAAAATGTTTTTAGAAAATATATATTGAGCAAAGAAGGCAAAAAATAATTTTGCATCCTAATAATTTTATCTATATAGTAATAAGTTTTTACTATTAATTGTTGTATATTATATTAGCAAAAACGGTGAAAAGGAATATCATCCAGTGTTGTTAAGAATAAAGGAAAACAGGCACTCATATATTTCTGAAGTATGTGTGAAAAGCTTAAAATAATTTTGTTAAAGAGTCTGGAAATCCCTACTTAAATAAACACACATAAATCTTTTGACCTGTGCATCTCATTTTGGGAAAATTACACTACAAAAATAAAAATGTCAATATGTAAAGCTGTCTGTGCAAAGGTATTTATGGCAACATGGTTTTTAGAGGCAAAACCATACTAAAGCAAAATCATAAGCAATCTGAAATCCCAGCAGTAAGGAAATGGTGAAATAAGTCATGATATGGTGATACTATAGAATGTGATTCAGCTTTCAGAAAAGATGGATAAGTCCTGGCAATACTGTTAAGTAAAAAAAGAAAAGAAATTTCCAGAATAATAGTTGTGTACCCATAATACATCACAAAGTACTTCTGCAGAAAACCCTGAAAGTTCTATAGACTGAGACAGTAAAGGCTTATATCTTTCTCACCCAAAACCTATGCCAACCAGGAGGTTTTCTCCATCTCAAAGTTATGCCACCCAGAACCTGGAGCTTCTAAGGTTGCCACAGCAGGGTCTCAGTCCCAAAGTGACACATCACTTCCATTCAGATTTAATTGGCTAGCACTTATCACATGAACCTTACTAATATCAAGAGAGAGGCCAGGAAATGCAGAGGATTTTCAGTGAGCACTGATTGTCTCTCCAAAAGTATGTATTTGTATAGTTTAGCATGAACACATCAAATTGCTAATATAGTTGCTATCGAAGAGAGGTAATAGGGAGGTAGGATGATAAAGATTATGAACATTTCTATCTATAAAATTTAACTTGTAACCAAAAGTATGTACCACTTTTATATTTGAAAGAAAACTGTATTAAAATCAGGGATGTTTGTACACACAATCACCTCAACATCATACGCACGTAAATCTACAGATAAAGTAGATTACTGATCTGCAATGGAATCAGCTAAGCGGGAGAGTTTGAATGTAAGAGAAAGCAAAGGAAGTCAGCCATCGTGTTGCAGGTTCCTGAGATGGTAAGAGGGGATGGGACACCGTACACAGGCTAAAGAACTGATCTTAACAAAAGAAAAGGAAACTCTTCTATAGTAATAGGAGGTAACAAGTATAGAAGGGCTACAGTCAGAGGTAAGCTTGCATCTTTGATGTCTACCACATGAGAAGTATCTCTCACATTGCTCTTGTATTCTCTGTAAAAAGAAGTCAAGCTTTTCTGATGAGTGGGAAGAAGTCAATGGTTTGTAGGTGGACTAGATGAGTCTGAAATAAAGGTTGTAGAGGAAGGATGGAAAATGAGTTGGCCAGAGAAGCCTATTAGTGATACCAGTCACAATGTAAACAGACACAAATGTACCTCCCCAAATTTCATCAACAGCTTCCCTCTTTCAGCACTTACCACTTGCCTCCAAGACCACTACTCTACTGCCACTGTAGAGCCTCTGTGCTGGCTACAGTTCCCACTGAAACCCAAGGTCAACTCTACAGTTGGTACACCTCACGCATTAGGCAGTCCATGCTGTTACCCCTCATTTTCTAGGTGTGGGTAAAATAATATACTGCAAGGGTAGAGTCTGGCTTCAAGAGCATCCACCAAGGAGCCAGGTGGATAAGCCAAAGTTCAGGTTAATTATCTCTGGTAATGTGAAACATGACCAATGGGAAACAAGAGACAGGATGGGGCCAGGCAGATGAATCCCACTTCTTTTTTTTTTCTTCCATTTACCACCAAATGTGCGGTTCCTATTTGAAGCACATATCAAGCAGACATGCCTGCTGTGTCTCTTCAAAACTCATCATGAAGTGGGAGCCAGTGCGATGGTATATCACATTTTATTGCTCTGTAGGTATTTCGTTTGTTGCCTTTTCATTAACCCGTTTTTACCTCAGCTTGACTAGCACAAAAAAAAAAAAAAAAACCTGTGCCTTTACCTTTACTTAGACTCAGCCTTTTATAAGATCTGAACTAAAAAAAAACTGGTGCAGGAAATGGCTCCAGAAAGGATGTTCAGGATGGGAAGTTGGTACAAAACCAACAGAGACCATATCGGTGGGAATTGGGGTGGTACTTAAGCATCCACCTGTGATTAATAGGAAGGAAGTGTACATAAAAAGCAAGCATTGGGAAATCATTGGCTGTGGCACTTAATCAGTATGCAAAATATGCTAATATAAAAATGTGCATTAGAATAACAACGCTAGAGACCATGCAAGAAGAAATGGTGGGTGTCGTGCTATCCCACCCACCTCCAAAAAGGAGCATGTTTTAAAAGCCAAATTACCTGGGGTACCTGGGTGGCTCCATCGGTTAAGCATCCGACTTTGGCTCAGGTCATGATCTCATGGTTCAGGTCATGATCTCATGGTTCGTGGGTTCAAACCCCATGTCAGGCTCTGTGCTGATAGCTCAGAGGTTCTTTCAGGTTCTGTGTCTCCCTGTATCTCTGCCCCTCCACTGTTCATGCTCTGTCTCTCTCTGTCTCAAAAATAAATAGACATTTAAAAAAAATTAAAACAAAAAAGCCAAATTACCTGAGTGGTAGCTTTAAAGGACACCCTTATCTTTGTATCTGCAGCAGACTGTACTAAAAAGCAATCCCAGGATCTGGTTAATGGGTGACAGAACTATAATGGACACTAAATGTGCAGCTTTCAGAGGTCTTACTTTATAGTCAACACAGCGGGAAAGAAACAGAGGGACAATGAGATCTTCGATAGGAAAATTTTGGTGAATGATCCCAAAATCTCGAAAGCCCAAATCATACTGAACCATCTTTGCTAGGAAAAGTAGCCCCTTCCCTAGAAACTGAATCATGAACTGACTTCAAGCAGATGCCTTACAGAATGAGGAATGTTATCTCAAAGCATGGACCCACCATTCCTTTTTGCCAACTGTGGGGACCAGAGCTTTATTTCACTGACTCTCTTTGCTCAGTCATCCAGGAGATGAAGACTAAACACTGCCTTGAAAGGGTCTCTGTGACTGATGGGACTCTTCGGGAGAGGAGCAAGGCCATCTCCAGTCTCACACAAAATATAAGAGACCTGGATTCAATAAAGGATCTAAGAAGTTCATGGAGGTGCAAGTGGTAGACTGTAGTGTACAAAAACCTCGTTCCCCTCTGCATCAGTCAGGGTTTCGTAAAGAAATAACTGCGAAGTTGTATTTGACTTTATGCAGTAATGGACACTGGTAAAACACCCTGTGAAACTGCTATCTTGATGTCTGATGTTGGATGTTGAGGTCAGGCAATGGAGAAGGAAGATGGATGCAAAATGGAGACAGCAGGAGAAACTGAAACCCATCGGGACAATCTAAAACCTAACCTTGATGGAGTCAGTGTTCTTCAGGAGAAGCCCATGCCTTTCATCATGGAACTAAACACACCCACTTGGCCAAGAAGTGAAAGCGAAGGAAAATTCATAGGATGCTAGGATAGTTGCATGCAGTGAGTTGAGCCAGCAGCTAAGCAACAACATATGTGAGCTGTAACAAAAAAGGTCCTGCCCCAACCTTCTGAGGGTAAAATATAAAATGGCTGGTGCTTTACTTCTTTTATATCTCATGTGAAAATGTCCTTTGTGGCCCACCTAAAAGGATATCTAAAGGAAGAGGAATTCTGGGAAACACACTCAAACTAGCCAGCTTGACACATTACAGTGCCACCATAACCCCCTTAAATTCCTTTGATTATTACTTTTTCTAGGAAGGACTACTTCCCTCCTGTACTATGCCATACCCACCGCTGTTGCCTGTGACAACTTTCCCACAGTAGATTCTGTGTACTGTGCCTATGTGGTTCCCCATCCCACACACTGAGCTATCCATTTCAAGCCACCTTTCCACTTCTAGCCTTGAGTAAAATGCCACACCCTAGGGCTTCTCGAATATCCACCAATGGGCAAGCACATGCACCCCAGAAGGGCATGGGAAATGGGAGACAAGAAGGAACTCGATGTTACACTTCGCCTCGTTTCTCCCTTCCACAGACTACTTGAGATGCAGATCTTCTTTAGAACCCAACCACAGAAATTCCCTGCCTCCTGAGAGAACATGCCTACTGAGTGACATACTTCACAGCCGACGTGAAGCAGGCAGGCAACATATTACTTGTCCCATTGTGTTGTTTTACGTTTCTTGAGGCCTTGCTCCCCATCTTTTAAATCCTCACCATCATCCCCATTAAGAACAGCATATTAATCCTTGCCTCAAGCTCTGCGCTCTAGAAAATCTGGGGGGAAAAATACTGGGAAATTTGAAGACCGAACTGAGGCTGGGGGTAATGAATATAGAGCAAAAATTATCTGCTTTACTTTCGTGATTCCTAAGTTCCACCTCCTTGATCAAGTATAAACACAGAAAAAGACTGGTTCATCCAGAGCTGAGCTTTATGAAAAGACTTAATGAAAGAAAAGACAAATAGACCACATCTCGTACTTGTCATTTTAGGCAGAATTTTTTTTATTACACCCTTTCCAAATGTTCTGTTAATAAAAACAAGTTTTGGGGTGCCTGGGTGGCGCAGTCGGTTAAGTGTCCAACTTCAGCCAGGTCACGATCTCGCGGTCCGTGAGTTCGAGCCCCGCGTCAGGCTCTGGGCTGATGGCTCGGAGCCTGGAGCCTGTTTCCGATTCTGTGTCTCCCTCTCTCTCAGCCCCTCCCCCGTTCATGCTCTGTCTCTCTCTGTCCCAAAAATAAAAAAAAATAAAAAAACGTTGAAAAAAAATTTTTTTAATAAAAAAAATAAAAACAAGTTTTTATGGAGGAAGAAGCGTAGGACATTCTGGCCTTCATAAGAATCTAGGGAGCAACATGGGGCGCCTGGGTGGCGCAGTCGGTTAAGCGTCCGACTTCAGCCAGGTCACGATCTCGCGGTCCGTGAGTTGGAGCCCCGCGTCGGGCTCTGGGCTGATGGCTCAGAGCCTGGAGCCTGTTTCCGATTCTGTGTCTCCCTCTCTCTCTGCCCCTACCCCGTTCATGTTCTGTCTCTCTCTGTCCCAAAAATAAAAAAAATAAAAAAAATAAAAAAGTATCTAGGGAGCAACATGGATATGATGGACCCTTAATAAAGAGAAGGAAGCACTGTTGGGGAGGGTTCTAAGGATGAATCAAGGGTTTTTAAAACTTTCTGCTTCCCCATTGTTTTGCCCAGGATAAATCTGAATGTTAGCACAAGCATACTATGGATTTTTATTGTTTTAACACTTAACCTGCCTTCTGATTATAAGCAGAACACTTCTGGAAGATTCACTAGGATTTTCACCTCCAAAACTGCCATTGTGATATGTAACTGCCTATATGAGGCAAAGAGGGCTTATTTACAGACAATAGGAGAAATAGTGAAAGCACTCTTCTCTATATTTCAATGAAATCAACATTTATCGAGCATTCCTTATAGGCACATATAACAGATAGCACTGAGTACATAAAACTGAATCAGGACTGTAAGTTCAATAAAATGTGGTGATGAGTGCCGTAAAAGAAGAAAACATGAAGGGCTATGACATGAAAAGCATCTAATCCTGGGACTATCAGATGACTTCTGGAAGAAATGACAACTACCTGAGGTTTGAAGGGTAATTAGGGGTTATCCAGGCAAAGGAGGGAAGAGGAATGTTTCAAAATGACCTTTGATGTGTATTTATCACACCACTTATTATGTAGTTAAATACGCTCCAAGAAAAAAAGTCTTACACATCACCTCTCAAACCTCATTTCTTTACCAGCTTTACTCCTCAAAACAAAGGGACCAAAGGGAACAATTCCTTCATTTGACTTGGACATAAAGATGCTGTCACAGAGCAAAAAGTAACCAAACTTGAAGCTTTTCAAAACCTGGAATGGATTTTAAATTTACATAAATGTATTAATATTCTAGTCGGAGCTGCTTTTCACAGATGTAGAGGTATCTTCTTTTTTTTTTTCCACGTACACTTATTTGTAGCTCAAGTAATTTCAGTAGCTAAATGTACGTCTGGAACCTCATGAGGTGATATGAAAGGCAGAGAGAAACACTGACAAAGAGCGAATGATTTTCACTTATTTACATATTGAAAAGAGTTTGCTTCAGGATTCCTGGTATATTATCAGCACTAAGTTCTTTTTTCTCTCTCTCTCTCAAAAGAATGAGGTCTCCTTCTGAGTCAAACAATAACATCAGCCCAAGCCGCTGCTCAAGACAACAAGGCACTTCCCACAATGCAACTGGAATTTTACCTGCCCCAGTACCTGAGCACAGTTAATGACAGAAGAGACAAAGGAAGCCAGCATTGTGCTATCTTCTGTTCCTGAAAGCTGATTATTACAAGTTATATAAAACCAACTTGGTGAGATATGCCTTTTGTCTATTATTTTTGCCCATATTCATTTTCTTTTCGTGTCTTCATTTGAGTCTTGAAGATGAACTATTAACAAGCCACATTTCTCCCTTCACTTTTACAATATTTTTTTTCTAATTCCTGCCAGAACATCCACACAGGCAATTAAATGAATACCTCTTAACCTTTTTTGAAATACATCTGAACTACGCAGAAATTTTAAAAACCTGTAAACCATAGCAGGTTAAAACCTCAGGCAAGTCCTTGACCTAAGAAAGATTATTCGGCTTTCTACACATTAGATCATTCCTTTTCCTGCCTCTTTCTCCTTCTGTTTGATATATTTTTCCAGTGAGTCTTTGAAGCATCTAGTCTAGGAAAAGATGATATGGTTAGTGGATGCCCGCTACTCTTGGCAAGGCAAGAGGGTAAGAGAGTGTTCACTGCATCTTCTCAGATCCCACACCTTCGTGATCAAAAGTTAAATGGGAGTTCCAGGCTTTCCAGACATTCTTACCAAACTCCTTTCACACCCAAATACCAAATCCTTTCCATCATTATACTCATCAGACACTTTATTACTGTTCACACCAATAACAAGCAACACTAGCTTAAAACCCATCCCATCAGACTCTCCACTACCCTTCATTCTTCTGAGAGCCCCAAGGTCACTCTTCCTAGTACCTGAAGATTTTATCTACTGCTCACTGGCACCCTCTCTGTTACTACGTTTTAAGGAACTATGGCCCCAATTTCACTTGTTGTTCTGTGGTAATTTTGAATAGACCCACATTTTACTCTCGAAAGTGTTCCCATTTGGCCAATCAATTGTAGAGTTGCCTTGGTCATATTTACTGGTGTTTGTGCCAGGCAAATAGATGATTCCTTCAATTTCCAAACTCTTTTGATTTCTTATTTCCTCTCCTTTGATGATATTGTCCTACAACCTGCCTTGATTAGTCATTCCCACAACCCAACCCTAAATCTTGTCATTATCAAACACTAAACCCCCTCCTCCCAAATTTTAATCTCAGTCTTGCTATTTTCTAACCATTCCTATCTTTTCAAGTCACGTACATTATTACACCAATCACAACAATTCTTTCTCCCCATCACTGCTCACAATTCTTTGCTTCTATGGTCTTTTCCTTTTACCTTACTCCCTCACTTCTCCACATATACAGCCAACTCTAGCAAGTCATTAAAATCCCTCCACCGCATGTGTCCCCAGTTCTTGAGTTTTGCTCAAGCTTTTTCTTATTCCCTTGGCTAGACCAAAACCTTTGTTTAATCTCAGTTAAACCTAACCTTACTTAAGTTCAATTTTCTGCCTACTTTATGCTTGTACCTAAGTAGGTGAGTGAGGTGAGAAGCTGAGGACAGACGCACACGCACACACACACACACACCCCACACACATTAACATACACATACTCACACACCTTCACACATCATTACTGTTACCATGCTAACTGTAGTTACTTTAATTTGTCATCACTTTAAATGGACCCCAATACTGACTGAAAATTTTACTCTATCTCCTCAGACCATTCACTCGCCCACTCACCTAGATGATTCCATACAGTCTCCCCTGTACTCAAATTTTGAAATTCTCCTCCTTCATCCTCTCCCTCTCAGCTGATGAACTTGCTTCCCATTTCAATGAGAGAAAAGAAATAATCAAAAGTGAACTTCCATGGGGTGTCTGCGCGGCTCAGTCAGTTAAGCATATGACTTGACTTAGTTCAGGTCACAATCTCATGGTTCATAGGATTGAGCCCCACATTGGATTCTGCACTGACAGCACAGAGCCTGTTTGGGATTCTCTCTCCCCCTCAATCTCTGTCTCTCCCCTCACTCTCTCTCTCCCTCTCTCAAAATGAATAAATAAATATTTTTAAAAGTGAACTTCTGCAAGTTCTACCGGCTCCCTGCATTTGTGCCCAAATACACTGCCTTCTCTCTCTCTCTCTCTTTCTCTCTCCCTCTCTCTTTTTTTTAATTTTACAAGCTCTAGAAAAGGCCAACATTTTAATTATCTGTTAATCTCACCCAGTGGCCAATAATACCAGGTCTCACCTTTTCTCCTAAGTAGGGAGGAGACACAGGGAAAAAAATAACATTTTAAGAAATACAGGATAAACTGAATGTGAATGTGACAGGAGTCACAAAAAGCATCTGTCTGCTACAGTAGTGATTCCAACTCTGTACTCAGAAACTAGAGAATGACTCACGAGATGACTTTGGAATCCAAGTGGACCTCCTAGAGATAGAATCAAGCCAAAATAGGAGACTAGGTTGGTTACTTTATTGTTAGTTTCTATTCATCTAGCTTTCCCACGCTCAATTAAATAGCGCTAAAGATTCATGTGGTTTAGATTATTTAGTTTACCAGACTAGTTTTGCTGTCGATTATGGTAACTAGCTCTCTTTGCTTTTAACAGTTGAGCTATTAACTATTAACTAAATTGCTTCTTGGCCTTTGCCATCCTCTGGGTTTTTCCTTTCCATCAAAATCATAGAGCCCATTTAAATTGCAGTGTTCCAACCAGTACTCTCATAGTAGAGAGAAAAGCCAACACAGCTCTTTCTAAAGATGTTGGTGCTGTTATGATCGACATACTTATCAAGGCTCTCGAGCAGGAAATGCTGCAAGGCCCACTCAGCAATGAGCAGGTGCTACATGATAAATCCACACCAGGAATTCTTGCTTCCAGAATATGTTACAGTAGAAAACCAAAATTTCATACGGTGTTAAAAGACTAAACTATTTGTCGTGTGTCAGTTGTATTTTCAAAAATAAATGAGTGCATTATTAGCGCATACTAGTTCAAATAATTATCATAAATCAGGGAGGCCATATTCAGTGAGTTAATTTTCACAAAGTTAATGAGCAAATTTAAGCTACTCAAATAGAGGAATGAAAAAAACATAATTCTTTACAACACACATTTTTAACCAATGTAGTGTTCTATAACAAATATAAATTAGTTGAAAACTAATAAGTTAGCAGTCCTTGGAAAGTAACCATTAAACTAGTTTCCAAATATTACAAAGAAATCCTCTTGCTTTTTTTAGTAAACAAGCATAAACATTCAATTTGATCACGACTAGAAAGAGAGTGAATACAAATTTAACTCAAGTTTTATAAGGCACAGTTAATACCTAATCTCCAAATTTCTCCCTTACCAAAAGTAATGACTTCTCTGTCCTCAAAGGCACTTGTGTCAATCATTTAGCTAATGTTTTTCATTAAGTATCTTTGAAATGTGTGGTCCAAGTTTTCAACTAGAATTTTAAATAAGATGATGTACGGTTTTTAGTAATTTTACAAAAAATGAATTTCTGGCAATTTCCTTTAGTGAGGGGTACCAGCATTCCATCCACCAGCACAGCAAATGGCTCCCTGAGCTACCCTACTGAGTCACAATTCTAGTCTGTGTATGTATACACTGCTCAATTCAGCCTGATCTAAAATGTTTCTTTCTTCTTGGATGTGAACCTTCAGAATTCATCCCCCATATATTCCGTAGATTTTTGTTGCTACATTACCAGAGTCAATTCTTTTTGTTGTTGTTGTTGTTAGTTTCTCACTTCTCCCAGATTTGATTTTACAACTGGCGCCCTAGGTCCTGTTGGGATCTGACTCTACCTATATGTCTGATTGTTTGGAGGGAAGTAGGCCTGAGGAGAAGTGGACTCCTTTTGCAAGTGAACTCCCATAGATGAAGGAGGTATAATATCTTTAAGCAAGAGAGGATATCCTTCATCAAACAAGGGGAGAGATGTGGTGAAGTGACCCACAAAGCTCAGGGGGGGGGATGAGAGCCCTTCAGTTATTCTAATTGATCCTCAGCTAAATTGTGGAGGACTACTCTTACCTAATGAAAACTCTAACATTCACAAGAGTGACCTGGTGAAGCTGTGATTCAAATAACAGTGTATTTCAGCAACACATTTTTAGCTTGAATTGGGTCACCTTAGCTCTGTAACTAACAGATAAGTTCTCGTCAACAGAGTCATGGTAAATCTCTTGTTTTCAGTGCATCCCTGTGACAAGAATTTGTGGATGTGAGTTTGGTAACTCTTACTTGATAAGCTGTGCAGCATTATTAGAAGTATCTATTGCTGTTTATTGCATGATGTGGCCACAGTACCCTGATCCCTCCAAACTTTGACCTCAGTAAGCACTTCATTCAAGGTGACTGCTGATGATAATTTAATTAACTTCTTGGCCACTGCTGGGAGCGAGCCTCCAGTATATCACTACGGGATGTTAATGGGATGTTCGTGACCTTTTACCAAACCCGGAAGAGATGACCTAGCCCAGATTCTCTGCAATCTCATTTTCCTGAGGGAATTTAACCTGAAACCCAATCTTTTGTGCCGAAATCTATCCACCCCGTGCGCTTGATTGCAAGAAAGACAACAAACTCTGGTGAAAATAAATAGAAATGGAATTTGTTATAAGGGGAACAGGTAGGTCACGGGATCAGTGAAGATGCCTGGAACACACAGGCTTAGATGGCAGGCAGTGCGGTGTCTATGGAGGGCTAGAGGGTGGAACACAGCCAAGGACACGTACAGAATAAACACAGCTATGCTTCTGGCGGTGCCACCACTTGAGACACGCACCACCACTGTTGCTTGAACTTGGCGCCTCCTTTACGAACTCCTCAAATTTCCTTCAATATTTGAATGATTCCCTTAGGAGTCAAAGTCCTGGGTGGGAGCATGCAACTAGACAAGCTCATCACAAGTCTCCTTCTGAGGCTGAAATGATCATCTCTTAAACACAAAGGTATATGGACATCGTCCTACCACAAAAAGTCAAATTTGTATTTACGCTAGCAAGAAGCAGAAACAAAATATATTCGATACTACCTTGTTCCGTATAGAGTGAAAAACTAAAATGTGCTTGAGTACATGTGCAACAAAACGTACAGATCATTTGTGAGGAAAACAACAACATTTTACTGAATGACATAAAATAAGATCCGAACAAATAGCGAGCTAGACCATGTCCTGAGAAGGGAAAATCGCCAGTAGAAAAAAAACCCTAAACTTTTATTTATCATTAAATTCATATAAATCACAACAAATTTTTTCATTTCTCTCCATTGACCTTAGTGAGCCGATTCTGTAATTACACAAGGAAAAGTGGGAGGACAGCCAGGACAATTTTGAAAAATAAAATAGTGGCAAACACTAAAAACACTAAAAGTAGTTACAAAGGTATAAAAAATAAAACGGTATCACATTAGCCCAAAATATCAAGTTAATAGCAAGCAAATCAGTAGGACAGAAAACAGGTCCGAGATTCTTATGTACATATGGAAATATAAGGTCTAATAAGAGTATTGTTTCAAATTAGTGGAAAAGAATAAATACTTGATAAATTTGCTGACAATTTGGAAAAAAAGTTGTTAGATCCTTATCGCGCACCATTTGTAAAAATAAATTCTACTTAAATTAAACCTTTAAAAATAATATAGAAAAAGAAATATATTTTTACTTGTCTTAAAAAAATTCTCGGGGTGCTGGGTTGGTTCAGTCAGTTGAGGGTCCAACTCTTGATTTCGTCTCAGGGCATGATCCCAGGGTTGTGGGACTGAGCTCCAGTTTGGGCTCCGCACTGAACATGGAAACTGCTTAAAATTCTCCTCTCTCCCCTTTGCTCCCCTCCTTTGATCACACTCTCTCTTTCTCTCTCTCTGTCTCTCATAAATAAATAAATAAATAAATAAGTAAATAAATAAGTAAATAAAATTTTAAAAGACAGACAGACAGACAGAACACAAGCAGGGGAGGGGCAGAGGAAGAGAGGGAGACACAGAATCTGAAGTAGGCTCCAGGCTCTGAGCCATCAGCCCAAAGCCTGACGCGGGGCTCGAACTCACGAGCTGCGAGATCGTGACCTGAGCTGAAGTCCGACGCTTAACCGACTGAGCCACCCAGGCACCCAGAAAAATATATAAAGTGCATACATAAAGAGCAATGAACCCAACAAATGGGAAAAATATATGAGGAGGAAATTCAGAAAACAGAAAAATTTCAAATGTTTAATAGAGCATATAAAAGATGCTTAATAAAATATAAACAAACAAATAAATATGCCTAACTCCTTAAAAACAAAATAAGAAAACAACATGATACCATTTCTTTTTTTTTTAGTTTTTTTAATGTTTGTTTATTTTGAGATTGTAAGTGGGGGAAGGGCAGAGAAAGAGGGAGACACAGAATCCGAAGCAGGTTCCAGGCTCCGAGCTGTCAGCACAGTTCCTGATGCAGGGATAGAACCCACAAACCACAAAATCATGACCTGAGCCGAAGTGGGAGTCTAGCTGACTCAGCCACCCAGGCATCCCAACAGGATACCATTTCTTACCTGCTACTTTGCAAAAATTAAAATGTTGTTAAGGATGTGGGGAATGAAGACCCTCACATCATCCTCATAATAATATAAATATATGCAACATTATGAAGGCATATTTGATAATATCTTTTTTTAAAATTTTTAAGTGTAGGGGCGCCTGGGTGGCGCAGTCGGTTAAGCATCCGACTTCAGCCAGGTCACGATCTCGCGGTCCGTGAGTTCGAGCCCCGCATCAGGCTCTGGGCTGATGGCTCAGAGCCTGGAGCCTGTTTCCGATTCTGTGTCTCCCTCTCTCTCTGCTCCTCCCCCGTTCATGCTCTGTCTCTCTCTGTCCCAAAAATAAATAAACGTTGAAAAAAAAAATTTATAAAATTTTTAAGTGTAAATCTCTAGAAAATCGGCGTTTTGTATCAGCTCTAGTGAAACACTGATTTATATGCACAAAAGAATATAAGCAAAGATATTTATTAAATCAATGTTTATAACAGCAAAAAATGAAAGCAATCTCAATGCTTTTTTTCAGCAGAATTATTAAATATATCAGAGGACATGTTTGGTAGCATTAAACGGTAGCAGATAAGCTACTGAGTGAAAAAAAAAACCAAACTGCGAAAGAATACATATAGTATTGATATATTTATACTAAAATAAAACCATATAGAACATAAAATCATATTTCTATGTATTAAATCATGTAAGTTGAGAAACTATTCATTGAGCTGATACAATACAATGATTGCTTCTAGAGAGGACAGTGGAACTGTACATGATTGTTAAGGGGTGCTTTCAATTTATTTCTGATATTTTAATATACCTAAAATGATAACATTCATTTATTACCTTAGAATCTAAAACTAATATTAAATTTTGAAAGTTGTCCTGTTGATTTAATTGCTGAAGAAAATAACAAAATTTATTAATACAATTACACTACAGTCACCAAGTACATCTGCTTTTACGTATGTAAAGATATGAGCTGGGGCACCTGGGTGGCTCAGTCAGTTGAGCGTCTGACTTCAGCTCAGGTCATGACCTCACAGTTCGTGGGTTCGAGCCCCATGTCGGGCTCTAAGCTGACAGCACAGAGCCTGGAGCCTATTTCAGATTCTGTGTCTCCCTTTCTCTGTCCCTTCCCTGCTCATGCTCTGTCTCTGTCTGTCTCAAAAATAAATAAAACATTTAAAATTTTTTTAGAAAAAGAAAAAAGAAATGAGCCATGTATCCAAGACTGATTTTCCCAGTGAAACTGAATAAACGTTTCTCTAATAAGAGAGGGAAAGATTCTCATGTGCATCTTGGAAATATGGGATGTGACATTTCTTTGTTTAATGGGTGTCAATTAAACACCATTTCTATCATGTTAAGCAGTTAACTCAAGAAGTAGATCTCAACAGTCTAGCAACTGTTTTTCAGGACAAAAAAATGTATAATTTTTAATATCCATGATAAGATGTCAGGATTTTTTAACCGAAACCAAGCAAGGCTGCCAATGGCTTCATCCCCAAGACACTAGCCTTTCCCATTTGGTTAATTTTTTTAAATTTATTGGAGAAATAAGTTTATGATAAATTTTGGATCAAATTTTAGAAACCATATCCAAATAATAACACAGGATGTAATGAAATACATTGCAGAGTTGAATATAACCAAAGCTGAAATAGGTCCACCCACTGGATTTCCACAGAGAAAGATTCAACCTTCCGACTTTTGCCCGAGCTCACCGTGAGAGCATCTGAGGGAATTCTGAAGATACTTTCCAGTAAGAACCAGCACTGTCATTCCGGAGTCCACGTTGGATCCAAATATTCATAACCATCCGCTCCAACTACCAAAAACTTGCTACCATTTCAATGACCTTCTACAAATCAACCTTTCTTGATTTAGCAGAAATAAAAAAAAATTAATAAAGAGACTATCCTCTTGTGGAGTGTGACCTAAAGTTTAAGCTCACCATCATTAGGCCCAATAGACAAACTGTGATAAAAGCCTTGGAATATATTCTCTCTCTAAATCTGGGGTTGGGAAGTCTTTTCTATGAAGAGCCAGATAGTTGACTGAGGTTTTCTGGATCATTTAGTTTCTGTCACATCTACTAAATTCTGCCATTGTAACACAAAAACAGCCATAAGATACCTAAATAAACGTGTGTGGCTGTGTCTCAATAAAACTTTATCTGTGCACACGAAAATTTGAATTTCCAATAATTTTCATGGATCATAAAGTAGTACTTTTGCTTTTTTTGCTGCCATTTAAAAATGTAAAAGCCATTCTGACCTTGCCGGTCATGTAAAAAAGCAGGAGGCAGGTAGTATTCGGTCTTGAACCAGAGTTTGCTGACCCTTGCTCTAAACTGCAGAAAATGATCACTAAAGTTTAGACCATGATTTACATTCACTTATTACACTGCGATAATAATTTTTCAGTTTGTCTAAAATTAGTCACTCCCGTGTGGGTCAATTAACACGCCATCAGTAAAAGACAAAAACAAATGCTGCACGAATTGTGTGACCTTCAGTAAGTTTATACAGTATTTCTCTTCACAGTCCTTTCTGATGAATAAATAAGAGCACGAAAATCATCTAGGACACGGGCCTGGTGCCTCATAAGAGTTCAATAAATGATAGATTATTAATAGGCTGCATGCAAGTCTCTGGTCCCATGAGCAAGCACATCCTTAATGTGAAAACAGATGCTGGGAGCTACAACAGCAGATTTCTAAAATTCCCATCCCGTTGGCAAGACCATCCCAACAGTAAGGAGGATGCAATTAAACATTCAGTTCCTCCAACTGCCCTACTTCTGGTTCTCTCCTCATCAGAAAACATCCTCTCACAATGACGTGGCTGTTCGTGTAGTCAATTTTCAGATAATCTCAGGCTCTGCAGTACTATTGAGGTACTGCAAATATTCATTTTTGCAGGTAATTGCTAGCCTAGTTCGTGAGAGAGCATCCCAAAAGTTGAACCTACCTGTGGTATTCTAAAAAATGAGGTTGCTGAGAGTGCAGGTTGAGGGGCAGACCCTGAAACTTGGTAAATTCACCCACGTAATGAGAGAGGGTCATGAAGACCTCTTCCCATGTGCTAATCATCATCGTGATACCATTGTCCACCCACCTCCACCATGGGTGCTGAATAGGCTGTTTTAGCTATGTGATCTCTGTGTGGGTCTGGGATCTTTCTGCAGTCTAGGTCCTCTGCCTGGGTACTAGAAGTTCCCATGTGTCTGTAAAGTGTTAGGTGGTGAGTCATGGAGAGATTTTTAGTAATCATATCATTACAAGGCAGCTAAAATAATATTTTAACTGGAAAGAATGACTTTATTTTTTTTTTAAGTTTATTCATTTTTTTGTGTGTGAGAGAGAGAGAGAGAGACAGCATGAGCAGGGGAGGGGCAGTGAAAGAGGGAGACATAGAATCTGAAGCAGGCTCCAGTCTCTGAGCTGGCAGCACACAGACTGACTCAGGACTCGAACTCACAAACAGTGAGATTATGACCGGAGCCGGAGTCAGATGAGTAACCCGGCTGAGCCACCCGGGCACCCCAAGAATGAATTTTTAAAGGGGCGATAAAAGAAAATAAGTAGGGGAGAGAAAGAGGACATGATCCTCACGCCAACATTATTAATTCTGCTTTGGTCAGAAATATTTCTTAAAACACTGGTAAACTGCTATTTCAGATTTTTAAAAATACACACTGTACCCACGTAGATACAGGCAAACTGTTCCAGTGTGTTATTGGCTGATTGTCATCAACACGACCCTCAGCTGTCGTCGGGGATCATTCTAGACTGTGGGAAATTGCATTGCACTGGCTAATGATCGATTTGTGGTAGACCGTGGAAAGGTTGTGCCTGACTCACAGAAATTCTCATTAATGCCTTAATCTTTCTCCTGCAACCTGATTGCATCTGTTAGCCTCCTTACCTAATGTACTTCTAACCTAATGAGTGGGCGGTGATGCCTTTTGGTAAGGTTTTCATTATAAGTGTGTTTCTGGCTTTTTCCTTTTAACATATATATATATATATATATATATATATGTATGTATATGTATATGTATATATATAGTCTGTATGTATGTGTGTATACACACACACACACATATATATATTCCTTTTATGTGCAAGACAAATGCATTTAGCTTGCAAGTAGAGCTAAACACTCTCAGAGTAACTGACTCATTTAGCGGTGCTTGGCTTCCTGTGCTTGTCAGCGGCAGGTGACATTTAGCACAGGCTTTATCTCAGTTGTGGTAATTACTGGGCTGCCATGAGCCCTCATACACAGCACAGATTGTTTTCAGCAGATGTAACCAAGCAACTCTGCTTTCTCTGGAGCAGTTATCCGGCTTTTAAATTGTGGCATCCCACACAGACACACACACACACACACACACACACACACACACACACACACACACACACACAAATATTTTAATGTCATTTTTATGGAAATACTCTTTGTTCCTCTGAGTATACTGATTTATGCCCCGAGGTGGTGGAATGGGATATCCTCATTGTATGCAGCTTCATCATGACTGGCTGGTAGTGAATCCCATTAACAGAAAGGTTATTGTTATTGTAATGTATCTCAGCAGTGTACCAAATGCTACTTTAATGATGTAATTAATATGCTTGAATTTACCATTTGATGTTCTTAGGCACCAATGGTGTTACTGTTGGGAGAGCAATGATTATGTTTTTTAAAAATTGGTGAAGGGTGTCTGGGTAGCTCAGTCGGCTGAGCATCTTGATTTCAGCTCAGCTCATGATCTCATGGTTTGTGACTTCAAGCCCAGGCTCCACACTGACAGTGTGGAGTCGGCTTGGGATTCTCTCTCTCCCTCTCTCCCTGCTCCTCCCCTACTCATACACACATGCACACTCTCTCTCAATTACACTTAAAAAAATAAAAATGAAAAATAAAAAAATTGCTGAGAACAGCATTTGTTTCTTAGAAAAGCTGGAATGGAAAAAAAATGTTTTAATAAAGGAGTCACATTCCCTAACATGCCTTAATTATTTGCGTCAGACATAGCTTAGTGAGGCACCAATTTTCAAGATAATTCTTAAATTCAAACAACTTCACATTATTTCTATTTAATCAGATTACTTATCCTGAGTACCCAGATATGAGAAAAATAACAGCCAGGCTCTTTAATATTTTTGGTTGAAATTGATATTTTCATATTTCCAGACTCTAAGATTACTCTGGTCAGTTAGCAATTATATTACAAAAAATGCATAATTATCCAGAACCATAACTCAAAACATGTCAGTTACATTAGCTTTGCTATAAACTCTATATAAATGTTCAAACTTTCATTTAACCGAATTGCGTGACCAGACATCATGCTGTTTGATGGATCGAGACAAGAAGTAGAATTACTAATAATAAATTACTACATCGCAGATTGTGAAATATATGCAGGCTTCAGCCCAAGAATTCTGAGTGAAGTGATACACAGATGGCAATAAGTTTGAAAGAGGCTCAGGTCAGACCAGGGCTTAAGAGAAATGATAAATGAAAACCTAGCTAATCGGAGAGAGTCGCCCAGTGCTGCTGTGACCAAGAAAGAGAGAGAACTTGGGTATTTAACTTATGAAAATTGTTCCATTTGTTAAAAAAAGAAAAAAGAGGCAAAAACATCTCAGAGGTATTTCTGAGACCTTTAAATGTTATAATACATGTCGGATGATTTGAGGTTGAGCCAGATTGCAATTATGCAAAATAAAGCTTTTTGTTAAATAGAATTTCCATAAGAAATTTTAACCTCTGGCATTTGAGTAGGAAGGCAAGGGACGAGGCGCCATGATGAATAAATGTGAAACCTGAGCAAGGTATGGGCTTATCAAAAAAACTGAAAAGAACTTTCTAGCCTGCCCTCCGTTTCCACTGAGGGATTAAGTGTATTGTAAGAAAGTATCTGCCACTTAGTAGGCTGAGCAGAGACGTGAAGTCAAAACACCAACATAACCTCACATAGTAAGTACTTCTGGTTCGTTACGAGGGAATCTATCTTTTGATGGAATGTACCTATGTTACGTGAGTCATTTTAAACGGCAGCTATCTGTTAAGTATGCGTTTGCTCATAGTATCATTTATCAAACACCTGAATGTTTATTGGAATTAAAATTCCACTCACCTGACACAGCCTCTGTTTCTATGCCTCCAGCGTCAGGTTGTTTCAAATTCTTGTGTCAAATGTTAACTGACCTCATGATTATAAGCGATGCTCTGGTCTCTGGTTTCCACCCCAGAGCACATATTTACATCACACAGACAGTACTTTTGTACTTTTTCTCTCAGCGTCTTCTCTGCCCATCAAGGAAGGAAACCGGATGGGCCAGACTATGGAGAGAGAAATTCTGACTCATAAGCAAACCTAAATTCAAACGCTGGCTGGCATTCTACTACTTCCCAGTCTTGGGCTCCTTTATTATAGAAAGTCACTGATATTTACCACTGCCCTCCCCTGCAGAGTGGTTAGCAAATAATTATGCTGATGTGTCTGAAATCTTTACAGGGAAGCCTTGGTATCACTGAAGTTGAATCTCAGAAAATCTCCTAACAACCATTCCCCTTATAAAACATCTACCCTCTTTGAAAAGTGAATTTCAAGCCTAGCAAAAACCACCATAATAACAGGGCTGAAAACTGAATCCTTCCACTTCCTTATAGACCGCAAGAGAGAAGCAAACCATGTTCTAAGTATCCGCCCAGTGAGATGAAAGAGAACAGACCCGCTCCACAGCCTACACCAGGCCACCGACACGTGCGATCAATGCACAGCTGTGGGCTGGCTTTGGAGAGAGACCCTGTCTCACAGCCCGTCACTTAGAGGTCATAATATTTTAGTGGCTCTTCTCTCTGAACAGAATAAAACCTGCAGATAGTTAAAGAGAATGAAAGTTCAGTTTAAAGCAATGGAGTGTAAGGAAGGGTAAAAGGGAGTTGATGAGAACCAAATGTCTCCCATATGGTTCCACACAGAGCTGCTGGAGGGCCATATAAAAAATTAATCCAACTCATATAATTCTGCTCAAAGCCAAGTATGTGCACATAATGAAAATGCAACTCAAACATGACACATCTGGGTTTTTTGACAACATTGTGGGATGCAGCGTTAATCTGCCTTAATAATAGATTCTTAGGCTTGCAATTTATTGTGGGTTTTTTCCCCCCTTATGTTTTAGGACCTGACATAGTTGGGAATAGATGTCTCTTCCTTCTTAGAGGATAAAAGGTGTATGAAAATTTAACATCCCCCCAAGTGATATCACTTTCTTACATATGTATACTTAGTGACTACTATTTTTGTATGTTAAGAGATAAGATAAATTCTTCTAAGAGGTAACAAAGCTTTGTAATCCATTAATAGAACATTCTGGGAAGTTCAAGCTGTTTTCTGCCCTTCACTTTCACCTAAACAGTTGGGACAGCAGGGGAGCCCGGGTGACTCAGTTAAGCATCCGACTTCGGCTCAGGTCATGGTATCATGGTTTGTGGGTTCAAGCCCCGTGTTGGGCTCTTGGCTGACACTGTGAAACCTGCTTGGGATTCTCTCTCTCTCTCCCTTCTTTCTGCCCCTCTTCTCTCTCTCTCCCCTTCTCTCTCTCAAAAATAAATAAACATTAAAAAAACAGTTGGAACGGCAAGATTTTAGAGAGATGCTCTTACAGATAATTTTAGTAAAAACAAATGATACAGAGAATGGGCTTGAACGATATCAGATGTGGAAACAGGGCCATTCTTAACTGCACACTGATCTCAACTTCATTTGTCTTTCTCTGGAAAACATATGCAGAATGAAATAAATCAAGTTGCAGCATGAACTATGTGAATAATTCAAGGCCTATATGCCAAACTAGAAACTACATAGAAGCACACTCAGACATTGATTTAACAGTAAGGTTTATGCCAATCAGTTCTACAGATCTGTTTAATTCATCTTTACTTCTGCAAAAGGCAGGACAGTATTTAAGACACTGTAGTACTTGATGAGTTAATCCTGTATCTACTGTGCCCATCATTTCAAACTTAGCTCTGGGTACTAGGGATGTGGGATGGAGAAGATCCAAACCTGCCTTCAGAGAGCTCACAGTTCAGAGGGGACATGTTTGTGTTAATGCGCAATTGCAAAGCTCTGGGTCAGTCCCCTCCTAAGGTTCCCAAAGGGAACAGGTATACAGGCAACAGGAGGCATTTGGGACATCTCCTATTCCTAACTCCCAATAAGCTCATTATAAGTGGATGCCGTGACAGAGGGGGGCCAAAAAGACGCTTTTATTTGGCTCTGTGCTTTGATGAATCTAGTCCCCTCAAAAGCACCCAGCAGGAGCATAAGAACTAAGGGAACACTTGAGCAGCTCTACTTCCAAAACAAATTAATTATAAATGAACAACAAATAAAAAGTGTGAGAGCCTGGACATGAGAAACATTAGGAAGCAGCATCGCCTAGAGATTAGGCTGAGAACACAGTTTCTAAAGGACCGATGAGAGATGACCCGGAAGATACAGACTTCATGAGGTAGGGCTATTACAGATAGGAAAACTAAAACAGATGCTTCCTGTGGTCTGCAAGCATGGTTACTAGAAAGATAGAAGGTCAAAAAAGAAATCTACAAATAGCTCTGGTAGCTTACAGGCTAAGTGTAAAGGTGAGGAGCAAGCAACTTCATCCAGTAGCTTTTGGGGTCCCTCAGAGAGCCCCTCGGTCCCATCTCCGTACAGGTGCGGCCAGCCTGAGCCCATACCTGTAGGCAGACTCCACCTGATTATATAAGCTGCAGTCGGTGATCCTCGGGGGTATTTATTTACATGTATTGCCATCTATGGAGACTTTTGAAACAATTCTTTTACACTTATTTTGTTCTGTTCTTGAGGCGGGAGACCCAACATGGGGACAATGAAGAGGACGCGCAAAGAAGGTAGACACGGGAGGCTTCTGCCCGTGTTGCAGTTGGCAGGGCTGGAGAGAGTTCATAGAGAGAAGGCAGCGGCAAGGCTGAAGGAGTTTTTGTCGTAAGAGTATTTGTGAGAACTGAGTGGTGACTGGCCAGCCCCTGAATTGGTGAGTTCCTATGAAGCAACTGTGAGTCCACAGAAATACTTCAGGGTATTCTCAAGGAAAGTGAAGTTTGCATTAACGATAAGCACCGAGAGGGGCACTGGGGTGGCTCAGTCAGATGAGCATCAGACTCCTGATCTCAGCTCAGGTCATGATCTCACAGTTTGTGAGCGGGCAGCGGGGAGCCTGCTAGGGACTCCCTCTCTCTCTGCCCCTCCTCTGCTTGCACACCATCTCCCTCTCAAAAATAAATACACAAACATTAAAAAAAAAAAAAAAACAATAAACAACAAGAATAAGAGTTACTCATGCCACTGTGGCTTCAGTTTTACAGAAGGCTGGTAAGAAATAGGGACATTTGGGTACATTGTGATATCACCAAGAAAACTGAACTATATTTTGCATATTGTCATGCTTCTCCATTCCTCTAGAATCTGCAAAGTCTGAAGATTTTCCCCTTGGGCAGGTGGGAATTTTTCACTGTGGTGGATCTATACATTTCTTACATGCATTTTATTTAAGTCAGATCTCAACTCATTTTTTTCTTTATAAAACATTTCCATTCTCTTTCGGTTTTTGAAATTATCAAATTAATATTTGCTTGTTATAGCAAGTCCAATAATATAATAAAAAAGGTAAAAAGGTAATGCTGATCATCTTCTTCCTGCACAGGCTCCAAACCTCTAATCTCACTCCATTAACGTGTCCACACCTTGCAACCTGCTTCCTTCACCTAATGATGTAATTTGTATGTCCTGACAAATCAGCAGTTATAAACCTAAATGTATTTCTTTCATCTAAGCATGCATCATGGAATACATTTTCTATACATAGGCTCATACCATTCATGGCAGATTTAGAACTATTTTATTGAGTACATATTCAGATGAGGACTCACCTTATAAATGTATGTAGTTTAATGTGTTTTCCCATAGTGGACACATCTATTTAACCTTCACCCACATGAAAAATAGAATACAAACAGCACCTAGAAACTTCCTGTCCCCTTCACACCCACTACCCTCCTGCCCAATGTTGACTATTCTGACTTTTAAAATCATAGTTTTCCCTTTTTAAAAATTTATGTAAAGGAAATCATCAGTATGTATGCTACCATGTCTGAATTCTTCCATGCAACGATTATGAGTTTCATCCACATTTTTGCATATAATGTGTTCATTTTCTTTACTGTACAGGAGTCCAGTAAAAAAATATAACATAACTTGGGTTGTGTTCAGTTTGGGAGTTAATATTAATAAGGCTGCTATAGACCTCAAAATAGGGAAGTCTCCCCGAACTAGTCTCTAATGTATCAAAAGGAAGAGCCTTCTCTTTCAAAGTTCTTGTTTCTGCCACTGGCATCAAGAGTCTGATTTGACTCTTCAAAGTGAAGTTCGATTAACTTATTTTCCTCAGCATTTCTGAAATACCAAGGAGAGTGTGGGCGGAATATTCTAGCTGTCTGGACTGAAAGCTAGAGGCTCATGTTTCAAGGAAGCACAAGTGTAGGCAACTGAAAGGAACTGGAAGACACTGGCAAAACCCACAACAGCATTTTACGGCAATAATGTCTCAGCAATGAAGAATGGCAGGAGTTACTCTTTTCTGCATATCGGGATCCAATGTAAAGGCCAGGAATCCAGTAGAGGTGATAGCCAGAAAGACCCAGAAAGAACTAATGAAGAATTTCAATTTGTTCCATGCAAGTTTAGAAAAAACAAAACAAGAAAATAGGGAGGTGGTAGTAGAGAAAGACAAAGTGTAGGAAGATAGGATGAAGTAGGAAACTTAGAAAGGGGAAGAAAGATGATTCAGTAAGGAATGAAACAGTTAGTAGATTTTTCAAAAATAGGAATGGATAGGAGCACCTGGGTGGCTCAGTCGGTTAAGCATCTGACTCTCGATGTTGGCTCAGGTCATGATCTCACAGTCGTGAGATTGAGCCCCACATGCAGCTCCACCCTGGCTGTGAAACCTACTTAAGATTCTCTCTCCCTCTCCTTCTGCCCTCCCTCACTTGCTCTCTCTCTCTGTCTCTCTCAAAAAAAATTTTTTTTTAATTTTTAAAAATTAAAGGAATAGGAATGGATATAGCTGAAGGTGGTCAAAAAGTACAAACTTCAAGGTATAAGATAAATAAGTCCTGGGGGTGTAATGTACAGCATGGTGAGTAGAGTTAACAATAAGTGTGTTGTATATTTGAAAGTTACTAAGAGTAGGTCTTACAAGTTTTCATCATAAGAAAAAAAAAGCTTATGCAAGGGGATAGATATTAACTAAACTTCTGGTGATCACTTCACAACATATACATATATTAAATGATGATGTATGTTTAAAATTAATGCGGGGCGCCTGGGTGGCTCAGTCGGTTAAGCATCCGACTTCGGCTCAGGTCACGATCTCACTGTCCGTGAGTTCGAGCCCCGCGTCGGGCTCTGTGCTGACAGCTCGGAGCCTGGAGCCTGTTTTGGATTCTGTGTCTCCCTCTCTCTCTGCCCCTCCCCCGTTCATGCTCTGTCTCTCCCTGTCTCAAAAATAAGTTAAAAAAAGTTAAAAAAAATTTTTTTTAAATAAATAAATAAATAAATAAAATTAATACAATGTTATACGTAAAAAAAATAGGAATGCAGAAATATAACTTTAAACAGTTCCCATTGCTTTGATTATGCTATTTTTCATAAATATTTTCATAAATAGCAAAAATTTTTCATAAATAGCAACTGAATACGGTTGGTCTTTGTTATTCAGAGATTCCATATTTGCCAGTCACCTGCTTGCTAAAATATATTTCTAACCCCAAAGCCAGCAATAGCGGAATATTCGCAGTCCCTGGTAAACACACGTAGGGTAATGAAAACCCTCCGTAACATGAAGCACCCATCCCCGGCTGAGGTTGAACAAGGCAATAGCATTCTTATTTCAGCTCCCATCAACAGATGTCCCTTTCACCATCTATTTAGTGCCACATTTTCTCATTTGTGCTTTTTGCTGAGTCCACTGTTTAAAATGGCTCCCGAACATGGTGCTGAAGTGCTGTCTAATGCCCCTAAGCACAAGAAGGCTGTGATGTGCCTTGCAGAGGAAAACACCGTGTTAGAGCAGCTTTGTTTGGGCATGAGTTATAGTGTTCTTGGCCACGAGTTCAATGTTAATGTGTCAAAATATATATATATAGAGAGAGAGAGGCGCCTGGGTGGCTCAGTCGGTTGAGCTTCCAACTTCAGCTCAGGTCACGATCTTGCAGTTCATGGGTTCGAGGCCCGCGTCCGGCTCTGTGCTGACAGCTCAGAGTCTGAAGCCTGCTTCAGATTTTGTGTCTACCCCCCTTCTCTGCCCCTCCCTGCTCACGCTCTCTCTCTCCCTCTCCAAAATAAACAAACATTAAAAAAACTAAATATATATAAAATAATATATTTGTATGTTTTATAAATACATATTATATATGTATATTATAATATCAGTATATATTAAATAACACACATGTATTGATCAGTTGGTGAAAATATTGTGACCAAGGCTTGCAGGAACCTAATCCTATATATCTCTTAGAAGCGATAATTCGGTTTTGGCTCATTCAGGATTCACAGCGAATGTATACAACTACTAAAAAGCAAAAAAAAAAAAAAGGAAGAAGAAGAAGAATTGACTGAATTTAATATCATGTGCTGCAGTCAAGAGTCTTAGCAGAGAAGTGTTGTGCATCCCTGAATAGACACAGGAGTCTAAATTAGGAAGAGGTGAAGGTGCACATGTAAATCACACACGTGCAGCCCAGGATTGCACTCTTTGGCAGTGCGATGCTCGAACAACATCGGTTCCATATGAGCAGGAAAGCAGCTAGGCCAGAACTTGATAGTGACAAGCAGTTAAAACATGCTTTTGTGTGCTCAAATAACCTCTTCAGCATGATAATATCTTTATCTGGAAGATGAATTGTGTGCCACCCATCAATCTTGAGGGAATGTTATCAGCATAAAAGTGACAGTATCTAGGGAGTGTTAAGAATCTTTTCAAAGGAGTCGTATTTTCAACGACTTGTTCATTACTGGCAAACAGAATACAATCAAATAATATTCAATTGAAATTAGAACATAACATGGTACATACATCCCATCTTTGAAACCAGTCATGTGATTTTTATATCCATCCCTGAGAAATATATAATTAAGGAAAAAATGCTTCTAGTCTTTACGTTTAAAATGCATAGCGGGAATACACAAATAGCCACGCACGCAGAGTCGCATTATTTATATCAAGTTCTGCAGAAGCAGAATGTAGTGATTGTGCCACTAGTTTTACGGCCTCATCAAATATAAAATGAAGGTCAAAAATGAAATGAAAAGAATGTAATGTATAAATGAAACTTCGGTTGTGCCTCTGAAGAATTCATTATAACAGTATGCTGATTTTTTTTTTGCTTATTTTGCATTAAAATCAGACTCTAAAAGAAACCAACACAATAATAGGCTATGATACTATTAAAGGGATGACATTGCCCATTGAATACCATTTAGCGCGAATCACTGGTAGTACTATTAATTTCTCCTTTTTTAATGCACACTTTAGCTAGCACATGACCCATACCATGAACATCAGTTACACCCCGGGGACCAGACATTAACAGCATGTGCTACGAGTGGTTTATTTTACAATTGCTGGGAAATAAAAGCTGATGGAAATGAGCCACTGGTGAATTACTTGCTAGCAAAAACAACAATATTTGTATCACTACTGAAAAACTCCCTCCCAAAAGGGGTGAGGGGAGGAGCCAGTGATTTTACTGTATTGTTCACACGGAAACATAGAGATAGAGGAGGTTGGGGGAAGTAAACAGTTAAGAGTCTGAAGTTATTTATCTGCCTTTAAACAGAATACATTCTAGTAGCTGGGATCCTGTACCTTAGCTAATTAAAGCACAATTTGGATACACAGACACACAGACAGACACACACAGACACACAACATAATCACACAAATAAAATAATAAAATAAAAATTATTTCCAAATAAACTACAATCAGGTCTTTCCTCTCATAAAAGAAACAGTAATATGACTTCAATCTTTTGATGTAGGTGATCTTTCCAGAGCTATATGAGGAAAGAAAATTAAAATCTCACAGCAGGTTTTTCATAGAACTAATTTATCCTGTTTTTTTTTTTAATTTAAGAACATTGCTTCTTTTTGTATATCACTTTTCTAGAAAACTCAGTCAATTTCAGAAATATTTATGCTCTCATAGAAGTTAGGCAAATGGATGAAGATATTTTACACTACTTATAAAAAATATATCATTCTAACTCAGTGCAATCCCTACACAAAGAACTCGTCTGCATTGAAAAGATGCACTTGATTTATTTAAATACAATGGTCAAATATAATATCAATTACTCCCAGCTTCTTGTTCTAAATTGGATTTAATCTGTTAACCTCTCACCTTCCTTTAAAGAGAGTCAGAATGAAAGATAGACATGAAAGAAAATGGAGTTTGCAAGAATAAATGGCACAATGGAATACACTAAAAGCGAGTCGCCCTGTTAATTATTCTGCTTACAGGTTTACACACACACACTTTTGTCTATGATTAACTGGATTGTACAGCTGTTGTTCCTTTTGCTGAAAGGTTTGACCTTTCGCTTAAGTCCAATCTAACACAAGGAAATCATTATTCATTTCTCTCCCACTCAAAGTCTAGATGCAGATTTGAAAATGTTATTTATTGTCTGGCTGTTAGTCTTTAACGTGAAGCAGTTATTACGAAATGAGACAGCTGGCTGCATCGACCTATCCTTTACTGCCCCCAAGGCCACGCATACCTAATTCAAGGATATCAGATAATGGTATGTGGCATGATTTACATGTAGAGAATTCCGAATTCATTGTGAGCCTATTTATAACTACAGCACCTTCGATAGAGAAGATGATTTAATAGAGGTTGTAAGGGTTTTCTGACAAGAGGCATTAATATTAGAACCTTTTCCCAAGGGCTGCAAACAGTGGTGCGGGGAAGGAGCTTGCCTGAGTTATTTTTCATGGGTGACCCTTTTCTGTTCATTAGCACTTACATTCCTGGGGTTGGGAAGCCACTGTTTTAACTCTAATTTGTATGTAATGAGCATATTCAATGCAAGGAGACTCTCCTTCATTAACAAAGCTGAAAAAAAAAACGCTGGTAACTCTGATGAAAAAGGACATCTAATCTCATGGAAATTTAACAAGTCCAGTCTTGCAGATGGTGTTTGGAAAACCAAGGGTCTGCTCTCTAGAGATGGTCAAGGTGGATGATAAAGATTCTGTAATGTCTTTTCAAAAGAGTTAGAAACAGGCTGATGTCTTAGCCAATACGTCTCCCTTCAATAAAACTAACTCTAATGGATGAGGCTGCCTCTGGGTATTGCTAAGAACATACAGGCAAGTCTATTTGCTTATACAGATGCTGAACTGCCAATTACTTCGGAAGGCATTTTGTGATGGTTCAAGTATGAAAAACAAAGACAAAAACAAAAACAAACATGATACCATTTACCTAACAGTCATGAGAATTAACCACACATTTGAAAATGCAGTTTAATGAAGCATGTTATCAAAGAAGCCTTCTTTATTAATAAAGACTTCCAGTTCACGATAGATGAAACAAATCAGCACCTTTGGTGGTGCAGTATATTTTTAATTTGAAATGTAAAACCAGTGTTCTATTTGAAATGACAATTCTCACATAAAAGGTGTCTCTAAAGACTGGAACTAGTTGGCATTTATTTTGAAAAGCACGTATGCTATAGCTTGAAGGGGCAAGTTTCATTTGGGGATGAAATATTTCCTCTAGATGACTGTCAATTCAAATTCAATCCTTAGAAACCTCTAGATGACATAATGAACGGCTTTTAGATACCAGGTTGGATTTTATTGTTTGTTTATCACTTTAAAAAAAAAGATTCTTACTTATGACAAAAAATAACATCTTCCAAAAAGTCCTCTAATAGACATAAAAGTAATCAGTGGAAAATAATATCCCCGGTAGACCCGTTATCCAAAATCCAAGAACATTCAGCCCTATCTCTGCTCACTGTGCTATTTCCTCTTGTTACTTCACTTCATATATATTTAAGAATCTTCCTTTGGTTGCCTGGAATTACAGAAGTCCCAATAAAGCACCGAACTCAGATTATGCAAGCCCTTTTCTGTACGAATCAAAGCGCACTAAGATACTCCCATTTCACTTAGCTCATAACAATTGGTGTCAATATGCTCTTCCTGAAAAACCAGGCTTGGATCTATTTCACATTGTTTGTAAACTATCCTTTCAGTTATATATATATTTTTTGAAGAGGCTAACACACAAATACAACAAAGACTGTCAAAACTAAAGCAGATTGTATAATCCTATATTCTTGGACTTTCATTAAACCAAACGAAATCAGAATTAAGTTAGTTTAAAGGATACAAATCCTTTGGGGCAGATGAGTGAATGGTTTCCTGTTTCCTCTTATTAGCTTACCATTAATCAAGTTACACTCAATACGTAAGACAGTGCATCATCCTCTCTTCAGGTTATGTCTATGGGGAGGGAAGGTCAGCAATTGACTGTCAGCATTTCTTTTTTTATTAATTTTTTTATGTTTATTTATGTTTAGGAGAGAGAGAGAGAGAGAGACAGAACATGTGGGGGAGGAGGGGCAGAGAGAAAGGGAGACACAGAATCCAAAGCAAGCTCCAGGCTCTGAGTTGTCAGCACAGAGCCCAACGCGGGGCTGGAACTCATGAACTGCGAGATCATGACCTGAGCTGAAGTCGGGCGCTTAACCGACTGAGCCACCCAGGTGCCTCTGTAAGCATTTTCAATGAAATTAAGAGGGAATTGTCAAAGTGTGTGCTTAAATTAGGGATGAACATGTCATGAATTGAAAATAACTACTGGGGGCAGCTGGGTGGCACAGTGGGTTCAGCATCTGACTCTTGATCTCGGCTCAGGTCACAATCCCATGGTTCCTGGGTTTGAGCCCCACAATGGGCTCTGCAATGACAGAGCAGAGCCTGCTTGGGATTATGTCTCTCCCTCTCTCTCTGCCCCTCCCCTGCTTGTGCTGTCTCTCAAAAATAAATAAACTTTAAAATTTTTTTAAATAAAAAATAAAATAACAACTACTGACAGAAATATAAAGATATAAATAAGATTATAACTGAGGGTTTATTCTCATTAGAGTGGAGAAATTTGGGGTGTTTTCCTTGATGGTTTAAATAAGGTAACCTGGTAATTAATAGTTACTGAGCAAACTGCCATGTTCCACCTACTCCCTAAGTTCAAATGATATACATGAAGTAATTTAGAAAACCACATAGCGCTTTGGAAATATAAAATACTATTACACTACATCCTTTTACACAGTTATATCAATAAACCATAAACAAGGAAATACTGATTACATTTCTTCCAAACTTACCAAAGAAATGCACCATTCCAAATCAATAACTAAACCTGGGGATCTGAAATATATACATTCTGAGACTTAATATAGGGTCCAAGGAACAACCCTCTCAGTGTCTCAGAAGGTACATGTTTCCAAAGTAAAATAAGAGGGCATGTTGTGTACTTTCATAAAGACTTGAAAATAAATTATTTTCACGATGTCTAGAAAAATGTTTTATGCTTCACCTTATAAGAGCCATATTTTCAATTCTCCAAAAAGACAAGTGGTTTTATTCTTCCCAAAGTTTGGCACACTCCTTTGATATATGCTGTCAAGTGAAATAATTATTTTCAACAATTTGCCCTTAGAAAATTATACTACTTTGTGTTTAAAAGATCAAATAGCTATTCATTTGAGGACCAAATATCTCAAAGAGTGGCTACTTCTATTAAAGAATAAAATTGCAACCAGAGCGAAGCCACTACATTGTTTCTTCAGGCATTAAGACGTACTGTGTGCAGAGGAAAAAAAGCAAAAAAGCGAGACTTGACATCCATGGTCTCAGTACTCAATAAACGATTATTAGGCACCTGGGTGGCTCAGTCCGGTAAGCATCCGACTTCAGGGCATGATCTGGCGACCGGCAGGTTCAGGCCCCACATTGAGCTCTGTGCTGACAGCTTAGATCCTGGAGCCTGCTTCAGATTCTGTGTCTCCTTCTCTCTTGGCCTCTCCCCTGCTCGTGCTCGTGCGCTCTCTCTCTCAAAAATAAATAAACACTAAAAAATTAAAAATAAAATAAAATAAATGATTATTGACTCTAATTCACAGTAGTTCTTTCCTGGGGGAAGAAGGAGAGGTGCAGGGCAGGGATTTTGCCCCCAAGGACATGCGCCAACATCTGGAGACTTCGGGGAGAAGTGTTCTATCGCTTGTCACAACCAGAGGTGGTAAGTTTCTACTAGTGGCTAGAAGGTAGAATCTAGTGGGTAGTGGGTAGGAATTATGATAAACCTCCTACACAGCACCAGGACGGCCTTCACAACAAAGCCCTAAATAACAAGATTGAGAAACTCTCCTCTAATTGCTTGCAAGACATAAAAAATTAAACTTTTAACCTTAAATTTTAATTAATTCTTATAAAATTTGAGAGTATACCCCTTAGCATTATGTCCCATCTGGGGAAAAACAAAAAGAAGCAAAAGAAAAACAAGCAAAATGAAAATATTTACACTTACATCTTGAGCAGATGCTCCTTCAGAAAATTCTAATGGAAGAAAGGGACACTGGCCAATACTCCCTAGTGCCAAGGAAAATGCTATTGTTGTTGGAGGGAGATACTGGGTAGGCTGGATGCTTAAATGGCAAAGATCTTAAGCCATCGTTAGTGTGATTTTGTTTTGATTTTTTTTAATGTTTATCTTATTTCTGAGAGAGAGAAAGACAGAGTGTCAGTGGGGGAGGGGCAGAGAGAGAGGAAGACACAGAATCTGAGGCAGGCTCCAGGATCTGAGCTGTCAGCACAGAACCCAACTCGGGGCTCGCATACCCACGAGATCATGACCCAACCTTAAGTCAGACACTTAACCGACTGAACCACTCAGGCACCCCCATTAGGGTATCTAAGTTTGACGTTATAATCATGTTTAGAATAGTTAATGCTTGCATAAGTAAAAACTGCAACAAGTACAAGAGGGTATTCAGTAAAAATGAATTCTCTCTCCCTCCCCTGTTCCACAGCCATCGATTGTATCTTCTTAGAAACGAATTTCTTAGGTTCCTTTACCAATATATTCTTTGATTTTTTTTTGGCGGGGGGCTGCTTCCAGAGTTATTCTTTGCATCTAGGTAGTGAATACACATAGATATCTATATATATAGGTAGATATCTATATATATAGATATACATAGATAGATAGATAGATAGATAGATAGATAGATAGATAGATAGATAGATATAGATATATGTCTATATCTATAGATATATATATATAGATATCTATCTATAGATATCTATATCGATATATATACACAGATATCTATATATATCTATAGATATATCGATATAGATATCTATAGATAGATATCTATCTGTGTATATATATCGATATAGATATATATCAATATATATTGATATATAGATTGATATATAGATATAGATTGATATCTATAGATATATATATACATATCTATAGATATAGATATATATGACAATAGACCATGCACAATGTTCTGAATCATATTTTGCCTTCTAATAATGTATCTTGGAGATATCTTACACTTGAATCACTTTTTCGTTCGACTCCTGATTTCAGTTCAGGTCATGATCTCATGGTTCATGGGATCCAGCCCCATGTCAGGCTCTGTGCTGACGGTGTGGAGCCTATTTGGGATTCTCTCTTTGCCTCTCTCTCTGCCCCTCCCCTGCTTGTGCTCACTCTCACTTTCTCTCCCTCTCTCAAAATAAATAAATGTTTAAAAAAGAAAAAGAAAATAACCATTTTAACCGGTTTCATGTTAAATGCATTCAAGTTGTTTTCAACCTTTTGCTATTATCAATATTGCTACAATGACTGGCACTTTACATGGGTCATCTCTTGCTTTTGTGATTATAACCATATTTCTTTTAAAAAAAATTTTTTAATGTTTATTTATTTTTGAGCGAGAGACAGAGTGTGAGCAGGGAAGAGCAGAGAGAGAGGGAGACACAGAATCTGAAGCAGGCTCCAGGCTCTGAGCTTTCAGCACAGAGCCCGATGTGGGGCTTGAACTCATGAACTGCGAGATCATGACCTGAGCTGAAGTCGGACGCTTACCGACTGAGCCACCCGGGTACCCCAACCATATTTCTATATAGAAGTGACATTGCTTATTAAAAGAATATATGCATCTTATATTTTAATAGGTACTATCAAGTTGCTGATCATATATATGTATAACAGCCCATTTCATTTGCTGACCAGTTCTTTGCAAACCTACTATATAAAAAAAAAATTGTAATTTTATTCAAAGATGTGGAGAAAAGGGAACACTTGTACACTGTTCATAGGAATGTAAATTGGTCCAGCCACTGTGGAAAACAGTATGGAGTTTCCTCAAAATATTAAAAATAGAATCACTCTATGATCTAATAACTCCATGACTTGATATCTATCCAAAGAAAAGAAAAACACTAATTCAAAAAGCTATATGCACTCTTAGGTTTATTGCAACAATATTTACAATAGCCAAGATATGGAAGCAGCCCAAGTGTCTACTGATAGATGAATGGATAAAGAAGATGTGTG
Source organism: Puma concolor (assembly GCF_028749965.1). NCBI lineage: Eukaryota > Metazoa > Chordata > Mammalia > Carnivora > Felidae > Puma > Puma concolor. The sequence goes on along the minus strand of NC_141667.1, from coordinate 137,101,408 downwards.
TGTGTGTGTGTGTGTGTGTGTATACACAAACACATATATATTTATATATATGGTGGAATATCATGCAGTCATAAAAAATAATGAGATTTTTGTCATTGGCAACAACACAAATGGACCTAGAGAATATTATGCTACATAAAGTAAGTCAAACTGAGGAAGACAAATACCATGATTCACTTATATGTGCAATCTAAAAAGACAAATGAATAAACAAATGAACAAAAAGCAGAGAACAAACACAGAGAACACAGAGAACAGACACAGAGAACAAACTGACAGTTGCAGAGGGGAGAGGGATAGAGGGGTTGGACAAAACGGATAAAGGGAAGTGGGAGGTACTGGCTTTCAATTATGAAATGAGTAAGTCGCGGGAAGAAAAGACACAGCATAGGGAATAATTGCATTGGAGGGTGACAGATGGTAGCCAGACTTGTGGTGAGCAGAGCATAATGTATAGAGTTGTTGAATCACTATGTTGTGTGTCCCAAACTAATGTAATATTGTGTGCCAACTACACTAAAAAAAAATTGTAGTTTTCATTTTCTCTTATTTTGAGGGCAGTTTTCTACATCTGCATGCTTTAGATACATTTATATTTCCATACCTGATTACAATCTTGGTCTGTTTTTGTTAAGTTACTGGTGTTTTTTTCTTTTAGATTTTGATAAGTATTAACAAAACTGTCCCAGTGTCTGCAGTATGAATTGAAAATATTTCCCCCTTTTTTTCCATGTTTTTTTGTAGGTGATGGAGAGTATTCACTCAGAATTTTTTTGCATTTACTTCAATCTTTCTTTTAAATGTTTATTTTATTCATTTTGAGACAGAGAGTGTGCACACAAGCACAAGCAGGGGAGGGGCAGAGAGAAAGAGGGAGAGAGAGAACACCAAGCGGGCTGCACACTGTCAGTGCAGAGCCCATGGTGGAGCTTGACCTCTCAAACCATGAGATCATGACCTGAGCCGAAATCAACAATCAGAAGTTTAACCCACTGGAGCCACCCAGGTGCCCCACATCAATCTTTTATTTTACGGTTTCAGAATTTTTATCAAATTGAGAATTACATTTAAAAAACACCTCATATTTTCTTCTATTACTTCTGTGGGTTTGTTTTTGTTTTGAACCTTTGATCTACTAGAATCTATTCTAGCTTAAAGAGTAGTTTTATTTGTTTTAAGAGAGCTACCTTGTTGTGCTAACAACATTCACATTTTTCCCCATGAATTTAAAATTTTATTTAATTCTTGGGGTGTCTGGATGGCTCAGTCAGTTAAGCGTCTGACTTCGGTTCAGCTCAAGACCTCATGGTTTGTGAGCTTCAGCCATGCATTGGGCTCACTGCTGCTGGCACAGAGCCTGTTTCAGATTCTCTATCCATCTCTCTCTCTGCCTCTCTCTCTCTCTCTGTCTCACAAATAAATAAACATGAAAAAATTTTTTTTTTCATTTGATTCTTCTATTACGTGGCTCTAATGCTATGTTTTCTATTCTGGTCCACAGAACTCTTTGTCTAGTCATAGGCCAGCATTCTACTGTTTAAACTATTGTAGTATATAATGTTTTAATATCTAGCAGGAAGCAAACACATTCTTTCAGAACATTTTTGCCTTTAGATAATTAATATAGAAAAGTTAAGCTGATACATGTGTGTGAGTGATGAATATGACTGCAAACAGTCTTTATCCCTTAGGTTTAGAGATTGTATTCCCTCTGGAATTTCTCACTGAAAACGGAGCAACCAGCATATCTAACCTATAAATTTTCGCTCCAAAGGAATGCTCTCTCTTTCTCTTCTTGTCCTTCTAAGCCAACTTAAAGAATGAATGTGAAGATATAAGCTAGATAAGGAAATACTTAGAAAAGAATGGAAACCTATTTTCCTCTGCCTTCATGTGAATGGGTTGACTTTTCAAAGTCATTCACAGGACTTACTCGCTTATCAGGATGGAGGATGTTGTTGGAGGCAGAAATAGAGGAAAATCAAATGTGCTCTTGACGTACTCACATCAGACCCGTTCATTGAGCCAAGTCTCCTTTCTCCTCTATGAAGGCAGACACTTGACCCGATCACTGCGTTCTTCCTATTGTGTGTGCAAAGAATAGTCTGTTCGAATCTGTGGCTTGCGAACTTTGCTGATTCCTTTTTTATGTAAATGGGATGAAAGCATTTGAAGATCAAGACAAGAATGTATACAGGAATAATTGCTTAAGTGGCCAAATTTGATTAGACTCAACCTTGTGCTTTGTATTATATTATCTGAAACATTTACCACATATTGCCCCAAGGCGAAAAAATAATGTAATTCCTGCCAAAAGTATTATTTTTCTGTGGTTACCATCCTACTATTTTTTCAAATATAACTTATAACATGTGTAAATATCCCTAACGACCAGACTAAACTTAATTAAATATAAGCATTAGCCTAACAAGACACCCATGTTATTGTGGCTTAGGACCCTTTTCTTCAGGTATGCCTGGGACTTCCACAGAGGGACTTCACACGTGCTCAAGAACAATCTCTCAACCCCGTGCAGCCAAGCTACCTTACCAGGCACAGCGGTCCCTTGCTGGTGGCCACAGTTAGCCCATTGGGCCTAGAAGGCAGTTGCCCATCTTTATTGTTATTTTCCCCATCCCTGGCTTTATTCTGTGTTACTCCAGTGGGCCGCACAGTCCCCCTGCCCCTTCTCAGCATCTGCTGCTTCTTCCACGGTTCCTCTGGTTACATATTCCTCTCTGGGGTCTGGCCTGACAAGACCTACGACAAGACCTATGGGAAAAGCTGAGATGAAATAAGAAAGAGTATCTCTTGGTTTTCATACTATACCCTATTAGGGGGCACCCAGAAAAGAGCTCTGTCTTCCATATATTTCACAGTTCATTAGTGGGGCACTTGGGTGGCTCAGTCAGTTTAAGTGTCTGACTCTTGATTTCAGCTCAGGTCATCATTCGTGGGTTTGAGCCCCACATTGGGCTCTGTGCTGGCGGTGCACAGCCTGCTTCAGATTCTCTGTCTCCCTCTCTCTCCGCTCCTCCTCCTCCGCAGAGGAGCTCGCTCTCTATCTCTCTCTCTCAAAATAAATAGACATTAAAAACATTTAAAAAAAAAACAACACTCTTTTTTCTGGGGCACCTGCGTGGCTCCGGTCATGATCTCCGGCTCTGAGCTGACAGTTCAGAAGAGAGCTGCTTTGGACTCTCTGTTACCCCCTCTCCCTCCACCCCTCCCCTGCTTGTGCTCTCTCCCTCTCTCAAAAATAAATAAATAAACATTTTTTTAAAAAACACTCTTTTTCTTTTTTACTTTGCTTTTACAGCCTTTATTTTTTCACTTTAATCTCTTTCTCTCCCCAAAACCTGAACACACTGCTATGGAGTTGGCCGGGAGATAGATTAAGGTAATAATAGAACAAGGCCGTAATCGTGGTCTATACTTGCCCCAGGAGAGAAAGGATGACTTAGTGGATGAAGTTCATGTGGCTAGATCCTTCTTCCCTTGGGGTATGTCCTCGTGTGGGAGTCTCTTCAACAACCCCTTCAAACAGACTTTTGTCATGCCACCCAAGAACTCACCGGTTTTGCCCAGAGAATTCGGAACTCCAGCATCAGAGAGAGGATATTGTCTTTTTAAGGAAGCCTTGCAGCGGACAGGAAAAAGAACCTGCCAAGATGGTCTTAATGGTTTCCAAACACGGTCAGATGTGCTTGGACCCCAGGTAGAAACAAAAGGTGGCTAGGGTTCTGGATATGCAGGCTGGTACAATCAAATAGAAAGAAAGCAGGAAAGACAGGGAAAACAGTTTCAAAGCACGCTGTGAGGTTTTCACCTATGCGTAGTGGGATTTTGATGTGTACACATAGTGGCCTTAATGTGAGTCAGCCGGATGTGACAAAGGAAGAAGTTTCAAAGAAGAAGCCTGGGAAAGAATACACCAAAGGCAGTTTGTGGTTTTAAGAAAGACAGTCTTCCTAGTGGCAGCCTGATGAGAAGTAGTAGCTACCAGCACCAAACAGGTGTAAAAACAAATACTTCCTTCAAATCAAATAGATTAGCAAAACAGCAAAAGAAAATCATGAGTGATGATCACACTGGAAAGGTCAGACTATTCATGCAAAGCCACCTATGGCCACAGAAATACTGTTCAGCTGTGGCTACTGATGAGTACAATCAAAGCAGCCAGGAGTGTTCAGCAGGATCAACATATGAAATGTGACCCTTACCACAGACCCCACCAACGGCAATGTGTTTATAGAAGTTGATAAGTGAATATATTGACACTCTAGCTATGTGGTCAGGATGGAAGTGCTTCTTTAAAGAAACAGGAGAAATGCGCATTGGTTAACAAAACAGTGTTCAGTGTTCGGCTAAAGCAAACGCAATGTGCTACAGAAAGAAATGCTCACAACAAAGAGAACAAGTACAACACAACGCACGGCACTTTGTGAGCCCCTTTGCCGTTGTTATTGCCACCCAGTGCTAGTAGCAAAGATGGGACCCGTGCATGATGAGGCATACTGGCCCACGCTATGACACCATTCTTACTTATCCAGATTTCGACTTACACAGTCGTGGGGCTCCTTGCCTACAGGCTCTCCTTCATAGCTATTCCTACTTACAGGTTCACCTATGATTCCTACTGTGCAGAGCCTCAGTCTCAGGGAACTCCCAGGCCCCAACTACATGTCATGATGAAACCAGCCTCCCTCTCTTGATAATCTAGACCCTGACGTTAATCCTAAAGCACCAGTCCAGAAACACTTGCCTTCATGGCGAGACCCAAAACAGTAATTCTTGAAGGAGGCATAAGAGTTGAGAAAGTGAAAATGAGGAAAGAGAATTAGAGACACCAAAACATGGAGACTAAAGGCCCTGGTGTAAGAAATTCTATGATACGTACAGGAATACAGAGGAGGCCAACACAGAGGAGCCTGGACAAGGAGGCCTCTGGAAGATGAGGCAGCATTCTTGAGAGAAATGATGAGAACCAAGAAATGCATAAAAACAGATAGAGAAGGGACAGGATATGCCTACAAGATGCTTCCATAGCATTCCATAGTCATTGTTGACTAATGAGATATGGTGTGAAAGAGAAGGGTTCATTGAGGAGAAATCTTATCTTTCAGCTTAGGCTCTCAGATGGGTGGTAAGGCCATAAGTGTGATAGGAAATTCAGGAAGAGATACAAGTTTAAGGGTGGAAACACAAAAGGTATCTGTATGATATACACGTAAAAAGATTTTCTTTGTTCTGAGGCATAATGGTAGGATTGCTAGATAAAATGCAAGATGCACAGCTAAAATTGAATTTCAGATCAACAACAAATAGCTGTTTAGTATAAGAATGCCCCCTGCAATATACAGGGCATACATAAACTAAAAAAAAAAAAACAAAAAAAACTCCTTGCTGTTATCCTGAAATTGAGACTTAACTGGGTATTCGTATTTCTACTTGCTAAATCTGCCAACTCCACTCAAGACAAGGGTTAAGATTAAAGATGTATTATTCAAGTACATATTAAAATTCAGCTACACTACTGAAAAAAGAATATAGTAGAAAGAATCTCTCCTCAATTTTAAGACTTACTATGTAGGGGCGCCTGGGTGACTGAATCAGTTTAGCATCTGACTTCGGCTCAGGTCATGATCTCATGATTTGTGAGTTCAAGCCCCGCGTCGGGCTCTGTGCTGACAGCCTGCTTCGGATTCCATGTCTCCCTCTCTTTCTGCCCCTCCCCCACTCGGACTCTTTTTCTCTCTCTCTCAAAAATAAATAAACATTTAAAGAAATTCATAAGACTTACTACCATGCGGTATCAGCAGAGAAACAGACACAGGTAGATCAATGGAGCAAAATAAAGAACCCAGAATACACCCACGCAAATGCATCCAATTGATGTTTGACAAGAATAAAAAAGCAATTCAGTGGATGAAGGATTGTCCCTTCAACACAGGGTGCCTGCACTATTGAACATCAATAGCTTTAAAACAAAAAAAAAAAAAAACTATCCTTGACTGAAACCTATACCTCATATAAAAATTAACTCAAAATTGGTCACAAACATAAATGCAGAAAGTAAAACTATAAAACTTTTAGGAGAGAACACAGGATGAAATCTTCATAACAGGCAAAGAGCTCTTAGATATGACTCTATCCATAAAAAGAAATATTGATAAATTGGACCTGGCCAAAATTTGAAAAAAAAAAAAAAGCATTTACCCTTAAAAGACAATGTCAACAAGTTGAAAAGATAAGTCACCAAATGGGAGAAAATATTTGCAAAATATTTGCAAACCACATACTGGTTTGCAATCCATCAGAGGATTCCTGCCCAGAATATGGAAAGAACTGCCTAAACCCAACAGTAAAAAAACAAGCATTCAATTATAAAAGGGGCAAATACATTGAGCAGGTCATCAAAGAAAATATACGGATGGCAAATAAACACATGTAAAGGTGTTCAATATTGCTAGTCATTAGGGAAAAGATAGTTTAAAATACAGGATACCACAACACATCTATAAAAATGGTAATTAGAAAACTGATAACACCAAATGCTAGTGAAGATGTATAGAAACTGAATCACTCACACATTGCTGGTGGGGCACAGCAAAGGCACTTCTGGGCATTTATCCTAGAAAAGTCAAAACTCACACTCACACAAAACCCATGGATGAATGATCATAGCAGCTTTATTTGTAAGAGCTAAAATCTACCAAATGTCCTACAACAGGTTAAATGATTAAGCAATGTGTGTTACATTGACATAGTGGACTACTTACTACTCAACAATTAAAAAAAAAATACTAACACACACACACACACACACACATACACACACAGCAACTCGGGTGCCTCGTAAGAACATTATGCTGAGTCAAATGCCAATCTAAAAAAGTTGCACACCGTATAGTTCCACTTATATGGAATTTGTGCAATGGCAAAATTATATCAAGGGAAAGCAGACATGTAGTTGCCAAAGATTAGGGAAGAAGTAGGAGAGTGTGGTTATACAGAGGCAGCACAAGTGAGTTGTTTGTGATGAAGGAATAGTTCTGTATCTTGATTATAATGGTAATCATATGAATCCATATATGTGATACAATATGATAAAATTGGACACAAGGACATGCAAAAAAAAAACCCTAAGTGCATGAAAAAAAGTGGTGAAGTGCCAGTAAGATCTATGGTCTAATTCATCATGTTGTGTCATTCAATTTCCTGGTTAGGCTAATGCACTAAAATTATATAAGCTGCTGCCATTGGAGAAGCTGGGCAATGGGTATGGGGAGTTTGTCTACTTTTGCAATTTCTTGTGACTCCGTAATTTTTTTTTTAGTTTTTTTTTAGGGGCGCCAGGGTGGCTCAGTAGGTTAAGCGTGGCTCAGGTCATGATCTCACTGTTTGTGGGTTTGAGCCCCAAGTCCAGCTCTGGGCTGACAGCTCAGAACTTGGAGCCTGCTTTAGATTCTGTGTCTCCCACTATCTCTGCACCTCCCCCGCTCGCACTCTGTGTGTGTGTGTGTGTGTGTGTGTGTGTGTGTCTCAAAAATAATAAACATTAAAAAAAATAAATAATTAAATTAAATTAAATTTTAAAAAGTTTTTTTTTTAAATTGTGCTTGTCAGGGGCGCCTGGGTGGCTGAGTCGGTTGAGCTCTGACTTTGCCTCAGGTCATGATCTCACAGCTTGTGAGTTCAAGCCCCACATCGGGTTCTGCGCTGACAGCTCGGAGCCCGGAGCTTGCTTCGGATTCTGTGTCTCCCTCTCTCTCTGCCCCTAACCCACTCACATTCTGTCTCTGTCTCTCTCAAAAATAAATAAACATTAAAAAATTTTTTAAAAAATTGTGCTTGTTGGATAGAAGTGAGAGCACTAAGAGCGGATAAATTTACTCCCAGAGAGAAGTGTTTACAATGACAAGTTCTGAGAATAGACTCCTGGCAGACAATATGCAAAGATATCACAGAGGAAGAAGTCCCAATAGAGGAGAGTGGCAGTCATGGCATGAAAGCCAAAGGAAAATAGCTTTCCACACGCACACATGCCACTGTGCTCACCCGCACACAAGGGCAATCAACAGCGTCAAGTGCTGTAGGTGGAGCTACAGCCGCCTGGGGGTGAAAGTGACCAGGTAACTAAAAGCAAAGGGGCAAAAGGAAACAAACAGCGAGTGAACTCTTCCGAGAAATTTAACGAGGGAAGAGGAAAAAACAGGAGATTAAGTGGAGATGAAGAAAGATTAAACTTGATTTAGGTATACTTAAAAATGAGGAGTCGCGTAGAGAGGGAGAGAGTTTGCATATTCAAGAAAGGGAGAAAATAAGTGACAGGAAGCACACCCAGAAAGGGCAGAGGAGGTGGGACCAAGTGTTTGGATTGAAGGTTCAGCCTCCTAGAAACAAAGTCTGGTTCTGTTTCACACAGACGTGATTCACTATGACCAAATCAGAGACACAAATATTTGAATTGTGAAAAACATCCTTGCATGAATGGTTGCTATTGGGTTTTGTAATTAATAACATACTTTAGAAAACAATCACAGCCTAGATTTCATGAATCAAAACTAAAATTGGCCATTATAATTATGTTTTGCCTGAAGGCATATAATTCTTATTTAGGAATCTGGTGAAGGCAATTCCCTCCAGGCCATAATGACACAGGCTTGTTGAACATGTGCTGACTTCTAACCCTAAAACAAAAATGATGCTATGAATAATTTTGCTTTCCTCTACATGCTTCGTTAGTGTCTCCGAAATTCTGGAATACCTATATACATAAGAATGCTAAGGTAAAACTTGTTTTATATGTAAATCACATTAAAAATAAATAGATTATGTATTAAAGTCTTACAAAGCTCAGAATCAGTTCTTTCTAAGGGGGATATTTAACACTAAGACTTGTTCAGTCATTAAATGATGATAAATTGCACTTATGTGTGAAGCCAAGCTTGTTGACATTAACCTTGTTCGAAATACTACATTGGTCGCCTACATTTGTGACAGGCATTAGAGACCAATGCCTGGTGATGGAACAAAATAGTCTGTAGGGAACAGAAGCTGGGTTTTTAGAGAAAGCATCTGAAAGTTATCAAAGTACTGTGAAATGGCTAACAATATTTTATAGATGAAAGGAAGACAAGAAGCTTGAATAATTGGGGGGAGGGGAGGCTTTCTTATTTCCATTTGTTTGGGTCATAGCTTTGAACCATATTTTCTGCATAAGCGCATCTGGCACCAAATGTATCAGGGTCAAGTGTGATATGGTAGCAAATACACAGACATGAAAGTTCTAGAAGGATACCCACTAGACTACTGAGCAACGTTGTCTCTGATAAAAAGATACAAATTCTATACATTTCTACATATGTTTAGCCTTTTCTCTAATAAGCATGTGTTCATGTTTACTTGTATCATTGAATAGAGTTGACCCCTGAGCAACACCGGTTTGAACTACACAGGTCCACTTACACGTGCATACCTTTCAATAAATACAGCACAGTATTATAAATGTATTTTCTCTTCAGTATGATTTTCTTAATAACATTTTCTTTTCCCTAGGTTACTTTATTGTAAGAATACATATAAAACATATATCAATATATGTTAATCAACTATTTATGCTATCAGTAAGGCTTCTAGTCAACAGTAGGCTATTTGTAGTTAAGTTTTGGGGGAGTCAAAAGTTATATGTGAATTTTTGACCATGTGAAGGTCAGAACCCCTAACCTCTGCATTGTTCAAGGGTCAACTATAAATAATGTATATGGGTGCCTGGGTGGCTCAGTCAGTTAAGCGTCCAACTTCAGATCAGGTCATGATCTCACGGTTTGTGGGTTTGAGACCTGCATCAGGCTCTGTGCTGACAGCTTGGATCCTGGAGCCTGCTTTGGATTCTATGTCTCCCTCTCTCTCTGACCCTCCTCCACTCAGACTCTGTCTTTCAAAAAATGAATAAACGTTAAAAAAAATTTTTTAATAATGTATAAGATAAAATAAAATGTTAACAAAAACATTTTATACATTAATAATTAATTAATAATTTTTGTACATTAATTAATTATACATTAATTAATATTAAAAACATTAATGCATTAATTAATACATTAATACCCATATCTCAGCATAATAATAATGACTAACTGAAGTAACACACGATGTAATCAGTCAATGCAAGTTAGTCATTATTATTATTCTATTTTGCCAAGATACAACATATGATCCTCTAAATGGACCATAGCAGATAAAAGATGGCTGCAAATTGACACTCTTCCCATCAAGAAGTGGGGCCTATCTCTACTCTTGTTGAATCTGAACAGGCCCATTACTACTCTGACCAATAAAGTATGATGGAAGCAATGCCAACCTGGTTCTCAGGCCAGGCTTTAAGAGGATTGGCAGCCTTTTTTACAGTCTCATGATCCCTAGGTCACTAGGTAAGAAAGCCACCTACCCGTAGGCCACCATACTCTGAGAAACCCTGAAGGATAAGACACTATGTGGTGAGAAAAAGAGAGCAAGTCTCACCAAGCACCAGGTACATGAATAAGGACGCCATATTGAAAACAATACCTGGTAAATGGATACAAAGTATTCAACTAAACATTATCAGACCTACAAGATTGTGAGAAAAACCCAAATGGTTTTGTTTTGTTTTGTTTTGTTTTATTTTTGGGACAGAGAGAGACAGAGCATGAACAGGGGAGGGGCAGAGAGAGAGGGAGACACAGAATCGGAAACAGGCTCCAGGTTCTGAGCCATCAGCCCAGAGCCTAATGCGGGGCTCGAACTCACGGACCGCGAGATGGTGACCTGGCTGAAGTCGGACGCTTAACCGACTGCGCCACCCAGGCGCCCCAAAACCCAAATGGTTTTTAACCTCTGAGATTTGAGGTAGTTTGTTATAAAAGTTTAGATAACCAAAACAGCATCTTTAATGGGAACTTCACCTGTCTTCTTTTCCTATCTGCATTTTCCAATTTTCTACAGGAATCGCATAATTCCTTGGCACACAACAAATTATAAACTGGGGAAATTCTTTTAATTTAAGTGAAAAGTCTGAAAGAAGATGGAATAGTTTCCAAAGTTCTCCACAAAAACAACGAATAACATTGGATATTTCTAAAGATGTTAAATGACCCTTTAAGTAGCTGCGGAAGCAATGAGAATTACAGGGCTGAAATTTTGTACAAGGGGGAAACTCTAGGTGTTGAGCTAATGAGCTGCAGTTGTCTGTTCCCTGAGGAAATTGTTGACATTCAGCATATGCTAGAGCCTGACAATCTAGGCTTTGCCCAGATAGAGGCTCACTGCTTGGGGACAGTGAAAGGAGCAGAGCTTTTGGTGGTACTACGGGAAAACAGTAATAAATCCGGAGGCTTTGAAGGACCTCAACACATAGCTCGTTTTCCCCTCAAGCCATTTGCCAAATGTTGAAAGTAGAGTAGGGTTTGTTGCTTTCTAACTATACTGACGTTTTCTAAAAAAAAAAAAACTGAAGATAATGTTATGCAGTCTCCTAGCCTACGGAAGGAAAAAAGCTGACCAAGGTGACAAAGTTCATATACACACCAGCTGAAAACCCTGGGGGAGACAGTGAACAGACTATCTGTAGCTGCATTTTCCCTGGGGGTCTTCATCAGTTCTGAACCTAGGACAGAATCTGAGAATTGAAGACAGAGAAACCAAAGAAATGTTGGTGGTCTCAACAGAGCTAGGGTAAGCAACTAGATAACTCCAAATAAAAGGCTAAATTTATCGGGGTGGATAAAAATAAAAAGCAAGCCACATGCTGCTTATAAGAAATATGCCTTGAATATGAGGACAACAAAATGGCAAACTTAAAATGGAAAAACATACCATGCATATGCTAACCAAAAGAAAGCCGGAGCAACCATACAAATGCAAAGAGAGTTGACTTTAGGCAGGAAGAAAAACTAGAGAAACAGAATATTTCGTCATGATAATGTGGCCAGCACAACAGTAAAACAACAATTCGAAATCTGTATGTTCACTATAAAATATCTTCAAAATATATAAAGTGAAAACGGACAGAACTTTAAAAAGAGACATGGGCACATTCACAGCATGGAGACATTAACACAAGTCTTGCAAAAGTTGATAGAATAGGCAAACAAAAACAAGTCAGGAGGACACATGAATTAACATCAAGTATGATTAACAAAACTGACTTATGTACATACTATAGACATATATAGCAGTGAAGTAAAACAAAAGCCAATGGGGGGCGCCTGGGTGGCTCAGTCGGTTAAGTGTCGGACTTCGGCTCAGGTCACGATCTCGCGGTCCGTGAGTTCGAGCCCCGCGTCAGGCTCTGGGCTGACGGCTCAGAGCCTGGAGCCTGTTTCCGATTCTGTGTCTCCCTCTCTCTCTGCCCCTCCCCCGTTCATGCTCTGTCTCTCTCTGTCTCAAAAATAAATAAACGTTAAAAAAAATTTTTTTTAAAAAAACAAAAAACAAAAGCCAATGGTTCAGAAGAGAAGAGGAAAAAAATGTCTACTCTAGGTTGTTGAAGATCCAGTGCCCACGATGGAAATTTTAGAATTCACTGTTCCAGTCCTCGTTCTTATCATTGTAGTTATAAGAGATAATCCCATGAGAAGGAAAGGAGTATTTCTTAGTAAATGAAATGTCATTCTATTGGTCTAAAAATTCAGTGCTTTCTCCAAAGATATGACTCTTGTACTCCATTCTTCCAGATAAAACCTCTTAAATTCTGTTCAGATTCCCCTCTCAGAACCATACAAAGTCAGCAGGAACAACAAGAAGTCACGTCTTCCCTTTCTCCCAAATACAGGCCCAATAAAAACTGAAGAAACTATAAATTACACACCAACTTCCACCCAGGTTTCATCTCTGCAGTAAGCCCCGACTTCCTCCCTTGGATTTATGTGCATACTGCTTTCTCTCAGGAATTTTTAAGGGACGGTTAGTTGGCCCAAATTCAAGTCAGTCACACTGCTTGCCAGATAAAAACAGTCTCCAGTGTGTCTTTTCCTGTTTTGATGCATATTTTCTTTTGAATACCTTATAAAGTTTATGGTTCTTCAAGTCCCAGAAAAATGCCCACCCTTTGCTGCACTTCTAGTTACCCTTCACCTCTAAAAGATCCTTGGTTTGCCAATTAAATGTGAATTTCTAGGCCAACTGAATTATATTAATCTGTAAGTTTTCTTAAGTTAATAACATTGGTTGTTAATAATCATGTAGGACCAACATAGAATAGGATAAATCCAAAATTTTATGACCATTAGTAGGCAGTAGCTGAAGAAATCAATCATCAGAATGTATCTTCTTATAAAACAATAAAATGCTATGAATGAAGGACCAAGTCACAGACAACTGATGCTTTTTCCTCAATTTCTGGTGCCTCTCCCCTCCCTAAATATTTGGATTATATCAAAAACTCAGGTATCAACAGCAATTCCTCAGGGAACTCTTAAATCACAGGAGACCTTTTATAAGGTCTCCACTTAAAGTCCTAAACAATGTTACTACCTATAAAATGAACTGAGGAACTTATCTATCACAAAGCCACAGTCATTCATCAATATTTTGTAAGGATTTATAGAAGTGGATGGTCCCTACACTTAGAAGGCTCTCATGCGTGCTATGAGAAAACTTTAGAATTCTCTTTGCATTACGTTTTAATAATATGGTTCCCTAGGCTGTAGAGGGTAATTGTACTACCTGAAGCCAAATGAAACATTAACAATTTTCTTTCACTTAAAATGTGTTTCTATTCCAAATAATTAATCCATTTGTGCAAAAAAAGAGAAGGGAGTAAACAATAGGCGGTGTCTTTGAGTAAGGTCCCTATTAATATTTCAACCATAACTTCATTTTAAGTCGGAGCCTTTTTTTCCATTTGTTCACTTCGTGGTCAAATCAAATAACCATACGAGTTTTATTTACTCCTCATTGTAGAATGTAACTAATTATTAGACTCGAGAATAAAAAGGAACACGCTTTTGAAACAAAAACCATCACACTGAGGCATTGTTTAATCAGATCCTTGACAGACTCCTCCTCTCCCCACCCAAACCTTTCTACATACCATGCTGGCTCAAGAAAACAAGTGGATAAAAAAGCCCTTTCTGTCAGGATTTAAGATAACTTACCACTCACAATGATTGGCGATAATATATTGCCTGGAATGTTAAGGGAGGCACATGACAGGGATGAAGCAAACAATATATTTCATAAAGCCGCAAAGGCGTAAATTAAGACTTCAGGTAATAGGGACGACAAAAAGGCATCGCGTAGGTCTGAAAGGTAAGTGTGATGGTTCTGACAAAATGTGCTGTAACATCCAGCAGGGTAGTGACGGGTGATACAGCACACAGCGCCTGGCATGGCACTAACAGGACACCACAGTCCTTGCTACAGTCAGGTAAAAGGCAGGTGCTACAGTCAGGTAAAAGGCAGGTTCAGAACACATCCATTAAATTAGTTTAATAGAGTATGGGCTGCAGTGTCCTTGCTGGAGTGTCTAGGAAGCATGGTGTAGTGCCCCTCGCAGGTTTGCTGAACTGTTATTGATCTAGGGTAAATCTTCACTCGCTCATGCGTGAAGTGCTAACCTTTGTTCAACCCTGAGCATATTTCTCTCAGATATTTCCACTCATTACTCCAAACCTTCCCAGCTGCAAAAAGCAGGGGAGGCTGCATTTTGGCTATTTCAATGCAACACTAGGATTTGCAGGGTGGTCTTCCCATGCTGCATAAGGAAGAGGCGTGTGGGTCACTCTCCTCTGACAGCCCTAGGGTCTGTGCTGTTTCGTTCTCAGAGAGAGAGTCATAGAAAATGAGAACCTGGAACGTGAGTTTCTGCCTTCTACTCGTTTGCTGCTTATGGTATCGGCAAGTACTCAGACATCACACATGCTCTTCAGAGATGCTTTTCAGAGAAGACAAAACAAAGTACACACAGACATGAGAGAGAGAGAATCTTACATAGACAGATTATAGAGATAGAGATATATCTACAGCTATAGATTACTATATAGCTATAAAATTACTCCCTCGGGGCGCCTGGGTGGCTCAGTTGGTTCAGTGTCTGACTTCAGCTCAGGTCATGATCTTGCAGTTTGTGGGTTTGAGCCCCCCATCAGGCTCTGTGCTGACAGCTCCAAGCCTGGAGCCTGCTTCGGATTCTGTGTCTTCCTCTCTCTCTGCCCCACCCATGCTCATGCTCTGGGTCTCTCTGTCTCTCAATAATAAATAAATGTTAAAAAAAATTTTTTTAAAATAAAATTACTCCCTCTATTGCTTTATAATCAGAACCCTGAGCTTCATCCACCAAGCTGCCATCCACATTTTTTTATTATTATTCACAACAGTACTCAGTTTCCTCTGATCTAACCTGAAGAATAGAAGGATCCTAATAATGATATTGTTTCAGGGATATGGAGGAAACACTCACTTCACTCTCTCCAAAATACCTCCAGCCAAATGACTGATTCCTGAAATGCCACAATTGGTAATAACTGCATCATGTAGTGTTTACTTCCCCATAGTATGTACATTCCAAAATAAATAACAATTAAGTCTTACCAGTCATTTTAAACTTCATAGCAACAGATTGATAAAATCCATTCTGGAGAGCAGGTAAAAAAGAGGGCAAAGAAAGACGGTATGTAAACACACTGCATGGAGGACACTAGCTTTCGGGAGGAGCGGAAACACCTAAGGAGAGAGGATCTATGTAGATGGAAGAAAGAATGGTAGAGGAACGTGGACTTCATGGATTCTGAACACATTTTGTCTACGATCCCGAGTTCCCTTTTGCAGACCCAGTCATTCGTCCCTTGGTTGGGATGCTATGCATTAAGAGCCTCTCAAAAGAGGGGTGCCTGAGTGGCTCAGTCAGTTAGGCTTCCTGACTTCAGCTCAAGTCATGATCTCACAACTTGTGAGTTCGAGCCCTGCATCGGGCTCTGTGCTGCCAGCTCAGAGTCTGGAGCCTGCTTCCGATTCTGTGTCTTCCTCTCTCTGCTCCTCCCCTATTCACACTCTGTCTCTGTCTCTTTCTCAAAAGTAAATGTTAAAAAAAATTTTTTTTTTTTAAAAAGATGCTCTTGAAAGAGTCCAGCAGGTTTCACAAGGGGCTAAAAGAACTAAGTTGAAGAAGGAGTTTGCTGGATTTCCTCCTCTTTCAGCCAGACCATACCCAAAGCTAGAGCTCAACAGAAGGAAATTTTGTATATATGTATGCATATATGTATGTGTATATGTGTGTACATGTATGTATATATGTATACATACATGTATGTGTACACACATATACACATACATATATGCATATATACATATGCATACACATACATATATACAATTTTGTATATATATTTACACATATATAAATATACAACATAATGTATTAAAATACCTAACATTATGTATAATACTCTATATAATGGCAGATGATATTTCTATTTCTACATGATAACACTAATAGGTGAAACCTACAAGGTACACATCCATATTTTCCCCTCTCAAATCTTCAAAGATGGCAGCGGTTCAGCCTTCTGAATTATGTGGGGATTTTTCAACACACAATGTGGCATAAACACTGGATATGTGTAACACCATCAATAGGGTGGCTATTCGTCATCAAATAGTATAATTTCTACCATGGAACATAAAAATGTTCACAAAAATTTGGTTTACAAATGAAAAATATATATATAAATATCCTTGTAAGAATTCAGGTCTGATTTTTTTACCAAGTAAGTTTGCTACAATTCTATGAAAAAAAATTACTGTTTATTAGGCCCTTTTTGGTTTAACAATCAAGGAAAATTGATAAGTGCTTCATCAATTAGGTGATAATGCATCTGTCCAAAGTATCCATCAAGGGAAGCGGGGGTATGAACGGACGATGTTCATGTAACTACTGCAAGCCTCATTCAAAGTCTTGGAGCCAAGTGCTCACAAAGCCCGAGTGAAGAAGGCTGGGAAACAGCTTTTCTTCTACTGCTCTTTTCTGATCACTCTCTCCGCCAGAGCAGCACTGCCCCCTAAGTTAAGATACCATCATCACTCAAGTGTGGTCGAGTGAGGAGGCTTGAAAAGGAATGATGGACAGCGCCAGCTTGCCACCTTCTGTCTCCAAGCTAATTGCCTTCAGGATCCTGCCTCTTTTACGTCTAGATATAATTTTCTTCTTCCCTGCTGCGCACAGACATCATCATCTTTTAAGTCCTTGGGTGCGGGAGCTTATGAAGAGAGGAAGAGAGCTTGCCCACATTCCTTCTATCCCAGCCTTTTGTGCAGAATATCTGTTCCCATTTCATCTGACTGGTGGTGGAGTTACTATTTTCACACATCCTACACATCTCCAGCCACACATCCTTAATTTCCTGTTAGAGGTTTCTCCTTGGATAGTGCACCCTCACTTCAAACTAACGGTGAGCTGACAATATTCTGGCTTAAATGTGCTGCCCTCCAGACTTCTGTCTCCCACAGCCAACTGGGCTTAAAATCCTAGAGACATCAGTGACTTCTGTTTTCCTCCCAAATAGGAGGCAATGAGTGAGGCCTGCCAGTTCTTCATTTGGAAAATACCTCTTTGTTGTACCAGGCTGTTTCTGAAATTCATATCCTTCTCCATTCATGCCTGGTCTACTGTGGCATGCTTGTAGGACAGAGCACCCCATTCCAACACATCAGAGTCAAATGAATCTTACTGAAGTAATTTTCCATTTACCTTTGCTCCATTTAGAACACTACAGAATTTCCAAGAATAAGAACATACATAGGAGTGCCTGGGTGGCTCAGTCAGTTAAGTGCCCGACCCTTGATTCAGTCTCAGGTCATGAGCTCACAGTTTGTAGGTTCAAGTCCCATGTCAGCCCATGAGCCAACAGCGTGAAGCCTGCTTGGGATTCTCTATCTCCATCTCTCTGTCTCTGCCCCTCCCCTGCTTGTATGTGCTCTCTCTCTCTCTCTCTCTCTCTCTCTCTCTCTCTCAAAAAAAAAATAAATACATTTAAAAAAAAAGACTATAGGGGCACCTGAGTGGTTCAGTTGGTTAAGCATCTAACTTCGGCCCAGGTCATGATCTCACAGTTCATGAGCTCAAGTCCTGTATCAGGCTCTGCACTGAATGTGCAGAGCCTGCTTGGGATTCTCTCTGCCCCTCCTCCACTCAAGCTTTTTCTCTCTCTCAAAATAAACAAACTTTAAAAAAAGAATGTGTGTTTAAACAAATTTTAAAGTAAATAAACTTTAAAAAAAAAGAATACACACACACATATATACATAATAATGTATATATCTCTATATATCTCTATAGAGAGAGATATACCTTTAATCCGCTTTCAGAGCCTTCTATAATACAAACAAAATTTTCTTTTCCATTTTCATCTTCCAACCCTCTGCTACAGCTTTCCTACAGATCCACTGGCCCTGGATATCATATACACTTGTCAGCTTCCTTCCCACCCCTTCTACACTTCATGCTGTTCACCTGGTTCAAACCTGACTCCGTTCATTCATCAAAGCTCAAGCTTTATGTGTCCAAGAAGGGTTCTTTTACCACATGAGGCCATGATAATTGTGGAACAGACTACTGGTCCTCCTCCAATATCCATTCTCCCCTTCTTTCCCGTGACAACAGAACTCTCAGTTTCTAGCTGAGCACATGAACACCCAGGTGCAAGACTACACTTCCCAACCTCCCTCGCAAATAGGTGTGGTGTGTGGCTAGGATGTGACCAGTGGAATGTGAATCGAACTGATGTATTTAACTTCTGGGTCACACACTATAGAGAAGGGGCATACCCTTTGGACCATACAGATGAAAGCAAAACCATCAGAATGGCAGAGGATGACAAGAGATGGCCAGACACCTGATGACTCTGCAGAGCAGCGGTGCCATAGAAGCTGATGCAAGAGATTTAAATTCTACCTTGCTTAAGCCATTATTGTCTTCGACCTCTATTATAGCAGCCAAATCTATCTCCCAATCCATTTTACATCATTTATTATTTGTATGACTCAATGGCTTATTCCTATCGCAATCCCAAAATTGTTAGTTGTCTTTGTACTTATATATGTATCTCCTTCACCCGGTGTGAAGAGGGATCGTGACTTTTCTGCATACAGCTACCTCCAATACAGCAGTTTTCCTTCACACCTAGGTCAAGTACAGCACACTAACAAGTTAATGAATACAATCATACTCTATTTATCCATGATCAACAGAGTGGAGAATGAACTCTTTCGTGTAAGACTTGACAAAAAAAAAAAAGAAAAAGAAAAAGAAAAAGAAAAATACACCTCAAAAATATTTATAAGAACTTTTCTTGCATAAAACATCTGCAAATCTATTTCATTCTTCACTGACATATTACACACAAGGTAATAAACGTAATTCAGTTGATGCTTTTGTCTCAAGATCATAATTACCAATGTTCATTTTATATTATTCTCTATACATCTCAATAACAAGTAAAGGATATATTCCTAAATATAAAGCACCCAGAAAACCTTTTGGGGGAGCCTTTTATGGTATCTTTTTTATATACATAAAAGTAATACCGAATTCTTGTGGAATATTTAAAACACGTCGAAAGCCTATAGAAAACAGCCTGAATTCTTATGTTGTATTAACAATATTTTTCTTATCTATTGCCAGCAAAGTATGTGTCATTCTCCCCCATTTCCTTCACGCCATTAGTGTGTTGCTGATACTAATATTCTATGAACTAGAATAGCAGATGTTCAAGTGTCCTAGAATTATATAAAGATCTGTGGGAGAACTAAAATGCTCCACTCTCTTGCGAAAAGAGTAAGTTTCAGGTATGAACCCAGGGCTTCGCCCCTGACTTTGGGGTAGCACATATTAAGCCACTCTTACAATTTTTCCAGGAGATGAAGCTGTGAGTGGGGGAAGAGTTGGGGGCATTAAGATTGCTGAACTCTGGGTTCCTTCCTATTCCTTGAGTATTCAGAATTCTAAAGCAATCAAGCTACTAGTTATAGGGACAGAGGTAAAAATTTTATGAATCACCAAATGTAATAGTGAGATGTTCTGCTTACACTCACACCACTTGGGTCATGCTTCTGTGTATTCCAAATATAATGATAGAAAGCACACCTTGGCCATTGGTGCAGTGTAGTTGACTGGTCACCCTACTCACCTGCCAGCCTCCTGAGTCCGGGTTAGCATTTCCTGTTGCCATAGGGGCACAAACGCAGGGAAACCCAAATGTTAAACCCATGCATATCCACTGTGAGAAAATCACTGCGATCACAAATCAAAAATGTAAACTTTATCTGCTAAAAATCAAGATGCAGCCTGCCTACTGGATCAAACGAGCACATGCCCTGGAACATGGGAGACATTTATTGATCTAGAGGGGATAAAATTAAGGGGACAATGGTACATGATTGCGGTCTAGTGTCGAGACTGATCAATTCTGTCTTTATGTCATAATTCAGTGCACGAAAACTTCAATCACCTCATTTCTCATTCTAGAATATTATATCACTCCACTAGATGGATAACATCACATCAATAGGACTTGGAGAGCATGAGACAACAGACACTCTAGATATCTTGGATTGACACTTATGTTCTGGAATCTCAAAGAGAGTTTTAAAGAAAAGTCAAGGCCTGCCATCATTGAAGCTCTATGTATCCAGAAGTAACACATTTTACCTTCTACTTCTAAGTGGCACAGAAATGTAAAGCCATCTTTGGGTTTTAGAAACCCGTCTTTGGGTTTTGAATATGCCAGATTCAACTACACTGTTTGGCAGTGTTTTCTGAGCAACCCAAAGAGCTATTAACACGGAGAATATCCTAGACCAAGAGAAATCGATCTCTTGCACGTACTGCCAGTTGCTACTTATGGCCACGGAGCTCCATTGTGCTTACAGTCTCTGGGGCAGCCTGGAATACTATTTGGAGCCTGTTGCAAAACTGGATAGAGGAATCACAGCAGTGACACCTGGATTTTGAAACAACTATACTCTGTTGAGCAAATCATTTTTTTTTTTAATGTCTGGCTGCTAATAGTTCTACTGCACAGTGAACACATGCCCACAGGACATGAGCAAGGGGTGGCTTATGATCTGCGCTACTTATAATCAACTTGGTATTGCCTGATGCTTCCACCCACAAAGCTTTGAATACCCAGCAGTTTCTCATTACCACGTAGAAGTAATGGACACAATATGGGGCTTGAGAAGGTCAGGAAGGCACAACTATTTTGCATAACAGATGGATCTATTTCCCATTGTGCCTGTCACACAGCCATCTTTCCCCAAATCCACATACAGGGCCTTGGGGGAAACTCTCTATGACTAAGAAGAAAATCACTCAAGCCTTATTTGCAGATGGCACTTTATTAAATGTTGGCATCAGCTGGAAGTACATTCTTGTAGTAATTATAGCCCCACTCATGGGTAGCCTTGAATGATAGCAAAAAAGAGAGAAACCCCAGGGGGCAAAATTCATTTTTAAATCAACCTGATTAAGGTATAATTCGCAAGCAATAAATTCCACAGATTTTAAGTATACAGGTTGATGAGTTGTGACAAATGTCCAGGCAACCAACATCTCAATCAAGATACATAACACGTCTATATTCCAAAGAAGTTCTTTGTACTTCTTCGTAGCCCATTTCCCCATACTCACCAATCCTCACCACAGAGAACCACTACTGTGACCTCTGTTACTTCAGATTAGTTTTGCTGGTTCTAACACTTCATATAAAAGGATATACTCTTTTCTGTCTGGTTTTATGCCAACATAATGTCTCCATGGTTCATTTATGTTGCTGTATGAATCAGCAGTTCCATTCATTTGCGTTATTCAGTAGTATTTCATAACATAGGTCATAATTAGTTTAGTATTCCCTATCAGTAAAAATTGGATTGCTTCCAATTTTAGGCTATTATACACAAAGTTACCTAAAATACTTATGCACAAATCACTGTATTGGCATAGGCTTCCATAAGTCTTGGGTAGATACTTAGGAGTGGAATTATTGGGCCATGCTGTAAGTGTATATTTAACATAGTGAGAAATGAGGAGACTGATGTTTGAGCAGTAGGGTTTTGGGTCCACCTTGCCTGAAAGGAGATGTGGCCTCAGGCAGAGATATAGTGGCTAATAGGTTCCTCATCAGTAGCCAAAGACTTGTCAAAAACAAGATAGAAAATGGATTAAAGAAGATTTGGAGAAGTATATGGATGAGCCTATGGTGTGAGAATACTGATTTTTACCGGTCTATCCCTTTTCACTCCCCTCACTAAACACAATGCTTCCAAGTATCTTAAATAGGTAGATGGGAGCTGACCTTTGTATGGCTATCTCAGTGCTTACTAAATGTGCTACAAAGTAGCCATGATGGCAAGTCAGAGTGAATGCATAGGATTAGCACTGGGACTTGGCCCTCATGAAACAAGACCTGGCTAATATACATCTCATATGCCAGTCATAGAGAACAACACTGAGCCACAGGTGGCTGTCAGTTGACCTACATGGCCAGATTACACTGGACCCTTTACATTATGGAAAGGTAGCTATTGAGAATGATTCCTCTTCTGAATTGTGTACGTGAACAGCATTCGTGAACTTACTAACTGGTATTTCAAAAACCATTTTCTTTTGAACCACTTAGCCCATTTTACGTTCGAAGGAATAAGGTGATGTTCAACATCACCCAGAAGCAGGAAGACAGTATCTTCTAAATTTGGGATATACTCTTACATGGTGCTAAAATTATTGTCAAATTAAAAATAGACCTACCCTATGACCCAGCAATAGCACTGCTAGGAATTTACCCAAGGGATACAGAAGTACTGATGCATAGGGGCACTTGTACCCCAATGTTTATAGCAGCACTCTCAACAATAGCCAAATTATGGAAAGAGCCGAAATGTCCATCAACTGACAAATGGATAAAGAAATTGTGGTTTATATACACAATGGAGTACTACGTGGCAATGAGAAAGAATGAAATATGGCCCTTTGTAGCAACGGGGATGAAACTGGAGAGTGTGATGCTAAGTGAAATAAGCCATACAGAGAAAGACAGATACGTATGGTTTCACTCTTATGTGGATCCTGAGAAACTTAACAGAAACCCATGGGGGAGGGGAAGGGGAAAAAAAAAAAAGAGGTTAGAGTGGGAGAGAGCCAAAGCATAAGAGAATCTTGAAAACTGAGAACAAACTGAGGGTTGATGGGGGGTGGGAGGGAGGGAAGGGTGGGTGATGGGTATTGAGGAGGGCACCTTTTGGGATGAGCACTGGGTGTTATATGGAAACGAATTTGACAATAAATTTCATATATTGAAAAGAATAAAATAAAATAAAATAAAATAAAATAAAATAAAATAAAATAAAATAAAATTATTGTCAAATGTATGTTCTGCCTCTCTTATTCATAAAACACAGGGCCATGACTTCTATGGGCTGAATTTTGTCCACCAATATTCATATATTGAAATTATAACCTCCTGTACCTCAGAGTGTGACTGTATTTGGAGATAGGGTCTTAAAGAAGTAATTAAGGTAAGATGCAGTCATATGGACGGGCTATATATAATCTCATATGGCCAGTATCCTTATTAAGACGAGGACACAGTTACACACAGAGGGAAGGCCATGGGAAAACACAGGAAAATGGCCATCTACCAGTCATGGAGAGAGGCCTCAGAAGAAACCAAGCCTGCTGGCACCTTGATCTTCGACTTCCAGCCTCCAGAACTGTGAGAAAATAAATTTCTGTTGTTTAAGCCACCAAGTCTGTGGTACTTTGCTGTGACAGGCTCGATAGACTAAAACAATGACTCATATGATACTTCACATATCTCTAATGCATTCAATCATGCACAAAAATTTTGTTTCTGTCTCCATGACTGTTGGCTTTGCTGTTGGTCTTTTGAGCCAGAGTACCAAAAGGAGGTAAGTAACCAGGAGTATGGCAATCTCAGGCTCCTGTCCTTCCATAAATTCTGCCTCTCCCATGTGGTCATCTTGCAGAAGTGTCAGGGAAGGACAAAAGACAGAGAAATCCGAGATAATGATCGAAATTAACAAAGAAATTGATTAAATTATTAGATTCAAGCTTAATAATAAATTCAAAATTGTTACATTTATTTTCCTGCTCACCAGCAGGTGGCAGCTGATGGGAAAGATTGTTCATCAATACATAAAATTATCTCTGTATATATAACTTATAGTCTGGGTCATATTTTGCAACACTCACTATAATACTATTCACAGGGCACACTTAGGAGGTGGTGACTTCTGTCTGGGGAGAGTCCACGGTTAACAGGGCAGGTAGAGTAATCTCTAAAAAGATACATGGATTTCTTTTTTAAGTAATCTCTATGCCCATGATGGGGCCTGAACTCACAACCCCAAGACCAAGAGTGTCACGCTCCCCTGAGTGAGCCAGCCAGGCCATCCCAAAGATACATAGATTTTTAACTCAAAATTAACCAATGATCAAACACAATAACAAATCATAGGTTCAAGGACCATTTACCCAACCTTAAATACCAATCAGAGCACTAGAAAAAATTACAAAGTAATAAAAACCACTCATTCTTTGATCTACTCTGCCATACTATACCATATATAATATTACTGCTTTTGTGGATGTTCCGTAACTTACTTAACAGGTTCTCTATTATTCAAACTTTAGATCACTTCCAATTTTTTGTAATTATAAACAATATTACCTTATGTTCTTATGCATGATTATTTTTAATATTTCTGGTTGTTTCCTTAGGCTGAATCCTAGAAGTTTAATATTTTTTAGGCTTTTGGTATTTCTGGACTGTCTTCAAAACTACTGTACTAAAAATGTGTACCTTCCACCTGGAATATATAACAGTGTCTATTTATTTAAACCCTAACATATGTTGGATTTTATATTCTTCATCTTAATAATATGATATGAGGAAAGCTATGTTGATATTTCAATTTACATTATTTTTGTGATTATATAGGTAAAATGTTTTGCATGTGAAGGTTGAGCCTTCTCTATTTGGTGATTTCAGGCACTAGACTTGGACTGAACTGAGCCAAGTCTAGTTTCAATGACAAAGTCAACATAGAAATGCATAATAATGATTAATATCATCCCTCTTAAATATTTGAGATTGTAATGTGAGTGAAATTTGCCAATAATTAATTAATACATAATTAATGTACTGATAAGTGTGAACTCAAGGCAGGTTATCAGCATGATGACCACACACACACACACACACACACACACACACACACACACACACACTAACATCTATAGCAATAAAGTGCCAGTCTGACACTTAAAAATACTTAAGTTTTGGTTTGTTGTTGTTGTTGTTGTTTTAAACAGCTAAGCCTGACATTCTCTTTGAAATGGAAAGTCACATATGGTATTATTCTTTGTTGGGATATTTTTAATATTGGTTAAGCATAATCTTCAAAATAATACCATTTTTTTTTCATATGAAAAGCAAATGAGTGGCTTGGGAAGAGAGTTACAATTTAGTTTTTCAAGAAAAAAAGTTAAAATGTTTCTCAATGGTTAACCATCTGAGAGAGAGATGAAATTTGCCTCCCACGTCAAAAGCAATTGAAATGGAAGACAAATATCCTTTCCATTTCTCTAATTTGCACCCTCACTTCAACAGTTTAACTACTTTCCTGACTCTGATTCAGCTTTTGGGCCCATGCAAACCTACAGAATCATTACTTAGCATGAATTGTATTCAGACATCAAAGAGCTAATTGCCAAGCTTTTTATTCTAAAGCAGAAATCCTCACATATATTCATAGTCTTTGACAAAGCTGTGTTTGTTTTACAGCCCAGTTTTTGTTTTAACCAAATACAGTATTATTTAGGGCAAATAGGCTCTAAACTACCAAAGTAACGTGTAAACAGACTCACGTATGGAATTCATCATAGTCTGCAGACAAATTCACCGTATTGTAACTCTACAGGAATTCTGAAACATTCTATCACTATTAGAAACTTTTTTCATTGATAGAGGATCTAAAGAGTGTTACTAGGTTTAGCTACGCAAACAATTATAAGATTTATCTGCACAGTAGACAGCTATCAATTTGAAACGTAGACAGGATGGAGTTTAGAGGCCAATGTTAGTATTAAATATCCCAGGAAACTGTCATCAAAAAAAACAAACAAACAAACAAACAAAAAACCCAGTGTAAATAGCACAAATAGCAATACTAAGTGCCCAAGGAATTGAATCCTGCTAATTCAACTGAGGGGAAAAAAGAATTCCAATGTGTTCACTCTGAGAAGCATAATCAACAGGAAGCCTTGGAGTCCTTAAAGGCTCTTACTCAAACAAGAAGTTAAAAGAAACAGAAGTAGGGCTGGGAATGAGAAAATAATTGGTTTAGGCTAATCAGAATAGATTCCTGAGTTATTGTGAGGCGAGGTGGACACCTGAAATAGTGAACTAACACGGGTGGGTTAGTATGTACAAAAAAAGTACATCAATTTGGCCTTCTGGTTGTTTAGCTGGAGACAAAGAACTCTGATTTCTGTCATGGATAGTCATTTGTGGGGTTTTTTGGGGTTTTTTTGTTGTTGTCGTTATTATTGTTCAATTTTTAAATTGAAATTGAAATTGAAATTTTTTTTTAATTTTTTTTAAATTTTTATTTATTTTTTTAACTTGTTTCATTTTTTATTTTTTTCAGTTTAGATCCAAATTAGTTAGCATATAGTGCAACAATGATTTCAGGAGTAGATTCCTTAGTGCCCCTTACCCATTTAGCCCATCCCCCCTCCCACAACCCCTCCCGTAACCCTCAGTTTGTTCTCCATATTTATGAGTCTCTTCTGTTTTGTCCCCCTCCCTGCTTTTATACTATTTTTGTTTCCCTTCCCTTATGTTCATCTGTTTTGTCTCTTAAAGTCCTCGTATGAGTGAAGTCATATGATTTTTGTCTTTCTCTAATTTCACTTAGCATAATACCCTCCAGTTCCATCCACGTAGTTGCAAATGGCAAGATTTCATTCTCTTTGATTGCCGAGTAATACTCAGCATTGTATAGATATACCACATCTTCTTTACGTGGATAGTCATTTGTTGATGTGTCATTCAACAAAATAAGGTGTTACGGGAAGAAATGATCATTTCATAATGTGGGTGGATGGAGATGGAGTGGAGAAGTGAGAATATGTTTCCATCAACTGAGGAGACACCTATGTTGTGAAGCCCGATCATAGGGAAGAAACGGGGATCTTAAATCCTGAAGTTAATCTCTGGTTAACAGCAGCCTTTGGGTGCTATCAGAAATCATGCGTCTGCTGAAGCTATGGGAAAAGGCAAATTCCATCAGGAACAGTTTGAAAAACAAAAACACAAGGGGGTAATAAAGACACTTGACAAATAACAGTATTACAGGGATGGGCCAAGAAAGCATTGTCAATAAAAGGGTTTTTTTTTAATTTATTTATTTATTCTTGAAAGAGAGAAAGAGTGTGGGGGAGGGGGGAGGGAGAGAGAGAGAGAGAGAGAGAGAGAGAGAATCTCAAGCAGGCTCTGCACTCTCAGCAGGTTGCCCAATGTAAGGCTCGAACCCACGAACCATGAGATCACAACCTGAGCCAAAATCAAGATGTCAGACGCTTAACCAACTGAGCCACCTAGACATGCCCATAAAAGGAAATTAAAATGTAGCCACAGAAGGGCTGGAAGTAAAGCAGAAATAAGAGTTGTTACAGAAGCCAAGAGAACAGAAAGAGCTAAAAAGGTAAGCATAATCAAAAGTCTCAGGTGTCATTCAGAGGAAAATAAGATAAGCACTAAAATTGTCCACAGGTCTTAATAATAGGAAGCCATTAAATGTGACTTGGGGAAGGCGTGATAGAGCAGAAGTGTCAGTGGTCCTGAACTGATCCGTAAACAGAAGGAGAGGGAAAAAGATCTGCATGCACTCTGGGTTCTCTCACCCCGTCAAAAATTCCTGTCTCCATAGGTTTTAGCAGCAAGAAAATTCACCTGTATTTCTCAGGGACACACAAAAGGTATCCTTGTCTGAGTCACAAATAAAACATCTGGGGTCACTCCCATTTGCCTCAGACAACACTTTTACGGGATATGTAGGATGGAGTAGGATTTAGGGATAAGAATTTTTTTTTTTCATTTTTTAAAATCTGTACTTATTTTTGAGAGAGAGACAGAGTGCGAGTAGGGGAGGGGCAGAGAGAGAGGGAGACACAGACTCCGAAGCAGGCTCCAGGCCCCGAGCGGTCAGCACAGAGTCTGACGCAGGGCTCGAATTCACGAACCACGAGATCACGACCTGAGCCGAAGTCGGACGCTTAACCAACTGAGCCACCCAGGTGTCCCGAGAATGGGTTTTTTTTAAACCTTCCCAGTGCACCGGATGTTTTTCTAAACTCTTCAGATAAATTAACTCACAAGATTTGTACAAGAGCACCTCTGCATTGGACAACTACAGTTGAAGTTTACAAGTCAGGATTTAAGTTCGTAAATGTTAAGTTCTGGAAGTCCGTGAGGAAACAAAGTGGAAGAGCCGGTCCCAAAGCCTCTCTACTTTTTCCACCATGAATTGCTTCTCACTTCCCATGTGGCCTCCTGCTGTGGCCCAATGCACCGACAAATTCACACACTGTCCCCGGGCTGATATGCTTTTGTATTTCCTAAAGGCCATCTTCCCAACACTGTCTTTAGGGCAGAAGCCCAAATCCCCCTCCTTGAGGAGTCTGCGATCAGACTGTAGAAGATTTGCCAATATTTTCCTTTTTCTTAGATTTCCCCTTTCCCAAAATGCAGAGCTAAAAATATGTCAAATGAGTCCTTAGGAGTATGAAGTAACTCATAGTTTCCAAATTTACAGAATTCACTCAAATATTCATTTTTAAAATGGCTTTTACTTGTGTTCTTAACTTTCCTGTTGCCAAGAATATAAATTCTACATAATGTAAACATCTGTTTTTTTCTGATTGGCACATTATACGATCAATGCAGGAAATTGGAAAATTTTAGTGGAATTCTCCTAACTGATATCTACTTACCAGACTTGCTACACTATTCAACATTCTTCATTTTCTCTGTAAAAATTACTGACTAATGCCCAGAATGTATCAAATTTGCTTGCGGCTGGGAAGTTTATCTCTGACACATTTGCAATGTCTCATCTCATGGATTGATTTGTATGCTTGCCAGAATAAGGTTATTTATTCACAAATTCATTTATGCCAGTTGTACCTATTAATGTGTTTATGAAGTGTAATTAAATGTCACATAAACCAAGAAAATATGAGTACAAAAAGAGAGCTATTGAGTCTATAAAAATAATTTGAATTCTTAGGAAAGACTTGATAAAGATAAGTAATTAAAATTTGCTGTTGAATTAAGTGTGGGTATAATTTTTTTTCATCATGATAATCTACACTCAGATTGTTTCCACAACCTCTTTTTACTAGAGAAGCCAAAGTGGCGTCATTTTTATAAGGAAAAAAACATGTGGCAACTTTACTTAAAAGATACTTTACTTAAAAAAAAAAAGCCTATGTTCTCCAAGAAATATCTAGGAAATTAATAAGCATTTATTGGTAGAAAGTCTAAATAAAATATTTATGGTATGCATATTTTTGTTTTGATTCTCTCCTTCAAGAGCATTTACATTTCTTGATCAACTACTTCTCATAATGATGCTCAGTAACAATCATCCATAACCCTACCAGCAACAATGAATCATGACTGTTAACACTGTGGCCAATTTCCTCTAGACCCATTCTTTCCATCCATTTTACAAAGATTAGGATTAGATCATACCCTACACAAAATTCATAACTCTCCTATTTATTGACGGTATATGGCAAGCATTTCTCCCTACGTAAATCACTTTTTCTTTTCCAAATCTACTTTATTTTAGTTTATTGTACCCTATAACTATAATGGACTATTTCATATACAATAAAAATGCACAGCTCAATGACTTTGGCTATTTTTACATAGTCATATACCGAAAATGTAAATCAAAATATAAAACATAACCGTCATCACTCCCAGAAAGTTCCCGTATGCCTGCTTCTAGTCAACTTGCTGATTTTTATTACTATAGAATACTTTTGCCTGAACTTGGATTTCAACTCAACAGAATCATATAGCATGCATTCTTTCATGTCTGACTTCCCTAGTTCAACGTAATGTTTTTAAGATTCATTCATGTTGTTGAATATCACGGTTTGTCCTATTTTATTAAAAAGGAGTATTGCACTGTATGAATATACTACAGTTAATTTGTACTTTCTCCTGTTAGTGGACATGTGGTTGTTTCCAAATTTTAAGGACGCTATGAACATTTTTGTCTAAGTCTTATTGTGGACATAGTTTCTTATTTCTGAGTCACTGGGTGCATATACATTTAGCTTCCCACCAATCTGCCAGTTTTTCAAAGTGGCCGTATCACTGTTACAAGCCTAGCGACAAAATGTGAGCGTTCCACTTATTTCAAGTCCTCACCGATATTAGGTATTCTCGGTATTTTTTATTTTATCCCTCATTTTGGATGTGAAATGGTATCTTATTACAGTTTGATTTGTATTTCACTGAAGAGTAATGATGCTAAGCCTCTTTCTATGTTCTATACACATATTTTCAAGAGCTGAGTTTATTCTATGTTGTATATATACTGCTCACTCTCTCATCTAGGTCTTTCCTGCTTACCTTTTCCCCAGGACAGTAACTCTGTGTTATCTTAAATGATAACATATGTATTTACTTACATGCTTTCACGTTGTTTATATATTTGTTAGCACGTAAATGCCACAAGATTAGGAATTTAGTCTATCTTATTTACCAAGACGCCAACCAAGATCAGTACGTGACACATAAGCTTAGCACAAGACTTGTTGAATGAATTCTTTATGCAATAAACTATTATCTGGTACTTCCCCTGGCATTTCCTGTTGCCTCTTTACATACTTATTCTCATTTTAAATCTTCCTTCCCACATCAGTTTGGGCAAATAAGCTGCAGTATTTCGTTCCTCAGAGATGAAAGACAAGTGCAGAAATGCAGGTGAGAATTCTTCTAATTTTCAGGTTTCAAGGTAGATTTTTTTTTTTTTTTTTGACCCTCAACGGAGAAAATACGTTTGAGAGTGTCTCGTCATCAGTGTTTTCTTATTGGTATTTGTCAAGGAGACGTTAAACACAGAGGGGTATTATTCCTGGTTCCACAGAAGCAGGGCCAGTGGGCATATTTCTCTGCTGAAGTACCAAATTAAGATGCCATCCGTGGATTGCCCGAGGTTATCTGGACCATCTGGGGCTTAGAAGCACAGTAGGACTAGAGAAAAGGTCCAGGATGGAACCAGAACAATGAACACGAACAGGGAGTAACAACCTGATGAGACCTGGAAATCTAAAGTTCTTAAAATTATTTCAGATGCCACGTGATTCAATGAATGCCGGTTCCCCTGTACCTTCTAATTGTAACCAGCTTAAATAGATAGTCACGAACGTAGTCAGACCTCCAGGGAAGTGATTCATCAGACTGTTTAGTTTCTATTCCTATAAAGAGACAATTGTTCCTCAAACATATAAATTTCACATTCGTCCAATTTTCTCCATTTCTACTACTGCCATCAGACTTCGCCACACCCCCTCTTTCCCAAAGTGCCACTATAACATGTCTCTCGACTTCTTCTATCGCCCCAGTACTGTCTGTTCTGAACATACCCACACAGATGAGCTCCAGGCCTCATCCAGATCACGTCACTCTCCTGCTTAAAGTCTTTCCAGCACTTCTCACTGCCCTCAGAACAAACTTCAAACTCTTTCCTCTCACCTCTAAAGTGCAGACATAAAGATCAGCCCTGTGAGAAAAGCAGGGCTAGTTACCCTGAGCTTGCCATAGCAAGGGAATCAGCCACCATCACTCACATTTTGGTAGACACTCAAACTGGCAGAGCAGTGGGAAAGCTTTATAATGAAAAAAGGGAGGGTTTCCGTGCCTTACTGAAGACTGTGGGCATAGGGAGGCTATAGGCAGTCTACGTAGAAGGGAGGCATCCTACGTAATTAGTTCAGGGGACGTGCTTGGCTTTCTCTGGTTGGTCCAAAGTTGGAAGTGAGAACAAAAATTAGGAAAGCTGCCAGTTGTTAATCAAGTCCTGTTCATCTGGGGCCAACCGTTACAGAAGTTATCATTTAGCTTCTGGGATTGTCACTGAAGACAACAATCTGGTTTCCTGTGAGTCTGTTTGTAGCCAGCTGTGTTCCTGGGTTGTCTAGTGCAGACAAGAAGTTGGTTGTAGGTTCAAAATTCCATTTTTATATCTGATCTGGCAATTTTCCGTTTGTATATTCAGCCTCTCATTTTGCTGCGTCATGTATTCCCTACCCTCTGCTGTGGTCTTCTCCTCCCCTTTTTTATCCCTCTTTGCTCATATGTACTAGCTAAAGAAGCTTCTGAGAAGTCCACTAAAATTTCAAACTCAGCCCGGACTCCCCGCCTTTGCATTTGCCTCTGGCATGGCTGACTCCTTCTCAATCTTCAAATCTCAGCTTAAGTCTGATTTCTTAAAAATAATAAATAGTAAATAGTAATGTTTTATTTATTTTTGAGACAGAAAGGCACAGAACATGAGTGGGGAAGGGCAGAGAGAGAGGGAGACACAGAATCTGAAGCAGGCTCCAGGCTCTGAGCTGTCAGCATAGAGCCCGATGTGGGGCTTGAACTCATCAACCGGGAGATCATGACCTGAGCTGAAGTTGGATGCTTAACCAACTGAGCCACCAGGTGCCCCATGTCTGATTTCTTTAAAGTCTTTTCCACATCACTGTATTTAAAAGAGATAGAATGCTTACACCATTACTATTTTACTAAGTATTAACCATTGTTTGTTTTCTTCACTTCATTTACATGTTGTGGTTATTCTTACTCATTTTCCTACTTCTACTTCAGCTGTCTGCTCCATTGAACTGTAAGTTTTTGGAAACAGGATCCAACGTTTGCCATTCTATTACCAGTACCTACCAGAGTGTCTAGAATAGGGTCAGCCTTCAAAAGAAATTTGTCAAATGAGTCTGCTACCCTCAATCTTCTTTTTTGTTGTTGTTGTTTTTATTTCTTTTTTTGAGAGAGAGAGACAGAGAGAGAGAACAGAGGAGGGGCAGAGAGAGAGGGACAGAGAGAGAATCCCAAGCAGGCTCCACACTGTCAGCACAGAGTCCGATGCAGGCCTTGAACTCACAAACCATGAGATCATGACCTGAGCTGAAACCAAGACTCAGACATTTAACTGAATGAGCCACTCAGGTGCCCCTTATCTTGTTTTGCAGACCCCCTAAATTAGAATGTTTCACATATACTTTGGACTTTTGCAAGAATTAAAACTATCAAAAATATACTTCTCGAATATTATCAAGACAAGTCTAATATTTTATAATTGTTTTATTTTTTTAATGTGTATTCATTTTTGAGAGAAAGAGACAGAGCATGAGCAGGACAGGGGCAGAGCGAGAGGGAGACACAGAATCCAAAGCAGGTTCCAGGCTCTGAGCTGTCAGCACAGAGCCCGACGTGGAGCTCGAACTCAGGAACTGTGAGATCATGACCTGAGCTGAAGTCGGACACTTAACCAACTGAGCCACCCCAACAAGTCTAATATTGTAAACTGAAGAGATTCTCATCCTTGTGTATGGATAGATAATTATTTTTAAATTCTGTTCTTCAAATACTGTGCCTCTAACAAGATTATAATTCAAATCTATGTTACATGTTGAAATTATTTTCTGTAACTTATGTTACTTCATAAACTAATCCAAGATATCTAATGGAAGAGCAAAAAACAACAACAAGAAAAACACTCTAAAGAGGAACAAAGAGAATGCATTAAAAATTTAGTTCTGACTCATTACACTCTGACAAATGCCAACGATGCCAAAAATTGATAACAGACCTCAAATAATCGAGCGCTACACAACACAAATACAATGGTAAAATACATAGAATGTTCTCTGGCAGTTTCTTGATAATTCAGAAGGTACATCAACAGCTTCCAGTGATCTCTTTAATGATAGCAGAGAGCATTACTCTTGCTTCATATATGTTTGTGAATGGAGAAAGGGGGAGCCATTTTAATTATTTGGGCCCTGACAAATAGGAGTAGATCTTATCATTTTAGTTGATAATTAGAAACTCAAAAATGATCCTGTCCCTAAATTTTACTTTCACATCAAACTGTCATTCTGACTCAGAGAGGATAAGAAAAAAACATGAGACTTTCCCGTGGCCTACGAATAGCAATTAGGATACCGTCCATTCTTCAGTCCAGAAATCAAGACCCTGACTGATGGACAACAGAGGCATTGAAAATGAGAACACCATAGAAATGTGTTCCCATCATTCCTTTCTCCTAACAGGACCCACTGTGGACACACAGTAGGGGGGCATATTATCCTTGCCATTATCCAATTGACCCAAGTGACAAGAAATCAAAATGTCTTTTGTAGTCTTTCAAGGGGATGGGGATTAGAGAGAGGAGGGGTGAAGCTGCTGCCTTTATCTTGACACCTTTTAAAACTAGGGAATCCATTTAATGTTGCGTGCATTATTCCAAAATGGTAATTACCCTGAAAATATATGATAAACACATGCTAATGAGATAAGCCAACAAGGGCAAAAAATCCACTTTAATAGTGCAATCATAAGAGAAAGAGTTTTAAGTAGATATGAGGAAATTATCATAAATGTCAAGGCTCACAAAATATAATAAAAAGGATTGATGTGTTTTATACATGCTAAATCACTGATGGGGATTTATTATCTACACAAGACTCCCAGCTGGCAGAAAAACAGGCTCACCACATAACAATAACTTTTGGAAAACATTACCATTTAATTTTACATTTTTCTCTTCTCTTACACTGAGCTCATAAATCAAAAATTTTTCCCATGCGCTAAAAGGGTATCAAATCTTTGGGCAGAGGTGTGAAAAGTTTTTGTTACCATTTGCATGACAAAAGAAACACTTAGCAAAGGTGCTCCTTGTCTTCATAAGCACCACATCTATTTCCCTCTCAAGAGTGAATACCAATATCTCTATTATCAAGACTGTAGCGAGAAACGCATATGAAATCAGCGTCTTCCAAGAAGAAATTAAGGGCAGGGAAGAAAGGGTTTTGGTTTGTATTAAGAAGTTAGAACAAAAGTAAAAATAGATAGTACTTCAGCTTCCTAAGAAGATGCCAGAAAAAAACAACCTCAAACAATCTCCTCCTCAAGAAGAGGAGATTAAACCCAGCAAGTGGAGAGGATTCATTTGGGAGAAGGACCAGAGCTGTTAGTTCAATAAACTTCTGGAAGAGAGATTTGGGGAAGAAGCATGTTGAGTGTTGGGAGTAAAGGAAGTCAGGAATATGCTTAGGTACAGGCTGCAGTGAGAGGAGGGTTCAGTCTTCTTGCTTCCCTCTAGAGACCCCAGGCTCAGAAGCAGGAGCAGAAGCAGAAATTTAAGCAGGTAAACTAATGAAGAAAAACCAACACAATCTTCCTTCCCTCCCCATGTGGAGAGCAATAGCAACCCATGGTGGTAATTTGCAGTCCGAGCAAATATATCAGAGAGATCATCTCTAAAAAAAACAAATAAACCAACTGGGGAAAGTAAAGCTTGTTGGTGTGAATGTTGACTCTGCATCATATTTTAATGGGATGGGGCAAGGAAAGAAGAAAACTGAACTCTTGGAAGTCATACATCTTTGGACTAACAAGAACCTGAGTGCCAAGCAGATTCAGAAGACACACTTACACCTTTTGTTTTTTCTTATTTATTTATTTATTTATTTATTTATTTATTTATTTATTTAAGAGCACACACGCATGCACACACACACACACACACACACACACACACACACACAAGTTGGGGAGGAGCAGAGGGAGAGGGAGAGGGAGAGAGAGAATCTTAAACAGTCTTCACACCCAATGCAGAGCCATCATGGGACTCATTCTCATGACCTTGATCCTGAACTGAAATCAACAGTCGGTCACTTAACCAACTTAGCCACCCAGGCATCCCCATACACCTTCCGTTTTTAGATTAAAAACTAGAATGTATTCCAGGTTTGAGAAGAACAAATAAAAGTATGGCACATTTGAGGCCTGGTCATACACAGAATGATAGGTAACAAGAGGGTTCTGGGTGAAGGTTGAGGTTCATTCTGCAGGTGGACACCGTAAAACTATGCTTGCCTTTGGCCTTCTCCAACACTGCACTGTAATATCCATGTTGTGGAGAAGTACCCAAGAAAGAACTAGTTCGAGAATAAAAGTTATCCAACCTTCATTTGACAAAGCCATCTCAACAGTAACCATCAAAAATAGGACTATGAAGAGTTCACAGTGCCAAGTCCAGACATCCCCTCCATATCATATCATTTACAAAGTGATATTTAAATTAGGAGCACATAGGATCCAGGCCATGATGGGCTCTGGCTGGTATAAAAGGAAGTTTTCAAGCAAAAATCAATAACAGTTTCATGGGAGCACCTAGGTGGCTCAGTCAGGTAAGCGAGCCACTCTTGATTTCAGCTCACGTCATGATCTCACAGTGGTGAGCTCAAGCACCACGACCAGGTTCCATGCTGAGCACGGAGCCTGTTTAAGAATCTCTCCCTCTCTTTCTGTCCCTCCCCTACTTGCCACCCGCGCCCCCCCCCCACATTCTCTCTCTCTCTCTCTCTCTCTCTCTCTCTCTCTCTCTCTCAAATACAAAACATCTCCGTGAACAAGTATCCTATTATAAGAAGTAGCTCTTGGCCAGTGAATTAGATACTTTGTTTTAAAAGTTCAGAAATAGAAGGGTAAAGAAATAGAAGATCCTGAAAGTTTCCAGGGTAGAATCTGGGGGAAAAGATTGCATACAAAAAAACCCACCCTAAAACAACAAGAATCAGGGCGGCATTAGAGCTCTCACTTAGGAAACTTTATGCAAGAAGACAATGGAGTAGTACTTTTCAAAGAACTGGAGAAAATTATTTTGAACTAGATTTCCAGACAAGCTATATCATCAATCAAATATGAGTGCAAAAAAATGCATTTCAGATGTCTAAGACTTATGAGAATTCTTGCCAAGACTGTTTCTGAGTTACTTGAGAACATATTGAAACAAGCCAACTCAGTCAAAATCAAGAAAGGGAAAACATGAGATCCAAGAAACGCTAGAGGTAATGTAGAAGTATAGTAAATATAATCTCAAGATCTTCAAAGTTGACAAAGTACAAAACACAATTGGTCAAAATTACACCAAGTAAAGACCACTGGAAAGGTCTTCAAAAAGAAAACGTAAGGGAAAAACGCGATTCCGCAGATAGAATGATTAAGAGACTAGAAGTGATATGGTGTATAAGGCGTTATTTTTCTTTCAACAAAGAGAAATGAAAGGCAATTAGAAACTCCAGAGAAATACACACCCCACACGCACGCTTACCCACACAGAGTGAAGTACACATGGAGTGATTTTCACAATCTGATGGCATTTAAGGAAGATGAGTTACTTGGACCTTAATGTTACATACATTTTTTTTTCAGGTCGTACAAGAGTCATGATTTAGGATCACTCGAAAAAAATATAACCCTAGAATATTACTCAGCCTTGCATATTTATATAGGCAAAATAGTTAAATGCTGTTTATTAGCAACTCTTAAAATCAAACTGTAGGGGTGCCTGAGCGGCTCAGCCAGCTGAGCGTTCTACTTCAGCTCACGTCATGATCTCATGGTTTGTGGGTTCGAGCCCTGCGTCGGGCTCGTGCTGACAGCTCGGAGGCTGGAGCCTGCTTCAGATTCTGTGTTTCCCTCTCTCTCTGTCCCTCCATCGCTTATGACCTCCCTCACTCTCTCTCTCAGAAACAAACATTAATAAATAAATAAGTAAATAAATAAATAAATAAATAAATAAATATTTAAAGAATCAAACTGTAGAGAAAGCACAGATACCTTAATTAAGGACATAAAAGGGAATGTAAAGGCTATCATCCTTGATTCTGTAAAAAATAAAAGGTACAGCTGTCAACTCCTGGAGACAAATATGCGCTGAGATAGATGAAGGCAATGGTAGAAGTAACAAAGTCTCAACTTAATATGAAGTCAAAATAAACCAGTGAAATGTAATAAAATAAGAAATCACGCATTTCAGTATATTATTTAAAACTACAAAGTCACCAATAAAACACCTGAAAATAAAAACAACTTAGAGGAGGGTGCGGAAGTAGGCACATAAAGTTGATACACTGAGAAATAGTGAAATAGTTCTATTATTTAGAATTACATGCTACACTGCTTACCATGAGCCTCAAGACCGAAATACCCAAATGGGGCACCGTTGTTCTTATTTTCAAGACCTTACATCAGACACCTCTTGTACACAGCCTCACAGATTCTTGGCCCCACACTTGTCGTCAGCCACGCTCAGGGTGATCATTTTGTTCAGGCTTCAAGTCAATTCACACTGATCGCTCCTTACCTTACGCACACACCATCTTCAGTGACTTTCCCTCTATCTTCAGGGCTTCCCCGATGCTGCCACAGAGCTCCATACCTGTGGGAGGCCCTCTCACACATCCATGGGCAACCTGCAGAGTACGGAGGTCAGTAGGCAAATGTTTCTCCAGACAGTCCTCGGACAGATCATTCTGAGAGACATTCGAAATATCCCTCACAAAGTCTTTGTGTGATTGGGCTGCACTTGCCCAGGGTGGGGACCAGCTCGATAATACCCCTTTCATATCAACTTTTCTTCTCTCATTTCAAATTCTTTCTATTCTCTCCCTTCTCTGTACAAGGAACTCCCAAGTAAACTGCCTTCCCAGAGGCCCTTTCATTAGAATCAACTGACAAGAAGAAACCACACTAAGACATCCCTTCTGCATCCCTTGGTTTTGGGGTTTTTTTCCCCCACAGGCATTAATGCATTAATCTTATTTTACAATTCTTATGAATATGCACCTTATTTGTTATAGATTTGCATAACTCTCATAATTATCACAAGCAAAGACTTATCTTCTCTGGTTCACTGACAATAGCTACTATGTACTAAGCATTCGCTATATGCTTAAAATGATTTCTCGTGTCAAGGAAGATGCTGCATTTAGAATCACAGCAGAGAATAACAATAAACATATAAAATTCTAGTCCGTGGAGTATCAAACTGGGAAATACAAAGACAAGAAATGCAATTTGAAACTGACAACATTCCCACAGTGAATGAACCTGAGTCCCTTTCTTCTTATTATAAAATAGCACAATAATGTTTACTTCCCAGGAAACTGAAGTGAGTTTTTAATGATTTTCAAGTAGTTCTTGAGGGCTTGAGAGCTGAAATCTCACAATATATTATATATTTAAACCATTCACAGTTCTCAAAAGACTGAAGTGAATGAGAAGTGCCCTGAGCAAGATGTCAGAAGATAGGAGTCCTTGATTCTCCTCTGCCTCATTTTTGTTAAAATATTTAGGCAAGGAATTTAAACCTTGCTAGCTGCAGTTTCCTCATCTTTCAAGTAAAAATAATGTTAGCTCTGCCAAATATCAGGGCTATTGTTAAAGGTTGATAAGCACTATGCACTCTTAGGAAACTATCAAGCACACTTTAGAGTCAGGGCACTATGTTATCCATGGAAAGCATATGGCAGCGATCACCAAGAGAGAGAAAGCCTCCATGAGGGTAAGGCCCAAATTGGACAATTATGAAGCTCGGTCCCCGTGGGTAATGCCTGGATGTTCTAAAGCCAAGTCTAAAACATCAGCTCAGGGGCAGCCAGCAAAAGTTCATTGCTGGCTGCCATAACGTTTTGAAAAAAAAAAATAGGACTCCCTTGCTAACACTTAAATATAAGAAAGTTCACCCAAAAAACCCAAACTTTCAACTCCCCTGTGAAAGTTAGGAGATGTGGCCACCTGGGCTGGGTTCTGGGAGGTCACTATTCCCAGCGTTGAATAGGCTATCTTTCCAACAGATGGGGCGTGCACCCTCTAACCTGCCACCGTCTCCACTACTCCCTTCTACCTCACACCTGGCCCCCTCCACTTATTTAGTTTATCAGTTTGGTCCCTGTGACAGGTGAGTATGAAGCATGGTTCTGGCATTGGGTAAGGAGATAGACAAAAGCTGCCCCGATTATATGGAAAGGAAAACTTTGCAGGTTGACGGAAACAGATGCAAAGCTAAGGAAGAGAGGAGAAGGGGGATGTAAGAGCTCCTGCAGCCTGGTTGGAGGCTGAAGCCGGAACAGAAGACCAGAGAAAATGCCCAGCTGGTTGGAACACTATAAGGAATTTCAAGACTCAGCTATAATGTGATGCAACCCTGAGCCAAAGGTGGCATCTGTAGAGGCCACTGCTAAGTATTCCTCATATCCTTTCCTCCTCCAACTTGAAAAAGAACTTTTAGGGATTGGGGTTTTTTTGCTGCTTTTTCTTTTCCGGCTTCACTGACATATGATTGACAAATAACTTTGTGTACATTTAAGGTGTACAATGTGATGACTTTACGCATGTATACCTGGTGAAATGTTTACCACAACAAGGTTAGTTACCACATCCTCCACCTCACATAATCACTTTTTGGTTATAGCTGCTATGGCAAGAATATTTAAGATCTACTCTTATAGCAACTTGAACGTACACAACACACTATTGTAAACCATAGTCACCAGGCTGTATGCTGTATCCCCAGAACTTCTTCCAACTGTAAATTTGTACCCTTTGATCAACATCGCCCTACGTCCTCCATTCCCCCAGTCCCTGGCAACTACCACTCTTTTTCCAAGACTTTGGATTTTTTAGATTCATCATGGAAGGGAAATTACACAGTATTTTTTCCCTATCTCATTTTTCTTAGCATAATACACTCCAGATCCATCCACGTTTTCACAATGGCAGGATTTCCTTCTCTTTCATGCCTAAGTATTATCGCTTTTTTGTGGTGTATACACATACATATACATACCACGTCTTTATCCATTCATCTGCGGATGGGCACTGGTGTTTCCATATCTTCACTAGAATGCAAACAATGCTACAATGAACATGGGGGTGCAGATATCTCCTGGAGGTCTGATTTCATTTCCTTTGGAGATATACCCAGAAGTAGGATTGCTAGATCATACAATAGCTCTATTTTTACCTTTTTTTCAGGACCCTCCACACTGTTTCCCGTAGTGGCTACACCAGTTACATGCCCACCAACAGTCACAAGGGTTCTCTTTTTTCCAAATCGTTCCCAACACTTGTTGTTATCTCTTGTCTTTTTGATTACAGCTATTCTAACAGATGTGAGATGATATCTCATTCTTGTTTTGATTTGCATTTCGCTGTTGATTCGTGATGGTGAATACCTTTCCAGGTGTCTGTTGACCATCTGTATGTCTTCTTGGGAAAATGTCTATTCAGGTCCTTTGCCCATTTTGTAATTATATCGGGGTTTTGATTTTCTATTGAGTTGCATGAATTCTCTGTATATTTTGAATATTAACCCCTTACTGCATAAATGGTTTGCAAATATTTTCTCCCATTTCACAGGTTGCCTTATCAATCTGTTGACTATTTCTTTTGCTGTACAGATGTTTAGTTTGAAGGTAGCCCCGTGTTGATTTTTGCTTCTGTTGCTTGTGCTTTTGGTGTCATATCAGAAAAATTATTGTCAAGACCAACATCAAGAAGTTTTCTCCCCTATGTTTTCTTCCAAGAGTTTTATGGCTTCCAGTCTTAATTTATCACTAGGTAATTTTTGTGAGTGCTGTGACACAGGGGTCTAATTTCATGTTTTTGCATATGAATATCCGGTTTCTGTAACCATTTATTGAAGAGCTTACCCTTTCCCCCACTGACTACTCTTGGATCCCTTGTCAAATCTTACTTGACTATATTTGTGAAATATTGATTTTGTTCCATGTCTGTCTTAATTCCAGTACCATACTGTTTTGTTTCCTATTCAGCTTTGTAAAACAGTTTAAAATAAGGAATTGTGATGCCTCCAGCTTTGTTCTTTATCAAGATTGCTTTGGATATTTGAATTTTTTCCTGGCTTCATATGAATGTAGATCATTCTATTTCTGTGAAAAATGCTACTTGAATTCTGATAGGCATTGCATTGAATGTATAAATGGCTTTGGGGTAGTATGAACATTTTAACAAATGATTCTTCCAATACATTACCACAGGATATCTTTCCTTTTACTTGTGTCTTTTTCCATTTCTTTTATCAATGTCTGATAACCTTGGGTGTATACATCTTTCCTCTTCTTGGTCAAATTGATTCCTAAGTTCTTTATTGTTTTTGACGCTGTTGTGAACAGGATTGTTGTCTTAATTTTTCTTTTTGATACTTCATTATTAGTGTATACAAATGCAACCGATTTTTGTACCTTGATTTTGTATCCTGAAACTTCACTGATTTCATTTACTTGTTTTAAAAGGTTTTCGGTGGAGTCTTTAGAATTTTTCTATATATAATATGTCAATAGCAAATACAGACAATTTCACTTCTTTTCTGATTTAGATGCCTTTTATTAGTTTTTTTCTTACAAAATTGCCCTGGCTAGGACTTGTAGTATTATGTTGAATAAGCATGGTATATACCTTGTCTTGTACTTGATTTTAGAGGAAAAGCTTTCAGCCTTTCACCACTGAGTATGATGATAGCTGTGGGCTTGTCATATATAGCCTTTATTATGTTGAGGTACATTCCCCCTAAACCCATTTTATTGAGAGTTTGTAGCATGAAAGTATGTTGAATTTTGACAAATGCTTGTTCTGCGTCTATTAAGATGATCATTTGATTTGTATCCTTCATTCTGTTAATGTGGTGTAACATTTATTGATTTGTGAATGTTGAACCATCCTTGCATCCCAATTATAATGCCCACTTGATCATGGTGTATGATTCTTTTAATACGCTGTTGAGTTCAGTTTGCTA
The DNA here is from genome assembly GCF_028749965.1 of Puma concolor. Classification (NCBI taxonomy): domain Eukaryota; kingdom Metazoa; phylum Chordata; class Mammalia; order Carnivora; family Felidae; genus Puma; species Puma concolor. Next base: position 137,058,439 of record NC_141667.1, on the reverse strand, counting down.
GTATTTTATTAAGAATCTTTGCATCTATACTCATCAGAGATATTTGCCTATAATTTTCCTCTCTTGTAGTATCCTTATCTAGCTTTCTTATCATAGTAATTCTGGCATCATAAAATGAGTTTAGGGATGTACTCATTTTTTTGTATGAGTTTTTTGTAGTCTAAAAATATTTGGTGTTAATTCTTCTTTAAACATAGTAGAATTCACCTGTGAAGCCATCTGGTCCTTGGCTTTTCTTTTTTGGGCAGCTTTTTGATTACTGATTCAACACTCACTCATTATTAGTCTGTTCAGATTTTGTATTTCTTTATGATTCTATTGGTAGCTTGTATGTTTCTAGGGATTTACCCACTTCTTCTAAGTTGTCCAATGTGTTGGAGTGTAATTGCTCACAGCAGTCTCAAGATACTTTGTATTTCTGTGGTATCAGTTGTGTGGTCTCCTCTTTCATTTATAATTTTATTCATTTGAGTCTTCTTTCTTTTTTCTTGATAAGTCTAGCTAAAATTTCATAAATTTTACTTATCTCTTCAAAAACCAATGTAGTTTTGTTGATGTTTCCTATTATTTTGTATTCTCCATTTCATCAATTTTGGTTCTGATCTTTATTATCACCTTCTCTCTACTAACTTTGAGCTTTGTTTAATTACCCTTTCTTCTAGTTCCTTGAGATGTGAAGTTAGGTTGTCTAATTGAGATCATTCTCTTTGTTTAATGTAGGCATTTATCACTCTAACCTTTCCTCTTTGAACTGATTTTGCTATATCCCATTAGTTTGGGTATGTTTTGTTTACTTTAGCATTTGTTTCAAAATACATTTTTAATACCCTTTTGATTTCTTCTCCGACCCATTGGTTGTTCAGGAGTGTGTTCGTTAATTCCCACATATTTTCTAGTTTTCCTCCTGTTATTGATTTCTAGCTTCATATCACTGTGGTTAAAAATCATAATTGGTATGATTTCAACCTTCTTAAATTTGCTATGTTTTGTGACCGAACATATGATCCGACCTGGAGAATGTTCTGTGTGCACTTGAGAATAATGTGTATTTTGCTGTTGTTGGATAAAGCAGAACTCTGTTTTTAACTTAGTACATGGCCACCCAGAGGAAATATATCCCAGTTTTACTTGCAGCCAGGTTTGCACATGGGCCTAATTTTTAGCCAATGGAATTTGAGAAAAGTAATTCTGTATAATTTGGAGGATATACCTTTAAAGAGAAAGAAGATATCCCATTACCTCACTCTCCCTCTATCCTGATGCCCAGGATATGGATATGATAGCAAGTTATCTTCAACCACAACAACAAGGCTAACACATTACAAATGGTGGAGTTACAAAACAGAAGGAAAACCTGGCCTCTGGATGACCTTTTGAAGCAAAACCAACATACCAGCCTCAGGTCATCAGCCTCCAGATTATTGCAAAGCCAGGTAAATACACTTTTACAGTGTTTAGCTCACAGCTAATGTGGGTCTCTCTTACATACATCCAAACCTATACTCTAACTAATATATTCTGAAAATCTTCATTAAAGTCTGGTTGCACCACAGGCTTGACTTGGGACACATCATGGAAGGATAAGATGGAAGATGTGCTCAGCAGGACTCTTTGGAGCATATCTGACAGTTTAGCTCTTGCATTGGGAAATGCAAGATTGACAGGCAGAGATGAGAGGAATGGAAACCTCTTTGCTCCCAATGCCTATAGATTCGGGGCCTTCTACCACCCTTGAGATGAGAGTTTGAATCAAAAATATTCAAGTGGCTCAGCATACTAGATGCGTGAGCAATATGAGGACAGAGCACACCTCCATGTTACATACACTCATATGCACACACACCCGCACATACATGTGCATAGGTGTTTGTGCACACATAAAATTACATCCATTAATAACAGAAAAAAAAATCCTGACTTCACAATTAGAATTTTTTTCAATAGAGAATAGTCTTAGGAGACTATTTCACCCACAAATTACATTACAACCTCCCTATTCATAGCATTATTTTTAAAAACTAAGCTATCATTTGAATTCTGTATTGAAATATAATGCTTGTGAGTTCTGAAAGAAAAGGCAGCATCGTAACTGTGGGGACTGAGAAAAAGAGAATTTTTTTTATTTTTTGTTGAAGATAATACCCTAGTGACTTTCAAGAGTAAACATTTGAAAATAATAAATTGAAGTTCACTACATCTTATTAATTTGTTTTGCAAGGACAGGGGAATCTGCTGCATTAAATTATTCACTAAATACGTCTTACTTTACTCACTTTGTTTTGTATATATAATATTTCTTAGGATATTGTCACTTTAATTATTAAAATATCCCTTGTGAGGTTCATAGTAATTATCATTACCCTGGAATCATTACATACAATGGAAAAAATTACAGGTAAATAGAAGATGATAATCCTTCCTCTTATAACATCAAGACTACAACAGCTACAACAGCTCAGTAACGGTAATCACTCAAGATTGGGACGTTCCACTAAAAACCTGAACATCTTTTCAGACCATGAAAAAACCTGCATGATGAAGTATAATGGAGCTATGGTTGGGGCACAGAGCAGTTAGCTATGGACTCTGAAAATCTACATTGTTTTTGTTTTATATTCTCTTATTGACACTCCTACTGTCTCTTCACTGGCATGTCACCTGTGCTCTCCCCAAAGCCGCTATTTCACAGACCTGAAGGGTACCTTTGATGGTGGTGACCTAAGGATTAATCTCAAGGGAGCAAAAGGAGAGAACCAGCTGCTTAGGAGATGTTCTAGGTGTGAGATTCCCATAACATATAGACAAAGGGTACCTAAGATTTTCATTGCAGTTGCCCTGCTAAAGGCAGAATATGAGATGAACGTCTAGAAAACATTCCATCCAAGACCTCACAAGAACATCCCTCTGCCAACACTTACGTACTATTGGTGGGAACATAAATTGTTATCACTGTGGAAAACAGTATGGAGGATCCTATATATGTATATATATATATATATATATATATACACACACACACATATATATACACACACACACACATATACATGTATATATACATATATACATATGTATACGTGTATATATATATACATATAGTGCGTGTATATATATCTATCTATATCTATCTCTGTATAGATATAGATATAGATATAGATATAGATATAGATATAGATATAGATATAGATAGATATCTATATCTATATATAGATCTCTACCATATGAACCCGCAATTCTACTTCTGGGTATATATGCAAAGAAAATTAAATCAAGATCTCAAAGACATATGTGCATTCCCATCTTCACGGCAGCATTATTCACAACAGTCAAGATATGGAAACAACCCAAGTGCCCATCAATGGATGAACAGATAAAGAAGATGCATATATATAGAGAGAGAGAAATGTGAGGGGTGCCTGGTGAGAGATAGATATATAGGCATTATGCTAGGTGAAATAAATCAGAGAGAAAGACAAATACTATACGATATCATTTATATATGGAATCTAAAAAAGCTGAATTGGTAGAAGTAGAAAGTAGAATGAAGGTTAACAGGGGCTAGGGGTGGGGGGACTAGGTAGATGTTACTCAAAAGGTACAAACTTGCAGTTAGAGGTGAATAAGGTCTTAGGATTCTAATGCACAGTATTGTATTAGTTAACAGTACCTATTGTATATTTGAAAATTCTAAGAAAGTAAATTTTAAATAGTCTTGCTACATAAAGGAAGTGGTGATGTGTGACATGACGGAGGTATTAGCTAATGCTACAGTGATAATCATACTGTAATTCATCAGTGTATGTACACCTTAAACTTACACAATGTTATATGTCAATAATATTTTAATAAAGTTGGGAGGAGGCAGTGGAAGAACATTCCTGTGCCATATTTTTTATGGAAAACAATGTTAAATGGAAGGCACAAGATCAATAAATCCTAACATTCAGTGATTCTAGGACTCCAACACAGTACCTCTTTATACCAGTCCAGGCTTACTAAAATTCATTTTCACATCAGTGTTACAAAGGTTTTAGTTAAAATGCAAAATTATACAAATTGGGTAAGAAAGAATTAAAGGATCTTATTTATATTTATACTGATAACAAAATATGGTCACATAGGAAAAGGGAGATCTTAAAATACTTCCCAAATACTTTCACACAAAGCAGAAGTGTTGAGAGAAAGGTGGTTGCAAGAGAGAAAATGTTATTTCCAATTTTCCACTCTTTTCTTCCATGATGTCATTCAATCTTTTTAACTTCTAAATACACTTTCAAAACTTTTACTTCCATCCAGTCAAATCAATTTCTCAAACCAATTCATGTACCATTTCAAAATAAGAAAAAGATTAATATGACATATTCTATTTTATACCTCAGCTATTTGTTGTAATTTTAGCTTCTCTATGGAAGAAGCAATATGTAGACAACCTTACCAATAAACACTAATAAAATAAATGTCTTAGCTTTTAAGTGTGTACAGTTTGGGACACCTGGCTGGCTCAGTCAGTGGAGCATGTGACTCTTGATCTCAGGGTTGTGAGTTCGAGCCCCACGTTGGGTATAGAGAATATTTAAAATTAAAATCATAAATACATAAACAAACAAATAAATAAATACAGTTTGTTCTCCCTGAGGAGTGAGCGAACAATTAAACAGCGTCCATGAAGACAGAGGATATGGTCACTTTGAGAGGAACACTGACACTGGGTATCCGGGGGTGAAGATAATGTTTCTGACTCAGGGAAGGCGGATATAGGGACTTGACATAGAAACAAACATTAACTCTTTACAATTCATATAGTGAATTCATACAGTGAATAGGCATAGTCTTAACTCTTCATTACCCTGTTCTTCACCACTCACCTGTGAAGCACTAGTTTGATATTTTCCACAATGCTAATTCTCTCCAGAGGGGAACTTTTAAAATAATTATCGTTCATATTTAGCTCTCCCCTGTCCACAAAGGTGCAAAGGGAAAATACTATAGAAAAGTGCAGCATCAACTTTCAGTGAGATTCACATCTTTTCTTAATTTCCTTTTAGGTCATAAATTCCTTGAGAACAGGAATAATGTCTTTTCCATTCCTGTAAAATCCCTTGGGTAATAGCACAATGTCTTTCAATCTCAGTGGATACATTTCCTTCGGTTTAGGAATTTTCGCAGAATCCTAAAAACATTTTCTTTTACTACAACTATAATCATTCCTTCTCTTTAATATTGAGAGACAAATGTAATTTTAAAGCTTCTTTTACATGGATTTTAGGGGGAAATAAAAGATAACCAATGCAGAAACAACAGGTATAATACCATGTAGAATAATCCAGCCTCTTTTCTTTGTTATTCTCAATAGAATCCTAGACTTTTTATTCCTTCCCTTCCAAAAAAAGAAGAAGAACAGAGGAAAAAAGGGGGAGTGGGGGAAGGAGGAGATTGCTTCCACTTATGCCTTTTGTGCTTGAGTGATAAAGGCCAATGAACCCAGAAGGAGCACATCTTGTAACTGTTAGCATAACTCTTGAGGCTGCTGGATGCAGAGTCTGTTCCTGGGGGAAAATATACATATATATATATACACACACACACACACACACACACACACACATATATACATATATATGTATACATGTACATATATACACATATATATGTATACATGTACATATATACACATATATATGTATACATGTACATATATATGTAATGTATATGTTGTATACATATGTATACATGTACATATATATGTAATGTATATGTTGTATACATATACATGTATATGTATATGTATATGTAACTAAAGTACCCTCAGATAGAACAATTTGAATAAACATCCTCACTTTAAGAAAATGTACACATGTTGGGGCGCCTGGGTGGTTCAGTCAGTTAAGCGTCCAACTTCAGCTCTGGTCATGGTCTCGCAGTTTGTGAGTTTGAGCCCCGTCTAGAGCTCTGTGCTGACAGCTCAGAGCCTGGGGCCTGCTTCTGATTCTGTGTCTGTCTCTCTCTCCACCCCTCCCCCACTCACGCTCTGTATCTCTCTCCTTCCAAAATAAGCATTAAAAAAATTTTTTTAAAGAAAATGTACACATGAAGAAGCACAGCAAAATGTCTAAATTATAAATTCAATAGCATGATTTATTTTGAATTCATCAGCTAAAAATATTACATCATAGTGTCAACAGTATACATGATGTCTTTTGTAACCAAGATCTAGAATTCTAAGCAAGGGGGGGAAATGTAGTTTCCTTTTTTCTCTTTTTCTATTCATCTGCTATATTTGAAAATAATAAGGATTAAAAAGAACTTTATTGATATAAACCCGAAAATGCATGTTTATCTTGGTATTTGAATTTCTAGTTTGTATTTAATGAAATGCGTAGGGTGCCGTAGTCGTAAGAACAAAATCTCAAATTATTTCACATGTTCCTACATAGCAAACTTAAGATTGCCTAGGGAAAAAACAGAGCAATATGCAAGAAAGATTTCATATCAGAAAAAGCACGCTGAAAATAAATAGTAAGATGTAGAAGGACATCTGGTGCAGGAAACAGTGATAAAGAACCTAGAAACACACATGCACTTTACCACTAAGTGCAAACAACACAGCCCCCAGTATGACAGTCATTGCTTTTAGCATCACTCATCAAGCTAAGAAGTACCTCGTTCTGGTCATAAAATCCTTGACAGCGAGAACAATGTCTTTTTCACTCTCATGTCACATAAAATCCCTTGAGTAATAACATCAACTTCTGATAATATTATTATTGTTGTCAATAACTTTAAGGGAATTATCCCATTCAATTTCCACAATAACTCCACAAGGTATTACTTAAACCCACTTCAGAGATGAGGAAATAAACTGGAAGAGGTTAAATAATTTCTCCAAGATAACACAGAGTAAGTGTTACGGCTGGGATTCAGATCTAGACATTCTGAGCCTCAAGGCTCCATTGCTTGAAATAAGTATATTTTGGTCATCAAATACGAAAGCTCTCTTCCTGATTTGCAGACTGTTTGCCACCTTCTTGCTGCACCCTCACATGGTGGGAGATGAGGAGAGAGAGTAAGACAGAGAGACAGAGACAGAGAAACAGACATCTCGAGTTTCTTCCTCTTTTCGTAAGGCATTAATTCCACAATGAAGTCCCCCCCCTTATGAACTAATCTAACTCTAATCACCTCTCAGCAGCCCCACCCCCAAATACCAACACACTGGGGTTTAGGGCTTCAACAAATGAATTTTGGGGAGACACACTCAGTCTTTAATACTCTCCTTGTTCACTCCAAACACAAAGAAGGGATCTGATCCACAAGGAAAAGGAAAAGTAAGAAAAAAAAATGCATTAAAGGCCACTATTTATTGAATACCTATGTAGTGTACTAAACACTTTACAGACATTAATCCTCTTGCCAGCTCTGAAAGATAAGACTTTTATGCCTATTTTATGGAAGAGGAAGCTGAATTTCAAGTATATGAATCCTTTTGTTAAGGTCCCTCTTCTAGTAAGCAGTGGATCTGGCATTCAAATGCAAATCGGACTGATTAACCTCTGGGCTTTCTAGTAGAGAGAGATGGCTGTGAGTTAGGTAAGCTTTCCTCAAATTCCTGAAATGCACTACACAGGCTTGTCGCCTCTCCTCTCCCTCCCTACACTAAACCTAGACTGAATGAATATTCTCAAGACAGCACAAAGTCCTGGTCAGCCGGAAGTTAGGGGTCTACAACCTCCCAGTAGATTGCCTGAAATAAAGGCATAAAGAACTTCCAATGTGTGGCAAACACTCTCAACTCCCTAGTGGAACATCCCATGGGTCCAGAGAACAGTGATTCCCTTCCTTGTAGGACTGCAGTGAGGTAGCTGACCCTCAAACGTGAGCAACTGTCTGTAGGGAGGCTGGACACTAGGTGGCCAAGCCCCAGCCTCACCAAATATGCCCAGGTTCCAGATAGGCACAGAAGCAATGAGCCTTAAGGGCTTAAACACTGTGCCCTGGCATCAGTGTGCGTCAAAAGTCAGAGGGCACATCTAAAGAGAGCACATCACTCAGTTCCCGGGTGTGAATATACTCCTATAGTTATCTAAGGGTTAGATTTGTTTTAATTGTAAAAAATCAGAACTGGGCGCCTGGGTTGCTTAAGCATCTTAAGTTGGGCTCAGGACATGATCTCAAGGTTCACGAGTTGGGGCCCGTGTCCAGCTCTGTGTGGACGGATCAGAGCCTGGAGCCTGCTTCGGATTCTGTGTCTACCTCTCTCTCTGCCCCTCCCCTGCTCACACTCTGTGTGTGTGTGTCTGTCTCTCTCAAAATAAATAAATAAACATTAAAAAACAATTTTAAAAAATCAGAACTTAAACATAATCCATTTGTCAGACTCTCCTACACCAGCCCCAGTAGTTAGCTGACCTAATGGGAGAGTGGTAGGTATATATAAAACGCATATATAAAGGTAAGTAGATTAATAAGTAGATTCATATGGATGAATCTATATTACAAACTTGTAATATACATATCTATATGTGTATATATATATATATATATATATAAAACAAATAGATATGTATTTCAAATTTGTTTACCTTTCTGTGATAATAAATGAATGTCAATACTAAGCCACCTAGAAGATTTAAAAAACAAAACGAAACAAAAAACACCCTTCTTTGCCCCCTGTAGGTAAAGCTGACATTTTAAAAGTGAATGGGAAAAAAATGACCGCATTTTGAAAGAATTTTAAGGTATAGACAGAGCATTTTGAAAACAGATGTTTGGAAATGGAAACGTGATTTTGCTGCCAAAATTAAGTAAGGATATTATCTATTTTTTTAAAGCCTCATTTCTTACACTTTAAAAACTTAGAAACACAATTTTCTAGGCTGTTTTAAAATCACCTATACAAAAAATTTCACCGGATTTAAACCCTTCAGTGAAAAATGTAACAAAGGAACACCATTGTGCTCATGCATAAGAATCACTAACTCAATGACATCATGGAACACGGAAATGTACCAGATGAATTCAACAAAACCTGACTATTATTAGATACGAAAAAATGTTATAATTTCACAAGTGGAGTCAAGTTTGCATTTCATCCATATGAATCTACTTATCTTTATTAGGTATCTTTGTCAGCTTTGTTTTCATTAAAACCAAGTGGGAAATTAAACTGGACTGATGAGCCAACATTTGAATCACTGATAAAACCAGTATCTTCCAAACTATAAAGCACATTCAATCAAGTTTTGCTAACAATCATAAATAACAATATGACAAAAATTTATTCCATTAATATTAAAATCTAAAGACTTAAAAAAATACGTGTTTATTGCACAAGTCTCTGTATTTCTGTTTTTATATGTTTTGTAATAAGTATATTAATAGAAACACTACAGGCACAGATTTTTTTTGGAGATTATTTTTCTGCACTGTGTAGGACCATTGGAAAACAAGTCCATTTCTGGAAGAATGGGCAGGAACTGACTGAGGTTTCTTGTCATCTTCATGTGTGGGGGCTCTGGGACAGATTTAATTGGATTTAGTGAGTTATGGAGGAAATTCACATACTTTAATCTGTTATCTCTGCTCTGAACAGTTTTCCTTGAACTAACAGACAGAAATCCACAAATCGAATCCATTCATATTTGAATGATAACAGGAAGTCCTGTCATCCATGAACCCAGATTAAACTAAGCCTATTTTTAACACTATTCTCCCCAACTCCTCATTTAAAACACCCCAAACCAGTCATCTCGCTGAACATGGGGAGGAATGACTCTCAAAAATGATGTGACTCCTTATTACTCAGCAATCAAAAAAGGTGAATCTTACCATTTACAACTATGTGGATGGAACTAGAGAGTATTATGTGAAGCAAACTTAGAGAAAGACAAATATCATATGATTTCACTCATAGGAGGAATTTAAGATACAAAACAGATGAACATAAGGGAAGGGAAGCAAAAAGAATATAAAAACAGAGAGGGGGACAAAACATAAGAGACTCTTAAATACAGAGAACAGAGGATTGATGGAGGGGTTGTGGGAAGGGGGATGGGCTAAATGGGTAAGTGGCACCAAGGAATCTACTCTTGAAATCACTGTTGCACTATAGGCTAACTAACTTGGATGTAAATTAAAAAATAAATAAATTTTTAAAAAATGATGTGACTCCTGTACAGTGAGTCTGTACAGTGAGAGCTGTTTTCATTTAAAATAACCTTATGAGAAAAATAAAACTCAACAGTTTAAGGAATGGACCCTCAAAGGGGAGGCCAAACGTCTTGAGATCAGCCTCCTCTGCAGCAACTCCGAATGGTCCTTTTGCTCTGAGAATTCCTCAGTCACTTGTCTAATTCACTGTCCACGGCCACCAACATGTGGTATTTCACAGGAGGGCCTCCCCTCCTCACCCCCACCCCATATCCACCACCAAATGAAAGCCAAAAGGTTCACAAAAGTTATTCACCCACAGAGTCATTAGCGGAGAAAACGGGGGAAAGAAGAATTTACTTGCCCTCATCCACAGATAATCATCTTCTGTCCTAAAGCATAAATTTTGATTACCCAGATTATTTTAGCTTTCAGAGTCACACGGGTTATAAGTGGTAATAAACTCATTCAGCCTTATAAAAAAAAAAAAAAAAAAAAAAAAAGATTCCAACCACAGTATTTAAGAATCTGACCTCACAGCATATTATCCACCCACTGTGGTAAAGTAATTTTCTCTTTGCTGTCAGTGTGACCCCTTTTTTCCTTTCTCTAGCTACACTTCAAAAAGAAAAGAAAGTGATATGACTGAACTCATCAGGGCACAAATGTTTGCAGTCAAGGAATGGGGTTTTTTGTTTTGTTTTGTTTCATCTGCTTTTCTGTATAAAGTTAAATAGCCTACATAGATGCCAAAATCAAGAGCTTAATCACAACATACTTAAACCCAACAGAGGAACGGGTAGCATTTAAGCGTGATCACCTCGTGGAGAGGTGAAATCCTTCCAACTCAGCCAACTTTGTTCTCCCCGCCTTGATGACTGTGAGTTGGAGACGCATCTCAAGGACACTGCACTCACTGTCGAATGAGCCTTCCAGAAGCTTTGCTTACCTCAACTATCCCTGCTAAAATACGCACTAACGTTTATGGTTATTTTTAATACTTGTTCATTTCTAATACTTAAACCTTCACAAACCAGTAGGCAAAGTTACTCTTTTCAACAAGCATCTCACATTTCAAAGAAAATCCATGTTGGCATGGCTATGAAACAGCAGCATTCTTTGTGGATCCACGTCTATCTCTGGAGCAAGGAATCAGGTTTTCAAAGGGCCCAGTGAGGCATGGAGAAATTCAAGCAGGCACTTGGAAAAGCTGTGCTCCTAAGAGCTACAGAAGTGTATGTGTAATATAGTTCCATTTTTTTTAATTCCACATGCAGAGACCGGGAAACAGGAAACAAAATACTTCTAAATGTCATGAGTAGTAGAATTACACTTTTTTCTTTTTTTCCTATATGCTTCTATATTTTCCAAAATATCTGCCACAAACCTGCTATTTTTGTAATCATATTTTTTCAAAGCATATGAAGTTAAAGAGACGACTTTTCTTTCCGTGACTGCTGGTCTGAAGCATAGATTATCTGAATTTCGGAGTATTTGGTTATCAAAAGGATTCCCCTCAAATAAACTTGTGGTATATCCAGGAGATAAATTATGTCTGCTCTATACAAAGATTTCTTTTCATTAACCATATTGTAAATTGCTTGCATTTACAGTTACCAAATTTCCACGCTGCTTGAATTTCTCTTTTCTTGGCCATACCTAGTCAAGTTTTCGACAAAACACAAATGCTTAACAAGAGAATCACCATACGTCAATTGCTTTGGGCATCTTGTTCAATAGTCTTTTGAGGATCGCAACTTTATTTTTAATAATTAAGTAACTCTCTACTTACTATACACTTCTACCAGATAATCCCCACATCCTTCTGCTCTGAGAACGAGTGGAAAATGCTAGTATGTTTTCATCAAGTAAATATGTTGGGAATTTTGCCTAGAGGAGTAGAGTGAGAGCCAAAAAACAGAGGGAGCTCATCATTGGTTATATACAGCATATATACCAAGGACAAAGGTGTAAAAAATGTTGGTTTGTATCAGAAAAAAAAAAAAGAAAATTAGATTCTTAGAACTGTTTTGTTTAAAAAAAAATGATCCATTCAACAGCTGAATTTGAAACACAGTTTACCAGTTGTTACAGTAAATATATTCAAAGTGAATCATATAACCACTAATGAGGTTTGAATCACTCAAGTGTACATTTGCTGTGACAACATTTTTCCCTTTACAGATCATCCCTCTATTTATAAAAGAGCTGAAAATTAACATTTCCTGCTTTTGTCAAACTGAAGCATCTTTCAATAGTTCCCAGCAAACATCTGAAGGATTCTTGCATCCTGAGATCATCTGGCCATTATGTTTTCAAGTGTTGTCTCTTTTCAAGAACCGGGTGAGACGCGCAGAATAAGTGATTGCAGATTCTTTGTAAAATAGCAACAAGAACACAACAAAAATACCCGATGGAGAAAAGATCATGGGTTACCATTCACGGCAGATGGGAATCAACGTAAATTGACAGTGGAAGTTTTCATTCTGCTTTGCACATGACTAACCACATGTAAAGCCTGAACCCCAGAGAAATGAAAAACAAAATTGCGTAGCTGTGTTTTTAATACTGTGATTATTAGTATATCGAGCTTTAAACAGATTTGTTTCCTCCTAATTGAAATAGTTTCTTAAATAACGTCCTTTTAAGAGCATGTGTTGTTCAGATACCAAACACACTGTAATGCCCACTCATCTGCACAAGCATTAATCTTAAAGGGGAACAGTTTTCCGGGTACTTTGAATATAGCCTCCCCTTGTCAACAGTGAGATGGAAAAGTCACAGTTCTTCTGCAGAAATGTCAGCTGAAAATGCTAAACAGAGGAAGAACGTTCTCATTCTACTGTAGACCTGATGTTCTCTACTCTCTGGTAATTAAAAGTTCAGGCCCTGGAATTTCACTGCATATAAGGGAACATCTTAAGATCCGTAGCATAGTCTCATTTCCTGAAGGAGTGAATAAAGTAATATTTTGTCATGGGATTTACCCAGTTCCCCAAGCGGCAGACACACAGGCAAGTATGTAAAATCAACTACCTAGAAGATGTTTCCAAATTATTTTACTGAGCACATTCTTGTCTTCAACATCTTTCTCATCTCTTATTCTTTCAAATTTTCCTTTCTGTTTTCTTTGTCTTGAAATTTATACACTTCCTCATGCTCCCCATAAGCTTTCTATGATTCATTCCTCTCACGAATTCTTGCCAGCCCGTTATTCTGAAACCTTTCAAAACTGCTACCCTCTGAGTTCACTTTTTAAGAGAGGGATGGTCTCACTCTTTTGAATCTACTGCCTTAGTCATGTCCTGTCATTCTCTAATAATTTTACCTCCTGCAATACCCTTTGTAGCTTACCATCAAGCCCATGCTGTTCCTTGTCTATGAAATGTCTTTCATACACCTGTCTTCATTCTCCACTGTCAAAATAGCACTCATCCTTCAAGGACTCATCCAAATAATTCCTTTCCCCTGTGGTATTCCCCTGAATATTTTATTTATAATTACATTAAGTTTTGGCTAATAAATGTCCCTTTCTCACCTTGTGGGTTTGTCCTCTGTGATAAGATTCTAAAGACACATGGGCAGAGAGGGAGACAGGAAAAATATGCACCTAGCTAGCCAAGTCAACTAAACCGACCTCACTAATCAATAAGATGGTCAATGTCAGAGCTAAAGCACCCTTACAATCAATACCTCTCCCGAGGCACCCAATAGTCAGCATTATACTCTATAGTTTTGGGGCTGCTTTCTTACTACCATGAGCATCTTGAGGGCTTATTTATATTTGTAACTCAACATCTGGTCAATATCTACTACTTACTCAGGGCTTAACAAATATATGTTAACACTGCCTGCATGTTTCAACCCTAGTTTTTCTTGTTTGTTTCTTTTTGGTTTTTTGTTTTGTGTTGTTTTGGTTTGGTTTGATTTGGTTTTTGGTTTTGGTCCACATCATAACATTTCACTGCAAAAATGATTCCAAACAGTGAAACAGACTTTTAAGAGGGTAGACAAATCTCCTCAATGGAAATTATTTTCAATGGCATTGACCATCAATCATTATTACAAAATGTAAGGAAAAGCATTGCTGATGAAGGAATTTTATTATAGAAGATTCTTTTTTAACTTCCAAAGAACTAGAATAAGGACAAAGTTTAAGCTTGTATAGAGACAAATGATGAGATTACAAAGGAAAAAGCAACTTCGTCTAAAAATTAAACACCAAGCTCTCACAGCCTGTAATTCAAAACATCTCCCCCACAAACACACAAAATTTTACAGTTCATTTAAGAAATGAGTGTCATGACATTCAGCTTTCCTAGACTGAGGTTCAGAGTTGTACTTGTTATTTGAAAACAGTATGTTTAGGAAGTGGTCCTCCTTCGGATAGTGTGCTTTGAATGGTCAGCATGGGCTCAGGTTTCACACAGTAACAACACTAACATAGCCAATATTTATGAGTTTTTGAACCATGAAAATGTGAGAAAATAATCTTTTAAAATAACAGTTCCATGATATGTCTTTAATCAAACAATCAGAGCACCCAAGAAAGTGTAGTTTTGTATATACTAAACGGTGCCCTTCACAGTTACATTTTTAGCCAAAGCAACTTGAGCACATGGAAAGAAAAAAGAAGTGTTTTTCTATAGAAACTATGCTTATGATTTTCCTATTCCATTACCCCTCTTTCTAAGTGCATTTGTATAAATAGTATGATTCATTGATTTGAAAATTAGTTAAATTAGTTATTGCATTTACAGGCACTGTGAGTAGGTATAACTCAAGATAGTCAACCATACAAAACAGTAAAGTTTTGTTCTGGCTTCATTCAAAGAACTCAATGTTAGATTGTTGTATGAATAAAAAAGGAGGCAGATGAGGAATATGAGAAGAAGAAGAAGAAGAAGAAGAAGAAGAAGAAGAAGAAGAAGGAGAAGGAGGAGAAGGAGAAAAATTAAGAGGAGGAAAAGAAGTAAAGAATAAGAAAAGGGGCTCCTGGCTGGATCAGTTGGTAGAGCATATCACTCTTGATCTCAAGGTCACAAGTCCAAGCCCCACATTGGGGGTACAATTTACTTGAAAGAAAGAAAGAAAGAAAGAAAAAGAAAGAAAGAAAGAAAGAAAGAAAGAAAGAAAGAAAGAAAGAAAGAAAGAAAGAAAGAAAGGTACACCTGGGTGATTCAGTCAGTTAAATATCTACCTCTTGATTTCGGCTCAGGCCATGATCTCATGGATGTGAGATCAAGCCCCACATCGGGCTCTGCACTGGACATAGAGTCTGCTTAAAATTCTCTCCCTCTCCCTCTGCCCCTCCCCACTCACAGTCTCTCAAAAAATAAAATTCAAAAATAAAGTAAGGGGTTCCTGAGTGGCTCAGTGGGGTAAATGTTCAACTTTGGCTCAGGTCATGATCTCACAGCTCATGAGTTCGAGCCCCACATCGGGCTCTGTGCTGACAACTCAAAGCCTGGAGCCTGTTTCAGGTTCCATCTCTCTCTCTCTCTGCCCCTTCCCCACTCACACTCTGTGTGTGTCTCTCTCTCAAAAATGAATAAGCATTTAAAAACATGTTTTTAAATAAAATTAAAAAAAGATACAAGAAAGAAGGAGGAGAAGAAATAATAATAATATCCTAAAGAAGAAAAGAAGTTATCCATAAAAAAAGAAGTTGTCTGTCTTGTTGCTGAGCATCAGAGATAATTTGCTTTAGAATTTATTTAAGCAATATACACACATAGACACACACACTCATACACACACACACTCATACACACACACACTTTTCCCAGAGCTTTGTTAAAACTCAGGTAAAACTAGAAAAAATCAAAAACAAAGAAAAAATCCTAAAAGAAGCCAGGGGGGAAACCATACCATATCTATAGAGGAACAAAGATAAGAATTACACCTGACTTCTCAGAAACCGTGCAAGCAAGGAGAGTGGAGTGAAATATTTAAAATGTTGAAAGGAAAAAACACCAACTTAGAATTCTATACCCTGAAAAAATCCTTCAGAAGTAAGAGGGGCCTGGGTGGCTCAGTAAGTTAAGCAACTGACTCTTGATTTCAGCTCAGGTTATGATCCCAGGGTCATGGGATCGAGGCCCAAGGAGCCTGCTTAAGATTCTCCCTCTCCCTCTGCCCCTCTACTCCACTTGGTCTTGCTCTCTATTGCTCTCTCTAAAAAAAAATTTTTTTAAATGAAGTAAAAGAGAAATAAAGACTTTCTTAGACAAATAAAACTTGAAGGAATTTGTTGCCAATTGACCTGCTTTATAAGAAATGTTAAAAGAAGTTATTTAGAGGAAAGGAAAAGAGTATAGGTCAGAAACTCAGATAGGCATAAAATAAGCAAGAGCATCAAAGGAGGGATAAGTTAAGGTAAGATAAAACATGAAAGATGTTAGTTTGTGCCAGTATTGACAGTCTTAGTACTGTTCTAGACATAAAGGACATAAGGTATAAATGAAAATGAAAAACACACATATATGAAAGTAAAATCATTTTTTAGAAATAAAGGGTTGGGGTTTTTTCATAGGATGTTTACCTATGGCTTTCCACTAGACTAAATATAAAAGTAGAAAACAGTCTTCCAGGGCACCAGGAGGCGCAGTTGGTTAAGCGTCCAACTCTCGATTTCGGTTCAGGTCATGATCTCAGGGTTCGTGGGATTGAGTCCCTACATCGAGCCCTGCATTGGGCTCCACACTGACAGCACAGAGCCTGTCTGGTATTCTCTCTCTCCCTCTTTCTCTGCCTCTGCCCAATTCATGTGTGTAAATGCACACACACTCTCTTTCTCTCTCTAAAAAACAAACAAATAAATAAATAATAAAATAAATAAATAAATAAATAAATAAATAAATAAATAAATAAAATAAAATAAATAAATAAAAACTTTTTAAAGAAGAGTTAAATTTCCATTAATATGTGAACAATCAGAAAGCATTATGGCATTATGATTACTTTTAACAGAACAAGAAAGACATCGGGGATCTGCTTCCCTAACAGGCATCTTGGATTTTTCTGTTTGTTTGTTTTGTTTTGTTTGTTTGTTTGTTTGTTTGTTTGTTTGAGTGGATACAGTATCCTTTATTGGTGGTACATGACAAGGTAGGTTTCCCCAAACCCTCACCTTCTTCAGGGGATCTGGGATGGAAACTGGGTAGAGGTCAGGAGATTCTCAGTGTGTTGTGAGATGAAATGAGGCAAGGTCTCCCCAACAGCTGAGGGCCTCTCTCTTCCTCTTGCTCTCACTGGGGCTGGTGGTCCAGGGGGCTCTTACTCTTTGGAGGTCATGTGGACCATGAGGTCCACCACCCAGTTGCTATGGTCAAATTCATTATCATACCAGGAAATGAGCTTTACAAGGTGGTCACTGAGGGCAATGGCAGCCTCAGCATCAAAGGTGGAAGAATGGGTGTCGCTGTTAAAGTTGCAGGAGACAACCTGGCCCTCAGTGTACCCAGGATGCCTTTGAGGGCACCTTCTGATTTCTGCTTCACCAGCTTCTTCATGTCACTGCATTTGACAGCTTTCTCCAGCAGAGCAGATCCGTGACTGACACGTTGGTGGTGGGGACACAGAAGGCCATGCCAATAAGCATCCCATTCAGCTCAGGGATGACCTTACTTGCAGACTTATTGGCACCAGTATCAGCAGGGACGATGTTCTGAGCAGCCCCTTGGCCATCATGCCACAGCTTCCCAGAGGGGTTGTCCATGGTTTTCTGGGTGGCAGTAATGGTATGGACCATTGTCATGAGTCCCTCTAAGATGCCAAAGTTGTCATAGATGACCTTGGCCAGAGAAGCCAAGCAGCTGGTGGTGCAGGAGCCATTGCCGACCATCTTGAGGGAGTTGTCTTACTTCTCGTGGGTCACGCCCTTCACAAACATGAGGGCATCAGCAGAAGGGGCAAAGATGATGACCCTCTTAGCCTCAACCTCCAGGTGAGTCCCAGCCTTCTCCATAGTGGGGAAGCCTCCAGTGGACTTCACAACACACTCAGCACCAGCATCACCCCATTTGTTGCTGGTGGGATCTCACTCCTGGAAGGTGGAGACGGGCTCCACTTGTCCATCGAGGACAAGTTTTCCATTCTCCGCCTTGACTGGGCGGTGGAATTTGCCATGGGTGGAATCATACTGGAACAAGTAGACAATGTAGCTGAGGTCAATGAAGGGGTCATTGCTGGTGACAGTTTCCACTTTCCCAGAGTTAAAAGCAGCCCCGGTGACCTGGTACCCAATACGGCCAACTCCATTTACTCCGACCTTCACCACTGTGACTTGCAGATGTGGCTGGCACTGCACCAGTAGACGCAGCTGTCTGTCAAACGGGGAGGAGCAGAAAGCCTGATTCTGTTGATTTTAGTTATACTCAGTGGTGTGGCAGTTACTATTTAACAACCCTCTCCTGTGGGCCAATATGGTCTGTGCCAGCACACTTTCCCCCGTTTAAGGCAAAGATGTTCAGCTTTCCCTGATATCATTTTGCCTATTGTCACTGACAAAGCCCAAGTTTTTTCAACAATGTATTCACTGAGAAATTTTCCAGCTTTGAAGAGCCCCCTAACCAAGTGAAATTTAATTTGAAATTAGAAATGAGGTCAACAATGTTACTCTACTAAAACAGTGGTTAAGTCCATGGGACTTTCTTATTTTTAAGTCCCTGGGATTTTAGACAGTCAGACTGAAATCCTATTAATTCCTAGAAGACATGAGTCTGAGCTTGCCACTTAACCTCTGTAAACCACTTTTCCATATCTCTAAGTTGAACATAATACGAGCCCTGCCTTACTGTTTCATAAAAATTGAACTAAATAATCCATGTAATGTATATCCTGTAATCACTATATGTGCATAGGACGCACACAGACAAAAAAAAACAAAAACAAAAAAAAAAAAACACTCAAATTACATTATCTACTCTTATTCTTTGAGAAAAACCAGAGTATTTACAGCTATAAACTTCCAAACTAATAGTCTATCTTGTGTAAAAATGAATTCGCTTTCCTGAGTTATTTATAGTGGCACTTTAAATTTATTTTCAAAAATGAACAAGTACATTTAATTTAAAATTAATAAGACCATTATTGTGTATTCATTAAAATTTCATGTGATTATTGGAAGCGTTTATAAGGTACGCAGTGGACTCATTATATAGAGAGACAGTAATTAAGCTTTAATAAATGGAATTTGAAATAATCATTTATAAAAATATATTATTGAATTTGAGACCTCTTATTTTAAAATCTATCTATAGTAGCTATTCACTAGAGGCAAAATAAGAAATTATATGTTTTGTGAATATTTAAACAAATAGAATTAATTTTAGGAACGGATGACAAAGGGTAAGTCTTCCAGTCAGAGCCAATCTCCTGTCTGCTAGAAAACCATGTTGCAGTCAGGACAGTCTTCTGACTTTCTTTTCTGCATCTTCTCCTTTTTTAATAATCAAGGTCATTACTTAATGATGTCAACAGTGCCTCCTTTCTTCCTGCAAACAGTGACAATAAATGGCAGGTTTGTACATGTGTTGTCATGAAGGTCAGGATATAATTGACTTCACTAATAATACCTGGGTGGTTTAATTTAATTTGCAGATAATTTCTCTGGTTTGCTTTTTTTTTTCCTTATTTGTGATTTTGCAAGGGAAATGGCAATGTCTAATTTCACTTCTTTAAAACATTTGGTCACTCGAATAGCTAAATTATAAATTTCAAGAAGGCACCATGAATATTTTATTTACAATTTTTCCCCCAGCTACTAGTACAGTGCCTGGAATGTAACTAGGGCGGATTTAATAAAGTTTTCTCAAGTGAATGAATGAATCAATGAATGAACGCATGAATGAACGAATAAAGAAAATAGTGCAAAACATGTCTCAGAAATTACTAGAATTGTTCAGAGTAGTACTTTCTTACCTCAGTTGTAAGCTCCTTTATTTTTTCTTTAGAGTACTTCTTATAGTGTGACAATACATGTTATATGATTATTTGATTAATGATTACCTCTCCCACTAGATTATTCTATTTACAGTAATACTCACTATCAACTTCTAGGACAGGAGCAAGCACTTACTAAGCACTCAGTAAACAATGATCAAGGAATGAATGGCTCCTGTTTAGGTAGCCCATTAATTAGTAGACATCAAAGCTCTACTTTAAAGTCCTATGCCCCACTTTATTTGACAAGAAAACTCTGCAGTAAAAAGCAAGTCTAGGGGTGCCTGGATGGCTCAGTTGGTTAAGCATCCAACTCTTGATTTCAGCTCAGGTCATGATCTCACAGTTCATGAGTTCAAGTAGTGGGCTCCACACTAAGAGTGCAGTGCCTGCTTGGGATTCTCTCTCTCTTCCTCTCTGTCTGCCCCTCCCCCAATCTCGCTCCCATGCTCGCTCTTAAAATAAATAAACTTTTTTTTAAAAAAGCAAGCCTATTTGATAATATTTTGTTAATGTTTATTTATTTTTGAGACAGAGACAGAGTGTGAGTGGGAGAGGGCAGAGAGAGAGAGGGATACACAGAATCTGAAGTAGGCTCCAGGCTCCGAGCCTGACATAGGATGATAATATTTATTATACATTGGCATATGCCCCAAGATTTTCAGTTGTCCTTTATACATGAGAAGTCTTTAGAGATAATTTCATCTCATTTTCTCTGAATAAACATGACATGCAGACCAGCATTTGTATCCTCACGTTTAAAATATTTAATATATATTCTAGAGGTGCTGGGTGGCTCAGTTGGTTAAGTGTCCAACCCTTGATTTTGGCTCAGGTCGTAATCTCACGATTTGTGAGTTTGAGCCTGCATGAGGTTCTGCAGTGACAATGCAGTGCCTAGTTGGGATTCTCTCTCTCTCTCTCTCTCCTCATGCTCTGCTCCTCCCCCTCCACTCCTCACTCTCATTCTCTCTCCCTCAAAATAAATAAACTTCAAAACATTTTTATAAAATACATAACATATATTCTAAAATATACAACATATTATAAATTATAATACTTTAATTTTTTTAATGATTTTATTTTTATTTTTATTTTTATTTTTGATAGAGAGTGACAGCAGGGGAGGGGCAGAGAGAGAGGGAGACACAGAATCCGAAGCAGGCTCCAGGCTCTGAGCCATCAGCACAAAGCCCGACACGGGGCTCGAACTCACAGACTGCGAGATCATGACCTGAGCTGAAGTCGGACGTCCGACTGACTGAGCCAGCCAGGCGCCCCTAAATGGTATTATTTTAAGTGCTCTATTTCTCATCAGCCAAGTAAGCCTCAGTTATTGGTCCAACTATTTTACCCTGTTTTTGAAGGTGGGACCAGTAATATTATAAAACAAAACATGTATCTGGTCAGGTCTCAGTGTGCACCACAAAGGTGTCCGTGATTTGTGGTCCATATGAAACCAAAATATATTCAATATATAGCCCTACATATTGTTAACGTAACCTTTGGGTCTCTTTTTATGCTCCAAGGGAAAATGCTGTGGAAAACTCCCTATACACAAACCAACAGGCTTTCTCACATATTTCCCTCTCTCTTTTCAAAGGTGAAGTAAATTTAATCTGAACACTAAGGAGTCTCTTATGTAAATGTAAATTAACAAATGTAAAGCAACAGTAGCATTAATAATAGCTACCAATTATTAAAGGTCTATTACCTTCTTAGCGGTGCACTAAATCCCTATTCCTTAAAGCTATTCCTCACGACAACACTGAAAATAAACATAAGTCTCATTTTAATATTCTTCTCAAGATTATGTAGTTAACAAGGGGCACAGCTGGTATGTGAATACAGCATTAGTCCATACGAATACGGCAGAGATTTTCAACCCTGAGGCTGTTGACATTTTAAGCCAAATAATTCTTTGGTGTGAGCGGGGTACCCTGTGCTTCTACCCAACAAATGCCAGTGAATCCCCCTCCCAGTTGCAACAACGAAAAATGTCTCCAGATATTGTCAAACGTCACTTAGGGGGTAAAATCTCCCCCACTCCCTACCCTTCAAAGCCCCACCTATCTCAAGCCATCACCCCCACCCTTGTCCTCCACCCCCATTGAGGACCACTGGAACACAATGCAGTTTCTTCACTATCATTAGGGAATGAAGGGGGTAAGCCTAAGAGTCCAGCATTCAAATTTAACCTATTTTAGCATGTACTAAAATTGTAAAAACTGGGTATACAGTTATATGGCAATTTAACCAAGGAAACTTCTACCTTGACAAGATATCCTAGGTAAACCAAACTTTACAAGGTAAGGTATTGTTTATTTTCTTGCACCTTGTTTGGAAATGCTTCAATTTGGGGAAACGAAAGGAGCAAAATGGACAAAAACAGAAGTATATTGAGGTTTTCATCTGCAAGTTTCATACATTTAAGGAATTCAGGTAGGTTAGTGGAATTAAATCTGTGAGTTAAAAATGAGAGACAGGATTCCACTTCCTGTTTGTTTTCCAGTGATTTTTTTGGAAACGGGGTTCACCCTGAAGTAAGAGTCATGAATGCTGTTTCTTCAGGTCCTATATGGTCTCTCACTTCTGTCTAAAGTCAGAGGATCAAAATTGCAAATGATTTTTCTAATTGAAGAAATCAATTAAAAGGATACCTTGGAATTCTGAACAGCAATTGCTGAAGGGTAGTTGTGAAAATGAATTGTTGGCTCATGTTTACTCATTTTGTGAGAACAAATACAACCTTTGTTTCTCACACACAGTATTACACCGCTGTGTTTTGTTTTTGCTTCTGTTTTTGGCACTCTTGGTTTCAGGTTTCGCTTGAGATTTAAAGACGAATAGTACTGCATAGTCAGTTACTTTAAGCCACAGATTTGTCACGCCGTATCAGAGGTGAAGTAAATTTACCTGCTAACAGTAGTCACCAGCTTTTTTGTTCCTAAAGAAGATTGTTTAGTTATTCTCCTGCTCCATAAAACAAGTTATATGTAAATATCTTATATCTCCACAACACCAAGATTGATATAGCATTCCTCTAGAATCAATGAACCTTAAAAATTAAATATGGAGGCACTTGGCTAGGCTCAGTCAATTAAGCCTCCACCTCCTGGTTTGGGCTCAGGTCACGATCTCACAGTTCGTGAGTTCAAGCCCCGCCTCGGGCTCTGCACTGACAATGCAAAGCCTGCTTGGGATTCTCTCCCTCCCTCTCCCTTTCTCTCTGCCCCTCCCCTGCTCCCATGCAGGCTCGGATGCTCCCTCTTGCTCTCTCTCTTTCAAAATAAATACATCATACACTTTAAAAAAATATTCAAGAAATTAAATATCAATAACAGACTTTCGTTTCCAACCGTGATGAAGTAACTGATATCAGTGAGCCCTTCTGAGAAAACAACTGTAAAACTGGACTATATATATCTGAGCGATGATTTTTGGGAACTGGACAAGAGGCAGCCAGCTGAGAAAAGGAGAGCACGCAAAACCGGCCCCACATTTATCATAGTTTTCTGCCTACGAGCACTTGCTGGAGGCTGCACAGAAGGGGAGACCCCAAGCACAGGCTGGAGGGCAAGACCATCCGAGTTGAGGAGTACGGTGGTTGTTTGGATCTGCAGAAACGGCTGACTTTATAAGGCAGAGTTGAGAAAAACAGAAAGTCCGAGGGCCCAAAGGTCAGTGTGAGAGCTTGCCTCAAGCTCTTGGCTGAGGACAGGGCCATGTGTGTAAACAGTGACATTCCACAAGTGGAGCAGTGCAAAGAGACACAAGAGTCCTGGCCAAGCCAGGGGCAGGAATGCCACCAAGCACAGTTGCCATAGTGCTGAGATCCTCCAAGGTCACATCTTACAACTCAGGACTATGCCCCAGATTGAAAGCCATGACCCAGGACCAAGGACCAAAGTGAAACAAGCCTCCAAACAAGCCCAACAGGCACAAGAGGATCCATGAATAACTGCCTGCCAAAAGAAGAAAAAGAAAGAAAAAACACCGACGTATAAAGAAAGACAATATATTCTGGCGGCAGGAGGGGTAAGGAATTCTAAACGCGTATAAACCTATCAACAAAGCTCAAAAACACGAAAAGAAAAAATGGACGGAATCAAATCCAAAGCACTGGTGGACATGTTTTAAATCATTAACATATCATAAAATGCAGAGTTGAGGCGTTCATTTGAATTTTGATAATTATGTATGCCCATTCCCGTAACTGCCACACATATACACACAAAAAAACAAGCTACGGCACATTTTTGTCACCTCAAAAATTTCCTAATACCCTTTTCCAATCAAATAACTACCGCAGTCCCCAACAACAACCCTGATTTCTTTACCATAGATTAGTTTTGTCTCTGGAGTTCCTGTAGATAGAATCATATAGCATGTATTCTTTTTGTGTCCACTTTTGTTCGCATATATCATGATTAAACATTAAGCTTCAAACCCCTTGTTGCATACATCCATAGCTTTGTTGCTATAGACTTTTCCATGTGGGAACACATCACAATTTGTTTATCCATATTCTTTTTGAAGGACATTTGGGTTGTACCCACATTTTGTATCCAGTTTTTGCCTATTATGAACAAGGCCACTATAAAGATTCTTTTACAAGTCTTTCTGTGAATAGGTTTTTATTTCTCTTGAAAAATACCTAAGAATGAAACTGCTAGGTCATAGGATATTTATGTTTAACTTAAAAAAAAATTTTTTTTTAAGTTTATTCATTTTTGAGAGACAGAGAGAGAGCATGGCGGGGAAGGGGCAGAGAGGGGTGGACACAGAATCTGAAACAGGCTCCAGGCTCTGAGCTGTCAGCACAGAGCCCGACGCGGGGCTCGAACTCACAGACCGTGAGATCATGACCCGAGCTGAAGTCGGACACTCAACCAACTGAGCCACCCAGGCGCCCCTATGTTTAACTTTATAAAGAACTGCCAAATATTATTCCAAAGCCGGCGTTGCTTTAATCTTCCGTAGAAGAATGTCGAAGAATTACAGGAGCTCCACGTGGTCACCAATATTGGGCATTTTTATATATAGATACAGTTATAGACACAGAGATAAATATATAGATATAGTTATGTTGTTGTTAGATATATAGATATCATTTTTCTGCTATTCTAATAAACGTGAAATGGTATCTCACTGTGGTTTGAATTTTTTCTTTCCTTGATGAGAAATGATGATAAACATCTTATTATGTGTTTAATGAATGTTCATATATCATCTTTTGTGAAGTGTCTATTGATGCAATTTGCACATTTTTAAAATCTGGGACATTCATGCTTCTATTATTGAATTTACAGTGTCCCTTGTATTTTTTTAGGCAACTCAAATGTATGTGTTATAACTATTTTTCCCACTTTCTGGCTTTTATATTAGTTTTATATTTTGTGTTTATTTATTTATTTCACGATGTCTTTTGATGAAACCCACTTTATCAATAATTTCATTGAAAGCTTGTCCTTTTTATGCATCAACCAAGAAATCTTTGACTCCACCAACATCCCAGAGATATTCTCTCTTATTTTCTTATTTTCTTTTTCTAGTGTAAGCATTATGGCTGTGTTTTAACTTTTCAGTAAATTAACCATCACAAATTATTTTATTTATTTTTTCATTGAAGTATAGTTAACATACAGTGTTACATTAGTTTCAGGTGTACAATATAGCGATTCAACAATTCAATACATTGCCCAGTGTTATCAAGGTAAATGTACTATTAATCCCCTTCATCTATTTTACTCTTCCTCCGCTCACCTTCCCTCTGGCAAGCACCAGTTCATTGTCTGTATTTAAGAATCTGTTTCTTTGTCTTTTTTCTTTGTTCATTCAATTTGTTTCTTAAATTCCACATATGACTAAAACCATACAGCATTTGTCTTCCTCTGATTTATTTCACTTAGCATTATACCTTCTAGCTCCATCCATGTCATTGCAAATGGCAAGATTTCATTCTTTTTTGTGGTTGAGTAGTATTCCATCGTATATATGTACCACATTTTCTTTATTCATTCATCTATGAATGGACACATGGGTTGGTTGCTTCCATCGTTTGGCTACTGTATATATGCTATAATAAACATAGGGGTGCATCTATCTTTTTGAGTTAGTGTTTTCATTGTCTTTGGGTACATATCCAATAGTGAAATTACCGGATCATACGGTAATTCTACCTTTAATTTTCTGAGGAACGTCCATACTTGCTTTCCACACTGGCTGCATCAATTTGCATTCGCAGCAGTGCAGAGGGTTACTTTCTCTCTACGTCCTTGCCAACACATGCCATTTTTTGTCTTTTTGATTCAAACTATTCTGACAAGTGTAAGGTGATACCTCATTGTGGTTTTGATTTGCATTTCTCTGATGGTTAGTGATGTTGAGTATTTTTTATGTGTCTGCTGGCCATCTGTATATCTTTTTGGAAAAATGTCTATTCAGATCCTCTGCTCATTTTTTGATCAGGCTGTTTGGTTGTTTGGTGTTGAGTTGTGTAAGTTCTTTATATATTTTGAGTATTAACCC
This sequence comes from Puma concolor, assembly GCF_028749965.1. NCBI lineage: Eukaryota > Metazoa > Chordata > Mammalia > Carnivora > Felidae > Puma > Puma concolor. The sequence continues at coordinate 137,031,817 of NC_141667.1, read as the reverse complement.
TTTATCAGATATATCATCTGTAAATATCTTTGCCCATTGAATAGGTTGCCTTGTCATTTTGTTGATGGTTTCCTTTCCTGTGCAAAAGCTTTTTCTTTTTCTGTAGTCCCAATAGTTTATTTTTGCTTTTGTTTCCCTTGCCTGAGGAGACATATCTATAAAAATGTTGCTAAGGCTGATGTCAAAGAAGTTACTGCCTATGTTTTCTTCTAAGAGTTTTATGGTTTCAGGTGTCGTATCTGGGTCTTTGATATATTTTGAGTTTATTTTTGTGTATGGTGTCAGAAAGTAGCCCAGTTTTATTCTTTTTTCCCCCCTGTATAATTCATTTTTTTAGAAATTGCCAAACCATTTTCCAGAATGATTTGACAATTTTATACTCTCATTAGCAACATGAGAACTGCATTTACTCCATATCCTTGCCAACATTTTGTATTGCTGGTACTTTCAGTTTTAGTCAACAAATGAGTGTTTAACAATATCTCATTGTACTTTCTATCTGCATTTTCCTGATAAAATTTTTTCATGTGATTACTGAACATTTAAAAAATTTATTTTAGAAGGGTATATTCAAATATTGTCACTTTACAAGATTTATTTGTAAAAGTTCATTACCTCCCTCTCAATTGCCTGCTTGTATCAGAAAGAGAGGTGTTTTTCTTTTTCACTTTTTATTTTTTTAAATTTACGCCCAAATTAGTTAGTATATAGTGCAACAATGATTTCAGGAGTAGATTCCTTAGTGCCCCTTACCCATTTAGCCCATCCCGCCTCCCACACCCCCTCCAGTATCCCTCAGTTTGTTCTCCATATTTATGAGTCTCTTATGTTTTGTCCCCCTCCCTGTTTTTTTATTATTTTTGTTTCCCTTGCCTTACGTTCATCTGTTTTGTCTCTTAAAGTCCTCATATAAGAGAAATCATATGATTTTTGTCTTTATCTGACTGACTAATTTCACTTAGCGTAATACCTTCCAGTTCCATCCATGTAGTTGCAAATGGCAAGATTTCATTCTTTTTGACTGTAGAGTAATACTCCATTGTGTGTGTGTGTGTATGTGTGTGTGTATATATATATGTGTGTGTGTGTGTGTGTGTAAAATATATATATTTTATATATGTATATACCACATTTTCTTTATCCATTCATCCATCGATGGATATTTGGGCTCTTTCCAAACTTTGGCTATTGTTGATAGTGCTGCTATAAACATGGGGGTACATGTGTCCCTTCAAAACAGCACACCTGTATCCCTTGGATAAATACCTAGTAGTGCAATTGCTGGGTCATAGGGTACTCCTATTTTTAGTTTTTTGAGGAACCTCCCTACTGTTTTCCAGAGTGGCTACACCAGCTTGTATTCCCACCAACAATGCAAAAGAGATCCTCTTTCTCCGCATCCTCGCCAACATCTGTTGTTGCCTGAGCTGTTCATGTTTTCCATTCTGACAGGTGTCCGGTGGCATCTCATTGTGGTTTTGATCTCATTTTTTGTTTTTTGGATGTTGAGTTTGATAAGTTCTTTATAGATTTTGGATACTAACCCTTCATCTGATCTGTCATTTGCAAATATCTTCTCCTGTTCTGTTGGTTGCCTTTTAGTTTTGCTGATTGTTTCCTTCGCTGTGCAGAAGCTTTTTATTTTGATGAGGTCCCAGCAGTTCATTTTTGCTTGTGTTTCCCTTCCCTCCGGAGTCGTGTTGACTACAAAGTTGCTGCGGCCTAGATCAAAGAGATTTTTGCCTGCTTTCTCCTCAAGGATTTTGCTGGCTTCCTTCTTACATTTAGGTCTTTCATCCATTTTGAGTTTATTTTTGTGTATGGTGTAAGACAATGGTCCAGGTTCATTCTTCTGCATGTTCCTGTCCAGTTTCCCCAGCACCACTTGCTGAAGAGACTGTCTTTATTCCATTGGATATTCTTTCCTGCTTTGTCAAAGATTAGTTGCCCATACGTTTGTGGGTCCATTTCTGGGTTCTCTATTCTGTTCCATTGATCTGAGTGTCTGTTCTTGTGCCAGTACCATACTGTCTTGATGATTACAGCTTTGTAATACAGCTTTAAGTCTGGGATTGTAATGCCTCCTGCTTTGGTTTTCTTTTTCAAGACTGCTTTGGCTATTCGGGGTCTTTTCTGATTCCATACAAATTTTAGGATTATTTGTTCTAGCTCTGTGAAGAATGCTGGTGTTATTTTGATAGGGATTGTTTTGAATATGTAGATTGCTTTCTATAGTATCGACATTTTAACAATATTTGTTCTTCCTATCCAGGAGCATGGAACCTTTTTCCTTTTTTTTTTTTTTTTTTTTTGTGTGTCTTCTTCCATTTCTTTCATAAGCTTTCTATAGTTTTCAGTGTATACATTTTTAACCTCTTTGGTTAGATTTATTCCTAGGTATTTTATTTTTTGGTGCAACTGTAAATGGGACCAATTCCTTGGTATCTCTTTCTGTCACTTCATTGTTGGTGTATAGGAATGCAACCGATTTCTGTGTGTTGATTTTATATCCTGCAACTTTGCTGAATTCAGGAATCAATTCTAGCAGTTTTTTGGTGGAATCTCTTGGGTTTTCCATATAGAGTATCGTGTCATCTGTGAAGAGTGAAAGTTTAACCTTCTCCTGGCTGATTTGGATGCCTTTTATTTCTTTGTGTTGTCTGATTGCAGAGGCTAAGTCTTCCAATACTATGTTGAATAACAGTGGTGAGAGTAGATATCCCTGTCTTGTTCCTGACCTTATGGGGAAAGCTCTCGGCTTTTCCGCATTGAGGATGATATTAGCATTGGGTCGTTCAAATATGGTTTTTATGATCTCGAGGTATGATCCTTCTATCCCTACTTTCTTGAGGGTTTTGTCAAGAAAGGATGCTGTATTTTGTCAAATGCTTCTCTGCATCTATTGAGAGGATCATATAGTTCTTGTCCTTTCTTTTATTGATGTGATGAATCACGTTAATTGTTTTGCAGATATTGAACCAGCCCTGCATCCCAGGTATAAATCCCACTTGCTTGTGGTGAATAATTTTTTTAATGTATTGTTGGATTCAATTGGCTGATACCTTGTTGAGAATTTTTGCACCCATGTTCCTCAGGAAAATTGGTCTATAGTTCTCCTTTTTAGTGGGGTCTCTGTCTGGTTTTGGAATCAAGGTAATGCTGGCTTCACAAAAAGAGTCTGGAAGTTTTCCTTCCATTTCTATTTTTTTGGAACAGCTTCAAGAGAATAGGTGTTATCTCTTCCTTAAATGTTTGGTAGAATTCCCCCGGAAAGCCATCTGGCCCTGGACTCTTGTTTTTTGGCAGATTTTTGATTACTAAATCGACTTCCTTACTGGTTATGGGTCTGTTCAAATTATCTGTTTCTTCCTGTTTCAGTTTTGGTAGTGTATATGTTTCTAGGAATTTGTCCATTTCTTCCAGATTGCCCCTTTTATTGGCATATAATTGCTCATAATATTCCCCTATTATTGTTTTTATTTCTGCTGTGTTGGTTGTGATCTCTGCTCCTTCATTCTTGATCTTATTTATTTAGGTCCTTCCCTTTTGCTTTTTTATCAAACTGGCTAGTGGTATATCAATTTTGTTAGTTCTTTCAAAGAACAAGCTTCTGGTTTCATTGATCTGTTCAACTGTTTTTCAATAGCATTAATTTCTGCTCTAATCTTTATTATTTCCTGTCTTCTGCTGATTTTGGGTTTTATTTGCTATTCTTTTTCCAGCTTCTTAAGGCGTAAGGTTAGGTTGTGTATCTGAGATCTTTCTTCCTTCTTTAGGAAGGCCTAGATTGCTATATACTTTCCTCTTATGACTGTCCTTGCTGCGTCCCAGAGGTTTTTGGTTGTGGTGTTAAGGCCCAGTTTTATTCTTTTTGCATGTAGATATCCAACATAATAAATTACTTTTGTATAAAAATTTAAGATAGAGGTCAAGGTTTCTTTTTCTCACTGATATCCAGGTATTCTGGTTATGTTTTTGTTTTTGTTTTTTTAAAGTCTTTGCTTTGGAGGCACCCGGATGGCTCATTTGGTTGAGTATCTGACTCTTGATCCCAGCTCAGGTCTTGAACTCAGAGTTGTGAGTTTAAGCCCCATGTTGGTTTCCACACCCAGAGTGGAGCCTACTTAAAAAACAAAAAAAGACTGATTTTCATTGATTTAACTTAATATTTTGATCAAAGACTGACTGGCTATGCATGCATTTGCACAGTCATACTGTTCTATTTCTTTTTTTTTTTTTTTCCAACGTTTATTTATTTTTGGGACAGAGAGAGACAGAGCATGAACGGGGGAGGGGCAGAGAGAGAGGGAGACACAGAATCGGAAACAGGCTCCAGGCTCTGAGCCATCAGCCCAGAGCCTGACGCGGGGCTCGAACTCACGGACCACGAGATCGTGACCTGGCTGAAGTCGGACGCTTAACCGACTGCGCCACCCAGGCGCCCCTGTTCTATTTCTTAATTTACTTTTCTTTTTCGTTGCCTTATTATTCTATCCTCATTTATATAGAAGTGTGTGTTTGTATGTTTATTATATACACATATGGAAATATGAATATACATCACATACATATATTTTCTGGATTCTCTAATCTCTGCTGTTAATCTATTGATCTGAACATACTTATGATGCATTGTCTTACTTCCTAGGGATTTATAGTCAATCTTCAGGCCAAGTACTGTTAAGTCCTCCAACTTAGTTCTTTTTTGAGATTGATTGGGCTGATCTACATTGTTTGCACTTCTGTATATATTTTGGAAACACCCTATTTATTTCTTCAAAATAGCCTGCTGGGATTTTGATAGAAATTGGATCTATAGATCAGTTGAGGTACAACAGAGAACAATATGACTCCACCAATTCATGAAGAGGATATTATATATTTATTTAGGACTTCTGTAATTTCTCTCAGCTATGTTTCATAGTTTTCCATGGAGAGATCTAACATAACTTTCATTAGATCTACTACTTAGGATTTTATGTTTTTAAATATAATTATGAGGGTATTAATTTTTAACTTACTTTACAGATGGTTTGTTGAAAGTATATAGAAATGTAATTGATTTATATGTTAATATTATATTCTTGATCTTTCAAAATAAATACCCTTTTCAGTTTAATCATTTTTCTTATAAGTAGCACAGAGTCTTCTAGAACCACAATCATATCATTCTCAAATAATGACAGTTTTACTTCTTGTTTTCCAATGTGTACTTTTTTTATCTTGTTTTTCTACCCTATTGAATTGGTATGGACTTCTAGCAAAAGTTGAATAGAAATAGTGAGAACAGATATTTTTGCTTTTTTTCAAAATTTAAAGGAAAAGGATTAATGTTTTAACATTAAGTATGATATTAGCCATAGATTTCCCATAGATGCCTTTCACCATATTAAGGCACTGCCCTTTTGTTACTTGATGAAAGGTGATGTCACGAAGCAGTTTCAAATTTTGTTATGTGGTTTTTTTTTTTACATACAATGTAAGATTACACAAATTTATTTTATTTTGTTAATAAGATGAATTATAATGACTGATATTCAAATGGCAAATCAAGCTCATTCATTTCTGGAATGAACTCATTGGTCACATATTAACTTTCCACGTGTTATTAGATTTGATTTGTTAAATTTTTAAAGAGAATTCTGTATCTATATTCATAAAAATTTTGTCTGAAATTTTATTTTATTATTTTTGTCTTTGAGAAGTTTTAGTATTTAGGTGACCTTGGTCTTAGAAACACAAAACCACAAAAAGAATTATGAAGCCTTCCTCTATTGTTATTTTTCTGTAAGAGCTTGTATAGGCTGTAATTATATCTTTTAAAAATATTTGGTAGGGGGCACCTGGTTAAGTGTCCCACTTCAGCTCAGGTCATGATCTCACAGCTCATCAGTCTAAGCCCCACATTGGGCTCTTCACTGAAAGCATGAAGCCTGCTTTGGATTCTCTGTCTCCCTCTCTCTCTGCAGCTCCCCCACACCACCTCAAGATAAATAAATAAACATTTAACAAAATATTTGGTAGAATTCTCAGGGTGAGAATTCAAGAATGGACAGTTAGTTGCAGGGAGAGAGGAGGGAATTCGTCATCAAGAATTCAACTCCTTGAGTAAATATGGCACTAATCATACTTTCTATTTCTTTCTATGTTAATTTCTGCAATATATGTCTTTCCAGGAACTTGTCCATTCAGCCAAATTGTAGAATTTATTGGTATAGAATTATCCATAATATCCTATTGTTTTCATTCTATTGTCTATTGTATATATACCTACTGATGCCTTCTTTCTGATTCCTGAGGTTGATGATGTGCGTGTTCTCCTTCTTTTTTTCCCTTGATTAGTCTTGCTGGGGATTTAAAATTCTAATAATTTTTTTAAAAGTCCAACTTTTAACTTTGTTAGAAAAACAAGAGTAAAAAAACTTAAAATAAGTAGAATGAAGGAAACAGCAAAAATAATAAATGGAAATCAATGACAAGGAAAAGACCACAGAGAAAACCTGAATAAAGCCAAATATTAATACTTTGAAAATTTTTTAGAAATTGAAAAATACCTAGTAAGACTGATCCAGGAAAAAGGACAAAAATTCAAATTACCAGTATCAGGGCTAATCGCTACATATACTACCAATGTTACAAAGGACCTTTTTAGCAATAAAATTGACAGCTAAGAAAATGGACAGCTGCTCAATACACAAATTGCCAAAGTGACACAAGAATAAAGAACATTTTTAAATCACAATCTATCTGCTAAAAATTGAGTTTTTACTTAAAATCTTTCCAGTTCGAAAGTGTCATGTGTGAATTCTACCAAATATTTAAGGAGAAAAAAGTTAATTCAAGCGATTTCTCTAATGAATTCTGTCCAATATTTGGGGGGAAAATCCATTCTTATACATACTTGGGAAAAAATTTTAAAGAAAAAAAATACAGGAGGACACAACATTTCCTAACGTTTTTGTGAGGTTTACTTAACCCTGACACTAAACCCAATGAAGATATTACAAGAAAAATAACTACAGACCAGTGTCTCTCATGAACACAGAAATCCTCAACAAACCATTAGCAAATCCTATCTGGAAATATATACAAAGAATAACATAACGTGACCAAGTGAGATTTATCCCAGGGATGCAAAATTAATTTACCATTTGTATAAACTGATGTCATTCACCATATAAACTGAATAAAAGGGAAATCACATGAGTACCTCAATATACGCAGAAAATTTCTCAGCAAAATTTGGCACCTGTACATGATAAAACCTTTTATCAAACTAGAAATATAAAGGAACTGCCATAAATTAATTGAGGACACGTATTTCCTAAAAACATCTACAGCCACCATTACACATAATGGTGAAACAGTGAATTCTTTCTCCCTTCATACTGTGAATACCGCCAGGATCTGACTTTTAACAAGTCTATGTGGCATTGTACTGGAGGTCCTTAGCCAAAAATTTAATCAGGAAACCTAAATGAAAGCTATAAGGATTGAAAAAGAAATAAAACTATCCTTTATCCAATCTTGTGTTGTGGGATATTGGAGTACTACATTTATAATGTAGAAGGCTACTGTCAATAGGAAAACCAAATGGATTATACATACAACATAAATAAATCTCAAAAACTTTGCAATGAGTAAAGAGAAGCCAAATACAAGAGTAGGTACTACACTATTGCATTTATGTGGATTTCGAGAACAAGCAATCTAGAGCAAAAGATTTCAGAATAGTGGTTGCTTTCAGGAGAAGCATTGCTTTCTCTTCTGGGGCTGGAGAAGGGCACACGGAAATCAGGGGTTGTGGGAATGTTCTTTACTTTGATAGTGCTGTTGGTTACATGGTTGTGTGCCTTTCTCAAAACTCATTAAACCATACCATTTAAGATTTATTTCAACGGATGTAACCTCTCCCTTGACAAAAAATTTAAATAAAATGCCCAAAGATGTTAATAAATCACGCAAAAGGAATCTGTTGTGACAGCGGTCGAGATAGCAGTTCCACAGCGCCAGGAATTGTGACTTGAGAGAGAAATGAGGCAGCCTCTGCAGGACTGGTAAACGTTCTGTGTTTCAATCTGGGTACGGTTTGTGTGCCAATATGTTTACTTTGTACAACTTCAATACGCTGATGATACGGGCATTTTTTAATGTGTTCACTATAATTAGCATTTAAAATTTGGATGCCAGTCATCACAAAAGTCCTCTCCATCAATTCCTAGTTAGAAATGCATATAGTGCGCCATTGATACAATGGGATGGAAAGAGATGGCTGGCTGTATCACCCTATCATGCATAATAACCTCCTCGTGGAAATGCTTTAACCTGTTACTATGACAGCATGCTTTGACTCTGGCATTCACAGAGAATAAATCTTTTCCATTTAATCTGTCCAGTTGCTTTGTTATTAAAGATGACAAGGAAGCAACAGCGAGCATCGCTAGAGAAATCACAGCCATATACATCTGTCACATTATAATACAGTGGGATCGGAGATCATTCAGGAGTGTCATAATTATAATTTCAGAAAACCAAATGCTATTTATGTGATAACATCCACCTGTATCTCTTTAACTTGTATTTTCAATTTACTGCCTGTTTACGTCGATTCAAAACCGAATTCCTGCCTGTCATTAAATACTATGTAAATAAGTTAGGCCTAACTGTGAAGGATCAGAAGCTAACAGGGAAACTTCAGCATCTGGGGCCAGAAGATTCTATTTTAACAACACGCATATGGTCCTTGAAGCATAGCTCAAGCATTTTGATAGACATGCCAAGATTCAACGAAGGAGACAGACTTTTACCACAGATGAAACTATCTCGCACTGAAAGAGAACAGATTAATGGAAGTGTCAGGGTTCTTTGGTTGCAATCTACAGAAATTTGTTCTGGCTAACACATGCAAAAAGAGAGAGAATTCATCATAAATAGATTTGGGAATTGCTCATTGGATTAAGGTGAGGAAGGACAACAAGACACCTGTGAGGCTTTGAAAAGGGGCACTGATGGAAATATGTATTGGAGACCGCTTGGCCCCACCTCATATCCTCTTGAGTCAATTTTCTATTCGGCCATTGCTACCGAACACAATTACCCAGGTATAATGTGACAGGCTCTTCCGTACACTGTCTTCTCTGCCCCAGAGTATGCTTGTGAGAGCCACTCATGCACATGCACAAAAACATGGAGATGGGAAGGAAGAGCAACTCATGTGGCAATTAATGGGACATGAGCTGCCGGAAAAAAAAAATATTACCATCTTCCATCCCCCAACTGGGTAATTTTGAGCTGCTTTTCACATGGTACCCCATATGGTCCCCAGCAAGATTAAATCTCAATTGCCTACGGCAGTGATCAACTTGAACATGAATCTCTGAATGAACTCTCCCTCCTTCCCTGTTTTAGCCTCTCTGTCCTCCGCATCTGTTGCTTGGAACCACTTCCGAAGACATACTTCCTGCCCACGAGCCCTGTGCTAGGCTCTACTCTTGTTCTTTCAGGAACATGTCAGCTAAAACAAAATTATATGCAGGACCCTGTGGCTGCCACAGGAGGTAACTTTCAAATCTATTCAGTCATTTTTGTTCCTCTGCCTATGATTCAAATCCTGAGAGACAGCACACATTTGGTCAAGGTTGAATCCCATGCCTATCCTATACATATGAAGGCTAAAGCACGATAGTCCCTCAGAGAGAAAGAGGTAATTTGTAGAAGGAAGGAAGGAAAGAAGGAAGGAAGGAAGGGAGGGAGGGAGGGAGGGAGGGAGGGAGGGAGGGAGGGAGGGAGGAAGGAAGGAAGGAAGGAAGGAAGGAAGGAAGGAAAGAAAGAAAGAAAGAAAGAAAGAAAGAAAGAAAGAAAGAAAAGAGGAAGAGAGGAAAAAAAGAGGAGAAAAGTTACCCTTTCCTGTATCTTTCTGTGTATCCAAAATATGGCATTAAAAACCTGAGAAGCAGGACACCTGGGTGGCTCAGTTGGTTAAGCATCCAACTTTGGCTCAGGTCATGATCTCAACGTTCATGAGTTCAAGCCCCACATTGGGCTCTGTGCTGACAGTGCAGAGCCTGCTTGGGATCCTCTCTTTCCCTTTCTCCCTGCCCCTCCTCCCCTGTGTCCTCTCTCTCTCTCTCTCAAAATAAACAAACTTCTTTAAAAAACACAAAAATTGTTTTAAAAAATTAAAAAACTAAGAAGTAAAAACATGCGAAGCAAACTTAGCAAAGTGAAATTATTTAAATTCTTTTCCTAAATTAACAGCATATATAATATCATATTCACAATGAATTTATTTCCTTGAGTGTTTGAAATTACAGGTCACTTATACTTAGGGCGATTGATTAAAAATTCATCAAGAATCTGAGGATGATTAGATGAGAACCTCATACCCTACTCATTGTTGCCAGAGAGGAGCCAAGCCTTCTAAACAAGATGGAGTAAACACGTTGCTTCGTACCAGTCTCACTAACTACAACTAAACACGCTGAACAAAACACACACAGCGATTATCAGAAGACCGTGAGAGGTAGACAAGGCAGACTGGCTAAGGACCTACAGACTTAAGGAACAATGGGGTAGTGAGTTTACTGGTTTGCTTTGGTTTTGTCTCCTTTATTTCTTAGCCTTCACACTAGAGCAGCCTACAACCTGAAACACAAAGCAATAAAGCGATGCAAAAATTAGAGGCTGCCCTTTGCCTGGGTGGCTCAGTCGGTAAAGCTGCAGACTTTGGCTCAGGTCATGATCTCAGGACTCATGAGGGGCTCTCTGATGTCAGCACCGAGCCCGCTTTGGATCCTCTGTACCCCCCTGTCTCTCTGCCCCTCCTTTGCTCATGCATGCACATGAATGTGCATGCAAGCTCTCTCTCTCTCTCTCTCTCAAAAATAAATATTAAAAAATAATAAAAGAGAGCCTGCCTTTCTCAGGTCACGATCTCGTGGTTCATGGGTTCGAGCCCCACGTCAGGCTCTGTGCTGATAGCTCGCAGCCTGGAGCCTGCTTCAGATTCTCTGTCTCCCTCTCTCTCTGTCCCTTCCAGACTCATGCTCTATTTCTGTCTCAAAAATAAATGAACATAAAACAATTAAAGACAGCCTGCCCTTGCTAGCCAGAGCATGGAGAGGAAGGCACCCCTTAGGACAGACCCTCTGGACCAAACCTCCCCTGCTGCAGGCAAACACCGCAGAAGAAACTGCCTGTCTCTCTTCTCATCAGGCATTGGCAGTGTCTGTGGAGCAGAGCCTGTCACATCCCCACGCTGCACCAATGAAGAAGAGGCTGCGGTGTCCCTCCTCCTGCCCACCTCTCCCCGGGTGCTGTGGATACTATGGCGTAGAATCCTGTCAACAAACCCCACTATGCAGTACCTACAGAAGAGGCCGAGCCCTGTCCCCTACCTCATCCAACAGCCCGTCTTGCTCTACATGAATATAAACAGGAACCATGTCTACAGTCCTTGCTGTGCAACAAGGAAAGATCAGCCAAGGGGAGGCACTCCACCTTCTCCCAGTCAGACTAGGGAGATCGGGAGATCAGAATGAGCAGAACAGTGAGCTGGGTACACAGATTCTTCTATAAACTCAGTCACACCCCCAACCAACCCATGGGTGAAAATGACTATCAGCAATACAGCAAAAGCTTTGAAAAGTGAACTGCAGTATGGAATACCACTCAAGTTTCAAACTGGCCTAAGCAGCACACGAGCAGGATAAGCAAAATCACCGAGCAAAAGTTTAAAAACTAAACTGACGTTGGAACTATGACCCACCTACAAAAGTAGGTCACGCTTCCTGAACCTAAACAGGTCTGTTGCCTGGTACAATAGAATATTTAAGTAGCACACAGAGTATCATAACCTAATACTTTAAAAGTCCAGACCGCAATCCAAAATTATGTGTCAGACCAAGAACCAATAAATCCTCAACTCAAATGACAACCGATAATCATCAGAGGCCAATATTGAGATAATCCAAATGCTGGAATAATCTGACAAGAATTTTAAAGCCGTTATCATAAAAATGCTCCATCAAGAAATTACACTCTTGAAACAAATGGAAAAATAGAAAGCTCCAGCAAAGAAATGGAAGATATGACTAAGAATCAAATAAAAATTTTAGAACTAAAAATATACTAACTGAAGTTGAAAACCTCCCTGGATGGGCTCAGGAGCAGAATGGAAATAAACAGAGGGGGCAGAAATCAATAAACATAAAGAAAGATCAATAGAAATTATGTAATCTGAATAAAGAGAAAATAGACTAAAAATATGAAGTACAGAGTCTCGGGGCGCCTGGATGGCTCAGTCAATTAAGATTCCGACTTCAGCTCAGGTCATGACCTCACAGGTTCGTGGTTCGAGCCCAATGTCGGGTTCCATGCTAACAGCTCAGAGCCTGGAGCCTGCTTCTGGTTCTGTGTCTCCCTCTCTCTCTGCCCTGCTGGCTCACACTCTGTCTCTCTCTCTCTCTCTCAAAAATACACAAACTTAAAAAAAAATTTTAATAAAATAAAGTACAGAGCCTCGTGAATAGTGGGGCAATAATAAAAGATCTATCATTTGTGTCACTGAGGTCCCAGAAGGAAATAAGGAAGAGGCTGGGACTAAAAAAAAAAAATATTTTAAAAACTAGTGGCTGAGGGGCGCCTCGGTGGCGCAGTCGGTTGAGCGTCCGACTTCAGCCAGGTCACGATCTCGCGGTCCGGGAGTTCGAGCCCCGCGTCGGGCTCTGGGCTGATGGCTCAGAGCCTGGAGCCTGTTTCGGATTCTGTGTCTCCCTCTCTCTCTGCCCCTCCCCCGTTCATGCTCTGTCTCTCTCTGTCCCAAAAATAAATAAACATTGAAAAAAAAAATTAAAAAAAAATAAATAAATAAAAACTAGTGGCTGAAATATTCGCAAATTTGAAAAATGACATAAATCTACAAAAAAAAAAAAAAAGAACAATAGTAAATAGGATAAATGCAAAGAAATACATCCTCTGATATATCATAGTCAAAATTTGCAAAACTAAAAAATTAAAGAGAAAAAAATGTAAAAGCAGCAAGAGAGAAACAGTATGTTACCTATCAGGAAGCAACAATTCAACCCCCCCCCCAAATATTTCTAACCAGAAGCAACGGAAGATAAAAAGAAGTCACCCAACATTTTTGAAGCGCTGAAGTAAAAGGACTATCAACCCAGAATCCTACATCCAGTGAAAATATACAGTGAGTTTCACAAGAAGAAGGAGGAGAAGGAGGAGGAGGTAGAGGAGGGGGAGGAAGAGGAGAAGGAGGTGACAAGAAGGAAGAGAAGGAGGAAGAGAAGAAGGAGAAAAGAAACGGGAAAAATAATATATTTGGCTTTCCTTGAAAAATCTGAATACCTGGCCATCAGGGCCTGAATTCTCACAGTGCAAAACAATGGTCTTAAGGCAGAGAGAACTGCTTCCTTCAGATGCGACATGCATTCTCTATACTCCCTGTTTACCAGAACATCCATCTGTAGCCTCTTACCCTGGGTATTTTTTAACCATTTATTCTACTTGTCTGGCTGTTGCAGGCATTAGGTTTATGAAATCCAGACTATTAGCGCTAAAGTTTTCTAGACACTCTACTAAAAACTATATATCCCCAAAAGGAACCCGTATAAATAATGCTGCATTTACATTCAAAGGTCATCAACTCATATAATCCTAAGATTGTCCAGACTCCACTTTCAGAGCTCTGATCTCAACCAGCTAGTGTAAAATTCTATTTGCATACATACTGACATTACTGATTAGTCATCCTTTTTCCGTGTTAGTGTTACTTGGAAATGCCTCTTATATTGTCATATGTCTTTGCTGCATTATTCACGAATATTCAATTCTGCTATAGAGAATAAGACAAATAAATAAGGAAGAGAAATGAAACTAAATATAAAAGCAAGTACCTTGTAAAACATATTACATGTAGACAAAACGGGGGAGTCCATATAGGAAGAAGTAAGAAGGACCAAGTAGCTACCTAAATATTCATGAGGGACCCAGGAGTATCTGGCACATAATTCACAGAATGAATGAATGAGAGAATAAATGAATGAATACAAGGCTCAGCCTCTCCATTACATTATACCTCTCCTTCTACCTCTAACATATTACTATTTTTTCCTTATTCATTAGTGCATCTCTACTAGATAATAAATTTATTGGAGATAAGAGCCATAAATTATGTTGTGCACATGGCAGAAGTTAATAAGTATCTGAAAGCGATGTCACACATAAAGCAGTGATTCTCAGACTCAAGGGTACATGACAGTCACCTTGGAAACTTGTTTAAAATGCAGATATCTAGAAGCCACTCCCAGAAGTTTTGATTCAGTACTTTACAGATGCGATATAAAAATGTACATTTTTATCCAAACTCCCACTACTCTTGATGAAGGGTCTCCATCCACAACATACTGAAAACTACTGAATAGGGAATGTGGAAAGGCTAGGGTAAGTGGTTATCTTTACTTCCTTTCTTATTAGGAATATTATAAAATAGATTAACATAAACATCGATGCAACCTGAAAGACACTGAAGGTAAGACGGACTTAGCTCCTTCACCTGAGGTGCTGTGATTTGGGAGATGCGGATATGGGGACAGAGAATTTACTGCTTCTATATACGAGAGGGAGAAAGACCAACACAGAGAAGGAGTATAAGGGTATTTTTCTCCTTTTTCTTATATTTTCACCAGCTGACAGAGCTACTGCCTTCTGCCAAACCAGCTGCCTCTTTATTTGTCATTGCCCATGGTCAGAAGAAGGGTAGGGGCAAGACCTATGGCTTAGTTCTTGATGGAACTGCCCCATTTTGCCACCCCAAGGGTTGAACGGTTCTGGTTCTTGTTTGACTTCATAATATTCCTTCTTTCAACAAGCAGTTATTGCAGACCTAATTAAATTTAACAGCCAATGTGAAATTTTAAATATTTCAATTTTTTAAATTTAACTGTGACCTTTAGACAACTGCAGATTGAGGATGCACATAAAGACCGCTCAGAGATTTTTAAGTTGGAGGCTCGAAAAAGCAAGACTTTTCAAGTTGAGCAATTCCTTTACATGTGGGCTCACAGTAGTTGAAATAAGTAGCCTGTTGGATTTTCTTCACTTTTGTTTAACCGTATGAAAATTTTGCACCAGGCTTTTCAACCCTGCGACCATGTAACAATGACTTCAAATTCACTTATATATTCTAATCCCCAACTTTCTCAAAAATTGCCAATCTAAATGCTCAAGCTTTAATTTCCAGGACACGTAATGGCCACTTTAGAATTTGTGATAATATATGTAATAATGAAATGTATCAATCAATTAGGAAGAACTCTTTTACATCCCTGGAAATTGCTTATTTACTGTTGTGTTAAATCTGCATGAAGTTGGATTAGAATTCCAAGCTTTCTTGGGTCATTGAAATTCAAAAGAAATCCACAACTAATCAAAAGTACCATAAACATTTGTATGCTAAGTAAAGGCAATTGTCTTCTTGGACAAGGTCTTGTTTTTCTCAATTCAAAATAGCAGTTTGCAAAGAAACAAACAGCTAACCTAATGATAAAACAGATGGTGCATTTACTGCCTCCTTACCTGACACAATACAACCAAGGAAATAATAGCTGAATTCAGTACTAAGGCTCATTAATATATCAATAAAAATATATAGCAGGTATAATTCTCTATTGACTGGCTGGACTTTACTTAATTGAATAACATAGGTGATGACTTCAACATTTTGATTTTCCATCCAATAAGAGAGTATGCAAAAAGAAAGGCAGGTAAATATTGTAGTATCATTTAACAGAGTACTGAGCCAGACCCAGGAGGCTGTACAAACAATAAATAAATAAACAACTGATCTAATATAATATATCTGTTTGGGGCAATAATGGGTAATGCAAGGGAAACAAGCCACCACCAGGAAATATTAACCTCCTACCTTATAGGAATCATTCAAAGACAATTACACGCAGCCTATCATAACTCCTTTAGGGTTTAGTCAATGTTTTTACCTTGATTTCATACTACTTTTCTTCTTTTATATTTTATTTATTTAGTTAGTTAGTTAGTTAGTTTAGTTTAGAGAGAGAGAGAGTATGCGAGAGGGAGAGAGGGGCTGAAGGAGAGAGAGAGAGAGACAGAGAGAAAGACAGACAGAGAGAGAATCTTAAGCAGGCTCCAGGCTCAGTGCACAGCCCAATGTGGGACTCAACCCCACGACCCTGGGCTCATTGCCTGAGCCAAAATCAAGACTCAGATGCTCAAGTGAAAAAACCCAGGCATGGCCTTCTTTTATATTTAGATAAAAGCTAGGAAAATAAAAGTAAGTTTCTTTCGAGTTTGCTATTAATTTATGACATGAGAAGCATTTTCCTGATTTCACTACTAATGACCTAATGAACTTAGTATTTTCCTCATTGTATAAGAGTTTTATCCTATGAGAAGGGGTATTTGTTTTTTCAAATGTCTAAAGGCCGTAATTCAGAATCTTTGTTAAAGGATTATTTACTTTGCAAGACACATTCAGATTATTTTATATTAAAAGAATTTATGTATAACCTTTCAGTCACCTGAGACCTCTCTGACTCTGAGATTGGGTAACATCTGACCATGACTTTAATATCTCTTTTGTAAAAGTGTTGTTCTACAGAATGAAATAAAGAGCCTAATCAGAAGACTGGATATTATATGATTCTCATCTAGAGAAAGTTAGCCCTGTTATAGAAAAGACTCCAGAAAAATACATTTTAGTGTCCTCACCAAAACAGCTGGCCACAGCATTATCCTACAGTGAAGCACACCCAACCAGACCCATGGGACTTTTAGTCTTTCCAGATTAAGAATTCATAGAAAAGTTACTACACATGTGAAGGAAACTCCCTCATGAAAGTAAGCAAAATAACAGACCAAAAGAACTAAGACAAAACAGACAAGGTAGGAAGTGATAAAGTTCAATCATATATCAAGACCCACAGTGTGGAGGCTGCTCCAGTGGCCCAGCCCACATCACAAAATCTATACTTAAATCAGGCTGCACTTACGGGAAAAACCTGTCAAGGAAACCTAACATACACCAAGCGCAGTCGTCCAACTCAGCTTTTGCTAGCTTACCATATCCTGGAAAATAAGACACGCTAGGCTTGTCAGGGAAGGCTTGATCTCCTGGCCAATCAGGTCCTGTTTCTACATTGCCTCTTCTAATATTCTGTAAAATTCACCCCAAAACTTAGCCCAAATCTCTTGGGAACAGTGTCCCACTGCTTGTCCTCCAATCCATGGACTATTTTCCCTCAAATAAAGGGCATCAACTTCTTTACGAAATGGTTTTAGTTTTGTCATTGTCAGTTTTGGCAGCCCAAATGGGTCCGAAAGACAGCTGCTGAAGATTCCAGGGATGGCTCCTAAATGGGTGAAAGTACCCACAGAGCCCTGTTGGTTGGCTGCCTCTTCTGGTACTCTCCCAGACCTCTGGTAAGCTTCTCTCAGATGGAGCTCAGCTTATTTTGCGTTCTTCAAGTTTGCTGGTCCTGATGCTTCTGGGTGCAAAATTGGGATGTGAGTGACTCCAGATTTTCCTGGATAAAACTTACTGGGCCACAGCATGTGGATTTGTGGTAGACCTCATCTACAAAGCAAGCACCTTTGGGCAATCCTGGCAGGCTTCAGGAGCTGTGTGCAGGCAACCAGAAACAGTAAGACTAACTGAATTAGGGAACATTATTTCAACAAGGGAAAATAATGGGTACCACTTAATCTAAGAAAACAAGGGGACTTGTGGGGAAATAGGTTCTACTTCCATAAATGGGTTAGAGAAAAGCTTAGGACAGAAAGCTGTCACCATGGGGCGAAAACACCAGAGGTTAGCTAGTGAAATATTGCAATGGACTCACGAGTAACTTGTTAGATGTGACAGAAGGCAACGTGAAGCCAATGTAATTAGAAAAAAAGCCAATGTGGGGAGCCTTGGTGGTTCAGTTGGTTAAGCGTCTGTCTGACTTCAGCTCTGGTCATGATCTCACAGTTCATGAGTTTGAGCCTCGCATCGGGATCTGTGTTGACAACCCAGAGCCTGGAGCCTGCTTCAGATTCTGTGTGTGTGTCTCTCTCTGCCACACCCCCATTCATCCTCTGTCTCTGTCTCTCCAAAAATAAATAAATGTTAAAAAAAGTTTTTTTTAAAAAGAAGAAAAGCCAATGTGACTAGGAGGACAACGTGACTGACGGGGACATGATCAGAAGGCGACATGGCTAAGAAGGTGATATGGCTAGAAGCCAACATGACTAGAAGCCAACATGGCTAATAAGCTCACATAACTCAAGGACTGCAGAACACCGTGGAATGGCTAGAGCTCTAAAAGAGAAAAAAGTGCATTTGACTACAATCTCTCCTGATGAGGTTAAGAGAAAAGTGAAACTGTATTAGGATTTGCTGCCACAGAACTTTTGAGAGAATCATTATAGGAGACTCCCTATCCCTAGAATAGAAACAATACATCTGTATAGCACTCCTTAAATTATTAATGATTATCCAGCAACACTTCCCTTGGTTTCTCAAGCAAAGAACATTTGATGTAGACATTCGGGAACAAATAGGTAAAACAGTAAAGGCATGCCATACAGAAGGCACCAGTGTTCCACCTGAGGTTATTCTTACATGGTCTACTGTCCATACGACCATTCTCCCTCTGACTGTAGACCATGTTTATGAAGATACAGTCCCACCCAAAGTAAACAAAAATTTTCCAAAAAACTAAGCCTCCTTATTTTCAGCCTGCCCCATTCGGCACCCCACATCCAGAGAACACTAACTCCCTCCTTTGTCATTGGGAAAAATCTAACCTTTTAAAGGAACAAAAGATTCCTTCTGAGGACATCTTCACCCCAATGCAACAACCTATTAAGAATGCCCTTACAGTGTTTACAGACTCCTTGGGGAAAACTCACAAGGCTTCTTGCCTTTGGAAAACTGGAAAAAAACTGGGAACATTTATTATACACTGGACTGGGCTCTACCCAACATTCAGAACTGCAAGCCATATTATTACCTATAGAAACCTTTTCCCAACCTTTAAACATTGTCTCAGAGATGTCAAGGAGCAAAGACCACCCACTTATAATTTCCCCACCAGTGTTCCAGGTAAAAATTAACTTTGGGGAACAAACTGTCTTAAGTGGACCGAAAAGTAAGTTTGTTGGTTTGAAATAGACCTGTTTATCAAAGGTCAAATAAGCTCATGTTATGACTTAAGGTAATGGTTAACTTTGTCTCATAGTTTTCATGGGTAATTGTTAAGATAACCCTCAAAGTCTTTAGTAACCTACAAAGTTTTGCTTGCATGATAAATTGGGATTGAGTTCTTTGGACATATAGGCCTTTTCTAAATAGGATGGTATGCTAAAGCATTGATTACTTAACAAGGCTTATCTGCGTTTGGCTTCTTATTGCAGAGAAACTAAGGATATTTGGGTCCGAGGGTAAACATGCTTTGTGCTTTATAACGTCCTGAATTGTTTTTTTTTAACAAATCTCCAAAGATTTAAATTAAGTCATTTTAACCAATTAGGCTTCTTTGGTATGTTAAGTTACTCTGGAAGCACTGCCAAACAAATAATAAGCCTTAGGTTACATTTGAGTAAATGCTATAACTATTCTAGAGACTATATGCAACTCCTAGTTCTAATATTTTTTATATAAGGTGATCACTCGATATTCTGATTACTGAAGTATTATGTGCCACAGAAATAACTCAATTTCCTTGTCAGTGGTACTAGATCTTTTAGTAATGCCCATTTTTTAATCTTTTTGTCATAGTTTTGCGACTCTTGTTGAACCGCTATAACTTCCAGTAGACAGATGATCCTTTCTCCTCAAGGAGGCTCTGTTTCCCCTGAACTCTGTCTTTCCCTTTCGTAACTCCCCTATACCTACCCCAATTGAGCAACGTTGACCCACAGGTAAGGACATCTCTATGCCCCTATTCAGCAAGAAGAAGTTACAGAAGAGAAGATCATCCACCCTCAGCAACCTTAGAGATTTTAAGGGTCAAAACTGTTGAAGGGGGAATGATGTGGGAAACAAAGGCAGAAGGAAATGGCAGATAAAGTTAAATTTCCTTATAACCCACAAGGCCAAGCAATTGTAGAACAAGCACATAATAAACTTAAAACTATGTTAAAAAAACAAAAAAAGGGGAATTACCCATGGCTGTCTACATTACAACCTCAACTTCTCCTCGATCACGCTATGATCATTCTTAAGTTTTTAAATCTTGACCTTCCAGGACTAACCGCAGCTGAGCTACATTCTAAATTAGATGAACCCTCTCATCCTATGGTTCTTGCCCAAACTTCTCACCAGGGGTCAAGGATATGCTTGTGTTCTTTCAGATTCCAGACCTCTGTGGATTCCCTCTCAGTTGGTGAAACCATATCATGGCATGGTGGAGACCCCCAGAATATCTTCCAATCAACCAGGACTTCCAGAGAATGACTCTGAATGAGCGACCACCACTCCCATTTTTCAAGATGGAAGAATCTTCTTCATGTCCTCCTCATCCTGAAGCCACTGCACAAACACAAGTTTTTGCCCCTGATATAACATGGGGAAGCCTTAAACACCTGCCTAACCAGGCCAGAGTCCTCTTACACCACAATGGTATTGCATATACCCCTGATTTGCATCTGATGGCCATGCTGTCCATCACTGGTAGTCATTAACCAGGCACAGGTGACTCATAGGCCTCTTAATCATAGGGATCCTAGCCACGGTAAGCATTATAGCTTCTGCTACCATTGATGAAATTAGTTGTCACCACACTATCAAACTGCACATGTGCTTTATCAACTTATGGTCAAATCCTCCATTCTAAGCTGCCCTGTGATAGAAAATTTAGATGTAACATGACACCAACAACTACAATACTCCAAACAACTAAGACACAAATGGGCTGACTCATGGTCCTTTTTGAAAGACTTTAACCCTCTCCCTATTGGCTAATGCCCATCTCAAATTCTGGATAACTCTGGGAAGTGGAATACTTTTATGGTGTCTCTTTTAATGCCTTTGCAGAATCACCCGACAGCAAAAGAAGGATCAGAAGCTTGTCATGATGGTCCCCACGTGTAAACTTAAGAAGATCAAGAAAAACAAAAAAGGAGGAACTGTGGTAAAATAGGTTCAACTTACATAAATGGGTTAGAAAAAACTTGGGTGGGGGGAGAGGGAGAAGCCGCCACCATGGGGCAAAAACACCCAAGGTTAGCTACCAAGATATAATAATGGAATCATGAGTAACTTGTGATATCACCTGCGGGTAGTTACTTTCCATCTGGTACCAATGGAGCTTGATCACAAACTCCACTTGCTCCCCAGGCCCTTTGCTTCTTACACACACAAGTTAATGATTACTGTCTGATTGTTTTCTCCATGTTCACGTGTGTAAGATCTTGTTTTCTTCATGTTCACCATATGGGTAATATCTTGTGAGCTCAATATGGAGATGAAACCCCTGTTTAGGGCTCTTGGCTACTCCTGGACACTAGCCTCTCTCATACTCAGTTCTGCATCCACTCTGTTGCTGGACAAGAGAGAACTCCAGACTCATAGTCTGCGACAGGGACTTACAAAGTTTCAAGGTAAATCTGTAGCTTAAATTGCTGGGGGACTTGGGGAAATAAATTAAAACAAGGAATTTGGAGTATTTTGACCAATGGCACATCAAAATCTAAGTAGGCACAAGTCAGACTATGAAAAGCCATTATGGCATCCACCAAAATCAAGAAATCTCCTCATAAAAGGAATAAAAGGACATCTATCGGTTATGAGAGTCTCAGAAGCCAAAGCTGCAAAATTGATGGGCACAGAATGAGCACTTAAAAGCAGTTAAAGTGCAGGCTACCTGAGTCTAAGACACCCATACTAGGCTAAGTTGGTCATGGAATGGGTTAGATTGATACTAGGTCACTCATCAATCTCAAGAAAACTTCTGTGGGATGAGGTACACTGTAAAATACCACAAAATTCCCAACTCACTGACACATTCCTCTTAGGTATTCATTTAACACCAGAGACCCATGGCTTAGCTGAAGAAATGGAATCCTCAAGTTTCAAAGAATTAGGTGTGCAATTCCAGCATTTTATTTTATGTCTAAGAACTGTGACCTTGGAGGCTGTAGCTCCAAAAATGGCAAAATCTTCCTAAGACAACCTAGAATTACAGTGACCATTATGGGGAATGCTCCAATTTGATAAGATTGTCCATTTAAGAAGTGTACCTGAAAGTCAGTGTTCCCATATCAAACATAAACAATAGGGTATCTATTTTCATTGACATGCAGGACCCTCCAAAAGACTTCAACATTTAAAAACATTTTCCTTGAAAGACTTGCCATAAAATGTGATGAAATTTCAATTTAATGAAAAATTAGAGACACAGAGGCACCTAAAACGAGAGTGTAAGACTGATGTGTCTCCTATTACTCCCTTCTGTCCTCCTTTACTCCTACTAAGAGTGTTTAGTCTATGATACTTTGTTTGAAGTGCTGTTCCACTCTGAAGAGATCACAAGACCATAAACCAAAGTCTACCAAGTTAGTGGACTTACAGTCATCCCCGTATGGGTCCCTCCCAAGATGGACAAGACTTTGACGGATTCTCCAGTAAACTGCTACCAGGTATTCCCTTAAAGAGCCACGGCAAAGTTAAAATTAATGGAAAACCTTGGCAAATTCTGGTAGATACTAGAGCTCCACTGTACTTTAAGCCTCACTTGCTCAGGGCCCTGCAGATGGACTCCTGGGAAAGCTGGCAAAAGCCAGCAAAGGGTGAGGATTCTTAACAGCTCTCCTGGGTCACTGTCTTTAGTGCCCAATTGAGAGAGGAAGATAAAATGTCACATTGTTCCTTCCTTTCCAAATCCAAGCCCACAGGTTTTTTTCCATCCATTTTCTCCCAGGGACAGCAACTGCCTTCTTGTTTGTCTCATTTTGTGTCCTGAGAACTTGTCTTGGCAACTGTCAGGTTCAGGCCGCAAAAGTATGGCCAGACAGAAATGTGGGTTGCACCCCATTTGTGGCTGGATATAGCCAGACTGTGTGAGTTCACGTCATAAAAATGAAGCAGTTGGATTAACTAATTTTAAATGCCCCTTTCATCTTTAAAATGATTGAACCAGATAAGTTTGAGTGACTTCCCATAGTCCAATTATTAAGATCAACCCAGAAGCCTAAACTGTTGAATTGGATAGAAACTCTACTTCAAACTAGCTTAAGAAGAAATGTATATATATTGATTTGCTTAATTGAGAAGACCAGAAATAGTGCTGGCTCCATACATGATTGGATTCAGAGGTCCAGTGATGTCATTAGAACTTGGTTTCTCTCCAGCTCTTGACATTATCTTCCACTGAGTTGGCTTCTTTCTCCGCCTTTACATAATGGCCCCTGACAGCTCCAGGATCATAATCTCCCAGGATTATGTCCAACTGGGCTATTTTGGCTGCCATATATAACCCTGAATCATTGCAGCCTGAGGCTTATGCTCAGTCCTGATTGAATTGTGGCCTGCACCCCCATTGCAAAATTTCTGTATTTTCAGCTGAGAGTATTTTAACTAACACAGATTTTGATGTCAGCAAATGCACTACAGAAAACATACTAGTTTAATAGAAGATGAAGGGTTGAGAACAGAGAAGGTCCTACTATTTATTATTGCTTTCTGGCAATTTTATCATTCCATATTGAAGGTGTCAGTTAAACTATGGCCTCTATTATGTTGAAACTCAGACAATGTGCCTAACAAGTCTATAGCAATGAGGGACTTGGTAAGAAACATGTTTGGAGTATTTTTAACATTTCTTAAGAAAATCAACGAAGTCTTACAAGAAAGAGACAAACTGGCTGAATGTGGCCCATGATAAATACAGAAGAAGGAAAAATAGCTTCATTAAGAAGGGCGCTTTCTGGGGACACCTGAGTGGCTCAGTCAGTTAGGCATCTGATTTCGGCTCAGGTCATGATCTCACAGTTCGTGGGTTCAAGTCCCATATCAAGCTCTGTGCTGAGAGCTCTGTCAGTCTCTCTCTCTCTCTCTCTCTCTCTGCCCCTCCCCCGCTCATGCTCTGTCTCTATCTCTCTCTCTTTCTCTCAGAAAATAAACATTAAAAAAATTTTAAAAAATAAGAACAAAGGCCCTCTCTGTATTTCAAAATCATGGAATTTTATAGCTTAAAAAATTAAATTATCTACCTAAGTACAAATGCTAGTAAAAGTTGCGAGGTAAGTGATTTGGAAGTATATAAGATTGAAACACAATTAACAAAATGAGATTTAGACAAGTCTTGTTGAGTATTCTCTGCCTAAAAAAGAATACACATATTGGTGTCCATCAACTCAAGGTTATGGCCTCAAATCTCTTCCAAGGACAAACCAATCGTAGATAAGAGCCATTAAACTAAGATTCTAGGAAAGAGAGACTTGTTGCTAGGAGACCAAAGTCCCACACTCACAAACCATGACCACACTAAAATCTCCCAGTATGGTACTTGCAGCACAATGAAAATTACTGAGCTTGCCCATCAAGAGCTATGACTTAAATCCCTTCAACACACACTTCTAGGAAGTGAGCCACCTAAAGTTGTGTAGTCCCACAATGGGTATCGTAGCCAATATTTAGCTCATATGAAAGGCAATGAAAAGAGTGATCTTCCTAAGGCAGGACGTGGGGGTGATAGAGAACTGATCAGTGAGTGTATCCAGGAGAGGAGATTTATAGGGTTGCTGTATGTAACAAAAGCAGCCACTACTCTACCCGGTCAGAAAGCTCTCACCATTTCCTGTCAGCAGGTTATGGTTTATGCTGAGTACAAGTGAGCTCTGTGTGCTGCTGCTCCTTTCCAGATAGACTGTTCATTGCACTTATCCTGTTCTTTTGCCACTACCTTATACAAAATGCGCTGAAGATTGATAATAACTGTGTTTTAGCCTTAATCCAATGAGAAGCTACATCTAGATTTCATGGGAAAAAGAGCAACTCAACCACAGACATAGAACCAAAATACCGGAGACTTTGAGCTGTCCCATTTTGGGGAAGAGTGAATGTATATCATGCTGGTGTGAGCATTTTAAGGGTACATATTTATTTGACAAGGAGCTAAGTTTGAATGTTGAGCAGTTAAAGGGGAACACTACATTTAACATTTGCTTAAATCCTCCACATGCATCCAATCTTTCCCTATTATATAATAGCAGTGGAGTCTGATTATTGACCCTGTTTCAGAAATAATTCCTGAATTGTCCAAGTCGGTGGGGGTAATCCCATCTCCCTTACTGGTGATTAGTTCAAAACCCAGGGTCAAGCCAACCAGCAAATTCCTCCTATGCCAATGATTCATTCAGAGATGAGGGTGTGACCTAAATTGCCTCCATCAGGAGTGAAAATCAGGATTTCTGTTGACTTTTTGGTGGAAAGTTGTTTCCTCTCCCACTGGTCATGAGTAGGAAGTCAATGAGATGAAACCAAAACAAAAGATGATAGAGTAAAAAGAGGGGGAGTACATCAGTCCCTGATAGCCTTGTTGAACCCTAATCCTGGAGTCTCTGCTTCTTCAGAGTTTGCAGTTACACAAGACTAAAAATGGCATGAAGTCATAATTTTCTTACGTACACCCCAAACATCCTGGCTAATAGGCTATCTTGATGCTAATGACACTCTGTATCAGATAGGAATTGGAGTCAGCTGCAAGAGACAGAAAGCTGATGAATGCTAGCTTAAACACATGAGAGGTTTGGCTTTTCTCAGGATATATGACATCTGGGGATAAATAGTCCTGAATTGACACAGTAACTATATTCCAAGCCTGTTTTATCATTTTGTTCAGCCTTCTTAAACAAGTACTTGTCAGCTTATTATCAGAAGTTAGCTGCATCAGTATTTCAATCAAGAAGAAAGAAAAAGGCAAGGAACAAAAGGTCCATGAGTTGTCACTCTTTTAAATAGTTTTCGCCTAACAATTTCACAATAATTGCAACAGACATTTTATTGACCAGAACTGTGTTATGTGACCATCCTATGTGAATGGGAAATACAGTTTTCAGAGCTGGACATATTTCTACTACTAAACAAATGAGAATCATCGTCTTAAAGCAGAAGGAAAGAGTGCCATTGGGGAAGCAAACTAGCCATCACTATCACACTCCCCAAATTTATGTACCCAGGTCAGACCTCACCTCTGATCTCTTGACTCATATATCAAATATGTGATTTAAAATCTCCACACTTCTGGGTTCCAGATACCTCAAACTGAAATGTAAAACAATAAGTTAGGAATGTCCACACACAATCTGTCCTTCTATAATGGTTAATTTGTTTGTTTGTTTCTTTTCTTTTTTCTTTTTTTTTTCATAGGGAAGGCTGACCGGGTTGATTTTGATCTGAAAAATTCATGCATCCCCCCATTTTTGAGGAGTGTCAGCACCCATCAGCAGGCATTAGCTCTTACAGTGGTTAATTTTATGTGTCAACTTGACTGGGCCACAAGGTGCCCAGACATTTGGTCAAACATTATACTAAGTGCCTCTGTGAGAATATTTCTGGATGAGATTAACATCTGAATTGGTAGCCTGAATAAACGGGCTGCCCTCCCTCATGTGGGTGAGGACTTGTCCAAATCAATTGACGATCTGAATAGAACAAAAAGTCTCGGTTAGAAGAACTCCTCTTGCCGGATGCTTGAGCTGGTACCATCGGTCTTTCTGCTCTTAGACTAGAAGCTTTACACCATTAGCTGTCTTCAGTCTGGCTTGCTGACTCCAGAACTTGGCATTTCTCAGCCTCCATAGTTAAATGAGCCCATTGTTTAGAATCAATCTGTCCTCCCCCTCTATCCCCACTCCCTTTCCATATACATGGTTCTCTGGAGAACCCTCCTCAAGTCATTGCCATCTCAGTGAATGGTACCATCCCTTGGTCACTGAATATCCCTATCATTTACCTAAGTGCACCTACAGAAACCTTGAAGTCATTCTTCATTCAGCTTTTACACATTCCCTCCATGCCCTGAATTTGTCACCAGGTTGAGTCAGCACTTCCTTCCAGTATATTTCATTTTTAAAATAATTCTAAACTTTCTTTTTTTAATATAATTTATTGTCAAATTGGCTTACATACAACACTCAGTGCTCATCCCAAAAAGTGCCCTCCTCAATGCCCATCACCCATTTTCCCCTCTCCCCGACCCCCTCCATCCCCCCTCAGTTTGTTCTCTGTATTTAAGGGTCTCTTATGGTTTGCCTCCTTCCCTCTCTCTAACTGTTTTTTCCCCTTTCCTTCCCCCATGGTCTTCTGTTAAGTTTCTGAAGATCCACATATGAGTGAAAACATATGATATCTATCTTTCTCTGACTGACTTATTTCACTCAGCATAATACCCTCCAGTTCCATCCACGTTGCTGCAAATGGCATGATTTCATACTTTCTCATTGCCAAGTAGTATTCCATTGTATATATAAACCACATCTTCTTTATCCACTCATCAGTTGTTGAACATTTAGGCTCTTTCCATGATTTGGCTATTGTTGAAAGCTCTGCTATAAACATTGGGGTACATGTGCCCCTGTGCATCACCACTCCTGTATCCCTTGGGTAAATTCCTAGTAGTGCTATTGCTGGGTCATAGGGTAGTTCTGTTTTTTTATTTTTTGAGGAACCTCCACACTGTTTTCCAGAGTGGCTGCACCAGTTTGCATTCCCACCAACAGTGCATGAGGGTTCCTGTTTCTCCACATCCTCACCAGCATATGTAGTTTCCTGATTTGTTCATTGTAGCCACTCTGACCGGTGTGAGGTGATCTCAGCGTGGCTTTGATTTGTATTTACCTGATGAGGAGTGACATTGAGCATCGTTTCATGTGTCTGTTGGCCATCTGGATGTCTTCTTTGGAAAAGTGTCTATTCATGTCTTCTGCCCATTTCTTCACTGGATTATTTGTGTTTCCAGTGTCTTCCAGTGTATTTCAAATCAACCTGCTTTTCTCCATCTCTAACCACCACTCTAGTGAAGTCAGTGGACTCTGGAAATTTCTAACTGATTCTCCTGCTTCCACTCAGTACTTTTCAATACAATTTGTACGTGGCTTTTACAATGATCTTTGAAGCCATAAATCAAATGTCACTCTCCAGCTCAAAACCCTGTAACCACTTACCATTGTAATTTGTCTTCCCATGGTCCACAGGGTCTCATAAAGTGGTTCACGTACACCCAACTTGATCACATTCCCTCCTCGCTCACTTTGAGTCACCTCAGGCCTCTCTCTGTTCCTCAGATACACCAAGCCCTTTCCCCCTCGGCAATTTTGTACTATCTGAATGACCTACCTCTGCTTTTTCATGTGGCTAGTTTATTCTCATCACTTAGATCTCCCCAAATTGTCTTTTCCCATCCCCTCCAGGTAATCTTTCATCATTTAATCTTATAGCTTTTCATAATAATTAATCATAATCTGTAATCCCAATCTATAATTATTTTCATTTACTGTGTCTCAAGCCCCAACTAAAAATATATGCTCCATCAGGACAAAGAATTAGTCTTTAAAGTTAGTTGATACTTCTAGGTCCAAGCACAATACTGGTTCTTAACCAATGCTCAAAAAATTTTCTGAGTGATTTCATTCATTCATTCAACAAGTATTTATTGAGGTCTTAGAAGGAAATGTTCCAGGTACTAGAAATACAGCAGTAAATGAAAGGGCCAGACTTACCACCCTCATGGCATTCACCCTCTAAGGGAGAAGCCAGAGACTAAACAAATAGCACGTCAGAAGGAGAATATTTTTTATGAAAAGCCTATTGGCATTTGTTCAGAATATTTTCTTTCTTAGAAAGACTTTAGATGCCAAGAAAAACACTAGGAAGTTTGGCATGTACCATCCTTTCCAAATAAACCCTTAGAACATGCAAATGCTGTCATACATCCTGGGAAACTGACTTTTGTGTCAGTTACCCTGATACATACATAAGAGGTTAACAGTATCTATGGACTCCTTGGGGGGAGAGGAGTGCTAATCGTTTACTGACTGAGATAGTGATCAGACAGGCAAATATACAATAGCCATATTCACTGTGTGGATTCACCATCTTAATTATTCCAAGGCCAACAAAGCCAACAAGATGGAATGTGATGTGTGGAATACAAATGCCAGAACGCTAAACCAGAAGGAGGCTGGAGTTGTGTTGAGAAGAGGAAAATAGAATAAATGGGATAGCAGATTAGATTACTGCCTGTCAGCAAAGCTCATGACAGCACTGGCCACCAGCTGTGGAAATGCCACAAACGAATGGCATGCCATCCTCAACCATCACGCTCGGCCCTTGCCAAGGCTCCTGTCAACACACAGCTGGGCCTCTCTTGGCAAAGTGGTTGATGTCCTCTCTCAATTTATTAACAATTGCTTCATTTTGGTTGATTCTAAGGACGAAATCATTCTACCATTTTTCATAGCTGATGAAATTAATTGCTGAATTCAGACTCTGGGGGTTATTTTGCCAATAATTTCTTGCCCAGATATAAGATAATACCCATTTTCTATGTGACTGTTCACAGAGTCGAATGATGACTGTGGGTCACACGTTTCAGCCTCAGTATGTTACACTCTTTAAGAGGTAGTACTTGGCATGGAGTGAGTGGAAGCCAATGCAAATGGAGGGAAATCAAAGCAAATGTTACAAGTAAACAAGAACAGTAATGATAATAATGTTTAAAAAAACTCTCTCTCTCCCTCTGCCCCTCTCCTGCCTGCTCTCTCTGTAAAATAAAAAAAAAAAAT
This sequence comes from Puma concolor, assembly GCF_028749965.1. Lineage (NCBI taxonomy): Eukaryota > Metazoa > Chordata > Mammalia > Carnivora > Felidae > Puma > Puma concolor. Next base: position 137,001,997 of record NC_141667.1, on the reverse strand, counting down.
TTTTTTTTTACATTTATTCATTTTTCAGAGACAGAGACAGAGCATGAGTGGGGGAGAGGCAGAGAGAGGGAGACACAGAATCCAAAGCAGGCTCCAGGCTCTGAGCTATCAGCACAAAGCCCAACAACGCAGGGCTTGAACTCATGAACCGCACAATCATGGCCTGAGCTGAAGTCGGACGCTTACCCGACTGAGCCATCCAGGCGCCCCCCCCAAAATTTTTTTTTAATTAAAAAAAAAAAATGGGCATCTGGGTGGCTCAGTCGGGTAAGCGTCTGACTTCAGCTCAGGACATGATCTCGCGGTTTGTGAGTTCGAGCCCCGCGTCGGGCCCTGTGCTGACAGCTCAGAGCCTGGAGCCTGCTTGGGATTCTGTGTCTCCCTCTCTCTCTGCCCCTCCTCAGGTCGCACTCTGTCTCTCTCTCTCTCTCACAGAAAATAAACATTAAAAAAAAATTTTTTTTTAAAACAATATTAAGCCAGGAACTTAGTAAGCACTTTATTATGCATTATCCCAGGCAGCCCTCACAGTAGTCCTGTGAAATAAGTACAATTATTTTCCCTACTTTACAAGAGCAGGAAACAGGCCAGGATGAGACACAGCTATCTGAACTGTATATCTATTGTTGTTTTGGAGGAGGCAGCAAAGCAAAGTGTTCAATGTTCATAGCATCCTTATTTGAAACTGCAAAGAAAAGAAAAGAAAAGAAAATGGAAATAATCCAAATGCCCGTCAACAGTAGAACAGTGTGGTACATATACAAAGGAATGGTATTCAGCGATAAAAGGTTATGAACGATGATGTTATAAAACAACATGTGTGAATCAAACTAAACATGCTGCATGAAAGAAGACCAAACAGAAAAAAAGAGTACATAAAAGAGGATTCTATTTATACAACATTCTAGGAAATTCCGACTAACACACACCAACGAGAAGCAGATCAGGTGTTGCCCATGAAGGAGAGGAGGATTGCCAAGGACACAAAGAAACCTCCGGAAGTGTTAAGTGTGTCCATTATCTTGATGGTAGTCGTGGTTTCACAGGTATGTTCATATACCAAAACATCAAATGTTGCCCCATAATGTGAGTAGTGTATTGGGTGTCTATTAGACCTCCATAAAGCTGTTTCTTAAAAACAAGCCATGAAATAAAAACTGCCATGAAATGTCCCTGACCCATGTGCTTCCCATTTCCCTTTGGCTTTGGATGACGCAAGACAAAAGACATGATCCTGCTCTAATATGGCTGAACCTTGTGACTCTCCAAGAAATACTGGCAAAGATTCTAAAAGGCAGAGCATCTCAGCATCAGACTTCACCCCAGAGAGCGGTAGGAAGAGACTAACGGCATGGAGTACCAATGCTAAGCCAGATCGTTCTGAGACATGTTTTGCTGGGATTCACTGGGAAATTAGCTTTGCTCCTTGCTTCCCTTGGACTGTGGAAGTGTGCCTTCATTGACTCTCACCGAATTCACAGTTCCCAATTCATCCCGTACCCAGAAAACCACATGAATCTCAATTACACGCAAGTTCCTTCATGAAATACATGAAAAGTCAAATTTTAAGAGTCATAAAATCATCATCTTCTAACGTTATCACACTATATAGCTCCCTTGATTGCCACTGAGTGTGTAAAAAGAAAATCAGGAGATCTACATCTCATACCAATTTGCAGTGCATTTCCAAAATGGCATATGCTGGGTCACGCTGACACTTAAAAGAGAGAGGGTGGAATGAGCCACAGAGAGGGACTTGCACAGCCTTCGGTTTGCTGAGTCAGGGGCTGTTGAACACCAAGTGTTGTGGGACCCATCTGTACACACTACAGGGATTTGGAGCTGGGTTAGCTTGGAGGCATTTTACAGAAGCCAAGTACCTACTTGTTTAAACCCTATTCATTACTGCTCTGCTTTTTTCCTATGCACTGCAGCATAATGAGCCTGAAAGTCCATGCTCAGGGCCTAGAGGAGCATAGGAGACGCAAAGAAATGATGAAACAAGACAAGATTCTTCCGAAGGAGCTGAAAAAAGACGGTAGCCCTCCCCCACTCCCCTCCACGAAGGAAAGCTCATGCAAAGGTTACCTTCCTTGTGATTAAGAGTCTACACAATTAAAATTTTTAAGTGGCTGATTGAAGGATAATGTAGCAGATTTTATTCAGCCGAGTATACCTCAAGGGAAATTCAGCTTTCCTTTATTACTTCTACCGCATGCATACATTTTCCCTTAGAAATAAAAATTAAACCTTTGCACAATTGCTTCCAAATGCATTTTCTCTTGACTCTAATAATGGTTTTCATGAAACATCTGTAGCAAATTTAAATGTTCCTTTTAAAAAATGCATAGAGTTATCAAGAAACTGATGTAAAATATGAAAATATGTAAGGCTGAATAAACATCCGTTGTTAACCATCCATCTTCTAAGAACCAAAGGGTGCCCACTGCTCCTTGCTATTTATTTACCTTTCAGGTGATTACCACTGTCATAAGCATTCGAGAATATATACAGAGGGAGGGGGGATGACAATCTCAAAAACAGTTTATTCTTTCTCTTTTTCACATGCTCACAGTTCCTTACGATGCCAACGGTAATGAGAAGTTAAGGTGATTTGCTGAAATCCTGAACTTCCTATCTGTTGAGGAGCTTCATTTATTTTTGTAGGCTTTGAAATGTAAAATAAGTAGGAATAAGGGAAGGTCTGAATGACTGCTGGGAGGTGGTTAGACGTACAATGCCAAGGCTAACATTTGGTGAATACCTCCTACTTCCCGGAGAGTTCACCCTTTAATATCACCCTGCTCCATGCACTTGGCATGTTGTCTTTACCATTTAACAGATACCAAAACTAGGGTTCAGCAAGGGCAAGCCACCTGCCCACAGCCCGCCTAGGCGTTAAGTGACAGCGTCACGAACCAAAGCCAGGTCTTCATGAAAGAAGCTCACATTATTTTCCAAGAGAGAAGAAAAATAAATTGTGGAATATTGAACTGAAGCATTCTAACACTGTCCACTTTCATATAGAAACATAAGTTTGATTTACCTCAATCAGACCAACTTTTTTTTTTTTTTTTAACGTTTATTTTTTTTTGGGACAGAGAGAGACAGAGCATGAACGGGGGAGGGGCAGAGAGAGAGGGAGACACAGAATCGGAAACAGGCTCCAGGCTCTGAGCCATCAGCCCAGAGCCCGACGCGGGGCTCGAACTCACGGACCGCGAGATCGTGACCTGGTTGAAGTCGGACGCTTAACCGACTGCGCCACCCAGGCGCCCCTCAGTGAGACCAACTTTAAAAAAACATACCTCTTTAAGAATAGTTCTAGGCCTCAATTGCATCTAAGTTCTGCCAAGCTATCTAGTGACACGTGATCTTTTTTGCCTCATCCGACACTTGATGAAGAGCCTAATTGTTACTTTCCTTGCCATTGTGCCCCTGGAAACCAAGCTTGAGATTTGATATTTATTCTTTTATTCTGTCCACTATTCCATTATGGATCTGAAAACAACACTTGGAATGTTCACACGTTGAAGAGGAGTATTTAGATCTAAGAAGATGTCAGCAGGAAAGAGGTTACCACAGTGTATTTAATGACATACAACATCTCTTCTATAAAGCTCTAGAATTAGCAAGTCCTTTTGGGTGAACTTTCTTATCCACCTACGCACATTTAATTTTACATCCTCACTACATAATACATTCATTTATTACACATGCCCACTGCACATTTTCTCATTTGATGATAAATATAGCACTTATTATTTGGCTCTCCTTCAAATTTGCTTATTGAAGGATGTTTCAAAGTTAATAACTCTATCTGAAATAAGACCTGCTTACTCACCTAGAAGAAAAAAGAACGATACACGTGTGCACACGCATGTACACTCATAAATTCCCCAACTTTTGTACCCATGTCCTGATATTATCATGCAGAAGAAAAATGTTACAAGATTGGAAAGTTTAAAACCCAAAATCATCACCAATACACAGAAATGATGCCATTTATGTGACGTCAACTACCGGCTTAACATTCTTCCCTGCACTTCATCCTAGATCAATTCACTTAATCCTTACAAAAAGCCAAAAAGATAATTCCTCATTATTTTCCCTATTTTACTGATGTGGAAACAGAGCTAGAGTAATCAGCACAAGACCACCTATAGGAAATAAAGAAAACAAATCAAAACTGAAAGGGACTCGTTCTAGAGTATGAGGGGTTTTTTGTTGTTCCTATAATTTGCTACCGTTCTCACCCACTAGTACGAATATAACCTAGAACTAGTGAAGGCAGCCAATTTTTACAGTAACTAACATTCCTGACGAAGTGGTCTGCGGTATTCCAAATTATCAACCTCTAACTGAGCTTTCGTAACCACCTGAGCTTTGGTAACCACCTGGTTACCAGCAGTAACCACCCGAGTGGAATCGTGCAGTAAGACCTCCTCCCAAAAGTATAAGTAGTATTAAAGTCAAAAAGATAACAAAAATCTGTCTCCTTTAGGTCTCTGTCTACTCAGTGGATTTCCTTTTATGCTTCGGAAATGTACATGCGTACGCACCCCAGATATGAAAGATAATAAGAGAACATTTCTGCTGTGAATTACTTGAAAACATTATTTCTAACAAAGTGTTCCTTCGGGAAACACAGGAGCTTGCTCATGTCAATCCATCTGGGTTTCAGTCTACCTCAGAAAGGTGATGAACAACTTGAGCCTTTATTTGCTCTGGATAAGTTGAATCCTTTCAGAGTTAGGCAGTGCCCATAGACTCTCACTGAGATTTTCATGTTGTGAGCAAAACGCAATGGATCCTTTGTGCTCCAGAAAAGAAATTTGTTATCAGACTTGAGACACCTGGCTACATTTCCTAGACCTACTTGTTCCCCTGAGAAACTAAGGCTGGAAAAGTTACATTCACAATGTTTTTGTTGCCTATGATATTTTACCTCACTGAAAGTTGTCCCACATGAAAAGATTTCTTTTCAAAAAGGTTGTTTATGTCATGGTTTTCTCATTCTTGAGTACTCACTATGTGCAAGGTATCACATTAGACACTATAAATAATAAATAACAAGGATATAACAATAAATCAAACACAGCTTCTTTCTATTGAACTCCAAAATTACATAATTCAGGATAAGGGAAACGTTTATATATTAAACATCTGAGCCAGAAGTAAGTTTTAAAAATTGAATTATCATAGATAAAGAAACTAGTTTAGGGGCACCTGGGTGGCTCAGTTGGTTAAGTGTCTGACTTTTGGTTCCGGCCCAGGTCATGATCTCATGGTTCATGAGGCAAGATCCAGCCCCTGGTCAGATGCTGCGCTGACAGGGCATAACCTACTTGGGATTCTCTCTCTCTCTCTCTCTCTCTCTCTCTCTCTCTCTCTGCCCCTCTCCTGTTCGTTCTCTCTCTCTCTCTCCCTCTCTCAAAACAAATAAATAAACTTTAAAAAAAAAAAGAAGAAGAAACTAGTTTAACCAGAAAGGATAAAAAAGCACCTCAACGTAATACTGTGCTATCTGGGGCACCTGGACGAGTCACTTGGTTAAGCGTCTGACTCTTGGTTTCAGCTCAGGTCATGATCTCGCTCGATCAGGAGATCAAGCCCTGCATCAGGCTCTGTGCTGACAACTCAGAGCCTGCTTGGGATTCTCTCTCCCTCTCTCTCTGCCCCTCCCCTGCTTGTGACCTCACTCAAAAATAAATAAATAAGCATTTAAAAAGAAATAGTGTGCTCTCTGCCTTGACACGGTGCTGGCCACAGTACTGAGCTATTGCATTCACTCCCGACAACACACCTATGAACTAACTCTTGGTGTTTCCATCTTACAATTAGAAAGTTACGCGAGTTGCCCCCATTGCTGGCCGATCACAATACTAAAGTAGGTGGTTGGTCTCCTGGCCCCCAGGCCATTGGACTTTTCACATTCCACCCCACTCTTTGGGACTGGGAAGTGAGAGAATATACACATTTGCTTTAGCAGGACGCCTGGCAAGACTAAATGTCTCCCAAAGAAGAAGTGGTGAGCACGGCAGCCATGGCAGCAGAACCAGAAGTAGATCCAGCATCTGACTCCTCCACTGTGCAGACAGTAACCACCAGGATGAACCAGCCAACCGCCGCTCCCTCTTCCACACAAACGCTAAAGGTCAGACTTCCCACTGCCAGTGTCTTTTCTCCATCTGTCCCTTTCTTCCTTACCATGCTATCTGCACGAAACAATTCTCGTTCCTTTCTTCTTCCTACCTCATGTCTTCCCACCCCACCTGATAGCTTCTGCCGGTAGCGACCGAGGTATCCCTCCAGAGATTCTACAGTGACAACTTGAAGAGTTCAAAGGAGCTGAACACAGCTCCTGAACACAGAAACAAGTTTTAGCAACACGGTTCACCTCGAGGTTCTTTCTTCGGCATTATACAGAAATTACTGTAGATGAAGGAAACACGATACGAAGAAGTAAAATAATTTATTTTTTATCAAGTTTCCCTGATAGCTTGGCTGCTGCAAAAAAGAGAACAACTTTCATAATAAAGTCTAGCTGTTGTGCATGTGAAATATCCCCTCCCAATGAGCACTGGGTGTTACATGTAAGTAATGAGTCACTAAATTCTACTCCCGACACCATTAGTACGCTATATGTTAACTATATGTTAACAAATTTGGATTTAAATAAATTGTTTTTTAAAAGAAATGAAAAAATAAACAAATCAAACAAACAAGAAGAAATATCCCCTACAAAACAATTCCTCTACTCCAGGATGCAAACACACAGATTTTACACGTAAATAAGAACTATTGACTTAAAGGAAGGAATTTGTTCCTACTTTAGCTTCATAGTCTCTCAAGGTCAGGAATCCAACCAGACAGTATTATTTGTTCAAAATGTAATCTGGACCTCTGATGACCACTAACTTTTACCTCCTGGTATAAGCAGGGGCCTTAGATCCATGAAGTCAATATATACAGCAGTGTTCGACCACGGCAGTCCCCGGCAATCACTCAATTCACTGAACGAAGCAATTTGTGTCAGATTCATATGGCTTAGATTTATTTACACAGATTAAACGATTGAGGGTCATTTGATGTTCAAGCCTTATTCTGAGGATGGCACATAATTCAGGAATGCTGAATCAGAAGAGCCATCCCTGGGGACTCATTCTCAAGAACCAGGGTAACATGTATCTGCTTTGTCGATTTCCATTTAAGCAGAATTAGAGGTTACCTGACCAGATGGTCTAGACGCTAGTAATGAACATGCATTTCCCCCTATGAGTATTATAATACATTCAGCAGAGGTCCAGCTCTGACACCCAAAAGGCAGCAACGTTATATCACTGACAACATGCTTTAGCACCCATTTTCACTTATTAGGCTTACACTGGGGTAGCTTATGTTTTATTTTGTCTTCCTCGCATTTTCCAGTTGGAGCTAGAGAGCTTCATTTTTTGTGTAAGCACTGTCATTTTTCACACCAGGTGTAACAATAGCTTCTCATGGATTCTGTGTAGGAAGGGACTCAAATCACACTGGAGTATTATTGTTTTCCCAACCAGTTTCTGGACCAAAGAGCAATATTCTCAGAGTCTAACAGAACTGCACTTTTCATCCTCTTTTTCTTTATATAAATAAAGAAATACATATATAAGTGTTATATATACTTAATATAAATTATATACAATATATAAAATAAGTAAATATATATTTAAAGTTTAGTTATTTTGAGATAGAGTGAGCAGGGGAGGGGCAGAGAGAGAGAATCCCAAGCGGGGCTCAAACCCGTGACCCGTGAGATCGTGACCTGAGCCAAAACCAAGAGTCAGACACTCAACCGACTGAGCCACCCAGGTACCCCACCTTCATCCTCTGTTTCAAAGAGCTTCCCCACCAAGGACTACCCAAATATATGTTCCCAGCCCCATGTCACTCACGTATGCAATCCTACCCACTGTGCCTCTGGACAATTTTTTCCAATATCCCCTTGTCCAAGCCCTCCATTCCCGCCTCCAAATCTTCTCCATGTGGCACTTGCAATAAAGAATGAAATAACATTTTCTTAAATCCCTTTAGATGCCTGGGTACATTCTTCCTCAGGTACTTCACAGATAGCATGTTTTGACTTGAGGCTTAAATGTTACAAGTCAGTTGGTAGCTGGCCAAAGAGAAATAGTGTTCTGAAAGAAGAAGAAAAGAAAGGAGGGAGGGCAAGAGGGAGGGAGGGAAGGAAGAGAGAAAAAGACCGTTTTGGTAGAAATTAAAGGTGAGCAAAGAGAAATGGCTTTAATCACCTGGGAAGGAGGATAGCAATAATCATAAGGAAGAGATACACAGACCTCTTTGAGAGCTTTCACCTGAGACAGGCTAACTTCATGCACTTTAATAGAGAAATTCTCCATCCAGAGCAGTATTTGTCTACTAAATGGGGAAAAGGTGATGTAGCAGATACTTGCCAATTTCCAGAAGACTTGCTTACATTTAAGGAATTCCCCATATTATAAGTCCCAATGGGAGACAAGACCAAACTCCAGACAGATGCTGAAAATTCTAGGTAGGGTACGGGCATGCGCCCTGGGCCGCAGCTTTGAAATTGGAAGGCAGTGGGCAAAGATACAGAATCTATGGGGAGTTCCCACAGGTGCGGAAGGGGAGTGAACAGACCAGCTCCTCAGACAGCAAGGACAGGGAGATACACAGCAGGTCCTAATGCAGAGAAGGCAGCGCCCATTTTCTCCCGCAATCTGCTCACCAGGTCTGCTCTATGATACTATCTGGGGCATTGTTTTTCCTAGTTGCAGAGCCCCAAACTTGTTTTTGAGCCCTCCTCGTGGTCCTGTAACTTACCCAGTATTCATGTATAAAATTACTTTTCTGCCTAAACCAGTCAAGCTGAGGGAGTGTATAACTTTGAATAGGGAAAGGGTTAACATTAGGCAGGGAGAGATAAGGGACCTTTGGGGAGGCAGACTGCAGGTGCAATTGGGAGGCTGAAGAAGCAGGGGCGGGGGTGGGGGTGGTTGGGGTGAGGGAGATAAATGTATTCCAGACCCACCTGGGCCGGGTGCCATGAGTGGAGTGTCACAAACTTTCTGATAAGGTCCCAGTAAAAAGTCAGGGACAGAAATCCTCACTGGCTACCCACTCAGGACCCCTCTCACTCTTGAGAGCTTTGTACTTTCCCTCAATAAACTCTATCACTTTGCTTGCTCTCTGTTGTCCGCGAGATTCATTCTTCGACTCCGTGAGACAAGGACCAGCGTCGCTCCCACCCTCCTGTCACAAATTCACACAGGATGTCTATGAAATATACACATGTGGGGCGCCTGGGTGGCGCAGTCGGTTAAGCGTCCGACTTCAGCCAGGTCACGATCTCGCGGTCTGTGAGTTCGAGCCCCGCATCGGGCTCTGGGCTGATGGCTCAGAGCCTGGAGCCTGTTTCCGATTCTGTGTCTCCCTCTCTCTCTGCTCCTCCCCCGTTCATGCTCTGTCTCTCTCTGTCCCAAAAATAAATAAACGTTGAAAAAAAAAATTTAAAAAAAAAGAAATATACATATGAAATTACATATGAAATTCCCATTACTCATGAAATTCCCCACTCTAGTGTAATAAATTTCCATCAAATTCCCATAATCTTAAAACTACATAGAAGAGAACAATGCCATTACTACTACCCAGGCCCACTATTTTACAGATGAGGAAACCAATACCCGGAAGGGTTAAGGAGATCCCCAAGGGTCAGCCACCTAAGAGAGCAGAGGGAGGACTAGAATGATGTCTAGTTAAATGCCCTTCCCACTACACCAAGCTGACACCATCTGGATTACTGGGGGTGGTATTTTGTGTTACAGACTGCTTTTGTATTGATTGGGTTTGGTGTAATCTTTAGAAAGACCATTCTAGGTCTGTATTTGGTCTAGGTCTATTTGGTTGATTTATCTGCATTTCATTATCTGTTATTAGTATTGAGATAGACCATGATGAGGACCTCAGAGAAAGGTAGTTAACTAAGAGAAAGGACTCAACAGAGTGAGGACAGGAAGAGTGAGGATATGGCAAGCGAGTTTACGCTATAACACTCCCTGGTTTGGAAATACAGTTTTTAAAAAATTTTTTAATGTGTATTTACTTTTGAGACAGAGCATGAGTGGGGGAGGGGCAGAGAGCGAGGCAGCCACAGAATCCGAAGCAGGCTCCAGGCTCCCAGCTGTCAGCACAGAGCCCGACGTGGGGCTTGAACTCACAAACCACAAAACCGTGACCTGAGCGGAAGCCAGATGATTAACCGACTGAGCCACCCAGGGCCCCCTTGGAAAATATACTTAATTAAAGCAACATCCTTTAGAGTGGTGCTGCTTAGCTGGTTTTGTTGCTCTGGAGCCCAGAACTGGGATGGAAGCCAGTTCACAGATACATTTATCTATTAGTAGTTAAAATATTTCCTCAACTCTGGACCACGTGAAGAAAACAAAAGGATTTTTTTGAAAGAAATGAACTCAGTATACAGTAAGAACTATCTACTTGTACAATTAACCTAAACACAACAATAGGTAGCAAAGTTTTTCCATCAAGTCAAGCATCAATTTCTGACTCTGATACTTTGCAGCAGTTCATAATTTAGCCTCTAGCTTGGATCAGTTTGAAACACCTCCTTCTGGAATTGTCCAGTGTTGTAAACGCTCATCTGCATGTGAATGCGTTTTTCTCTCATGCTGCCTTGGCTCTATTATCTTCATATATCAGGGCCATAACTTTTTGTAAAATAAACGATCCCTCTCTAGGCCTAGTAATTGCTGAAATTCTTTGTAAAATGCTGATATTGCAACAGGATTCCTCAGGAGATTTGCTTCTCTCCAACGCACTTTGCAAAATGCAGGGCACTTAGACACTACCTTTCTCTGGAATGGCTTCACTGACCTGAGCATTTTGTGCTCTAGCTAATCTACATCTTACTTTTTTTATTTTTCATTTTGTGGCATGATAGGAAAGTGGAGAGTCTTGCTTCCTAATCATTCTTTGACAGGTAACCTACCTTTCTTGTTAGCAGTCAAGTTGAAATCAAATTCACTACCGTGCAGCAATGTGGACTTCACACACACACACACACACACACACACACACACACACACACACACCAGTTCACATCCAATATCAAATGGTTTGCAAAGCCCAAACAGGGAGTCTACTGGAGTGCCACATGCTTTATCCCAAGTCGTTCTTGAAACTCGATCTCTCCTCTAAGCAGAAGGTATTTAGTCGTATCTCCTTGAAAAATCCAATTTTAATGACTTCCACTTCTCTTTCAAAATAAAGCTGAACCCTCGGTTCACTTCCAACGTACTTTAAAATTACTCCAAATTATCTACATTATACAGGATCTATTGTATGGTTTATCCAAACTATGAATAATCTAAAAATGACACATCCTGCGTTTTATAATGCATTACCTTTCTGAAACCAGATTACGGCACTAATTACATTTGGCTTCAGCAAATATTAACCTTTCTTTACATGCCCTAAGCCCAAACATCTAAGTAAGAGACGTGAGTGTAAGCCCCAGAGAAAGCCAAACTTAAAGTTTAAACCACTCACAATAACTTACGGAGCACTTAACCCCCACAGGGAAGGTCAGCTTTAAGGCAGCATTTGTTCCGTCCTCTGGATATGGTGGTCTGTCCCTTCTACCTCGACTTAGATGATCCTAGCTAGCCTTGCAGGTGGCATAGTCCCTGATATGCACATAAACTGCTTTTAATGATATATTCGAGGCTCTCAAAGTAGATAATCAAGGTCTGGAAATGCTATTATTTTAACAGCTGCAACACCAACCCTCCGTGAGTCGCTTTCTGTCTGCTTTTGACTAAAGTCTAAGGGTCCAAATGTTTAAAGTCTGGAAGGTGGGAGTGGGGCAAGGGGAGGCAAAATTACGTTCACAGCAAGATTCCTGAAAACATCAAAACACTGTCTGTTCTTGCCTTTTGTGAAGTCAGACCCTCAGCTGTTTGTTCAGGTTTCCCTACCAACTTCATGATGAATGAGGTTTTCCAAGGGCTTTTCCACACAGCACTGTTATTTCAATGGGGTTCAGTGAGTACTTTAAACAGATGAAGACAAAGAAAGCCAGCCATATAATTCAGTGTCTGATTGCTTTTCCACATGTCAGCGGTGAAAAGTACAACTGTGCCTTGAGCAGCTCTGAGTGGCTGCCTGATTGAATCCAGTAAAGGCTGATAAATGTTGGAATGCTCTTTCAACGCAAGAAAAATAGCATCTAGATGGAATACTGTACTAACGCGTTTTGCACCTTACCAGAAAAACCTAGAAATCAGGGCTTTTCACCATGGAGCGTGACGGAGGAGAAGGACATTTCCCACCCCCACTCCCGGCCACATCATCAACATCTGGAGGACGAGAGCTGACCCACATTTTTTTTTTTAACTTCAAATGATTTTTTTTTTAAGCGATGACTGCAATTATGGCATGTAAGCAATGGGGTGTGAATTTAGAAGCAAATTAATTTAAATAGTGAGTGTTTCCAGACACAAAATTTTAAAAGATATCGTGAAGAATGAACAGAAAGTTTATTCGTCTTTAATAACACATTTTCTACTGACTGGGGAAAGAAAAGCGTCCTTGTTTCACTCCACCTTTGCCGGGACAGGGTGAGAAAGAGACACAGTACTAAGATCCATATGGGCTATGCCTTTGGAGCCCAAGAAATCTCTCTGCCTCTACAAATAAGAAAATCTGATCATACCAAAGCAAGTTGACCTAAAGTAAGAAATAAAGAACAGCATCAAACCTTGGGATACGATGTAGCAAAAAGAAGAGGGAAGCCCTGGGTTGAATATTGAGTCACCTCCATGACAGCTGTAGAAACATCACCTCTTGGCACCTCTAAACCTTCCCTTGAGAGTAATTTTTGCTTATCTATTGCTTTGAAAGAGTTAGTGCAAAAGGCCTTAAGTAACACATCCATGAGTAGAAGCTTTCCCTAGGACTTCCGGGCACAGTATATTCCATACAGCTAAATAACAACAGCTCACAGTAAAATTACACGCAATCAATAGTCTGTCCACTGATCCAAATACCCCAGGGGCCCATTTCTGAAGATTTTATTGCATATATATTCCTGGCGTGCGTATGGTACAGCCTATTGATTCACACACAGCTGTTTTTCTCCTGTTAGTGCATGATTATTTTCAAGTGTTTTACTAGAACAGATGTTTTAAGAGCATGCTGAGTACACGTCTTTCCTCAACTTTTTTATTTACAGACACAGCAGACTGCCACACTGCTGTCCTTTTGATACTGTAGGGGGAGGGGTACAATCAGCAATGTCAGTTTCCCTCAACACTGTTAAGCAGAGGCACTTCTGACTAGTTGCCCCCCCCCCCACAATCACTGCTGGAAGGGACCCTCTCTGTCCCTCTATCACTTGTTCATCCTCTGATCCTTTCTCGCATTAGACTGTTTGAACTTGGTTCTCCCACACTGAGACTTTTTAAGCTGGAGCAAACGGAATACACCAATGTCCTACATAGAATGCAATTTTCTCTGTTGGGTTTGTACCTGCTCCAAATAGGTGAATGTAGATAACAGCTTATTTCCTGAGAGCCAACATGTACTTCTGCTTGAACCTACTGCAAAGTCAATCCCATATTGGTGCTACAAAAATCTGTTACCATGGAAAATAATATTCTGCCACACACTCATCACAAGAGGCTGCCAGCCTAGTCAATTTTGCATCAGCAGAATGTACATAGCCCTAAGTGGAAAAGTTTTCCCACCTAAAGAAAGTGATTTCAGGTCTTTTAAGCATGGAATACAGATGGATTTGTGCCTTTAATAGGATATTAAATGATTCTCCAAAGTATCTTAGTAGGTAAGTAAAGGTATTTTTCTGAACCTCCCTCCTTACCAGTGTATAAACTGCTTCTTTCGGGATTAACGCAGTTGTTCAAGTGACTTTAGAATTTTTCTAAATTTAGAACATTTGAGGCAGCTAACCTGAGGTAGGAAGAGAATGATTATCCTTTTCAATTTCTCTCTGCCCATATAGACCTGGGCTTCCTCTTCACAGTACTTAAACTCAGTACAATTTTATTTGTTCTACAACCGCATCTTCAACTCAGAGCTTTAGGAATTGTCAAACGTCACGTCCAAATGGCCATTTCATGTCAATCTCCCTTTCACGGCAAACCAGTCAGCTCACAGTCAATAGTTCAATCAACATTAAGAGAGGTCCGGTTTTAATTTGTGCACTCCGTTATGTGCTGGGGACCTTGGTGGTAGGAGACACGGCCATTTTCTGGTAAGAAAGAAACACATTCAGTAGATCGTTGAACAACAAGAGCCTTCTTCAGAGGACAGCACCAAGGACACTAGGGAAATATTCATTTTCTCTCCACAAAAATGAATTAACTCACTTTGTGTAAGAATTTCTATAGAAGGGTAAACGAAACTTTTCCTGCAATCGAGGCATGTCAGGTGAAGCATCAAAGCTGAGGACACTAGATGAGGAGAAATTCCTCTTTCTAAGAAGAGATGTTAGAGTGTTCTTAGAAAGTGGTAGAACTTGACTATCGGTGGCCATCTCCCACTTCTAGCCCATGTAAGAGAAGGCTAGAGATTCATTAAAGAGTTTATTTAATGGGGCGCCTGGGTGGCGCAGTCGGTTGAGCGTCCGACTTCAGCCAGGTCACGATCTCGCGGTCCGTGAGTTCGAGCCCCGCGTCGGGCTCTGGGCTGATGGCTCGGAGCCTGGAGCCTGTTTCCAATTCGGTGTCTCCCTCTCTCTCTGCCCCTCCCCTGTTCATGCTCTGTCTCTCTCTGTCCCAGAAATAAATAAATGTTGAAAAAAAGAAAAATTTTAAAAAAAAGAGTTTATTTAAGGGAATTTATGGGGGCCCCCGAGTCACTCAGTAGGTTAAGTGTCTGACTCTTGGTTTCGGCTCAGGTCATGATCTCGTGGTCCGTGAGATCGAGCCTGGCATCACACTCTGCTGGCAGCGTACAGCCTGCTTGGGATTCTCTCTCTCTGTCTCTCTCTCTTTCTCTCTCTGTCTCTCTCTCTCTCTCTCTGTCTGTCTCTCTCTCTCTCTCTCTACCCCTATCTCACTCACACTCTGTCTCTCAAAACAAATAAATAAACTTTAAAAATAATATAAATAAGTAAAATGAATTTACAGAAGTGGGGGTGCTGGCATCATACTCCCCTCTGCTCCCCATAAGTGTTCAAACTGTAAGAAGGGAAGTGCCTTCTCACTAACAGATAGCTCTTTGATGAGTATATCAAAGGCCAACCCTAAGCCACCCCTGAAGTTGACTGCAAGAAAATTCTGAACACAAATCCCCAGATTTAGGAGAAATTCACTAAGTAAAGACTAAGTACCATCTCATTAACCTTTAGAAGCATAATTACAGGAAGCCATCTAAGGCAAATGGCAATGACAAAAATGATCACTCCAGGGCAAAAAGGGAGCACAGCATTTCTTCAAACAGGAATAAATTTGCAATTTCTGCAGCCAAGGGACACCTTGGAGAGTACCAAGGCATGAAAGGCCCAAAGGGGACTCACCTAAGAAAGTTAACTGTAGCAAAGTGCTCCCCAGCAGGAAGCATCTACAGTATACAGCTGGGGTCGGGGATATATGAGGAAGGTCACTATTTTCATTCATCCACAGGAGGGAACAGTAGAGAGGGTGGAGGAGGAGAGCAGGAGGTCAGCATCTATGCAGCAGAAGGGTAGAGAGAAGGAGTGAAAAACAGCTCAAAACCTTGTACGTGTCTGTATCAGTCAGCATGGGCTGCCATAACAAAACACCATACGCTCAGTGACTTCAACAACAGAAATGTATTCTGGGAAGCCCAAGATCAAGGTGCCAACCGGTTCAGTTACTGGTAAGAGCTCTCTTCCTGGCTTGCAGATGAGCATCTGGTCACAGCATCCTCACAAGGTGGAAAGAGAGAGGGAGCTCTCTGACGTCCCTTCCGATGCAGGCACTAATCCTATCATATCAGGGTCCCACCCTAATGACCTCATTTAACCTTAGTGACTTCTGTAAAGGCCTCATGTCCCAATATAATTGCATTAAGGGTTAGGCCTTCCACATGTGAATTCTGAGAGAAAACAATTCAGTCCACAGCAATTTCATTAAAAAACAAACAAACAAAGACTATAAGAAGGCATCTGACGAGAGCAAAACCATAGGCAATGTCTACCCACACACAAAATATCTTAAACAAAAGAGGCGGAGAGAAAAAGTGAATGACTGTGTGCTGAAATCTTCTCTAAGGAAAGGAAATGGTAAATTACCTACAGGTTAAAAAAACTTATCAGAAGGGAAATGCATTAGAAAAGCAATCACAATGAGGAAAAGAGAAAAAAGAAACAGGGAGCATGAGCCTACTGTGTTCATAAGAAACTATATAACTAATTGAATGCATATGGAGTCTATGGTTGATTTATGGTGGGAAATAAATTTAAATATAAATGCCATGTTAAAATTGATGAAGGATCTTAAACTTTAAAACTTCAAGTTTGTAGAATGCATAAGTATGTAGAAAAGTTTAAAATAAAACTGACGTGAAGGAAGAGAAATTATAGAAAGGAAAAATTAAAATGTGCATGTATTGCATTTATAAGAACTTGATTTATAACCAAATATTTGAGGAAAATGTGTTGGCTTTCTTGAAAGAATAAAAGAATACTTAAATATACTAGATAAACGGGCCGGTTATTTATTATAAACTCTAAAATAGTCTGTGCTTCTTAAAGGAAGAAAAAACTACAGCGAGATATGAATTTAAAGCAACGAAGTTCAAGATGGTAGAATCCGCGTATGCTTTTGCCTCTTCTCCTTTGAAACTCATTAAAATGGCAGTTAAAAAAGACACAAGGAAGTAAATTCATAAAAGTGCTGAGAACATATGGGACATCAATGGACCAGATATTTCTGCAGATTTCTGGATGACAGAGTAGGGAAGAGAATGGTACTATGTATACATGAAAGCAGAGGGAGCCATCACTCAAACCATGATCAGAAGGGAGGGGTGAAGTGGGAAGTTCATTGTGGAATTCTCCAGAAAGAGCAAGTAAAGAGAGAAGGAGGACCAATTGCCAAAATTTTTAAATGCAATAACATGGATAGAAAAATCAAGTTGAGACATGCTTCGGACTATAGAGCACAAAGGACAAAGAAACTGAAAATGTGAGCAAAAAGATAAGAGACATATAAAATCAATCCAGGTTGGCCAGCATCTGATTAGCAAAAATCCTATAAAAAGAAAACAGAGGTGCAAAGGAAAAGATTCCATTTTACCCTGATGAGTGGCCTGGGGGCATGTAATAGAATCCAAAAGAAAAGAAATGGAATCCTAGCACACTGCATATCTTCGACAGTAAAAAATAATTACATACTTATAGTAATATAAAAGATTGATTATTTTTAGCCTCAAAGGCAACAAACATAGGCAGAGAGCACCGAAAGTATGGTTGTAATTGCAGAACAAAATGTAAATGTTATCAACCTTGACAATATAAAAGCAAAAATTAAATTGAAGGACCGTAGGAAGGAAAAGACCTGAAGAAGAGGCAGGGGGGAGGGAGAAGGGACTAATGTTCTCATCCTAGAGCAAAATCAAGTCAACTGACTAAAGTAAAGGGAACAAGAGAGAGGATTGTTGATATATTTTCTAAAGTTATGAAAGGAACCAAAAGTAAAGCTGAAAATACTAATGTAACTACCAAAGTTCAGGAAAAGGGTGAGGGGGCCAATCATCGTCTCTCACAGCAGGGAGTAAAGAAGAAACGCTCCCGTCATTAAATTAAGAAATAGGGGTTGATGATTTTTTTTTCCAATAACTACCAGAATTTCTTTTCATGCTGTCTCTTTGTCTCTGTCTCTCTCTGTCTCTCTGTCTCTCTCTCTCCCTCTCTTTTCTTTTTTAGAGAGAGAGAGCATGAGAGTAGAGGGAGAGAAAGAGAAAATCCCAAGCAGGCTCCTTGCCCAGCACAGGGCTCGATTCCAGGACCCCGCGATTAGGACTTGAGCAGAAATCAAAAGTCGGACACTCAGTTGACTGAGCCACTCATGTGCCCCCTAGAATTCCATTTTAATGGTCAACAGAGATGCTGGTGGAAAGGAGCCTGGGAGTGTGAGGTATACAGCAGGGTGATTTCCCTTGTCATCATAAATTCGTCTGTATTCCTGATTTCTTACTTTGTGTTCATATCACTTGGACAAAAACAAATACATAAGAACAAATTCACCAAAACTTAAGTATTAAGTCAATGCCAACTGTCTCCATTTTCCAAATGCTGAGTGACGTCAAGGCCATGGCAAGGAGTGGGAAGCAGATTTTAACCTTGCAAGAAACATAAAACAGCCAAGGTAAATAACTCAAAAGAGATGTACAGGAACTGAAACGAAAAAACATCTCGTATCCTGTCTCCTTTCTCTCTCCCTCTCTCTCTCTCTCTCTCTCTCTCTTTCTCAGAAACCCAACAGAATTTGCACATATGATTGTCCTCCTGTATCTACTGAGACATAAAACACACAGTAATGACTACTTCTTCATAGATTCAAATAACACATTCTTGCATAAAAATTAATTCATTCGAACAATAGGTTGTGTGTTCAAAGACACACAATGTGGAACAAATGTGAAACATCTTTTTATCAGCTTTCCCAAATAAAATTATCAATATAGGGAAATACCCCAACGAGGGTACACCCCCAAGACACCTGATTCAACCAAAGTGTGGGTTATCAAAGTTTTTCTTTTTAAGACATTTGTTTAATGTTTATTTATTTTTGAGAGAGAGGGAAACACAGAATTCGAAGCAGGATCCAGATTCCAAGCTATCAGCACAGAGTCTGACAGGGGGCTCGAACTCACGAACTGCGAGATCATGACCTGAGCCAAAGTCGGAAACTTAACTGACTGAGCCACCCAGGCACCCCAGCAACCTTTTTCTACAAAGGACCAGCTAGTGAATATTTTAGACTTTGTGGCTTATACTCAACTCTGCCATTGTAGCATGAAAGCTACCGTAGACAGTACACAAATGAATGGGTGTGGATATGTTCCGATAAAACTTATTTATAAAACAGGCTGTGGGCAGTATTTGGCCCAAGGGCTAGAGTTTGCCCACCACTGAGTGGAAGGATCAAGGACACTAAGACATTTTCTAATTATTAAAAGGAAAGCACATAGTCCATAACGGAAATCACCTGTGCTACCAATATAATAACAAACAATATCCCATCAATTATTGCTAGATGTTAATTCCTGTTGTTCAAATACCTTTTGTTCAAAGCCAGGGAGGCTACTTGAGATTTAGTAAGATTTTAATAAATCTGGTGGAAAAAGTGCTAAAGCATACCCACTCCATTTCTCTTTCCTCCCCATTATTCGGACAACAATAAAATAAAAACAATGATAAAGTTGGCTGTCCTGGTAAGGGTCCCTTTTAGATAGCTAACATACTCGACCTCCTATTTCTCCATCAAATTGAGAACGCCCAATAGCTTTAACTGTCTATTCCTTTGTTACATGTGAAAATATTGTTAAAGGAAAAACACCACTTCTTCAACAGCAGTTGGCAATGACACCTAGCTTTACATGGCTCGTGAAGGATGTTTCGTGTTTCAAATAACTGACATCGGGTAAACATAAAGACTGGCACCTGGTGGGGTGCCTGGGTGGCTCAGTTGGTTTAACATGCAACTCTTGATCTCAAGATCCTGAGCTCTAGCCCCTGGTTGGGCTCTGTGCTGGGCATGAAGTCTACTTTTTTTTTTAATGTATGTTTATTTTTGAGAGAGAGACAAGGGGTAAGTGGGGGAGGGGCAGAGGGAGACAGAGACACAGAATCCAAAGCAGGCTCCAAGATCCGTGCTGTCAGCACAGAGCTCGACATGGGGATCAAACTCACCAACCATGAGATCACAACCTGAGCCGAAGTCCTTCAAAAAAAAAAAAAAGATTAGCATCTGGCAAGGATATTGATGGCTTGCTGAAAAGTGGATAAAAGCAAGATTCAAATATCAAATCAGCTTCCACATGAAAATCCTGATTATATTTGTGATGGCTGTGAGCAAAACAGGGTCCCAAATAGAATTTTAGATAGCATTAACGATATGGCCAAAAAGGATGAAAAATCACAAGTGACAAGGAAAAGCACATTTGCTATGTGACCAAAAAAAAAAAAAGGGGGGGGGGGAACAAAGGCTATCTTCCAACCACACAAAGAAATCCTCAAAACTGACCTGGCAGTTCCTATCAGATACGACATGATTATAATTACAACGTCCAAGTGCAAAGGGAAAAAAAAAAACAACAAAACAAAACAAACAAACAAACAAAAAAACCTTACAAATCACAGTGTATCCAAGATTGAAGGAGATTGACAACAATAACCCGTGGCACATATACAAGAAATTTAATTCTAACTAAAATGAATATCGTACAACCGTGGAAGACAGGTTTGGAGAAAGTGTATTTTGTTTTGTGTTTTGTTTTGTTTTGGCAGCTTTAGAGAATCAGCAGGTCAGGAACAGATGTACTGAACACACACCTCAGTACCCACGAGCATGTACACGAACAAAGCCAGGGAGGCTACTTGAGATTTAGTAAGATTTTTATAAATGACCGGTTCTATCTGCAGCCACTCCAAAGCCTTCCTAGGCAAAGGATATGTCCCAATTCCAACCAGAAGAAAAATACAGGATCCACGTGCAAAGTTTATTTGTTCCACCCCCGCCCCAATCTTCACAGACACCTTTTAATCAACATGCAAATGAGGCAGGCTTCCCAGCAACATTACTGGTTCCTTATGTAATTTTAGCTTTTAGCATTAAAATAATAGTTGGCACCTAAAAACCATTCCTTAGCCCAAAAGCTTTCAACATCTGAAAATTGTATGAGCTCTACTCAGCTGAACAGACACATGCATTATAAGAAATAGGAAAGACCACCATTATAAACAAAGGCTTCTTTTCTGAGGGAAAAAAAATGCCAAGGAAAAGTATGTCTAAAGGAACACCCAGTCCCCTCTCTTGTCATTCCTGCCTTCGCTCACTGTGTTCAGGTACACACAATGTCCTATGAACTGACCCACATTCTTGGTATTTCTTGATCAAAAATGGCCCTTATCAGGGCACCTGGGTGGCTCACTCGGTTAAGCATCTGACTTCAGCCAGGTCACGATCTCGCGGTCCGTGAGTTCGAGCCCCGCGTCAGGCTCTGGGCTGATGGCTCAGAGCCTGGAGCCTGTTTCCGATTCTGTGTCTCCCTCTCTCTCTGCCCCCCCCCCCCCCCCGTTCATGCTCTGTCTCTCTCTGTCTCAAAAATAAATAAAGCGTTAAAAAAAAATTTTTTTTTAAATGGCCCTTATCAAAGTCTGGGGTAACCAGTTAACAATCTGAGAAGCTATTTCAACCAAATCTATCACTGACCATTAAAGGAGAGTATGTTAGCCCTTCCTAAATAACAAATGCATTTACTAGGAACCCTCCATGCTGTGGGCTGGTGGCATCCTGTAGGTCCTGTGACCGAGCCGATGGGAAAAATAGCTCAGGGCAAAGGGGTCTTAAGCATCCATGGAGTCACTCCATCTATTCCATTTTCTAGCTCCTACACAGAGACCAAAAATGTCCATTTAAATGGACTAATCAGTGTGGACTCTGTTCGGTGATTCAGATGTGATCTGATGTGCCTTCAAGAAACTTATGATGAGAACTTAGACAGGCAAGATAAGCCAAATACGTAAAATAGATGAAGGACACATTATTCATATTTAGTGTAATCCGACAGCTGCCTTTTCCTTACAGCCTATGTACTAGGCTCTGCAAAGCACATGAGTAAGGGGAAGGGGTCACATGTTGAGGACCCAGCAAGAGACACAAAGCATAAAAGATTTCAAAGGAAGGGAAGATCACCTTAAGGAAACCAGGAAAGCTTTCATAGAGAAAATGGCACAGATGAGCCTTGAAAGATAGGTGAAATTTCAATGGGTTCAGATCTAGAAAATAAAAAAGAGGGAAAATCCAGGCAGTAAGAATAACATGAACAAAGGTGAGAGGTAAGTTTTGCACATCCCAGCAGAGAGTTTCAAACCATTAACATATCAAACATCTCCCGTGAGTTAACCACCGCATCAGGTGTTAGAAATACAAAAATTAACAAAACATGAGTCCCTGTCTTGAAGTACTCATAGCTGGGGTATAAACATGTTGCATCCTTGATGGATGAGCTCAGAGAAGAGGATGAGAAGCATTGTGATGGCAGACACGGGGAGCAACACTGCACAAGGGACGGAGAAGAAGGAAAAGCCAAGGTGAAAGGTTAACGAAGGTAGGACCTGCGGAAGAACACTTGGAATTTTCATTTATAACAAACTCAAAGGTCGAATACTCCTCATAAAGAATTTGTAAAGATTTGAGAATGAAAGGATCAGCGATCCATTAGGAAATGACCAAAAGATATGGACAGCTCACAGAGGAGAAAATGGAAATAGCCCTTGGAAATAACAGATGCTTCCCCTGGCTGTTGATAAGAGACGTGTAAGTTAAAACTGCACTGGGGCGCCTGGGTGGCGCAGTCGGTTGAGCGGCCGACTTCGGCTCAGGTCATGATCTCGCGGTCCGTGAGTTCGAGCCCCGCGTCGGGCTCTGTGCTGACAGCTCAGAGCCTGGAGCCTCTTTCCGATTCTGTGTCTCCCTCTCTCTCTCTGACCCTCCCCCGTTCATGCTGTCTCTCCCTGTCTCAAAAATAAATAAACGTTAAAAAAAAAATAAAAAATAAAAAATAACTGCACCAAGATCCTGTTTCTCGAAAACCAGATTGACCAAAAAAAAAACAAAAAATCTTACGCTCCACAGGCCAGAGTCCTGTTTGCAAGGTTGTAAGAAAATGAGCGCTCTCACATGTTGCTGGAGGGAAGGCAAAAATGGTAAGCCCCTCTGGAGGAGAATATAGCAGCATCTAGAACACTTAAAATTACACTGGTGGCTTGCATTAACTCCATTGGTCAGAGCTCTTCTAGATCTAATCATGACTTGACAAAATATCTGGAGGGGAGAAGGACATATTGAAAACACCCAAGGATACAATTAGCCAGATTCAGTATCAGTAAAATTCTCAGAGGCAAATGATTCCTGTTCCAAAATAGATGGCATGAACGGGGGAACTGAATTCAGACTGATTCCTGAATAATTCTGAGGAATTATCATTAATGCTTAGATGTGCTAATGCCATCAGGGTTATTTTTTAGGTTTTTATACATTAGAGATCCACACTGAATTATTTATAGTTCAAATAATGTGCAGTCTGAGATTTGCTTTCGTCGCCTAAAAAATAAAGCATGGGGAGATAGGAAAATCAAAGCAGCAAAGTGTTGACCATTATTGAAACTGGCTGATAGGTAAACAGGGATTCATTATACCATTTTTGCTACTCCTGTAGATATTTGAAATTTTTCAGCGTTAAAAAGTTTTGTTAAAAAGTAATTACTGAAACATAACAGTATTATCTGGAGGGGGCCATGTCTTCGATGCTAAAAGGGAAAGCTGAACACCAGCTTCCAGTACTGCAGACAGATGCAGGAAGAGAGAAGTCAGTAAAACTACTGGGCTTATCTATTTCTAAGACAATTACAGTCTTATAAAAGGTGACAGATAGAAAAGCCAAAGTGCAAAAGCCTGAAAAAAGTGCTCAAGGGGATGAATGGCGAAAATAGAGAGAGACAATTCTTACAAGGTCTTCAAGCCATTAATGAAAAGACAGAAATGTGGTGTAGAATACAAGGAAGCATCACTATGAATAGTAATTAAGTACCACAGTATCACTAAGTCAATCACATAGTTCCAAAAGTCACCAAATCTTCAGAAGTGTTATAATATGGAAATGGCACTAGGTTAGGAATCAGAAAGTCTAGATTCTCATTTCAAACATTAACTGTCAGAGCATATCCATCAGTAAAAAAAAAAAAAAAGTATTGTTTTGAAGATACATAACTACGTGAACATTTGGGTTCATACAGGAGATTTGGGATCATCCTTTCCTCAAGGTACGTCAGAAGCGAAGAGGTAGGTTATGGGCTATGAAAAAAGAGCCAAGACAGTGAAATTCAATGTCTTGTTCAACCAGTCGGCTCTGGGCACAACCATCATCTCTGCTTTTACGTGAGCAAAGAGTTGGAGGGATTCCTCAAACCAGAAACAGAAACAAGTAACCAGACCCAGACTGGAGCGTGAGTCTGCCTCCGGTTACTGCAAGGAAGTAATTTATTACCATCGGGTTATGGGGAAAGCTGGCGCTGACTTGGTCCACATGTCCCCTACTGTGATCTCCAGATGTTAGCTAGAACTGCTGTGCACCATCAAAAAGTTAAACAAGTCTGAAACATCTCATGAATAAGCTTGAGGCAAGTTTAAGGGAAAAGGTCAAGTGTGAGGACAGGAATTCCTGGGGCCCACAGCTCTAACTTGTAAGCTCTTACATCTGATGCCGAATACCTTGTAACAGAAAGCATATGATCAATTCGTTTACTCAACAAACACTTACTGAGGCCCTAACATGCGTTCGACTCCAGGCTGGGTGTTAGAGATGGAACAGTAAAGGTTATTCACCGTAATAGCACTAATACTCAGAACAGTATAAATACATTTTGAATGCAAGGGGGGGGTTTACTTACAGGTGAGGACCAGGAGAAGAATCATCATAAGCCAATACAAAAATATCTTCGTGACTCAAAAGGAGCTGATCTGCTTACCTACACCTTGGGAGAAAACCAGGAAGCAGGTTCTAACAGAAAGCAATTACAAACAAACAAACTACAACTTACAAAGGAATGCAGAGAAAATAATTTAATATTAAAACTGAGAGAATTGGCGAGGGGAGGTGCATAGAGATATACAAAGGAAAACAATCGCACAAAACATAATGCACTTTATCAACCCTTCCCATTTTGAGTAGTTAACAACTTCCATTGGTCCTGGCAAGGAATTCAGAATAGGATTTAGAATGTGGAAGCAGTTAAAACACACATCTACTTCAGGCTAGGAGGATTGCCAAATTTCATCTGCAAACTAGACAGAGCAGAGTCCGGATCAGAAAATGACAAATGTGCTCAATTCTATGCTCTTGTAAAGGCTAGGATACTTTCACTCGGCTTTTTTGGAAAATACACTACACTTTATCATGAACACTACACCTTTATCTTGATTAGACTGGGCAAGTATCAACTGTTCTCAACTAGGTCAAAAAGCAAAAGGAAATGGCATGGAGGTCCTACCTCTCCTCCAAAGTAAGGTCGTGAAATTGGACTAGCTCAGAAACTGTCAAGAGTGACACAGTTTACGCAGCAGAAGATTTAAATCAAGAAGGGATCGGGGTGCCTGGGTGGCTCAGTCAGTTTAATCGTCCAACTTCGGCTCAGGTCACAATCTCACAGTTCATGAGTTCAAGCCCTGCATCAGGCCCTGTGCTGACAGCCTGGAGCCTGTTTCGGATTCTGTCTCCATCTCTCTTCCCCTCCCCTGTTCTCTCTCTCTTTATCTCCCTCCCTCTCTCTATCTCTGTCTCAAAAATAAATAACATTAGGGGCGCCTGGGTGGCGCAGTCGGTTAAGCGTCCGACTTCAGCCAGGTCACGATCTCGCGGTCCGGGAGTTCGAGCCCCGCGTCAGGCTCTGGGCTGATGGCTCGGAGCCTGGAGCCTGTTTCGGATTCTGTGTCTCCCTCTCTCTCTGCCCCTCCCCCGTTCATGCTCTGTCTCTCTCTGTCCCAAAAATAAATAAACGTTGAAAAAAAAATTTTTTTTTAATAAATAAATAAATAACATTAAAAAATTAAATCAAGAAGGGATAATGTTGGATTCTCCTTCCAAAGTATGTAATTTCCTTGGAAATTCACCCTATGAATATCTTGAGTAAGAAACCCCTGGATCGGGGCACCTGGGTGGCTCAGTCGGTTGAGCGTCCGACTTCAGCTCAGGTCATGATCTCATGGTCTGTGAGTTCGAGCCACACATCGGGCTCTGTGCTGTCAGTTCAGAGCCTGGAGCCTGCCTCAGATTCTGTGCCTCCCTCTCTCTCTGGCCCTCCCCTGCTCATGCTCTGTCTCTCTCTCTATCAAAAATAAATAAATATTAAAGAAAAAAAAAAAAAAAAGAAACCCCTAGATCAGCTCCTCTTTGATCTCCACTCCACAGAGCAACTCCTTCACACCCGGTACACAGGCATCTTCCCCTAGGTACTGCTGCAGGTTCCACCTTACTTGACCTGATGGGTTTGAGAGGCAATTCCCCCACCTGACAGAAGAGGGCAATGTGGAGCTTTTGACTTGCACAAGTTCGGCCCCCTATTCTGCTCAGCGTTAGCTCAGAATATACTCTGAGTATAAATACACAAATGTGTGGTCTCTTATCCAGAAGGGCAAAATCAGAAAAAACTTTGGCATATAAAGAAGAGAAATATGGGAGCGCTTGTGTAAAAGAGAAAAAAGAAAGAAAGAAAGAAATATATCCTAAAGGATTATACATTGCGGGATGGGTATATGAATGACCATAACCGCACAGATAGTATTGTCTCAGTAAATCACATGCTCATGTGCTTTTTTCTTCAACTTGCTATGACAATGTCATTTGTCCATCTCTTGTTTATTTCACTTCATGAGCTCCTTGTCACTTAATTAATGCTTTTAAATGAAACATGAAATTTCTTTATCAATTCATTTTGAAAATATATTCTGACTTGTTAATCTCTCTCTTCTTTAACCAGAAGATTTCTATAGCTTACATTACAAGAAATGACAAGGGCAATTATCATTAAAAACTGAGCAGAACAAAGCTATGGTAATGAGGAGCGCTACAATTCATTCAGCACTACCGCTAGGTGATAAAAGGATAAAATGAACCCACCTCTGTCTTTCTGATAACAAAGCAATTACGACTTGTAAAGTAATACAGAGAAAATAATAATTTAACAAAAAAACTGAAAGAACGGTAGGCACGGAGAAATACAAAGGAAAACAACTCTGCACAAAAGATAATTCACTTTATCAAAACTTTCCATTATGAGTAGAAAAAGACTTGCCAAAAATGTCAGGATGCACGGCAATATTTTTCCCAGGAAAAATAATTTTCTCTTATTAGTATTCAGAAGGTTGCTAGCAGAATGATACAATGAAAAAAGTTCACTCTGTCTTTGAAAGTAGTAAGCAATAAAGCTCAAGTAGAGATAAGCAAGGATAGTATAACACACACACATACACATACACACCCACCCACACGCATATAAATGTACACAGACATACACAGATGTATACACACACAGATACACACACACGCATATACACATTCACACATATACACAGATATATACACACACGGCTACACACGTGCATATACACATACACACAGACATACGCAGATATACACACACATACACACAGATACACACAGATTTATACACACACAGATACACTTACCCACAGACACACACAGATATACACACACAGATACACACACCCACAGACATACACACATGGATACACACACGCGCATAAACATATGCACACACAGACATACACAGATATATATACACACACAGATACACACACGCATATACACATACACACAGACATACACAGATACACACACGGATACACATATATATACACAGACAGTATAAACACACATACATACACAGATATATACACACATGAATAGACACACATACACACAGACACACACAGATTTATACATACAGATACACATGCACATATACACATACACACACAGACATACACAGATATATACATACAGATACACACACACATATATACAAACACATAGAGACATACACAGATATAAACACACACATATATACACAGACATGCACAGATATACACACATGGATAGACACACACATATACACATACACACAGACATACACAGATATATACACAAACGGATATACACACATACACAGATATATGCACACATGAATATACACACAGACATACAGAGATAAATGCACTCACACGGATACACACACACACATATACACATGCACACACAGACATACACAGATATATATACGCACACAGATACACACAGGCATATACACATACACACAGACATACACAGATATACACACACGGATACACACATGCATATACACATACACACACAGATGTATACACACATGAATAGACATGCATACACACATACACGCACAGATATATACACACATGAATAGACACATACACACAGACACACAGACATACACAGATTTATGCACGCAGATACACATGCGCATATACACATACACACACAGATATACACAGATATATACACACATATATACACAGACATACACAGATATACACACACAGATACACACATATACACATACACACAGACATACACAGATATATACACCCACGGATATACACACATACAGATATATGCATACACGGATATACACACAGACATACACAGATAAATGCACTCACACGGACATTCACACACACATATACACACAGGCATACACAGATATATACACCCACAGATACACACACACACACATAAACACCAACAAAAAAATACACTAAGGCTTAGGTTAAAATTCTAAGAATCACGGACCACAGACCCCAGGATTAGCATCCTGAACAAGCAAATGCTATTTGGACAAAGTGAGCGATGTCAGCCCTTGTGACCTGCAAAGACACGTGGAAGTATTCGAGCTGCCACGACGGTGTCCGCGGTCCCGACACAGGGCCAGACAAGCCCAGGCTGGCAGAAAGCGCCTCTGTGGACCACTGCCAGGGCAGACTTGTTGCGTGAAAAGTGTTCATCAAAGAACTTAAGCATAAAACTGACAACCGAGGCATTTAAGCTTCTGTTTGTAGCCCCGAAACTCACTCCTGGAGTCTTAAATCACCCCCATTGTTTCATCTCTAAATTGGGAATGGCAATGCTTACCTGTCAGGGACGCCGTGAGGATCAGGTAATGATTATAAAGTACGCTGGAGCTCGGTATTAAATATTACAGAATACAACACAAGCCAGAATCTGGCCTACGTGTCTCACACGGGCTCCATTCTGCTCACGTCACAAATCATGTCACTGTGCCAGGTGTTGCTGACTGCAAAAGATAAAGCCCAGAAATCAGGCTTTACTTCCCACATTTAGGGAAAGTTGTATCTCCCCACAAGAGCTATGGTAATGGCGGAAAGTGGATACAAAGGATATACGTCCTTTGCAAATGAAGAACAAAAGCACAAAAACGAAGGGAGTTTTTCTGGTTCTTACATCAGACTGCTTTTCTCGGTCTCTCTCGCTCTCATTTTCCCTCTCTCCCCACCCCCTCTGCTCTCTCCCTTTCCATGCTCCCCTTCCCTTTCCTGCTTTTTCATGCTCTTGCGTGCGTACACCTAATCTTTTGTCTTTATTAGCTTGTTTTATGTTTTATTTTTTAAGGTTAACATCCAAATTAGTTAGCATATAGTGCAACAGTGATTTCAGGAGTAGATTCCTTAATGTCCTTTATCCATTTAGCCCATCCCCCCCCACACCCCCTCTAGCAACCCTCAGTTTGTTCTCCATATTTTTGAGTCTCTTATGCTTTGTCCCCCTCCCTGTTTTTATATTATTTTTGCTTCCCTTGCCCTATGTTCATCTGTTCTGTGTCTTAAAGTCCTCATACGAGTGAAGTCATATGATTTTTGTCTTTCTCGGACTAATTTCACTTAGCATCATACCCTCCAGTTCCATCCACATAGTTGCAAATGGCAAGATTTCATTCTTTTTGATTGCCGAGTAATACTCCATTGTATATATATACACACACCACATCTTCTTTATCCATTCATCCGTTGATGGACATTTGGGCTCTTTCCATACTTTGGCTATTGTTCATAGTGCTGCTATAAACATGGGGGTGCATGTGTCCCTTCGAAACAGCACACCTAATACATACACTTATTCTTAATGGTAACTTCTCAAGTTTACTACAGAATAAAGTTTATGTCCCATTTATGCATACCATAACATGTCAGCCCTTCCCAAAGCCCCCACAATCTGGGAATGGGCCGTCAACCTGAGAAGCTGCACACCTACACATGACAAAAAGGTGATAATTTAGTGCAGTCCTGCATCAGATGCTTGAATCCCCCCAATGACATGCACAAATGCCTCCAAGGAGGATGAACTCACTCGATTTGCAGCCAGTTCCATTGACAAAATTCTTATTTGGCAGTTGTTTTGTAAGTTGGTGTAAAACCTGTCTCCAGGGTGCCCGGGTGACTCAGTCGGTTAAGCATCCAACTTCAGCTCAGGTCATGATCTCACAGTTCATGAGTTTGAGCCCCACGTCCGGGTCTGTGCTGACAGCTTGGAGTCTGGAGGCTGTTTTGGAGTCTGTGTCTCTCTTTCTCCCTGCCCCACCACCATCCACACTCTGTCTGTCTCTCAAAAATAAATAAATGTTAAAAACACAGTCAAAGCTCTTTCCCAATAGTTTTCCTTCTTGTTTTAGTTCTGCATCTTGCAGTCACACAAATATCTGATCCCTTGACTCTTTAAATACCTAATAGCAATTATCTGCTCTGTCAAAACTCTACAAAGCCTGGCTTAGAATTCTTCAAAGTTTTGCCAACACAGATAGAGCTTACTAGATCTTTAGAAAGGATGACCCTGTTTTCACAGCCACAGGGTCATTTTACTTTATTTTTATCTCTTTTAAGTATTTATTTTGAGAGAGAGAGAGAGAGAGTGCAAGCAGGGGAGGTGCACAGAGATGGGGGGTGGGGAGAGAGAATCCCAAGAAGGATTCACACTGTCAGCAAAGAACCTGACAGGGGACTTGAGCTCACGAACCATGAGATCATGACCTGAGCCAAGATCAAGAGTCAGATGCTCATCTGACAGAGCCACCCAGGTACATGGTCATTTTTAAAGGTATTGGGATCTTCTTCCACCCTTAAGGGCTTTAGAATTGTGTGTTCTTTATCGGGGCACGGTGAGAGAAGCGAGGAGAACAGAGGGAGCAGGAGTTTCCAGATGCATCACGGACAGCCAGAGACGCACAGATGCGTGCCACACAGCTTAGCCATCGAGTTTGCCCGGCTTGAGCAGAGAGCCTGCATTGTGGGGGAACAGAGACACAGATGGGTGGGGAGACCTGGGGAAAGATGTGAAGAAGAACACAAAGTTCAAGCACAGGCTGAAACTGGTGAAGTGAGGAATAAAAGTTACAAAAGTCTAGTGTATTTCATTTTCACTTACTGTCTAAGGTTTTTGGATAGCATAAAAGTCACTATTTTGCCAATATTTGGGGAGTTTTCTTAAGCACCTACTATTTCAAAGGCAGCGTTCTGGGCACTGAGAACTCGGTGGTGAAGAAGATGGGCAAAGTCCTTGCCCTCAGGGAATTTACATGTTAGGGACGGACACATACAGCACACAAGTAAGTAAACAGACTACAGCATAGCACTCTCCAGCCTCTTTTTTTTTTTTTTAAGTAGGCTTCATGCTCAGCACAGAGTCCGACATAGGGCTTGAACTCATGACCCCAAGATCAAGACCCAAGTGGAGATCAAGAGTCCGACACTCCATTGAGCCACCCAGGCACCCCCCTTTTAGCCTCTTTTATCTTTATGTTCTTATTCTACAACGAGCATGATAACAGTTCCTAAAACATAATGGTATTTGAAGAATTAAATTAGATAACATAAAATGCTAGCATAGCACCTGGCATAAAGTAGTTGCTCAACCAATAATAACTAAGGTTATTATGTAACTTTTGCCATCTACCTTTCTTCCTGCGTCGCAAACGCATAGGGTTTTTCCCAGAAATCTATGGGGAGGAAGAAGTTGGGGAGTTAGACTTTACTGGCTGTCCGGCTCTGTCTGTTCTGCAGCCAGATGAGTCTTGTGCCAAGTCATTCATACCAAGGGACAGGCTGCTAACCATCATGTCTCTGGAGAAGAGTACAATGGGTAATGATGCTTCCTCCTGCCCTGTATCTGCTCTTCATTCTGACTTGACCTTGGGAGATGGCCCTTCCCACGTTCAGCCCATTTGTTATCAACGAAGCAAGTCTGATCCGAGAGTCAAATCTCCCACCTTCCACAATTGTCTGGGGATAGGCACAGTGACGAGGCTTGGCCTCCCAGATACAATCTTCAGTCTGCTGTGCAAGGATCAAGAAGGGGTGATCATTTTATACACTGAACTTGAAATAGGGTGAATGTAAACTTGTGTCTCTCTGGGGCCCTTTGTTCAGACAACACAGAGGGATGAAGAGCCAAAAGGAGAGACAAATGTGGTGAGAGATCTGGGCCCCCTAACGTCACACTTGAAGCCAATGAATATACAAATCAATACATTCCCTTTTTATTTAGGCTGGGTTTTTATTATTATTATTATTTCAGTTGGAGCTCATGGCTGTTGAGGCTGAAAAAAAAAAGTGCTTCTTTCATGTTTAGTTAGAAGCATATCAAATTTTCCTACAGCGAACATGGCCCAGACTTGGATGGAACAAAAGGTTAAGTGGCTCTTCAGGGAAAGGCTTTCAGTGATTGTTCCAAAGCCATACCAAGTTCAGTGTCAGGTGGCTAGGGCAGTAGGGGGAAATCCAGGACTGGCCACTAGTTAGCTACCCTCCCCTCTCAGCACCAACCAGGGCAGACCTCCAGAGCTGTGCTTTTCCATCCAAAAAAGAAGCCCTCCAAGTAATTCAAAGCCATTCCACAATCCCCATGCTCTCCTTCCTCCTTTTGTTTCTGTACCTCCCACCTCCCAATGCCAATGCCAACACTGGGAGAACCCACCCCACCCCTCCCTTCCCAGAACTCTCCAAGGCTCCCTGCGCCAGGGTTCTCCTCTCCCTTCTTCTATCTTTCAAGTTTACTACTCCCGGCTTTGAACATCAGGGGCCTTTCTTGCTTTCTCAGGTTAGTGAAACTCTACAGAAAGTAAGGAATATCTAGCCCAACATCCACTGAGGAGAGAAGCTGTAGCTACTTCCCCCAGAGGATCTAAAATCTAAAAACATTCCGACTCTGTAACAGCAAAATTATCTTGATGGCCTAAGCCTGCCTGTTTCCATTAGAAATTCCTGTTACTCTTATAAAGGTAAGTTGTACTACATTCTTCATTTTGGTTTTTTTCATTGTTGTTGTTGTTTTAGATATTTTTCAAGTATATTTATTTGTTTTGAGAGCGACAGAGACGGCGCAAGTGAGGGAGGAGCAGAGAGAGAGAGGGAGTGAGAGAACCCCAAGCAGACTCTGCACTGTCAGCACACAGCCTGACATGGGGCTCGAAGTCACCGAACTGTGAGATCACAACCTGAGCCGAAACCGACTGAGCCACCCATCTGTTCTTTCATTCTTCGAAAAGTAAGCCTTGATAGCCTTACCGTCTTCCTCTTGACCCTTCCCTAACTTTCATCATCAAGGATTCTCCAAGCCAAACAATTTGCCCCTGGCTCCTGGGGGGAGACAAGGCACGTGTTTCCATTCATGTCTTCGCGTTAACAGTATTAATTTCTCTTCTGTAGTGTGGCAACAACTCACCAGATTTTTCTCGGGACTAAAGGAAGCACTCCTGAAACAGCCCAGTGTGTTTTGTGCCGCCACCATGCTCACCAGGCAACCCCGAGTCCCTCCTTCTGAATTTCTGGTTTCCGGGGTGCCTAGAAATGATACGTGAGGTCCCTGGAAAGGAATATCCACCAATGTCGATTAATAAGCTGACATTATGGGGTGCCTAGGGTGGCTCAGTCGGTTTGAATTCAGCTCAGATCATGATCTCTCGCTTTGTGAGTTCTAGTCCCACATTGGGCTCTCTGCTTTCAGTGTGGAGCCCAATATGGATCCTCTGTCTCCTCTCTCTCTCCTCCCCTGCTCACTCTCTCTCTCTCTCTCTCTCTCTCAGAAATAAAATTTAAAAAAATAAGAAGAATCACTAGAATGTTGGCATAATTGTAAAGAAATAGGACATTTAAAGGGTAGGACGCCTGGATGACTCAGTTGGTTGAGCATCCAACTTCAGCTCAGGTCATGATCTCACAGTTCGTGAGTTCAAGCCCCGCATCAGGCTCTGTGCTGACAGCTCAGAGTCTGGAACCTCCTTCAGATTCTGTGTCTCCCTCTCTCTCTGCCCCTCTAGCCACCCCCTGCCCCTGCTCCCTTTCTCTCTCAAAAATAAATAAATATTGAAAAATAAAAAAAATAAGCTGACATTATGATTTACACACCTGTACCTCATGAGTTTAGACACTGTGAGCTAGTGTCTCAAAAACTGTCAGCCTCTGGATATCTTGTTGGATGAAGTTTCTAGATCGACATAGCTCGGATCAAAGCTTAGATATAATAATTCACCAACACACCACCTCACTCTATTTGTCCTATTACATAATTCAGCCAGGGGTGCCTGGGTGGCTCAGTCGGTGAAGCCTCCGACCTCAGCTCAGGTCATGATCTCACAGTTCGTGAGTTCAAGCCCCACGTCGGGCTCTGTGCTGACAGCTCAGAGTCTGGAGCCTGCTTCAGATCCTGTGTCTCCCTCTCTCTCTGCCCCTCACCTGCTCGTGTGCTCTCTGTCTCTCAAAAATGAATAAACATTAAAAATATTAAAAAATAATAATAATAATTCAGCCAGCAGCTCTAGGGGTATCTGTACAAGTCACACAGTTTTGGGGCCCTGCTGTTGGGACATGGAAGGAAGAATCATGGAAAGTGAATGAGTAAATATCAGCATAAACACTGAACACGATGTCTTATGCCTCTCTCTGTCGTGGTGCTAAGGTGAGCTTTCCCTGGAGATCCTTCTTCACAAAGAACTTGAGACCTCAATGGGCCCTGATGTTCATGACAGGTGTATACTTCACATTCGTGTTCTTTTTCTACAGCACCCATCCTCAAAACACTCCCACTGGTCTTTCTTCAGTTTTATTTAAGCTCCTATCTTTGGTTTGCCTTTCTTTCATTTTTCCACTTGGATTTATAGTTGCTCTGGTTGTTAAATACAAACGGACTCTGATATAATCCAACAGCTGTTTAACATAAGATAGCTAAGGAACCAACATCTTGACCTCATCCTGAGGAAAATCATTGATCCACACCCAGCGGGAGGTGTTTGTTCAATGGGGACAAGAAGTTGGCTGGACAGAGGAGCCATTTGGGAGCGAAGAAAAATTAGAACCAAATGAGCAAAGATAAGAATTTAGGCACATATATTGTGTATATGGGCAGAGGGAGCCCAGGGTACTAGCAAGACTTCTCAACTGGTCAAGAGGGTTCATTTTTGACTAACTGGAGATCGTGTTGGATTACCAAGACACAATATGTCGCGGAAGCTCTGAAGCTGCACTGGAAATGTATATTCCACTACCAGAGGCAACAGGAACCAACTGCGAGTTCTTGAGAAAAGGATCGATACATTGCTGCTAGAAACGGGAAGTGCGCAATAAACAGGAGAGGTTTGGAAAGAATGGGCCTAGAGTAGAAAAGATGCTCAGAGAGCGGTCGCAGTAATCCAGAACCTGGCTTCCTGATGGAAGAAATAAATGGTGTGATTTTTTTTTAATATTAAAAACTATGTAAATATTTTTACATATTAAAAAAATTTTTAATGTTTAAAAAAAATAGTGTACAGTGTTCAACTATCTGTGAGAAGAAATCAAAGGTCATTCTGATGACTCAAACCTAAAACACTGGGTGAATGACTGGGACTGCACACTGGCCCACCACCCGCAAACATGACCAAAGAGGGGGCTGTGGAAGTTTGCCCGCATGCTGCACTCAGCGATGGGTGCAACTTCTCTTGTTGATTCTTTGCAGCATTCATATGCCCATGTAAAAAGCATTGAAGAGATCTCAGAATCTCAGAGCGCCTAGGTGGCCCAGCCGGTCGAGCATCTGACTCTTGATTGCAGCTCAGGTCATGATCTCAGGGTTTGTGAGTTTGAGCCCAGTATCAGGTTCTGCACTGGCAGTGTAGAGCCTGCTTGGGATTCTCTCTCTCTCCCGCTCTCTGCCCCTCCTTTGCTTGTGCTCTCTCTCTCGAAATAAATAAATAAATAAACTTAAAAAAAATTTTTTTAATCACTCCAACCCTGCTATCTAAACTTGAATGTATAGTCATTCTATTTTTAAAAAAATATAAAAGATATCCCAGAATCTCTAATCTGGTGTTTTACTATGTTGTGCCCATGAAGAATGTACCCTCAGACAGACGTGGAAGGTAAGGAAATGAAGGGCTTTTTTTCCTGTCTACATATATGTAGAGTATTTCGTTTGTTTAATGTGAGAGAGAGACAGAGAAAGAGAGAGAGAGCAGGGGAGGGGCAGAGAGAAAGGGAGACAGAGGATCCCAAGCAGGCTCCATGCTGTCAGTGCAGGGCTCAAACTCATGAACTATAAGATCATGACCTGAGCCAAAACCAAGAGTTGGATGCTTAACACACTGAGCCACCCCGGGGCCCCTTGTTTGTTCATTTTAAATGACAAACCTATTTAAACACAGTGAGATCGATGTGTTAGTGCATCTACAAATAAGTAAATAAAGTCTATATGTTCTCTGCATAATCGAATGGGGGTAAGAATGATTTCAGATCCTGTATACTATTTACACATTTTCCCTATATCATCTCTAGAGAAATTTTTTGGAGTAATCTCAAAAAAATTGCTTGAAAAGTAACATTTCACTAAAAGGCACTTTTCTTCTTCTTCTTCTTCTTCTTCTTCTTCTTCTTCTTCTTGTCAAGAGTGTTAAAATAAACACTATACTTTGAGCAGATAAATAATCATTCCAAGAGACAGAAAAGACTCTTGACATTTTTACAATAACAGGTTATTAATATAATTCACTGTGGCTGAAAGCATGTAGGATACATTTATAATGCAAGCTGAATAAAGGTTAAGTATATTTTGTGTTTTATTCTGCATCCAACATAAATATCTGTCATACCAAAAAACCCTAGAATAGACATAAGAACTTTCTTAGATATCTATGATTCTCAGAAGATGAGCCATTGAAAAAGTCTCCTGTTTTTTCCTCTTGATATGAAATTCCATATCAAGTAGATCTAGAAGCCAAGACTAAAACAAGAAAAAATTCATAATCAATCTCCAAGGTAATGTCTGCAAAGAATCGCCCTGGACACCCCAACAACACAATCCCACATCAGAATGGCATCGCTTAACGCTCTCGCAATCAACTCTCTGAGAATAAGTAATCTAGGAAATCAGTGCTGTCTCTTCCGACAAAGCCACGGTTCTTGGTTTGGTTTTGTTTGTATTCTTCTGGGCAGTTACTCAAGAAGAACATGAACAAAGAAAAGTGTATGTCTTGAAAACTACGGAACATCGGCTCCCTTCTTCTGAAAATAACTCTTTAGAATTCTCAAGACGTTGTGATCTTCAATTAAAATGAAACCAGAGGTTATTTATATCAATGAGGTTTCTAAAAAATAAGCACGATGATGATGACAGAAAGATTGGGCCTTCCTACTAAAAAAACACTTACAGGCTAAAGAGTCTGAAGGCAAGTGGCTCTTGGTTCCAGAAGAACATCTTTGTTCACTGTCAAATCCTAAGTACATGTGAATATATGTGTCTCAGCATAATGGCATATGCTTCCCATCCACTAAAGGAGAGATTTACAAAAGATATTTGTTTTCTGAAAAGATTCTGTACTTTATAAAAGGATACACCATAGGTTTCCTTTAAAAAGCATACTCCCTGCTGGGTTTAAAATTAGTCAATTTACAAAAATGTGAATTGGCCACAATTCTTCAGAAATGTATTTGCAGCCTAAAGCATGGCACCCTTACTGAAAACTGCAGGTCTGAATATTAGGTCTCATGAAACATTTATTTCAGGGTCTTCAGTAAAACGAAACAGCATTTAGAGTTAATAATCATTGGCTTGTATCATTAACCTGGCATATGACAAAACAACTCCTGAAATCTTCAGTTCTCCTTCTGCAAGCAGTGGCTGCTCCCTGCCATTCACAAACATAATCTGCCTTTTTTTAACGTTTATTTATTTATTTTCAGAGAGAATGAGTGGTGGAGGAAGAGAGAGAATCCCAAGCAGGCCCCGCATTGTCACTGCAGAGCCCGATGCAAGGCTCGAACTCATGAACTGTGAGATCATGACCTGAGCCAAAATCAAGAGTCAGATGCTTAACCAACTGAGCCTATCTTAGAACATAAAAAGGACAGACCTCCTCTTAACTCTGGACTCTTTTTGGCTCCTACAATAGGCCATTTATGTCCAGCCCCATTCTCACTTCCTGCCACCCCCCAGTCCAGGGCTATGCTGTTCCTCTAGACCCTCTCCCCCACCCACACTGCTTTCCTCCCAGCTCTCAGCTCATTTCTTCACGATGCCATCACTGACACCACCCCAGACTGGATCCCTCTCATATTTCTTGTAGCTACGTGTATTTTTTCTTCACAGCACTTGTCCAGAGTTTGTATCTAAATAACTAGGCTTATTTGATAAATGTCTGTCTTCCCCATTCTATGCTTCCTGAAGCAGAGACCGTCTGTTTTGCTGATTATTTCATTTCACTGCCTGGTGCCAGGCAATAGCATACAGTGGACTGAATGAGTGAGTTCTACTCCCTCCTCAATTTTCTTCACCATTTTTTTCATTTTTTTTTAAACTGAGTATAGTTGGCACATAATTTCTTCACTATTTTTTTTATTCTACTTTTTCTTTTTAGAGAGAGAGAGAGAGAGAGAGAGAGAGACTGTGCATGTGAGGAGGGGAGGGGGCAGAGGGGGAGACAGAGAGAGAGAGAAAGAGAGGGAGAGAGAGAGAGAGAGAGAGAGAGTCTTAAGCAGGGTCTATGCCCAGTGGGTCCATGCCCAACACAGTGTTCAGTCTCACGACCATAAGATCACTACCTGAGCAGATCAAGAGTCATTCGTTCAACTGACAGACCCACCCAGGCACTCTTTCACTATTTTTAGACCTTACTTTATCAGTAAAACTTTACTAAAACACACACACACGTTATCAGTCACACTTCTCCAAAGAGCAATAGCCTACTATCTGTACCCATTCCTTTCTGCTCTTCTCAACGTCCTTCTACACCTAGAACTCCACTGAAAGCAATCTCCTAAGGCTTGACAATAACCTCCTAATGAACAAATTTAGTGGCTACCTCAAGATCATGCCCACTCACTTTCCTTCAGTGGATGTTTATGTCCTGCCTTCCTGCCCTTGATTTCTTCCTACCTATCTCTTTCTTGACCCTCTCTCTATTCTTCTCAGCATTTCCTCAAGATCACCTTCCTTTCCATTCTGGTCTTTCCTTCTGACAGACCTCCCTGTCTGTGTTTATGATTTTATCATTCTCCCAGTCCCCAAGTTGTAAAGATCACGTTCGCAAATATTCATTTAATCCATGCCACAGGTTCCCTCTGGGGAAGAGATCTACTGTCCAAGTTTCAGTTCAAGTTCTCCTTAAGACCTACTTCTGGACCACTTCCACCTGCCCCCTCACTCTTGTCTATTCTGTCCACCACAACATTTTTCAAACAGAGCCCAGGCATATCATCTTTCCTTCAAGCGACACCAAAAACAAGTAATAAAGCCTCAGCTTGACTCTCATGGACAACGGGCTATTTCCCCCTGGAAAAAGTGAATAATTCCTAAGCACATCTAAGAGTTCTCTACTGTGTCCCCTTTGGTCACAAGCAAACCTGTAACTGCATCGTCCGCATTCACTCCAGGCTAAGTTTTATCCGTATTTCCAAGAACATTGTAAACACCTCCTCCTCTGCAGAAGCTTTTCTGATGTCTTAAATCAATGGGATCTGTCACTCTTTCACCTCTCATAAGCCACCATATTGGCTTGGTATAATTATTCAAGCTCCAGAGATACCACCATCGTATAAAGTCTTTTAGAATAAGAAGTATGGGGGCACCCTGAAATCACAGATTATACTGAACTATATTCTCCCTAGTAAAAAGATTCTCTGAGGGAATTGTTTTAAGAATTTAAGAATTTATTTTGTTAGGGCTCTTAATAGGAAATAAATAATTTTGGAGAAATTACTTAAACTTTCAATTTGAGGGGCACCTGGGTGGCTGTCAGTTAGGCGTCTAACTCTTGATTTCTGTTCAGGTCATGATCTCACAGCTTGTTTGAGCCCCATATCGAGCTCCGTGCTGACAGTGCAGAGGCAACTTGGGATCCTCATTTCCACCAAAAACAGCTGGTGCAAAAAGAATTCTATGACTTCTCTCTTAATTCTATGACTTCTCTCTTCTACCGAAAAGCAAGTCATAAAATTTCCCATGAGAAAAATGTCCTCCCTGTATCGAAAGGAGAATATTTTCATCACAGCCTGCTTCGAGTCCAGACTTAGCTTTTGTTGTGCCCACCTTTCTTGTGATACTCTTGCCTTTAAATCGTTAACGCTGGGGCACCTGGGTGGCGCAGTCGGTTAAGCGTCCGACTTCAGCCAGGTCACGATTTCGCGGTCCGTGAGTTCGAGCCCCGCGTCAGGCTCTGGGCTGATGGCTCAGAGCCTGGAGCCTGTTTCCGATTCTGTGTCTCCCTCTGTCTCTGCCCCTCCCCCGTTCATGCTCTGTCTCTATCTGTCCCAAAAATAAATAAATGTTGAAAAAAAATTTTAAAAAAAATCCTTAACCCTAAGGCAGGGACAAGGACAGCGCTCCAAGCATTTTCCTAAGTACGCTCACTCTTCAGGACAATTGAGATTCAACAGTTACTGTTTAAAGGCAACCACATTGGAACTATGACAATGGCCTTGAGCCCAGCATTTAGTGTTTACCTGCCTTACTGTGATGGCCTGGCTCTTGGGTTCTCTTTCTGCTTTAATTCAATTTGCTTCTTTCATTCAATTTTTTTTTTTGATCTAGTACTTTCACTTCCTTTGATCATCTGCATGCATTTTTTTTTCTTAGAACAATGAAAAAACTTGTCTCAACTATCTCCCTTCTCATATGAGCCAAGTAGTGATTTGCTCAGGGACAGGGGTGCAGAATCAGGAAATACATTCTATTTTCCATTTTAGAATCAGTCATCTGAGCATCACTACCTCTCTGCCTTGCAAAATCAGTGGAGTGTTTTAGGTTCTCTTTGAAGCTAGTTGACTGTCGCTGCTCCCCATATTCCCCAAACATGAAACCTCTGTAGGGGGGGACACAGCTGTGTGCATCACCGTCTCTCAGAGGCAATGACTCTGAGGTATGGCAACAGCGAAATCCAAATCTCTTCCTTATGGAGCCCTCCAGCTCTCTTTCTTCTCTTTGGGCCAGTGGTTCTCCAACTGCCTTTGCTCCACAATCACCAGAGAAGCTCTTAAAAATCATTCTGCTCGTGGGGCGCCAAGGTGGCTCAGTTGGTTAAGCATCGGACTTCACTCAGATCATGATTTCACAGTTTGTGAGTTTGAGCCCCATGTCAGGCTCTGTGCTGACAGCTCAGAGCCTGGAGCCTGCTTCAGATTCTGTGTCTCCCTCTCTCTGTACCTCCCCTATTCACACTCTGTCTCTCTATCAAAAATAAAGACACATTAAGAAAAAAAAATTTTTTAATCCATCTGCTCAGGCCTCACCCAGGCCAGCTGAAGCCGACTTTGAGATGCCCTGCTGAGAAATCCCCTCCTCTTTGTCCCTGGAAGGAGCACCTTTAAGAGCTGTGGTTTGGAGAGCCTCTCCCAGGGCAAGAGACCCAGAGTGCTGTTAGTATCTGAAATTCCAAGTATGCTAAAAAGGGCGGGGGATGTGAAAATGAGATTTCAAAAACAGTAAGATTGTATTTATTTATTTATTTATTTATTTATTTATTTATTTTTAATGTTTATTTATTTTTGAGAGAGAGAGAAAAAGACACAGAGTGTGAGTGGGGGACAGGCAGGGAGAGGGAGATCACAGAA
Organism: Puma concolor; assembly: GCF_028749965.1. Taxonomy (NCBI): domain Eukaryota; kingdom Metazoa; phylum Chordata; class Mammalia; order Carnivora; family Felidae; genus Puma; species Puma concolor. Next base: position 136,960,052 of record NC_141667.1, on the reverse strand, counting down.
TCCGAAGCAGGTTCCAGGCTCTGAGCTGTCAGCACAGAGCCTGAGGTGGGGCTCATACCCATGAACTGTGAGATCATGACCTGAGCCGAAGTTTGGCACGTAACCGACTGAACCACCCAGGCGCTCCAACAGTAAGATATTTTTAAAACTTACACTCAAACTAACACCTGCATACATACATAGACATGCATGTATATAACTGTGCCATTCATACGACAGTTTCAGGATGTATTTAAAAAATTCCTTCAGAGTGCTGATGCATACGGGCACTTGTACCCCAGTGTTGATAGCAGCACTCTCAACAATAGCCAAATTATGGAAAGAGCCTAAATGTCCATCAACTGACGAATGGATAAAGAAGTTGTGGTTTATATATACAACAGAATACTCCTTAGCAATGAGAAAGAATGAAATATGGCCCTTTGTAGCAACATGGATGGAACTGGAGAGTGTTATGCTAAGTGAAATAAGTCAGACAGAGAAAGACAGATACCATACATTTTCACTCTTACGTGGATCCTAAGAAACTTAACAGAAGACCATGGGGGAGGGGAAGGAGGAAAAAAAGTTACAGAGAGGAAAGGAGGCAAACCACGAGAGACTCTTAAAAACTGAGAATAGGGGCGCCTGGGTGGCGCAGTCGGTTAAGCGTCCGACTTCAGCCAGGTCACGATCTCGCGGTCTGTGAGGTCGAGCCCCGCGTCAGGCCCTGGGCTGATGGCTCAGAGCCTGGAGCCTGTTTCCGATTCTGTGTCTCCCTCTCTCTCTGCCCCTCCCCCGTTCATGCTCTGTCTCTCTCTGTCCCAAAAAACTAAATAAACATTGAAAAAAAAAAAATTAAAAAAAAAAAAAAACTGAGAATAAACTGAGGGCTGATAGGGGGGCGGGAGAGGTAGGAAGGGGAAAGTGGGTGATGGGCATTTAGGAGGACACCTGCTGGGATGAGCACTGGGTGTTGTATGAAAACCAAATTGAGAATAAATTTCATATTAAAAAAATAATAAATAAATAATAAATAAATAAATAATAAATAAATAAAATATAAATAATAAATAAATAAATAATAAAATAATAAAATAAAAAATAAAATAAGAAATTCCTTCAAATTGTACTCCAGGCAGTATGGCCTATTAATGGGCCAAACATACAAAATCACATTTTGAGTAAATTCTTAGATTCTGCTAGTGTTATCACTGTGCCTGTAAGTATAACCTAATTTGCAGATAACATTAAAAGTAAGAACTTAAGATCCTATAAGAGTGAACGGGGGCTAAATGGCACCAACCGCCAATACAGGCCTGCACTTAGAGACAACGAACAGAAAGCAACACAGCACAGAGAACACAGTAAGTGCTGGCTATTACAATTAGTTCCTACTCACTTCCCACAACGCTAGGGGGCAAATCTGTAAATTCAGAGACAAACTCCTGTGTTCATAAAGTCCCAAGGTGATCTCTCCATCCACCAACTTCTTTTTTTTTTTTTTTTTTTTTTTTTTTTTTAATGTTTATTTCTTTTCGAGACAGAGAGAGACTGTGTGTGAGTGGAGGAGGGGCAGAGAGAGAGAGAGAGAGAGAGACAGAATCTGAAGGGGCTCCAGGCTCTGAGCCGTCAGCACAGAGCCCGACGCGGGGCTTGAACTCACAAGCCCCGAGATCATGACCTGAGCCAAAGTCGGACGCTCAACTGACTGAGCCACCCAGGCGCCCCTCCACCCACCAACTTCTAATAACCACTGTTTTGTGAAACATGACTTTGGTTGCATCACTTATTCAATGTCTGTTTACCGATGTGTATTCTCTCTTTTTACAAGTAGCACACTGAGAGTGAAATTCTAGAGCAGGCATTCTTAACTTTGTATCATAAATCCCCTAGAGAGGCTGTGAATGCCGTAAAATACAAAGTAAAATACTATATGTCTGTGTGTGCATTCCCCTTGCTTTGAAAGGTATCAATGGCACCCATAAGATTTTCAGAGGGATTCATGGTCCTCCAAATTTAAGATTTTCAATATAGACTACTGGTATGACTCACGCCCATTTCAAGCTGCACACACAGTGCAGCATCTCAGATTCTTGAGGCATTGGATGACCAAGGACAAGCCAGGATCCTAGCCAGAATCTCATCTAGAACACTTGATCTGATGCAGGTCCCTTGCCCTCTGTATGTGTTTCCTAGGCTTGCCATGACAAGGTACCACAAACTGGGGGGCTTAAAACAACAGATTTTTTCTCTCATACATCTGGAGGCCAAAAGTCTGAAATGGAAGTGTTGGGAGGACCATGTGGCCCACAAAACCTGTAGGGGAGGATGCTTCTGGTCTATTCCAGCTTCCGATGAATGGCATCAGGCACTCCTTGTCTACAGCAGCAACTCCAAACCCTGCCACGGTCTTCACATGGCCACTTCCTCTGTGTCTCTGTGCCCACATTTCCCTGTTCTTATAAAGACACAAGTCATACTGGATTAAAGGTCCACCCAACTCCAGCATGACCTCATCTTAACCAATTATACTTGCAACAACCCTACTTCCAAATAAGGTCACATTCTGAGATACAGTGGGTTTTAGGACTTTAACATGTCTTTTGACAAGGAGAGAATTCAAACCATCACAGGCTATATTCTCTCACTTACTTTGCTTATAGACATGAAGGAAGAAAAGGCAACCAGCATGCACAGAGATTTCCTCTGTCCTCAATCAATGCTTAATACTTTAACCTTCACACACCCCATTTTTAACAAGGAGGACACTAAGACTCAAGTAAATCAGGTCCACCTTATTTAGTGATAAGGACTTATAAAATTCCAAGTTTGAAAATGAATATAAATACAAGTTCCTCTGACAACACAGTGCCATTCATATGTGGTTTGAGATAAAACTAGTGTAAAATACAATAACAAATCCCAGAAGAAAATATGCTCTCTGGGCAAATAAAATTGTACTGCATGTTATAATGTGTTTTAGAAACTGAATAATATAGGGACATCAATAACTTAGATTAAACATTTATGACCTGGTGAGAGATCCTCACAAGTAGAGCAACACTAAAGTAAAAAGGCTTACCATTAATGATCCTGCAACTATATACTTATTTAAAGACATTCGGAATCTATAAAATAGCATTTTTCAAGTTTTATATCCTCTTTTCTGGTTATTATGGTGTTTTACAGCAGAAAATCTATTATAAAGAAACATATAAGGGGATGCTATGCCATCATTTTTGTCCCTGGGAAAAAATATATACATATTTATTTATATATTTATAGTATATTATATTGTAATATATTATATAACGGGCATAAAATGAAACATGGTAAAAGAAGATTCTCTTATATGAAACCAACTAACATATATTAGTAATTTATGACATGACAGAGTATTAACGAACTAAGCTTTGGAAAAACTCCATAAGCATTAGAAACACTGTATGCATCACTCATAAGTGGAATTTAAGAAACAAAACAAACAAAGGGAAAAAAGACAGGGAGAGGGGAATACAAACCAAGAAACAGACTCTTAACTACAGAGAACAAACTGATGGTTACCAGAGGGCAGGTGGGGGTGGGGAGAATGGGTGAAGGGGATTAAGAGTACACTTATCAGGGTTTTTTTTTAATGTTTATTTATTTTTGAAAGAGAGAGACACAGCGTGAGAGGGGGAGGGGCAGAAAGAGAGGGAGACACAGAACCCGAAGCAGGCTCCAGGCTCTGAGTGTCAGCACAGAGCCCAATGCAGGTTTGTAACTCACTGACTGCAAGATCATGACCTGAGCCGAAGTCAGACGCTCAACCAACTGAGCCCCCAGGCAACCCAAGAGTACACTTATTGTGACAAGCACTGAGACAAGTACAGAATTGTTGAAACACTATATTGAACACCTGAAACTAATATAACACTGTATGTTAATTATAGTGGAATTAAAATTTAAAAACTTAAAAAAAAAAAAGAAAAAAATTCTAACACAGCTACTCTTGCAAAAAGCCATTTGGTTTTCTTTTACTGAAAGAGAGCATCTGGATGTATTAACTATCTTTATCTTGGTAATCATTCCACAATATATATGCATATCAATCATCATGTACATTTTAAATATATACAATTATATTTTTCAATTATTCCTCCATAAAGCTGGGGGAAAAAGAGCATCTCAACACAGTGGAAATCAAAACGACATGAACTTGTCATTTTCCAGACAAGGCACAAGGACAGTGGAATTGAAAGTATCAACGATGTCCATTAAAACGCTAAAGTTAAAAGATTTTAATAAAATATAATTTTCCTTTATTACATTTTGTGCGTAATGTTTTTTTAGTTCAAAATTTACACAAGGCCAGTCCTTCAGAGTTCATCAAAGAAGCTGTGGAGAACAGCAGAAAGGGCATTACTAATCTGAGTGGGGAAGGGAGGTAGATAATCAGGTTGAGCATGAGGCACAGAGCAAAGGGAAAAAGAAACCACAGCACAGATCAGGAGACGCAGGTGTCCAGCCCTCAGAACCAGAGCTCTCCATCAAACCTTCACACACTCAGATTCTGTGCTGTGTAAACCATCAGGGGAACAACCAGCATCCCCGGTTGCTCGATCAGAATGAAGGCTTGGTTCAAATATACTAGACCCCTTAAGAGAGAAAACCCACCCAAGTTGTAACCGGAATTCACTCTTAATTTGTTTAAAAGGTAAGAAAAAAATATCTGGGATTGATGTTGATTAGAGTAAGCATGTTCATTTCAAATAGGACTAAAAGAACAGTAAGTTTCAACTCCAATATGTATATAACATTTTTTGTGACTACATGTTCACTTCATAAGACATGTAGAGAAGAAGCTATGTACTGCCACAGAAAAAGCATAACCTGAGCATAAAAAGCCACAGTCTATCATCAACCAGATGTGTGAAAACTTGAACAGTCAATTAGCTCTCTGAGCTCTGTCTTTCCAATATGTATTTTTCTTCCAACCTTTTTGTTTTACGCTGTTGATGACAATTTCACTATTTTAAAATATCTCTTTTCTTAAGTCAGTAGTTATCTTTTATCTTTAGTTTTAAAAAGGTAGGGGGGATGTTTTCCTCGATGGCTCAGTTGGTTAAGCATCTGACTCTTGATTTTTGCTCAGGTCACGATCTCACGGTTCATGGGTCCGAGCCCTCCAAAGGACTCTGTGCTGACAGCATGGAGCCTGCTTGAGATTCTCTGTCTCCCTCTCTCTCTGCTCTTCACCTGCTCTCTCTCTCTCTCAAAAATAAACAGTAAAAAATTAAATTAAATTAAATTAATTTAAATTAAAACGTGGGGGTGTGGGATACCTGGGTGGCTCAGTGGGTTAAGCGTCTAACTCTTGGTTTTGGTTCAAGTCGTGATCTCATAGTTCGTGGGATCAAGCCCCAATGACAACAAGGAGCCTACTTGGGATTCTCTGTCTGTCTGTCTCTCTCTCTCTCTCTCAAAATAAAAAATCTTTTAAAAAAAGGAAATACTGTGATTCATTAAAAAAAAAAAAAAGGTAGGGATGTGAGAAGCCATGGTCAAAAACCTTATATTTACAAAGCAGTTACCTGCCTTTAATCAAAACATGGTAAGTTGGCAGATTTAATTAAGACCTAAAACAAAAGGTCGTATCCCTTAACAAACAAATGCCAACTTTCAAATCACTAAGTTTATCATAAATAGAGGCCTAGAGAGAAAACAAAATATTAACATGAAATTATCTTTAACAGGGCTATTAAGTCATTTTGGTATGTAATCAAAGAACTAAATTGGTTTCATGACCAAAAAATGATCAAGTCCCCAAAATGTGATATGAGACTTAGAATCAGTTGTTTGACCAGTTTGAACTAAATATTGCTTTGAATTAGCTGTGATTTAATTTGCCATGATTTTTGCATCTCCAGAAACTCACTAAGGCAATTAGCTGTTAAGATGAACTCAAGTATATAGTTCTTCTGTTAATCATTAATGACACCCTGTTCCACCAAAATTACATTTCCACAGCTTCCCACCACAACAGTTTGGTTGTCTCTTGAAGACTAGAGCTAGAGTCTGATTCAATAATGGACAATGTAGCTCACCTTCAGTTATAAAGCATCAGTCTATAGCTGGTAGCCCTGTAGATAAATGGAGAGGAACCCACTAACCAAGCATAATGTCATCAAGAAAACCACTCACAATTTTTCTGGTTACATCATCAGGTTACTAAACATACTGATTATTTCTAAAGACAATGCAAGAAATACCTCCCTTGGCTCTGCTCCCTCAACCCCAGTTCAATTTTTAATTCAACTTGTAAGACCAATCAAAATATAGTCATATTTGATGACAGGGAAGTTACAAAAGTTGGCATGTAATGCTGTCATGTGTTGGATGTTTTACAAGTACTGTTTTATTTAATCATCACACCATAGCCATAAAATAGGTAGTGAATATTAAATCCGTTTCATAGATGAAATTACTAAGGCTTAGTAAGATTAACTAATTTCCCAAAGCCACACAACCAGAACAGGGATTTCAATTGGTCAGGCTCCAGAGCCCACGGTTAAGAATACCCGCTCCAGGGGGCGCCTGGGTCTTAGTTGGTTAAGTGGTTAAGCGTCCGACTTCAGCTCAGGTCATGATCTCACGGTTCGTGGGTTTGAGCTCCACATCAGGCTCTGTGCTGACAGCTCAGAGCCTGGAGCCTGCTTCAGATTCTGTGTCTCCCTCTCTCTCTGCCCCTCCCCTGTCTCTCTCTCTCTCTCTCTCTCTCTCTCTCTTTCTCTCTCAAAAATAAATAAACATTTAAAAAAATTAAAAGAGAATACATGCTCCAGAATATATATTATGCATATGAGAAGATTGCATTTAATTCCTTTTGGTGAAAAAAACAATTTTCTAACAACAAGACATGTGTTTTTAAATACATATGTGTGCATAAAATAAAATCTACATTTATCCATAGAAAATTAGCTGAAATGACATACCAGAGGCATTAAGAGTCCTTATTTCTGAGGGATAGAATCATAAGGAGAATTCATTATTTTTCATCTGTACTTTCTAATTTTGGTTTTTTGGGGTTTTTTTTTTTTTTTTTTTTTTTTGGTTTTTATTAAGTAAGCTATCTCCATACCCAACATGGAGCTTAAACTCACAACCCTGAGATCAAGCCAGCCAGGTGCCCCTGTATTTTCTAACTTTTCAACAGTAATTTATATTTTTTTGATGATAAAAAAGAACAAAGTGGGTGCCTGGGTGGCTCAGTCAGTTGGGCATCAGGCTCTTCATTTTGGCTCAGGTCATGATTCCAGGGTCATGGGATCGAGCCCTGTTTTGGGCTCTGCACTGAGCATGGAGCCTGGTCAAGATTCTCTCTCTCCCTCTGCCCTTCTCCCCTGCTCATGGACACTCTCTCAAAAAAAGGAAAGGAAAGAAAAAAAGAACAAAAGTATTTTAGTTACAATAATAACATGCAGAGTTTACATTGCCAGATAAGGAAATCATAGATTAGACATACTTTAATGATGAGTTTAACAGAAAAGAGAAAAACTGAAGGCCTAGATGAATATTAATGTAATGACTGTAAATAGCATGAAGAGATGCTCAACATCTCTCATCATCAGGGGAACGCAAATCAAAACCACAATGAGATGTCATCTTCTACTGGTGAGAGTGGCTAACATTCAAAAAAAAAAAAAAAAGAAAAGAAGAAATAACAAGTGTTGGCGAGGACATGGAGAAAAAGGAACCTTTGTACCCTGTTGATGGGAACATAAACTGATGCAGTCACTGTGGAAATCAGTAAGGAGGCTCTTCAAAAAAATAAATATGGAGCTACCACATGATTCAGTAATTCCACCATTGAGTATCCACCCAAAGTAAATGATAACACTAATTCAAAAGATATTTGCACCCCTATGTTTATTGCAGCATTAAACAAGATATGAAAGCAATCTAAACATCCATCGATAGATGAACGGATAAAGAAAACGTGGTGTAGGGGCATCTGGTGGCTCAGTTAGTTGTCTCTTTTTTTTAATATATTTTTTTAATGTTCATTTATTTTTGATAAAGACAGACAGAGAGACAGAGCTTGAGCAGAGGAGGGGCAGAGAGAGAGGAAGACACAGAATCTGAAGCAGGCTCCAGGCTCTGAGCTGTCAGCACAGAGCCAGACGCGGGGCTTGAACTCACACACCGTGAGATCATAACCTGAGCCAAAGTCAGATGCTTAATTGACTGATCCACTCAGGCACCCCAAGTTGGGGGTCTAACTCTTGATTTCAGCTCAGGTCATGACCCAGTGTTGTGGGATCAAGCCCCATGTCAGGCTCAGCAATGAATGTGGAGCCTGCTTAAGATTGATTCTCTCTCGCCCTCCACCCCTCTCCCCCGCTCTTGTTCATGCTCTCTCTCTCTCTCTCTCAAATAAAATAAGTAAATAATAAGAAAATGTTATATACAAATGTTATATACAAATGTTATATACAAATGTTATATACAAAAATACACATATCTCCACATGTATATATACACAGAATATTTCTCGGCCATAAAAAAGAATGAAATCTTGCCATTTGCAACAACATGTATGGACCTAGAGGGTACTATGCTAAGCAAAATTAAGTTAGACACAGAAAGACAAGTACCATATGATTTTGCTTACATGCCAAATCTAAAGAAAAAAAAAAAACCATGAAACAAATAGAAACAGAAATAGACTCATAGATACAGAGAACAAACTACAGGTTGCCAGATGGGAGAGGTATGGAGGGAAAGGCGAAAAGGTGAAGGGGATTAACAGGCATAAAATTCCAGTTACAAAATAAAAAAGTCTCAGGGATGAAAAGTACGGCATGGGAAATTCAGTCAATAATAGTGTAATAACATTGTATTGGTAGAGATGGTGACTACACTTCCTGTGATAAGCGCTGAGTGATGTATAGAATGGTGGAATCGCTATGTTGTACACCTGAAACTAATAACATTGTATGTCAGCTACACTTCAATAAAGAAGATGTTTTTAAAAGACTGTGAAATCAGTATGGACTCATAAAAGTCACACTAGGAAAGTCTTGTAGTTACATTTGAAATAGTTACAAATACCAACTGGGGAATCCAGTATTTTCTGAAGAGCATCTCATGAATCAATTTCTTTATAAGTCACAAATGAAAGACAAGAAGTATTATTATGCGAGCCATGCTAAGAGGAGACGTCATTCATCTTAACAAGAAATTAACATTCTTGAGCAAAAATGATCATAGGATCTGACCTGTCACCTCCCTCCGGAAGGAAATTATATGTTCCGAATTCCTCAGTCTCTGGATAACATAACATTAAATCAAACAGTTGAAAATAGGGACAGACGTAATATCTCTGATAGAAAACTCTATGAATCAAAGAGTAAATCTCCCTCGTTCCACAAATGCATCCATTTCAAGCTATCTTCCTGAATCTTCTGTTCTCTCAACTGCTTGAATTTATTACTGATTGAAATTTGTATCAGTAATGATCATTAGAGCTATTGTGCATGGTAATTCATTTATAATTTTTACTAATTCAGCCTACACCATTCACCACATGCAATAGCTTCCTAAAATAGAGTAAGGGAGTGAAAATCAGGAATACTCTATTTTGTGGGTAGCTGCAGACTTGTTTGCACTAATCATCTTTTTTCTGCACAGGTCACCTCTCAGAGTGGGACCTCCAGTGGCTAATCCTTGTTCCTTTGCCTTTCTGTCTAAAGCCTGAGAAGGCGAGGATACAGTCAGGGTCCATCAGTGAGGGCTAGAGGTAGAAACCTTTCAGTGTCTCCCACAACACAGAAATGTAGCAATAAAGAAAAGATGCTGGGGGCACCTGGGTGGCTCAATCGGTTAAGCATCTGACTTCAGCTCAGGTCATGATCTCACGGTTTGTGAGTTCAAGCCCTGCATCGGGCTCTGTGCTGACAGCTCAGAGCCTGGAGTCTGCTTCAGATTCTGTGTCTCCCTCTTTCTCTGCCCCACCCCTGCTTGCGCTCTGTCTCTCTGTCTCTACTCAGTCATTTGAAAAATCAGTGTGATCACATCAGCACTGTGGCAACTTGTGTTAAAAGACGGTTTTTAAACAGATAAAATCATGATTTTCATACAAATACCATATGAATACATGTCAAGATTTTATTTAACTCATTAATTAATGACAGAATCGGTAAGATGTCAAAAACAATCCCAATGACTTTCCAAAGGATTTTCTATACGGGCAACGCTGAAACGAATTTGCTAATAGATGCAAAAATGGTCACTATCCAAGGCAATCAAACGTAATATTTGGAATTGTCTGGGGGAGAAGGCATCCATTACATTCTACCTACCTGACAGAATTTATTTGCATCGCACTGAACAGGGACCAATTGCTTTACTCTGCACATCAAACCTCTATATCACCCAGCCATCTTGGTACCCACTTGTAAGTACTTCACAATTTTTTTCCAACACTAGTACAATCTAGATGTCCTCTAGTCCATTCTTCTGGGTTTAGATTCTTCTTTAATATCCAGTTTAACATCCGAGCCCTGGCCCCTACACCATGGGAAGTCCTGTACCTTCCCAATGTAATTAACATTTCCCCTTTCCTTACTCCCTAAAGCACCACTAACAGTTCCCCTTTCTTTATTCCCTAAAGCACCACTGTAGGATTTAATAGATTCCTCCCAAGGGTTTGGGAATAACAGAGGGGAAATGACAACACAGCATAAAACAAGATCTTAACATCCTTAAAGTTAATTTGGCTATCTCCACCCATGGGAATTTCTCCCTGGATGCTTTACTCCATAGACCTCATCCAGTTGCTGAAACTCCACACCCTTAGTCCCAGAGTACATACCCCACCAGAAGAACTCCAAAATTTGACAGAGCACTTTGGCACTTTTCCTATCAAGTGCCTTTTTCCAGCTAAGGTCACAGTGGTGGCGGTCGGGGAACTTGAGTTTCATAACCTAAAAAAAGCCACTGTCGAAGTTTTTCTAAATAACGCAGGCTGAATTTCCATCCTGAACAGGGGAAGAGCCAGCCAGAGTTTTGAAATTATAATTTTCCTTAACAGGCTCCAGATCAAATCCTCGGACAGTGCTCCATCCACCACAAAAGTATACAAAAGAAGGAAATAATAGTGAAATATATATGTTCCCCGTTTCTGAGCAACCCACATGAGTAATGTCATTTTCGCCCCATGATGATACAGATAGTGTACATAAGTTAGATGGTAAATACTTTTAAAGTTTAGAGGTCAAATAGAAGCCATGAATATGTAAATCAAATTTTACACTGTTATTAAATCACCAGTTAAAGAAATATTTTCTTCTGAATATTTCTAGAAGTTAGAATTACAGATTTCAGAACTTCTAAGATGTAGACAATCATAAAAGTAGCTCATTTTTAAATGTATTATGTATACTTCCAATAAAGGAAGGTGGCTTCAATCAATGACACCTCTTCATCAAATGACACAAATCATCAAAACGACAAAAACAATAAAGGAACATAGTAGGAAGGAAATTTCCCTTTGTCTGTTGTTATTACAAAACTCTCTCACATACAGCATGGCCTGATTCTCGCACCCTCACCTAGGGGAGGTAGAGCCAAGGGAACATTACCATTTTACAGACAAAGTACCTAAGGCTTACAGAGGCTACATGATTTGTCCCCCACCCAGAGAGTTTGAACTGGGGGACAAAATTGATGTCATTTCCCAGTGGAGGTCTGGAAATTACATCATCCGACTCCAAACTCAAAGACCGTTCTTTTCCACCAAGCCACATTGAGCTTATGGAACATAATTTTAATTATTGGAATACAGATATAACCAACAACATGCTTTTGGAATTGTCTAGCAAATGCAATACTTTTAATACTAAGACACTGGGGGCACCTGGGTGGCTCAGTTTGTTGAGCATCCAACTTCAGCTCAGGTCATGATGGTGCGGTTCACGAGTTCAAGCCCTACATCAAGCTTGCTGTTGTCAGCACAGAGTCTGCTTCGGATCCTCTGTCCCCCTCTCTCTCTGCCCCTGCTCCACTTGTGTGCTCTCTCTCAAAAATAAATAAACATTTTTTTTAAAAAAATATTAAGACCCTAGACTTGAAGTTGATTAGAAATTTGCAATAAAACTTCAGCATCCCAGAGAAATACCTTAGAACTATAAGACCCACAACCGACATAAGCAAACATTCCTGTAATTGCTATCAGCCCTCTACACACAGTCCCCAACTCCTCAAACGTCTTGACACCTGGCCACACTTCTATCCTAAACACTGGGTCTTAAATTACTGAGTTACTGTGGAGTTGGGAAATCTGAAGTACCTTGTTCTAGGAACTGTGATTGTTCTATCACCCTTCCCATTCAAATCACGGCAACAGAAGACATGTCGAGGCCAACAATGAAGCCCTCCAGCTACTACGTTGGTAATCTGGCTGCTAAATCCTTTTAATTCACTGATCTTCAACACAGGAACATCCGTACTTCCAGCTAGGCTATCATCCCAGGCCATTTCCCTTTCTAAATTGCTGCTACATTTTTCCCCACACGCCTGCCTGTGCTGGATCAGCTCCTAGTAAATCTGTGTGCGGTACAGGAAACATCCCACAGATAATGAATTTCACCGATATCTCACAAGAAATGTCAGTCATCACAGCTCCATTACCCTCGTGCTGGCAACATAAAATAAATTAACACACTCGCTAGTGTTCTCAGAGTGTGTGTTTTTTGGATTTTTGTGTTATTTTTATAATAGTTATTCTTTGCACATACATATATTCGTGTGTGTGTGTGTGTGTGTGTGTGTGTGTGTGTGTGTTGAGAGAGTGAGAGAAAGAGAAAGCTTGTACTTACCAGCTTCTCTTGAGTGAGATCTACCTACCTCACCCAAGATAATATTCTTGAAAAAAATCACTTCTGCTGAATCATTTGGAGCTTGCTGTTGGAGAAAGAAGCTATTCTAAAACAAGCTCGTACTTAATGCTTTGGAAAAAAATTGACTTCTTAGAATTTCAAAAGGAAGAAGGAATTTCCTGAAGCCTCAACTCTGCTTTAAAAAAAATTACTCTTTTCTAGTGTCACCCACTCAAAAAACTATGAGAGGTAAGTAAATTCAACTTTCACTTAAAGTCAACGTGAAAAACTAGCTATGTGGTTTTTTTTTTTCAAACTTCTTTTAAATCTTTCAAAATTACTGAATTCTAACCTCTCAATAAGAGCTGCTTTGGGGACACCCGGGTAGCTCAGTCGGTTAATGATCTCAGCTCAGGTCATGATCTCACTATTTGTGGGTTCAAGCCCCACGTCAGGCTCTGTGCTGACAGTTCGGAGCCTGGAGCCTGCTTTGGATTCTGTCTGTCTGTCTCTCTATCTCTCTGCCTCTCCCCCCCTCTCAAAAAATAAACATTAAAAAAAGCTGCTTTTCTCAACAATAGCCAAATTATGGAAAGAGCCTAAATGTCCATCAACTGATGAATGGATAAAGAAATTGTGGTTTATATACACAATGGAATACTACGTGGCAATGAGAAAGAATGAAATATGGCCTTTTGTAGCAACGTGGATGGAACTGGAGAGTGTGATGCTAAGTGAAATAAGCCATACAGAGAAAGACAGAGACCATATGGTTTCACTCTTGTGTGGATCCTGAGAAACTTAACAGAAACCCATGGGGGAGGGGAAGGAAAAAAAAAAAAAGAAGTTAGAGTGGGAGAGAGCCAAAGCATAAGAGACTCTTAAAAACTGAGAACAAACTAGGGTTGATGGGGGGTGGGAGGGAGGGGAGGGTGGGTGATGGGTATTGAGGAGGGCACCTGTTGGGATGAGCACTGGGTGTTGTATGGAAACCAATTTGACAATAAATTTCATATATTAAAAAAAAAAAGCTGCTTTTATTGTCTTGCCACATTTCTTCAAACATCAAAATCTCATAGATTTGGAACGAAGATTAAACATACTAATAGACACCAGTTTTACATCAATTTAAGGTGAAGCATCTTTCTGTGTCTTATTATATGGAAGCAAGAATAATTTATTTCATGAAATCAAACATCTTCCCGAGTTGTTACATTACAAGTGAGGGGGTCCGCATCTGTAGTGCCTCAGCTTCTCCCATGCAACTGCTTCCCTCGTGAAAAAGTACTAAATTAGTGCTTAAAAGACTGAGACTTACGTGCATCAATTCACCAAAAACATGTTTTTTTTAAATGAGATAAGTAGTTTGGGTTCTTTCCTTCAATGACTAAGAATACGGTCCATTCTTTCTTTAAAATTTACCAGGAGTAGTGTGTGTGTGTGTGTGTGTGTGTGTGTGTGTGTGTGTGTGTGTGTGTAAGAATAAGCAAAGGCAGAAACAAAGAGGAAGGAACAGCAATTTTTTCAGAAATGTTAGCACCCTTGTACTAGGTAGACTTCACCCAGAATGAAAGAAAAACAGACCTTGTAGTGGAAGGTCCAGAGTGGTTAGGTCCAGCACCTTGCACATATATTCCATAAGGTAACCATGGCATTCACTCTCCCAAAGACAGAGACTGAAATATCAACCCTCCATCTCCAAGCACGAAAGCCCCTTTTTACCACCAACACAAGGAATCCAGGACTCCACTGGGGTCCAACAATTATCCTTGGGGCATTCCTGGGAAGCATCTTCACTGGGTGTCCAAAGGGGAGCTAAATTTATAAGCCCAAGTCATGGCTCCTAAATTACTTCTGAGTAGGCTGCAAATGAGATGACATAGAACAAGTAGAGCAAAATACCCAATCACGTGAAGACTGACTGTCAACGGATATTGGTCTTAGACCCCTTCAGCTCCAGGGCACTCACCCAAGCCCATCGCTGACAATACTCTCTGCTTCAGCCCACTCAGGTGGCTGCGTTATTACCCCTGCTCTGGGGCCCCCTGCACCCGGCCTCCTCCCCGCTCTTCTCCACATTGCCAGCTTCACTTCTGTGTTCTCTTTGCCCAGGTGCACCAGAAGGCTTCTCTCATTTCCTTCCATGACATCTTGAATGACTCTTCAGGAAGAGCTTCAAATACGCATAAAGTCAAGACTGCAATCATAAGCAATAAAAGAATGACTCCAGGAGCACCTCCTGGCTCATCTGACATCTTACTCTAGATCTCAGGATCATGAGCTCAAGCCTCACGTTGGGTGTGGAGCCTACTAGGAAAAAAAAAAGACTCCCAACCCATAGAGGGGGAGTGGGTCATTTGCATGGCTCTGTTGTCAGAAAACACAACCTCGTGATTCTTTCCCCCTCTTCGCCTTACAGAAAGAACCACAGAGAAAGGATAAAAGTCACTACAGCCAACATTCATTCACGTTCTGCTCTAGAAACTAAGTTTCCCAAACACGTGCCAAGCTCAAGAGCAACAGTTGAATTCCATGTTCTGTCCACAATTTCAACCTTTTTGCCCTTCATTAGAGCAATACCATGATAGGAATTAGTAAGGGGATGGGGAAATACAGACAGAGAATCGAAAAAAAGGTAAAACGTTACCACATTATCGAGCTACAGATGGTGCGGCCGTATGGCAAGACTCCAAAGAGGAAAAAAAATCTACTCTTACTGAGGAAAGCAGGCAAGCGACAGAGGAGGACAGGGAAGAAAGAGCTGCCAGCCTGCTCTCCCCGTGTGAGTGGAAGAAAGCGGCTTTTCTCTTTGAAAAGCAGATGAAGGTTAAGCCCTTGGGGAACTCTGACTGATGATTCTCTTTCATGAACCAGCACATCTTAAACACATTTCCCTTGAGAAGTGGCATCATCATTTCATTTCATGGTCAAGGTCACTAAAATGCTCCAAAAATAAGTTGGAAGCAGGGAGCAAAAGGAAGAAAGCAAAAAAAGCAGCTTTGACAACAAAATGATGATGTGAGCAGGTACATTGTGCAGCGGCTCAAGGCTCTTATCCTGACAGGTCATTTAGCCCCTGTGGATGTGGCCTTTGTGTCTCTTTCTTCCCCTAATGACTCAGCCTGTTTTCAATGGCTACACCCTCACGGGAACAAAGATGACAGAGGACATGCACAGTAATCAGAGCAATTAGTTTGGGAAGATCACATAACACTGATCCTAATACAAAAGGACACAGTTCAAAGAAAAACTCCAAGTCTGATGTTTCTTCAGGGTCACTGTCAGAGGCCCTGGATGTGTGTGTCACAGTCAGCCTGGACTGTTACAGGGAGGTTGGCAGAAATGGACCCAGCATAGGGGCACCTGGGGGGTTCAGACTGTAGCATCCAACTCTTGGTTTCAGCTCAAGTCATGATCTCGCTGCTCATGAGATCGAGGCCCGCCTTGGGCTCTGCACTGACAGCTCAGACCCTGCTTGGAATTCTCTCTCTCTGCCCCTCCCCTACACACACGTGTGCTCTCTCTCTCTCTTTCTCTCTCTCTCTCTCTCTCTCTCTCTCTCTCTCTCTCAAGACAAATAATAAACATTTTTTTAAAACGGGCCCAGCATGTTAAATGCACCAGATCACCCAAGCCAAGCTCGGGGACATCTTGGATGTTGATTTTTCAGTCTTTAATCCAATACCAAGTCCTGTTCCTTCCTCTCCTGAAGCCTCACTGATAACTGTCCTTACCGCTTCATTCAGCATCCGCCCAGGCTGCAGTTCTCTGCCATCTGCCCCGCTCCCTGCAACAACTCCCCCATCCTCCGGTCACTTCCACACTGCGGCCCAGTCTGCGTTCCATTGCCAGAACCGTCTTCCTAAACCCCCATTGCCTCCTGTTCTTTCTCACCAGTGAAAAACATACCACTAAATGCACCACTTTTATGCATCATCGCGTATTTGGGAAGCATGGTCTTCCCGTAGCATCTTCGTGTCCGCAGCCCCCCTTCTTCAACCCACTGCTTGTACACTGGTTTCTCCTCCCTGCACCCTGGTCCACTAAGGCTCTGCCTCCCAAGTCCATCCACATGCCTCCACTTGTGAAAACCCACAGCAAGATCCCATCCTTCCCCTTCAGGATCTTAGTGCAACTTGTAACACAATAACCAAGCTCTCTGGGAAACTCCCCTGGGCGGCTTTGAAGATCACACTCTTGGGGCACCAGGGGGCTCAGGTGATTAAGCATCTGCCTCTAGATATTGGCTCACATCGTGAGATGAAACCCCCGCCATGAGGCTCTGGGCTGACAGCACTGAGCTTGCTTGGGATTCTATCTCTCTGCCCCTCCCCTGCTCATGCGCTCTCTCTCTCTCTCTCTCTCTCTCTCTCTCTCTCTCTCAAAATAAATAAGCAAACTTAAAAAAAGTCACACTCTTAAACATCCTCCCTTAGATCTTTCTTTTCTGTCTTCTTTTCCAAAGTCTCCCCTCCCAAACCTCGAACTTTTGTGTCCACCAGGTCCCATCCTAAGTAAAACTTCCATCTTTCTGTCCCCAGGGCCCAACCCAGTGGCAGCCCCTGCACATAGAGTCCCTTAATCAATGTTATTGGATTACAGATTTTTTTCAGATTGATGATGTTATTTATCCCAAATCTCCCCACTGTGTGCGGGCTAAAGTTCAACATCCTCGGTCTAGAATTAAAAGCTTACAGGGCACCTGGGTGGCCCAGTCACTTGAGGGTCCAACTCTTGATTATGGCTCAGATCACGATCCCACGGTCACTGGATTGGATTCTGCACGGGAAGTGGAGCCTGCTTAAGATTCTCTCTATCTCTCCCTCTCCCCCACTCATGTGCACTTCTCTCTCCCCCTCTCTCTCTCAAATAAAAAATCAGTGAATAAATAAAGCTTTCTACCATCCATTCCTTCCCTTCCTGTTATACCTTCCCACCTCCCTTCTCCAACAAAGACATTTCCCCAGAAATCCCTCACTGTCCCTTCTCACTATCCCAAATCTGGACTCTGAGACTTTGTTCAAGTAGTTTATGTGTCCTGATAGACCCTTAACCTCTACCCTTTTATGCCTACACAAGTCATACCCATCTTCCATGAACTGGTTCAAATTCTCTTCTCAAAGGCCTGACCACTCAGAAGAACAGCCATCTTGCCCTCCGTACACTTTCTATTAGTTCTTCTCAAAAACACATTTGGATGCATGCTTTCATGGTTATGTACTCATCTGGGATGGGATATGGGAGGTAGATCTATAGTGGGGATGGCAATGGGAACTATGAAGGAGTGTAAGTGTGTGTAAGCATGAGGTCTGGGGGTTGTTTCCTTAGGAGGCAGTTTACTCATTACTTGCTAATGGACATCCCCTATTGTCAAGTACAGCAACAGACCTCTACTTGGGGCTCAATAAACAGGTAGCAACTGATTTTAGGGGAGCCTGGATGGCTCAGTCAGTTGGGTATCTGACTCTTGATTTTGGCTCAGGTCATGAGCTCACAGTCATGGGATTGGGCCCTACATTGCACTCCATGCTGGGCATGGAACCTGCTTGAGATTCTCTCTCTCCCTCTGTCCGTCCCCTGTGCTCTCCCACACTCTCTCTCTAAAGTAAAATAAAATAAAGTAAAATCAAATCAAATAAAAACAAGTATCTCATTTTCTGGAAAGAAGAAAGAAAGAAAGAAAGAAAGAAAGAAAGAAAGAAAGAAAGAAAGAAAGAAGAAAGAAAGAAAGAAAGAAAGAAAGAAAGAAAGAAGAAAGAAAGAAAGAAAGAAAGAAAGAAAGAAAGAAAGAAACTGATTATAAACTGCCAGTCTTTATATGGCCCAACCTGAAGGATCTCATTGTTATGAAACAAATGTTTGTGCCCTCCCCCAAAATTCATATGCTGAAATCCTAACCCCTAATGTTATGGTATTAGGAGGTGGGCCTTTAGGACGTAATTAGGTCATGAAGGTGAAGCCATCACGTGTAGGATTAATGTCCCTATAAGAAGAGACACAAGAGAGCCTGCTTCCTCTCTCTCTGCTCTCCACTCTGTGTGGCTATAAGTCAGTAGCATCCAACTCAGAAGAAGGCTCTCACCAGACCCCAAGAGTGCTGGCACCATGGTCGCAGACTTCCAGAACCATATAGATATCAATTTCTGTGGTTTACAAGCCACCCAGTCTATGGTATTTTGCAATAGCAGCCCAAACTGACTAAGACACCATGAAGCACTCCGTACTCTCCAAAACAAAACACTGGGTATGCAGCGTATGGCAGGAGGTTCTTTGAGGAATTGGGAGAGGAAATCATTTGATTACTTCCTCCCAGGCCCATCAACAGATGAAGGGATAAATAAACTGATATATACACACAGCGGAATATTATTCAGCCATAAAAAGGAATTAAATTTTTATATACGCAAGCATATGGATGGACCTTGAGAGCACGCTTAGAGAGACCAGACACAAAAGGATAAACATGGTGTGATTCCACATATATCTGAAATACTTAGGATAGGCAAAGTCATGGAGTTGGAAAGAAGAACAGAGGTTACAGGGGAGGGGAGGGCAGGGTAGAGGGGGAACTGAGAATCACTGCTTAACGGATACAGAGTTTTGGTTAAGGATGATGAAAAAGTTTTGAGTATAGGACGGTTACACAACACTGTAAATGTATTTCATGTCACAGAATTGTACACTTACAAACGGCTAAAATGATAACTATGAAGTTATGTATATTTTACTACTAAAAGAAAACCCCAACAAATTAAATAAGGCCTTCTGGTAAGTAGACTGTGGAGAAGGCAGGAAGCCTGGTTGGCCTTGCGTGGCAATCACTTCACATCTTCCCCTTGGACTGCACACCCACAGATGACCCCGGCCGGCTGAGACACAGAAAGTCTCATGCTGTCTCACAGTGTGCTGACCCTTCCTTTGGCATCTCCATCAGTGGGCAATTCCTCCCCAAAACACACTGTGCCAGAAATTCGAAACTCACCGGAGCATCTCAGCAGCGAAGCTTCCCTGCAGGGAGAAGAAAAAAAGATTCAGTCACCAGGAGACTTTGCCTCTCTCTTTAGTAGTAGGTCATGTTAAGCAAGAATCTCCCACCCTTTGGGCTTCAGCCTACCTAGTGGGAGAAATAACACCTACCTTGCAGGGCTATTGTGCTATTTTGTACTCAACAGACCTATGATACATAAAACACTTGCAACAGCGTCTGGCACAAAGCAGATTCTCAATAACAGTTGTTAATAGTCGTTATTCTTATTGTTTTATTAATAGTTGTAAATAGTCATTCTTATTAGTCTACTCTTCTCTTTATTTTACCAGCAGTCTGCCTCCCAGGAATGGAGTCCAGAAAGTCAACCTTTTTTTTTTTTTTAATTTTTTTTAATGTTTATTTATTTTTGAGACAGAGAGAAACAGAGCATGAACGGGGGAGGGGCAGAGAGAGAGGGAGACACAGAATCTGAAACAGGCTCCAGGCTCCGAGCGGTCAGCACAGAGTCCGACGCGGGGCTCCAACTCACGGGCCGCGAGATCATGACCTGAGCCGAAGTCAGACGCATAACCGGCTGAGCCACCCAGGCGTCCCCAGAAAGTCATCCTTTCAGACATCATCAGGAAACTGACACTTGCTCTCACTGGCTGAATCCCTGAGAATGAGGAACTGTATATTTCTCAGAGATGTGACGGTTCTGTATCAGAAAGAACGCACTGCAAACCACTGACTGGTGTTGGGAGTCACAGAAAGTGACAAAGGAACAGACCTGGAGAGAAAAGGTTCAGGACTTCTGAACCTGGAGCCTCAATGAGTGATGAACGTTCCTAGACACCCCCAGGCAGTGCCTGTCTCAGAATTTCTGAAGACTAGAACAGCCATGCTATTGCAGTCGGTGATACCACATCTAAACCTAAAATAACATGTCTGACAAATGCCCCCGAAAATGAGAAAATAGCATTCGTTATGCACTTGAGACTCGGCTCTCAGATGAGATGAGCCTTTCCCGTAAGAGGGGACTGTCTGTCCTTCACACGTATTCTCTGGCCGAGGTGTGCGTGTGAGGTAACTTCAAGCAGAGATAATGATGGAAATCAGGGATGAAAGAATTATTAGGTCAGCAGGCCCGCTGCAATATTCAAGAGAAGTTAATTGGATCTTTAAAATGAAAAACGTAAAACAGGAAGAGTACTTACTGCTCTGTGCTGAGCACTGACAGAGCAAAGTCAAGTGACATGCACCATCTTCGGGTTTAGAGGCAGAGAGGGAGTCCAGAACATTTTTCATCTTTGGGAGGAAAAGGCTCCCCGAATTTCCGGCACGGATGTCCTCTTTGCCCTTCACCCACACCATGTCTGTGACCATACTCCAACACAGATGCTGACAAAGAGAAACACAAGAACCTTGGGGAGATCGTGCAAACAGCATAGCATGTGAAGGAATGGTGGGAAAGTATCATTTATTGGAGGCACCAAGAAACACTGCTTGAAGAGGCAAAAGTTACCAGGTAGTAGGAAGACCACTCTCTTCATAAGGGAAATAAATAGAAATGTTGGATTAAATCCTTTATTGTGCCTTTTGCTCAAACCTGATAGCCACGTAGAATCGCCACAGAGAAATGCCCACACATCATGAATTATATAAACACATCTGGAAGATTCTGGATGGATCATTCAAGTAGCTTAAATGCTCTCGAGACTTACAAAATATATTAAAATATTTGAGGATAAAATGAGGGAAAAGGGGTGAGTGAAAAATCTTGAAAGCATCCAGCTTCATGCATTGTCTTTATATCTTTGATAAAGGGACTAGTTTAGTATTTTATGTTATTCAACACATATTTGGGGATAGAGCAATTTCCACACAACCGATGATGGGAATAGGAATAAGATATAAGAAGGAACACTAGGGGCGCCTGGGTGGCGCAGTCGGTTAAGCGTCCGACTTCAGCCAGGTCACGATCTCGCAGTCCGTGAGTTCGAGCCCCGCGTCGGGCTCTGGGCTGATGGCTCAGAGCCTGGAGCCTGTTTCCGATTCTGTGTCTCCCTCTCTCTCTGCCCCTCCCCCGTTCATGCTCTGTCTCTCTCTGTCCCAAAAATAAATAAACGTTGAAAAAAAAAATTAAAAAAAAAAAAAAAATAAGAAGGAACACTAATTATTTTAGATTTATCAATGTCTATTTCCACTACATATTGTTATGAACACATACACACATACATGTGTGGGTATACATATATTCACATACACATACATATACATGTAATAGAAGATAATATTTATCACAGATGCCCTCTAATTCAATCATTTCAAAAATCTTTAGGTGCACTAATTTACTTAACACCCATACCTCCCTAAGAAGGAGGTACTATCAGCCTCCATATTTGTAGAGACAAAGAAACCGAAACAAAAGAAGTTACTAACTTGGGCAACATTTCCTCCAGAGCCCATTTGGGAGACACAAACTCCAGAATCCATGTTCTTAAACCAACAGGAAAAATGACACAAACACAAGGCGTAAAGAGCACGTGCACTAGGCATTCCCAGGTGTAAATCGGGCACCGAGTGGGCCTTCTGTTATCCACTGATCACGCCGAAACTATTGCAATAAGTGTTCAAATAAACAATTGCGGAAAAACTGTATGACACTTAAGCTGGTTTGGAAAATCTGGAACAAGATAACCCACTGAGGTCTGAACATATTGTGTTAAATATTTTCTCTTCCTCTTGTCTTCAAAACTGTTTGGAGTTTTCATGAGCTGTAAAGACTCAAGGGAACAAGTCAAAGTATCCTTGCAGAAATTCTGAATACCACTAAAACTAGCTGTCAACCATAAATCAGTATCTAGCTATTTCCAACCTGTTTATAAAAGCGTAGCTGTGAAATACATCTAAAATACAAATCTGAGCACATTTATCTGAAGATGGTACTTTTAGCAACAACCTTTTCAAACAAACCAATGCTGACTGTCTAAAGCAAAATAATTGCATTGTGTCAAAATGTTGGGGGAGGACTATTTAAGTCACCCGTGAAGCTGGTCTGATAAATAGTGGAATCTCTCCGGATGGCAGCTTCATTCCAGCCACCCGAGGGCTTAACGCTAGCACCAGCCCGGATCTGATGTTTATTGAAAGAAAAAGAAACGTGTCAGAACCAGAAGACGTTTCTGGATTTCCAGGGAATATTCTCAGAGGTACTAACATTTCATGCTCAAGATGAATTCAGGACTTGGTGATCCACTCTAGCGTATGTTCTATATCACATTCTGAATCAATTTTCTTTTCAGAGGTATTAGTCTGTTGTCCTGGAAATGAGACAAATGCCACATGTTTCCAATGCCCCTCCTATGTTCGCTCTCAACAACTGCACACATTAGCTTTATTCAACAAAATCAACCACAAAAAATCAATACAAAAAGAATTTTCAGCCTCTTTGAAGCTCAAGATTTATAGAAAAGTAGATGCATGCCAGAACCATATGAGGTTCTGAGCAATCACAGATGTCGCTTATTGGTATTGTTTCATTCAACAACGATTTTTTGATCACTGGTTCATTGTCATATATGTTCAGCTGGGAAGCTCTGGGCATTTTGCTTAATTATAGCTGACAACCTGTTACACATACAAAAGTCTGATCTCCATTACAACCCGTAGCTTTTACATAGAAACTTAGGATAATCTAAAATAAGAGATCTCTGGGGCGCCTGCGTGGCTCAGTCGGTTAAGCATCTGACTTCGGCTCAGGTCATGATCTCTCAGTTCATGAGTTCGAGCCCCGCGTCGGGCTCTGTGCTGACAGCTCAGAGCCTGGAGCCCATTTCAGATTCTGTGTCTCCCTCTCTCTTTCTGACCCTCCCCCATTCATGCTCTGTCTCTCTCTGTCTCAAAAATAAATAAGCGTTAAAAAAAAAAAAAAAAAAATTTAAAATAAGAGATCTCTGAACTGCTTTTAAGTTGGGGCAGGGGGGAGCCATATTATTTTCTAATTTCTAAGTGCACAGAAATTCTCTGATTTGTCTACCAACAAGAAAACATAGCATTTAAAAACAACAGCATGGTGGGGCGCCTGGGTGGCGCAGTCGGTTGGGCGTCCGACTTCAGCCAGGTCACGATCTCACGCTCCGTGAGTTTGAGCCCCGCGTCAGGCTCTGGGCTGATGGCTCAGAGCCTGGAGCCTGTTTCTGATTCTGTGTCTCCCTCTCTCTCTGCCCCTCCCCCGTTCATGTTCTGTCTCTCTCTGTCCCAAAAATAAATAAACGTTGAAGAAAAAAAAACAACAACAACAACAGCATTGCAATATCTGCTCATTTAAGTCAAAGTCTAGGTTTCAAATAGTTTACATATATATATAGATATATATGTATATGTGTACACACATATATAATAATAAATATAAGTGGACACCAGTCTTCTTTTAAAAAGGCAGTTCAACATCCACATAGATTGGTAAAGACAACTACTAATTTTTGCCATCACGCTATATTCCAAAGGCAAAAAAAAAAAGCCATCATTTTCTGCTATAAGCAAAACCAAAGAAAGGTCAAAGGTTACTAGTGAACACAACTTTATTCCGTGAGTTATGGATTTATGTTACCGTGGTTTTTCAAAATGCACTTTGTAGGAAGGAGGTAAAGTATAATTTATAAGCTTTTGGGTACTCTCTGACTTTATGCACACTGTGTGCAGTAGAAGTCCAGAGGGGTCGGCACAAACCTGTCTGTAATTGATACTGTCAGCTTCGGTCTACTGAGTCATTCTATCCAAGGAACCCGGTGATTTGTGTATTGGATGTAATCTTAATAACAACCTTTCCTCATCAAGAAACTAGGTCAAAGAATTTTATACACTTGCCCTAGAACCATGTGATGGCACATGAAGAATGTTTGCTGGCCCCAAACTTACATTTTTCTGACTGTGAAGCTGAGCTCTTTCTTCTAAATCACGTTCCTCCCAAATGCTAATCAACGGCGCCCACCCTAATGCAAATCGCTCAGTACTGCTTACATCTTCATTTTTAAAAGCCACAATAAGGTGTGATGAGGATGTTAACTAGACTTGTTGCAGTGATCGTTTCATCAGATATACAAATATATATCAACTCATTAAGTTGTACACCTGGAAATGAATACAATGTTACATGTCAATTATATCTCATTTAAAAAGTGATAAAACTATATAACAAGTAATATCAAACTCATGGCAAAAATGACAAAGTTAATTTAAAAATGAGTAACTTCAGGGGCGCCTGGGTAGCTCGGTTCATTAAGCATACGACTCTTGCTTTCAGCTCAGGTCATGATCTCACAATTTGTGAATTTGAGCCCCGAGTGGGGCTCTGTGGTGCTCTGTGCTGACAGCATGGAGCCTGCTGGGGATTCTCTCTCCCCCACTCTCTCTCTGCCCCTCCCCTGCTCATGCTTTCTCTCTCAAAATAAGTAAATAAACATTAAATAAATAAATAACTTAAAAGAACTGAGGAACAGAAAGCAAAGTCTTAGGCTAAGGGTTCCCCTTTACCACTGTAACCACCTACCATATTAAAGTTAAAACCATGCTAGTATAAATCTCTTTTATTTTGGATTCCTTTCTCTTACTTTAATGGGCATTTCCAGGAAGAGAAGTGTAAGAAAGAGAGGTGATATATTTTCTAACATTGATACAAGTTCCCCTCTGTTAATATAATCAGCATACCAATCACTTGACTCCCTTCAATGATTTATTTTGAAAATGCATGGACCTTGGAAGGCAGAAAAATACACTTAGGAGATCTATGCAGCAATGTTTAGAGAGGCGCGGGTCTATAGATCTATACGTAAGGTAATTTTATAAACTACAATATAAAATTTGAAATTTTAATAATGGAAAGTTATTAATACTAATGCTCATTTTATTCCATATCTGCCCTCAGAAAATGTGAGTTATTGATCTTTTTGTATAAAATATATACATGGTTTCTATTTTATGTTATGAAATTTCGCCCTAACTTAGGACAATTTCATTATTTTGCATTGTACTTTCTTTCTGTCTGATTTTATTTCAAACGGGTAACGGTTCAGCCTTGATGTCTTTTTCAGAAAACGTACTGGCAGATCTCAACGAACTACCTGGCTACTTTCTATCACACCTCCCCCCTTCAGATTTTTTTTTTATGGGACCTATATAAGCCTGCCCCCTCATCAAAACCCCACACTTGGAAGAAATTTAGGATTTTTCTCAGAGAGGCAGTCCATACAGTGACTCAGCACCCAATGGAAAATGTTTTCAATGGCTTAGAAAACCCTAATGAACAACGCCATCGCTGAAGACAGCACGTGTGTCTGTCTCAATATTTGAACTGGAGAATGTTGAAAATTCCACAAAACTGGTTTGCTGGAGATGCTCACAGTTTGTTCTTGTGATGTATTAAGTTACCAAATTTTAAAATTGTGGGAGGAATGCATAAACATCCCCCAAAACACCCAGGAGGACCTCATTCACAGAAAGAAAAGCAAAGGTCCCCGTGTCACAGCTGTGATGTTAACCAGGAGGCAGGACCTCCTCTGAGGGAGATCCGTGGCAGAAGGGTTACAACTCAGAGGCATACTATTTAGGAGTGAACAAAATGCACCATAAACGGAAAACCTTTATATTATTATGTTGTGGTGGGTTTCAGATGAATTTAAGTACTTTCTTTTTACCTTTTAAAATTGTAACATATTCCTATAATATGTGCTAGGGGTTGACACTGGCTACACAGACATTTGGGAGACTGCATTATATGAAGGGAGACACTCAGATTCAGAGGCAGAAAAAATTTGTGTCTATACCCTACACAGATATAACTCTAAGCCCATTAGGTAGGAAGACACAGACTTTATACAGGAATATTATACATATTTTATTAAGAAATATCCTAGGGGCACCTGGGTGGCTCAGTTGGTTGAGCGTCTGACTTCAGCTCAGGTCGTGATCTCAAGGTTCATGGGTTCGAGCCCCGAGTCAGGCTCTGTGCTCACAGCTCAGAGCCTGGAGCCTGCCTCAGATTCTGCATCTCCCTCTCTCTCTCTGCCCTCCCCCGTTCACACTCTCCCTGTCTGTCTCTCTCTCTCTCAAAAATAAATAAACGTTAAAAAAATGATAAAAAGAAATATCCGAAAAAATTAAGTAAAGCTAGTTTATACTTTTCTGATTGCTTTCTTTTCTACATGCACTTAGGAAATCTCATTTGAACATGGGCTTTGAACAGTGAGTTCAGGCCATATAAGAAGGTAGAGGGGCGCCTGGGTGGCTCAGTCGGTTAAGCATCTGACTTTGGCTCAGGTCACAGTCTCACGGCTCATGAGTTTGAGCCCCACATCGGGCTCTGAGCTGACAGCTCAGAGTCTGGAGCCTGCTTCAGATTCTGTGTCTCCCTCTCTCTCTGTCCCTCCCCCACTCATGCTCCGTCTCTCTCTGCCTCTCAAAAATGAATAAATGTTAAAAAAAAAGTTTTTAAAAGACAGAATAATAGCCACTCTAAATAACTAAATGTATACAGTTATAACAATAATTTTTTTAAAAAACCTGCACCACATGCCATGAACTGTTTTAATCACTTTATGTTTATTTAATACTCACACCATCCCTGAAGGTTTTATACACACACACACACACACACACACATATATGTATATATACACACATATATATATACACATATATATGTATATATATATACATATATATATATACATATATATATGCACACTTTTTTTGAGAGAGAGAGAGAGAGCACGAGTGGGAGAGAGGGGCAGAGGGAGAGAATCCCAGGCACGCTCCATGTTCTGCACAGAGGGTGATGTAGGGCTCAAACCCGTGAACCATGAGATCATGACCTGAGCCTAAATCAAGCGTTGGGATGGTTAACCGACTGACACTTAACCTTCAGCACAAGACTCAGGGTGCCACACAGGTACCAGCTCTGTTTCTCCTTAGCACACATTCCTACAAACACACACAAAGCCTGTTGGGCTTTCATTCTGGGACCACAAGTACCACAAGCAATGTGCCAACACATCATTATTCAGAAGTTGAAGATCCAATGTAACTCTCTGAACTAATATTTTCAAACTGAGCCCTTAAAGATAACATGGTGTTTTTTAAGGGCCCCTAGTGTTTTTTGTCCCTAGTGTGTTTTGAGAGAGAGAGAGAGGAAGCAGGGGAGGGGCAGACACAGAATCCGAAGCAGGTTCCAAGCTGTCATTAGCACAGAGCCTGACACAGGCCTTGAACTCATGAACCATGAGATTGTGACCTGAGCCAAAGGGTACCTTAACCAACTGAGCCCCTCCAAAGGCCCCTGATACAACTTTGAACATAGCTAATTCACAAGCATGCCTTTTGTTTGCTTGTGTTTTCAAACTGAAACACAACTGTAACAAAAGGTATCAATGCAAGGTGTCCATTAATTTTCTTCCCTTCCTAAATTAAAAAAAAAAAAAAAGCCACAGCTTGCCCTTCAACAGTTTAGTCTTCTTTGTGTGCTTCAAAGGCTCCCACCAGTTGAAGCAAATGATCATTTGCACCATCTGTGCAAGGGCAAGAAAGGCATTATTATCCAAGCCAGGGCTAAGGGTGTTCTAGAAAGAAAGCCGCCAACTCCAACTCGTCAGAGAAAGGTTATGCAGAAAAGCTCCTGCCAGAAAACTCACTGTTCCCTTTTCTTCCTCTCTCTCTCTCTCTCTCTCTCATTTGAAATTCATGAAGATGAAGGGGAGCTTTTGTTTCCCATCAATGAGATGAGCCTTAATACACTCTTGCCAAAAGCAAGCTAACACAGAGTAATTGTTTTTCATCTAAATTGCATGTCCAAACTGCTTAGTCTTCAAAGAACATAGATGCTACCGCTTTGATACCCAACTGCAAAATGACAAAGGAGAGGGCACAAGGCACATAGGCAGGATGAGAATTTTTAATCACCCCCTATCTATCTCCAAGCCCTGGAACTCTGGGGCAGAGAGGAGAAAAGAGAGGAGATTATTCATAAGGTAGATAAGGTTCCATATTTCATTCGAGACCAACTCCTTTTTTTTTTTTTTTTTTTTTTTTTAAGGAGGAAAAAGTGATTTAGAAGGAATTAAGATTCCCCAAGGTGTTTTTAATCTCTTTTCACTCCAGGGCCAGGTGCCTCATGTAGCACTTAAAAGAGTTTCAAAAATGAAAGTAAATGCCTAGAACACAGAAAAGAGATACCCATCTACACAAAGCATCTGCCTTTGTTTAAGAAAAAAGTAGTTTCAGCTTTATGAACTTCACATCCAGACATTTTATAATTTTGATGCTTTAGTTCTTAGAGGATTTTGCTCTGTATAAACTACAGTCAATACATAAAAAGAGGCAAAAATCATCCATTTCTATTACATATATATTATATATTGATATACCAAACCTCCTTTCACGTCAACGAGTGAGGTCTCATTTAATTGCATGGAACTGTAGAGTGTTTGCAAGGAGGTCTACGTGATGTGAATAAAAACCACCCAAAGAGACGGGACGCTCAAATCTGCTACCTATACACCTTTTTTAGCAGGTAGAGATGCCGTCAAAAAGATGGGTGGGTTTTGTCACTGATCCCTGAGTTCCACTGTGTAAAACCAGGTGCTGAGACCAAAGATTTGATTCTGTTTATTGTGTTTGTTCCAGTTAATTTGATTCTTCTTGCCTGGTTTAAACTTCTATTTTCTAATTACGTGCCTGAGCTCCATCAGGACGAGTGTCGCTATGCCTTTGTGTGCACTTAGACAATTGTGCACACAAACTAATCTGCGTCTGTGGGCTGTCGGTAAAGAGTGGTACTGTCCTATATCCTGTAAACATTGCAAGTTTTTTACCCTAGACAGCCAGGAATAAAAAGTATCGCCCCACACACTGCCAAACAAGAAGCGGGGTACTAGCAAGTGCATTAGGCGGAGGAATGCAGAGCAGGGTGGGAAAGCGTGTGGTCAAAGATGTGAGTGTTAGTGTCAGCTCCGCGGTTAAACGTGCTGTGCAACTGAAGCCACATGGCCTACACCCTCTGAGTTTTGATGTCACCTGCAAACGGAGAGCCTTGGGCCATCTCTAAAGTTACTTTTCCAGGACTAAAGGTCTGCAATTTCAGTCTCAGAGCTTTCCTCTCTTACTAGAGAATCAATTTCAGTTTCGGAATAGAAAGGACTTTTTTTTTTTCAGTGCAGGTTTTGGGGGGAGAAAGCAACTTTAGTGACTGTGGCTTTTACGTGAAGGAAATAGCCTACACTTACTAAGACGTTATTACACACTAGAAAGCAGTGACATTAGGCAAGCGCTTTGAAAATAAAATGTCGGTTTACAATGCTTACACTATAGGTCTGTGTTTGTCTAGACACAAACGGGAGAGAGAGATGTCAGATACAAATGTTTACTAGAGACCCACCACCTGGCCTTTTATAACACAAGTAGAAACGCTGTAAGACATTTCTGTGGAACTATGTTAAAATTTAGAAGTTGGATACCACACCCATCAAGGTCCAGGTATTTCTTGAATACCCAATTCAGCTTATGCATTAGCCAGGAAGTTGACACTCTTGGTTGTGGTTTTCAAAAAAAAAAAAACAAAAACAAAAACCAAAAAACAAAACAAACAAAAAGACAACTTAAGAAAATGAGGGGATTTACTGGGGCACCTGGGTGGCTCAGTCAGTTGAGCATCCGACTTCGGCTCAGGTCATGAACTCACTGTTCACGGGTTTGAGCCCCGCATGGGGCTCTGTGCTGACAGCTCGGAGCCTGGACCCTGCTTCCAATTCTGTGTCTCCCTCTCTCTCTGTTCCTCCCCTGCTCTCTCTCTCTCTCTCTCTCTCTCTCTCTCTCTCTCTCTCTCAAAAATTAATAAAGATTTTTAAAAATTAAAAAAAAAGAAGGGAATTTATTGATTTTATGTAACCTAAATTTTGAGAGGTATCACTAGCTTCAGGCATGACTGGACCCAGATTCTTGATGTCACCACGGTCTGGTCTCTCTCTCTCCATTTCTTGGCTCTGTCTCCCAGAATGCTTCCTGCATTCTTAGGCAGGCTTTTTGTATAAGGTAGCAAACATGGCCCCCAGCACCTCTAACCTTAAATGAAGGCTAGGCAGGAAAAGAACATATATCAGCTTCATATCACGATCTCAGTATTAGAGTTTGTTCTTCTATATTTATGTTAAATTAGAATAAGTCAAGCCAGTTGGTACTGTGTATTGTTTACACACCCAAACGGAAAAGTTCCAAAGAAGGCAGTACCACTATGGCCTTCCTTTTTTTTTTTTTTTTTTTTAACGTTTATTTATTTTTGAGACAGAGACAGAGCATGCACGGGGGAGGGTCAGGGAGAGAGGAAGACACAGAATCCAAAGCAGGCTCCAGGCTCCGAGCTGTCAGCACAGAGCCTGATGTGGGGCTCAAACTCACGGACCGTGAAATCATGTCCTGAGCCAAAGTCGGACGCTTAACCGACTGAGCCACCCAGGCGCCCCCACTGTGGCCGTTCTTTAGGGATAGTATCTCCACTTGATCTCTGCTAAAATGAACGATTTCATTTTTCACCGAGCTCTCTTTGGCCTGATGCCATGGTGTCTTTAATGAACGTGGTCACAAAATTCCTTTACTTTGCCCCAGGTCACAAAGACAAATACTATGTACTAGAGGTCAATAAGTACAATGAAAAGAGAAATCTGGAAGATAAGGATTCTGGTTCTGATGCTGGCGGTTTGAAAAGTCCTTTAGACCCCCAGTTTGGTGAGCCATAAAACAAGAGTGCTGAATAAAGCGATGCTAAGGCTTGTTTTAGGTCCTGCAAGGTTATAAATCCATGCCATTCTGACCTTGCTGTTACAATGTTGCGGGTTTTGTTTTTTGCTTTCTTGATGTTTTTCCTGAACAAGGGAGACCTGTGGTTCAGAAGCCCAAGAAACAATGACCACTAGGTAGGTCAGAAAACTTCTACAAGAGACGAAAGCATTTGGAAGTTTTGCAGGAAGTAAGTAGACAAGCCAAGGGGCGGGTTAAGCGGGACACTTCGGCTTCCACAGGAAAATTAGCAAGCAGGGAAAGTGGTGAACCGAGCCTCGGTACAAACTGAGTCCCCACATATTGATCTCCTGTCTGGCTGGGTCATGCGGTTGCTAGTACACATTAAGTAGGGAAAGGACTGAAAATTACATTAATTCAAATGGCTAAATCAATATTTAACAATGCAGTTAGTGGTAGTTGACCTTAAATGCACCTATAATAAAACGAAGGTGATTCAGGCCAGCCTCCAGCATATGCCATTCAGAAATATGAATTAATGCAGAACAGATACGTTAAAGAACCTCACTAACACAGACACCTTTGCAGACCAGGCTGACTGCAACAAGGTCGGAGCTGCTGTCTTAACAAAGGCAACTTGAATTTTATTCACGTGATGCTGTGTCTTCATTTATCACCTCTCTCTCTTGTCTCAAGGCTTGGACAGCCTTTGGTCTCAGCATATTTAAAAGTAGGAAAAGGATTTCTACAACTATCTCCCTGGAAAACTATAAATCTTCAGTGATAGCTTTGTAACCTTGAACACTCTCTTCATGAGCAAACATAGATGTTACCAATTGTTACTCTAGGAGGCCTGTCTTACTGTAACATGATTTGCATACATTTACATGCAAACAGATCAGTTTGTACTCTACTGGTCTTAAGGATTCCTGAAGTAAATTGGCTTATATTAAAAAGGATGGGGAAAAGAAAAAAAGTATGGAAGGAACAGAGGCAATCTCTTCAAGATGTCAGAGAACAATCTCAGATGTTTATTAGCTATCAGGCTCACAGATATAAGGCTTTTTAAAATTGCCTTGCTTAAAAAAAAAAGTGAAATAAAAAAGAAAAGTGCCTTGCTGCCTTCAAAAATACCTTAAGCTGGGGGCGCCTGGGTGGCGCAGTCGGTTGAGCGTCCGACTTCAGCCAGGTCACGATCTCGCGGTCCGTGAGTTCGGGCCCCGCGTCGGGCTCTGGGCGGATGGCTCAGAGCCTGGAGCCTGTTTCCGATTCTGTGTCTCCCTCTCTCTCTGCCCCTCCCCCGTTCATGCTCTGTCTCTCTCTGTCCCAAAAATAAATAAACGTTGAAAAAAAAAAATTAAAAA
The DNA here is from genome assembly GCF_028749965.1 of Puma concolor. Taxonomy (NCBI): domain Eukaryota; kingdom Metazoa; phylum Chordata; class Mammalia; order Carnivora; family Felidae; genus Puma; species Puma concolor. The sequence continues at coordinate 136,927,095 of NC_141667.1, read as the reverse complement.
AAAAAAATACCTTAAGCTGTAGAGCATTATAGTTATCACTACTAAGGACTTGGTGACAACTCTAAGGAAAAGGTCAATCTAAACATCGGTTTCAATAGACCTTAAGGCAGCAGGAGGCTCCAGGGAACGCCCACAGAAGAACAAGAAAGTTTCCATGATTTTGCAGCCCAAAGGTGCCAATGCCAACGGTGCCATTTCCTCTGCACTCTGGTTTGGCTGCGAGGACAAATGTGTGATAATTAGAAATCTCCCCTGAGACATTTCCCTTTGATTTGTTGTTTGGTGATGACTCCAGCGCCTCTGCAGCCTTGCTTCTCCCAGGTTTGACTGCTGGTTACCATGGCAATGTGGCTCAGCACAGCCTAGGAGCTAAATCAGCATTCCGCCTCATGCAGGCTGCTGGCAGCAGAACTTTACTAAGAATTGGGCAGGAAGTTTCGAGGTTGAATGTAAAAGCAAATGCTGAGAATATGATCATACATTTGAAAGGGCGGAGGAACGTTCCACAGAACAAGATCACAATCTCTTTGTCCTCAAGAACAGAGAACAAATATCTGATCTCCCATAGACCTAGCCACAAGCCCTCTGTTGGGAGGGGGGGGAAGAGGGTCCCGGTCCCCAGCTAATGTCAAGCTGCTTGTGACCCCAGGAAAGCCAAGCAACAGCTTAGCTCCTGGGGATTTCCTCTGCCCGGAGCATCCCACATACAAACCACTAGGCACAGCCACCTTCTCACACCGCCTCTGTGTCCAAATACTCACTGAATTTAAGAATAACTGTAGGAAATTCATACTGATGCATGCATAAAGTTCATAGTGATAAAAGCCTACATCAGGAAACAAAAAAGACCTCAAATAAACAATCTACCTTTGCATCTCAAGGAACTAGAAAAGGAAGAACAAACAAAGCCCAAACTTGGTAAAAGGAAGGAAGTAACAAAGATCAGAGTGAAAATAAATGAAATACAGACTAAAAAGACAATAGAAGAGATCAATGAAACTAAGAGCTGTGTTTTTTTAATTTTTTTTTTTAATGTTTATTTAGTTTTTTTGAGACAGAGAGAGACATAGCATGAACGGGGGAGGGTCACAGAGAGAGGGAGACACAGAATCTGAACAGGCTCCAGGCTCTGAGCTGTTGGCACAGAGCCCGACGTGGGGCTCGAACTCACAGACCGTGAGATCATGACCTGAGCCGAAGTCGGACGCTCAACCGACTGAGCCACCCAGGTGCCCCAAGAGCTGTTTTTTTTAAGATAACACAAAATTGACAAACCTATAGCTAAACTCAGCAAGAAAAAAAAGAGGACTCAAAATCAGAAATAAAAGAGACACTGCAACAGATACCACAAAAATACCATGTAAAGATCAGAAGAGACTAGTATGAGCAATTATATACCAACAGACTGGGCAACCTAAAAAAATGGATGAATTCCTAGAAACCTACAGCCTGCCAAGATTGTATCATGAAGAAATAGGAAAGTTAGACCAAATACTAGTAAGGAGACTGAGTTAATCAAAAACCTCATAACAAACCAAAGTCTAGGACTGGATGGCTTCACTGGTAACTTGTACCAATCCTTCTCAAACTCTTCCAAAAAAATAGAAGAGGAGGAAACATTTCCAAACTCAGTTGATGAGGCCAGGATTACCTTGATACCAAAACCAGATAAGAACACCAAAAGAAAAGAAAATATAGGCTGATATCCTTGATGAACATAGCTGCAAAAATCTTCAACAAAATATGAGCAAACCAAATTCAACAGTATATTCAAAGGATCACACACTGTGATCAAATGGGATTTATTCCAGAGATACAGGGATGATTCAACATCTACAAATCAATCAGTTCAATACACTACATTAACCACATGAAAAATAAAAATCATGATCATCTCAACAGATGCAGAAACACATTTGACAAAATGTTAAAATTAGTGTTTTTTTAAAAAAAAGCTTTAGAAGAAGATTAAACAGTGTTAAAAATGATCAAGATTGACTTATTTTGTACTTTTCCCTATACGTTTGTTTATAATTAGAAAAATTAAAACTCAGAAAATATTGATTACTATGTTTCCCATCTCCCTGACAATGATGCCTAAAAGAGTTACAAATTCACATTTGCTGATAGAGTTGGCTAAACATTCAGTCAAAGAAGTCAAAGATAACATGGTCATATAAATTATCCATGCAAATTATGAACTGTGTGTAAATTATATTTATTTTTTTCCTTTATCAAAATTATGTCAGTGGTGCCTGGGTGGCTCAGTTAGTTAAACATCAGACTCTTGATTTTGGCTCAGGTCATGATCTCACAGTTTGTAGGTTCGAACCCCATGTAGGGCTCTGCACTGTCAGCTTGGGATCTCTCTTTCCCTCTCTCTGCCCCTGCCCCACCCCCTATCTCTAAATAAATAAATAAATAAACATACTAGGGGCTCCTGGGTGGCTCAGTCAGTTAAGTGGCCGACTTTGGCTCAGGTCATGATCTCGTGGTCGGAGAGTTTGAGCCCCGCATTGGGGTCTGTGCTGACAGCTCAGACTGCTTCGGATTCTGTGTGTCCCTCTCTCTCTGCCCCTAACCCACTCGCATTCTGTCTCTGTGCCTCTCAAAAATAAACATTAATTTTTTTTTTTAAATAAACAAACAAACAAATAAAACCTTATGCCGGGGGCACGTGCATCTGAGTCTCGAGTTCCACTCAGGTCATGATCCCAGGGTCGTGAGATCGAGCCCAGTGTCAGGTTCGCGCTGGGTTGAAGCCCACTTAAGATTCTCTTTCTCTCCCTCTCTCTCTGTTCCCCCTCTGCTTGCTCTGTCTTTCTCACTCTCTGTCTCTCAAAAAAACAAAACAAAACAAAAAAACCTCTGCCAATAACTTGATATCCTCTATCAAAGGCCTTATCAGGGATTCCTTGGCCTCTAGGAGATAAAGGAGAAATGGATTAATCCAAAGCAAGCAATCTCCTTAGAAAAACGACACAAAATTCAGTCCATATCATTTTTAGTAGCAAATGCCATTTTTAAGAACAAGACCTAATATTTGCCAAACAAATATCTGGTTCTGAGATTCTGGTTAATCAAACACAAAACACATACAGTGATTTAAAAAAAAAAAAAAAAACAGTAACGTATAATACAGAGAATAGACATTCACACTTCTGACCAATAGACACTGGAAGTCCCATTCAAAGCGTGGAATTTCATTCCAGGATGCAACAAAATTTTCATAGTGTCAAGGGGAATTCTGCTTCCACTTAAGATGTGGAACAAGGGGGCGCCTGGGTGGCGCAGTCGGTTAAGCGTCCGACTTCAGCCAGGTCACGATCTCGCGGTCCGGGAGTTCGAGCCCCGCGTCGGGCTCTGGGCTGATGGCTCAGAGCCTGGAGCCTGTTTCCGATTCTGTGTCTCCCTCTCTCTCTGCCCCTCCCCCGTTCATGCTCTGTCTCTCTCTGTCCCAAAAATAAATAAACGTTGAAAAAAAAAAAAATTTTTTAAAAAAAGATGTGGAACAAGTGTTGGCCAACTTTTTCTGTAAAAGACTAGATAGTAAATATTTTTTGCTTTACAGGCCATATGGTCTCTGTCATAACGACTCAGTTTTTAGTCACAGAAAATATGTAAACAAAATGAGCATGGCTGGGTTTCAGTAAAACTGTATTTATGGAAACAGGGGATGGGCAGAATTTGGCCCACAGATCAAAGTTAGCCAACGCCTAATATACAAAGTCACAAGTGAATGTTATTCTCACCCCAACAATGAGAGCAAGCTGAGTAATACACAAAGAATACTTTTTTGAGAAGCACCTGGACTTCTGATTCAGGTCATGATCTCACAGTTCATCAGTTCGAGCCCTGCTTCAGGCATCACACTGCCAACATGGAGCCTGCTTGGGATTCTTTCTTCCTCTCTCTCTCTCTCTCTCTGCCCTCCCCCGCTCCTGCTCACTTGCTCTCTCTCAAAAAAAAAAAAAAAAAAAAACAACTTAACAAAAAAGCAGAGACTATATCAGAGACACAAAATCACTGGATAAACTAACAAACTAAAAGCCAGGGTGACAAGCTCTTCCAAGAAAATCCAAGAACCACTAATTATTCCACGTCTGATAGAGCAGCCAGAAGAGGAAGAAACTGCCATAGATGCAAATAAGAAAAAAAGCTACACATTTAACAACATCCTGAGAGCCAACTAAGGTTGGTATACCAAGTTAGGGTCCCCGGGAGCCCCAGACACACAGCCTATCCTACTCATCAACTTTTCCGCAGATCTAAACCAAGTGGTGATAACCAAGGGGTCACAGGGCTTGCCTAAGTCTGAGCAGGTGCACAAGAGAAAGCTTCTGGCACTTGGGATCCTGCATGAGCACAAGCCATGGTAGTAACACAAGCAGCAGTAGACTTTCTGCTTCTGCGTCTTTTTTTTTCCCCTTTTCTGTTTCTGATTCTTTTAAATGCAGCAAAACATGAGGACTTCTTCATTTCATTCCAGTCCCATATGTATAAATTTATATCTAAATTTTTCCTACCAAAAACACATCTCCATCACAAGATTGGTCCCAAGAATTCAGATATTGCCAACCGCTGAAACAAAATTCCCAGATGAAAATCTGAAACCACTGTATTTGACTAAGTTGTTTGGTTATGCTCTTGCTTTTGAAGGATGACTTTTCAAACTTCTTGTTTGTTAGGGTTGTTTTCAGTTATTAAAATTTGCTGAAACGCTGAAGTTTTGGTGTTAGGTTTGTTGAATTGTTTGCTTAAAGATTTTTAACTGATTATGAATAATAACATGCAAAAAGATTCAGAGTGCTTTTATAAAAATGTTTCATGTTATTGGGAGACACTTAGGTTGGCTTAAAAGTCAATGTTTGAAGATTCGAACACTTGCAGTCTGATTGAGGATGGGCACGATAGAAAGAGAAAGAGCCTCCTGACAGACTGGTGCCTTATTTTGTTTTGTGTACATCAGCTTTGCTACAAAACTTGTTATTTTCTTACTTTTTGTATGATAACAATGGGTCTTCTAAAGTTCATTATTTCAATGTGGAACTTTGTTACTGAATCCTACAGTATCATTGGCAACAAGGTCATTTGTATCACTTGCAACAAAATGAAGTCACAGCAACTTTAATTCCATAAATGAGGGGAAAAAAGTGACTCACTATTGGAATTACTGGGTACAGCATCTGAGGACACTCACAAAATATTGGCATATATAACTACACGGCTTTCTGCTAATGGAGCCGACATTGTGATAACTATTGCTTCACTCTTGTACGTGCACAAGAAAATTTGAAATTGAAAATGAACACAATTAATTTTGAAGAGGACTCATGTGATCTACAGAAAAGTCACACATCACAGAGTCAGTGTACCTCATAGAGCTGCACATGTTTAACAACTGCCTTTGGGCAGAGTCTTTAAAAAGCTATAAACTTGTAGCTTTAAAAGCTACAAACTTTTGCAGTAGTTGCTAATGGCCTTCAGTAAATCAGTGTCTTCTGCTTTTGTTGTGGGTTTTTTTTCCGGTTTTATTTATTTAAGTAATCTCTACACCCAACGTGGGGCTTGAACTCACGACCCCGAGATCAAGAGACGCATGCTCTTCCAACTGAGCTAGTCAGTTGCCCCTGTTTTGTGTGTGTGTGTGTGTGTGTGTGTGTGTGTGTGTGTGTGTGTGTGTGTGTTTTAATAGACTTTATTGTTTAGAGTAGTTTTAGGTTTCCAGCCAAATTGAGCAGGTACAGAGATTTCCCATATGTCTTCTGCCCCACACATGCACAGCCTCCCCATTATCAACATCCCCCACCAGAGTGGTACCTCTGATCAAATCAATGAGCCTACATGCCACATCATTACCAAAGTCCATATTTACATTAGGACTCATTCTTGGTGTTGTACAATCTAGGGGTTGGGAAGACATATAATGATGTATATTCACTATTACGGTTTAATGCAGAGTAGTTTCACTGCCCTAAAAACCTTCTGTTCTCCATCTATTTATCCCTCTCCCTCCTCCATCCCCAGTAACCACTGATCTTTTTACTGTCTTCATAGTTTTGCCTTTTCCAAAATGTCATAGAGTCGGAATCAAAGACTATGTAGCCTTTTCAGATTGGATTGGCTTCTTTTGCTCAGTAATACGCACTTAAAGTTCCACCACATCTTTTCATAGCTTGATGGCTCATTTCTTTTTACTGCTGAATAATAGCCCATATCTAGATGTATATAGTTTATTTAGTTTATTTACCCATTCACCTACTGAAGGACATCTTGGTTGCTTCTAAATTGGAGCAAAGATGAATAAAACTGCTATATACATCTATTTGCCGGTTTTTGTGTGGACATAAGTTTTCAACTCCTTTGGGTAAATACCAAGAAACATGATTGCTGGATTATGTTTAGTTCTATAACAAACTGCCAACGAGGCTTCCAAAGTGGCTGCACCATTTTGCATTCCCACCAGCAACGAATGAGAGCTCCTGATGCTCCACACTCACTTGGACATTTGGCATTGTCAATATTCTGAAGTTTGGCCATTCTACATGATATATAGATGCCAACAGGTATATAATGGCACCTCACTGTTGTTTTAATTTGCATTTCCCAGTCTTCTGCTTTTCATGTGGTCAATGGTACCACTATGGTGGTCAAAGTAAATAGCAAATATTACCCATTCATTATTCTATTTATTGATTGATTGATTGATTGATTGATTTATGTTTACTTATTTTTGAGAGAGACAGAGAAACAGAGGATGAGCGGGGGAGGAGCAGAGAGAGACGGGGAGACACAAAATCTGAAGCAGGCTCCAGGCTCCAAGCTATCAGCACAGAGCCCGACGTGGGGCTCAAACTCAGGAACGGTGAGATCATAACCTCAGCCAAAGTCGGACCCTTAACCAACTGAGCCACCCCGGTGCCTCTCATTATCCAATTTAGTAGAAACGTTTTAGTATTTAATTTTTACAGACGTCTACTTCCATTTTTTGAGGTCTCTGCAGACTAAAAGGTTTGCTGCAACCCCAACTAACAATTCTCCACAGTCAGCATAGAAATGCCCTCAATGCTGTGCTCCCTCAGTGGAATAATTCTAAATGTGCGTTTTGTACTATTCCCAGCGTCTCTCTGCAGAATTAAGTTCTAGTCATGTACTATGGAAAATGGCTTAACTGTGCACCCTTTACTGGCCTCCTTCCTCTCTGATTCCCTCCCCGTCTACCCTACTGATATTACCTGCACTCCATATATAAAGTACCTTCACTCTGGGGCGCCTGGGTGGCGCAGTCGGTTAAGCGTCCGACTTCAGCCAGGTCACGATCTTGCCGTCCGCGAGTTCGAGCCCCGCGTCGGGCTCTGGGCTGATGGCTCAGAGCCTGGAGCCTGTTTCCGATTCTGTGTCTCCCTCTCTCTCTGCCCCTCCCCCATTCATGCTCTGTCTCTCTCTGTCGCAAAAATAAATAAACGTTGAAAAAAAAAATTTTAAAGTACCTTCACTCTAATCTTTGTCTAAAGTTTGGCAAAACTAAGATCTTTGTAGATTGATGGCATAAAATGAATAATGAAATCTCTCTGTAAGAGCAGTCAGACTGTTTCTCTCTGTGCACTTCTATTTCAGCACACGTTTCATGAGCATCTAACCCATAATTTCCCACTGATCCCACTGAATGTCAAACCTATGGCTTCAAGCGCTCCAGGCTGAAGCATTGGCCTGTGCACAACTGCCTAGTGCTCCAGGTGACCTGAAGGGGCAGCAGCACCAAATATTTCTGGTGCACAAAACTGGAAGGAGTTAACTGTCTCTAGTCATCAGGACTCTTCATTCTTATCACTGAACACCCTGCATGCTTGTCTTGAAAGGGACATATTGGTCACATTGCCAACACAGTGCTCATAGGTCTCACCTATTTCTCAACAAGACCATGGACGCATCCAGAGGCACAAAATGGAGGTCTGCTTAACACCTTTCAGCTTATTTTAAGGCAACTAACAATAATAATATCTCATTTCCTATAAAATGCTAAACAGGGTACCAGGATATTACAGATAAACCAGGTGTATCTCAGGCAAACAGGTATATACTCTCCCAAACTTAAGGAGACTGAAGTCACTGGGGCAGACCTTGAGTGCTGACTACACAAAAGCCGTTACTCTCTCCACTTCACCGCTGGGACACTAGAGCACCTTCTCATGCTCCCTGCACCTGTGGGCGGCGTCATGACCCAGTTCTCGTCAACGATTTGTAAGCAGATGCTACTGGGTGGGACTTTGGAGAAAGCTTCTTGGAGCAAGCAGACTGGCATCCCCTTCAGCTCTTGGCCATTCAGGCTTTCCCTTTCTATTTTTTTTTTTTTTTTTATTCAAAAAATGATGGCTTGATATCCAATAGTGCTCTTCCAACAGTGAAGAATGAGGAAAGATGGCAAGAAAGATGCCTAAATATGTGATGTTTGATGGTATTGTTGACATTGTGGAGTAGTTTCAACAGTCTCTGAAAATCTGATCATATATATATAATCTTTCTCTGTTCAAGTAACAGGGTTTACTTCTTCACTGAAATGCAGCCAAGTTCTTTCAGTATAGAATACCTAACACTCATTATACCTATAGAAGTGCCTCTCTCTCTACCAGTCTCTGTTAACTCTAAGTTGCCCTAAAATAGAAATAGAATGGTAATGACTTAGGACTGGTATATGTCAGATCTAAAGTTCCATTTGAATTCAATAATTAAAAAAAACAAAAACAAAAACAAAAAACATTACCAGGACACCTAGGTGGTTCAGTCCATAGAGCGTCTGACTCTTGATATTGGCTCAGGTCATGATCTCGCGAGTTCGTGGGATTGAGCCCTGCATTGAGCTCTGTGCTGACAGCATGAAGCGTGCTTGGGATTCTCTCTGTCCTCTCTTTCTGGCCCCTCACCCCGCTCTCTCTCACACGTGTGAATTCTCTCTGTCTCTCTCTGTCTCTCTCCCTCTCAGAACAAATAAACGAACATTTTTAAAAAAGATTCTCTCCCTCTTCCCCTCACCCCCATTCACATGCTCTCTCTATATATAAAAGTTTTTTTAATTTAAAAACACTACCAAGAAATCTTAATATATTTACTTTATTTTCCAATTATTGAGCATTTCTTAAAGGCTGCCGGATATTTAATCTTAATGCATGTAAGTCTGTATTGAAAACTGCTTGAAGGCAAATACAGGATCATATACTTTGGCTGACCTTATGAAATTTGTCAATAATTAAATGGAAGCACTTTGCACATCCTTTTAATTTTCCCAATATCAGGAACTGTTAGAAGTGTTTTCTTAAAGATTTATGTTTTAAATGTTTTTAAAAGTTCTAAAAACTTTCTCTGATTCAACTTATTCCAAAAATTAGCTTGAAAAGTAGATTTCCTTCTTTCTTCGTTTAGGTAAACTGAGTTTTATATCCTTTAAATTTTTTTAAGTTGATTGGCAAGAAGCCAGCTTTCAAAACTTTCCAAATTAGCCACCTGACTTAGTTATAAAAAGAAAAAAAAAAAAGCAAATAATTCACTTGAATCCCTCCCACAAAAAAAGCTGTTTTTTACTTTCCTTAGAGTAGATCTGCTTTTAAATGAGAAGATGATTGTAAATCCTGGTGAATTGCTCATAGACTGTGTTATATTGTTCCCTGGGATGAACTTTAAAAGGCATCTTGTGATTTATGTATTTGTGATCAAAATAAAGACAGCCTTTTACTGTGGGAGCAATTTGAATCCTATTTTATGTGCTTAGTCAAATGCTAGGTATACGACTGAAGCAGAGGAATGAAGAAGAGAGCAACATTAGGTCTCGGCACTGGAATTTACCTGGATCTGTAAGATCTAAGCACGGATCACTTGATTGGTCACACACTGTTCTGCTAGGATCCACTTGATAATTTCTACGCGTGGATCAGTCTTTTCCCCCAACCACACTGGGTTGCTGGCGGGCAGGAGATGTGCCTTCGATGCATCATTTTCTATCTTCCCTGCATGACGTGCTCCTGGGCACATAGTTGAAATGGAATGAATACCATTGAAATGATTGTCTGACACCTCATAAATTGATAGCTTTTTGGGGAGAGGAAGCCCTTCCAGTGATTACTAAAGGGAGGAGAATAGAGTGCCCTTGATTTCCAGTGTCTGTAAGCACATATTTAACAAGACAGCTTCTCAAGGGCATTTCTTTCCACTTTGAAAATCACTTGGAAAATATTTAGCACCTGTTCTTGGAATCAGTCTTGACTTGAAAGAAAATGCCTATGAATTCTTTCAGAATTATTTCTTCTGTATTCTTCCCTTTCCTTATTGTATTCTCATACTGCCAAAAACAAAAAAACACACAAAACTTCAATAATCTCGATCGTGCACTAAATGAAGCAATACTTTTCCTTGACTTTAATGCCTCCAGTGTGCCCTTCTAACTTCATCAGCTACTACAATTATTTGTTCCAGCCATATAACCTGAAATAGTCCCTACACGTAATTCGTGCTTTCCGGCTTCTCACTGTCTTGCTACCTGAACACTTTCCTACAACCTTTGCAGGTCCTGATTCTACTCCTCTGTGATGACGTCATCCTCCATGCTCCTCTTAAAGGGATAAGAGCTCTTTCATCCTTAAAACCTCCTTGGTCTTTTGTAAGGCTTCCTAGGGCTCTTGTTTGATTTTGTCATAGGAAGTGATAAGATATCCTTTACGCAGTTTCCTCAGCCTATCCTACGGGACTAGAAAACCCCAGCTATTCCTTGGGCACTGGGCCTGGAACAGCGAGTTCTCTCCGTGTTGGCACTGAACCCTCACCACAACCTGTATTACCATCTCCCTTTTACAGATGAATTAAAGCTAAGTAGAGGGCGGGGACTCAGATTTAGGCTTACACATGGGGTGGCCGACAGCCCTGATTTGCCTGGCGTGAGGAATTTCCCGAGATGCTGGACTTTTCAGCACTAAAAGTCAGACAGTCCTAAGCAAAACAGGATGGTTGGTCACTCTGCTGACAGAAGTTGTGTCCTCTCATGAACAGTCAGTGCATACCTCACACCCAAAGGCCCAGAGGTGGGAGAAAGTGGCCATTATGGTCCAACAGGCAGGAGCTTCCCCTCCCCCACACTCACCCCAGTCTGCCCCAGTCCTAGGCAGAGCTGGGTCACAGTGACCTGCGGCCAGGAAGGGAAGCCCAGACCAGGGTGTGGCTGGGGGAAGTCTCTCCCACATCTACGCTCCCCAGCTCCTCCCCCCTAAGCTTCAGTTGGTTTCTCTCAAAGACATGACTGCCAAATGTTGAGGACTTTGATGGCTTACTGGGTACTAGCTAGATACCTGCACTCTCACCCACTAAAGGGAGAAACACAACAAAATGCAGGTCCTTGCAGAGTTGCAAGAAGATGCTGGAGAAATACATTGTACCCAAACACTTGATGGACCAAGTCACTCAATCCTTTCAGACACACCAAGGCAAGGCCTAACTCCTCTGGAAACCCAGACTGCTCCAGAAGTACTGACAGACCCAAGGCTGACAATTCTGTACATCTACACAGGTGCAAACAGCAAACATTTGGCATAAACTGGTCATCTAACGCTACCCGCCCCAACGCATCCCAGATAGCCAAGGCGTGCAGAAGCAGGCCAGACTGACATTTCCTGGAACTTCAAGTCTAGTGAAGTTCCCCATGGTTTATTTGGGCCTAATTACGATGTCGATCCTCAGACTCAAATGTTCCCAATCCTGTCTGCCCATTAAATCACCTGTGAAGGGGCACCTGTGTGGCTCAGTTGGTTAAAGCATCCGACTTCGGCTTAGGTCACGATCTCGCGGCTCGTGAGTTCGAGCACCACATCGGGCTGTGCACTGACAGCTGAGAACCTGGAGCCTGCTTTGGATTCTGTGTCTCCCTTTCTCTCTCTTTCTCTCTCTGCCTCTCCCCCGCTCACACTTTGTCTCTCTTTCTCTCAAAAATAAATAAACATTACAAAAAATCTTTTTTAAGAATCACTTGTGAACATTTTGGGGCACCTGGGTGGCTCAGTCGGTTAAGCGTCCGACTTTGGCTCAGGTCATGATCTCACGGTCGGCGAGTTCGAGCCCCGCGTCGGGCTCTGTGCTGACAGCTCAGAGCCTGGAGCCTATTTCAGATTCTTTGTCACCCTCTCTCTCTGCCCCTCCCCTGTTCATGCTCTCTCTGTCTCAAAAATTAAAAAACGTTACAAAAAAAATTTTTTTTAATTAAAAAAAAAAAAAAAGAATCACTTGTGAAGATTTTAAGCCTACAGATGACCTGACCTTTCCCCAGGCCAATTAAATCAGAAGGTCCAGAGCACTGCACAAGTGAATGTAACATGCAGACAGGGTTAAAAGCCATTGCTCTAGCTCAGTGACTCTCAGTGTGCCATCCCGGGCTGGCATCACTGGCAGTTTGTTTTTATGCTAACAGGTAAAATTATGCTATAGGATAAAACGAACTCTGTGTTTCCCTTGACTCTCATTAGAGTAACAGAGGTGTCTCCACCCATGGGAAAATGACCCAAGAGGCAGAGTTTGGGCAAGAAAGATTTAATAAACTATGTATCAGAAGACGTTTGCCATAGAAACACAGCTGTGTGATACTTAAGCCACAGGATTTCCTCTACCTGTCTCCATTTTCCTTCATTGGAGCCATCTCCATCGTTCTTGGTCTGCAAGCATTTTCCCTAAACTTGAAAGTCTACTGAATGAGCACTCCCACGTCTTAGATAGAGCTTCCCACCATGACCTGGAGAGTTGCCTCTCACAGAGCTATAATGTTTCAACACCCTATCCTTAGATGCTTTTATCACATAGGCTAAGTCTTGCTGGAGCTCCCCAGCCTTGAGTTAAGTATCAGCCTCCTGTTTACACTCATTAAATTGGACTCACAACGTTGGCAAAAGAATGTCAGGATGCTGTTTTGTTAATTTCAAATAATTTATAGAAAAAAATTTTTATTGGAATGGATACTCTGAAAACGTTGTGGTCCGGATTTTCTAACATTTACTTTTTAAAATTATCTTAATCACAGTAATTATTTTTCTAATGTTACATTAAAAGTGGCAGTTTAAAATGTTGGACAGGAAGAAGATGTAATTTAATGAAGGGCATCTTTCTCCACATTGACATGGATGTTAAATCTTTTTTTTTTTTAAGATTCTAATGTGGCCTAATTACTTTAATTTAAAATTCTGGGTATGCATGTTTTATTCATGACTTTCTAGATGATTGAGAAAGTTTTTGCAGCTCCTTTGAAGCTCTAACTTTGGAAATATAACAAATAATGAAGCCATCATATTTTCAAAATGCTCAGATAGAGGAGACTTTTGAAAGACAGAGTAATTGTGAATCAAAGCCTAATCAGCTGCTGTGAAATGAGTTTTTAATTATTACATTGCCCCTGATATGCTGGAGTTCAGCAAGGTTAGGAAAATGACCTCACACACATTTCCTCTGAAAGGGTAGAATGTTTTTTCCCTCGCAGCACATCACCTTGAATATTCAGAAACTAAGTTGTTCTGCTTCCCGTGAAAAACCTCTCAGAAACATTTTTTCACATCGACCTTTGACTAATCTCACACACAAAAAACGAAAAGTGTCACTCATTTCTTCTCTTACTAAAATGCATTATCTTTGCATGGACATAATGGCTTCTGAGTCAGAATACTCACCGACTCCCACTGGAAAATTCGCATTTTCCAAAGTCGTTTGTAAGTTTATTAAAGAGGATATGAGAAAGGGTGCTCAAAGCCTAAATCTTTAGATTTCAGAGTTCTGGATCAAAATAACAGGTTTTATTTCAGGGGCCAAAGATAATACAGATTTTCCATTCCAGAGAAGTGTGGGTTTACACAAGGGATCTCTCTGGACAGTCAGTACCTGACGTCTCTTGAAGTCAAGTTCAACTCAAATTCCCATTTTTAGCAAGTAGTAATCTGCTTGAGTTGAGAGCAGAAGAGACATGATGTACACAACTTCTCAAACCTCCAGTCTCCAGTGTAGATATTTACACCTATATTCTAATTTCTGGTTACTAACTCAAACTGAGAGATCAGAGCTTAAACATTTACAGTTAGTTCCCTAAGAATCCAAAGAAAATGAGTACACCAGCACATGTCCAAAGCAAAATCAAAAGACTTGATTTCAATTCCATTGCCAGTTTTCCTTTAGATTGGGGGGGCGGGGGGGGGGGGGCGGTGTGCATAGGGGACTCCAGCCAAATGAAAATCTAGGTTCTACAAAGAAATGAGCACTCACATCTCAACCTCTCCTAAAGCTCTCTCCAGATAACTGTGAACCATGTTACCAATGCGATTTTTAAGGAAGGGCATTTAACTCATTTATTTGAAAGTCAAAACCTCTCCAGTTCCTTAAATATATATATTCAATCAAATCAAAGAAACAGGTGTAGATGTTGCATGAAGCATGACTCAGAGCTGCTACTGACAGTTTTCCCTTCTGAGGAATGCAAACAACCACAGGCTCGTTTAATGAGAATAAGTAGGACCCTGAAATAAGTGTTACTTATAGAAGAGTCGTCATTAACATGCTGCACCAGAGGTGTGATTTGCATGAGCTCTGATTGCATTTGCTGGCTGTTCACGTATCTGTGCTGAATCAATGCCACTACATCAACACACAGGTTATCTTTTCCCCTCACTTTAGAATGGACTCAAATTCTGATTGAGAAATACAGCCCACGTGTCTCTCTACCACATGCTTTGTGTGAGCTACTTCTTGGCAGAAAAGGGAGATCAGTCAAATCTTACGCAACATTTCTAACGCTGAACAAACCCATGTCGTTTATTTCTTGAAAATGCTATCTGGGAAATGATCTGATATCTCTGCCATTGGAGATGAGTGCCATAAGTACCAGCAGATTTACTAGAAACAATAAAGGTTAGCATTTATTGAGCAGTTACTAAGTGCCAGATCCTAAGATAAGCATTTAATCTCTCATTGAACTTTCCGGCAGCTGCTGTTAATAACGTCATGTTGATAGGTGAGCAAACCTAGGCTTAAAGGGTGAACTTGCCCAATATCACAGGCTCTTCATTTGTGGAGTCAAGACTTGAACTCTGAAGTCCATGCTCTTAAACATACATTTTCCAGAAGCTGAATAGTCAACGTTCTCAGATTATGCAGACCCAACCGAAGTTAAATTAAAGACCTGCTCTGCTGAAAAGTGAAACTTCAGAAGTAAGTCCACCTCATGGAGACAAAAATCCTTCAGAGGTGTCCTCAGCGTCCGCAAACCAAACTGACCCCTCCATGACACCAAGTCCAGAACAGGACCTGAATTCCCACGCCCACACAACTGCATCTTGGTTATTCACATCCTGGGCACCCCCTGCTCCAGCCCTTAACTTCCAACCACAAGAAAGGAAAATTTACAAAAAGAAAAAAAAAAATGATGCTTTTCCCAATGCACTGAAGCTCTGTTTCTGTTCAGAATTTCTCCCGTAGACACTGAAAACAGAGTGAGGAGTTGGTGAGAACCTTGTAAGCTAGTAACAATAACAGAACTGAAGAATTCCCCCCAATTCTTATTAAGCCATATTGACCACCTATACAACTGTACAGATAGTA
This sequence comes from Puma concolor, assembly GCF_028749965.1. Lineage (NCBI taxonomy): Eukaryota > Metazoa > Chordata > Mammalia > Carnivora > Felidae > Puma > Puma concolor. The sequence continues at coordinate 136,911,492 of NC_141667.1, read as the reverse complement.
CTAAACGCAAACATGTCTTCCCATACACACAGATACACCTATGTACATTAACACTAAGCTGATGGGCAGCCGTGCAATTAGAAATCGACCAACGTGCACGTGGAGGGCTTCTGTTGCACACGGCTATGGTCCCAGGTCCACCCACACTCTGTTGGAATACAAGCAAGGCATTTGTGTATAATCTACTTCTCTAAAAAAGATTTTTAAAACTCAACTACCGTGAGCCCTAGCCTTTGTCAGAATGTGGAGGGCTTCCCTTGCCACCGATACCGAATACCGCAGTAACTGCAATTGCTAGAAGCTGTTCTCTGCTGAAACACACCTGTTACAACAACTGCAAAAAAACCCAGATTAAAATAAGGGATCATTGTATGTAATTAAGAGATATTTGTGTGGCTGAATTAGAAATATACCGGCTCATCAATAACATACACTACGTTCCACAATGAAGACAATTGCTTCTGGATATATCTGCCAAGTCCCATCAGTTCAATCCACAAATATTTACTGAGTACCTACTAGGAGTATGGCACAAGGACAGACACTAGAGGACATAACATCATGAAGACAGGTGCTGCAGCAGCCCCTGCCTTCCCGCCCACCAAAATCATCCGTGTAGATAAAGTGAGATACGAACAGTAAGCAGAGCAGGCGAACACGTCTAAGCTTGGTCAGGACTCTGTCTCCCCACCTGGGGTTGGCTTACAGGCTCTTACTTTGGAGCTCTCGTATGAAGCTACTTAGGGAGGCCAGGCAGTAGTGTGGTACGCATCATGGACGGAAGGACTCTCCTCAATGGAGCGGAGACTATGTGGTCTGAATACAGGATGCACAGTGCTGTTAGCCCGGAAACAGTCTCTCTTTTTTTTGTAAGATATGCGAATGAAGTGCTGGTTTGTTCACCAAGAGGTGGCACCTAGGTTCGTTCTGAGGAAATAAATGTACAGAGTCTTATGCACAGACCTGCATATAAACGGCCCCTGCATCTACATACAGGAGAGCTTTTTTGAACTCACACAGCTGTATGCAAGTCGCGCCAATTAGTTAAGACTGTCAACAGCTTGGATTTTTTTTCACTTGTACATTTGAGACTTTTTGTTTTGGAAGATTAAAGTATGAAAGCTGCATACGCTGAGTTGGGAATGGGGAAAAAGAGCTCGTAAAAGGCAGTTGCTATCTAGAGGATGGCCTGTCTAGAAAATCCTACTGGGCTTGCTCTTAAAAATAAACTGGGCGCCTGGGTGGCGCAGTCGGTTAAGCGTCCGACTTCAGCCAGGTCACGATCTCGCGGTCCGTGAGTTCGAGCCCAGCGTCAGGCTCTGGGCTGATGGCTCGGAGCCTGGAGCCTGTTTCCGATTCTGTGTCTCCCTCTCTCTCTGACCCTCCCCCGTTCATGCTCTGTCTCTCTCTGTCGCAAAAATAAATAAATGTTGAAAAAAAAAAATTAAAAAAAAAAATAAACTGAATTGGGATGCCTGGATGGCTCAGTCGGTGAAGCATCCAACTTCGGCTCATAACTTCGGCTCAGGCCATGATCTCGCGGTTCATGGGTTTGAGCCCTGCATCGGGCTCTGTGCTGACAGCTCAGAGCCTGGAACCTGCTTCGGATTCTGTGTCCCCCTCCCTCCCTGCCCCTCCCCTGCTTGCACACTCACTCTCTCTCTCTCTCTCTCAAAAGTAGACATTAACAAAATATATAAAGAACAGAATATTTCCATTCACAGTCAAGAGTCTAATGAGCATCAGGTAGGTTGGCTATAAAGACTTCCTCCCTCTGCACTGGGCCTGTTAGCTAAATGGCTCCTCTGTCTCACTGCCTCACTCCTCCCCTCATTAATGCCCCCAAATATGAAACACATCCCTCTCTCCCACCTCACACAAATGCTGTAGGAGGGATGTGATGCAAACATAACCAACCCTCCCTCTCCACCTGCACATTCTAATAGAACTCTTGGCTTCTGTTTATACGGGTTTCTTGTAAAACCTTTTTTACCTGGTGCCTGGCCTCCAGCCTCTACCTCTGAAAGTCACCCTAAACCACCACCTGGTTAATCTTCCCTCAACAATGATTGCAGCCTCCATTTACTCATCACTGCTGGCAGAGTAAAATCCAAAACTCTTTAATACGGCGTCTAAGCCCCACCATGTCAAGGCCCCTGGGGAACTACATGACAGCGGTGCCCCCTATCAAGGTCATTGTGAAGGTCAAGGACACATGAAACATGCCCACATATAATTCCAAATACACCTAGGGAGACAGGGGGTCCCCAGGGACATACAGACAAGCCTCATGTCGCTCTGTACATGTACATGAGCAAGCCTGGGACTGTTTCTAAACTTGTCTTCTCTTTTCTGGGGGGCATCTCCCCTAATGAAGGCACCGAAGACTCATCTCTTAATTTTTTTTCTCATGTCTCATAAATTAACAGGAAAAGACCCACAAGCCTTAAACAATTTGAAAAATGTCAAGATGACGTAGGTTTCCCTAAATTGCTAAGAGTTGTATAGAAGAGAATTCTCATTTGAAATGTACATGACTAGTCCTACTTCCCCTGAAGCCACGCAGGAATCATTATTCTACAAAAATGTAAGTAGAGCAAATCCTGGCTCTGCCTTCCCCCAACTTCCGACATTGGCTTCCCTCTTTTCTATTCTACTCCTGTCTTTATTACCCAGGATTTTAGCAGAATTGCTAAAGCTTGAGAATATTTTAGCGTTGGCATTTTTGAAAAATAACCACGCAACTTCCTGGAGCGCAATGCGGTGTAACCCACCAAGCTTGGAAGTCCTTGAGAGTAAACGCTGTTTTAATTATATCTGTAGCTTCACTTTCTAGCCAATTGCCTGGTCATTATTAGGGTAAGAACAGGATGGGGAAAGCATGCGGTGGAAGGCAGGGATTTCAGCCCTTAATCTGTCACCTGCTGACTGTGATTTGGAGCAAAGCCCTTAACCTAACTCAGCCTGAGTTTGCTCAACTGCTAAAGAGAGGTTGTGATACCAGCTGCTTCACAGGACGTTGTTCTGAGGACTAAATGCGATAATGTATTACAATGTGGTTTATAAATGATAAGCACTGCATGATATAAGTTATGATCGCTCCCGAGTACAGGCTTAAAGTCATAAAATGAGTAGAAAATAAGACAGAGCTGAGCTACAGCAAAACAAACATCTCAATCACGAGTGACAATGCCAAAACCTGAAACACATCTTATCCATCCGAAAGTCTTCCGGGAGCCTATCTGCACAAGAGAAGGGGAAATAAAAGAAGAAAATGCCTTGCAACTGTGGCAAACTGGATTTGGCCCCTATTCCACTAAGAGAGTTGGCCAAATCCAACAATAAATGGAAACAAATACTTTTGTTTTAGAAGTATGCAGTCAATATGTCAAAGTCATTTGGATTAGACTAACCCTCTCAATGAAAACAAGTATAAAAGATGGATAAAATACACAAAAGAGATATTGGGAGTCCTTAGAGATCAAGTAGGTGAGCCAGAACTTGAAGGACTAAATCCCAGACAGCAAAGGAATGCGGTGCGTGTGTCATAGGTAATTTTGGCATTAGCCCCCACATTTACCCCCATACCATTTTCTGACTCACTGCATGAGAAATGAGCCAAACTCAAAGCAGTGGCCTGGAGCTTACAGCAGTCTCACTGAAGACGACTGACTGACTGATTGATTGACTGATTGATAACCAAATTTAAAGATTCCACAGGCAAATTTAATAGCATATGAAAAAAGAACAAAAAGGATCATTGACAAAATGGAAGGTAGGTCTGCAGAAATGTCTGCTTGAATCATGAACAGAAAAATGGAAGGAAAATACAGAAAAGAGCATCAGATACCGAGGAACACATCTTTCAATGTGCTAACATACATATGATTAGAATCTCAGAAGGAAAGAGGAAAGAATGGGACACGAGCCAATGGAAGGCACAAATTACCAATGTGGGAAATGAAATGGGAGATGTTCCTACAGATGTTACAGATCCTTAAAAAGATAAGAGGATAGTGTGAAATGACACAATATTCGTGGATTAGAGTCTCAGTGTTGGACAGATACCATTCGCCCCCAAATTGATCTAATGATTCAATACAATCATAATCAAAATTTCAGAAAGACAGTGTGTGGAAACTTAAAAAGGTGTTTTAAGATGAATATAAAAAAAACAAAGGTGCGCGCTTGGGTGTCTCAGTCGGTTAAGTGTCCAACTCTTGACTTCAGCTCAGGTCGTGATCTCATGGTTCTTGGGTTCGAGCCCCACGTCGAGCTCTGTGCTGGCAATGTGGGAGACTGCTTGGTATTCTCTCTTTCTCCCCTTCTCTCTGCCCCTCCCCTGCTCTCTCTCTCAAAATAAATAAATACACATTTAAAAAAAAAGACTAGGGACAAGAGTAGCAAAGACAATTTTAGAGAAGAAAAACCGCATTGGAGGGTTTATAGCAGAAGATATAGAACGTATTAAGATAAGCTATAAAATTATAACAATTGGGACCCCTGGCTGGCTCAGTCAATCAGCATGTGACTCTTGATCTTGGTGTCCTGAGTTCGAGCCCACGTTGTTCATAGAGTTTACTTTAAAAAAAATTTTTTTAATTAAAAATAAGAGGTAAAATTATAAGTTAAAATAGTGCATTATTGGCCCAAAGACAACAGATCAACAAAACTGAGTCCAGAAACCAGCATATACATATATGGTCTGATAAGTGCCATCACAATGCAATACAGTTAAACAATATTTAGAACAAATGATGTTGGATCTTTGGATGTCCACATAGGAAAAAAGTTACTATTGAAACCATAATACTACATATATCATAATACCAAATATATATATATATATCAGTTCAGGTTAGATCATAGCTCTGAATATAAAAGACAAATAATAAAGCTTCTAGGGGCTAACACAGAATATATTTAGGATATTAGCGTAAATCAAGATTACTTATATAGGATATGGAAGGAACATAAAGAAAAACAGTAACAAATTTAATTTCATTACAAAAAAGAAAGTCAATACAGCAAAAAATACCATTATAAGAGTGAAAGAGGCAAGCCAACAAGTGGAAAAAGATATTTGCAATATTCATTTCCAAGAACTCACTTCCAGAATATATATAAAGAAATATTACAAATCCACCAGAAAAAGACAGGAAAGCCAAATTTCAAAAATTGAACAAAAACTCTCAAATAGGTATTTTGGGTGTGTGTGTGTGTGTGTGTGTGTGTGTATGTACGTGCATTTTGGGAGTGTGTGTATATATATATGCGTGTGTATGTATGTGTATAAATGTGCATGTATGCATATGTATATATTCTCCAGATTGCCTAATAAGTACATGAAAAGATGTTTAGCATAATTCATCATAAGGAAAATAAGATACCACTACAATATCACATTTTTTAAATGACAACAGCAAACGTTAGTAAAAACTTCAATCAGCTGGAACACTAGCAATGGGAGTGTAAGCTAGTAAAACCACTTCAGAAAACATTCTGTCAGTACCTGCCAAAGCTAAACATATGAATCCCTATTCTCTGACAACTTTTCAACATAAAAGCATATATATATATATGAAAGACATATATATAAGAATGTTCACAGCAGCCTATGCATAAGTTTTCAAAGCCAAAACCAATCCAAACATGCATTAACAATATAAATGGTGGAATAGTCCTTTTTTTAATATTTTAAATTTTTTTAAGTGTTTATTTCTTTTTGAGAGACAGAGAGAGACATGGCATGAGTGGGGGAGGGGCAGAGAGAGAGGGAGACACATAATCTGAAGCAGGCTCCAGGCTCTGAGCAGTCATCAGAGAACCCAATGCGGGGCTTGAACTCACGAACTGTGAGATCACGACCTGTGCTGAAGTCGGAAGTTCGCTCAGCCGACTGAGCCACCCAGGTGCCCCTGAATAAAACACTGTGCCACAGGGATCAGCAAACTATAGCCCGTGGATCAAATCCACCCGTGCCCATTTATGGTATTGTCTAAGGCTGCAGGGTCCTATAGCTGCAACATACAACGTAGAGCCTACAAGGCTGAAAATACTTACTAACTAAACCTTTACAGAAGAAGTGTGCCAACCTCTGCTATACAGCATACTTCTACTACCACACAGAACAAACCCCAGGAGATGTCATACTGGCGGGGGAAAGCCAGACATGAAAGAACGCACGTTATGATTTAATTTATACAAAGTTCAAACACAACTAAAATTAACAGAAGTCAGCCAGAAGTGACAGAGGCCACAAGGCTGGTTACATTTCAGGAAACATAATAACTTGTAAGAGCAACAGTGGAACTGACCACTCTCTTGAAATGGGACCCTGTCATTTAAAGCAAGCAGAACTATAGAGAAGTACCCACACTTGACTAACCTTTCCCACCACACCGTGCAGGCCCCTAGTAAATCTCTCAGAGGGTCAGATCACTCACCTCCCAAGTTGGAAAGACAAAATGAAGCAAAATCAATCATTCAATAGCTGCTGGGTAGTTTAGATAGAACCTTGTCACAAATCTCTTCTGATCCCTATAGGTTTTGACTTCTTTATATTTGAACAGTAGGAAAAAAAAAAAAAACGAGTAGGAACAAGGAAAAACAAACAAACAAACAAAAAAACACAACAAAGAACTACAAGCATCTAAACTAAATAGTATTTCAGGGGTACCTGGGTGGCTCAGCCGGTCAAGCGTCCAACTTGGGCTCAGGTCATAATCTCCCAGTTTGTGGGTTTGAGCCCTGCATCAGGCTCTGTGCTGACAGCTCAGAGCCTGGAGCCTGCTTTGGATTCTGTGTGTCCCTCTCTCTCTGCCCCTCCCCTGCTCATTCTCTGTCTCTCTCTCTCTCTCTCTCTCTCTCTCTCTCAAAAATAAATAAACATTAAAAAAAAAATTTAACGTGCTTTCAGTATCAACTAAAAGAATATGTCTATCCCAAATCCACTCCCTTATTGAGATGAGTGAATGGAATATTCCCTGAAGCTCAGAAGAGTATTGATTTCGGAACAATAATTAAAATCTAATGGACTTAATCAGTTTCACATAGAACTATAAATTTCACCTCAAGACATGATAAATCGCTGAATAAGAATATCTGACTGCTCATCTACTCAATTTTTAAAAATGCAGATTCCATTTTCTGACAATGTTATTCACTTTAACTGAGAGAAATATTCATACCATGTGAAGTGCTGGACATTTTATTCTAAGAAGGGGAGGGAAAAAAAGAATCATTTGGTTCTTTATGGGGGTCAAATTATACATCAAATAAAGTATGAAGTTCCTTCACCAGATACATTTCATAAAGTTAAATGGTTCTTTCAAGATTATGCTGACAATAGAGTCTTCAGTCTTTGTTATAATATAGCCTACGACCTCACTAATAAGGATAATAATGTATCATCAAAAAATGCTGTTAATTGAAAACTGCAAGTCTAATTAAGCAGGGATGTGACCATGCATAACATATTATTAATGGAATGATAAGATTGCATTACACCAACTGCTACAAGGAAAAAACTACAAGGACGGTCCACAGTTCAAAGAGTCTTCACATCCATTTTGGCAAAAGTTACTGATGATATTTTCCTTTCATTAAACTGTAGGCTTCACAGCAAAATGACTTAAAACCAGAAGAAGAAAGTAGAGCCAGATTTAAAAGACGGGTCACAGGGCAGCTGCTTGGGATTCAATCTATAAAGAGTCCCCACACACGGCTGGAAGACATCAGAAATATGGGGCCAATTAACTCGTGTTTCCACGTGAAACTCTTTACATAACGGGTAAAATGTAAATCGGCCCCACTCCCAAAGAATTAGTTCCCTCTAATGAAAAATATAAATACTCCATCCTAGTGCTCACCTCTTTCCACGGAGTATTTTGTGATACACTCAGGCACATTCAGGAAGCTTGGGGGTCACTACTAGGCCTGGAACCAAACCTGGAAACAGCCAGCCGATAGTTACCGGAAGTCAGCAGTTACAGGCAATTAAATTCCAACACTGAAAGAACATGTGGTACAGAACTGCCTCTAGAGAAAAACGGATTTATTTTATCGCCTAAATTTTAAATTCCATGCCTCCTAGGACGCCCCCTTGTAACGGGAAAAGCCTTTTTAAAGATCTAACAAGTAAACTGCACTACAGGAAAATGGAACTCATTTTGCTGACATTAAAAGAAAGTATCCAAGCCAAGATGATACACTGACAGCATGTTAAGATCTCCCCCTTCCAGGGGCACCTAGGTGGCTCAGCCGGTTAAGTGTCCGACTTCAGCTCTGGTCATGATCTCACAGTCCGTGAGTTCAAGCCCCGCATCGGGCTCTGTGCTGACAGCTCAGAGCCTGGGGCCTACTTTTGATTCTGCGTCTCCCTCTCTCTCTGCCCCTCCCCTGCTCATGCTCTGTCTCTCTCTGTCTCAAAAATAAATAAAAAATATTAAAAAAAATAAAAAAAAAAAAAAAGATCTCCCCCTTCCAGCAGCTAGTACTTAAATGTTAGATTAAAGACAATAGATAAAGATACAGATATGTAAACATATTTATTTGTTGAGGACAAGAAAGGAAAGCCTCCAAGAGTTGGAAATAGAGAGGAACTCACTAATAGATACTAAAGACTCACAGCTCAAAGGAATTTGGATGTGAGTTTGGGATACTGAGACTAAGGCCTCACTGGTCTCACAGGATTGCTTACAAATACAACGCCATCCAGGACAGGTGGCGCAAGGGCGCCTAGGTGGCTCAATCGATAAAGCCTCTGACTCTTGGATTCAGCTTCGGTCACGATCTAGAGGTTCATGATTTCAAGCCCCCCTGGTGTGCCCTACGCTGACAGCACAGAGCCTATGGGGGTCCTCCCTCTTCCCCTCTGCCCCTTCTCCACTCATGCACACATGTGTGTGCTCTCTCTCATTCTCACTCTCTCAAAATAAAGAAAGAAACTTTAAAAATATAGATATGCAGGGGCGCCTGGGTGGCGCAGTCGGTTAAGCGTCCGACTTCAGCCAGGTCACGATCTCACGGTCCGGGAGTTCGAGCCCCGCGTCAGGCTCTGGGCTGATGGCTCAGAGCCTGGAGCCTGTTTCCGATTCTGTGTCTCCCTCTCTCTCTGCCCCTCCCCCGTTCATGCTCTGTCTCTCTCTGTCCCAAAAATAAATAAACGTTGAAAAAAAAAATTAAAAAAAAAATATATAGATATGCATAATGAATTTCCTTTTAGAAAATATGAATAATGAATTTGTGTATCAGAATATAGTCACAGAAAAGGAAAAACATCTTACTTGATACAGTACAAATTTTCTCATTTAGCAATATCAAGGCTCAATCGGCATCATCGTCCTACAATTCAAAATCTAAGACCACTGTTTAATCTATGTTAACCACTGTCCTCACATCTTAGCCTTCTTACTGAATTTACTTTCTTACTAAACTTACTAAGCTTACTAAAGTTTTTCATTTCAAGATCAGAGTCTGACGATGAACTGCAGAAAACTGTATTACTATTCCCATATATGCACAGTCATACATAAGAATTCAAAGCACTTTTTTTACTTCTTTTTTAACATTTATTCATTTTTTGAGAGACAGAGAGAGACACAGCATGAGCGGAGGAGGGGCAGAGAGAGAGGGAGACACAGAATCCGAAGCAGGCTCCAGGCTCGGAGCTGTCAGCACAGAGCCCGATGTAGGGCTCGAACCCACCAACCTTGAGATCATGACCTGAACCAAAGTCGGACACTTAACCGACTGAGCCACCCAGGCGCTCCTAGACTATTCTAAATAAAACTAAATTTAAAACAAAATTTTTAAAAATGAAATAAACAGAAAAACAGCTTTTCCAATTTCTTATATAAAACAATGTTAACAGAACAGTTCAGCAAAGACAGTTTTTCACCTTGAAGAGAAAGCTTGTAGCTGTAATTTTTACTTCTGAATAAGTTCTTCTGCCTGTATTGTAGGTGCTTCAATCTAATTGAAAATGAAACATCTCCAAGTTGGAGAAACAAAGTGACACTCAGAGCCTAAGGCTTGACTCCCACGTAATTCCGCCAGTAATATTTTTATGGCTGCAGAAAGCAGAAAAACACAGATATGTTGGCTTGTAGTATTAAATTTAATTCATAAAGTTTAGTAGCAATACTTCTGAGGACAGAGAAAAGTCAGCTTCCAATATGGTTAGTCCAGAAAAAGAAAGATATATTGCTGGTGCAAAAATTGCCTACTCAAAATTTCAAAGTATAGGCTTTAGGGCTCTGAAACACGGGAAGATATAAATACTTTATTATACATCTCATATTGCAAAAGTATCAAAAAGATTTCCTTGGGTTAATACAGCTACCTAAAATCAAAGAACAAAATAACAGAACAAAGAACGAAGGGAGTTTTTTTATTTTTATTAGTTCTCTTGTCATTCATAATAAATTAATAGAATTCTGGTTTTTCTAGCTTTCCGAAGAGATTTTATGAAACATATGAAACAGCTTAGAAACTAGCTTATTTTACAAAGAAGTGACACATTTTTAAGAGAATAAAGAGAAGGAAAGTCTTGGTTTCTGAGTATATGCACATATATATCATTTGAGGGACTCCCCAAGTATAATAGAAACCACTTAACAAAGATCAAACCACATTCTTTCGTTGTTTTCTGTCCCTATATCATTGTGCTGACACATTGGAGACTGTTATCCCCATTGAGTGAGTATAAAAATGAAGAAAATTTCTCCCTAATAGTAAATGTACCATCTTGCTCATTTTAGCATTTTATCTAATATTAGGGGCAAAAATGGAAACAACTTCAAATACTCAAGTAAGAACTTCAGAGGGAGTACGCAGTTTGCATTATAATGTATACCTGTAATAAAATAGCAAAGTGCTTTAAAAAAAAACATTAAGAGAGGAAAACAATTATATTTATAATTTAAATGAAATTCTGCATCCTTCATTTTTTAATTAATTTAATTTTTTTAATTCATTACTCTATTTATTTATTTTTAGAGAGACAGCACAAGCAGGGGAAGGGCAGGGGGAGAAGGAGAGAGAGTGGGGAGAGCCCCATTTGGGGCTCAATCTCATGACCGTGAGATCATGACCTGATCCAAAATTGAGACTTGGTCGTTTACCCAACTGAGTCACCCAGGCACCCCTGAAATTCTTCATTTTTAAAGGAGTATAATTTTTCCATGATCTACCTGGTTCAAATCCTATTTGATCTTTATAAAGATAGAAAAAAAGACCATGTTCAATCTTTTCAGATGCCCAGCCAACTACTTTCTCTATTAATGGTCTCTAATTTTCAGCCAACAGAAATAGATTCTGCTACAACATTTTTCTTCACTGTCGCCATCCCCAAATTCCTTATTTTTTCTGGTGCCCTCAGTGAGCACAAGATTTGATTAACACTAATTACTAGCATTTTTGTTCTACCAGCTTACCAATATTAAAAATATAATGTGGCTTCATCAAATATATTTGCAATGGCATAAAACTTATTATAGCATATTTCTACACAGACAGAAGTGTAAACATTAAAAACTGAAAAAAAATTAATATAACACTGTATGTTAACTACACTGGAATTAAAATTAAATTTAAAAAGAATATTCTACATTTTGGTATCAGTAGTGGTTACAAAGAAACAAATGCATAAAATTTTTTCAAACTATACACACAAATTTTTGTTTAAGTTTTTATTTATTTTGAGAGAGAGAGATAGAGAGAAGGGAAGGGGAAGAGAGAGAGAAAGAATCCCAAGCAGGCTCCACACTGCCAGCACAGAGCCCGATGTGGGGCTGAACTCCGGAACCATGAGATCAAGACCTGGGGCGAAAATCAAGAGTTGGACGCTTAACCGACTGAGCCACCCAGGCACCCCCACACAAGTATTTTAAACCACAATTAAGGGAACAAGTGTTTACGATGATTATCTGATTATAGACGTGGGTGATTCTTCTTTTTTCTATATCTCTTTCCAAATTTTATACAAAGAATAAATGTCTTTTCTGTAATGAAAAAAAGTGATCAATATGAATAGAACATATCTCAGAAAAAGAAGCCATAAGAGGGATATTCAACAAGAGCTGGATCATGGATGAATTTTTTCAGACCTTTAATAAACAGATATTTTGATCCTATGTATACTTTCCCAGGCCATAAAGAAATTTTACTGAGCCATCATAAGAATGATACCAAACTTAATAAATACAGCATAAAAAATAAACTACTAGCCAATATTTTTATGATTATATATGTACAGGTGCTAAATTAAATATTAGCAGGGGAGCCTGGGTGGCTCAGTCGGTTAAGCGTCCGACTTTGGCTCAGGTCATGATCTCACAGCTCGTGGGTTCGAGCCCCGCATCAGGCTCTGTGCTGATGGCTCAGAACCTGGAGCCTGCTTTGGATTCTGTGTCTCCCTCTCTCTCTGCCCCTCTCCTGCTCATGCTCTGTCTCTGTCTCTCTCAAAAGTAAATAAACATTAACAAAAAATTTTGTAATATTAGCATATGGATTTAAGGAGTTTTATTAACAGATTATAATGCCACGACCAAATAAGATTCTTATCAGGAATAAAAGAAGAGTTGAACACTGAAAGGCTGTTGGATGTAATACCTAAGTATTTATAAAATTCATGATTATAGATGTAAGAACTCAAAGATATTTTCCTTAAAAAGCTATTAAAATCGTGTGAAAAGATGTAAACTGTTTGACTAAAATCAATTGCACAAAAAGCAGATTTCCTATGTAAAAATAAGGTATAAATTAAGCAATAAATGAGTAGAAACTACAATTTTTAAAAGTGTAAGTGGGGATAGAGGGAGATAAAAGAAATCTTAAATAGGAAGACCTATTTTTAGGGGTGATTTGGGAATTATGAAGCCTCTTGAAATTACTCTAAGATTCGATGTAATATAACCAAAATTCCTGCAGAATTTCTTTCCTTTTTTCCTGCCTTTCTTTTTTCTTTTGCTTGTTTTCACCTTGACAAAAAAAGAAAAAAATCATTCCGAAGTTTACTTGAAAGAATTAATGTTTTAAAATTTAGGCCAGGAAAAAAAAGTATTAACAAAAAAGTCTAATGACAAGTATAAATATACACTTGATCTTGAACAACACAGGTTTGAACTGCACAGATCCACTCATACACAGACTTTTTTATATCAGTACACTATAGTATTATAAACCTATATTCTCTTCCTTATGATTTTCTTAATAACATTTTCTTTTCTCTAGCCTACTTTATTGTAAGAATACAGTATAGAATACATATAACATACCAAATATGTGTTAATGTTATGTTGACGGTAAGGTTTCTGGTCAACAGTAGATTATCAGTGTTAAGTTTTGGGTGAGCCAAAAGTTACAGGCAGATTTCAACCTCGCAGGGTATTGGCACCCCTAACCCTGACATTGTCCATGAGTCAATTGTACATTATAAAACTGTAATAATTAAAACAACATGGCATTGCATGGAGGGAGAAATGGATCAATAGAACAGAATTTTTAAATCTATAGAAAACCCCAAGTATTATTGTTAGTTTATCATCTAATGAAGGAGGTATTTCCATGAGAAAATGCTAGATCAGAAAAAGCATGGGGACAACTTATTAGTTATTTAAAAGGTTGGGGCACGTGGATGGCTCACTCCATTAAGCGTCCAACTTCGGCTCAGGTCATGATCTCATGGGGTTTGAATCCTGCGTCAGGATCTGTGCTGACAGCTCAAAGCCTGGAGCCTGCTTCAGATTCTGTGTCTCCCTCTCTCTCTGCCCCTCCTCTGCTCTCTGTCTCTCTCTCTCAAAAATAAATATTTAAGAAAATAATAATAAAAAAACTAAAATAATAAAACATGTCCACAAATTCTTAGACATTCATTTTTTCCAAGATGGAGCCTAATTTCTGTCCCCTTGAGTGTGGGCTGGATTTGGTGATTCACTTCTAAAAAACTTGGGGTAGAAATGGCAATGACTTCCGAGAGTAAGCCATACAAGACATTGTGCCTTTCCTCTTGATCTTGGATCATGTTCTATACAAAACATCAGTTGCCATGTCAAGGACACTCAGTCAGCCCTCTGGAGAGGAAGCAAATCCTTTGTCAAAAGCCAGCACCAATGTGCCTGCTTGGATGTGGACACTTTAGCTCTAGTGAAGGCCAGCAGACCCATGAAAGAACAGGAGACCAACTATCCTGTAGAAGTTTCCCTAAGTTCCTGACTTGTGGAAACCACTCAAGATAGTAAATGTTACTGTGATTTTAAGCAGCTATATTTTCAGAAATTTTGTTACCTATGTATATAAGTAATACATATCTATGTATCTATTGTATCTAGATAATAGATACAATCTATGTAATAGATAAGTAATAGATATCTATGTAATATCTATGTATCTATGTAATAGATAAGCAATATACTTCTTGATTTTTATTATTATAAATATCCCTATAAAGAAATGTGTGTGTGTTTATGTATTTATATATAATTGCACTCTTGTGTGAACATATCTGTGGGTTAAATTCCTGGATATGGAATTATATATAATTGCACTCTTGTGTGAACATATCTGTGGGTTAAATTCCTGGATATGGAATTCAAGAGGTTTGCATCCTAAACATTTTGGTATATATGACAAGTTATCTTCCAAAAAGTAAATAAATTTATACCTCCCTTTGTTCACAATATTGTTAACAAAGGGTATTAAGTATTTTTAATTTTTTGCCAAATTGATAGATATTCGTTTTAATTTGCATCTCTTTAAGTGACAGGTTGAATATTTATAAGACTATCTGGCCATTTGTAGATCAAATGTTTGCCTATTTTTCATTCTGGTTCTCAGCCTTTCATTGATTCGTAAGTGCTGTCTGTAGTTGAAAATTTGCTTTGTTATAGCTGCGAATCATTTTCCCAAGTTGTCTTTGCGTTTTGACTTTAAATCAAACTTAAAATCTACTAGGGGCGCCTGGGTGGCTCAGTCAGTTAAGCGTACGACTACGGCGTCTGACTCACAAACTGAGTTCGAGCCCTGCGTTGGGCTCTGTGCTGACATCTCAGAGCCTGGAGCCTGTTGTGGATTCTGTCTCCCTTTCTCTTTGCCCCTCCCCCACTCATACTCTGTCTCTGTCTCTCTGAAAAATAAATAAACATTTAAAAAAAGAATTAAAAAAATCTATTAAAAACTTTATTAAACAATTAGTCTATTAAAAGCTCTATTAAACTTTTTTTCTGTATAGATTTATTTTTACAAAATAGGTGACCAAATTTATTTATCTTTTTATTTATGGGTTCTGGAGTTGTGGCATTCTTTGAAAGGCCTTCTTCATTCCAATACTATATTGAATCCACGGATTTTTTCCGTATTTCTTTTTTTTTTTTCTTTTTTTTTTCATTTTTTAATTTTTTAAATTTATTTATTTTTGACCATGAGGTCATGACCTGAGCCAAAGCTGGAGATTTAATCAACTGAGCCACCCAGGCGCCCCTTGTGAACGTATTTTAAAATCATTAGTAAAAAACTTAAATATTTATGAATGAAAGGCTGATTAAATCAATCATAACCATTATCTCTAAATACTTTTACAGCCTATTCCTTCAGTAAAAAAAAAAAGAAAGATAATTTAAACACATAATTCTGATATGAAAACATGAATTATATTTATTTATAATAATTAAATATACATTATATTTATAACTGTTACTTTTATATTATTGTTTTATATTATATATAATTGTATATAATTATGCATAATATAATTAAATACAATTAAATATATAATTACATAATTAAATATAAATTATTTTTATTTTATCTTATATTTATATACATATACCCTTGATAACATAGTGTGTATGCTACAAAATAGACACAAAAAAATTTTCCTCTTCAATGAGATAAACCTGAGTGGAAGAGCTAATAATATTTTCTTCCCACTTCCCAGTGAATCATCTTGAGGTGAATGTATGTACTTAAGGGACCACTGAAATAAATGTAGTCATTGAAAAATGAAATGACTCTATGAATACAAATGAGAGAAAGCATCCAAATCAGAAAAGCAAAATGGTAAACATCAGGTATCAATTGATTCCATCTTCGTGAATAAAGAGCACACACATAGATGCTTACACACACACATAAAATAAATGAAAAACTGTAAGAGGGGCACCTGAGTGGCTCAGTCGGTTACATGGCTGACTCTGGCTCAGATCATGATGTTGCAGTTCGTGAGTCAGCGCAGAGCTTGCTTGGGATCCTCTGTCCCCCTCTCTCTCTGCACCTCACCTGCTCATGCACCCTCTACACTCTCTCTCCCCAAAATAAACAAACATTAAAAAAAATTTTTTTTTAAGCCAGAAAAGAAACTTAAGAAAGGTTATCTCTGGAAATCAGATTTAATCAGAATAGAGATGAGGGAAAAAACCTTCATTTATCTTTTGATTCACTTCTATAACTTTTGAACTTAATATGCACATGTTTTCATTTTGATAATTACTTTCATTCTTTAAAGAAAATATATGCAAATTCACATAAATAAAAGCAATGCAACAAAAAATGAGTGAAGAACATGAAAAAATAGTTCTCAGGGGAAAAAATGTATAAAAATGCCTCTTGAGGGGTGCCTGGGTGGCTCAGTAGGTTAAGAGTCTGACTTTGGTTCAGGTCATGATCTCACGGTTCGTGGGTTCGAGCCCACATCAGGCTCTCTGCTGACGGCTCGGAGCCTGGAGCCTGCTTCGGATTCTGTGTCTCCCTCTCTCTCTGCCCTCCCCCAATCATACTCTGTCTCTCTCTCCCTCTCTCTCTCTCAAAAACAAATTTAAAAAAATTTTTAAAAAGTGTTTTAAAATGTCTCTTGAACATTTTTTTTTCATGTCCAGTTTCATGTAAAAGAAGTGAAATGTAAATCAAAACTACACAGAAATAGCACTTTTCATCGATCAGATTGGCAAATACCCTGAAGTTTGATAACATATCGACTTGGTAAGGGGGACAGTCACTTTCATTCATTGTTGTGAATACTATAAATGAATATAACCCCCCTGGAGGGCCTTTTGGCAATATCTACCAAAATTTAAAATGCACATACCCTTTAACCCAGCAAGGCTACTTCATGAAATTAATCCTACAGGCATATGTAAATAACATATGTCCAAGGTTATTTGTTGCAGGATGGTTAATAATAGCAAAAGATGAGGATGTCATCATCATTGTTGCTGTTTTTAGATTCTAGAAGCAAACTTTATTTACTGTATAAGTATCTTCACCTCAGGTGGCTTCACAGAAGCACCCAACCAGGTTTCTGGCTTTCTCTTGAATTACACTTTAGTCAGCAGTGGCATGTGTAATATTTTATCTTGCTCAGTTTTGTCTCTCGTTAAAACAGTTCATGAATCACATTTTATGGTTTCCATATAGGTTAGAGAATGAGTTCATTTGCATAGAGATCGAGTCCCTGACGAATTTAGGAGACCACCTTTAAAATGTATCTCAAAACTCCTATCTTCTTGCTAAAACCCCCTTTCTAATATCACCTCCATCCCTACCTCCTTTTTTTTCATTCTAATTTCTTTCCGTCATCAAAACCAACAGCTGACATTTTTCTCAAGGCCATTTTCACAAGTCAAACAGATTTTCATTACTATGAAAGCTATTGCCTGAAGAGCTGCAAACTGGAAAGCCACATTAGAGTATGTGTTGTGGGCCACGGGCTGAGCTCATTCATTAGCTGGGCAACTCAGTCCCCAGCCTCCATCTTGCCCCAGCAGAATCCCAGATTACTACAGCAATGGAATGTCTTCTGACAAACAGCTAACTCTGCAAACGGTAAGCTTACAAATGCCAAGGGTTTGCTCGCAGAAGATGAGAATCAACCTCAATGTCCATTAACAGGTGTCAAGTACGATAAATTACAGTAAATCCTTTCTATGAATTACAAGACAGCGATTGGAGTAAAATCCTCTTTACATATACGTATATAAGCTCAAAAATATTATTAATTAAAAAAAGCAAGGTCAGAACCGGGTGCTACCATTTGGAAAACAAAGTGGGGAGGATATGTATTCACATGTGCTTATTTACATATAAAATCACTGGAAGGAGACAGGAGAAACTAAATGTCAGTGGGGAAAAAATCTGAATGGCAGGTAGGCAGAGGGGAGAGGCAGACATTTCACTCTTCACACTTTTCCGATCTCTGATCCATTAAAATTAATACAATAACAAAGTACAGGATAATGATATTGGCTAACACTTAATTAAGAGTCACTTGCCTTGGGGTGCCTGGGTGGCTCAGTCAGTTAAGTGTCTGACTCTTGATTTCAACTCAGGGCATGACCTCACCTCACCATTCATGGGTTCGAGCCCCACATCACGCTCTGCGCTGGGATTCTCTCTCTCCCTCTCTCTGCCCCTCCCCCGCATGTGCTGTCTCTGTCTCTCTCTCCAAAACAATAAATAAAGCTTAATTTTTTTAAGCTTTATTTATTGTTTTGGAGAGAGAGACAGAGCATGAGCAGGGGAGGGGCAGAGAGAGAGGGAGACACAGAATCTGAAGCAGGCTCCAGGCTCTGAGCTGTCAGCACAGAGCCCGACGCGGGGCTCGAACTCACGAACCGTGAGATCATGACCTGAGCCGAAGTTGGACGCTTAACTGACTGAGCCACCCAGGCGCCCCCCAAAAAAAATCTGTTTTAATACTCACTTGCCTCGTGCTAGACACTCTATTGTTTTATATATTATTGTATTTAGTTCACACATTTCACAGATGAGGAAACTGAAGCCCAGTGAGACTAAAAAGGAGCCAAAGACCTGCCAGTGGTCAGGGGTGGGCCTACTCTATTCTCCCAGGATTTCTGGGCCAGATTCTGTGCTACCTCCCATCTAGAAAGATGTTAACAGTAACACTTTGTTAGAAGACACTCAGTCTTCATACCAGTCAACAATCATCAATACAGAAGTGATTTTTTTTTCCAGGGACAGTATCTTAAAAGACTTTATGGATGATATTTGAAGGAGTCACCAGAAATGCACCAGAACTGCAACGAAGAGACTCTGCCATAACTTTGATTTCTCTTGGGCTTCGTTTCTACATATAGAAGATGGACTAAGGAAATATCCAAGCTTCCTTTCAAAATCCAAACCCAAGATGGGACGCAAGTCACCTGGACGATGACGAGCCCTCCGGCATTTGAGGGGCCACCCTTTTCTGTAAAGCCAAGTCAAGTGGTTTACGGGCCTACCCCAACCCATGGCGGAGGCTAGCCTCCCCACCTCTTCCCCTTTCCAAAGGTCATATTTCTATGTTTAAGGCAACAATTGTTCTTTTGCACCCAACCGTAGCCAGACCACAAGAAAGCCTTATTCTCTGCTGCTGCCACTGACCTGCATGTGCTACAGGGGGCACATGCTACATGGTCACTGCTACGAGCCTGGACACTGCACGTCTCTTCATCCCACTACAACACCATTCAACAAGAAACATTTTCAGGCATTACTGAAAGAATATAAAAGAAGACAGGAACGGCTATAAAGCAATAATGAGGCCTTACTGCCCATGTAGCAGTTTGAATCCTTTGCAGCATGAGGGGCTGAGACAATGCCTATTTCTTTCTTTCTTTCTTTTTAATGTTTACTTATTTTTGAGAGAGAGAGAGACAGCCGAGGAGATGCAGGGAGAGAGAGAACAAAGGATGCGAGGCAGGCTCCACACTGACAGCAGAGAACCTGATGTGGGGGGCTCGAACCCATGAACTGTGAGATCATGACCTGAGCCAAAGCCAGAAGGTTAAGGACTGAGCCACCCAGAAGCCTCTGTTTAGAATAGGCAGCACCTATTCCTAATGCAGAAACAGGAGAAGCTCTCCTCATTCTTAAAGGTACAGTAATTCGTAGTTAGAAGAGGGACTTTTAAGTCAGAGAAGATTGGTTTCAGTCTGTGTGTTTCCCCGTGGGCTCCACGTAGTAGAATGCCCAAGGAAGTGTCTACCTGGGAGGGTTCATGAGCTTCCTTGTATTTAATCACCCATCCTCTGAAGGTCATAAACTCAATAAAGAAGGAGAAAACAGCTTCTCTTGTTTCTCCTGATTAAAACATCATCTCTGTAATAGGTGAAAGCAAAGCCTTCAAGTTTCCAAGTGATTTAAAATCCCTTCTATCAACAGTGTGACAGAAAGCAAGAAAATTTACACACCCTTGGGGCAAGATAGTGGAAATATATTACTGTCCTATGGAGGTAAATGCAAATTCTTACTGGTGATTTTTTTTTTTTTTTTTTTTTTTTTTTTTTTTTAAGTACAGAGGTAGGAGTAAACGCACTGGTCAAATCTCATAACAAGTATTACAGGGCACATGGTAGATCTTTTCCAGAAATAAAACAACTTCAAATCTTGTATTAGGAAAGGTAGGAACGATTTCATCATATCAATGATGCAACCTACAGTTAGTCTCTCAGAATCATTTCAAATGATCACATGGAGAAGCCAAAGGGCAAAATAGTTGCCTAAATGGCATCTTGAATGATATTGACGGTCTCTCAGATTACCTCCAGCGTTCCATATTATTTTGCATTAACTCTTCCAGATAAGTACCTAAATTATGGTAAACAGTGTAAATTCTAGCACTGTCCTCTTAGAACTTCCATCCACTGCTGTTTTAAATCACTCAAGTCCATTCTTATATGGCAGCTGGCATTCTCCTTGACTTTAACAGATGAAAAGATAATTAGGGAAACTAATGGCTGTTTTTCCTACCTCAAGCACCTATTTTTGTAGGCCCATCACCTCCCCCTCCAACCCCCAAATGAAGATATTCTATAATATTTCCTTCAGAATTTGCCGGGCTTTCCTGGTAAGTTTCAAGGGCATCTAATCTTGCATCTAGTAATTTTCCAAAGGAGAGCATGCTATATATAATATTCCATGCCCAGTGGACTCAAAGATGGGTATGAAGTCCAGTGTCCTAGAAAGGATGAGCAAGCACAAGATGCCCTGAAGTCAGGCCTGCGGTTAAGCCACTTTCCTGCCCCTCACCTTGGGTCCCTGGCAAGACAGCAGTGACCTTGAAGCCATTGCTTTGTCACTAGTAGGAGGCAGCCAGTGGACCTTTCACTAGCTGGGGTCCAAGACGCTGTGACTGAACCTCTGTGGTAGCAGAGTGTAACGAGGCGATCAGAATGCTTTTAGCACAACAATAGGTAGAAAGGTGTCCAAATTGGGAGCTCAGCTGCCTACCAGCTGTATAATCTTAATAACGTGGAGATAATACTTAAATCGTGACTTCTCTTTGAGCAATAAATGAGCTTGTACTTATGAAGGACTTGGAACAGTGCCTGGCACAAAGTCACTCAATAAATGCATTAAGTACAATTAGCTATCGATACATTATTTTTGGTTCTTCAAAGTCCGGAGGCCCTGCCATGGAACAAGCTTTCTGACTCACATTGACATTCTTTGGGGCCAAAGCCATGAACTCTCTTTGATTAGGTGGTATGGTCCTCATTTTGTGAATGTCCTTTAAAACAGGCAGCAGGTACGTGGGTATGGGGAGTGTAATTATCTACCCATATGAGCCAGGTATGGCACAACAGCCAGGCATTTCTTCCTTAATCACTTGTCCAATTCAACGCTAGATGGTTTTCTAAGGATGGGGAAATTCGACCATTCCTCTAACTGCAGCTGCCATTCTTTCTTTGCTTCCATCATCCAGTTCAGACGGATGGGGAGGGAAAGCAGTACCCCACACGCCCAACGAAGTCAGCTCCTGATGCAAATAGATGCCTTCTTTCCATCAATTCTGGTCTTCACTTCCAGAGCCTGGCTGGGCAGCAGAGTGGGAGCTCCTTCATGACCTGAGCCTAAGTTGGATGCTTAACCGACTGAGCCACCCAGGCACCCTGAGGGGTAGTTCCTTCTTAGTAAGTACTAAAAGGGATGGAGGTCTGTCTGTTCCGTGGAAGTCTCTGTGGAACATGAGGCCACCCAGTACCAAATGCTCTCAGTCTTGGGCTTTTAGATCAAAATAATGAGACAATAAGAAACTGTTACATTTATACCTGTTTTTTTCCCTGGCGACTTCTTTACCTCCAAAAGCATTTGGAAGTTCCGGGTCACCTGCAAAATGTCAGTAAAGCTATACACAATGAAAGAAAGAGCCCTGAAGAGTCCCTTTTGGGTTCAGCCAATAGAGGAAATAACATAGCATTGAGCCTTAAGAATGGCTACTGATCAAATTTAACCAGAGACAAGTTCGCCTGTCTTCCCAGAAAGAGTAAATAAGAAATAAAGTTGACTCAATTCATTTTGGCAGCCAACACACAGAATTCAGTTTATTTCTTTCTGTCCTACAGAATGTTTGTTGTTGTTGTTTTTAAGCAAAGAAAAAAAAAAAAACTACATGAAAGGAATGTGGCAAATCCCAGATCAATTTTTCAATAAATTCTCTGCCTCGTCCAAAAGCAGAACCGAGTTCACATCAGGCATAAGAAAACGAGGATAAATGCTAGACAATTGAAAACATAATCACTTATGAATGTCCTTGAAGGCTACGACATACTGAGTAACAGCCAGCAGGACTTTGGGAAAATTTTGCAAGTCAAGTCAGAATGCAAACATCCAGTCCTCTAATGCGGACACTCCCAGGAAACAAGATGCATTTGCTCTTGACTTGCGATAAGTTTTTTATTCCGTCGCATACAAAGTGATATGGTAGTGATCAAGGTGGCCCCCAACCCTAGGGTTTAAAATACACCTAAGCTCACATAATACAATAAGGAATTGTTTATCAACCATTATTTAATATATAATGTCTTATGTCTTGGATGTGGGGTTTATACATTTATCATTTCCTACACCCAATATACTGACAACTCTCCCCTCTACTGATAATTAAAAGAAATTATAAATGTCTTATGTGTGCAGCATAATTATCACTTTTACCTTATAAAATACAATTTGCTGCCCACACATTACCATCTTATCTGGCCATTTAACTACAGATAATGATCCTTTTATGAATCTAGCCCACAACCTGGACATTTTCTATCTCATGTTCCTTTGGACCCTTGCAAAAACAATATAGAACGCCTGTGGTGTAAAATTAGGCCTAAACTTAATTATCTTGCAGCCTATTTCCTGAGTTTAATTAACTTTTCTGAGTGGTTTCTACTGCAATGAGAACTAGGCCCATTTGGTATTATTTAGTGTCATAATTTCTCTTCCCGCTCAGTTCCAAGGACACCACAAGCTCCCTCCAGTCCTAATTGCCATGGCAAATGCAGAGATAGGAGAACTGAAAAGCAGCTATAACCAAAATTAAGAATGCGCTGCTGTGCATACTAATATAAGGATGGAAATCTATGAGTGTGCTATCTATAATCCCTTCTAGCCTCTAAATGAACTGACTTTAAATATTTAATTATCTTGTTAAGTAAATTCAGATTATAGATTCAAATCCTCGTCATTACAGATCATCGGGCTATTTCAGAAGTAGAATAAATGGAAGCCAGACCAACAGCCTTTTGTAAACTAGAATATGACACACAGTTTACAGTGGAAGCTGTTCTCCTTCTCCCTAGCTTATGTAGACTCCTTCTCTGGACTCTGAGAAGACTAGGCATGACAAGACATTCCGCCTCTAGAAAATGTGTGGACCCTGCCCCATGAGTAGTAGAGTGAATGTGGCCTTTGGAGCCCAACCCATTGAAAGCAATGTGGACTGTTCATCATTAATGCTGCAGCCACTGGCAAGTTGTTAGGTCTTTCACAGCCTAGACTGCCCCACTGTTGAATGCAAATAATGGTAAATGCCCCACTAGTGGGTTTCAATGATTAAAGAGATAACCAGTGAGCTTCCCCTCCTCCTCTCTCCGCCCCCCCCCCCCATATAAAATGTTTCAGAGAAGAAACCGTTGTGGGTTGACTTTTTATGTGCCAGTATGTTTTGTTAATGGCTGAGAGAAGATACAAATGGGAAAACAGACTTGAAGGAGGAGGGTGCCTCTGCTGAGACAGGTAAGAATGAAAAATAAATTACAAATTTTTTTTAATAAAAAAATAAAGGAGAGGTTGGAAAGACCTAAACGTTATTGGCAAAAATAATAACAATAAATAAATAAATAACAGACAGACAGACAGGCAAGGCAGTAGAGGGAGGAAGGAAGAGAAAGAGAACATAAAACCCAGAGGTGGCTCGGTTGGTTAAGCGACCGACTCTTGGTTTCGGCTCAGGTCATGATCTCACGGTTCATGAGATCGAGCCCTACATCCGGTTCCACACTGACAATGCCCTCTGCCTCTCCCCAGCTCGCTCACCGTGTCCTCTCTCTCACAAAATAAATAAATACACATTTTTAAAAAACAGATATTCTGACGTAAAGTACAAGAAAGAGGGCCACTATTTCTAGGACAGTCTGTGACAAAAACCAAGGAGAAATCAGGAAGAACAGAGGAGCCCTCCTACGTCACTGTCTAGCACCCATGTCACGCCTCCATATTTATCCAAGATTTTGGTGCCGCTCTGCCCAGAGCCTATCTTCACCCTAGCTAGGGCTGAGGAGCTGCTGAAGGACAGAGCTGAGAGATGCTTTAAACCTTTCTGATGCCACCAGGTACTTCGTGCCTAATGAAGTAACTCCCCTTCTGTCACTCATTCCCTCATTCTTACTGCTGGTCTTGTGTTGTAATGGGGATTTTCCTTGTTTTATACACATTTTATATCCTTAGTTCTACAATGGGGAAGAATGTCTCAGCACTGTCCTGGGTCAGAGGAATGCCTTGACCTGGCTCCATTCCGGGGCTCCTTGGTCCCCCCTTGCCTAGCCACGGGGAATTCCCCTTCCGCACCAACATCCGTCCTTTAACTGTCCAGTCTAGGTGCAAGGGCAGGTAAAATGAGGTACGCTTAACATTATTCTGAGCCATGAAAGCAGGTACCTCTACTCAAGGAAGACAGAACACAGAATGACATCAATGGTGATGGGCAGGCACTGGCCACGGGAGACCCCCACATGAGAGCAAAGGAAAGGACAATCACTGTGGATCTTTGGCTCAGATGACACACAGTGTGACAACTTTGGCTAACACCGATGCTAACAGAGGATGCTTGTGATGACCCTCCCTAAGCTTTCAAGGGTTTTAGTTCAGGCTCTCAAACACTAAGTGTCTCGGGAAACATTCTGCTCCCCTGTGCTGAATGTCCCATATCTGAGTTTGTCGGAGTTGAACCAGGCAATGACATGGACTGAGATCCTGGTGTTTTTGTTACTGCTGTTGTTGCCATTTTCACATCCCCTCACGACCAGGAAGAACTCCCCCCCACACACATTCATGTTCTTGCTGCTTTCATTCAGAATTTTCACAAATTTTTAATGTTTACTTATGTTTTGAGAAAGACAGAGAGTGCAAGCAGGGGAGGAGCAGAGAGAGAGGAAGACACGGAATCTGAAGCAGGCTCCAGGCTCTGAGCTGTCAGCACACAGCCCGACACGGACTCGAACTCATAAACCATGAGATCGTGACCTGAGCCAAAGTCGGACGCTTAACAGAATGGGCCACCCAGGCGCCCCTCCTTCAGAATTTTCAAATCGACCTTGTAGAGGGAAACAATCGTGAAGAATTAGTCCAATATCTGATTCCATTCTCCAAAAACAGAGAGTCCTGGAGAACCGAGGACCTATATTTTTCTCACCTTCAGTCCGACTCCGTGGCTATCAAAGGCCCTCACAATCTAGGAACTAGTTCCTACTTTACAGTTAAATCAAAATACTTCGTCTTGAGACTTCTGGACTGAAGCACAGAGGACTTTGTACCTCAAGTGCTCCCACCGCATCTCTTTCCCCAGCCGGCCACACACTCTACTGCACAGGCCTTAAATCATCCTGCACACCCTGCTCTTGTACCTGCCAACATCATCCACTGTCTAAATGCAGCCAGCAGCTGTTTATTTACAATTAGATCTGCCAGCTGGAAAGCAAACATTCCGCGTTACCGAATCAATCAATGTTACAGGGAGAGAAAAAATCAGGTACAGCATGAAATGGGGGACAGGAACATTACATTATATTGCAGCTGTCCTTGTCCAATGCCATTAGATGTTCTCGGCACCAAGAATTAATATAACCACAGTCTATGATCAGCTGTCTTCTAGTCGCGGATTTGACACCTAAGAAATACGGCCCGCCAGAGGGAAAGATTTGGGCCTTGGAAGCCCATGGCCTTCACCTGATGACATGAGCAATACTGACCTCCAGGGTGGTTCTCTATCATGGAACCAGGGCACATCCCCCCTACACAATGTTTATCAATTGTATTTCCTCTTTTATCCAAGTGGCAGTTAGAGCTGAATCACACACACTGAGATCAGGCTTTCAAAATAGGATCGTATCACCACGTAGAGTATTTGGGGACGCTCTCTCCTTTTGGAAATATCAAAGAATGATGAGTATCTCCTCTTCATCATAAAGTGGATCAGCACAAGGACTCCTCCCATTTTTACTGATTTACAGAGGTAGTGCTGTTCAAGACCTTGATCTGACTTTGGCTGTCAAGCCACCGACTGAGCCTTGGTGAATTAACACGCTTGCCTGGTTCAGTCCGCAAAATTAGTAAAGCAAAAGGCAGTAACACTCTAGTAAGAATACAGCAACAAAAGCTTAACAGTATGATGGATGAGGCTCTTCCCTTATCTGCCTTATCTGCAGGCTTTTTGTTTGGTTGGTGGTGCCTTTTTTTTTTTTTTTTTAAATAGCAGTGGATGGGAATCTAGATGGGGAAGGAAAGGATACTAGACATGAAGTTGGAAGGTCACTAAACATGCAATTCCAGGACACAACCCAGTATTTGTAACCCACCAAAATTTCTTATGGAGGCATTCACACCGTGCCCCCTAAAAGCCACTGGAGTTTGTGCAGCATTTGAGATAAACCCTGTTAATGCCCTCCTCTGGTCCTGGTGTGCCAGGAACTTGACGGTTTCCCCTCTCTGTGTGCTGGCTCCTAATGGGAAACTCCACAGCACTTTGTGTAAATACAGAAACATCTGCCGTAGCCATGAACAGCTTACTGAAAAAGAACAGCCAAGCCTGCTACAGACCCCCTCTGCCCTCATTAGAAAATATGCTGGCCGTCAACAGAAGTACAATAAAACTCGGAGAGCTTAAGGCATCAGGAAAAGACAGGGAAGGCCTTCGGGACAGTAAATAAAACACTCCTAGCCAAGTAGGGGATTTGGAGGAGTGGGATTAGACATTAGTGGACACAGCGCCTGGTTAAGAGTTTCCCATTTTCTGAGTCCAGGCTTGCTTACAACCAAGGACCCACGCTCCACCCTTTGCATTTAAATACCCCAACCCCAAGGGTAATGATCTCCTTTTATACAATCTGATTCACTTAATGCTGCAAAGTAGCCTTATGAACACTGGGCTTCCCACAGTACACAGCAGAGGACAGGGTTTCAAAGTCTTCTCAGCAAATTAGATTGGAGGTGTATGTAGGTAAACTCTATGAAGGCTCGGGCTGAAGCGAAGGCACTCAGACCACTGCAGGGCCTCTCCAGGTATGAGGGGATAAGGACCCGACCTAAAATGAGATCAGCACAAATTAAGAGAATGGTCCCAGGGGTAGGGAGACTGTATCAGCCAAAAGGCGCAAAGTGTGTGACAGTCATTAGCCTCGCTCTTCCTGGGACCAAATACGAACGTTGCAGATCGAGATGAAGCCTTTTCCTCTCTCACCGCAGCTCCACACACGTACAGATTTTTTCCGACCTACTCGAAGTCACCATGTGGTCTCATGGTTTCCTTCATTCTTGGTTTCTTTTGTTTTGCTCCTGGAAGAATCCTTCTTTTCCCTCTCACCCTATTATACCCATTTCCATCCCTCATGACATCCAAGTAACGACATCATATTCATCTGGGTTGTCTGGGTTAATGTAACAAAAATGGGTTCTGACGAATTTTATCAAAGAAAAAAATTAGGTTTTTGGAAGGAAACAGGGTAGTAGAAGAAACGGAAGAGAAGATGAGCAACGAGATCTCAGAAAAGGATGAAAAGCAGGGTAATGCTGGGAAAATGCTAGACGCTCTCTTCAGAAGCACCAAAAGGATGAGTCACATCCGCATGTCACTTTGCTCAGGCTGTGATTTCATAGGTTGAGATTCCGACGGAGACTGCGTGGAAGGTCCCCAATGCTGGTACCAAAGGAGGGTAGACTGGATGCCGGACAGGCACTACCAATGTCTGTCCTCCACAGCCATACATGGACATACTTGTACAGGCAGCAACAGCGTGAAGCCTAGAGAAATGACTTACAAGGCTCAGTTCCTTTTTCTTTTTTTAACGTTTATTTATTTTTCAGAGACAGAGCATAAGCAGGGGCGGGGCGGAGAGAGAGGGAGACACAGAACCCGAAGCAGGCTCCAGGCTCTGAGCTGTCAGCACAGAGCCCGACAGCGAGGCGGGACTGAGTCACCCAGGCACCCCCAGGCTCAGCTCTTTGAAGCTCAAGTCCATCCCATTGCTCTTCATTTTATGGCAAAATGCTCCATTATCTGCATTTAGTACATTTTCTTTCTTTCTTTAGCACAGAAATTTCTTATTTCAGTATCGAACTCTGACACTGAACATTCCCTAGTTTCAATTCCCCACTCTTGCCCACTAGGTAATTCTGATTAATTCTATTTATCATAAAAAGCAAGATAAGGCTATAGAAAAGGTCTCAAAGAAGGAAAGGAAAGGAAAGGAAAGGAAAGGAAAGGAAAGGAAAGGAAAGGAAAGGAAAGGAAAGGAAAGGAAAGGAAAGGAAAGGAAAGGAAAGGAAAAGAAAACTCATCTTTAGGTGTATCAGTGCTGTACAAAAGAACTTTCTACAATATTGGAAATGTTCTAAATCTAGGCTAACCAAAACAGTAGCCACTGGCCAAATGAACCTACTGAGCCCTTGAATGTGACCTGTGAGACTAAGAAACTGAATTGTATTTAATTTTTATTAATCTAAATATAAATCTAAATAGCCAAATGTGGCTAGTAGCTACCATATTGGACAGTACAGAATAGATACATAATATCCAAGAAATTCCTTCTTCTATTTATTTGGAGACCAGTAGCTTTTATGTCATGACTGTGGGATGTTAAAAGCTAAATTAAGTATATTTCTGAGAAAGTTAAAAGCAATTCTATACCCTCTGTACAACTGCAGCAAGTAAGGCACCTTGTGGGTCAATAACTCACCTGAACTGTAAGCCATCCCCAAGGAAATACACAGAGCTGCAGGAGGTCCCAGGCTTCTAGCTCTGGCTCTCCCTAAGTATGTGACCTTGGGCAAGTCAGGCTTTCTTTTTCATTTCTTGAAAAGAAAGGGATCAGACTATATGATTTCAGGTCCCTTTTCCAGCACTAACAGCTTTAATTTTTATTTGCGCACACTAAAATCTAGAAACGATAGGGCAGGGGCTACAAACACGAATGGCGACAGTGTCCAGGCTTGTAAATGAATGAAACTTGCCTAGCAGGACCTGGAGCCCAGGGAACAACATATATCCCAGCCAATCACACAAGTGGAGATTCTGACTTTCAAAAAGACCTCAGAAATCCTCTTTTATTGTTGAAGTCTAATGCAATTTTTAGGAAAATCTCTGTGGCCTATGCAAATCTCATCTATGGGCAAGGCGTGACATCCATTGCCTCCAATGTGATAGCTAAATACCTCAGACTCTCTTCCTTTAAGTGACCCCTACCCACTTCAGAATTTTCTGACCTCCTCCATAACCCCATATCGTCCTCAGTTTAAATTTATAATTCCAAGCTCCCCTACAAAGCTCCAAACACAAATTAATTAAAATGTTAGATCAAGCCATATCACCACACGATTGTGAAAGTTGCTTTGTTGCCAATAACTAGAACAGACAGAAAAGTGATCATAATGTACCAAACGTAACTGAGGGATGCCCCCATTTCTCACTTTTGTGGTGTTATGAGGGGAGTTCAAGGCTTTTCTGATGAAAATTTGTGTTTTTCAGGAAACTCATTTAACATATGCTCCGATAAAACTGCAAATGATGACTGCCTAGAAAATTCTAACCTTCCACTGAAACAGTACTTGTCAACTCCACAAATATTGTTGCAGTAAAAGAGCAGAACCACCAGATGGCAGCATTATATCATTAAAAATTCTCAGTACTTGAAATTGAGGTAATGTTCACAAAAATTGTCTTGGCACAATTAAAATCAAGCTATGTGCTTTCTAGCTCTCTCCTTAGCTGATTAATTTCTTTAGAATTTATTTTTAATCGGGTCACCTGGGTGGCTCAGTCGGTTAAGTGTCCGACTTCGGCTCAGGTCATGATCTCGCGCTTCATGGGTTCAAGCCCTGCATCAGGCTCTGTGCAGATAGCTCAGAGCCTGGAGCCTGCTTCAGATTCTGTGTCTCCCTCTCTCTCTGCCCCTCCCCCACTCACACTCTGTCTCTGTCTCTCAAAAATGAATAAACATCAAAAAAATTTATTTTTAATCAACTATTATTGCTCAAAGTCTATTATTATTGTGGCTTAAGTCATTCAACCCAAAATGGGCCTCAAATTTTTACAATGTTCACTTATCGATACCTTTGGGGTTAAATGATATAAAATTGTATGAGGGGATGCTTTAATGAAATTTTTAGTAGCATTCCTGCCTATTAATCTGTTTGTATTACAGGTTCCTGGAAGTGATGACTGCCACATTTTGTGGGGGTTTTCTTTTATTGTTTGCTTTTGTTTGGTTGGTTGGTTTTTTGAAGTTTTTTTTTTTTTTACTTTATTTATTTTGAGAGAGAGAGAGACATCGAGAAAGAGAACGAATCCCAAAGAGGTTCCACACTGTCAGCACAAAGCCTGACTCGGGTCTCAAACTCACGAACCATGAGATCATGACCTGGGCTGAAACCAAGAGTCAGACGCTTAACCTACTGGGCCACCCAGGTGCCCCATGAATACCACATTTTGTAAGAGAAATCCTGGATGGCTAGTACTCATGTTTTGGAGTCCCAGAAGTACTAAAGAGTAGCACAAAAGAGAGTGTAGAAAATAAACCAAGAACCTGTTTTAAAGTACAGGATTCACAGCTCTGCATGATCTGGAAATGAATTGCATGTTCAGATCTCAACTGTAGTGCTTAAAAAAGTAGCCCCTAGTGGCGTGAGAATCAGGCTCTCCTCCCCCAGCTCACCTTCACCCACTCATCCTCACTCGTTTTCAGTTTCCCACTGAAAATGGCCGTCTCCTTACCATTGAAAACACAACATACAGTTTACCATGACAATTGTGTGTGCACGTGTGTGTGTAGATAAATGGATATCCATAATATCACCAAATATCCAGAAAGGGTTCTAATAATTTTCAACTGTGTCATAAATGTCCTCAGTTCTTTAAAAAACAAAACAATTGCGCATACCTTTTGCGATCGCAGGCCCCTCCCCCTTACACAATTACATCTGGCTGAAGTCTGGCATTTGGACCTAGGGTTCCACTGTTGGGAACAGCAATGCCAAGGTCAATAGGCAGGTTTTTGACCTGGGCTGTTTGACCCTGAGGTCTCACTCCCAGAGTAACGCCTCTCAAAATGGAGGACAAACCTGGCCCATCTCCATGCATAGAGGAGGCACAGAAGCAAATTCCTGGCAAATTTCAAAATAGCCATTTTTATCCCTGACCCCTGGAATCGTGAGTTCCAAACTAATGAAGCAATTCTGATACAAGCTTACTAATATTTTAGTTGTAAAGGAAAAACATATCTCTCTGTCCGTCTTTTTTTCCTCTCTTCATTTCATGAGACAAGCAGCTAATATATTGAATCACTCCAGTCCTTAAGGACACCAGCCAGCCCTAGAGAACCTTCTGAAAACATGAAGGAAGTTATGGACACTCCCCCCAGACACACACACACAAAAAGTCTGTAGGCGCTGAACCTGAAAGTGCACATTTTTAGAAGAGCTGGGGACAAGGGACCCACACTTGGCCCCAGTGTGAAGAACCTTTAGTACTTTTGATCTTCAGTTGGAGACAGACGTGCCGTGCACAGAGGAGAGATGCCACAACACGCTAAGCCAGGCAGAATGTGACTGACAAATATCCACTTCCTTGTCATTTCATTCTGTATTGTTCTGCTTTCCCCACACAGGGCCTAGAGGGGATCTGTGGTGTGTCTGAGAACCCGAGCAGAAAACTGTACCCATAGAAGTCACAGGGATGAAAGGTACAGCCCAGGAAATACAGTCCATGGTACTGTAGTAGCGATATATGGTGAGAGATGGAAGCCACAGTGTGCTGAGCAACACGCAACGTGTACAGCTGTGGAATCACGATGTTGTATTCCTGAAACTAAGGGAACGCTGTGTATCAACTACACTTCAACAAAAAAAATGAAACTACACAAATGATGAATGAAAGCAAGCAAGCAAGCAAGCAAGCAAGCAAGCAAGCTGCGGGGGAAAAAAAGGAAAGAAAATCATATCCGGAAAACCAAGTAAGAAAGCCAAGATAAAGTGCCAGGCTCTCAGATTTTGCTGGTGGGCGAATAAATTGGACCACACCTTCTCTACAGGGCAACCTGGCCATCTACCAAGGGATTTAAAATTCTGCCTATGCCTTGACCTGGCACTCCTACTCAGAGAAATTTAGCCAAAGGAAATAATTATGCCTGCGCAGGTGGTGCAGCCGAAAGGGTAGTCATTACAGTGTTGTTTATAATTGAAAAATTAGAAATAAACTGCCCGATAATGTTGGAAATGTGAAACCAGCTATGGTCCTTCCATTAAGCAAAATAAGATTCAGCCTTTCCTACTGGTTTGATAAAGGCGAGTGGTGATGTTGGAATATGTTTAATATATTAAGTGGGAAAAGCAGATTCTAAAATACTTTCTAAATGGTTCTATTTTGATAGTATCTATTTTGATAATGTACCCTGAAATGCTATATGCAAAGTGGCTAATAGTAATGCCTTAGATTATATAATTATGGTTGGTTTTATATTTTGTCCCTTTTCCCTTTGATTCTTATTATTTCTCATCTGTATTCTTTTATAATAAATTCTATAATAAGCACATATTGCCTATGTAATGAAAAATAAGTATGTTTCAGGGCACCTGGGTGGCTCAGTCAGTTAAGCATCTGATTTTGGCTTGATTTCACAGTTTGTGGGTTGGAGCCCTGCACCAGGCTCTGTGCTGACAGCTCAGAGCCTGGAGCTTGCTTCAGATTCTGGGTCTCTCTCTCTGCCCCTCCCCTGCTCATTCTCCCTCTCTCTCTCTCTGTCTCTCTCTCTCTCTTTCTTCCTCTCTCTTTCTTCCTCTCTCTCACTCTTCCTCTCTCTCTCTCTCAAAAATACATAAACATAAAAATTTTTTTTTTAAATGTGTTCCAGACATGAGTAGAGTCTGAGGATCCCTGATCATTAAGGTCAGGGGCCAAAAGGAAATTTGGAAAGGAAGAGAGATAGGCACCTGTCAAATATAAGCATCAACAGGAAAACTAAAACCAAGACGGCAACTATTCCAACATAGCAAAGCTTCAAGGTAGCAGCCAACCCCTGAGAGGAGAAATTCCATGAGCCACAGGGTCTACAGCAGGGGCCAGAGATGCTACAATAAACAGGTGAGGTGACACACCCACACAACCCCCTCTTCTCCTACTGAAGCGATTCTTGATATATAAACTCTTTGTATATAAAGCTGAAAATGAAATAAATCCAAGTTTCTAGAGCTTTACTAAAAGTGGCTCCAGGAGCACCTGGGTGGTTCAGTCGGTTGAGCATCCGACTTCAGCTCAGGTCATGATCTCACGGTTCGTGGGTTTGAGCCCCGCATCGGGGTCTGTGCTGACAGCTCAGAGCCTGGAACCTGCATCGGACTCTGTGTCTCCCTCTCTCTCTGCCCCTAACCCACTCACATTCTGTCTCTTTCTCTCTAAGAAATAAATAAACATTAAAAAAAATTTTTTTTAAGTTACTCTAAAAGTCTTAGCCTTGGCAAAAAATGTTGATATCCCCAAGCACATGCCTTCCCTAGTCCAGAGAAAAGTGTCCTGTGTAAAGGAGAAAAGTCTCCTGTGTAAAGGAGAAATCCGTACCCTTTCCTACCTAACGAAAATTAACAGCAGGCTCCAGCTTCTCTGTCAATGGTGGTTTTTAAAAGGAGACTTTGTTTCACAGAATGTTTGAACTTGTTCCCTCGTAAGTGTGAGCACGTTTAACTCAGAAACATGTTAAAATCTCAAAGCAGGTTCCTTAGATTTGTGGGCCTCCAATGATTTTTTTTTTTTTTTTTTTTTTTTTTTTTTTTTTGTCCTATAATCTATGCTTCCAGGCCTGTCTGCCTTTCCACAATGGGCTAAAGTGCTCTGTGGACCCCATCTCCAAAGCACGGAAGTCTTGAGGGATGATCACAAATCCATCAATGACACTCTTTTTTTTAAAAAAAAAAATTGCAAATTCCCTATTTGCATGACTTGAAGACTATCCTTTGAGACAATATTAGCTGGAACCAAAACCTCGATGTCAAAGTTACAGGTAATTTGACTCACATTTGATGCTCCCAAGTGGCAAAAGTAATAAAAACCCAATTTTCATTTATCTGGAATCCCTTCCTTTTCATTGGTTGTATCTGAGTTCGGGGGGATTCACATAAAGCCGAGCCCTTGAGTGCTCGGCTGGTTCTTCAATCATGATTCATAAAGGTTCCCTCCAGGCTGCACCCAGCTGTCCCAAGGGCTGAGAGGAGTCACACCTTTTTGTGTGTAGAAGTTCATCAACATTGTGCCAACGGTTGTTAAACCAGACGCCAAGGGGTCTATCCAGATGTGATGAGTTCAACGTGCGTTGCTGGTATAGTGTTGAGCATGGCCGCCTCCCCAATGTGATGCGTTCAGGGAGTGAATCTCTAGCCTCGATGAAAAAAAAAGAAATCAGTCCACGGATTCTACAACTGGAAACTATCATTTTCTTTACCCAAGTACACTCTCTAGGCCTTTCTGCACCAAAAATGAAAAAAAAAAAACAAAAGGCTAGTTGCAACTCATCTTTAGTCAACTCTCTCCAACTTTCCAATTGTTTTTACATTTTAATGATGCTAAAGTACACACTCTGGAGTGTAATTAATTTAGACATAGTACGTACTTGTGTGGCTTTAGGTCATACTGGTGTATGGGTTATCCCAAGGTTAACGCTACGCTTTTCCAAGGACAATACGGTGCCTCTTTCTCCTGTCAACCC